>NC_139324.1:40990000-42487500 GCF_056507025.1 Lutjanus erythropterus
CATGCACCAAGAGGAAATTCACCTCTGAGAGGGGAGGGCGAAAGAATAATATTTAAAAAGTTATAAACTCAGATTAACGGGGCAGAAAGAGTTTAGCATGAAGATAAAAGGGCAGAGAAAGAGAAAACAAATAAAGTGAGGGAGCTGTAGGTCCACAAAACTTCTTTTGTTCTCGTTTGAAGCATGCACAGGTCATGTGGCCGTGTGTGTGTGTGTGTGTGTGTGTGTGCATGTCTGCACTGGAGTTTCTTACTTGAAAATCATGACTTTAATTTCATTTTGAACCTACAAGATATGCCTAAAGATAGACACAGTCTATCTTAAAAACTCCTCAATATAAAGGGAATAGTTTGACATTTTGAGAGAAACACTTATTTGCTTTATTGCAGAGTGACAGATGAGAAATTGATACCACTCGTGTATCAGTACAGTAAACATGAAGTCCAACTAGCAGCTGGATAGCTTAGCTTGGCACAAAAAATGGAAACTAGGGAAAAGATCAAACCAGGCTCTCTTCAGAAGTAATAAAATCCACCAAACCGGACCACTAAATATCACCAAATATTTCATTTGTTTAATCTGTACATAAAGAAGGGCAATTGGTGTTAACTACAAAGCAACATGTTTGGGATTTCTCTGACTTTAGTTCAGGGTAAGTATGCACTTCCATCATGGGAAGTAAAAAAGAAATCAAACATGCTAGTCTTTCAGTCAGGACATCATACGGTGTCCCAGATGCAGCATTGGTTGTCATCCATTATGACACACTACAGGGGCATGATTGATTGTCCATTGATTGTTTCCCCACCCACCCGACGCCCTGCATATTCCAGGTCAGGCTATAATCAGGCTGATATCATGTAGTCTGACCTCGGCAACAGAAGAGTTAGTAGGCAGATTTTGTTACCTTTGGACAGAGACAATCTAGCTATTTCTCTCTGTTTCAAGTCTTTATGATTAAAAAAAACACACCATACACACCATCAAATATCAGATTGACTTAGACTTACTGACTCTGCACCGCCCCCACCCCCCCCCCCCCCCCACCCCCCACCCTCTCTCTCTCTCTCTCTCTCTCACTGCTGCAACTGCAAGTCTGCATCACACTTTCCTCATCGAAACAACCGGAGGAAGATGCTTCTCACTTCACAAACTATGCTCTTTCTGATCAGGGGCTTTCACTTTAGTGATGATTGGATCTTCAAGTGCTTAAAAAGACAGATCATGCAAACAGCAAATGTTATATTCCAACACTTCGGGGAAAAAAGCAGCACCTACACCTGTGGCTATACTGCCCTTTTTGGGTTTTCTGGACCGTCACAAAGACCAAAGTCCGTGACAAAGGGAGTCGCTCGTACAGAAAACACTTCCTGCACTGCATGAAACACCTCGTTTGCACTCCAGCCTTTGTTTTGTTAATCAGTGACATCACGTTGTAACACATTTGCATAATCTGCAGTTAGTTTTGAGCAGAATTTGGATTGGGTTTAGGATCCATTCCAAATTGCTTTGCAGCAGTCCAGTTTCAGTCCAGCTGTTAATTTGAAAATGATTTTTTGGCTTTAAAAATGATTTTGTTGCTCCTCCAGAGTGTATGATCAGATCTGTGTCCACAGCAGTGATAGGTTTTTCATAGCAAGAAAGTTGGAAAAAAAATTTCTTAAGAAACTCAAAGAGAAAACACATGCAGATACACATGTCCTGTAGAATGTCAGTAATTCTAAATTGATGTCTAAAAAATGCTCGGCACCATCCACTAAAAGTTGAAGGGAAATGTCAATTCGATTTGCTTTACAGAAAACATAGTACCTCTATTTCTTTGAGAAGGTTAAAGGGTCAGACTCCCAGAAACAGTATTGATCGGATGGAGCATTAACATTCATGCTGATGTCGTTAAAATGCAGTGCCTGTCAGTGAGGTATATGCCACGAGGCTGAAGGCTGGAACACGGGCACATGGGCATAGAATTACAATAGATGAACGGGATATTTTCAGCCGGAGTCATCATCATCTCCATATCTGTGCTCCATATTTTAGAGCAAAAGTTCAACATGAAACTTCTTTCTTTCTTTCTTTCTTTCTTTGCAGCAAACTTTTGGAGTTGAATAATCATGAGTGGACAAATAGTGTGAGAGGGTTTGATTTTTGGAGTTATTTCTTTTTTTTTCATTAAGACTACAGCTTGTGTTTGGGGATATTCTTTGGTGGTATAATATTGTGGTGGTCTTTTGTCTTTACAGCTTTGTTGCTGAACCAAGAAGTTTTCACTTGGACAGGTTAAAGTGCCATTTAACTTCTCTAACACTATGTTACGCTGCGAGGGATTTTCTGTCAGTGACATATATTTGTATATTTTTGTTTAGTCAAACTTGCTAAATGTGGTGTGGAATGTGAAAACTTTTTAGTGAACTCAGTGAAATAGTTAAAGTTAAAATGAACTCAAGGTGAGAGGAGTATTTTATGCTTCATGGCATCAGTATTTTAACTCTCACAGGAATTCAGTTTTGAAAAAGGTTCAAAGATTAAAGAATTACTTTAACTCAGCCTGCAGGTGTGTTCGGTCTCACATGTAAAATAAAACCGAGTTGATTTCTTTCTGTCTTTCATTCTTTCTTTTTTTTATTTTCTTGCTTTCTTGCCTTTCTTTTCTTTCTTTTCTTTATTTCCTTCTTCCTTTCTTTGTCTCTTTTTTCTTTCTGTTCTCAATTTCTTTCATTCTTTCTTTCTTTTCATTCTTTCATGCCTTCTTGTTTTCTTTCTTTCTTGTTTTTTGTTTCTTTCTTTCTTTCTCCGCTTGCTTAGTTTTTTTTTCCATCACTGTATTTTTGGGTGTTATTTAAGCAAAATGACCCTGAGCTGTAATGAAATGGAGGGAGGAGGAAAGAACAGGTTATCAAAAATGTGGAAAGCTTTGAAAGGTCAGAGTGTGTGTGTGTGTGTGTGTGTGTGTGTGTGTGTGTGTGTGTGTGTGTGTGTGTGTGTGTGTGTGTGTGTGTGTGTCAGCACTCACACTTGGAATGCCAAATAAAATAGACTTTTCTCTTCCCTTTTCTCTTTGTCATCCTTTCATTCTTCCATACAACACACTCACTAAAATACTGAATTCTCTTACACACTATTTCTCCGTCTCTCTCTCGCAATTTTATTTTTCACTCTCCCTCCTTCGGCCCCGTGACCCGCTCAAACCACAGAGTGTTGAAAATTCAATTTAAGAGTGCTGTGATGTCTACCTCCTTCCCTGCCCCCACTATTACAGGCTAAAAAGTTCACTGACCAACCCCCACTACACACACAGACACACACACACACACACACACACACACACACACACACACAGAAACTGCAGAAGAAAAAAAGGGGAAATTTTGAAAGAAGAGTGTGAAGAAGAAGGATATAATTTCCCGTGGTTTCAGGAGTGCCACAGTCTCAGGCCCGTCATATATTATTCATTTTCACGAGGCGTACAGTCGTATCTCATACACTGTGGTCGTGTGGCTCCTATTTCGCCAAAGTGAACAGAGGAATGGAATTTTAAATGAGGGGACTATGAAAATATTGTTCCTAATAAATAAATGTGTTGGTGTTTTTCTAAGCCAGCTGTGGCTTTAAAGAACAGTGTATGAAGCTGAACATACATTATACCTCCCGAAAATAGATTCACTTCTTCTCACAGTCAGAACTGAATATTTTCACTCTTTGAAACCTTTCTTTGCCTTTTGGTTACTGATTATTTTTCCCTCTTTTTTTCTCCACCCTTTGCATTTTTTTCATTTTTTCCTTCCATTTCTATTTCAGTCTCACTCTATTATCTTTCTGTGTGGTACAGAGTTTTTTCTCAATGGGGGGCAGAAAATGACATAAACTTAACTCTAATGGCAGATTTAGGATTGATTTACACATTTAATGATGGTATAATCTGGTGTGCACACAAGACACACACAAGATTTTATTTCTTGCTCTGTAGCTGCTATTCTTGAAAAGAAACAACAGTTTGAGGTGGAGAAAAGGACAGAAAAAGTAAAGTAAAAAAAAACATGTAAAAGAAAGTGTAATAGAAAAAAGAAAGACCGATTAGAGTCAAACAAAATCCAAAAATTAATTGTCCAGGAAAACTGTGGTTTCCTGCTCATGGAGCTGTGCAGCAGTGCCTACATATACCAGGATGCATTGGAGGCAAGGTTGTGACTCCCATGCCCAAGCTGTATCAGCACCTTAGCATATAGCTATTACTTTGTTAGCAGAAACACAGCGCCCCCTGGCCTCACAGAGTTGGGGACCGTAAATCCAAGCTGAAATAACCTGTAGATATGATACATGCAACTAAAACACCAAAACCCAAAATATATCTGCAATATTCAACTCAAAGTATAAACTTTCACATCTTTAACACAATGATTACATACTGTATGTTACGTATAGACATTTGATCCTTTGCTAATTATTGTTGCAGCTTTAATGTTTGATTTTGAGAACCAAGACATCGGGCCTCATGCAAGAACCACACAGACAACAGATTCATTCTGTTGTCTGTGTGTGTTCTTTCGGTTTGAAAGAATGATTGAGGAGAACTTGTTGCATTCAAATTTTTATCGTATTTTGAATTTTCTCTTAGATACGAGCACAACTGATGATGGTCCAGACCAGATCTTGAGATCATGTGCAGTTAGTTTGCTGTTATCCAAACACCAGTTGTTGTTTTATTTTGTCTCTTTTGTGCCACTGTTTGTTTTGTTTTTTTGTCTTTTTTTCTTCCAGTTCTATTTTAGTTTCACTCTATTGTCTTTCTGTGTGGGTCAGATTTTCTTTCACAATGGGGACAGACACATAATCTTAACCCTGTAATGGCAGACTTCAGACTGCATTTCAAATTGTAATACAACTGTAAATATACACATAAAGCCTAACGTTGCTTGTCGTCAGGCCTGTAGATTTATACAAATCTCTATCCAGGAGAAATCCTGTGGAAATGCCTGACAGGGCAGCATCACCTATTATGACACTTATTCTGTCCTCTGTCTCCGTGATGGAGACGTTGACCTGCACCTCCTGTTGCAGTCAGAGATCATCTTTCTGTGGTGACACGATTTTTAAACCTTTTTCATACTGAACCATTTCTTTTTTAATTCAGTGACAGTACAGCCCTCAGGTAACACGACATTAACAGCACTCGTTTTTTCCAGTTTCTTGGCTTTAGCAGGTTCCTTAATTCCTCTGCTGATGCTGTTAAAATGATAGACTTTTCTTTCATGGATCTCTGAAAACAGAACTTCAATCAGCAAACTCATAAAGTTCTTCTTATAACTCACTGATGGCGTTGTCTTGAATGAACACCCCCTGGGGCAGGAAGTGTAGAAGTATATGGTGTGATTGGGGAATTAATTATGCTAAATTACAAGTCTCATGAACATGCCCTCAAATATGTACACTGTAAAGCTAAAATTAATCAATTTAATCAAATTCAATCAAATTAATTTTTTTGTAAAAAGTAAAATTTATTTAGAGTTTGTTGAGTACCATTAAAGCTGTCTTTCTTTTGTGTTTATTAAAGTCATAATTTTTTATTACGGGGGAATAATGTGCCTAAAGAGGTCCCTAAAACACAAACGGTTTTATGTAGTGTGCTCAACATCAAATAATGGGTTTTTATACTTGAAAAATATTCAGTTTTGTTACCTTATTGCTGTGAGAGGGGTGAATGAAAATTCTGAGTTACATTTACTGAAAATATTTGAGTTGGCTTAATTGTTTAAATAGTTTTAATTATAACTGTAATCAAAGTGCACATGTACCACTAACTCCAAATATTTCAGCTCTGATAACCTCCAACTTTGGAGTTTATGAACCCAAGAAAAGTATGACAACCTTGATTTTACTTGAGTACTGCTAACTTACTCAGGTTTTCACTCCACAGGTGGATTATTTATACCTTTATGTGCATGTTCATCTGAGCCCTTCATGTGGAAAAAAGAAAGAGAAAGTTGAGATTAGAATATGGAAATATTCTTGCATGAAGCCCATTGTTTGTAGAGTGGAAGCAAAGTTAAACAAAAGAGATGCCCATCAAACACATGCTGAGACAAGCTACTTGTATGTTTAACTTCTGCTTTTTAGGGAAAATATTAGATGCAAATACCATCGCCTGCAGCAGAAGCACACTGTGCACGTTCTCGTCAAGGATGCATGACTTGCTTTTTAATTGTACTGATGTTCAACAATGCACATACATACTTGAAAGGGAGCATTCCATTTGCATACAGGAAACACACAATGAACAATTCTTTGCTGCCATTACTAAGACAGCTTAAGAGTTTGCACACTTACAGTAGGTGGATAGCTAGAAGTGCATATACATATTATTCTCCAGCTTAGGGGCACGAACACATTGCATCCTGTATAAAAAAAAAAATTCTTTGAACTGCTCAGGGATTAATCCAAAGCAAGAGTCTGTGTCAATCTCCACTATTATTCACGATGACAATGTTAGGATGAATAAAGCAGGCCAAGACATTTCCAATGAGATGGCGTGTTTAACATAACAAAAGGTTGTTTTTCCCAGCATCTTATTCTGTTTTCTGAAAAACCTTGATTTCATTCAGGCAGTCAGTCAGTCAGTCTGCTATCATCTCCTCCTTTCATCGCCTTGTTGTTTAAGCCCCCATAAGCCCCCCATCTTTTTCTTACCCTTCACATTTCTTTCTCTCTGTCCTTTTTCATCATGTTTTCTCCTCACTTCCTGTTTTCTCATCTCTCTGTTTCTCCCATTCCTCTCGGAGGATTTGCCCCAGACATAAAATGCTTGTATATTCAATTATTTATTTATTTGTGTCTTATTTGCATGAGGGCAGAGGGTGTGATAGTGTGTGTGTGTGGGCTAGATAAGAGAGGTCAAAGTATGAGGATGATGTAGTTATGGGTTTGCAATTAATGAATTTACATACGGTAATGGGGAATGTTTGGCTGGCAGAATGCTGCTCCCAGATGGGAGCGAGTCTGACCTCTGACAAATGGACTGATCACAGAAGCAGAGAGGGAAGGAGGGAGAGACTGACCTCAGAGAAAACAGAACGATCTCCCACTTAATTTCACAGACACTCATTTACAGACGTTTTCATAAGAGAGAGAGCGCAGGGAAAGAGATTAAATTGCTTCATGCATTGATAATATCTTATATTTTGTATTAGAGCGAGACAGGACGGAGCCAAAAGAAAGAGGGAGAGATCGACAGACTGACCAATCTCTGGGCGATCTCCTTAATTTCACAGACGCTCATTTACAGGCGTTTTCATAGAAGAGAGGGAGATTAAATTGCTTCATGCATTGAAAATGTCATATTTTTTGTAAAAGGGAGACGAAGGAGATGGAGGGCGCGAACCCGCTGGTCTTTTGGTCTGCAATTCCTCTGAATCCAATTCAGAGTGAGACTGCTTCCCATTCTATCGCCCTATTCATCAGCTCACATCAAATTCTTATTGCACTGAAAAGACAAATATAACCAACTGTATTGATTTAACAGACCTGGCTGGTGATATTCAACATTTTTCTTATTGTCATTGAGTCCCATGAAAAGCTCAAAACCTACAATGAATTGAATCTAATGACAAGTATTGCCTGTGTAGCCCGATAAAGCTTATTTCTCTTTGTCGAATGAGCTCCACTGTGCTATAAAAGAAATTGCATCAGTGAGCCACGACATTGCACTGGGTGACATATTCTTATATTAGGATGAATTATCTTGTGTCCTGCTGTCTTAAAAGGTGCAATATATGACACTCAACCTAAATATACACCCTTGTTCCCCAGTGAGCACCGACTGCGATTTTAATGTCAATTTCTAGTAAGAAACTGGCTGATAGTCAGTTTGAACAGTCAAAAAAACTTGTTTCAACCAGCTAAAATTTAGTTGCAATATTATTTAGGATAATTTGTTCAGTTATATTTTGAAAGAGAAATGATATTGATTAATGTTAAGGTTTTATACTATGTTTGTCACACTTTACCAGTAGGTGAAATGTGGTCTACACAAAGTAATTCTAATGCATTTAATATTTTTGGTGATGCAGTAAATCCAGAACAATACTGCAACTTTATTGACTAAACAAAACCTCCACCATGAAAAATGGCTCTTCATTAAGCCCCGCCCCTAAACAGCAACTGTCCAGTCATAGGTTAGCAACTGAAACTGGGGCTGTCATGCTTTCCATTTCTCTGCATGTTGAAGGTGTGCAGCAGGCTCTGAGAGGAGCCATACTCAGTGTTTCAACTTGTTAGATCCCACTGCATCTGCATTCGTTCTGTGGGGGTTTGAGGAGGAGGATGAGGACTGATGCAGAATCAGAATGAGTCAATGATGATACATCTCTCTCTGGCTGGCTGTATCGGGTCTAAGCTGGGTTAGCTTAGCTGTTATGGCGGTCATGGTTGGGCTGGTCTGGCTGGGTGATAGGTCTCAAGGTCCAAGACGCTAACTGAGTCTGCACTTCCTTTTCCCACGTTAATGAGTGTATTTCTTTCACGTATTATGTAAATATACCATCCGACCAAAGTCTGCTGAGATGTAAGCTAGCTTTAGCCTCAGTCTGTTAGCATTAATGTTGTATCATGTACGCAGCTGTTAGCTGACTTTACATAAACACTTTTCACAGGGTTCTTCTTTTAAAACTTGGAAACATTAAAATGTTGTGTTTCAACAATTCCTCCTAATTTAAATGTTAAATCTACCACTGTTATCACCATGAACTACATAAATGTGGTGCAAGAATGGAAAGTTTGGCATCTGTAGCAACAGTAACTAAGGAGGGTGGTGTTTAGTGAAGGGTCAGTTACTCAGCTTTCGTGCTGGTACCCCTCTCCGAACTATCCCTTTAAGGTAAACGATAAAGTCACAGGCAAAGATTCAAGAGAATTGGTGGTATTCAGTTAAACAAAGCTCGAAGGATATACAGACTATCTCATATAATTTCAATGAGGTTGTGAAGCATTTTTCAGTTTTCTTAGTTATTGTTTTTCTTTTCCCACAGCTGTAAATTCATATTTGTTTTCATATTCATGATCAGCCCACACTTCTTTGGCTTCTTTCAATCCAATTCGAGCCAAATTCTCTGCAAAACATGCCCCAAAAATCATGTTTAATTCAATCCTGAAGCACTTTTCTACTTGATTGTAGAGTTAAATGTATATTTTTTGGGGGAATGAAACAAATATCAACTTCCAAATGTGTTTCCAGTTGAGTCACCATCTGCTTTGATGTATTGCAACTTTGTTCTGTGACATCAGCGGTGAATGGAGAGATCACAGCACAGTCACATGATGAAACGCACACATGCAAACACACACACACACACACCCCTCAGCCTCCACAACTAATAGGTTTCAGGAGCTGTCGGAATAATTCTCTGCTTGTTATACACACATAATTAGTTTTCAAAGTAGCTTTCCGTGAATATAGTATCAATTACTTCCTCTCTCTTCGCTCTCCTCCTCAGAGACACGTGGATTTAGAGCGCTCACATTTTCTGACGTGACAGCGTGTTAATTGAGCTATTAGCCAGAGGTGTGTGTGTGTGTGTGAAAGAGAGATGCAAACTGAAAGGTGTGTCCGGGTGCATCTCGTGGTAGATGTGAGTGTGTGTGAGTGTGTGTGCATCTTCACAGGTGTTTTATCATATTTTCTGTCTTTCTTCTCTAATTAACACCTGCTAACAATATCAGACTGGTAGATGTGAAATACAGAAGCTCACTGCTTTTTTTTTTTTTTTTTTTTTTTTTTTTAAGATTCAGTCTATTTCTGTATCTGACAGGGAAGAACGTGAATTTGACAGACGTTCTGACGTTCTGTTCTACATGTTGGAACGTGATATTAAAGAGTAGAAAGTCTTCTGAAATGTATGCTTTGAATTCACAAACCTAAATCTGACATCAAATAACACAAATTTGTCATTTTCATCTAAAGACGTTCCTTTTGACTTATTAAGAATAAAGTTGCTAACTAGAACCATAAATGGTTCTTTGGTTTGTACCCAGGAGAACCCTTTTTTTTTTGTTTTTTTTAAAATAAAGATTATACTTTGAACCCTTTCAGTGAGAATCAGGGTTATACCAAGAACCATCAGTGAAATGTTCTACCCAGGACCCCCTTATGGTGCAATGGTTACACCCAAGAACCTCTCTGTGGGTTCTATAAAGCACCTTTCCACGTTCTAAGGGTGCCAACAAGAACTCACCCAGGGGGTTCTACTAAGAACTTTTTATATTACAAGGGTTTTATCTAGAGCACACTCAGGAGGTTCTACACAGAACCTTTTTTATATTTCAGAGTTTTTCTTCTTGAATCTACCTAAGGGTTTCTACCAGGAATCTGTTTATGTTCCCAGGGTTTTATAGAACACACTTAGGGTTCTTTAGAGAACTTTATATATATATATATATATATATATTCCAAGGGAATATAGAAGCCACAGAGGAAAGAAAAAGAAAAAGGTCCTTAATCGAACCCTTAGTCTTACAAATAACCCTTGACAAACCTTTTCCTAAAAGAGGGTTCATCAGAAACAAATGGTTCTGGGTACAACCTCAGCTCTTCGGTAAGAACCCTTTTGGAACCTTCATTTGTAAGAGCGTGACAAATAAAAGGAACATCAAATTAACTGAAGTAGACAGAGAACACTATGCTTTGATCTTTCTTTCACTGAATGTCCTGATCTTTGCTTCGCTTGACAGTCTGCTCATCTTGTACATTTCATTCTTAAACAAATATAAAAATATCATCTGAACGTTGGCAGCGTGGCACAAACAGAGAAACACAGCAGCGTTCATGGGAAATGTTACTCGTGGACATTTGTGCTTCAGGCTGCCTGAAATGTAAGCACAAGTGAAATTAAAGACAGTTTTGTTTTCAGGATTTTCGAGTCATCGCTGGCGAGGAGCCTGTTCATACTGCTTCCTTATTCAGCACAAGAGTTTTGTTTTCTCAAATTCTCTGTGGTGTCCACGTCGAGAAATGTTTTTTCATTCTCATCTTCTGTTTCTTTTGCATCATTTTGCTGTTCTCCAAAGTTAAACTTCAGTGACTGTTTTGTTTTTTTGCTTGGTCCCCTGTGATTCTTCTAAAGCTACAGTGAGCTCTGTGTTTGCCTTTTCTCAGAAAAAGAAGAAACACTGTGTTATAGTTCAGCTATTTCCTGTTCGTTTGGGGATCTTTTTATGTCTTCCCTCATATGTCTTGGTTGACTTTCTTCTTTTTCCCACCTTTTTTGATTACTGACTAGTCTCACCTGTCCCTGATTAGCCTCCTGTGTATTTAGTCTGTGTGTTTCCCCTTCTTTATTTCCGTGAGTTTCAGATTTTAGAGTTTAGTTTTTGGACTTTTGGATTTGGATTTACTACCTGCCATTTTGGATTTGGATTGTTTTGTCCTGTGCCTGCACTTCCCAAATTAAATTAGGACTGTCAACAACTAAGAATTGTTTCACTCAAATCAGATTGGGCTGTACAATATGAATATTTGTCAATTCATTCTTAAGTGTGCACCACTAAATTCTTATATCAGCCTACATGAGAACGTTTTACCAGTCAGGATCATGTTTGTGAGTTGTGGGGAGAAAAAAGTAGCAACGTTATTATTTGGATTTCACATATTTAACAAAACAAATAGTTTTACTTAACTGACCCTTTGATAAGTCCCTCCTGAGAACAGCAACTGTCAAATCATAGATTAGCAACTATAACTACGGAGCCAGTCAAACTTTCTGGCGTCCTTTTTGTAGTCTTTCAGAAACACGAAACACAAGTGCACAGTTGTGAAGAAAGGATTAAACTTTGTCTTTAGCTACTCTAACGTACGCTGTAAATGCCCAGCTAGCAACTGACTAAATACCAATGCATCTGCATCTGTTATGTGGGCGGTTTAAGGATGAGGATAAAGATGCTGACTGACAACGATGGTTCTCTTAGGTCTAAACCAGGTTAGCATAGTTCTTAATCTAATCAAGTCCCTGTGTCTCTTTTTCCCACGTTAGTGACTTTATTTCTCTCTTACATCATATATGTGTCGTATTTCACCATCTGACCATTTTAGTTGACAAAATATTAAAATATTTTTTAAATTTGGCGTACAGGCTACACATTTTTACAGTTTGACAATGCCAGAATAACTTCAGACTTAATAGAATCAAAATAACAATGTTAAAAAAAAGGTTTTTCTATTCCATTTAATTTTTGTCACAGGGAGCCACTGAAGAAGGGCAAAAAGATCTGCATGCAGCCGACCCCTGCCATGAATCAAAGTGAACTGTTACTTATTGCTATTTATTTTGTGGGAGGATGGGACGAGCGTATTCTTATACAGGTTTAATCTACTTTGATCAGGTTATTAGGTGGTATTAGAACTGAGTTTTATAGTCCCACCTACTCATTTTTCTTTGTGAGCATTTGACCCACAGACTTTATTTATGGCTGTAAAATCCATTATGTTAATTGGACATGTTGAATTATACTTGAGAAAAGAATAAACTTAAATTGTAAATGATATTTTTGTGCAGTGAAGAATGCATTTCAAACAGTCATATGTCACTGTCCTCTTGATCTTAATGCTTTCATTTGTGTGGTATTTATTTGTTGTCTTCATCCTCCTCACATTACTTCTCCTGCTCCGTGCTGCATTCTGAATCTCCACATCTCATCAATAAATTATATTAACAAAATAAATCCAGTCCAGACAGAATGACATGGCCTGGTGCTCAACATGTTATATGTTACTGAAAAGATTTTCCTACACCCTGCAGACTTGTGTGTGTGTGTGTGTGTGCATGAATGTGTGTGCATGCGTGAGTGTGTGTGTGTGGGGGGGGGGGGGCAGTGTGTCGGCCACAGATACAGACAGATCGATACTAGGACTTGTCAGCGGGGAGATTTCGATCAGTCCACACCCCTAAACCATCAGTCCCCCCAATTCAAATACACACACACACGGTCACAGCCCATATCCCACTGCATAGTGAAAAGAATAGCATGCTGTCAATAGACCCTTCCACTACACGCTATAACACATACACACACACACACACACACACACATGCACACACACACACACACACACACAGAGTAGTAATAGTAGCCCCGTCGATCATCCCTCGTCCCTGCAAAGATCTTCAATGCGTCATGTTTGAGCCCTCCTGCAATCCAGGGCAGAGTAAAAACCATTTATAGCACCACTGGGAATCCTGGACGCTGGCTGGCTGGATGGATGGATGGATGGATGGATGGATGGATGGATGGATGGATGGATGTCTTTGAAATGGAAAAAAAACTATGGAATTCAACAGTAAATGTGTTTGGTTGATGTGATTATTTTCCACAGTGCAGTGCCTGTTTTTTTTTAACTAACCATTCCTCTAGGTTTGCTGTGGCAGCCATTAAAAGTGTTGGACAATATATTGTAAAAGAGAAGAGTGCCTTGATTAAAAATTAAGTGATCAAGAGCTGATTAAAGGCAATGCTTTGCTGACATTTTATGTGACTCAGTTAACCCCTCACTAAGCCATGCTCTCCTTAGTTACTGTTGCTACGCCTGTCAAGCTTTCCACCTCCACTTTTCCACTTTCCACACTGCACACGTGCCATTTACAGTTACGACAACAGTGGACAACAGATTTGACATTAAAATTGAGAGTAATGGTTGACACTTGAGGTCTTTGATTCCACAGCTTCCCATTTTCAGCTGATGGCTGTGGATTTTGTCGGCTAAAATGACGACTCTCAAGAGCAGACTTCGTAAGCATTGCTAGCTAATGTAAGCTAATGCTAATGCTTGAAGTGCTTTAGTCAACTGAGAAGTCAGTCAGACTTTAAATGTTGCCATCTGACATTTTTAAAACAAGAACCCTGTGAAAATGTATTAAATATGTAAAGTTACTTAACAGCTGCATACATATATAATGATATATAATGATATAATGCTAATGCTAAAAGACTGAACGCTCAGCAAACATCTTTTTCTGGTTTCTATCTCTCCACTGTCTTGCCCCCAAAATAACACAAATTAATTCAATAATTAACACACTAATGAATTTAAAACCATTTCAGATCAAAATGGCTACAAGGAACTTTGATAGTGTGTTGATTTTGGAGGCTTCTGTGGATGAAGTAGTATTTCTGTTGCACTCTTAAAAGCCAGGACTCCTTCCTCTGTTTGGCAACTTTATTCTTCCTGGCAGTGTATGCATATATTTTTTTTATATTTTCTTTACCCAGACAGCAGCTGGTAACACTCATAGACATACACATACACAATGACAACAAAGGCTATGTCACAACTGCAAAACAGACTGTGTCACACAAAACAACAATACACCTTTCTCCACTGTATGAGCAACAGCAGAAATAAAAAATAATACCAAAATTGGCCAAAATAGTCAAATTAATTGAAATAAAAGTTACTAGATTATATCCATCTGTAACAGCCTGGCCTATTACACAAAATGTCTGTAAATAAAGAAAATCTCCTTTTTATGTTTAAATGGGCCGTGTTATGCTAATTTCCAGCTCTATATTATATTCTTTGATTCAACTAGAGTAGCTTTGCATGATTCACAGTTCAAAAACATGTCGATCTTACACTGGTCATTCATGCAGTAACTTAATTAATCCCCTGTCTGTTAATAAGCTGTTTTAGCTTGTGTCTCTTAAAGGCTCACTAAAAGCTGATTTCACTCTATTGGTCAGGTTTGAAGCCAGTTGACTCTCAGTGTTGGGTCCCTGGGACGTCTGGACTATTTACAGAGTTTCCTGATGGACTGACAGTTTTACTTGTTAGCAGTTAGCTACTTTGGCTGCTAGCTTGCAGTTCACTAAGAGATAGGACAGGCTACATCAAAGTGCTAGTCATGACCATTTCTCATCTTTCCATCCATACGACAGTTAGAGTAACGTAGCATAGAAAATAGCAGCATGGGACGTTGAATTTGATTAATTTACTGTTCTTCAGACAAATTAAAAATGATCGAGGCAGCCAGAGCAGATGGGGCGGGACAAATTACTGTACACAAGTATACAACTTTTATAACTTTAATCACTGATTTTTGGTGGAACTGGATCAAATTTTAATGGAGGGATTAAATATTTTCTGGATCCCCCTCTGATGTCTGCCTGAATTTTAGTTGAGTTTCATGATGGACAATGCTTTACTTAGACTGGGAGCTCAGACACCAGGGGAGTGCACAGTAGCAGCAGTTAGCTACTTCAGCAACAAGGACAGATTCCTGTCATCAGGAACTGTAAATGACAGGGTGCCCCTGTAGTTCAGTTGGGAGAGCATTCAGCCCATTTACTGAGGCTTTAAGTCCTCTGCAGCAGCTGTATGTTCGATTTCCACTTGTGTCCCTTTGCTGCATGTCATCCTCTTACTCTCCACCCTCCTGTCCTAATAAAGGCTACAAAAAGCCAGAAGAACCCTTTAAAAAACAGAGGACATCAGAAAAAAACACAAAATATGAATCTTTCCTTCACAACTGAAAAAGCACTTTCTGTGACACACTATGAACACAAACAAAATCCTGAGCAGAGCAGTTGAACAAAGGCAGTCCAAGTGGGTGGGCGTGCTGTGCGTGCTGCGCTGTGCCTGGAGCAGCTGACCATATAAAGAAACCCACAATGACTTGACATCAGACCGCCGTTGAAAATAGAAAAAAACACTGAAAATGATGCGTGTGTTTTGCTCACAATTTTAGTCATTCATATGGATGTTAAATGTATATTGTGAGCATGTTATAGGAGTTAAAGTGTCATTAAAGGTGACAGTCTCATTATCAACTTGCCACTAAACACCATGGACAAGTCAAATTTAGGAATTATCATAGAAATACAGAAGACATGCACCGATTAATAATAATTAATAAACCATCAAATTAATTGCTGTGTTTAGCTCATACCATCATATGGGCATGTTTGATAGAGACATCAAACAGTGAAACTAACCCATAATACGTCCCCTTTAATGGTTAATGTGTGATGTGTTCAATGTTCTTCCCCGTGTGTTTGTTTTATTAACTGCTGTTGTTTTGTGTGTTTGCTGACCTGAAAATAAATTTCCACCCAGGTGGACAGTTTAGATTTATACTATTCTATTCTAGTCTATTCTATTCTACAGCATTCTAAGGTTTGTTATTTCTGTTTAACAGACTGTTACTATGAAAAACAGACTGTTGCTATGGGTACAGTTCTGATCATAGACTCTGGAGGAGCAATACAATCATAGTTAAACCACTAAAATCATTTTAAAATTTATATTTTGTCACATCAATGTGTGCCAAACATTTTTATTTATTTTCTTGGTAAGTAACCCTGTAATAAGTGGGATAATGTACAGTGAGCAGTTCATTATTGTGAAATAAACCCCTTCAGGATGATTCAAAATGACCTGCATTGTCCTGATGGGATTTATTTCACTCATGCTCTGCTCATTGTACATTATCTCTATTCTGTTCTATTCTGTTCTATTCTATTCTATCTGATTTCAAGAAGAAATAAAAGAAACTATATAGCCAGTTTTCTCACTGATGGTTTTGTTTGCTTATCTAGGTCAAATACAGCAGAGGCATGAGTATTAAATTGAGACTGTTTCATAGCCACTTCAAATCTATCATTCAAATATTGTATTTCATACTGTGTTTCCTCAAATGGTCTTTGTTGTGCAGCTGAAATGGATAAATAATAAAGTTTAAAACCTGTGCTAATTTTAGCCATACGTGGGCACTACGACTAGCTGTAAACACACTGACCTAATATAACCTTTACAAAGTGTAATGATGAATGTGTTAGCAAAAAGTTACTTACACATCCAGCAGACATGCAGCAGTATTGGCATTCATCTGGAGTCATATCGTAGCCACCTGGTGAATGTAAGTCTCCTTTGAGCTCTATTTCATCTGCAGCAACTCCTGATGGAAATATCTGGCTCTCTAGCTGCTAAATGCTCCCTTATGTTCACCAGCTAGTTTCTAACTTTTTCTGTCTGCCTGTTGGTGATGAACAGGAAGTGCACAATGGCTTTAGGAAGCCTTTTTTAGCCTGCTGGAAAGAATGCAAATGAAAGTGATGAGACTGAACCAAAACAGTCAAGTTTTGGGGCCGTGAAACCAAAACATTGGACTGAAAGACACTAAAATGCTCCTTAGAGCTGAGGGAAATTGCAGGGTTTGGTGATATTTTTTTTGTTTCTCCTTTCTCATTACACATAGTTATTGGAGCCAGTAAACCATCTTTTGTTGTATTGCCTAACATACTGTAAATCCATCATATCATACTGTATGTTATCTACAATATAGAGACCATGAAGCATGAATTTGAAAGCAGGCCTTGGGAAGTATTTTACGATCCACAGAGGGTCAATCAGCTTGCCCCTTCAAATAAATTAGCTCACCAAAAATGTCTTGGCTTGTCCTTCCATTGTTCCAACAATGACCAATTCTGTTCAAAATAAATCCTTTATTCACCATGTTTGATGTAAAACATATCATGGCTAAACAGGCTGCTTCTCTGATGTCTGACCTCTCTTTTGACCTCATTAGATCTATTTCCACCAAACAAGAGTTGTGATACTTGGAATGGTGGAAAGATAAGCCAAAGAAAGGTGAGTTTTACTTTGTTTCTGTCGAATTTGAACGAAGATAATGATGCTAGCTATGTTGCTAATTGTTACATAAGACAATGGGGTGATAAAACAAATGGTAAAGTACTATTAACAATATCTAGCAAGCTAACTGTGAAAAGTGAGATGACTAACTTAAAGGAGCAATATGTAGGAGCTCCATGTGCAAAAGTGAGTTGAATCCACAAGACCCATGCCTCCCCACACTTGAGGAAGCTCACGCTGGCTGCAGGAACACTGGAGGAGAGCGAGACAAGTGCAACTCTGCAAACTGACAATAACAAGCGACAACGAGTCCTCTACTTTTAGTCGATCGGCTGTCTGTTAATCTGAAAACAAAAGCCCACTGCACTGAAAATACACTCTGGACGAGTTAAATGACTGCCTGTCTCGCCTCCTGCCAGACTCCATTAACATTTTGCTCAGTTTAACCTTAAGAAACATCTACGCCCTCTACAAGATTACTTATGATTTCTTACAACTCATAAACAAATATTTACTAATTCAGTGGACATTCGGCATTGATTTCAACTCTAATTAACCTGCCATTTCTGCTGTCCAACAGTATAGTAAATATGCTTCAGCATTCTGGTGTCTCTTCATATATAATAAAATCACATGCAGTTTTTGCTGTTTATATATATTATAATTGGGTCTTTTTCATCTATTATGCCTTCTCTAATCAAATGTCTGTCTGTGTGTCTTCGCCTCTTGCTCTTGTTCATCAGTGAAAGCTGGCTGTAGCCCTGAATTCAGAGGCTGTAGGGTCCAATACAAGCCCCAGATAAGACAGTCTGTTTCATCAACATTAAGCCAAATGGTTGCCCTGGAATTAAAGATGGAGAGCGAGTGTGTATGGCTATTACTGTGTATGTGGCCCCCTGTTGGCTTGTGCCAGATGTGCCTCTTTCGCCTTCTCAACTCTGAATGCCTTCTGGTAATGCATTTGATGTGAAGCTGCTTGGGGTGATTTATAAGCCTGATGGATGATGCATGTGGAAAATGTACATGATCCTCAACATTATTATTCTGTGTTATTTCCATAGTCGGGGGTGATGGAGAGACTGCATGGTGGACAAAAAATTAGGTGTCCATGTAATCAAGTGCTTTCATGTACAGTATGTATTGTATGTGTACCCTGTGTGTGTGTGTGTGTGTGTGTTTTACACCATCTTCTTATAATGCTCTCTTCTCTCCCACTGTGCACTTTAATGCTCCTTTTTTTTTGCAAAGCAGAACATGTTCTACTACACATATTGATTTGTTTGCAAGAGTCTGGATGCACCTGGCCCAGCAGCAGGGGAGCATTCACATCCTAGCATGTTCGCTGTGGTTCATAATGGAGGAGGCACGACACGGGACACTGCTGAGGTTACGATTTTACCATATGGGGCGAGGAGAGGGAATGAGCAACCATATGGATCAACTGGGCAAGGTTTGAACACGAGTGTGTGTGTCTCGGTGAGTGAAAAATTTGGCAGTTGGGTTAAGATTGGGTGTAGGGTTTGGCTGAAGAAAGTCAGATCAAGCTGTTTTTATGTCCTTACAAATACTGAGCTAAATAATATAAAAATACAGTGCTTTTATGTCACGAGGCAGAGCATTAGGTTTTACATTTTTAATTTTAAGCGTTTTCATAGTGAGTTACCATTGTTATTACCTCCATGTGCAGCCAAGATATTCAGTTTGGTGCATTGACATAAACAAAAATGAACAATGTAGCTCCACTTCCTCCCACTGCACAAAAATAGAGCCCAAAATATCTCAGATACAAGCGCTGCTGTCTTGCACTGGTGACGTTATTTTGCATCTTACAATAGGTGACTGCTTTTGGCCTGTGGCCCACCATTAAGTTTCAGTTTAGGCCATCCAAGGTAAAATTTTTGTGCCCCCAGGATAATAGTCCATTTTCCCTCATAAGCAAGACTAAGCAGAAGTTAAACCTGCCTCTTTGAAGATGAAGTTTCAGTTTAGTCTGAGAATAGCTCCATTCCTTCATTCTGCTTAGTTTAATCCAGAGCAGACTAGATCTAAGACTATTTTAAGGTGTGTCTGTTCAAGTTGCCTTGACTTTCAACAGTTTAATCAGGCATTTTAGTCTTTGCTATGCTGCTTGTTTTGTTAATCATATTTTAGCCTGTGTATTATTATATTTGGATGCTTATTAGAATTTATTATATTTGATTTAATTAGTTGGCATTTGTTACACTGTCTGATTTATTTTGTTTGATATGTTGGTCTTCTATTTATCATCACATTTCAAATAAATAAATCACATAATTTGTCTCCTCGGGATGAATCATTAACCCAAAGATTTGTCTTTTTCATGCTGTGTCTTGGTCCCTTATACAAGGCGCTACACTTGATTTACCCACTCTTCTGTGTAGAGCTGCAATGATTAATCCATTATTAGTCAACAGATACATTAATTGTCAATTTTTCTGTTAACTGACTAAACGTTTTGAGTCATTTTTTAAGAAAGATGTCAAAATTCTGTGATTTCAGTTTTCTCCCCCTCAATTTTTTGCTTAAGTCCTCCACATAAATTGAATATCTCACAATTTCATTTATCAGAATATGTTTGGATTGTGGATATCATTTTATGATCAATTAATCCAGAAAATAATCGACAGATTTACCAATAATGAAAATAATTGTTAGCTGCAGCCCAAATTCTGTGGCTACGGCATCAAGCCTTTCTAAAGCAAATATGTTACTAATGTGGCTTTGTTCCATTCATGGGTACAAGTGAGCCATAGCAGTTTGACTGGAGCCTGCATGAACAACACCCTGAAACTGTAGCAGCTAAATGGAATTCAGCCATCATTCATTTCATTATTTATACCCGTGCTTTGATGACATGTCAAAATGTTCTCTGTGAAAAATGGCTACTGGCAGTGTTGAAAAAAAAATCTGATGATAATACAGTCTGTACAAATAAATTCTAAATCGATGTTGACAAATCTCATGTCATGTTCTATGAGATGAAATAGTGACATTAAACCAACTAGCTTGCAGCACATTCATTTATAATTATTACATTTACCATGTGGCTCTGGATATTTTTTTGAAACACTGTGATCAATATCATATTCATGTTATTTGTGGAATTATAAGTCAAAAACTATTCATTCCAAACAGACATAAAGGGGAAAGGTTTTTTTTTCTGTTACTCTGCAACTTTGCAGTTCTTCAAACATTTCAAAATTCATATCCTCAATGATTATTCAAGTGCACTTCTAACTTTCAAACTTTTTACCAAAGAAAGAAGAAAATGCATGCATGCACAATGTTCCTCCTCCCCTGAGGTTCATTAGTAGCAATGGAATTCAGTGACCCAGAAACTAAACCTAGCCCAAATCAATTAGCAGACGTACACATGCATACATTTGAGCTGCTAATTACAAAGCCAAACCCCACCTCACAGGGAGGGTTCTCCTCTTTGAAGATGAACCAAACTGTGAGAAGTCAAAATGTTTTGTAAATACAGAGTTTTTGTTGGCTTCAACATTACAATGCTGAGACGGTGTCAGCTGCTGGATCTTCCAGGGGTTTGATTAGATTCCAGTTTTTGGGGAGATGCAAATTTCACTGTCTGCTGTATTAATGTGGATCCCTTTATTAGAGCATTGACATTCAATTATACCCACAAAATTGTCACTGCAGGCATGCCATCCTAAGATTTTAGTAAGGTAATTATAAGGTATTTATTTCCATTTATAATATTTAATAATAAATCAAACAGACTGGTGCCTTTTTTTTTGCATGTTTTTACTAATATTTTATTGATTTAGCTTTTTATAAGAGAAAAACAATGATGAAAAACAAATAAACAAAACAATGACAAAAAAACCCCAATTAATTAAAAATGAATAATGACTTTATTTTGTTAAAATATCCCAGTAAGCCATGACAGGCTGAAAGTGAGCCAGCATGCATGTCAGCATCAGTGATGAAAAATGACTGCATTTATTTGTACTTTAGTTATGTGTCATAACTTTTATGCTGCTTTATACTTCTACTCCACTACATGTTAGAGGGAAGTACTGTACATTTTACGTCACTACATTTAACGGGTGCCTTTAGTTGCAGGTTACTTTGCATGATGAAGTTTTTAAAAAATGATAAGGAAACATATAAAATACTATAAAGTCAATCACCCACCATGATAAATAATCAATAAAATTAGTTGCATTGCAGTCAGGTTTCTTATCTCAGAATAATAACTTAGTATTCTCAAAATATTGATTTAGCAAATTGAAATAATGAGAACTTTTTCAAAATCAGGACTAATGATACTAAAAAAAATAAAGATACTACAGAGAAGTCATTATTCTTAAGTACATTTCTCATAGTTTTGAGATGCTTAGTCATTATTTTGAGATCTTTTTTTTGTCATTGACATACTGATCATTCTTTTGAGTTAGTTATTATGTAAAGGATAATGTACAGAAAGCAAGTCGTTATTGTGAAATAAATCCTGACAGGATGATGAAAGACCCTAACACCAAATATTAATTTTAAAATGATTTTATGGCTTTATTTTACAATAGTGACCTGCTGACTGTACATGATCCTGCTTGTTAGATGGTAATGTACCAAAAAATATAAATACTTTGACACAAAATATTAATTTTAAAATGATTTTATTGTTCCTCCAGAGTCTATGATCAAAAATGTGTCCATAGCAACAAAGATGTTAGAAATTGTCTGCTGTACAGAAATAACAGACTTTAGAATACTGTAACTGACCAATCAGAATCAAGTATTTAACAAAACCATGTAATAATGTATATTGTCCCGCTTATTAGAATAATTTGATGATAAATATTAATTTCTAAATGATTTCATGGCTTTAAAACTGATTTTATTGCTCCACCTCAGTTTTTGATCAGGGCTGCGTCCATAGCAACGGTCTGTCCTTCCTAGCAACGGTCTGTTGGACATAGCAACTGTCTGAAATAACAGACCTTATTTTAAAATGCTCTAACAGACCAATAAAAATCGAGTATTTAACAAGCCCATGTAATAATTTGAGATGCTAACTCATTATTTTGAGATACTATCTTGTGATTTCGAGATACTAAGACACTGTTTTGATAAAATTTCTCATCTGGGTGAGAAACTTTATCAGACAATGATTTTGTTTCCCGTTTTGGTTGATCAGTAACTGTAGGATAACTTATAATGTGACTCCATGGACTGTACCTCTCTCTGCGGTCTTTCATCCGGCAGTAATTGCAGCACTTCCCCTTTAAGAAAGTGACAGTAACAAGCGGTGGAGGAGCTGGTCAGGAACTGGCCAGGAGCGGACGGCAGTGAAGGAATCTCAAAACTTTTCCAACACACACTCCCATGGTCCGTTAACTGCTCTCACTTCGCCTCCTGTTCGTCCACGAAAGTGAAAATAACGGCCCCGCTGTCCTGCCGTGTGTGTCGGTGATGAAGTGGATGCCACTGGGCGCTTGGAAGAAGGAAACTTGCGAGAGGAAAAACTTATGGAGTGATGCCCGAGCGACTGCATCCCTCCCTCCAAAGTTCAGCTAAGGTGGCTAACGTTAGTTAGCTAGCGCAGGCTGCTAACTCTGCTGTGAAAGTTTGGATAAACTATTGTTCATCCGTCATAACAAGTAGTGACAAATCACCTGATGTAGTGGAGGAGGGTGAACTGACGGCTTTCATCCCGGGCTTGTTGTCTTAGCCGCTCCAGGTTACAGTATCAAGCTAATCAGGAGCTAGCTGACAGACAGCTAGCCTCTGTCAAGTGAAGTTCCCCAGAGTTAGCTTAGCTAGATTAGTTAAAGCTAACTCCCAGAGAGAAATGACAATGCAATCATTTCTCGTTTACTCCATCATGAAAACACTGCGGTGTTTTTAACGTTTCTGGAAACTGAAGTTTATACATGAACCGACTGAAGTAGCATCGACTCTTACTGGATGTTACTTGAGGAGATGTGAGGTGATGAGGGAGGAGATCTGTTGACTCTGATGAAGCTGCGTGACTTTTGAAGAAGTTGGTTTGAGTGATGTGAGTGTTTTTCAGCATTTGATCCCAAACCACGACCTATCAGCCCCGCAGTTTTGTTCATTTTGGTCACATCTCTGCCTCTTAATCGAAACTTTCTGGTGGATATCCTGCATTATCATCACCATTGTTCATCATCACTGCGTCTTGGATGAAGTGGAGAGTGCTATAATGAAGGTGACGGTGACATTTGGGCAGACAGGTGTGGTGGTGCCCTGCAAGGAGGGGTGGACTGTGAGGGACCTCATCCAGCAAGCCACGCAGAGATACAGAAAACTCCTGGAACAGGTATCACTCACACAAATACAACATGTTTTCTCATATAATTATCCATCAAATAGTTCTATTTTGGAGATCTAAACAGACCTTAAAGGGATAGTTCATCCAAAAATGAAAATTCAGTCATTATCTACTCACCCTCATGCTGACTGAAGGTCGGGTTTAGTTATTTTAGTTCACAAAACACAGCTGGAGTTTCACAGGAAAACAGTGTTGCGGAATCTCCCAAACAATGTAAGTGAATGGTGACCAGTTTTCAAACATAAAAACAACAGCAGAAAACATAAAATGCCTCCATGCTGGTAATCCGTTGTAATCCAAGTCTCTCAAAGCCACCATCAGGTGGTCAGAAACATGGCATCTTTGCTTTGTGTCTGCCAGACGTGTAAAACCATATGATAATAGATTTGCCAAAACAACTTTATACATTCATGTTTTTTTTTTTTTTTCAGCTCCACAAAGAGTTATTAATACAGCTTTAAGCATTCTGAGTGCAGGACTATTACTTTTGATTAAATTTATGCAGTAACAGTGATGAAAAATGACTAAATTTGCAGTAATCACTGTAATTAAGCACAGTTCTGAGTTGTTTGTACTTTATTTATGTGTTATCATTTCATGCTGCTTCATACTTTTACCCCACTACATTTTAGAAGGAAATACTGTTCATTTTACTTCACTACATTTATTAGGTGCCTGTAGTTATTTTTCATATGAAGATTTTAAAAACCTATAGAGAGTAATGCTCTAACCTAGAACTGTGTTTTGGTAAAGGTGCTGCATCCAGTCAAAGATGGTACACAGATATATGATACGACATGATGAATCAGATAGAGTGAGACAGATATATTGGTTGGTCAATATTATTGGCCCGATATTGGCCTGTAACGACTACATTGTAATATATTGGTGTAGGCGTGTATGTTGTCTGATATGCACAACATGAGGACTTTTTTTTCTACAGAACATAATGGAGAAAGTTTTCATTCATAGATTTTTACAGGCAGCATTTAGGAACTATTTTTGATCCTTTCTTTCTAAGTATGGTTATAATTATTAAGAAGAATGAAGAATACAGGCTGATATGTCAATATTATATTTTTTACTCTGTTTTATTGGTATTGGCCCCAAAAAACTAGTATTGTTAGGGCTCTTTAGTGACTTGTTAATGTGTAATTCCAGAATAACTGCCTTGAGGACAATATAGTAGTTAATGAGTTACTAGAGAACAGACTAATTACTTTCTGCATGAGTCGCTCCTCATTAACTCTGATACCAGAGTGGCACAGACTCATGAACACACTGAGTAGTTACTTAGTTCAGACGAACTCAGTATGTTCAACTAATAATGAAGTAATTAGTAATTAATGAGTTGTTACTAGTTTGTGCCACTCAGCCTCTGGTTCATTGATAATCAGGAGCAACTCGTGTAGAAAGTGGTCAGTGTGTCGATTCACAGATATTTAGGAACTAATCATTACCTAATGATTTATTAATACATTATCTCCCAGTCAGTTATCTGTTAAATTATCATTATCTACTCTGTAGCCCTCAGATCACATTAATCAAGAATTACTGATTAATGATTCATTAATTAGGCTATTAAGGTGTTCTGATTCATCCCTCACTTGGTTTTTAGTAGCTATGACATATTAATATACAGCAGTCATTCCCAAACACTGGGTCAGGACCCACAGGTGGGTCACAGGAGATTTTATGTGGGTCCTCAAATAAATAAAAGACTATGAAAAAATTATGCAAACGTAAGATTTATATCTGCAGTACAGCTTTTGTAATTTAGTTTAGTTATACACTGAGCATGACCACTGAATTCTACCCAGAATTAACTGATAAGGCTTATTGTGACTTGGGTCGCAGTGATTTGTGATTTTTAAGAAGTGGGTCCCCTGGAAAGAAGTTTGGGAAACACTGATATGCAATATTGTAAGGTGTTACCCAAACAATTATTCACTCAAACAAAGACTAGTAACGATCATTTTGAAGAATGTGCAGCAAAGGATATGCAAAACTATCATGCTGGTGGGGTATTTGAATGTTATATATTTTTTTTGTTTTCCCCAAAGATGTTGGTTTTTGAATCGAGGCAGACATGACACAGACATGCAGAAGAGGTACTGCTTGTCATGTTTTGTAGTTGGTACCAGCTTACTATGAATGGAAACACTTAACAGTTTTTGATGCTTGCTATTCAAAAAAAGTTGTATGATTTTGAAGTAACCCTCTACTGATACTGTGGCAGGTACATCAAATGTACTCACCTCATACATCACCTGCAAGGTACATGATGGAAATCATTCACTTTCATCGATACCAAATACTCCATCTCGCTCAAGAGCATGAAGAAAAGCATGAAAAAATGTAATTTTAACTCTTTCTGAGTCTTATTTGACCTTTGAGCCACCAGTTAGCTACATTATTCATTGCCAGAAGTAGTTTTGTAATAATGTCTTAAGATTTTTATGAACTCCTGGAAGACTTAGAATAGAGGCAAGATAACTTTTTATGAAACAGCACTTTCATAAGATTTGAGGTTTCCCCTGAAGTCATAAAAGAATAATCAAAAGCTCTGTCATTTTTACACCATGAAAGCGCCATACGATTTTCACATCCCAAAGTCTTGGGAAATTAGACAAAGCCATGGAGGTCCAGTTCTCCATAATTGCTGTATAAAAAATTAAAAGCATATCTGATATGAATTGTGATGGTGCAGACAGGAGCAGCCACAAGTCGTTTCCACTTTAGTTGTGAGTGTAAAATGCAAATGACTCCCTCTGGTGATTCCTTTATGACTGCTGTTGATTCCGCGCGCTGCTCTCGGGGCAGGAACCCCGTGACCCCCATCAGACGACCACATCTTCTCAGTGACTCGCTTCATATTGGCTCCATTATTCAAAGAGCACACCAGTCGTGCAGATAGACAGCCTCAGTTGTGATGGAGGGGGAAGCTGTTGAATCTGCGCGTGTTTGTGTTTATGTGAGACGGGCAGAACTTGGAGATGCAGTCATTTATTCCACCCTCCTCATTTTCTCGCCCTCTCTACCTTTTCTGCCTCTTAATCTGCTTTCATCTACCTGTACATTGGCCCTCCCCCTCCGTGTGTTTTCCCCGCTTCGTCTTATTTATCATCCTTTTCTTCTCACAAGTGCATCGCCTCCTCACTTTCCACGTTGCTCTCCACATAACTAGAAACCCTTGCTTCCCTTTGATTTGAACTTTTCTTCCTCTTTGAACACTTCCTCCTTCGCCTCTTGTTCTCCTTTCATGAGATAACTCTGTTCCACCTAGAAGTAGAGATCAGTAGCCTACATTTTAAATTTATTTAAGTCTCTAAACTAACAGCATCTGACAGTAGGGCTGAATTATCAATCAAATTGTTTATCTAAATTGCAACATGGCCTACTGAAAATTTCAAACTGCAGGAGGGAAGTATTAGTTTAAGACTAAATGTGTGTCATGATATCATTTTAAATATTATTTTATTTAAGTATTGTCATACAGAAGTGATGTCCTGGCCTACACATCATATTCTACAGACTTAAGATGGAAAAATGATCATTCCTTCTAGTATCGCAGTTGCAGCATCTGTCAAAACAATTGCAATTGGATATTTTTTCAAAGTTGTTCAGCTCTTATAGGCAGGAGCAGTATATACTGCCTTAGTTAAAGTTGTGTCATTTTAAGTGCTCAAACTAACCAACTATTCTGATATTGGATAAATCATTTTGAGCATCTTTTTAAGATAAAAAAGCCTCAACATTCTCTGATTTGAACATCTTAACAAGCATCTACTTGGTTGTGGACAAAACAAGACCTTTTAGGAGGTCATTTGGGGCTTAAGGGAACACTGATCACTGAGCATTTTCTGACATTTTATTGACCAATTAATCAAAAAAATAATCAACAACTCAATTGACGGTCACAATAATTGCTAGTTGCAGCCAGAATAAACTGATGATATTGCAACTCTTTTGCATTTTCTAACATTTGTGTAAACGGTGTCTAATCTTTAAGCCTCTGGGTTTGTGTTTCCATCAGTAGCTGTTGACTGATAACTGAAGGCCTGCGTTTTCACACCAGACGTTTCGGTGTGTTGCAGCAGGAAAAGAACAGGTGAAACTGATAACATTACAAACAACTGCATTCCATTTCGGTGAGGTTGTTCCAGGGACCTACTGTTGTGCACACTGGCTCACTGGGACATGTGATGGAACTGAGCCATCCTTGATCAAATTTTGTTTGTGCTAATCAGCTTGGCCAGCTAGCTATCACTCGGAAAATGGAAACTAGTTGTGATACCACAAGATGTTGGCCTACTTTTTGTTCACTTTGTTTCATCACCTGCTGAGACATCGACAGCATCTGCACACTCAGTAGTGTGTCTGTTCACATTATCAGGAGGGGATCTGTCCAGGATCTCTTTCATGAGTCCAGTTCTGCTGATGACACGTGATCAGACTGTAACCTCCTCACTCCGTATGTTACCTTGTGATCTGAGTGATGACACAGAATACAGAGACACAGAGTTACACAGACGGTGCTCAAATAACAGACGGGACTAAGCAACTGTTAATAAGCAAAAATGTCAACCCCCAAGCTGGTTAACTGCCTTTAGAACTGAAGTGATTTTACAAAGATTTTTAATACCCCCATGGATATTACACCAGGCAAACAGCCTGCACTGACATCATCAGTCGGAACCAAAATTTCACGCACCATGGATAACATCAGGGGATAACTTTAGGAGACGATGTAGGGGTGGGCAGTCTGATGATTTCAGATTGAGATAGTGATCTAAGACTTCCACTTTTAATGCTTGAGGTAGGCTTTTTAATTTTAATTATAACTCTTCAAATCCACATTTAAACAAAACTCTTGATTTTAAGACCATGATTCGATTAGACTTTTTTTTTGCACTGACCGTTACACCATTGTTTTTTTGTTTTTCTCGAATAATTGTTCTAAAGATAGTCTTTGTGGTGTTAAATATGATATGAAGCTATTTATTTATTTCTCATGGACAGTGCATATTAATAAATATTATTGTAGATATACCAAAACTAACCAAAAGGCTAGTTTTCGTCTGTAGTCCCTGGCCAGATGTGAAGTTGGCTACCTGAAATCAATATAAAAATTGAGAATTATGCTTTGTCTTGTTGTTCTTTTTCTTCAGACATGGTGGTTGGAGAGAAAAAAAATACTGTGAGAATCTCAGATCCTGCCTTAAAATTCTGTTATTGAGTTTGAAACCTCATTTGGATCTGTGTTATATGAACAAACCCAGAAAGTGTTGAAGCAAACTACTCTGTGCTGATTGGACTGATTACTTCTTGTGGGTCTCTCATGGGTGATGTGTTGTAAACAATGCAGTTGAGTTGTGCGTGATTAAAAAGTGTTATTTTATGATGATGTTACCTTTTGGCTTCCGTTTACAACTTCAGATTAAATCTTTTAGTCACCATTTTGAAACCTGTGTAATATCTTTAATGCAATACTGTGTTTTGATGGAGAAATTTATAGGGTGTGTTAAGTTACAGGTTAGTATGCTTTTACTGCAGAAAATTCTATTTCTTCTTCTTTTGGTATTTCTGGTTTTAACTTACTAAGTACTTAAGACAAAACAAACACCAAGGAGATATACATTGATTTTTTTTTTTTTTTTTTTTTTGGCTGGGGGTGGAATTTAAAAATGAAAAACAGAAGGTTAATGCACACTGTGTTGTGGTGGTACAGTTCATCTCTGGACTAACAGGAGAGCAGCAACATGTCAGGTGTTATTAATGTTGACTGAGAGACGGAGTGAGTGCTCCAGGTGTGTTTTCCTGCAGCCGCGGTGTGTTTAATGATGCACCTCCCTGCTCCATCGATTAGGCCTCCAAGTGTTTTAAATACTTAGTTTCCTGTATGAGTGAATGAAGCGCCTTGTTAAGTAGATGCACACTGTGTGTTTTGGCCTTCTCTCCTACAGCTCTTCTTCTTCTGTTTTCTTTTCTCTCTTCCTACTCTCTCCCACACCTTTGTCAGCACTTTAAAATCTCCCTTTGTAATTTCTGTTTTTACTTCTCCTTTCGCTGTAATTCTTCCCACTTTCTGATAGTTTTGGCGTCTGTCTCTTCTCCTTTTTTGTTGTTTGATGTTTTAAATATTCTCCCGTTGTTTGTTTTCACTTCTGTCAAACTCCCCTTTCACCTCCTTCGACTGCCTCCTCCTGAACGTCTTTCTCCTCCCCCTCTCGTCCCTCCTCTCTGGGATGGGGTATGCGAATTCTCCTTAATTGCTTCATCTCATCCCTTCTTCTTTCTTTGTGTTTGTTTTTGTGTATTTTCTTGCTCTCTTTCCATCACTCAGTCATTTCCCTGCAACACTAATCTGTTGTAGCTGTGTAATTATGGCTGTTAATGTGCTCCAGGATTAGAAAGCCAGGATATGTGTGTGTTGTGGAGCAGTCCAGTCCCTAATCCTCCCTCCCAGTGCTCGGCAAATCACGTTTTTAAATTGTCACATAGACAGCTCGCTTTCTGTCTGTCTCTCTCCCGGTTCCCCTACCCCCATTTCCTTCACCCTTCTCAGAAAGTATGCCACTTGTGTTAAAAACATTTTTTAATCATCTGTGTTGCCGCATGCATCCACTGTAGCTAACTGACTCTTATCAGCTGCTTTGTTGGAGTTCCCACAGCGGTGCTTAAGAGGAGCTAACGCTCAGAATAGGCTTTAAAGCTACTTTTTAGTGACGGGATCCATCAGGTTTAGTCTTAAGTTTGGGATTTGTTTTCTGTTTTAGCTGCATTGATTTTAAGTTTTAGTTTTGCATTGATTGCAGCCTGATTACAATTTTTTATACTCCTTTGTGTTCCCCGTATGGTTTCGTCAAAGAATAGAAGGGATAAATAGATAAATGGACTTTTAAAGTCCATAATAGTAAGTAAAAAAAAAAGAGGCACAAAATCATGATCAACGACATTAAATAACGGCTTTTTTTGTTGCTAAGGAAAATTTGAATTTGAAAATGTTGTTAACTGTTAATGTTAACTGTTAAAACTTTAAATATATAATTAAATACTTAAGTTTACATGTCAAATTAAAGTAAATAAAACCTAATTGAAATGCACTGATTAAACACTTAAGTAACAGTTACAGCAACATAGACTTCAGTTGGTTTTCATATTCACTGAACTGAGGCATCATAATTTTAGATTTGGTCCAGTAGGTCCCAGTCATGTAGGAACTGGCACGCAACCCTTGGTGTGGTTGACAATTGATTTTCTCTTCATTCATTAAAACACATTTTATTTAAAATGTCTGCTTTGTTAACACAACTTGTTGATAATATCAGTAGATACATTATTATTTGTAAAACAGTAGGTATAGACGGAGCACAACTATAGAAAGAAATGGAATATGATTTGGTTTAATATAGCAGTCTTGATATTTGGTCCATGCAGCCACACAGAGGGGTTTGGGACACCCGTGTAAAACGGACACCCGTGTAAAACACAGTTTGCCAAGCTGAAGGTTGGAACTGTACTTTTGAATTTCTAAGTGTCTTGCCAGATAAGTCAGTTAGCAGCCTGTCACTCAGCAAGAGTTTTATTATCAGGTTAATTGCTTTCACCTCACTCAGTACATCAGGGAACTAAGTACACCATGATCTGTAATTATTTGTTATAAAACCAGGAAACAAAATCAGCTTGCTGACAGCTATAATATGGAGCTATCACTCTTGATGGATGAACATGGAGGCAAATTAGGAATTGTGTCATGGGAAAAGGAGAAAGTGGTATCAAAGAATAAATTAAACAATAATATACAAGGTTCTTGTAGAGATGTAAGGGGTGAATAAACCTTTAGAAGTAATCAGAGCAAAGATGATGAATGCAAAAAGGGAGACAGCTGGTGTAGCAGGGTGAGGAGGACATGTGGCCAAAGAAAGAGGAGGGAGGGAGGAGAGTGGAGGTTGTTTTTTTTTTAAGGGGAGTTGTCAGGAAGTTATCAGCTTGTTGACAGACTTCTTAATTACCTTTGGACAAACAGAGAAGTGTGTGCTTGTGTGTTTATGGATGCATGTCTATGTGGTTTCAGTTTTAACTGCTGTAGGGCGGCAAGTAATGATTATTTTCATTCGATGAATCTGTTGATTATTTTCCTGATTAATCAATTATTGGTTGTTGGTCCATAAATTGTCCAAAAATGGTGAAAGCTGTAGATCACATTGTTTTGCAAAATCCAAGATGACATCCTCAGATGTCTTGTTTTATACACAACCACAAAATATTTAATTTACTGTCCTAAAGGAACTAGAAAATATTCACTTTTAAGAGGCTGTAGTCAGAGAATTTTGACTTTTTTCGTTTAGAAGAATTACTCAAACTGATCAATTCTCAAAGTAGTTGGTGATGAATTTATTGCAGCTCTAGTCTGCTGTATTTTGTGTCACGTTAACTTTGACAATCAGTTTCAGTCTGCTGCAGGGCTGCAACTAACAATTATTCTCATTGTTGATGAATCTGTCGATTATTTTCTCGATTAATCAGTTAGTTGTTTGGTTCATAAAGTGTCTGAAAGTGGTGAAAAATGTTGATCAGGTTGTTTCTCAGAATCCAAGATGATGTCTTCAAATGTCTTGTTTTGTCCACATCACAAAGATATTCAGTTTACTGACATAAATAAACTAGAAATTATTTGAATTTAAGAAGCTGTGTGTAGTATTTATTTGTTTTCAGTGAAATGTGGTTTGAATTTCCATTATATATGCATGATATCTTTTTGGTATTAGTCTGCATCTATACTATACTATACTGGTGCGACATCTTTTTGTGTGTGTGGTCCAACTCTGCCAGAAGTGTGGAAACAAACTGTGAAACTTGTTGCTTTTGTAAGCTGACGGTGTGTGTACACGTGTGTATGCTTACTCTTGCACTATACTGTAAGGTGGATGTGTATGAAAGGGTTCCTGCCTATGTGGGTGTGTGCTGTACTTTCATTAGCCCGGGCAAGGAATGCTGATGAGGTGTGGCCAAACAAGCTGATAGAAATGGCAAAACATCCTGGCCCTGTGCCAGAGCAAAGGCAGTTATATCTGAGAGGGAGGGAGGGGAAGGGAGGGGAAGGGAGGAGACACGTGCCACTGTCTCTGCAGACAAACCGCAGGAATGTGTTGATCCAAGCCTGACACCTATCCTGTTCTGTTCTGTTTTATTTCCCAGGTTATGTAGGGTGCGATGGCACACATGCTTTTCCAAATTAGCCTAATAAGCTTGCCAGTTAGACTATTAATATAATATAATAATATGATGATTGTCCTGTCAGGATGATCTGCTCACCAGACAGTGAGAAAGTTAAAAAAATCTCATTTATGAGTTCTGACCAGTAGTTATGATGTTAATGAAGTCTGAACCATGAATATACACTTAACTTTGCCTCATTAGATAAGTGAAGAGTCGCTTTTTGCACAGATTAAATTTGGAATGATGAAATGTTAACGTGGTGAGTAATGGTTACCATGGCATTTCCACTGGCAATTTTCCTGCTTTGCTTTTCACAGAAGACTAGCTTTGTTACTGCCTGGTCACGAGGTGGGTCAAGGGACCAGCTTTCACTATTTTTCTACAGAAATTACCTGCAGCATCAGTACCTGCCTCTACGAAATAATATTTTGTCACAATAATACTTTACATTATTGGCAGAACTGACCTGTTTGATGACACTGTGATGATTCCAGACCTCTCACCTTCGGTTTAAGACTTAAATATGTTGGAATTTTTTTCTGGTGGAATTGATGTGAGCTGTTGCAGACTCAACCTGTTGCAGAGGTTGCCAAGTATTGGAGATATCAGGCGTAGAGATTCCTGTCTTCTCCCAAATATAATGGGACTAACTGGAACTCCCATTTGAAAAACTCAGTATCTCTTTCAAGAAATCATGACCCGGTTACTCAAGATTAAATGATTAAACGTTGCTGCCCTTGCTTGTCAGCTCCAGAAATATTAGTCTGTTAAACTATTAATCAATATTTTGTTCAGTCTGAAAAGTTAAAGCATTTAGTGAGTTGTTATGTTTTGCAGGATAATTTGCAGTATTCGGATCACATGGCGCAAAGTAGCGCTCATTTCAGCAGCTTTTAAAACACGGCATGCCAGTTTGATTAACAGCTTCAAACTGTCTTAACATACAGTATTTTTTGGACAATATTTAACATTACCAGTTAATAATTTGTACACAATTTTAACTCCCTTCCGAATGCTTTCTTACTATTAGAGTAGTCAACTAATCTAAATTAAAATTTGCGTTTAATCGGCAGGGAATCCCTATTTCTGGTAGATTCTCCCATAGAAAGAAAGTAGTTCTTACATGAACCTGCTCATAACAAGGTCTATGGATTCTCTTGAGTAAACAGGCATGAGTTCTTGAAAGAGACATTGAATTTTTCAATTTTTTTTGGTGCTTTGAGAACCACAAGCCAAGTGCCATCTAGTTCCATTTAATAGCACTACAGTTTAGCTGAAAAATGTGTATTAGTGACTTTGCGTGAACTGTCCCTTTAAAGTAAATCCTGGATCACTGTTTTACAGTGTAACCAAGTCCACTTCTTTGCCCTGTGTCCAGTTTTGGAAACAGCATGCATACCAAACTCTTGTGTCAACTGAACTGAGTAGAAAGGCTTTTACTGTTCAGAGATAAAGGATGGGGGAGGGAGAGGTGGGGGGTTAAACACATACCTGAAAACACTGATTAATCTACATGGTGTTTAAACTCTGGTGGGATTTCACCACAACCTAATAGAATAATTTCTAGATCATGTCATGAGAGTCAAGTACCTAAAATTACCCAATATTATCTGTAATAGTATCAAGCAAAACACTGTATTTAGTGCTAATCCCCTTGATTTTCAGATTAGATCAGTGTGTTTACAACTCTTATCTCTAGTCCTACAATATCTAAGTGCCCCTCCAGGTTTTTTAAACTGGCAGACTGTGAGGCACAGGGTTTCTGCAGTTCACAAAAAAATATGTAACACATTAGCCATGCACTCCCCCCTGAATATCAGATTAGATCACTGCGCTCACAGCGATTATCTCTCCACCTCTGTATTTATCGTCATCTTAGCTGTATGGCTGCCTACTGTAAAAAGAGATCAAAAAGAGTTTTTGACCTAAAACCACAGCAGTTTTCCTTGTGCAATTAAAACCTATAATTTGATAGTGATTCCTGTGTCCTGGCTCACATCTGCTGTGGTCAGTTTAAATACAGAAAGTTAATGTGTTTTTCCACTGCGTTTGCAGTTCAGTTTGTGCAGCTACACTAGGGATGTTCCAGTAGTACTGTATTCTAGTGCCTGCTAGTGTTGCAGCGAAAAAAAAGAAAAAAAAAAACTTAATTAGGCCTTCTCTAAAATTTGGTATCTCAATCATCATGCACAAAATCAGTTTAATAAACCAGAAAACAAAGAGTTCATTTTAATTTGTTTTAGAGTTTCAGATTAGTCAAAACAAACTATATTTTCCTCTTGCAGTGCAATTTGAACTAAGGATTTTTTAAAACCACTGGCACAATCACAGTAATAATCTGAGCAACAATTATTTCCAGTGTTCATTTATGTCGACTGTGTGGATGGATAAATGAATGTCCAGCAAAAGGCTTCACACACAGCATGAGAGCAAATAGGAATTTAACGAGAGTCCAAATTTAGCATTCTGCCATTCAGTGTTCAGATATTAAAAAAGAGGTAGCAGAATTCACTCTCTAATGAAACTGATGAGAAAATGTATTAGCAGATTCACTATTAGAAGCAGGGATGAGCGTCCCTAGAAATCACAATGGTCAGTAATTATCCTTCAGCAGCAAAGTAAGGTTTGCAGAATAAAAACATCCTTGCTGTTATAACACTGGATTTTCCCTGGATGTTTTTGAGACAAAGGCTGCAAAGGCTGGAGAACATGCATGACATGCCCAGTGTATGGAATTTGTTTAAAGGGGTAGTTCACCCAAAAATGAAAATTCAGACATTATTTCCTCACCCTCAAGCCGACTGAAGGCTGAGTTTAGTTTTGTAGTCCACAAAACACTGCTGGAGTTTCACAGGAAAACAGCATGACAAGATGCCTCCATACTGCTTGTCTGGTGTAATCCAAGTCTCTTAAAGGCCCAACATACCAAGTTGACTTGAAAGACATCATTTACACCATGTTTTAGTCTAAACCTTCACTGTGGATCCTTAGCTTGGAGCCACATTCACGTGAACACCGTCTGAACTGTGTGTGTGTGGTGTGATAGTGTACACACACAAGTGGACAGAGCTTTAGGAGACTTGGAATACACCGATGAGCAGTATGGATGTACTTTGTTATATTTTTGCCAGAATCTTCTGTCTCTGTTTTTGGATAAAAGACAAGTCAAGAATGATGAAGGAAAATAACTTTCCAATGTGACCAGTGAACAGGTACCAACAAGTGGGTACAAAATGCTCAATTTTAATTAAAACTAAAACTAAAAATCATAATATGTAAAAGTAGAAGCACTAAAATCTAATAAAAAGAGGTGTGTATTATTTGTCCTGTGTAGTAGGCAGAATAATGTTGGGTATTGATTTGGAGTTATTGGCTCACAAGCTGTTGAAAAAAAAACAACCAAACTCTAATTAATTAATAACTTTCGCTAATATAGTAAAGTCAGCACACAGGCATAAAGGCATAAAAATTAAAAGCCTTTGTATTTTGTTGCAGTTTTCAACAAAATTGGCAGTTAAAAATACAAAAGTGTCCCACTTCTGAGTTAGATAGAGTGGGAAAACCCTTTTTACCATTTTGAACTTCCTGATCTTGTCTTCGTCTGTCTCTCTGTTCTCTGTTGTGCACCAGGTGTTAAATGTTGGAGCTCTTTCAGTCCCATAGAACTCAGGAACATCAAATCTCTTAACTCGTTCTCCAAATCCTGCTTGGAAAGTGCTTATGTGCTTTTATGTGTGTTGGTCTGTGTTGTGCATTCTCTCTGTGATGTTGTATGGTATGTTTTCTTAATGTTTTTCGTTGTATGGTTATGTCATTGTTTTGCTAATTGTGCTTATGTGTTGTTGTTGTGATGCTTTACTCTGTGCTTATGTGCTCCTGTATTTACATGCTGTCAATCAGCTTTTATCTGTGCTTATTTGCTGTTTTATGTTACTTTTAATGTTATTTTTTTTTTTATTTTATTTTACTTTTCTCCATACCATCTACCTGCCAGGGTCTGTGGATGAAAAAAATAGCCTGTATGGTTAAATCTGGCATAGTGGGTGATCATATTCATTAATGTGCATTGTCCCTTCTTAAATAAAATAAACATTAATGTAAAAGAAAGCGAGTGATAAAATGGCATCACTTTAATGGCTAATCCATCACTTTAAAGGATAATTGCGGCAGCAGTGTTGCGTATTCCATGTCTGAAAAGGGCTCATAATAACGTGAAATGGAGAAATGAAATCACCATTGCTTTTATGATCACATGACATCACATAACCAAGTTTTTGCTCGATAATTGACTAATGTGGTTAGTAATAATAATAATAGATTTTTGTCAGCTGACTTTTGCAGCACTAATGCAGCAGCTTTGCAAAACATAGAAGAAAAGAAAAAAGATTAACGACAGCCCAAAGAAAATATTATACTGCACAGATTACTAACCACGCTAAGCGAGCAACCTGCCTGACGGCCCCACATCCCCAGGGCCCCTGAAAGCTCCGTGTTTACGATGTGTCAAATAGCCTGTTGTAATTTGATGAATTGCTAATTTGTTCGGGACCATGCACTTTGAGAGCACAATATTAACTGAAATGAAAAGTGCAATGTGTAGTCGGCTGTGTGAACTATACCGCGGGTCAGCAGGGGCCCCCTAGGGCCTTGATGTGGTTGATGACGAGAGTGGGCTTTGTCAACATAAAAGACTTAATTGAATACAAGCTGTACTGTAATATTTTACTGTAAGCAAGCCAAAGAAATAGCACAAGTTATTAACCATTAAGAATGTAAAACATGTTAGAGTTTGTCTTTTTGTGGGCTAGTCACTAAAGTCACTTGTGCAGTGACTCACTGTGTGTGTGGTGATGGACTGAGGACTAAATGTGCAAAGCAGAGGGCAGAAAAGATAGAAAATATTTCACATGACACTTTGACACTGAAAATTCCCCTGGTAATCATGAAAATATTCACATATGCTCTCCCAGAGTTAATACGCCCTCAAACCCTGATTGATAGTGCTCTAGGAAGATAAACGCCGTGCAAAACGGAAAATAAAACAGTGTAAACACAATGTTTGAAAATCTCTCTCTCTCTCATGCATCTGGCCTGGGTGTTGGCCAAGTCAGAGTTACAATAGAATCATACAATGAATTCCAGCAGGAGGGGAGGGAGGGAGGGAGGAACAGGGAGAGACGATTTAACGGTACAAACAGCCTCAGTGTCTGAGTCTTGTGTAACAGTGATGGTTGGTTTTGTGACATCGTAGAAAGACATTTGTGTTTTTTTGTGGTTTGGACCCAGGCCATATTGAAAGTGAGAGAAATGGTTTATCTTAAGTAAGAAAACACAACCGTGTTGGTTAGTTACATGTACATATCAGCTGGTACCAGGTGGCAGTGAAGAATGACGAAACTCGAGATCAAACCTGATCTGTAGTTTTTTTTTTTTTTCGCGTAACACATAAATAACAGGGTGGCTACAGGTCGTAAAATATCTTAAATTTACATTTACTAATAAAGGCCTGAAACAGTATCAAATGTCTTAAATTCTGCTTGGGAATGTCTTAAATATTTATTTATTGAATACCAGTGAGTTGAATTCAAATGGTTCTGTTATCTTGATAAAGTCTTAAAGGTCTTTGCCAATAAATTTCAGGGCTCAACAATAAGGACTGTCCACTTTTCCAAGACAAGTAAAATGTCAGGCAAGTAAATCTAGCAACTCACTTGCCTGTGAAAGTGGTAAAAAATAATTAAGCTTATTAAATTGAATATCCTGGGTTTCGGACTGAAAGAACAAGACATTTCAAGACATCACCGTGGACTTGGGATGGACACTTTTTACTATTTTCTAATATTTTATAGACATCGTGGCTTTAGAGTTAACATAATGGTTAACCTAAGTTTATGTTGTTGTTTGAAATCTGCTAATAGATAAAAATGTTTGTACAACAGCAAGTAAAAATCAACTTTGGGCAAGTAGATATCTGACCAACTTTATTAACGTTGAACCCTTAAGATATTCTGTTTGTAAGCCAGAGAGGGAGCACATGTGGGGCTTGTCTGTAAAATAATTGGCTGTTCATGTGTCACTCATAGCACGCTCCGTTATCATGGGATCATCAAAATCAGTTGTTTTGTGCTTTCATTGCGGTTTGCATTCAAAACATTTAAATTAAACTATACATAATGACTCTATTGCTGATAGCTGTTGGTATCATTTTATCGCCCAGGTGTATAACTGATAGTGTAACATATGTATGTGCTCAAAAGAGTATGCCATATATTTTCACATTTGATGTTTAGTATTATTGCAAAATTGTCCTTAAATTGAATTAAACAGTGTCATTAAAAGTCTAAGAAGTTAAAGTAAAGTAAAGTAGTTACATTTAACTACCTGATACATGTAGACACCCATATCTCAGTTTTTTTTTTTTTTTAAACTATGGAAAAGTTTTGTCATCAACAACACTTTTGTACTCCTTACTGCTAGTTATACCACACTAAGTGCACTTTAAAATGTTATTTGTGTTAAATGCTGCTTTTAGTCTTATTTTTGATCCCACATTCAAACAGCTTCAAACTTTTGGACCAGGTTAGTGAAAATAAAATCTTCTCAGCCCTTCTCATCCAAAACCGATGCTGCTTTGTCATTTCCGGACGTCTCATACGAATATGCACAGTGTACCTTTTAGTGGCTGTATGGGATGCTGCCAGAGCACATGGTTAACATTGTGAAGTGGTTGCAGTTTGGGCAGATTTAGGCACAAAAACTGCTTGGTTAGGTTTAGGAGTCATATTTTGGAGTTGCATGATGCATGTAATGCAATGTACTTTTAAACTTTTAATATCTTTTTGGTTTCACAGGAAACATGAACCCCGGTCTCTTGTGATTGTTTGAGCCATCCATCCACCTCACGTTTTACCCTTTTTCTATGTCCAAAGCCTGCTGTATCTCACACTGTAAAGCTGCTAAAGAGTACCTTCCTTGTGCATCTGTTTGAGTTGCCAAGGGGTGTGACAGAACATCAGTATTTGATGACTTTGGAATGAGAATGTACTGAAATTAATGATAGGCCTATTTCATCTGTTGGTGTGTTGATTTCTATGTAAAACAGGTGAGAAAGGAAGATGTGTGTCTAACCAGATCTCATGTATAAAACAATTTTACACTCTGAAATGATTCAAAAAGTGCTTTGCTGCAGAGCCGTGTATACTGCAGGAACTGATATTGACAGTATATCCAGGGACACAGAGCACCTTGCTCTCTCTTACCGTCTCCCTGATGGGAGTTTTTGAGAAGCATTGACAAGCCCCTGACCCTGAAAGAGTGATTTAATGGAGCAGCATCTTGCAACATTTTGAGTCATACCTTTCCTTGGGCTGTTCGCGATTTTTGTATGTGCGCGTGTGCTTGTGTGCGCAGATGTGTGGTGTTGTCTCAATATGTTGTTCAACAACCAGCTCTGTGTAGTCAGCTGTCCAGTGCAGTGTCGATGCCATTAATCACAGAGCCAACACGGCGGAGAGCGGCAGCGAGGAGGGAGAGAGAAAGGGCTGGGCTGGAGTTGTAATCTGTACAAGGCACCTAGGGGAAAGATGTGGAAGATGTAAGGAGGAAAGAAACAAAGAAGAGGGCATAAATGTGAGGAGTGGGGAGGGGGTGCTGCACAGAGAGAGGCAACCTTTATACAGTAAATGAGGAGCAGAGGGGAGGAGTTGGTGACCAGTAGTAGGAGGTCTTTTGCTATGAGCATTCACCATATTTTATCTTAAAGGTCCACTGTGTAAGATTTACAGGGACCTATCTGCAAAATATATCAGAAATGGAATAAAACATTGATAAGTATGTTTTCATTAGTGTATAATCACATTCGTTTATTCGTTCTTTACATCTACGGAGGGTGTGGGTCCTCTGTCATTGAGGCCATCATGTTGCACCACCATGTTTCTACAGTGGCCCAGAACAGACAAATCAATACTGCTTCTAAATCAGTCATTTTGCATTTTTTGTGGGTTTCATGGCCACTGTAGCTGTGTTCCTGCAAAGTAAAAAATGTCTGGATGGAGGTGTTTCTTTCCTCTCCTCTGTGTTTTATTTCTGGGGTCGGAGCAGACGCTGAGCAGAGCAGAGAGAAAGAGACAGGTGAAGGTGAAGTAGATGGCATTATCTCGCTGAGCTGCTGCAGCTCGCATGCATGTGATGTCTACACAGACAGTGTTGCTGCACTGTCTTTCTACATTGAGTTTGCAGAAGATATATAAGGAGAAGAAAACACTTGTAACCGCAAAGCAGTGTGAATTTTCACTTTTTTTTACTGTTTCGCTGAAGAAATGCTGAATCTGTAGATGAAGTAATAGCTGGGGAAACACTGCTGTGGGTTCTCTTACACACTTGACAGGAGAGGTGAGGTGTATGCCATCTCCAAGCTAATCACTAAATATCAAATACACCACTATATGTGGGTGAACAAAAATATTAAAACCAACCAAAACAATTTAAAAACGGCCTTTCTTTATTTTGTGTTTTTGATCAACCCTCCCTGCTTTGCACCCCACCCTACCACCATATCTTGTTTTAGTAGGAGATACACTGCTTTAATGAAGTAACATGCTTCACTGTTTTGTTGACTGAGTTGTTGACTGAGAGTTTCTGGGCTTGTGCTCGTCTGAACAATGTCTGTATTCCTGATGGACAAAATGCTGCACATTCTTGATTATTTTTATCAAATTACAATGAATGTTTTGCTGCACTGTAAGTCATTAGTAGTTAAATTTTACTATTGAGGCCCCTGTACTTGTGGTTTGATTTGATGAGATGTGATAAATGGTCCTCACACCTGCAGCCACCATTTACAGGAATCAGATGTACATAAACAATAGTAGAAGTAAAATGATTAGAATAGGTGTCAGGTTTATTCACATATTACATTTGTTCACGTTGGTTGTGACCTGTGTTCCAGGAAGGAGATTTCCTTGTCCGGACTCACCATGTTGAATACTGTGACGGGGGGATTCTGGACCCAGATGACATACTCAGTGATCTGGTAGAAGACAAAGACAAGGTAAGAACCTCTTGGGCTAGAATTCAGTGTTTTGCGTTTGCTGCTTTTAATCTGATTAAGTAGTTAAAGTGATTGGTGAGGCAGTTTTGCTTCATTTAATTTCACTTCCTTTAATATGAAAGCACGGTCATGTGAGCTGTTTGCATTCAGTGGTTTTATGTGACCACAAACAGCCATCTGACATTTATCTTCTTAATTAATATCCGTGAAGTGAAACTAACACGTGTGAGGTTAAGGTTTAATAGCCTTTAATTAAAATGGCCTGTTTCCTGGATGACCAGTACACAGATGTGCATGTGACTCGACAAATATCTGACCAGGCAGTCCACAAAGGAGGGGAACGAGTGCCGGGCAGATCACTATTTAATTCAACCATCTTTATCCCTACAATCCTAAGGATACCTCTCAGATAATGCATATAATCCTTTTGATTTATACCCATTAATTAGTCACATAACCGTGTGTATGTGCTTGTGCTAAAACTTAAGCGGGTATCTGTGCCTTGTGTGTTGCGTGTGTGTTCACACTTGAGAGTATTGAGCTGCAGTGGCCTATAAGCCACTCCTTTGGATAGAATATTGCCTCACAAGCAAAATTCAAAGGGAAAAGGTTTTAACTTGCCTTCAGCGTTAGGCAGTGTCATTAGCAATTCACTTTTGGAGACTTTGCAAACTTAATCCATATATTCCCCGTTTTTCTTATTTTTCCCCTGAGGAATGTGTCATTTTTCATTTTCCCCTTTGGAAAGTATAATTTTTTTTCATACCATCCCAAAGACTGCGGCATTATGAGAATGTGATGAATGCCCCAGATTAAGAGCTTTTTGAACCATGACTTTGGACCTTAAATGAATCTCAAACCTTCTCTTTGGTGGCTCTGCACATTAAAACAGTGTCAACATGTTTTAATGAGTCTGTGTCCTGTAGTGAGCTGAATTTTTCATTTAGGTCACAGTTTTAAAAAAATGCTGAAGAACCTACTGGCTAGAAAATGTAATGTACAGTATATTTTCCTGTCCTCGGCTCATACTGTATGCCTTTAAGGATGTATAAATACTGCAGGATGTGTTGGAGATTCTCTGAACTAATTAAGAACAAAGTTGCATAAGTTGGCAGTTTCTCTCGGGGCCCTAAGAACCTTTGAAAAGTACTGAAGTCATTTCTTTCTCTCTAAACACGACTGGCGCCTCTGTTCATGCCAAAATCATTCTGCTGGTTCAAGTCTTGTTTTTTAGATCTTGTGACCAAAATAATTTTGTTAGGGTGACTCTGGCTAAATGGAAAATGTCTATAATCTTGACAAGGTAAAACATGATGCTGAAATAATATTCCCACATGACATTTTTAGAAATATTTGTAGCCTAGATTGTTCTTTCTGCTGGATGAGTTTTCTTGATTAACACCATCAGGGGGGTCGGTGTTGCATGTCACAGCTAAGCTGCAACCCAGGGGCCGTATGACTCCTCTGTGACAGCAGCAATATAGAGTCAGGAGACCAGGAAGTGACCTAGGGGATTACTATTATGAGAGTCTGTTGCCATGGTTTCATGACTCAAAGAGCAGCATGCACTGGTCCTGCTTAGTGTTAGAAACCAACTTTTTCTTCCACCAAAGTAGCGGGTGGATTTTAACTTTTACCAACCACTTATATTTTTTACCACTGTACACCATTGTAGTTTAACATATATCACATTTTAAGTCTTCTATTCAGGGACTGTGACTTTTCAGTGATGTAACTGGAAAATTGGGCATGCGGGTTGTCAAAAAAAGAAATCATAAGATTGTGATGTTCATGCTATCTTTGGCAATGGCAGCTCTGTCTGTCGTCCTGTCTGTTAGACAGCAGGCGAGCGAGCTACAGGCCGGTGATCTGACTTTGGCAGTAATGGATTGCATCTAACAATAGCATGTAAGGTCTATACAAAAAAGTAACTGTATTTCATTACAGTTTTAGAGAACTTTGACAATTTTGGTGACTGGGATGGTGTGTGAGTAAAAATATAAACCCCAGAATAATTTTTTGACAGTCAACTTTTAGTGTAAATAACACATAACAAAGTACATTTAAAAGCACAGAGTTTACTGCACAACAGCGCTACTGTTACTCTTATCAAATAAGTCTATAAAGACTGTCCCCTTGTGGTGTGACTGGAACAGAAATGGTTAAAAACAGAAATTACTCAGGAATTACTTTGCTGATATGAATCATTTTGTTCAGTTCAGATTTAAAGTCAGGCCTTTGTAAACTAAGTGCATCACTGTTTAAATGCACTTCTGTATCATCCGCAACATGGCCTGAAGCTCAGTGCTGATTGTCTGCTTGGGCCGTGATGATAACTGCATAACCCTGATACCGCGGTCATGGGATGCCTTCTTAAAGGAGTTAGACTACTCTTATGACAGTCCAGTAAAACCTAATTATATGTGCAGCCGTGGTAGACCGCCGTCCCATGGGATTACTTCTTTTTCACTGCAGTAAGAAAAAAAAAACATACTAATTGTGACTTTCTTCAGTTCAGTAGTTTGTTCGGTCTGCAGTGGTTTCTGTGGCATTTGCTGCCTTTTAATATTTCTTTAACAGAAAGTAACAGAGCTTACAACAGCACCCTCAGTGACCAGTAGGGGAACTTCACTGCTAAAAGCAATGATTTGATCAGTGACCATGGTGACTGAAGTCATTTCACTTTAAAAATTCACAGAGGATGCATTGAGTTAGTCATTTCATGTCAGAAAAGCTACCTCACACTGGCTAGAAGTAACATGATTAGATAAGTGCTGGATCATTTGAATAGTAGGTTGAGAGCTGAAGCTGGTTTAGCAGGTTTCTGTATCATGGACAGATAAGTGACTGTAAGTGTGTGTGTATGTGTGTTGTTTCAGCTCTGTCTTAAACTCTCTCTCCTTATATTCACTCAAAAGGAATAGTAATTCTTTTTATTAATATGCTTTGAATGCAGTGAAGCTGCACAAAATACATTTGCAGCGCAGAAACCAAATATAAAAGCACACGCATACCACAAAATACACTTTTCAATACTGGGATCAAATAAAGTGCCACACACTAATTCCCCAAACACACATATGGCGAGAGACATAGACACACACAGAAATAACTCGCGCAGAATGATACCCAGCAATACACACTTCTGAGCACCAGAGATTGCATATGAAATGAAAGTGTGAAATATTCATTGGATTCTGAAGCGAGGCTCTCATAGTATTACTGAGCTGAGATTAATAAATGGCTCATAATCCCAGATGAGTGTTTTACTGTAGGCAGACTCAGACTGCCTGGCTTTAGGTTTATAACCACAAAGAAAGCAGAGAAGATTTTTGAGGTCTGTTGAAGACAGAGGTCAAAAATACAGCTTCAAAAATCCATGGCTGAAATATACCCAAGTGATGCGTTTGAGAGAGAGAGGGCTTGAATTTATGAAGTTTTGAGGTGATACATATGAAGCAGCTGTGAGGAAATGTGGGTGTGTGTTCTTTAAATTGATGTATGCAGCTGTGTGTGTCTGTATACTGTCTGTCTGTCTTGCATAGACATAAAAATGCTGTAGTTTGTAACAGTATAATGCCAACAATGGTAACACTCGTTCCAAACTGCTGAAGTGATGTACCTGCAAATAAAGGCACAGCAACACATCATACAACAAGAAGAGAGATATTTTGGAAAGCACATTTTAAGTACATTCATCAGTTCAGTTCATTATACTCAATATGAATGACTTGTGAACAATATTGCCAAAGCATTGAGGACACAATAAAAAGGGTAGTACAGTTCATTTCAATAATGATATTAGAGAAACGTAAAGATAAAACATAAACATAAAGATCAAGAAATGGCATAAAACTAGTTAATGCATGCTCTGTGTGTATGTGTTTTCCTTATGTATATTAGGCTTAAGATATATTTGTCACAGTTCAGTGATGTTTTAGTTGTGTCCCTCAAGTTGTGGCATGCAGTCACATATTGTGCAGCTAAATGTGCTGCACGTCTCTCTCAAACTGTAGTAGAAAGTTTAGCTTTTCATTGTCATCTACGTCTCTGAAGTTAAGGATTTGTAAATCAAATTTTGAAGTATTCAGCTCTGATGCTTTTGTATTTGTCACGTTTTAAGAGGAAGCACATCTCTATCTCTGCTTTACCTGCCGAGCAGGAACCACACTCTTTCATTTGTTGGCAGGCAGACTTCTGGCGTTGCCCTGTCTGACTCACCTTGTCCTCTGCTTCCACACACACTCTATGCAGGAGCCACTCGATGACGACTGCAGGACATTTTTCAGGATTAGTGAAAAAGAAAAATGTCTCTGTGCCTGTTTGGGAGTATTTTGGGTTTAGTCCCGATGATAAAAGTGAGCCAGCCAACACGGGCAATGGTGTCTGAACATCATCTCCATTCAGCTCACTGCTGTGTTGGTATATGCCGTGGCAACAAGTGTCATCTGGTCCTCCAGCAGCTTTCTGTGGAAGAAGGGTGCTTGCTTTTTATCTATTCATTTCTTTTTTTTTTGTTATGAGCCAAAAATACTTAAACCCAGCAAGTAGAGCTGCACAATCCACTCTTTTTCATCTGATTCTGAATTACTGATGCTATACTGAAACCACTGCTCTTTTAGTCTTGATGATGATGACGATGATGATGGTGATGATGGTGATGATGCACATCCAGTCAGAATGTCATTTGAAAAGCTTGTTTAGTTTGTGTAATGTAACTTTTGTAGTGACGTCCTTCAACCACTGAGTAGCGCTGTTGTATTGAGGCTTGTTGCATTCACACAGCAGATAGGCTGAGTGACGGCCCACATTTGCATAGTTTCCCATGATGCATTGCAGAGAGTTTAAGTTCTTTCTTTTCTCTCTCATCAGTAAAACAATATACACATTTTAAATGCTTTACAAAATGTGAACTGCAGATATAAAATGTTAAGTTTGCAGAATTTGTTTTATAGTCTTTTATTTATTTGGGGACTCTGATAAAATCTCAAATGACCCACCTGTGGGTCCCGACCCAGTCTTTGGAAATGACTGGGCTTGCCTACACGCAACAAGAACCTTTTTTTTCTTTTTTTCTTAAACAGAAAAGCCATCATAACTGAATACCTCGGTGAAATATCAGGAAGGTATGAAGGTATGAAAAAAAATGGTCTGCCCCAGCCTGCTCTAGATGGTTATTTAAACTGAGTTAGAAAATCAGAAATTTTATTCAGTAGCGGGACCCTCAATATCACCACTTCTACCTCAAAGAAAATGATACAACTACAGCAGGTGGAAAATAATGTGGGGAACATATTTTTATGTGTGTGGTGTGCAAGTTTACCTTTGGACCACCACTCTCTCCCCCACCTCCTTTCTCCATTACCCTAATGTCTCCCTTGCATGTTGTTTTTCAAGCCCACTCACAGCTTTCTGCCAAAGAAAATGAAAAGTAAGCAGGAAGTATGGATTCCCATCAGCAGTTTCTGTGTTGCTGGATGTGTAATTCCTAATGTATTTTCCCCGTCTTGTAGGTATTGCAGAAACAGCCTTACAGAGACCAGGGTTTGTTTAAAAGGTTAGCTGGTAATGGAGAGAGAGGGGAGAAACACTGCTGCCTTGTATGATATTGATGTTTGCTGTGGGACATTAATAACACACACTCTTGATCAAATAGGGTACAACCAGACACACTCACACAGCGTGCGTCTCTTTTCACGCATCAGTGTTAAACATAAATATTCTTTTTCAAGCACGCACACACATGATCACAGCAAGCATCCATTTACAGTACCTGTCTCTTTTTTTCCACTAATACACACAACCCATTCTATGAGTCTATTAGTATGCACCGTGTGCATCTGTGTGTTCATATGTCGTACAGTGGAAACCTCTGATCACATCTGTCTGGGTTAAATCATCACTAAAAGCAGATCATTATAATAGTTTTTTCTCTTTTTATTTTTCATGCAGATTACCATCTAACTGACATTTGTATATTTTATACATGAATTTAAAGTAATAACACGCACAGCTTTGCTATTTATTGACTTTTACTGACTGGTTGATAATACAGTAGGCATACAGCTGTTTCAGACCCTTTTCAAATTACTGTATAAATTACTGTACTGTACTGTGTGTAATTGAAATACGCTACAATACAGTCCAGCACTGTATATATATAGTGCAGTAGTGCAGTTTGTCATAAACTTTGAGGTGAATACGTTTTTTTATTCAGTGGAAATTATGATTCATGATTTCAGTTTGTGCAATGCCAGCTGGAAACACTGCAAGGCAAAATTTCATGGGAGTAAAGAAAAAAAGAATTACTGTAGTTTTTAATGTTTTTTCCATATGTAATCATGTATAAATTTACTCAAAAGGAGCACTGTTTACAGACTTCATTACTATAAGTGAATTATTTAAAGGAGAAATATGTAACAATTTCGTGTTCAAAAATAACTACTGCAGTCCAAATAGTGAGTTGGAACCATAGACCTTGTATTAGATAGGTTGAAATCCTATTTAATGTACAGTCTCTGGTTGAAGCGAGTTGTTTCCCTCTCTGCCCCTTCCTCTCCAGACACGAGGAAAGTCAGGCAGATGTGTGCAACATCGTGAATTGACAATAACAAGCGATAATAAGTCCTCCACTGTAAGTTGAACAACTGTTTATAACTGACTGTTGTCTGTCAATGTAAAGTTGAGTCCCGTTATCCTGAAAACAAAAGCCAACTGCTCTGCACTACTCCTTCCTAAAGATTATTGATGATTTCTTATGACTCATAAACAGACACTTGCTCTTTCGGCAAGCACCAGGCATTAATCTGAACTCTAATTAACATGAAATGGGCAAACAATAATAGTTATTATGACCCGTAATGGATATTTGAAAGGAGAACACTGCAGCTGTATTGTTGTTGTCAGAGTAGTGAGTATTTTAACTTAACATGCTTCCTTGATTTCTCATGACATGTTATGGTCATTTTATTATTTATAACAGTAAATACTTTGCAAATCTTAAACTTTTTGATCCATGGAAGTGGTCAATCATTAAAAGTGTGATCACTATAAGCCGCTTCCACTGAATATGTGCTTTGCACGTCCAACAAGTGTAGCTTTTACCAGGACTTTCTGTTGGCTCTGTTTCTAGCAAAATGGTTATATTCATGATGAATGAAAGCAGTTTGCTTTCTTCAAAGGATTTTTTTTATTGGCCCTTTTCCACAGCATCAATATTCATGACAGACGATACACTGTTTATTATGGTTTAAGATATATCTCAGTAAGTACATGATTCAGATACTCTGAGTTATGTTGTCAGAATCTGCGTTAGGAGAGGAAAGCAAAGCAGATTGATATGTTCTTGTCATTTTTAATAATTCATACTGTACTACACGGTTTATTCAATACCTTGGAAACTGCACTGGAACTGTTTTTTTTAATCTCCTTGAATAGCTTTATAACATATTCATTTATTATGTTAATAAACCTGGTATGAACATCAGAAGAAAGAGTTTGACATCTCTGAGGTTTCTGGGTTCTGCAGTGGGCAACTCATCAAAGAAGTTTAGTTCAGTCAGGCCATATGATGGCACAACAGTGTAATTTTCTGGAGAACTGTTTGTAAATGGCCTTGTTAATCCTGTTAAAGTACACTTTAAATTGATCAAACTTGAAGCATGTCTGGCGATTATGCTGTCTGGCTGGCTGATGAGATGAAACAACCTCTAAAAGTCTGACTTGGAGACATTAAGATGGACAGTTGGTGGACTCGAGCCAGCTCAGTGGGGAGCGTATTGTGTGTTTGCCACACACACACACGTGTTTTCACCCGAGTGTGTGTGTGTGTGTGTGTGTGTGTGTGTGTGTGTGTGTGTGTGTGTGTGTGTGTGTGTGTGTGTGTGTGTGTGCGTTAGTTTTCCTGTCAGCCAAAACCATTTTCCTGAGAAGACAGAGGCCAACAGTTCAAGTCTCACTTTTGTTTTGTATTTTAACAAATGCTGTATTTTCTTTCTTTCTTTAACTTTATTTTTTTGTCCATCTGATTTCATTTCTGTTTGTCTAGTCTGTTGCCATTACATGTTGGGGGGGGGGGGGGGGGCACACATACAGTCAGACTGGCATTCATATAAACAGCGTCTGTGGTGTTGGCATACTGACTGAAAATGTAACATGGCTTTAAAATGTGCACTGAAGATAAACTTTACATTTCACAACAAAGGAGAACCTGTGTTGAGAATTTATTTTGTTCAAAACAAGGTTGCACCTTATGATTATTTTCATTATCCATTAATCTACCAATTATTTTAATGATTTATTGATTAATTGCTTAGTCTGCAAGGTTCAACATTAATGTTCTTCTTGGGCAAAAGGGTCAGGGTCATTTTTATTTATGCCTATGCAAATTGTTTTATTTACTTGTGGTTATTAAAAAAACATGAGAGGCTAATGTTGATTATCATATATACTATATACTATAACTAAATAGTTTAATAGTTTAATTAGGTTTTACCGCTTGCCCAGTCTGGCAAATGAGTGGCCAGATTTACTAGCATAATGTGGCATTTTACTTGCCCCGGCCTTATTGTTGAGCCCTGAAATGGAAAAAAAAGACAAAGAAAAGAATATCCTTACATTTGAGAAACTGTAAACCAGCAAATATTTGATTTCTTTTCTTGAAAAATGACTGAAATTAATAACTGAAGTATTTATCAATAGATGTCAGTTAGTTTTCTTTCATTTGTCTCATTTCATTTGTCGACTAACTCATTAGAGTTCTAGTTTTAGATAAAGTTATTTCACCCTAATTGCATTTTTTGACTCCAGCCTACATTTTAATCAAAGGTCTGACATGGCTTCAAACATAAGCAATGGCCCATGTCTGAATGTCTGTTTTTATTCACTTTAAATTCTCTTTTTCTCCTCTAACAACTCTAATCCGACTTTGAAATGATTTATCCGCTAGTTAAACCTAAATAATTAAAATAATTAAAGATCACTACACTACCAGAGTCATTAACAAAGTATCCAAATCTCTGATAATGAGGAAATTATTCAGATTAGGTTCCCTGATATCAGCAGGCCCTTCCTTCCCTTCTGTGCTCTCTAATTCTACAGTTTTCCATATCAATGATCATGAAAACTCTGCTGATCAGTGGTGAATAACACAAGCTGCTGCTGCGAACAGATGCAGCTCTGTCAAACTTGCTAATTTATTTCTGTCTCTCTGCCTCAGCACTGCCTTTGTAACTTGTAGCATACACGCGCATTAATGCTATATTTGCTAGACGTGATAGTTCTTGATAGAAATTCATTAATTAAGGGCTTACAGAAATGTTCATTTAGCCAGTGTAAGTGAGAAATGATAATGTCAGGCTGTTGCACAACCTATTTAGACATGCACACACAAATAAACACACACAGCAGAAGTAATTTGGCTGAGCTAATGTATGTGTTGCATCATTTACAGATTGATTTCTGTCCTCACTGATAGTGTGAACTCATAAAAAGCATTACAGTGGAGCTGGAATATCATCATTCAGGCATTCATCATTACTGATCGTCTTAGTTTAACTTTTTATAAGGCAGTTAACTGTGGGGCTACTAGTTCTATTCTTAAGTTCAAATACAGTTTTTTGTTTGTTTGGAAAGTATTTAAGGCAGTTGATTTAATATTTTGTGTGCTAGTGTCTTGTTCGACATCTGTGTATGTTTGTATCCTGTAGTGAGATTAGCCAGAGAATTAAACAGAGGAAAGGAGAAAAGGTGACGAAACTTTAAACTTTGGGAATTTGGATAGTTGGACTCATGAGGCAGGGAGAATATTGTTGCCTTTTCCTAGAGACTGACTGCATGTAAACTAGGGGTGTGCGATATGACGATATTAGATCGTGAAGGATTAGAACGTGTAGACGATCTGCCAAAGTGAGGAGATCGTATGGATCGTTCAGGGTCCCTAACAGGCGGACCCACACGCCGTCCTATACGGACCCGGACCTATAACCAATAAACTATTAAGAGATTTTAAATTTTGACGGGACGCTTCTATTTTAACTGGCGCAACTTTTCTAGTCTTTACGGCGCTGGTTTATTTGATCAGGAAACACACAGACCAACTGCAGAGAAGCTGCGTGTGCGTGTTAATGACGGAGTTTATTACAACAGTCGAAACTAACGTGATGGTTAATGACATCGACACCAACCAGATGCTCTTATAAAATTAAACAATTGTCTATACGTAAAACAGGAGCGTCTGTGAGAAACTTTCAGACCTTCTGACAGCAGAGTGAACAGGTGAGGGAGGAGAGGAGGGCAGACTGATCACTAATCAATCACTGATACCGTCGTCCTCTCGGACTGATTAAAAAATAAAAAATGACAAAACCTGGATGTCCACACAAATAAAGTCTTTGTGTGAAACACTGCAGAGTGTAACATCGTGCTGTTTACAGACAGTCTGCTGTCATTAGATTGCTAGAGACAGAGGGTCGTGTCTAGAAGGGAACCCTAGACCTGCGAAAGATCGCGCGAGTTTGATTATTTTAGTAGAAATAACGGACACAAATCTCGCGAGAGTTGCGCAAACAAAGAGTTACCTTCTAGACACGAGCGAAAGAGGTGCGCAGCTCCAAAAATAGAAAATCATGTCATGGTGTCCATGTTTTTAATGTGGCGGGCCGCCATAAATAAAACTATTCACTGAACCACAGAGAGTCACTGAAACACTGATCACTGGCCTGCTGTGATGAAAAAAATACTCACATTCTTTACTTAGGTATTTTTACATTGTGGTATTAGTGTTTTTACTTAATCACAATTTAAAAACCTTGCATGTTATTGTTTCCTTTTTTGAAAAATCAAACATTTTTATTGCTGTTGTTGTACTTTAATGGTATTCTTGTTGGTATTTTTTGATTACTAAATACAGACCTGCAAACTCATAAGAGGAGAAAAAGTTGGCATGTTAGTAAACCAGTTCCCTGTCCTCTGGGGGTCTGGGAGCATCTGTCCTGCTCCAGAAGAAAAATGTTGTGATTTTAACATGTTAACAAAACATTCTGGTGACTGTTTCAGTTAAGAGAGTTAGTTCCATCCTCTGTTTGTGGCTTTTGCAGACATTACTACCTTTACTTTTACCTTTGTGCTTGAAAAAAAAAGTAGAAAGTAAATTAAAAACAGTAAATGTAAATCTAAATACATAGCATAATACATAATATAAATACATGTAAGATCGTGATAAAATCGAAATCGTGATTTTCTAATAAAAAAATCGTGATATGATATTTTTGCCATATCGCCCACCCCTAATGTAAACCCTTGAATATAACACTTCATGAAAATAAATGTTACGCAGCTCCCCATTTCCATGTGTTTGTTCACAGGTCAGTAAGGCGATGATGCTGACATACAGTCCAAAGGTCAATGCGGTGTATACATATATGTCTATGGTTATAGCTGTGAACGTAGCAGCGAAGCGCAGTGTGTGTACAGTTGAGTCTATTTGTCTTTGAATAAATTAGGGCTGCAACTAATGATTATTTTCAAAGTCAATTAATCAGTAGATTATTTCTTGATTGATTGATTGAGAATTGTGTTTAAAAAGTCAGTTTCGCAAATGTCTTGTTTTCTTCACAACTCAAAAATATTCAGTTTACTATAAGAGGAGTAAAGAAACCAGAAAATATTCACATTTAAGAAGGTGAAATCTGAAAATTTTGAGTATTTATTCTTCAAAACCTACTGAAACTGATTAATTGATTCTCAAAATAGTTCCCAATTACTTTAGCTCCACTTATCAGTTGGCAAAGTTAAAAGGCTGGTGAATTTTTTCACTTTTTTGTATGTCATGTCTTTATTTTTAACATCAACTTATGGAAAGCAAGTCACTGATTACCGATGACCAATACGGCGCCCTATATAGATAATTCTTAGACCTTTTCTATAGTGCTTTTCACACTACACTTAGCCCCAGGCTAAGGAAGCTTTCACACTGGCACAATCCTGGAACATTACAAAGTGGGCTAACCCTGACTTTAACCTAAGGCTTGCTGGCCCTGCTCCAGAGCAGTGTTAGCCCTTAGTTTGTGGTGTTCTCCCCTGAAAATCGAGTAAACCCTGGGCCAAAAAATGCCAGTTTGAAACAACGCTAACAGAGTGAAGTTGTCAGGGAACATTCTAAAATATTCACATCAGTCGGTGTATGAACACAGAGATGTAGTAGAAGTGCAGTGTGAGTCATACACCCCATGCTTAGCTCAACCCTTGCTTAACAATGTGTGTGTGTGAAAAGGGGCTCAGTAAGCCCAAGGTTAAGGATAGTCCAGGGCTGAGAATATGCAGTGTGAAAAGCCCTTATGTGGACTGTGCACCAATATGACTATACACAGGTACTCACAAAGCTTTCCATACCATCATATACATTGCCAACAAATTCAGTACAGTTCTTACTTATAGTATTGAAATATATTAAATCATGACCCTGTATCTTGATACGTATCAGATTCTTGCCAATACACAGCTCTAGTGAGCATGAACTTTGGATGTAGCTACTGGAGATGAATGGATGGGATTAATGAAAACCAGTAAGCAAAGATGGCTGGAGCAATGGAGAAAAGTTCAAGAAAGAAACACAAGAAAAGGAGAGAAAAGGTGGAGATGGGTGGACTGATTTCTGGTGTTCCAGTTACCACAGGAGCGCCTAATGGAGAGTAAGTGAAAAATACAAAAATCTTTTGCAGTATGAATAGATTGTCTTTATTTTAACTGAGGTCTGGTCTGAAAGTGCAGAAAATGTGAAGTTATTGTTCACATATGGCATCAGCTGTATTTTTAGATCTCTGGTTCTGTTTACCCCTCTGTCTTACAAACTCTCTCAGTCTGCTCTCTTGCTTTCCAACCTTTTTTTGATGTCTCCTCCTCCTCAACTCTTCATCCAGCTCTCCCACAGCTCCACATTTCTGTCCTCTTATTCTCTCTTCCCCTCTCCCTTTCCATCTCTGTTCTTTCCCCTTTCACCTACTCACCAGCTTCATTCTGTCATTTAGAGGAGCAAAACACCAGAGCCAGTCAGAACGAGGCAATTATGACCCTGTTGGAAGGGTTATTATGCATAATGCCCCATAATCCTCCTCTACAGTTTTCATCATAGATGACATGTACATTAAGTCTGTGCAGTATATACGTACTGACAGAAACCTCCTAACAATGTGTGAAGAACACCAGCCTCAGCCTCATGCACACTCTCACATACACATGAAGACGGCTATAAAGCACTGATTAGTAAAGATGATGCACTTGTAATGTGATTATTTATAGCTGCTTATTCTGGTGTGACAAGATAATGAAGACAATAGACACCAGACAGACGGACAGTATTTGACTGGATCCCTATGTACAGTCTGCTGTGTACGCTGCATATTTGTGCATTAACATTGTTGATAATAAGGCTCTTATAGCATTTTGTGTGTGTGTGTTGCTGGTTAACATGTTGACATTAATTGAACCATGATAAAATTCGTGTGGGTTAGCTTCTGACACAGTCCACATTTAATCACAATGTTTTAATCCCAGGCAGTTTAAAAAACCCCCTGATACTTAACTCAAGCAGACAGGCATCCAGCAAATCTCATTGTTCACCTTGAAGCTATGTCTTGAGCGTAATAATCACATTAACCGTGTGTTAAGCATTTAATAAATTAGGATTTTTTTGTAGCTTTACCAGTATCCTTAAGTCTTGCTGGCATTGTTTCCCTGTGCTGTAGTGACTGAGTAAATTTAAATTTAAATTTTATTATAAAATCAATTAACAGGTTTCAATGGTATTAACTCTATATTTAGGTGGAAGCCAAATATTTGGCTTTTGGTATCCAAGTTTCATCATGTGTCTGTAGTCGACCCTTTCTGCTCTTCTGTATGCAGGTCTTCTGCATCGTCTTCTCAAACTTAAGAATATCATGGCTACTTTTGATATGTGCAGATCTTCTGCAGGCCACACAAACCTTTAATCACAACTCTGATCAACCCACAACACTGATCTTAACAATGATGAAATATAAGATACGTGTTGGTGTTGATGTGACAGGTCACCAAACACGGTGTCACACCTAAAACTAGATTAAACTAGGTCAGATCAAAGAAGAATAACATGTGGGTTTGTTTTATAATATTAATTACTTATTTAAAAAAGTAATCAGAAATATATTAATTATATAATTATGACCTCTAAAAGCCCACCATTGGGCTGCAGCCCACACTGGGAATCACTGGTCTGTACTGGAGGGTGACATGGGAACAACACAAAAATCCCCGTGTCCTGTCCCAGTCCCATGACAGAGTAAAGAAATAAGTCCTGTCCCATCTAGGTGTGTCAAGATTCTTCAAATACATGATTCCATTTTGAGGTCATATTTTTTTTTAGCAGTGATGGTTATGCCATTTTAGACGACAGAGTCTTCATTTGTAAAGACAGCAGATCATTGACTTATTGACAGCTGACATACACATTTTCAGATTCTCTTTAAAAAAAAATACTGCGAGAATCATTGATTCTGCCTTTGATTTTGATTATTAAAACTGAAATCTCTTTTCGATTGAAATTTTGATTTCATTTGAAAATGTTCCCCCCTCAGTCTCGTCCCAGTCCTGCAAGAATGATCCTTGTCCCATCCTGTCCCCGTCAAACCACAGTCCACACACGTCATCCACTGGTCGGGACGCTGCAACCAGCCACCAGAGCAGACAGGAGAGAATGAAAAAAGACAACAGAGGGACTAACATTATGTTTGATACAAAGAAAATGGTGTTTATTCATATTAGAGCTCCATATTTATATGTAATAAACTGACCTGTTGGTTTTGTGATTCCTGCTCCTGCCTGCTCTCGTCTCCCCGTCACATGATGAATAGTGAAATTGACTCAATCCCACAGGAATCCTGTGTCATGTGGGAATCTCTAAAAAATGTTAGCCTCTAGTCTTTACCACTTAGAGTATGTCCCTCACCTGATTTTTGTCTCTGACTGGCTGCTCTGTTATCTCGAGCTCCCGGGGTTGACCTGGCTTAACCCTGGACTCAATCCATCTAATGAAAAGCTTTTCTATTCAAGTGCATGTTTGAGTGTTTTCTGTTGATATTTTACTTGGCCTGTGCTTTTACTTTGTTATAAATTATAGGTTATATTATCTTAATTAATGAAAAACAGGTCAATCACCTGCAGGTTCCACTATGTCTGGTAATGGCAGTGGTAATGGTTCTAAAATTCTGCTTTTTGGCCTGCTGCTGGTCTCAGAGTTTCTTTGTCTTTACATTTAATTTAATTTGCTGAATGTTTAAAATACCTTGCGTTTCACTGGACCTATTGAGGTGAATAAAGACGCATTGAGAATAAAGGCCTGTTGTCTGTTTTTCCAGCTTGTCCTAATCATATTTATCAATAGATCTTTCAGGGCAGCAGAGTTCAGACATATTTTCCCTTTAAAATGTGCAAAGCTTACAAACTGGCAAAGGTTAAGTGAATGAGTGGGAAGGGCAAACATACACAAGCATGTGTTTCTCACACAGACCCACACACACACACAGTATGGTCATATAATACTAACAGTATTGTTGCCACCTTTGCCCCTCGGCCCTCCATACGAATTGGCCAACATGGGGAGAATAATATTGACCTTCCTCTAAAGAAAGCAGTGCTGCTTATTGCTTTCACACATTGCTGTTTCTTTTTTTTTCACTGGGTAAGTTAGTGTGTGTGTGTGTGTGTGTGTGTGTGTGTGTGTGTGTGTGTGTGTGTGTGTGTGTGTGTGAAGATGTGGTGTGATTTATGTTCCACCCGTGTGTTTCTTGGGTCCTGACAACGCTTTGTATCACTGTAGGGTTTTCACAATACCAGAATTTTAAACTTTTATATAACACTGTCTTAAAAAAAATACATAGCAATACTCAGTACCTTTTTTGATACCATAACAAAAAGAAAAAAAATCCTAGACACAGACAGCAGGATACTTAATTCTTTTCAGTGAATTAACACCCTGCACACAGTGCTGATCCAGTCAAGTCCCTGAACACTGTCTGGTTTTGCTGCAAGCCAAATTTCAGGCAGAACAATAAAGACCGAACTGAAGGGATGTTTTGAACGAACACTTAAAGCTTTTCTTTTTTATAGCTTTGATACTTTAGATACTATCAAACATTACTATTATACTGTTTTAAACATTGTGGTATTGAAAAATATGGACGTATTGAAGCTTTTGACAGCTGTCCACACTGGCACCTCCCATTCTCCACTGCAGCTCATGCTGTCTTCCATTATAGTCAGTACGATCATTTATTTTTCTTTTATGCCAAAGGCATAATTAAAACAGATCAGGACAGGAAAATAATAACTCATACTACAGCTACATTATTAATCAATTATTGAATTAATCAAAAACTATTTTGATAATCATGAAATTGGTTTGAGTATTTTTTTAAGAAAAAAAATTCTCTGATTCTAGCTTCTTAAGTGTGGATATTTTATGGTTTCTTTACTGCTTTATGACAGTAAACTGAATAACTTTGGATTTACAGCAGGAAAAGACATTTGAAGACGTCATCTTGGGCTTTGGGAAAGACTTATTTACATTTTCACCATTTTCTGACATTTTGTAGACCAAACAAGTCAATCAGTTAATTGAGAAAATGATCAACAGATTAATCGACAATGAAAATAATTGTTAGTTGTAGCCCTAGCTCATATTTACACACGCTTACCAACCAAAAAAAATTTATTGGTCCAAAAACTTCACATAGCACTTTCTCTTGTAAATTTGAAATTATAGTAGTCTGTATGGTTTTCTGTCTGTTATATATACAGTATGGTATGACACTGTAACACAGCGTCAACCAGCATCTTACAGACTGAAAAACATTGATTTATTGATAAGTATTAATAATTAAAAATTAAATAATCATAATAATAATAGTAGTAATAATATGCTTTACAGTGTGGCATTAAAAACAACAACATGCATAAAAGAAACAAGATAAAAAAAATACATAAATTCATAAAAATGCATAAAATCAGTCAGTGTATTGACACTGGATATTTGACATTTTTCAGTACTTTCAACACTTTGCAGTGTCTACACCAGCTGTGCTTTCTCTTCTCTCTGACAGCGAGGAGTAAATTAACTTGGATGCTGTTATGTTTGGGCGTACTTAATGTCTTATAATAGTTAATGAGATGATTCAGTTATGTTTAAGGGCCTGATCAGAAGAGAAGAACACAGTGTTTCAACAATGGTTAGGGTTCTCATCATGTTATAGCCATGTTATATTTATCTTTTAAGAAGAATCTAACATTTTATGTCCTCCATTTTGTGTCAAGTTTTCCCTATGGTATTAGTATTAAGTTAGTATTGTGTATCGTGACAACACTACACCACATCATCTTCACTCATTAAATGTATGAGTGCCAACAGAAATCTGCTATGAACGCAGCTTCTTGCATCTTTATATTTTTGTAACCATCTTCAGTGGTTCATCACACACGGCCATGTATACTTGAGTCCTTCAAAAGGGTACGAGAGCTATAAAGTCTTGCCTGTCCACTCTGCGTGTGACTCAGATGTCATTCCTTTGTCATTTTCTTTATGTGACCGTGACATTTTTCATCATATAGTAATCATATGTTTTAGTTGTCACTGATGGGTTGTCTTGTGTGGGTGTGTGACAGAAGGTGCATCTGGTAGTCCTTGAGAAGGGTAGAGGGACCATAAACCTGATCTTTCTTCAGGTGCTGAGATATCTGCTATCAGATGACTTGTGAATTATATTTGATGAGGCTATGGCCTCATTGGTAGATTGCGTTACACTGACACATATATCAGTCTACACTGACAGTACATATATATTAAAGTGGCACCATTTACTATATGTGCATACTGTATGTACTTGTGTCATTGAATTATCAGCTTTTAGTGATACATGACTTACTAGGTCCTGTCTTGAGCATTGATTTAGTGTCAGTCTGTATAGTGGCTATCCTCCTTTGTATTTTTGATAGGCTAAAAGGGTTTATGTATTAGTAATTCAGGTCTGTAAGATAAAATAATAACCATGATAGTGTGAAGGGCTGCATGATTTGGTAAAAAAAAGTCATATTGCGATTATTTTGGAAATGATCAGTTTTGCATATTTATTTAAGATTTTTTGAAGATTTTTCTCACACAGTTTTCCTTTTTCAGAAAAATTTGGTTTTGCCGTATTGCGATTAATTGTGCGACCCTAATAGTGTGTGTGTGTGTGTGCGTGTGTGTGTTTCAGGGTGTGGGCTGTGGCCAAAGCAGGGCAGCACTTTCTTAGATCATAAATCGTATTTGTCAGTTAACTCTAATGGGGATATTACTGTGTCTGTGTCTGTGTGTATATATTTTAGGTTTGGTTATTGGTGCGCGCGATGAGCTCTTTATGTGTGTGTGATCGCAGTGAATCACCTGTCAAAATGATGCTGACACCCGCCACCTCCATCTGTACATCTTTCTCTTTTGCACAGATACACAGACGCTCAACATAACTCACGAGGAACACAAAGACTTCAAACGTAACCTTTAATGCTGCGGAGCCTCGTATGTTACAGACATGTCATGTTTCACTTGATCACACACACAGATGGGTGATACAACATAACGCATGTGGCACATTTTGAATAGGTTCGTAATGTTCCATTAGTTTGATTGCTTACAACCTGTCACACATGATGAGTAGAAACAATAAAATCAGAATAGAGCTAAACTCGATTAAATGGCTGTTTTTATGTTGTAATTTAATGGTTTAATTTTAATATTGCTCATTTATGACACAAGTGATGTGAGTAGATTGTTTCACTTAGGCACAGATACATGGAGATGAAAACACATGCACAAATATACTTCTGCACACACACACACACACACACACACACACACACACACACACACACACACACACCCTCACACTCTTCAAAAGCAGTGGAGTGGAATAATGGACAAGGCGATGGAATAGTGGGGAGATTTTATCATTCACACTCTCTTAACCACCAGCCATCTGCTAAATGCACACATTCTCGTCTTTGTGTCTGTGGGTGTGTGTATGGTTGCACATGCATATGAACGGATCAGTGTAATTCCTTGAAGGCTTGGATGAACACTCATCATGTTAAACTGGCTGATACTGTTAATTCATCGGCGGAGTCTCATTTCAAACAGAACTGTGTGTCTTGCTTCTCTGTTACTGATAAGTAGAAAAGACAAAACACACAAAGTATATGGTGTATACATGAAGTATGCTTATAACAATGACTGAAGTGCTGTAACTGGAGTAGAAAAATGCCATATTTGCAGTGTTTGAGGTAGTTATCCCACATAGAGAAACCAATGCAAATGCTTCGCAGTTAGTGTGGTGATAGTTGAAACATGCAATTCCTTGCATGTGCATTTGTGTGTGTGTGTGTGCATGACCAACAGACCTGGAGCTTGTCCATGGTTAATCTCAAGTACTCCTCGACTCATCAACCTAATTTTTTGTGTACATTTATGTCTATATGCTGAAGGACCTCTGTGATTCGAAAAAACCTTGTTATCATGCCTCCATACTGGCAACAGCCGTGTCCAGAGGCATTACAGTGTTTCCCATACATTCATTTAATAAGAACATCGGCTGCTAAGAATTGTTTCTCTTATTTTTCTTTTGGCTGTGTTAAACAGGGAACCCTTGTTTTGCAAAACTTCAGTGCCATTTGTACTCTCGTTTCTGTTAAAATTATCACTCTTGTGCAGTCTTTTGTGGGTCTGTAGTCTTCTCTCTGTTTCACTCTCACAAACTCATGACAGAGGACCTGTCTGTGAATAACATGGTGTTCTACACTAGACTTTATTTGGGCAGGCATCCAAGTAACAGTAACATCATATGTACTCTACAGAGAAACTCAGAGAAAGAGAGTTTCTTGTTTAATATATGTCTCTTTATGAAGTTGTTTTGTAAAAGCTTGTACGTGCACGTAGTTGGTGTTGATGTTATTTGGTTCTACGTTGGTTTAGATGGTTTTAATTGGCGACGTCATTAACAACAATCCTCAGCGAGTTGTGTTTTTTAGGCGACTTTGTAAAACATCCTGCTGATGAAGAAAGTCAAGAGTGTGTGACTGAACAGTAAAATAAGGCAGAGAATTAAGTAGAAATAAAATGGTGAAATAAGAAACAACCTACTAGAAATAAGGCAAAGTTTTCTTTGAAATATTTTCAATAGGCAATTGCAGGAGTGGTAAATTTGCTCACAGGAACTTGATACTATGTAGTCTCTGGCTTTTGTTTGATATTTAGTGTTGTTTCTTACGCCTGGTCTGTTGTTAGCTTGCACGCCTTAGCTTAGACGTTGCTTGCTGGGTAATATAATCCAGGATTTAATTTTTTATTTATGTTACATGAATGCTGCAGTCACCCTGAACCCTGAGAGCTATACATCTGAGTCGGGTACAGCTCTATTTACATCCAAAAAGGATGAAAATGGACTTGAAAATAACAAAAAATAATCTTGTTCTTATTATTTCTAGTGAATAGATAAATGTCTTCATTCACTAGATTGAAAAATATCAAAATAGCCTAAATGATGCTGTGTCTACTCCAACTGCCTATAACATGGCAATGAACCAGTGTTTTAATACACATAGAGCTCCACCACCAGAGTTTCTAATTAATGGAAAATTTTGCTAAAGGTCATTCAGGCTTGGCTCGTGTATCATTATCGTAGCGAAGTTGCTCGTTATGACAGGATAAAGAGGAGACAACAGTGAAATCTCACAATAATGAACCTAAATGTTTCATCTCACCTTCACCTCATCCCTCTGCTCTCCCCATCCTCCACCTCAACTCTCCCCATTTACAGCAGTTATCCTCTCCACACTCATTCGTTCCATCATCTCTCCCTACTCCAGGTCCACGCTCTCCTGGCTGTTTGTGCTGCCTTCGCTTCTGTCTTTTATATATTTTCATTGAACGTGGCTCCTCTCTCTCCATGTCCTGAGTCCTCTGCCGGTACTCCACCCCTTCACTTCCCCTGGCCCCCTTCCTTCCTCTTTGCCACGCACCTCTTTCGTTCACCCTTTCCTCTAATGAATCCAATGATTTTTGAGTCACACCTCAGTGTGTGCATCTGTGTGTGTGTGTACTCCTAATTCGTCAAAGGCACATACAGATGTGATCCAGACCTGATACATATGTCGACCCTTCGCCAGGAACCAGGGGGGTTAATTGAGGGATGGCATTTGCGAGAGAGGGAGGAGGATGCTGGGAGGGGCGATGAGACAGAAAGCCAGAGAGAGAAAGAGAGATGCAATGAGTGCATTAAGGGAGCAGGAACGAGACAGATAGGTGCAATTTACAAGAGCGTATGAAAAGAGGAGCAGCAGGAGGGTGCAGGAGAGAAAGGGGTTAATTGCCAGAGTGAAAAAATGGAAGACAGAGGGAGGCTGGTAATTAAAGAATTGCAGAAGAGATGGTGAAATAAAGACAAATTTGGGGTTAATGGTGACGGTGCGTGACGGGTGCAAGGTGACAGCATGAAGCAACCAACCAGCAGGACGCTGAAGACTGATTTTAAGTGGTAGTGAGGGGGTTAACAGAGTGATTGAAATGAAACAAAGAGAGAGCCAGAGTGGGAGAAAGTGAAAGGGTTAATTATGAATATAATAAACGATGAAGCCTGTAGTCTTCATGAACCTTGGCTCTTAATTAAGAAAACACAGCTGCACCTGGGACCCACCTAGAATAGATGGATACACAGTACTGCATGAACGTGTGTGTGTGTGTGTGTGTGTGTGTGTGTGTGTGTGTGTGTGTTACTAATTGTTATTGTTATGAAGTCCACCTCCTCATGGATTCATTGTGCTGATGAATTATCTTAATGAAGTGCCTGCTGAATGTGGGGTTTGCTGGGATAGACTAACTAAATGACCAGATGACTTAGAATTGACTATCATAATGCCTGTGTGTGTGGGCACACAGGAAAATCAAGCATAATGGGCAGAGCGATAAAAGGGAAAGAACAAAACAAACTAAAAAAAACAAACAAAAAAACAGCAGAGTAGTAGTTCTCATTTAGAGCCCCCATTCACTTCCCTTTTGTTCTGTCTGTTCTTTTTCTTTTTCTTTCTGTCTGCTCTACTTACAAGATCTTTGACAGCGTGTTACAAACTTGGAGGACTTAATCACATTTTCAAGGATTAAGAAAAGAAGCTTTGTCTTCAGATTGATGGTGTGGCATTTCTGATTTCTGAATATTTTGTGAGCTCCAAATCATGAGGCCAAGGCAGCACATTAGAGTTGTCACAATACCAGAATTTTAAACTTCAATAAAATACTGGAATAAAAAAAACAATACTGGATACTACAACAAAAGGGGGGACAAAGTCAGAGGAAAACAAAAAAGATTTATTTATTTATTTCAGGTATTTAACCAAAAAGCCACTGACTTCAGGACCTTGGAGGTGCAAATATGTCAACTCATTTCTGTGTTTTAGGACTCATTCCTGCAGCACTCTTTTACTTTTAGTCAGTATAAATACTGTATATGTGCATGCAGTAGGGCTGTCACAATATTAAATTTTCACTACACGATAACTGTGGCCAAAATATTTCACAATATTGTATGTAGAAAACAGGGAAAAATGCTATGAGTCAAATCCATTGTTAACTTGGTTTATTGTATGTTTTGTCTCTTTTTTTGGCAAACGATTTGCACTAAAAATACAAGTACAGGGAGGTGGAAAGAGTCTGTTTTTTGTTAAATGTGAAGAAACAAATTATTTAGAGCATACAGTATGTTTATGAGTAAATAAATTCTTTTAAATTGGACTTTGGTTTTTATGTTTTAGCTTTAAAAGAACTGATTGCTGTCCAAATGAGAAATCAGATGAAATAATCCAACTCTTAACTGGCAGGGCACTCAGCCAAATTCCCTATCTCGCAATGTTAACGAAAGTAAAAAGTAATTTGTGTATCTGCCTCGTGCTTTGGCTTCAATCCCAAATTTAATGGGCTCCTCCTTGGCCCCTGTTACACCTTTCCAGCAAGCCTGATGAAAATCAAGGCAGTAGTTCTTCCGTAATCCTGCTGACAAACAGACAAACAACCGGCACTGAAAACCTTGGCAGAGGTAATAATTATTTTTTGGAGTATGAGAACAGCCAAGTTAGCTGCGACCCAGATCTGAATGGATGAAAAAAAAAACCAGCCTTTAAATCCCTTACATGGAACCTCTGAAGACCTGCCAGTCTCATTCTGTAGTTCATTATGGTTTCACTGAGACAGCATAATTCGCTGCTTGATCTAATGACTTAAAAGCCTCAAGTCGTAGCCGTGCAAGTGTTTGAAGGTATTTTGCATTTTGCTGCAGCACGCCTCAGGCTGTTTCAAGAAAATAGCGTATTGAAATCAACCTGAGAGATTGTAGGCTAATCTGAAACTTCATCTACAGACTCCTACAGCTGAGATTTTGGCAGTGTGTGTAATGCATATTGAGGCGGATTGTCCCTTTAAGTACACATCATTTAGTGTCAAGGTGGATTTGATTCATGGTCTTGTGAATAGAAGATATGATCTGTTAGGAAGATTAATGTAATCGCTCTGTGTTGGCTATGAGCTTTACTCTTCACCTCAATCATAGAAATGTTAGAAGGACCACCTCTCATGTCAACCTTTTAGAAAGAAAAGCAGTGTGTGTTTGTGTGTGTGTGCTTTGTAGGCAGTGTGTGTGTATGTGTTCAGGAGAGATTTATGTGTGTTTTCATCACACATACACACACATACACACACACACACACACACACACACACACACACACACACACACACACACACACACACACACACAGCTACCAGCAGTTAGCAGAAAGATTTACATACATTGACAGAGTAATGCGCTGGGCGGTGAGAGCTTTATAAAGAGTGAACCTGTCCCTGAATGTGTGTGAGTGATGATAACAGCCCCATTTAATTGCCTAACCCCTGCACACACACACACACACGCACACAGATCATCAGTTCCCTGAGTGGGCGTCACATAATTTCTGTCATTCACCTTGAGGAGGTGGAGGTAAGACAGTGTGATGGAGGGGTGGGAGAAAGGTAGTAAAAGAGTAAGAATCAGTCAGCAAGAGAGATAAAAAGCTAATACGAGGTCAGAGGTGTTTGCATTAACTGTTTCTTGGCTTTCACTTTGGGAAACAGGTGGAAATTCATTTAAAGCTCTGCCTTTTTTAATGTTCAATGTTCCAATGGCATCTTGGCAAGATAATAACTGAAGTACAAAATTTAGTTTAATCTCGTCACAAAAAAAACTTTTGCACTGTCTTTGTCTCTCTAAGGTTCCTTCCTCATTTTGTCCCTGAACTTCCTGTAGAGGACCTGGTTCTAGGACCTAGATGCACAGGTCCTCATATTTTTGCAAACCTGGCACTTGCTGCTAGAACCATGGATAACATCTTAGCTTGTTGCTGTTAGCTCCTAGTCAGCAGTACAGGTTAGCAGGGCTGCCCCTGACTAAAGATTTTCCTAGCTGACCAGTCCTCAGTTCAGTTCATTAGTTGACTAAGCGTTGCCAGAAGCAACCCTTTGCTCCGCTTCAAACACATACATAGTCTATTTTTGATGGATGCTGCGCCAATCAGCACAGAGCAGATCGAGCGTACAGGAAGTCAGACACAGTAAAAGCTTAAAGAGTCCAGTCAATTTTCAAAATAAAAGACCCTGTGCAGACTCATGATCATGAAGACAGACAGAGGAGAAACTATTTAAAGGAAAGAGGACCAAATCAACAAAATCTGAGCAAGTAAACATAATCAGGCAGGCAAAAACAATCCACTGCTGAAACGCTCCTGGTGGGGACGTGCAACCGTGTGGAGGACGGGTCAAACCCGTGGCGCAGACATGCCGTGCTCAGCGGTATCGAACAGTAAGAACTGATGACAGACTTAAATGGTTGGGGTAGCAGGCAAGTAATATGACTGGTGTATCCCTGAACACAGAGTAACACAAAGATTATTTTAAAGTAAGCAAACATTTTAAATTGCAGATTTGTGTTGCAGGTCCCCCTTCCTCATGCACAGATGCACACTTTATTATGGGAGCATCTGCAGACACTAATGAATAGACAGAGTGATGTTACACAACTCCACATAGGAAGAGATCCCTCCAATCAAGAAGATAATTTAGGTCAAGCTTTAGGTCACAACATTGTTGCCAACAGTCTATAATTCTCAGTGTGGAACACTTCATTTTCTAATTTTCCCATCTGCACAGTTTATTTTGATGCTAATGCTTTGGCATATAAGCATTTGCTTGAGATTTAAAACCCATACAAATTCAAACATGTAAAAGACAAATTCTGCCACTTCACAGACATGGCAGTTTAAAAGCTACAAGAACAACACCATGATCAGAGGGAAATTCAGTTAGACAACACTATACATTATAAAACATGAGAAAATTATACGTTTTACTTATCTGTCTGCCTTTGCTTCTGCCTCCTACTTATCTCCATGAACCATCTACAGATAACCGCATAACAGTATGTTCAGACTGCCAACGACAAAGCATCGGGCTAGAAGTCATTTTCGATTGAAGCCGGCAACGCGAATCCAGGAACTGATGTCAGACACTTGTTGCCGGCCGTGAGGTGCTTCAAATCAAAGCTGGACTTTTAGCGCTCCAGTGATGTTAATGACACATCAACCAATCAAACAATCTTTATTTCCCCACTTCGGTATCCTGTCTCCCCACAATTCCTGTGCTGTCTAAACAATGGAGGCAAAACTTATTCTTGCTGTTATTTTCCATTTTTATTTAAGCCTACCCTTTTTCTTAGCTTGACATCAACAAAAAAATGCAGCTTGACGATTAGTGTTAGCTGACAGTACACACAAGCGCTTGTTGATGTCAGCGAGTACCAAGCGACACTCGGCAACTTGGCAACGGTGTAGCTGACTACGTTTTGCTATTTTGTAGTTATAACACCAATAATGTGAATGTACAGCAATGACAGAGGATGGAAACAAGCAATCATTTGCATTTTCTTTTGCTGATTTATTTGAAATTTGGTGAAAATTTGTGCTACATTTGTATGAAAATGTGGCTGATGACATATGATAAAGACAAAATGCACAAAACATGAAGTCTTGGTGAACTATGTAACGTTCAGTTTAGCTTTACAAGAGGCGGTCCTTTTTAGAAGACATGGACTGAACCAAGGAAGCTGCTTTAGGGTGATGGCTTGAGGTTTTTTTTTCCCCCCAATTTTTTCATTTGAAATGGAGGATTCTCTCTTGGACAGAAATGTAAATTTTTTTCTTCATTTTGGGTATATAATTGGTTTGAGGTGACGTCAGCTCTGAAGCAGATAGGCTGTCTGGGGGTCAGGAGACAGCCTTTCAACAATTAACCCCATAATCCCCAGAGCGGTTACAGATTATAGACATGTGAATGACTAAAGCAGCAACCCTCTGTTGTGTAGAACATGACAGGGACCCTCCACCAAACATGTTTAAAGATTTCAAAACTCTTAAAGCTACAAGAGAACCGAGGATCATTAAAGAACACTCTGAAATCAAACAATGTTTGTTTCAGTCCCTCTTGAGAAAGCTAATAATACATGTACTGATACAATCTTTGTGTTCTCTTTATTCTCCTGTGTTTGTGCGTGGATGTATGTGTGTAGTGCATTGATCCAGGTTCAGGACTGTCAGCTGACAGTTATTACTGCTTAGCATTTTGACATGTTAATCCTCAGATAATCACCATCAAGAACACTTTGTGTGCAGTGTGAAGCTGTGTTTTCATGTATGTGCTCGAGAACATGGTGTGTAGGGGTGTGTGTGCAGCCTAATCAGTCATATCTGACAGACAGCAAATCCTACTTCAAAAGCCACTCAGACACCCATTGTTATGTGGAGAGCCAATTGAATGAGATAAGATGTTGGAAAGAAAAGAGAGGAGGAAGGAAAGCAAGGCTGCTTAAATGAGCTATCAGGGGATGTGAGAGACTAAACCTTGACGTTGGTTTGAACACTGACAACTTTCAAAGGTTCCATGAATCACGCATGAACATCAATAAATCATCAACATCTTAGGCATCGCTGTAATTACGCACAAAATGAATACTCTTTTCTTTTTCAACTTGACAATAACCTCCTGTGACAAAGCGAGGGCCATAAAATGTTTTCCTGAGTTTGGTTGTGAATAAGCTTGATGAAAAGCAATGACCTTGGTTTTGAAATGAGATTTTCAACAATCACACATGGGTGTAACATTCAAGAGTTGACTCTTGTAATAGTTGAATACTGTGTGAGAGTTTGTAAGGATAATGCTCTTGACAGTGGTTAGAAAATGAAATGTCAGCTCTGATAACTAATAGAGTTGTCATGATACCAGAATTTTAAACTTTGATACAATACTAGTACAAAAAAAAAAACTTAATACCACTTTCAATACCGTGTCATGTCCCAGGCACATGAAATGGGATCAGTTAGTAGTTAAATGTAACTAGTTAGTAATTAAATTATAAAACAGATGTCATTGTAATAAGGATCAGTATTGAGGCAGATGCAGACATTTTAATCAACCTGTTAAAATGCAGATCTTTTCTTTTCTTAACTTCCCCGTCTTTTGTCCACCTCCGCCTGTTAGTGTTACTGCATTGCTCTCCTCTGAGACAGCTGGCCTCTACAGTGTAAGCTGCATGTGCAAATGAAAATTAAACTACTTTGAATTTGGGTGAACTGCAACTTACTCAGAGATCTGACACCCGAGTTGGCAAAGGACGCAGATTTGCTAAACTCTGATGCTAATGAATCGGTTATGTCTCTTCTCACTTTCCAAAGAGCAGTGTACAAAACAGTCAGGGAGAAGCTATTAGCCGGCACGAACAGATGCTATCTCTGGTTAAAATCAAAAACATTTTCAACGACTGGTTGTATCGGCTGTTGCTAATTAACTTTAATTCAGTGAGTAACTTGATGGTGAGCCAAAATTAAATTTAGCTGTTGTTAGGTTTTCGTGCTCTCAGCAAGCTGATATCCGCTCTGCAGAAGCACAGTACGATTGTGAGTGTTTTTGTAGATCCTCCCACACTAACAAAGATTTTCTCTGGTAACTCACTCTGATTGCATTGCTATATTTTCCCAGGTTAACTGTCATCAATGTTTAAATGTAGTAGTTTTGAACTAGATTGTTCATTAAGAAGCCTGTAAAAAATAAGGTGTTTCAAATTTTGTAGGCATCAGCTGTTATTTCAGTATGTCAGATACACATTTAATAATCATCCATATTCACAATTAATCAACATTTAAATAAAAGATAAAAGATGGACATTGTGGCTCCACCTCTTCCCTGAAAACAGAAACCCACCCACACAGCTGGATGACTCAATCACAAACACAGCTCAGCTGGCATGAAACTCCCTTTTTATGACGCCAAATAACTTGTTAAACCAAAAATGAACACATGAACAAACATCAGAGTGATAAGAACTGCTTTATGCCTTTAATCAGTAGGACAAATGAAGATATAAAAGGAAAGGGGGTGAGAGAGTGGGGGAATGACAGGCAGCAAAGGGCCATAGATGGTAGTCGAACCCACAGCTGCTGCTGCAGAGGACTCAGCCTCAGTACATGGGGCAAACGCTCTACCAGCCGAGCTAACAGGCCACCAGAACTCCTGACTTCAGCAGCATTTTTTGCATTGTCCATTAGCAAAAGAGAATGTTTCCAAATCCCATTTGCTTTCACTATTTCCTCTAAATTTGTGAATCATAAATCCACCTGTAAAATCTGATTTGATACACAGTTTACTCCTTTCTTCCCAGTGGGTGGAGCTTGTGCAGTTTCATCTGGTTAATAGGCTCCCATGGTTTATGAGCGCTGTTGTTCAGACGGCTACTGGTGGATCATTGAGAATATGGCCTGCACAGAATGTGTCCATCTGTGCCACTGTGTGTCTCCATAATGTTGTTCCATATGGCCAAGTGTGGTCTACACACAGCCTCAGGGAGGCCGGTGGTAGATGGTTAACACACACACACACACACACACACACACACACACACACACACACACACACACACACACACACACACACATGCTCACAGACACTTACACACAGATATTCTCTCATGCACAAGCAGTATATGTATGAATACAAGGACAAGCACACAAACATTCACGCACACGCATGCAAATATGGATGCAGGCAAGTACACACACTGTCTGCATGAATGAGGAAACAGAAGTTGTCATTATATTTTGGCTGTGTGACAGACACTGAAGTTCTGCCTTTCTGAAGTTCACAAAGTTGCTGCTGATGGAGGATGTGTTCGTTTTGACAGCTGGAATCATTTCTGCTTTTTCTGTCTCTCAGTAACATGTCTATAGAATGTCTCTCAGTATGTATTTTTATCTTGCTGTCTGTTGCCTGTATGTAACAGTCTGTACTGTATGTCTCGACCCCCCTCCCAGCTGTCTGTCTCTCTTTCTGTCTGTGTTTCTCATTCTTCACTGTGTTTCTGTCCTCCATTAATCCTTTTCTTCCTGTCTGTCTTGTCTGGATTTCTCATGGTCTGCTGAGAGGTAAGGTGACTGGAGATCAATAGAGGGTCACACACACACACACACACACACACACACACACACACACACACACACACACACACACACACACACACACACACACACACACACACACACAAACAAACCTAAGCTGCTGAGCAGGTGAATTTCATTCATCCATATTCTCCATACGGAGACATCACCATCCTGATTATCGATTACTGCGGCGATGGATCGCCTGCAGCAGAGAGGTCATAGTCAGAGATATGTGTGTGTGTGTTTGTGTGTGTGTGTGTGGATATTTTTGTCCCCATCCTTGTGTGCAATGTAAAGAGGCCCCACAGAACCTTATTTCAGAAAACATATCAATGGTAGTAATGGTGTCACAATTCCAATATTAAATTGAAAACTGGCCAAAATAAGCTTTCAATTTCAAGAATAAAATCCACCCCCGCCTGCTTGCGGCGACTGGCACATGTCCGGAGGAAAAAAAACAAAACACTTCAAAGACGACACAGCAAAGCTTACTGACCATCATATCAGACTTTATACCATATTGACTGGATCTTCTTAAAGAAGAATTCGAAAATGTAAATAACAGTTGAGGGGGGCGGCTTTTATGCCTTTACTTTGATAGGACAGCCGAAGTGAGGACAGTAAAGGGGAAGAGAGTGTGGGGGGAATATCATGCAGTGAAAGGCCACAGGCAAGGAGTCATGCTACCACTGCTGAGAACTCAAAGCCCAGCATGCTCTACACAACTGAACTACCACGGTGCCCCATCTAAATCACAGTTTTCGGGGCAAAGAAAAAAATTGTGACCGTAAAATTGTGAATTGTGACACCTTTAAACAGTAGTCAATGGCAAGAGACAATTTTTTTTTGTTGTGATTGGAGTTTGTCAATTTAAAAGATAATTTTACAAGTCAGGAAAGTTGCAATTTATTGTACTTTTGTTGTAGTTTAGTTTAGTTTTGTGTGAAACTGCTCAGTGAACTACACCTCTAATCTCACAGAATGTAAGTCATCAACAGCAACAAAGCTGTCCCTTGTGATGGTTATGACAATGACTGCTTGTCGTTTTATCAGCTGGGAAGTGAAAAAACGAACAAGACCGCTTTGCTTGTGTGACTATCTCCTGCACTTAAGTGCCCACTGGGTATGTAGTCTTCACTAGGGCTGCACAATTAATCGCAAAATAACCTAAATCACAATGGGGCCAAGGTATTAATAGTTAGTTTTTTTTTGTCAGTGAAAGTGAAAATTGTTATGTAGAAATGACAATTCCCACTAACTGTGTCGCATATCACAGTCACAATTTGAGTCAAAATAATCCCAATGACTCTTTTACCATATTGTACAACCCCAGTCGTCGTAGTCTTATATCTCAGCAGTTTTCTGACAAACAGCGACTTTCTTGATTTGTAAAATTATGTTTTAAATTGGCAAACATCATATGCATAATTTGTGGCACAATTCAAACAGGATCAGAAAAATATTTGTCTCTTGCCGCTGACTTCTGTGCATGTTTTTTATGAAGTAAGGTCCCATGGTGGTCCACCAGAAGGGGAGGGACTCCACCTCTCTATATGTGAAAGCTTGTACAGTGTATATGTATCCCTTTGTGTAATTGTTCAGTTTACATGTATTGTAGTTGATGTTTGACTCTTTGGAGATTACAAGAGAACAGAACAAGAGAGAGATGGAGAGAAAATAACATGAAGGAGTAAAATAGTGAGATTAAGAGTATGGAGGCTGAGAGAGTGAGCGCGGGTGTATCACATTCATGTGTTAATCGATAAGCTCTTTGTTGCTTTGTGGGTGTATCCAATAGAGCAGAGTGCTGGAACATGATGATTTACATCAGCTGATTTGTAAGGAACCACTACAACTCAGAGGAGACATGGGGACAGAGAGGAGGAGGAAGAAAAGGAGCAGGAGAGGAAAAAGAGAGCAAAAGGAGGCAGGGTAGACGAGAGAAAACAAAATTATGAGGAAGGGAGGCGACCGGAGAAGAGGAAAGGCAGGAGGAGGGAGAGGATGCTAAAGAGAGGAGGTGAAGTGAAGCCAGAGGGGAAAACGGGGCTAAGCAGGAATATTTGCTGATGAAAGACGAAAAGGCCAACTTGTACATAGCCTAGCATAGAAGAGCTGACCCGCCTCAGGGTTCATTCAAATTCTCTTTGTGATCTGCACAATTATTTTTATGGGCACCACGCAGAAATGTGCAAGGCTTTTTAAAAATTACCTCTCATGCTAGGTTTAGAGTGTGTGTGCCTGAGTGACCTTATCTTACCAGCACTGCACTGACTTCTTTAACTGCTGCACCACAAAGAGCTGCATCAAAATTATGTCATGAGACATAAAAGTACCTTTTTCTTACTTTGGCATTACATCAAAAGGGCAGAGACGGGAATGACGGCATGCTGATAGAAAGCGTCTCACAGGGCTTGTGGAGTGTAGCACCATAGTTCAAAAACACATTTAAAGGAGAGCTCTGTAATATATTTACTGTAATAAATCATGATATGTCATCAGAGATTAAGGAAACATGTTGAAATACTTGCTTCTCTGACAACAACGCTACAGCCGCGGCTGGAATGATTGTTTTAGTTTGCTCATTTCTTCAGAGTGATTGAAATTAGTACCAAATGTTTGCTAAATGAGTAAGTGCAGGGTTTTTTCTGTCTCCAAATGAGGCTGAGGTGGTGTCATCCTGATAATGTGCTCACATGTCCATGTGCCTTCACCTGAGTCAAGCAATCATTTTATTTTGTAAGCGATGTATTTTAGCAGTTCTTATAATCAGATTGAAGAAAATGACAATTATCATGTTGTGTTTATTTTATTAAAAAAAAAGATGCCCTGTTTAACATTAAATTAAAGGCAGCATAAAATCTGATGTGATAATTTACACGTTAAGCAGTTAATTTTTAAAAATTCAAATCAAATTTCATAACCTTTGTTTTCATGCAGTTCTGCAATTCTAATTACATATGACAGAAATCTACTGAGAGCAGTGCTTGTTAGTATTTACCATGAAGATGAATGTCTCGATAGCTGGAGGCGGGAAATTTGATGGAGGCTTCCTCGTAATTCTCTCTGTGTCTGTTTCAGTTGTAAGAAATCATAGTCTTTTACTGTTAAATTTAGCAAAATGTTAATGAAGTCTAGCAGGCAGTGAGACAGGCAGCCAGTGAACTCAAAGCCCACAGTGTGAATTTTCAGAGCAGTGGGCTTTTGTTTTCAGGATATCAGGCTTAGTTTTACATTGACAGATAATGATAAACTTACAGTGGAGGACTCTTCACGGCTTGACATGGTCAGTTTATGATGTTGTGCTCGTCTTGCACTCCTGCAGTGCTCTGGGGCAACAGCTCACATCAACCATGAATTGTATTTTAAATAAGATTTCAACCCATTCAATTTACAGTCCATGGATACAACTCGCTATTTGGACTGTTGTGCTCATTTTTGCGTGCACCTTTGCTACATATTGCTCCTTTAATTTACAAAGCATGGAGTTTAAATCACTCTGCACGTCCCACAGTGTGTAGGTTTTCTGTCTTTTAGATGAGAGCGACAGACAGATATACAGGCAGATAATAACAGTAATTGAAGCACTTTGTCTTCCCCTTTCTTTGCTTCTCACAGGCAGAAAACTGCTCTTTTGTTTAGAGAGGAAACACACGGATGACACAGTAACAGACAGTGAAGGGCCAGGGGTGGGAGCTGCCAGGGGGGCAATAAGGTGCACTTCAGATGCAGCTTCTGTTGTGTAGAGCTAGGTGGTGCTATCAGTCTATCCACTGTTATTGTGTGTGTAGGTGTGTGTGTGTTTGTGTCACAGTGATCAAACCTGGTCCCTTTCTTATGAACATCAGAGTAAGAGCTTTGTGATTTTGAACCCTGGAAGACACATTTATTATCCTGAATTTATTGTCGTATTCAGATCATTGGAGTTCATTAATAACACTCTGTTTTAATGAAAAAGCAACACCAAAAGCTGAAATAGCACAGTTGGCAGTAAATTAGCATATTTGCAGGAAGAAAAATAGAAAATTGTTATTTTAGTACACCATCTTACCTTCCCTCAATCCTCTAATGTATCACACCCAGATCCAACTGAACCAACTGTAACCAGCCCATAATATAATCTGCATGTCCTGATTATACACAGACCTGCACACATTCCACATATGATGGACAGGCACCTTCATATGTGGCCATGTCACCCTTTCAATTTGTTGTTAAGGGTATGGTGATGGATTGATCATTGCTAAAGAAATTGCTGACTCCATAAGATGCCTAAGTACACACACAGACACACATGTACACAAGCCTGAACATCATAGATTTTTTTTAATGGTAAGTGGTCATGAGTGGAAATCAAAGCTCAGCTGAGCACAGATAGCTTAAGCATATTTAAAGATTGGCTTGTGCGTGTGTGTGTGTGAGAGTGGATGTGTGTGCCCTGTCTGTGAGCTGTGTATATGCCCATGCATTTGGCTGATTGTAGCATTTCATTGATCCACTCCAAACTAATCAATCAGACCCTAATCGACCCGATCAAAAGGGCATGATGTGAAAAAAGATGGTTGTTTGTGTGTGTGTGTACGTGTGCGCACACTATTGCCGTGTCATGCACTTAAATCCTGAACTGCTATTAATCTGCCCACCTTTTTCATGTGCTCTTTTAATTTTAATAAAAGGAAAGGAACCGACTCTGCACTTCTCCCTCCGCTCTTAAACCCACTCAAACTTTGGTAGATGCTGAGCAGTGCACACAATAACATGTACGTTTTATCAGCTGTAGTCAATTAGTGTGAGTTAAACTAAACTTCAGAATAACACTGTGGGCTGGTCTCTGGTAAACTATGTTGACATTTATAAAGATAGTGATTGAATTATGTTGTCATTAATCATGCACACAGTATATGTCCAAAGGTAACGGTAAGTGGATCCATCCAGTATCAGTTGATCCTGGTCCACACAGCCATACAGGTGTTGCCTAATTACAGACCTCCTCTCAAGTCTGTGTATTGATGAGCAGGTAGACTGTGTGATTGCCATCTATCTCGTCTTAGCTTTTTAAAGGTGCAGGTCAACTTTATTGTGGCATATATAATTATACAGGGTACAATTATGTGTCTGCCTTATGGTAGCTGTCCTCCATGCAACTGCAGGTCCCACCACCAGCGTTTCAGAAGTGTCTCAGCAGCAGAGCGTTTTGCTTGCCTGATTGTGTTTACGTGCTCACATTTTTTTGATTTATTTCTTGCTCCTTGCTTTTTGTGCTTCAGTCATGGATAATTAGGCTACATAGTTAAATAGTTTCTTTTTTGTCTGTTTTTATGATTGCAAGCCTGCACGGGGTCTTTTTATTTTGAAAATTGACCGGCTTCTCTGTGGTGTTTATGTGTCTGACTTCCTGCCCGCTCGATCTGCTCTGTGCAGATTGACACGGCAGCCATCAAAAGTGGACTGCACGTATTCGAAGCTGAGTTCAGAACCCCTTCACAGACAGTGCTGCGGTGCTGCTGGTGGAGTCACAAGCACTGTGTAGAATGGCCACGATCAGACATGAATAAAGCTGTAAGACCTACATGTTTTTGATGGTGGGGGAAACCAGAAGGTTTAGTAGTGAAATTGACCAGTAGTAGTAAATGTTTGGTTACAAGGTTACAGTTTGCATATGAATAAACACTGCAGAAAAAAGTTCAAGAAGCTCCTGTGTCTTTCTTCCCAGCTGTTGGCTAAAAGTGAAGGGAGTCTGTGGGATTACAGATGGGAGCAGAGTGAGCTGATCTCTGGCTCAGGAGCACACTGTGGTCCACCTAGGCTAGATAAATATATTTATTCAGTGCTGTTTTATTAGAGCTTTCAGCTTTTGTGTTGGGTATGAAACTCACATTGTCATGCATTGAAAAAAATGTCTTGAAGCATTGAAACAGTGGTCACTTAACTCACTCATGTATTTTCAGAGCATTTGGCTTTTGTTTTCAGGATGACTTTACATCGACAGACAACTGACAGTTATAAACAGCTGATCAACTTATAGCGGAGGACTTGCTGTCGCTTGTTATCATCAATTTACAATGTTGCACTCGTTTTGCGCTCCTTCAGTGCTCGTGCAGCAAGCCATTGTGTATTAAATAAGATTTCAACCTATTTAATACACAGCCTATGGCTCCAACTCTATTTGCTGCCGTTCTCATTTTTGCATGTGGTTGCATCTTGCTACTTTACAGAGCATGGAGTTTAAATCATTCTGCTTATAGTTAAAGGCATGGATCCATTACTTTTACATGTAGCTTTTCTTTCTTTGAGATGAGACAGACAGGTAGTCAAGGGGATGCACTGACAGCTGCATAGATTAAAATGAGAGCGCTTCTGTTGCGGACAAATGTGAGTTAAAAACACATCTGACATACTTGTGCTCTGGACACTGGGTAAATTTCAACCTGCAAGTCTGTGAAGATTTCCAGTCATCCAAGTCATGGTATTCGTAGCAAGGGTTGTTGTAGGCAACTGAGTTTCATCTCTCATCCAAGAAGCTTCTTCATTTCTAAAGAAGTTTCTTCCGTTCTGAAGAAGCTTCCTCAGTTCCTCAGTTCTGAAGAAGCTTCCTGGATGAGAGACGAAACGTCTTCAAGAACTCTATCAAGTCCAGTCGCCTACAACAACCCTTGCTATGAATTTGAACCTGCAAGTTAAAAACAACTGATTTTTTCCAAATATACCGACTCAATTTTACAAGCATTTGAGACTTTGAGAACTAATAGAGTGGACCAGTGTGACACACATCAGTGTATTAGTTTCTGTGTGGAGGTGTTTGATTCTGGTTTGTTGGGTCAGGCCTCTCATTGATTTCTCAGGTCAGGTGGTCCAACACTCCAACACACAAATACACCAAGTTACCTCTCACTTTCTTCCACTTAAGGAGTATAAGGAGTGGAGAAGGAATGGAGATTCTCATCAAATTCTTCAAATTCAAATTCTCAATTACAGTGGCGACCTAGACCTGGGCTTTTACTAGTTTTAGCGTTGAAACCTCCATCTTCTTTTCTGTGTAAGGGTTTAAATAAAGTTGAAATTATTGAATAGTTGACCACCAAATGGATCATGGACATTTTTGTAATTTAACAAAGCAAAGTGGGAGTCAATGAGCAATGAAACCTAAGAATCCCAACAAAATGACACAACAGACAAGGGTTGGAAATCTCTTAGCACCTCATGATTCGATGTGATTACAATTCAGAGGGGTAAAACAATTATCAATGGATCTTGATGCATCAAAAACATTTTTTTGCTATGCATTCTCACTATATGACTTTGTGCTCCTTTTAAACATGGCACATTTGTAATGATTATTACCGCAGTTAGACACAACTTACATACAGTGTGGCTCTTACAGGTCCCTTTCCCCTTGAACTCCATATTCTGTAAGCCCAAAGGCTTCCATATGTGAGCTGGTAGGATGGCTCAAACTCACCCATCCTCACAAATAAGAATTGTTTTACATTTCTGATATTTGACTTTTCTTTATGAATTCTTAATCTCACTAGAAAAAATAGATTTTTACCTCCCAGTCCTACAACAAATCACAGTTTCATATAGTTTGTACTGTAGCCGGTTGTTGTTTTCCACTTCTTCCCAAACCCAGATGAAGACAAAATAAATCATGATACAATTCTGAGCTCAAGTACTCAAGCTCACTCATGGATAAAGGCATTTCTACATGAGGTTGTCAGGAACACAATCAAAGTAAAATGTGTGTTTTGACAGTAAGCTGAAACTGAAAAACAGAGAACAAAATCAGATGTTTATTAGCATCTTTGAGTCTGTCGAGGTTGTTGACAGGATAGCTGATGGGAAGGTTAAATGTTACGTATAATAGCATGACGAGAGACACACACCGGCAGCGGCGCTCAATTGTGAAAGGTAATGATTAACTTATTACTTGAAGGCTGAATTTGGTGTCTAGTGTACCTGAATACAATTACTTTCAATTAAGCACTGTTCTTGAGACCGGGGGAAAAAATGGATTCAGGTACAAGAGGTTGACTGAAAATGGACGCGTCATTAAACTGCCACTTGACAGTGTGACTCTCTCAGACAGTCTGAGGGTTTATGTTTGGTTTCTGCTCTTACTCTCTGACATCTCAGAGGTTTTTACAGTACAGCACATGTGTCAGTCCCTCTCATCATTATCATTATGATTCTCCCTCAGCTTCTGTCTCTTACATTCTCAGTGGCCATTTCTGTCTTTGTCTCTTTCTGTGCTTTCTCTCTATGCAGTCTCACCTTTCTGTGTCTCTCACTCCTCTCTGCTTCTCATTCTAAGGCGGCGGTGTCATTTTGTTTGGCAGGTCTTTGAGTCCCCTGTCGTACAGAACACAGGCGAAGTCCTCCCCTCTCTCTTCTGGCTGTCTTTGCTTTCTTTCCACCTCTGCTTTTTAAGAAACTCTGCGAGGCTATGTTGAATTTGTCTGCCCATTTTTCTTCTTGTCATTCTTTCAGATGTTCTTTTTTAAGAATCTCCGCCACTGCTCTTTGTGTGTGTTTATCTCAAAGCTATTAGTCCTGTTCTGCTCTCCCCAGCAGACAATTACTGAAACCGGATAAAAATGTAAGCTGTTTTTATTAAATACATGTGTATTTTTCTTCCCATCTCCAACTCTGCATCGCCCTGTTTTTCCTTGTCTGCTTAATTGCCATCTCTGCAGGTAACTGCTGGACAATAGTTGCTAAAAGTTTTGCACCAAAGCACCGTGATAGAAAAGTGACAAATGCTAACTATCATTATCATATTAAAAACGCTCTGGTTACATAACCAAACCAAGGTTTTATTCTCATCACAGAAGGGTGTAACTTCACTGCTCTGACAGGAGAGGGGGTAGGGGATGAGGAAAGAGCCGAGAAAAAGGGATGACTGTAAACAACAAGCAAGTATAAACAAAAAGTTTTGTTATTAGAGGGAAGATAGAACCAGACCCTGAGAAAGTTGTGTGTTAGATGGAAGAAGGGAGCGTGAGAGAACATGAATGTGTTAGAGAGGCATCTGTTGTACTGAATAGTTGGTGAGATATGGATGAGGAGACGGTGGGAGAGGTGTGATATTGTAAAACACTGTTCCCCTTTCTGCCTGGTGAGGTAATGCAAGAAAGAAAGTGCACATAGTGTATCTACACACAGACACACTCACCTATAAAAAGCTTGTTTACTTTTGACGCAATGACAATGTTTGTTTACATCAACTTTCAGCAAGAAAAACATATACATATTTAATGGTTGCATGTTGATTTTTTTCTTTTTTCATGATGTGAAATCAACAACTATTTTGATAAATAGATATTTTTTTCATCCAATAAATTTTACTATATTTACATGTTACCGAATAATCACATACAGCCTCTAAACCTAAGAAAGAGAGAACACAGTGTTCTTTGAATTTTTTAATATAACCATATAAGTTAAAAGTCTGTGTGGTTCAAATATGGGAAAAATTGTTAGTACATTTGTGTGATTATCTGCCAAAACTAAATGTTACAATATCACTGTGGTGCCTTTACATTTACATTTATTCATTTGGCAGACACTTGTGTCTAAAGTGATGTACAAATGAGGTACAATTCAAGTCTCAGTAGATCAAGGAGAAGCCTTCATGAATAAGTGCCTCAACCATCAGTTCCACCTGACACAAGTGCCACAGGGCTCTTTTTTGGGAGAAAGAGCCAGAGAAGAATCAAGGGGGAGAGCAATGAGAGCCTAATTTATCAAAAACCCAATGAAGAAACTTCTAGTTAAAATCTGCTTTAATGTTTAGGTTGGTCCTGAAGAATAAAGTGCTGGCATCACTTTGCGTTTTAGATTAGAATTACATTTTCATGATGTTGGCTTTGTTGTTTTTTTGCTTTCTTGTGCAGAAGAGACAGCCAGCAAATGACAGTGCAGTAGCTTGCATCAGTGCGCACACTTTCATATGGTTTGTCCCTGTTAGTAGCACGCATGTGTGCGCTCGCGTCTGTATGTGTGAGAGAGTTTGTTGTACACTTGTGGGTTCCAGTGTAGCACGAAGCCTCTGGCTTTACTGGTAAAGTCCCCTTTCTTTACTCTTGGTCACTATAGACACGAAACACACACATGCATACGGACACACACACGCAGGTCTATTCAGCTTTTATGTGGAGGCCCCTAGAACACTGTGTTGACAAGCTCTGTGCTATGTTAGGCTAAACGCAGACTCAGTGCAATACTCAATAGACAGGGATTCCACTATATAACACAGTTATAGCCAGCACGGTGTCGCACACACGCAAAAAGGGAGACACGAATGGAGGCAGTTGTCACACAGTAGACACACACTCTGTCGCAGGAATGCTGGGCTCCTTGGACGTCCTCTATAGCGTCCTCATCCACAAGGTAACACAGGACTTGTGTGCATGCACACACAAAACAACACATGATTTCTTTTATCGCTTCGTTTAGAGAAACGTGACCAGTAGGGCGTATTAGAGTCTTTGTCTTCAGATATGCCATGAAATGGTAAAATTAAAGTATGGCTCATGTTTAAACATTTTTAAGTGTGAAAAATATGTTTGTCTTAGGTTGAGCTACTTAACGGTGGATCTGAATCTGGTGGCAACTTTTCCTTTACTTTGAATGCCTCTAAATTTTGCTTCAAATTATATTGTATAATGCAGCTGAATGAAGCTAATTGGAGTGGCTGTGAGTGCAGAGCCTGTAGGGAGCAGCAAATAGAAAACCTGAAGTGACTGTGAGTGCAGTTATTTAAGAATCTTTGAACAGAATTCCTGCTGCTGCACTCTGATCAAATACTGAGCTCATAATGGATGGAAACAATAGAAGAAATTAAATAAGCAGGTACTTATGTTAGTGTGTGTGTGTGTGTGGTTTTTCTTTTCAGCTGATGGCGGTGTATGAGGAACAGGAAGCCCAGCAGAGAGGTGTGGCTAACACAAGCCTAGCTCCCAGCCCAGACCTCTACCAATCAGAGCTCTCCGTCTTCCAGCCAATTGCAGGAGGCGAGATCGAAGTCAATTCCTCAGCCCTCAAGTCCAGTGAGTAATTTTTTTATTCGTATACTGTGTATTTGTGTTTGCAGCATCCAGCTTCTTCTGCTGTGCTCATAAAATCAAATCAAAGGAAGTCTTTGTTTGCAGACATAAGTTTGAAGTGACGTTTGACAATTCAGAGCTACATTTTGAGATTTGTGTGATTTACATGTAGACATTCGATGGCTCCACTTCATTGCTTCATGCTTTGCATTCAGTTTACTGTCTAGTATTTTATGTTCATTCCCAGAAGACTTTGAAGTACTCTAGATTATAGATTATTTTGAAAATTGCACAAATTAAGAAGATATTTGGCCCAACGTAGGTGTAATATAAACTATTACTCATTCAATATTTATCCCAGCCACATTCATGTGCTCAAAGTTATAATGTAGTGGCTCTTTGTTCTCTAGGAGAAGAACAGTGACCTTAACATTAGTTAGGTCCTGACATTTATCATGGCATCACTACTAGGGGTGTCACAATTTCAATATTAAATTAAAAAATTGAAATTGAAATGACCTCCAGTTTCAGTAATCAAAATCAAAGGCAGAATCAGCGACTCTCAACTTTTTTTTTTCCTGTCCACGCCCACTTACTTGCATTGTCTGGTGTGTAAAGGACAGCTGTGAGGGCATGAAACCAATGATCTGTTGATCTTTACAATTTAAGACTCAATGTGACTATAGTGTGATAATGCCGTAACTGCTGGTGCAAAAGAACAAAAAGTATCAAATAGTGACCTTAACATCAAATCGAATCTAGGATTTGGAGAATCACACACCTCGTTCAGTCGATGGCAAAGAAATTGTATTGTAAAACATTTGTTGGTTCCAACTTCTTAATTGTGAGGATTTGCTGTTTTCCATGGTAATTTATGATGGTGAATAAAGAATCTTTGGGTTTTGATCTGTTGTTTGGACAAAATAAGCAATTTAAAGACGTCACTTTTGGCCCTGGAGAAATGTGATGAACATTTTTTGACTTGTAGACTAACCAAGATAATAATTATAAAAATAATCTGCAGATTAATCAGTAATGACAATAATCATTAGTTGCAGCAATCTTGTCCAAACATCTTGTCCAAAATATTTCTCTGGCAACCACAACCACTTTTTGTCTGACCTCACTGGCTCTGAGAGACCAAACGCCCCAAGTATTTCCAGTCCTTCCACCGCTGCCGAAGAGGGTCAGACTCTGTAAAGAAGAGCCAACACTTGTATTACAGGAACTTTGACGTTTTACCAACTCCATGCACCTTCCAAGGTGAAGTGGTAGCAGAAATCCAGAATGTTCTGCTTCTGGGAGTTTAGAATTCCCAGGTTTAGTGACACATGGGTTAAATGCTGTTTCAAATGAAAAAACGTCTTCAGGGAACGTGATTTTACCTTTAAGGGATAACCTGCAGGTCAGTGCATAAAGGGGTCAATGTCAAAGCCAGTGTTCAACAAGAAACAGGTTTAGTGGGGCTGAAAGTTGATGTGGAGGTTGACTGCAAGGCCGAGTCAATGAAGGGCTGGACACATGGCTAAAATAAATTATCTGTAAATTTAAACATAAAGGAAAGTAATAAATTATAAAATACATGTTTGACATTACTTAATGTCATACTGGGTACAGTATAGTCTCGAGCCACATATTCTGTAGACAATAGGAATGATGTTAACTTTGAATTACAGTCCAGATAAAGGTCAGGATGTGATGGGCATTTTCTGCAGGACAGTGATGAAAACAAGACGAGGACAGCTGAAATGTTGGCAGCACTGTCTCTGAGATGCAGATTGAGATGAGGATGAAAGAGAAGACAGGAAGTGTATGTGTAATGTCAGACGGCAGGACGAAGCCTGATGTTTGTGTCTGCTTACTGTTACCTGGAATAGACTTATCTCAATGACCTTTCTTTCTTTTTTTTTCTTTCTTGGTTCCTCTTTCTCTTCCTCCCTTCATCTCTTTCTGTCTTATTTCAAGTCAAGCGGCTGCTCAGTAGAGGTCCTGTAGATGTGAGTGTGAGAGGGCTCAGAGCTGTCACAGTCCAAATTTTATTTCAGCTTAACATAACAAACCATGTGTGTGATGGATTGTGTGTACCTACACTTTGCCAAACCCTATGCATTACTTCCAGTTTCCTCCTGGCACCGGCTAATCACAGATCCCACTTCCTTTAGTTATAAATTGTAGACTCTGTATCTGCTCTGTTGCAGTCTGTACCATCCATCCAGTTGAGCGCTTGACATTTAAACATAATCTGTCATGGTTGTTTTCAAAATGTCATTAATATGTCAAATGAGGTGAGATAATACTCCTCCAGCTATTGTAAGTTGCACTCTATCAGCAAGTTTCATTATTTTGCATTCTTGTTGTGTTTGATGATACTATTGAAATTTCTTGAAAGATGTTTAGCAGTTTCTTGAGCTCAAGGACTCTCACGCTGAATCAAAATAAATAAATGTTGTACATCACGGCTGTCCTCAACTTTCAGTCAGATTATATTTGGCTGTTGAACATGAATATTTGATGATTCACGCTTTTTTTGTTAAGTTCAGTGCACCACACTATCAGCCTTCATGATTAGGGCTTCAACTAATTACTTTTTTTAATCTGCAGTTAACCTGTCAGTTATTTCTTGATTAATTGATTGATTTTGTGGTCTATAAATTGTCAGAAAATGGTGTAAAATACTGTTCACTGTTTCCCAAAGCCCAAGATGACATCCTCAAATATCTTGTTTTGCTCCAAAACCAGAGATATTCAGTTCACTATCATAAAGGACTAAAGAAACTGGAATATATTCACATTCAAGAATATAAAATCAGAGAATTTTGACTCTCTGGTCTTAAAAAAATGATTAACGGTTTATGTAGATTTTGACATAAATCTAACTTTTGTTAAATGGACATATGATATCATCTGATATCAATCGCAGGCCATTGAACTGAATCAAATTGGAACTGTATTGAGATATTAACAAATATCCTATCATTTTCCAAACGATCAATATAATATGTTGTGATGAAACCTGTGATTTTTTACGTCTGTTAACCACCAACACATGTTGTCACACATAAATATTTATGATTATTCCTCTTTGGAATTTATATTCATGGACATTTTTTTGTAATTTTCTGTTTTATCCTGCTGTTGTAATGCACACTGACTGACAAAGGAAAACAAAAAAAGACGTTCGGCTGGAAGAATCTCGGTCGACTGAGGCGTCTCTGACATGGCTGGAATCTGTGACTTTCAGGATTCAGCTCTACTGTACAGGAGATTATAGCAGCAATATTCTCTTCCTCTCCTCTCGTGTTAAATCTTATTTCAAATACTGTATATATTACAGCAAAACTCATGTATCTTGTATCTGAAAAGAGAATTGACTTTTCAGCTGGTCTGACCTTGCCGAGTCGTGAAGGGACTTCAGCTGTATGATCCAGACACTGTTAAGACAGGAAGTTTAGTCTGTTTCACTATGGTCTCCTGTCAGCGGAGATTAGTAGTAATGTGTGACTGTCATGGTAGATTAGAGGTAACAGAGCTCTGGAGACTTTCACTGTCAGGGTGAGGAGGCCAGACTTAGGCCTCTATCTCTGTCTAATGTTTTGTCTCTGACTCTAACCTCTCTCTCTGTCCCTGCATGTCTTGCTCTCTGTCTCTTGCTCATTGTTTCTGCTTCTCATTGTCTTTTTCTGTGTCTCCAAATCTTCTTTTTGTCTTTTTTTCTAATCTACTTTTCCTTTGTGTTAATCATCTTCATTCTTTTTCATTTCTTGATTTTGTTTGTTTCTTGTTTTTGTGATTGGTCTCCATCTCTCCTCTTCTGTCCTCCCTCCCTCTACTTTTGAGTTTGTCTTTACTTGTTATTTCACCTATCAGCTCACACAATATTTAACACTTGAATCTCTATGAGGGACATATAGTCATGTTAACAAGGATCACTTTTCAAATTTAAGTGAAATAATTAGCTAAATACCTGATCAGTACAGCCGTTGTAGTCAGAGACCTCCGATTATAGTGTTTTTTCAAGTGGTGCACTTACCATGACTGTTGCAGCTGCCTTAATTTTACTCAGATTTTTATTTTAATAAAAGGAATGCTGAAATGTCAAGTGTCAAATACTTTGCTTTACATATACGTAGTTTGAATAATGAAACTAATGATGGCACGATTTCAATTAGCTCCTTCAGTTTCAGGGCCATGTTGTGTTTTATATGTCTTTACTACAACAATGCAATTATATTTCATTTTTTTGGCTTTTAGAAGATATATACTGTTAGTATAATTTTCACCAGTGATATTGGAGCATTTATTGTTCATTGGAGGCACAACTATGTTAGCTTAACTTTCATCCTGGCTCTCGCTAGGGGTGCAACGGATCGCAGTTGACCCGTGTCCCGAACCGTGACTCAAAACCATGATATGATCCGAACTGTGAGTTTTTTGATCCATTGCACCCCTAGCTCTCACGGACCAACTGGTCTGGCTGGGCGACTGTCTCAAGGCCCACTGCATTTTTTTCATTGTCCAGTAGCGTTGCAGTGGATCACAAAACTTATGGTTCGGGTCGGGTTTGTGTCTTGACAGGCCTGCTTCAGTCTAAAACTGGGTGTGATGGTCAAGGGAAATGTAAAAGCATAGAATTAAATTGAGTGTCTTTAAATTTTGACCAAATATTTTCTGTTTATTTTTTGTGTTCTCTTTTCTTCATTTTAATTTCATTTTTCCTTTTTGTCTCACTGATTGTCTTCTCCCGTGTCCCTTTATATATTTGTTTCCTTCATATCTTTCCCATTTTTACGTCTTTTGTCCTCCATCCTTTTATCCTTCTTTCATTGGCTTTCTTTGAAGAGATGAATTGATTAAGGGGCTTCATGTAATCCATACCCCCCGGCCAGTCTTAAGAGCACCAAGGGTCCATTTTGTGACAATCAATATATGACCCTACAAATATCATTTGGCATGTCTTCTGAGTATACCACTCATTTAGAGGCTTCCTCCACCCTCACCACCACCTTTCTCATTTAATTCCCAGTGGAACTATAGAGGCTAACATGACAATGTTCTTAATGTATATGTGGATTGATGGGTCCTGTGGATGTGGATGGTAGATGAGAATTGGAGTACCGCACGGATCATAATAATACCTCCAGTGATAAATGTTATTTATTTTTAGAGCTTTCTACAGTGTTCTCACCACTTCACTTTTTTCAGCAGCAGCACAGGCAGCAGTGCTTGTGTGTGTCATCCATCAGCTTCTGTTAAATGGTGATTTTATGCAGTGGGCTGGTGAGATGTGAAGAGGGACACACGATCATATGTTAGCTACATGCACACAGAGATCTGCAAATCAGCCGCTTATTAGCTATTTGGACTCATGAACACCAGTGTGTTCACTGAAGGGATATTAAAGGAATGGATCACACATTAACATCTCTCTCTCACACACACACACACACACACAGATCTGCTTCTTATAGACCTTAATGAACACATGGAGCAGAGCTCGCTCACATCTACAAAAACAACATTCAGGAACGAGCTCCCTGATGACACTACAATGGTATGTAATCAACAGATATGGACGTACGCACATAAATGTCTCAGGCTGTGCAGGCTCATGAGTTTGGATGATTAAAAGAAGAAGTAATGAAACCCTTCACTGCTGTTTCTATCTATCTACTATCCACCAACCACCAGTCATAACATGGTATCATTCTTTATTTATTTCCTCTTAATAAGCAAAAAATGGTAGACATATGTGAGTTTCCATGGAGTTGGCAAAGTGCAAATTGGACATCTGTTTGAAAAAACACTTTCTGTTGTGTGTCTTTATTGGCATTTTGACTTTTTGTATTAGCTCTATATAAAAAAAGTGAATACAAATATAATATCTTATTAAATTTGTCTTGGATTAAGTTGTAGCTTTGAAACTGTATGTGTTGAAATCTGCAGCTGCTCCAGTAAATACTGAAGCGTATGCAGACACATTTACATTTATCTATTTATACTGAGGATGCACTGATCATGGCCAGAGAACGGAAACGGACCGTTTTCACCTGGACCAGCTGTGACCGTTGAGCAGCCGGTCAGCGTCACATGTCCGATTTTGTGCTCATTTGTTTCCTGTTCTTTGTTTTTGAAATGAAAATTGGAAAATGAAAAACACACAAGCAGAAAATGAGCTGTTTCCTGTTTTTTGTTTTGATATTAAAAATGAAGCATGAAAAAATTATGTTATCTGTTTTTCTTGGACATGTACGCCTATTATAATTCTCACTTTCTATTTCGGTGCACATTGAAGAACAACAATGGGAAACAGGAAACAGATCATTTTCCTTTTCTGTTTTCCATTTTTTTTATCATCAAAACAAAGGACAAGACATGAGTTGTCTTCCTTTTTTTCCTCTTATTTCTAAATGGGAATCCGTAAGCAGCTTCTTTTCCATTGTTGTTTTTCTCATTTTAAGACGGAAAACCGTTGGTCGCCAAGTACGCAGACGAACATCAACGCGGTGGTCACAGCCGTGCACACGCACACACACAGCATGTTGTTAGCATTAAGAGAAGTGATAAACTCCAGTATACAAGAGATGGACGCAGCTGAGCAGCTGATGGTGTTGATGCCGTCATTTAATTTTTGATTAAAGAGACAAAACTATTTGTGTATTCTGGCGGTTATTGTTCTTGGACTGAAAATTGTAATTGGGCAAAATTGGAATTGGCAGGTCAGACTTTTAAAAAAAATCAGAATTGGCCAAGAAAATTGCAGTCTCAAATTTATATAATGGTTTTCTTTTCTGAAACTAATATTAATACACATATGAGACGTATTGTGTTCTCGCAAAAACGTCAGATTGGGAAGTTCTTGTTTTTGTATGAAAGCACACTTTGACTTGGACTCATGTCACAGGTACATTGCAGTGACAGAGTGGAAATTCATTTTGTCAACTTAACAACATAAAAATATTCATCTCTCCTCTGTGTTTCTTCCTCATCAGGCTTTGACACTCCTCTCTGTAGTGTGGCTCAGGGTCTGTATCTTGTCATCTAAAGGATTATTATTAGACATGAATTTTGCTGAACTGTGAACTCCATCAAAATAGCATTCGCAATTTTAAGGCAGTCACGTGTGTGTGTGTGTGTGTGTGTGTGTGTTTGTGTCTGTGTGCACTCATATTGTGCATGTGTCACACAGACTGGCTGTAGACTCTGAAGCAGTACAGATGCAGTCTTTCTCTTTTCTCACAATTTTTCCTTCCTCCCTGTCATACCTTGTGTTCCATTAACAGTCTGATGGGAAGTAGTCAGACTGTCATATTGGACTGACAGAGAGCCTCTGGTTTAACTGAGGAAACTGGGAGGGAAAAGAGCTCGGCTTAAAGAAAATGCAGCAGATTTAATGTGGATTAAAACAGAAAAAAAATGTTTTAGAATGGCAGATCAACAGGTTGTAGAACATCTACTTTAAACATTTTCACTCGTTATCCAGTGTATGCAGATGTGCAGCACCTGATTATTAATTGATTATTAAATTAATCACCAACTATTTTGATAATCAATGAATCTGTGAGTAATTTTTTAAGAAAAAAAGTACAAATTCTCTGATTCTAGCTTCTAAAATTAGAATTTTTTCAGGTAGGTAAACTGAACATCTTTGGGTTATGGTCAAAACTACTGTATCCACTGATTAATCTAGTCAAAGTTAATTTAATAGTTGATTAATAATCGATTAATCCATTAGTTTCCAACTGGGCCACTCTGAAGGGGGCAGGAAATATAACAGGGGGTCCACAAGGCTTTGTAAAAAATTAGATTTGCACGTTAACTAAAATGACAGTTTATTCAAAAAATCTGTATACAAAACTATTAATAAGAATTTTTAGTGGGCCTCACCTCTGACCTCTTAAGCTCTGTGATAATGAATCATTATACACTTGGTGAGGATGAGTGTGTACAAGCCTTCGCTGTTGGGTTGTTGATTGAAAAAAAAATGTTGGTTTATAATAAAATCGATCAGTCGTTGCAGCTCTAATCTCCTCTGCTAAACTGTGACTGTAGTCTGTAGTGAAGATGCTCATAGAAAAGCAGCACAGTGACTAACCTGAACTTTGAATCATGTTGTTGATGTGTAGAGTACATTTTATCACCTTGTCATTGATCTCTAGGTATCCACTCACATCTCTAAGTGCAGGCTTCAATAGAAAATTCTCGAAGCACTTATCAGATGTGTGTGTGTGTCCTTGTGTTTTCTAATAGATACCCCCCTGTTGGTGAGAAGCAGCAGTGACTCAGCCCTCAGCCCCCCACCGACAGAGACTGAACCCTCCCTCAATGAAGACACCACCATCATGGTAAGAGCCTGAAGTGCACACTTACAACACATTATACACACTGAACATACACACCGAGAGACAGAGGATACAGATGTACTGGTGAGAGGCTGACGCACACAAACACACGTAACCAAGTGATGATGATATATGTGATATCTGATGCATATAATAATCAGCTTTGAGTCAATTTTAAAAGCCTTAATTCTGGAAAATGGCCCATAAAAGCTGTATTTTTTTTTCCAGCTTTTGTTTTAATTCCATTTCCTGTTGATATTTTTCATGAGTTTTTGTCCCAGTAGCAACAGAATGGTCGTGCCTAAGAATGGCGATGTCTGACATTTTGTAGGTCCCCGAGGAAGCTTCTTATTTTTGTGACCCAGTCAGCTTTTGTCAAACACCAGCGTCGGGTCAAAATCTCCACTTTGGCACAAAAAGAGAAAAAAATCTAATTGGAGCGTTTAGTAAGCACATTCATCCTCCCCAGAGAGTAAACCTTTATCCTGGACATCCCATAGTCGTATTCCTCTAATGTCAGCAAGTGACTCTTAAGGTTTCACAGACGAGGCTTTGGCCTAGACTCTTGACTAAAATGTCTGCTGAAGCTATCTTGACTCAAAGCAACTTGCGCAGACTTATCTCATAATAGTTGTAGATTTAACCAGTAGTGGATTAACCTAAACTGCAAGAGGATTAGAGCTAAATTGAATCTAGTACTGGTTAGTACTTCCAGCATGATTAGTGCTTATATTAATGTTTGAGAGGGAACATGTAATATTTAAAAAAAAGGGTGCTCAAACTTTTTCCATTGGAAAAACTGAAATTTAATGCTGGACCGTCGGCCAAAAGCACTCATGAATTGTTAAGATGCTTGGATCCCAAGTTCTCCTAATTGACTGACTTCCTGCACAAAGTATCACTCTGCCTGCCACGCTCAGATTATGAAAAAATAATTAATAATGAGGGATCCTGCATACTTAAAGAAAGGCCTTTTTCTTTTTTCTGCTGTGATAAAGACCACAGCCTCAGTACAGGGTGCATGTTCTACAAAGTCAGCTAACAAAAGAGCATATTTACCTCATAAAAATAAAACAGAATAGATAACGATTTATATTTGAATTTTTTAAAATTGATGGTAATTTTTCTTTCACTAGAAACATTCTGTAAGACCAAATCGAACCTTATGGCGGGCCAGCTTTGGCTTATGGGCCCCACTTTAGGCAGCGCTGGACTCCATAGTCTCTGACTAAGTAAGCCAAATTTAGCTAATGAAATCTACTTAAATGTCCCAGTTTAACTAGTACAGATTAAGATCCTACTGCTGTCCTAATCTAAGCCCTGTCTGTGAAACCTGCCCTAAATGTGAGAAACATGCACTATGGCTCAATAATCGCTATCATATACAACATATATTTGTTTAAGAATATATTGATTTACGGGAATTAGACAGTGTATATTGCATTTTCCTCAACATCAATCAGATGATGCCTTAAAAGGTATAAAAAATGTCTTTCATCAGTTCTTTTTGTCGACTTTTCTATCGTGTGGCGTTCACATGTGGGCTCATCAGGTTTTGTAAGATGTCGATTTAGTTTGATGAATCATCACAGTCACTACGAGCTTTCCTCTGTGCTGTCGTAATCTTATAAGCAGATCGCCATGAAAGATACTAAGCACATTAACACTCCCAGGGGGATAAACCCTTTGATTTTCATGATCCCTTGGCCTCTGCTCGAGTAGGATTCCCAGGACACCGCTGCTGGTAATGCTCAGATCATAGCAAATTGTTGATCAAGTCTTTTATACTTTTACTACAAACAAATGAAGGTATTTCTTATTGGAATGACCAAACGTCCCTCATCAATAAATGTCACTGTTTCTGCCTTCCAAACACACCAAAAATGTGTAGTTGGCCAAAGAAATTTGAGGTTGAGGGTGGAGCCTGTGATGTCTTCATGTTCCTTCTAGTTCAGAGACACTTTGTCACCTCAAACTCCACTAACTAAGATGAATGGCTCTTCTTTTTGTCCTTCTCTTCTCATCCTTTCTCAAAAGGGCAGAGGGCAAACACTTTTTCCTTTCTGCTTTTTGTCATCTGCGTCTTCCTCTCCTCCTTACTTACCCTACTCGTCTCCCTTTTGTTTCACAAATCTTCTCAAATTTTCAGCATTTTGGTATAAAAAAAAAAAAAGAATAATTATTATTATTTGAGACAATTTTAATACTGATTGTCCACATTATTGATGCACCAGGACCAGCTGCACTCTTCTCTCTGATAGTGGAAGAAGAGAGTTTTTATCAGCTGTTGCAGTGACCATTGATGCTATAATATCAGATTGAAAACATGGGAACTGTGTGTTCACAGTAATGCAGGGCAAGCTAGCTAGCTAACCAGTTATCTTAACTCTTAGTGAGGCTAACCAACATTACAGTGGTAAAGTTTACATACTTACTGACTGCCATAGTGCTGCATGAACCTTCCAGCTGTCATACAGTTTACATTGTCAGTGATTTCTGTACCAAAGATCTTTTACAGCCAACTCAGTTTTTATGAACAGATGGAGAAGATAACAGACACAAGCCTGTGATTTCAAAATAAAATTTCAAAATAAAGGTCTCTCAACATTAACATCTGAATGTGAAGAATTCACAAAATAACGTGGCTAAAATACTTTGTTGCTAACGGTAGTGGAAATACTGAATTTATTTTTTAATGCAAATTTAAATTTTTAGTGTTAAGGCTGTGTCAATTTTCCCTCCTTATATTGAAAATTGGGGTCAAATATCAGTGTTTTTCAAATCATTATATTACATTATTAGTTAGAAATTCTAGTATTGTGACACCACTCATCCAAATGGTGTCAATATTAATAATGTGGATCAGTGTCTAATGTAAAGCCATACAAACTACAGAATCTTTCTTTTGTTAATCATATCTCATATTTTGTTCTTTTGTGTGAAAACTTACATTTAAAACATAACCAGCAGTCCAGCATGACTTAAAGTAACATTCAAAAGTGACAATAACAGAATTAACTCTCTAATTTTCCCATATATCCTCTGATATCCTCACCATTTCCACTCTCACATCTTATAGGAGGTAGAAGGTATATTATATAATTATCATAAATTTTTTTTTTGTTCTCTATGTGAAAGTGAAACACTGAATACTCTCCTTTTCCTTCCTCTGTTCTCCTCTTCCTCTCCTTTGCTCTACCTTCTTCACTAATGACTCTAGTTTTAGACAAATACACATCTTTTCACTAATTTAATCAAACTGCAGAGTCATGCGCACAGATATGCATCGACTTACAAGAATGTGATCATAACAGTGATCATAATACGGGGTGTCAGTTGCGTAGAGACAGAGTTTTGAGTACTTGTTATGATAGTGTTTCAGTTTCATACACCCTGTAGACCGTTGGACACTACAAATCCCCCAGGTTCACTGGTAAAAGGAACTCCACGCCTGATTGGACTCTTGAGTGGCGAGCCCTCTTCCCCTGAGATTATTCACTGGACAAACATCCTTTTTTACTCGCGCTGTATTCCCCGTAGGACAACCTGTTTGCAAGGTTCAGTTCTTTAGGGGAATGTCTTTGGTTCTCGGAGGTGGCCAGTCTCCCTGCGTAATGCTGCTGAGGCTGCTGCAGTGGTCGGAGATGATGTTGTTTTTCAGAGAGAAGTAAAGACCGACTGCATAAGGAGGAACAGGAGGACAAGTGTTCTAATAAGATAACATGTGGCACGGAGTATTTTTGTCCATACACAGGTTTTTATAAATGAGACTGTCCTTGCTCACCGCAGTTTCAAAGCAAGAAATGCTCAGACATGGTGTTTACTGCTTATTTCACTCCTGATATGTTTTGTAACGTGAAAAACACCACATGGACATGTTAATAAGTTTAAAAACACGATTGCTGAAATCTGAAATCATTCCTCTTCTTCTTCAAACTTGGTGCCATCCTGAAGCAGCTGTGTTACAGTTTCAGCCCTGCTCTCTTTCTCCACAGGCAGGCAGTTATGTTGTTTTTTTTTTCTTTTCATCAAGTAAAAAGAGCCTCAGGTCATGTTCACTTGATGCTGATTACATCTTTTTTTGCCAAGGTACAATTTTTTTTTTGGAAGCTTGATAATTTATTCTCAAAATTGTGTTGCGCTTGATGTGGATAGTCAGGCAGGTTGCAATTTCTGCTCTAAAATATTTGCAATTTTGTGCCATTCATTCGTGCCGCTGTTGGTGTGTAAAGGCCTTGAGTGTCAAAAATGTCCCTGTACTATTTTTTCCCTCACATCGTTCTGTGTGCTAGATACTCGTCAGTGCCTCACATCTCTTTCCTCTGTCTGTGCTTTTCTATCCCACACCTGCTGTGCTACAATAACTACTGCCTGAGTGCTGAAGTGGTAAATGACTCTGTGACAACTGTAAATAAAGGAATTCTCTTTTCTGTTTTTCTCTCTCGTCTTCCTCATACATCATTTTCTCAGCCACTGTCAGTCTCCGTTACTGTCCCTCGCTCTCACTCACAGGCGCACTCACACTCCACACTTAGTCGCTCGCTCGTAGGTCTGTCTCTTCTCAACCAGCCAGGTTCAGATAGAGGTAATGGCTCCGGGTAATTGTTCAAATTGTCACTTGGCCTTTTGGTGAGAGCGATGAGGGGAAGAAAGTACTCTTCTTGCAGTAATTCTCTGTCTTTCTTCTCTCTCTGTCTCCTCTCCTACTCGCTGTCCCCTCTCTTTATTTAATTTCAATCCACAAAGATTTACTGGCGCAGCTCTTTCGTTCTAAATGCCACGCACAAATGAGTACAGTAAGCCGGTCCCTCGGTCACGCACGCACACACACGCACGCACGCACACACACACACACACACACACACACACACACACACACACACACACACACACACACAGGGCTGCAGGTTAATCACAGTGTGTTAATCAGACTGGGAGTATTTGTTCTTGCCCAGAATACCACTGGGGCTAATAAGGACATACAGCACTTATTTATCATGCTACACCCAGGTGTGTGCGCACATGTGTCTGTGTGTGTGTCACGGCTTTTGTGTATTCAGCCTACTTGTGTATTTGTCAGTGAAGCAATTTTGTATGTCTGTGTATGTGTATACTGAATGTGCAGGTTGTTTTTACGTGAATGTGTCACCTCTTTTGTCTTTGCACCTTTCCTGTTCGTGCTGCACCCAGTGCCTTTGTGTACAATTGCAGAACTGAACACATATTCATTAAATATGCCAAATGAATTGGACAGGTACTAAACAGAGCTGTAGCATAACAGGAACCTATTATTTCCACCAGGTCGCACTACTGATGCCTGAAGGAAGTAGTGTTGTACTTATGATGTGGTGTTGTTTATTTCCTACTTAATTAATTCATTAATTCATGCTAACTTGAACATAAAAACATAAAAAACATGTCTCCTTATCATTGGACTCTATTCTCCACACAGCACAGAGCTAATGCAGGTAAGCAAATCTGTGTGCTCATGAATAAAGATGGGTATTGTTACGATTTTATCAATACTTACCGATACCGCTCATTGATCTGGTACTTTAACTGCACTCTTATTGGTTCTTTTTTCACTACTGAATAATTGCTTTTTAGAAGAGCTACTGCCGCCCCTACAGGTGGATTATTTGATTTCCTGTTCACTTCTCAAATTTGCCAAATCTGTCATTTAAATAGCAGTGTGCCAGGTGCAGGCGATCTAGATCAGTGGGTCCCAACCTTTTTTCCTCAGAGCCCCCACCTCTACTTGTATATCAGGAAAGCTGAATCGAAGCATGAATTGCTGATAATAGCTCAGTAACATCTGATTTATTGTGATAAAGAGCTGAATTAAACATTTTGTACATAAATATGTCATTTATCAAAGCTCTAAGGTGCTAAAAGAATGAAAGTACACCTCACAAATGCTTGAAAAGTGCAGTAGGAACCCGAAATTGTGATTTTAGTCGACGTGGAAATTAGATTTTGAGGACCTCAGAGCAGACAAAGTCTTGGGGGTCCCCTGTCACTTCTAAAGAGGGCCCAGACCCCAGGTTGAGAAACCAGTCCTCTAGATAATCTGAATAGAGTCTGCTTTGTCACTCACTTAAACTGATACTGTACAAAGAAGTAAGTCCTGCAATGAAGTTAAAAGTTTGAGAGTTGGAGACATTGTTATTCTGTACAGTTTAGCAAATTTATCTAATAGAATGATTAGCACAGTGTTATATTTTGAATATTTTTTTGTTTAGCTCCCTGCTGAGACCTCTGCCCCTCTGACATGGCATTTATCAAAACACACGATCAGTTCAATTCATCATCCGCATCCCTGAAGAGATATTTCAAGACAGATCGCCTCAGGTTTATCACTTTCATACAGACGCACACACACACACACACACATGCACACACCAGACACAACGTACAGAGGCACACAAACTTTCTGTTCATTTATCATACTCAGTCTGGGAGCGTTTTCAGGGAACACTTAGCTTGATTGGTTATTCAGTAATTAGTAATATCACTAATAGTTCACTGTTTTTATCCGCTTTTAGCAATTATTAGATTGGACCGAGAAGACTAAATGCTTGCAGCCCATTTATTATAAGAATAGTTATTCAAGGTAGGATTATCCATCACTGAGTTAAAATGGAAATTCTGCCTCTGTGTTCTCCAGTTTTTGGAGGACCACTAATGCTCACAAGTATTGATTGAGCTGTCCAAGGTCGGCACACTAATGCATTAATTTTTTCCCCCTGCAGTTGTCCGTGATATATTTCTAATAAATCTTTGTCATTTAATAGGTATATTTTTGAGCTCTTCTCTTATAAAACATCAGGATTTTCAATCATTACTTCTAGTGAACTTTTACCTCTCATGTAGAAAAACACGAGAGGTATTTATGATACTTTACAATTTCATAGAATATAATTATTAATTACTGAAAGCCATGATTGGCTGACAGTGCTGATCAACCTTGAAACATATGCTGCTCATATTAAGGCTTTTGGTTTTCTTTTTTCCAATGAATTTTGCAGCTTCAGTCATTGTTTAAGAATGTGTAGCTTTAAAAACCAATGTTATTCAAGGTACACAATGTTTCTACAACTGGAAAAAAGACTAGTATTATGTAATTGAGCTAATTCATGAAAATAACATCCATAAATGAAAAAGTGAAATGCTGTCATTTGTTGTCATGGCACTCCAGTGACTAGGGATGATAATGATTAATTGATGATCGATTATTCCAGGGCTGCAACTAACATTTATTTTCATTGTTGATTAATCAGCCAATTATTGTCTTGATTAATTGATTAATTTGTTTTAACATCCAAAGCCTAAAATGACGTCCTCAGATGTCTTGTTTTACTGACAACCCAAAGACATTCAGTTGACTGTCACAGAGAAGTGAAGAAACAAAAAGATACTCCCATTTAAGAAGCTGGATTCAGAGAATTTTGGCTTTTTTGCTGTCAAAAATTACACAAAATGATTAATTGATTATGACAATACTTAGATTAATGTAATAATCAATTTGTAATTGATGAATAGTTGCAGCTTTAGATTAATCAGCTATTAAGAATTTGGGCGATCAAGTAACATTTAATCGATCTACTATAAAATTAAGACCTGAAATATAACAGATTATTAGATTAATTCTATGCCTGTGCTCCACATATTATCTGATATTCGGATATACATGTTTAATATGTAGGCCTTTACATCTTGATATGTTTAATAATCTTTGTAATGCTGTGAAAATAAAACTTTGGTTGAGGAGGAAAAATGTTTATGCTTTTTTAAGAACGCTCAGTCAGTTAATTGATTGTTAATGTTACCAATGATCGATAAAGGACAGTGCTGAAAATTTGCAACCCCCACCAGTGATGTTTTTTGGAAACTTGACATGCATTTAAAAAACAACCCTGTTGTATCCACAGCAAACTGCGCCCACATCCTCAGACACCACCACACTGATCTCCAGTTTTCAGGATGACTGAAATGTTCAGTTGTGCCTCAGCTCAGAAACTTTGTCTTTAGCTGCTGCAGTTTTCTTGTTAGTGCCTGATTTGTACTGTGCAACTCTCAACAAAGATGACAGGAACAGAGATGGCTCCATCATCAGCTGTGTAAAAAAGAAGTTTAACTCTTTTGTAGTTGTTTTATTAATCATTAATAATTGACGTGGCATTTTACTTGCCCTGGTCAATCCTTACTGTTTTTTGGGCTTTTGTGCCTTTGTGTGAGTGTATTTCTGTCATATCTTCAGGACAGAGAGACTAGGGGAATGAAACCTAGAAAAGGTCCACAGGTGGGAGTTGAACCCAGAACATGGAATTGGTAGAAGCATCCACATGACGGGATATCACTGTCTCGAAAATTACGTAAGGTTTTAAGCTTTTTTAAAGCAAAAACAATTGAAAACAATCCACATAAACCGTTCAATGTATATTTTACTATAATACTGTGTCTATATGATATTGTAAGGTTAATATAAATAATGAGACGCGTTTATGCGTTCAGATTCATTTGCTTGTTCTAAATTACCCTTTGATAAGTAACGCACATCGCTGGCCTGTAATTAATATGCTGCTCCTCCAAAGAGCAGTAGAGGAGACTATTTCTACTTGCTGTTATTAAGTGAGACATACAATTAAGCACCAGAGACTTTCCAATTAATGTATGAGTGGCTGTTGTTATGACAAAGAGGTTAGGATAATTAATGTTACCTGTCATCTTGTTGTAATTAAGCTCACATGACAGCATCTGCAGCTAGGCCAGACTAATTGATTTCCAAGCCACCAAATCCCAAACATATGGTTCCAGTATCTCCAGTCTGTCATTCACTGTCTTGTCTCATCTCACCTCTGTCCAACTCCTCCTTGAATTTTTTTTCATCCTTTTCTTTTGTCAAATCTTCAGCCATTGTTTCTCGACCCAGCCTGAATATCTTCAGCTCCCTGACATCCTTCTTATATTTCCTCTCTTTGTTGCTCATCTGTCTTGCTCTCAGCCTCTCTGCTCGCTCTCTTTCCCTCCCTCTCCCCTTGTCTGACAGGTGGTGTAGGTCATATGGCAACAGGATGAGAGGTCAAATGTGAAAGGTCATGTTAAGAGTCCATTAATGCCTACTGCTAACATTGAGCCTTATTGACCTGCGTGTGTTGGTCTGCATATGCTCACACAAACACGTGGACACTGTGAGTGCACGCCTCAGCTCAGATATCCACATGTGCATATGAATGCATGATTCTGATTATTTCACCAGATGTTTTCATACAATTATCAAGACAAGGCAGATGTATTTATGTGGCAGTTTTTTTATAACAGTTCATGAGTAACGGAATTTCAAAATGTTTTTATTTCAAAATAAGATAATAGCAGAACTGAACTCAGATTTAGGGCAAACCTTTGGACAGTCACTTATAAAGTGATTTCAGGAACAGGAAGGAGTACTTTATTATTTCTCTGTCAAATATTTTTTTCAAGATAGCACACAAGATTTTGAACAAAACATCATGAACACCTGAGCTCAACCCTAATGCTTGTGGTTATGATGTGTTGCATTGCATTACATTGTAATGTTTTGGGGTGGTCCTTAAAATATCATGCAGATCACTGTGGCAAGTATATTCAAGCAGTTTACCCTAATATTTCTGGTTTTAGCTTACTTCATTGGCACAAGAGATCTTGAAGGTGTCGACCAACCCAGTAATAACCCAGTAATAAGAATTATTACACACACACACACACACACACACATATATATGTATATGTACATGTATTCCAATCAAATGATACCTGCTTTTGATCCTCTTTGTACCCAGATCTATAAAAGACTTAAAAAACCCAAAACAAAATGTATGGTTTGCTTGCATTCAGTTATTGCAAGTGTTCTTTAATTTAATGCGACATGTAATTGGCCCTCTACCTCAGAATCTGGACCCCATACAGTCTGTGGTGCGGTAAGGTCATGTGATGTATGTTTGTCAGAGCGGGCAGTTCAGCATGTTGAGATGTCAGGCTACAGTATATGACACAGCAGCAACGTCTGATAAAAATAAATGCATTAAATGCGGCATTATTTTAGGAATGCTTACATGCACATGGTGGTATTGAATGAAGTAAAGAGGGTACTGGTATTGGTACTAGTATTGTAATTTTTTAAATGATAGCCAGCCCAGTGATTTTCAAGAGAATCCAAACCACTCACCTAAAGGACGTAGCAAACCAAACGGCTGCAGTCTGAGCTCGACACAGAGGGCAAAACATTTTTCAGACAACAGCGCTCATAGTTAATTAAAAAAACAAAACTCTGAAGATGACATTGAAGTATAGTATCAGAAACACGCTACACGCCTGTAAAATTTCATTGGAGATGTAGTTTTTTTGTTTGCTAATGAAGTAATTGTTGTTAAACTTTGGTAAAATTCATATTGGAAATGTTTTGTAGATTATTTTTCTTAAAATATGGATAGAAAACCTCAGGAACATGTATCATATTTTCCAAAAGATTAAAGCACCCCATGATGGTTTTGCTTTGAAGCGCAGAAGCTAACAATAAAGCAGCTGGCCTGGAGGTGACATCAGAACTTTGGGCCTCTGCAGACCAATTAAATCAATACTTCACAGTGTTTTACAAAACATTATAAGCTAAATGTCCAAAAGCGTATGCGCTTAACAAAGATGGAGTTTGTTGCAGGGCTGTTGTGTCTAATTTTATTATACTCTGCAGATATTCATGATACAGTGTGAACTCTGTGGACTCACAGACACATGTGGGAATGATGCAGATGTGTGCTGTCATACACAATGAAATGTGTACATACAGACAGACTGATAGCAGATGAAAGCAGGTGGCCGCAGCAGGAGGTCGTGACAGAAAGCTGCATTCAAGTCAAACAGTTTCCAGCAGCCTTCAGAGAATATACAGGAAATGACAGAAATATGTACATCCTGTTAGATCCTGTAGGCTGCCTGTAGTCAGATAGTTACAGCTGAGGAAACAAAATGTTAAGTGTTCTTGATTGCTGATAAAACAGAATAGATCCCCCTACTGTTTAAGGCTGAACAATGTAGAAAAAAAAATCAAACTGTAATTATTTTGACTGATATTGCAACTGTGATATGATTTGCTAATGATAATTGTTTTTTTTTTTTTTTACATCGTTAGTGTTATTTTGATTGAAAAACATGTTGAAATGACTATGGTACATTTTGCCTTTAACAAATATTGCACCTCCTGTGATTTGAAAATTGCAGAAAGCCGTATTGCAATTTCAGTAAAACAGAGATTAATTGTGCAGCTCTAGTACTGTTCCCATAACCCTCTGTTCTTTGTCTGCCCTGTAAAACCCTTTGTAAGTCCTCTTTTTGTTAAGTGACACATTAATAACCTTTATTATTGTCAACTACACAATATGTGCTTGATAACCTTCGTTGCACAACATTAAACTGATATATTAGCGTTAAAATTACAGTTTCTCAGAATCTGTCAATTTTCCCAATGTGTTTGTTGTAAATCGGAGCCGGTTATTCCATCGATCGGGCGACAGCCAGATATTTGCAGTCAGTGAAGAGCAACTGCGGCGCCTGATTCTAAAAACTGTGGCCAGTTTGATCTTGTGAGGTTATCGTTGCCCGCGTGTACAACGGACACAAATCTAACCAGCGTGCTTTTTGCTGTGATCGCAGCTGATCAAATCTGCGCAGGCGTGGCTCATCTTGAACGTGTCTACTGGAACATGTTGGTCATGTAGCTTTGTCCCTGTGGAGCTCACCTCCTTGTGTCTCTAACACACACACACACACACACACACACTCACCCTCCATGTCATTGTATAAAGCAATTATTACAGCTCCCTCGGCTCACATTTACACTGCTCTTCCTCACACCTCTCTCTCTCTCTCTCTCTCTCTCTCTCTCTCATTCGCTGTTGCCAGGCCCATTGACAGTGTTATTTATTACTGCTTGACAACACTGTCTTCTTGCCTTCACATATTAATTGCTATTTGTACATCATCCATCCATCAATTTAGCAGCTCCTCCACTCATCACTTCATTCATTCTCTTTATGTATTCCCCTGTCTTTCAAATGGCAGAGACGTACTTGTTGAGCTCATATTATGTGCAGTGCAGTAAAGCCAACATTAAAACAGGAAGAGTTCTTTAAAGGTGTTGAGTACAACATTCAACCTCGTTAGATGTCAGCAAACAACTATTTTATGTAAATTACTTATACTTCTTTCTAATAATGTAAAGATATAGTGGAGATATGGCTTTCTGGGCAGTGCAGGTCACAATCCCTGTACTCTATTGTTATCTGAGCTTCTCGGTTTAGCTGGGTCAGCATACTTCCGTGCATATTTGTGCATGTGAGTCTCTCTCCTGGCTCTGAGTTTTAGGAGTCTCCACTGGCAATAATCATGCCTAGAGGGGAATCCTAAAATTTGGGAAATTTTTGCAAGATTTGTACACATTGTTTTTTCATTGTGCACACTTTACCAACTAATTTTGTTTTATAATGTGACAACGCTTTGTTTAAGACCTGGGTATGTACAGAAAACTATTAGTTTGGGTTAAAATTAACAGAACTGGGGTTCCCTTCTAGACAGTAGAGGCAAAATGGCAGCTGCCTGGTTACAACATTTCATCTATTACAGCTAAACGGTACACTAAAATATGCTTCTTAAAACATTTTAAGCAAGAAATAGACAACGTAGTAACTAGATCAATCAATTTATAAATTGATTATTCATTGATTATTAAATTAATCACCAACTATTTTGATTATTGGTTAATCGGTTTGAGTAAAGTCAAAATTCTCTCATTTCAGCTCCTCAAATGTGAATATTTCTGGTTTCTTTACTCCTCTGTGACTGTAAACTGAATATTTTTGGGTTGTGAGCAAAACAAGACATTTGAAGACGTCGTCTTGGGTTTTGGAAAACACTGATCCACTTTTTTTTTTTTTTTTGCCACTTTCTGATATTTTATAGACAAAACTATTAAGAGATTAATTGATAAAATAACCGAGACACCGGTGCTCTGCTGTGACCTCTGGAGTAAATGTTGTATACAGAACCTTTTCTTAGTCTCTCACTCGCAGCTTTTTGTTTATTTATGCTGTTTACAAGTCAAATCCATCCACGTCTCTCACTATCCACGTCATCTGTCTTTCTTTTTTCTTTTGTTCCACTTTTGGACAATGTGAATGTGCTGTCGGAGTTTGCTGTCCTTCTCCTTTTATTGTCTCTTCTCCAAATGCCACTCACCGACTAACAGGAAGGTGTTCTGTGTGTTTTCTCTGCAGGCAGCCGGTCCCGCTGCGGAGAGGCCAGCAGGGGCAGATCGACCCCAAGGCAAACACGTCTTCAACGGCAGGTCAGTGTGTTTGTATATGTGTGTGATTGTAGCTCTTGTGCTGCAGTACTCCACCTATATATACTGTGTAAATGTGAAGAGAGCTTTTGCATATGTGTGTTTGTCTGCATTCATGTTTATTGATGCTCATGTGCGTGTTTGTGTCCTACTTTCTCTTCATTAAAGCTGGAGTCTGATTCAGATCAAGGCCCTTACAGATATAGTTAGTGTGAAGAAGCTCCATCATTAGCCCAGTACAAAAGATTGCAAAAAAACAGGGTCAGGGTCACACACACACATACACACACACACATGTGTAGACTGCCATACACACATGGCCTCAAAAATAAACAGCTACAAACACTTATTTTTTTTCTTTTTTTTTTTTTTTTTACAAACATCTGAACACATAACACACACGCATACACTAATGAGTGCTGCTTAATTAAGGGTTAGGGGTGCAGAATGCCCCCATGTCTCCTGTGGGCCTCTTAAACGTGTGTGTGTGTGTGTGTGTGTGTGTGTGTGTGCTTATTTTGGCAGTGTGTGGGGGGGAAGAGGAGGGCGGCTCTGGGATTCTAACAAGGACCCAACCAATACTGGATTTGGGGGCCGATACAGGATTTTTAGATCCAATATTGATATGTTTGCCAGTAATCTTTTAAACAGAATGTAACATACAGACACACATTTTTTGCAATTAAAGTTCTCAAAGCTACTGCAAGGAGTTTTTAACTGGTTATCAAATAGTCTCAATTTATGGTCGATACCTTTATGTGACCTAATTAAGTTAACGAGATGGCTGTTTCTGTTTAGTTCTTCTTAATGCCTGCCAATGGGTTGGAGTTTCCTTAAAATCAGATGAAACGAGCCTGTGTTTGCACCGTCCCAGCCAAAACTAAAGTGAGTGAGTGCGTGAGCTAATTCAAAATAAACAGAAGGATAATTTAGATAATTCAGATAATTTTATTTTTAATGTTATATTTTGAGGTTATTACAGTGGAAACACTACTGAGAATCAACAACATATGAAAGTTCCTTGTAAAAGCTTTGGCACTTGTGAGAAAGATTAGAAAGATTTTACAGATTAATAATAAACTTAATAATTATAAATTAAATAAAGCAATATACATATGTTTACATTAAACCTGAGTTGAGCAAAGTGTTCAAATATACATACAGTGTATACAAAACAATCTATATTATGCTCTGTTAAATTCATACGGGCACATAGCAGACAACATACACGTTGATACCGAAATAGACCAACTGTTGTTTTATTGATCCTTAAAGAGTTTGTTTTGTGCGTCTCTTTAATGACCAGGGTCTTATTGTTGTTGTTTTGGACACCAGACCAGACAGATCTGAATCTTTCATAGAGTAGAAGAAATAAGTTACCATGCACCCACGTGGCATTTTTTGCAACCTGTCTTTTAAAACCCTCATAGTATCCAGTTAAGGATTTGTAATGTTGGCGAGTTCAGCCAACGTCCCATGGGGTTTATTTGGCAGCCATCTTGAATTGTTGTCCTGCTCACAACCCAAAGATTCAGTTTACTGTCAAAGAAGACTAAAGAAGCTGACAACAGAGAATTTAACTTCTTCTAATTTTTTCTTAAAAATTAGTCAAATAAATCAAATTTAGTTGGCAATTAATTTAACAGTCCATTAATAATCGAATAATTGTTTTTTCATTACAGCTCTAAATCTCACTCAGATATATTCTGCGTGTCCTCAAATAAACCTTAAAAAATGGTTATTTCATGGGTTGATGGATTAGTCAATCAACAGAAAACTATTCAGAAACGTTTCTGAAAACTGATTAATTGCTTTTTGCACCTTTTTTTGCAAAAATGCCAAAATCACTGGTTCAGACCTCTCAGATGTGAGTATTTGCCGTTTTCCTTCACAATATTGACAGAATAAAGTTGTGGAGGAATAAAGACACACATTGAAAAGGCTGGAATCAGATATTTTTTCTTAAAACTTTTTCTTGTTGCTCAAACGATTTATTGATGGTGATTGATTTGTTAACTGATTTCTTGATTAATGGTTGCAGCTCTACATACAAAAACAAACTAACCCATTTTGTCATGTAATTTGGACACCAGCAATCAAATGGAAAGGTCACTGACATGGTACAGTCGCTCTTTATAAGTAAAAACAGGCAAATAAGACATTTTAAGCTCAAAACAATGTAACTTTTGCTATCTTGTTTTGTAGTAATTTCCAGCAATAGTAATGAAAATAATCACAATTATATATCTTTTCGAAATTCTTCATCTGTAGTCTATTAGAGAAAGCAGCAGAAGTGGTGAGATGATGTTCACTGCAATCACCCATCGCATGTAATATGCATTTTGCATACTTATTTCTAATTATTTTTTGCCCTGTTGAACTCATCCTGTCACAGAATAACTACACACCAAAAAACATCATCGTGACGTGACCCCAAAAGCATTCTGTCCCAGCCGCCCGGTTCCTCCGTTAATGGCCTTGGCGCAAGTGAAAATAACTTAATGCAATTTAAATTTTGCTCATTTTCGTGACGTTACCCGAATGTCTCTCTCAGACAGTCATAAAAACACCAAACCAAACCAAGGCCAATCTTTGCAGTAGCATGACCAATATGAAACCGAGGAAGTGAATGGTTCAGCTGTAAATTTAACAAAGTGGCTTACATCATGTTACATCATTGATCAATGTGCTGCTCCGTCTGACCTCTGGTAATGGATAGGGTGTTACTGTGTTTTTAAAATCAGCAGGTCATCACGGCCGCGCAGTTAATCCACAGTTAATTCATAAATACTAAAACAAAACAATATGCAGTTAACCTGTAAAGAGGAGATGTAGGGACAGAGAGGCCTGAGAGCGCTGCGTCGAGAGAATAATGTCTGACCTCAGCCTCAGCTGTTTTATCCTCTCTCCATGGCAACCAGCTGCAACCACAGAGCAGAGATTAGATCATAGCACACAGACACACTCCAATCCATCAAGTGTTAAATAAAGGTGCTCGCTCTCCTGACTTTGCTTTCTTTCTATTGAGTCGTCATGATCAAGATGTGACATGTAGTTACTGTGATACAGAAGTCACCTGGATTAATAATGAGAGACACATTCTGATTAAAATAAACTTAATGTTAAATTCTGAATAAAAGTGAATATAGTTTGACAGCTTACCTAAACCCTAAATTACTGAATAGTGCAAATATATGATGATCTGATAAAATATGACACATTGCTATAGATTACAGTACCCAACAGCATTAAGTGTTTAGGGCTGGGCGATATGGACGTCGTTTCTTTCACAAAATATTAACACAATAAGGTTTTTGATAAAGAATCATCAATAATTTGGATTTAAAGACCAAGTTTGTAACACCAAATAATAGAACAGCTAGAACAGTCTGATAAACTTAGAAAATGACTTCACTTTAAACATAACAATCGTATAATTGTATATCACAATATATAAAATCTAAGCTGATATCTAGTCTCATATCATTATATATATATTAATTGATAATTAATCATATGGAAATGGCAGTAATTGCACCTCATTTTACTAATTTAGTTTTGTCTGGTGGAGCCGTCTGTTAGATAAAGACACTTAAAATTAAACTTACAATCAGAAAAAAAGTGAGAAAAAATAAAATTTGCCTTTTGTATCTTATTAATTATTAATGATCAATCAACTGTTAGTATTTTCAACCATTAGTTAATGAAAATGCTCAAAAATGCAGCAGTGATATTGATGTAATGTCACTATATTAACCAGCCCGATAGCCCGAAGTACGTGTGTGCCATATCGCTTTAGTTTTCAGTGTTCATGCTGTGATTTATCGTGATAATGGAAATATTGTGACTTGTTAAAAGAATGAAGCCACACCGTTTCACACAGCAGCAGCAGCAAACATAGACCCTGTTACAGCCGACGTCATCAAAACACTGAGCGCACATTTCAATAACGGAAACGGCAGTCTGAAGTTAACAAGCTGCAAACATTGAGCTGCATGGTTTATCAGCACCAAAATCACCAAAATGTCTGGTTGTTGCATGTACAGTTGTCAGAATCAATATTCCACTGGTCGACTCAAATTGTACAGGATCACAACCGTTTCAGAGCTGAAAACGAAAGCAACTTTGCTACCAGCTCCACGGCGGAGGAGTTACTTAGAAAAAGGGGAGCAACTTCAGTCATGTGGAAGTGGTTTTACAAAAGATCAGATATATAATAAACCACAATAATATGTATTGCCAGGAGAGTAGTATTTTGTCATATCATCAAGAATATAGTTATCACAGAATACCCTTAAATATTGTGATATTATATTAGACCATATGGGCCACGACTTATAGTACTGTAGAGTTTAGTGCAGTGAATAAAAAAGTAATGGATTAAGACACACATCCACACACATTTGTTTGATTTTCTCAAGAACTTTTTTTTTTGCTCGTATCCTCTCATATACACACACTCTCACATGCACATAAACCATCATCTCAGCTGTGAGTAATGTAAAAGTGAGGTAATGGTTTTTATGGTCGCCGGGGAAACGATCCTTGAAATTGCAAAAAAAGTCCAAAATGAGTCGAGGAACGCGGCCATAAATACTGGACCAGTAAAGCATACGTTAAATGAATGTGCATGTCTACTGCTGTGTATGTTTCTATGCACATTGTGGCCCTCCCTGTGTGTGTGTGTGTGTGTGTGTGTGTGTGTGTGTGTGTGTGTTTTAGTGTGAAGCTACAACTATAAATACAGTAATGGCTCATCATAATTTTAACCACACAGCACGGTGACCGGAAAACTCATTACCTTTGAATCAAAATGTGTTTTTTATACAGGGAAACAGATTTACTGTAAATTGGTTTATTGAAATAGCATTGCAAGCACATTATATTTCTTTGTGAAATAAGGCACTGTACTGGAGGTGTTTTAGAAGCTCAGAGGTGAAAAGGTAAATAGGTTCCACTGGATGCACAAGACAAACTGGATGTGAAATGGGTTTTCGGGGGTTAACAGAGTCTATTCATATGTTATTCTGGGCCTTAACACTTCTATTCATCAATAGTGACGATCCCTGCTGAGATACTTGGGTCTTTTGACCGCTTTTCTGTTCCTTTTCTTTTCTGCTAAACATTATGATGTTGTTTTGTGAGTGGAACGTATGTGGAGGTGGAAAAATTACATAAACATGTTAGCTTACAATAGCTAGCAGGTTTTGTTGCCTTGCTTTGCTTTTTTTTAAATAATGGCTGAAGAAGGTTTTTTGAAAATGTACGGCCACTCACTCTCCAGGGCTACGAGCATTACTTGAAAAAGTTCATATTAAAAGGGATAATTCTGTAAATTCAGACATTATCTGCTCACCCTCATGTCGTTTGAAGGTCCGGTTTAGTTCTTTAGTCCACAAAACTCTGCTGGAGTTTCACAGGAAATCTCCAAAATAGTTGAAGTGAATGGCGACCAGTTTGCAAATGTAAAAACACAAATCATAAAATGCCTCCATACTGCTTGTCTGGTGTAATCCAAGTCTCCTGTGTGAGAAAACAGCATTATAATAAGGTACTGTCATGCTGCAGAGATGCCCTGGCCTAAAAATCTTGTTCTCCAGATGTAAGAAAACATGTTTATTTGGTAGAGACACCAACAAATCATCAAATCATAACACTACTAATATTTTCCTTTGTAAAAATGAAAATTGTAATGCACAAAATAACATTCCCAATGACTGTATTGCATACAGCTATTTCAGGCAAAGAAAAATGCGAAATGATATTTTTTACCATATGGTGCAGCCCTAGATTAATGATGTATATAAATAAAAACACAGGAATGTAAGAAACTGTAAGATACTGTAATGTTAGTAAGTACGCACAAACATCATGTCATCACTGCATACGTCTGTGTGCCACGTGGGCCACCAAGGTCAAAAAAGTCACGAAACACCCCTGACAAATATATCAACGACTGGCTGAGTCCATTGCCTGGCTGTTAGTTTTTGTGGGGTGATTTTTGTCATTTTATTTTGCTAATTTAATGGTCTTCATGAGTGACAGGTGCTGCGCTCTGAGTTATATTTTGTTTGTGTTTGGTCAGGTTTATATGAGGTGTGTTAATGAGTCAATTAAAGCTTATCTTAGTTTGGTAAAAGAGAGAAACTTGAATTCACAAGGTCATCAATTGTACTTTTCTGTTTATTTTGTCACAGCTCGCACACATCTCCCATCAAGTTTAAGCTTTACTTATCTCTGTTTTTCCGTTTGTCTTTTTTTGACTGGCAGTGGCTTCAGTTAAGAGATTAAACTTCACTTTTAAGCCATCACTATTTCGATTTTTGCACTCGACAACACAGCAAGATGACATTTTAGCTTGGTTATGTCGCCTCCTAATCTGTGTTTGGCTCCAGTTTTTCCTTCGTTTTACCTCCAGCCAACGCTGTGACGCAATCTGGACATCGGCCCAAAAAAGACTATATCCATTCATCTGTCCGTGTCCATTTTCGTCTGTTGTTCCTCTCGATCTGTCCAGTTCTTCTGTGTTTATTTGTGTTTAAATGTTCATTAACCTTTAGCTGTATTGTACATTTTTACTAGTTTGCATTCTCTTTACTTCCTCCGTCCCTGATGCTTTGCTCTTTGAAGACCAGCTTAGGGAGAAAATGAGAGAGAGAAAGGGAGATGATAAATAAGAAGAGGGTGAAATGTAGTGAGAGGAAGAGAGTGGTTTGGTAATGCACATTCTCCTTTTTTGTTATTTCTCCTCTGTGTTTCTGTCTTTCATGGCGAGGATCAGTGAAGTGGCAGGTGGATAAAGAGAACACCTGCTCTCTTCATCTCTCTCTCTCTCTCTCTCTCTCTCTCTCTCTCTGCTTCGCTCCCACTCTGTTTGGCTCTTTTCTCTCTTGTTCTCTCACTGCGCTCCCTCTCTCTTTTCTCAAGTCTCACCCATTTTGTCTCTCTCTCACCCCCACTTCATTTTTTGCAGTGATGCAGCCTGTCAAACATCTCACACAAAAAAAAAAAAAAAAAGGAAACGCAAATGGATCTCAAGTGCTTGTGTGTGTGTGCTTTTGTGTGTGTGTGTGTGTGTGTTCTAGTGGGAGTGTTAGAGATCAGAGGCACAGCAGCAGGAAGGGATAGAGGGAGGGGTGGATGTTATTTTTCCTCTCATATTAATGCTATTCATTAGCCTTGTCTAATTAATTCAGTGCCTCCTCCTCCCTTCATTTCATCATGTCTTGCTTCCAAATCTCCCTCGCTTCCTACCTTCCTTTCCCCTTTTCTCACACCCTGATTTCTTCTTTTTATCTTCAGTTTTATCTCTTTATCCATGTTTTTTTGGGCACCAGTTTTGGTTCAACCATTGACAATGCATTGACTTTTACTTTAGCACCACCATCAGGTCCAGATTTATTATAATATATATATATATTTAATTTTTTTTGCATACATTGGTTTTTGACCAAAACTAATGGGATAACACCCTCAACTGAGATGCTTAAAATAAACATTCTCTGCTTTACATCAGCACATTAGCACTGTCATCATAAGCATGTTAGCATTTAGCTCAAAGCACCGCTGAGCCTCAGAGAGCCGCTACAGTGTCTGTCTGTAAACTCTCATGTTGTGTCCCAAATCTAGACCACATGCAGACCAAGCATGCTAATTTTTTAAGCAGTGGTGAAATCACATTTTTGGTGGTCCAAATATAATCATACGTAAAAACAATACAGAAGAGGCCATTTAGCACGGCTTTGTTTCACTGTGACACTTGTGTACTTTTCCCAGGAATTGTGATGTAGTGTTTCCTGAAGCCATTGTTTGCAATGAAAAATGAACTAGACTTCACAGCTAGCCGAGGAAACACAGTCCATTATGTCCTTAAATGTGTCAAATTCTGACATCTGAAACTCCTGTTTCCAGTCACTCCTAAAGTTTTGTTGCTATTTCATTTTTGTCTTTTTTCTTTTGTATTTCTGGTTCTTCTGTAAGGATCACGTTAGTAGTTAGAGTAGACGTAGTAAACCAAAAGTTGAGTAGCTTTGACATATTGGCAGCTAGCTGGTGACGAGTACTGGTCATTGTTTTCACACAATGTTGATCTGAAAGACACAAAAGAATTTGGGATGTTTGTGAAACTGTTGATGAAGGTTAGCAGCGTGGGGATTAGGGTTGCATATTTTGTGCATTTTTCTTAACCAATAGTTGTAATCAACTGATTTTGATAAATTATACAAAACAAATTGCAACTTTCTTTTGCGTTTTCACTCGCTCCTGCAATTTCATTGCAAAAAATGGCAGAACGTTGCAACATCCGTTGCATATTTTTAGAAAAGCTGACGTGAAAATCAGTCATTTTAGGCTGTAACAATACCCAAAACAGCCATGATATCGTAGACGGACTGGATAACATGTGGAGCATTTTTTTTTTTTTTTTGATAAATAAACTAAATTTTACTTAATCCATCAAAGTCTTGTTATCATCCCTGGTTTAAACATCTGACTGCTAGATGGCAGTGTTTTTATCTGTCTTCACTGTTTTGCATAATATAGTAAACTTTTTGAACTCAGATTTTATGCATATGGTGGTGTGTTCTTTATGCTATTACAGTTTTACTAAAATTAGATACAAAAACAGCAATATATCAACTTGATTTCAGTATTGCAGTAGGCATATATTGCATTGTAACCCCTGTGTGAGATTCTTCTACAGACCCAACCCACTGCCTTTACTCTTATATCTGTTTTAACCTTTCTTCTCTACTAATATAACCTCTGTCTTTCTCTTCTCACTCCATCTTTATTTTCCCACCCTCTCCTTCTTTCTCCTCCTCCCTGTATCCTTCTCTACTTTTCACTCTCTCTCTCCGTCCTTGCCTCCCTCTCTCTTCCCCTCTCTTGCAGTCCCTTGTTTCCCATTGTCTGGATTAACTGAAATTTGCTGAGTGACGAGGAGGCAGCATCACTTGTGTGTGTGTGTGTGTGTGTGTGTGTGTGTGTGTGTGTGTGTGTGTGTGTGTGTGTGTGTGTGTGAGTGAAAGAGAGAGAGAGTGAGGGAGAGAGAGAGGAAGACAGAGACAAAGAGAGATGGAGAACTTGTTTTTGCACTTTGCATCTCTCCCCTGTTGCCACCCACCATCATCAACCACCCTCTCTCTGGAGTTTATCAGCATCTGTACTGCTATCAGTTCATGGGGGTTTAGGGATGGATGGATGGTCTAGAGAGAGAGAGGAAGACAAAACGAGCAGAGTGTGTTAGAGACAGAGAGAGAGAGAGACAGAGAGAGAGGGTAGAACTAAAGAGCACAAAACTAAGTTCAGACAAACTCACTTAGAAAAAAACACACACACACACACACACAGGGAGCAGGGAGAAGGTCAGGGGAGGATTAATGGCTGTGCTCTGATAGATAAACTAATCAAACAAACAAAGACTTCAACACGCACACACATTAAAACACAGACAGAATGTAAAGCAGACACACACTTGAATAATCCAAACTAGACAGAGAGATTGAAAGAGAGGAAGAAACTCATAAAGATGAATGGTACAAAAAGTTTTGACAAACGCACTCACAGATTCACACACACAAACACAAACACACACACACACACACACACACACACACACACACACACACACACACACACACACACACACACACACACACACACACACAGTGCAGTCTGTAGTTTTGTTGACTTTGAATAGAGTGAATAGAGTGTTGGCGTTCCCTTCTCTAAGGGTTGGGTTCACAGCCATGGATTAAGTCCTTTACAAAAAAGTAGGCCTATTTTTAGCGCAGTGAATGCATCCATGGAAAGTGATGTCTAGGAGTCTAGGATGGCGCCTTTCAAACTTTTCCTCAGAGACACACACTTTGAAGACTGTTTTTATTTTCTTCTTCGAGTGTCTGTTTGTGTTTGTATGTGTTTGTGCGTAGGGCTGTGACAGTGTGGACTTTTTCTTTCCATGGTGATAAGGCAACATATGACATATTACACACAATGTGCAGATCTCAGCATGAGACTGACCCTTCAAAATAAAATTTGTGGTGATGACGGTAATGAGCTCAACCACACAGTAGGCATCACATGACCAAGTTTATCAGCACAGCTTTTTTTGTGTGAGAGACCTTATCTCAAATTCTGATATTGTGCTTTTTTTTGTCTTTCTCTGTGTTATTGTCCCTGTATGTTTTCTTCTTCTTTAAGTCCATATTGGTTGTTTTCTAGTTAATGTAAATCTTGTGTCACAGATTTGTTTGTCTGGCTGGTTAATTGTTACGCAAAGTGTATCTCAAGCAAACAGGAAGCCTTGAAAGTAGATATAAACTCATGACAGTCAAGTGCAACATTTTTTTTGAAAACTTCACAGTGCTGTAGCTACAATTAAAATGCTTCAGTGTGCCTCAGATTTGCCTGTTGATTTTTTCTTCATCCTGGGATCAACACTTTCCATAAATTACAACAGAGCAGTACAACATTTTTGAAGTATACAGTAGGCCTATTTCTCTCACTCCCCTTGTCCAACATTTGCAGCTATTTTCTTTTGCAGAGCAACTCTGGTTCCCAAAAAAGTGAGGAAGCTGTGTCAAATATAAATCACCCATTCATTTGTGGTAATATATTTAATGTTTTACCTGATCAACTTCATTGATTTTTGTGAATATATGCCAGCAACTTGATTGGGTATGAAAAGGGCGTCCTTGAAACAGTCAGCAGTGCACAAGCGTTGATGATGTGAGGTTCACCGCTTTGTGAAACACATGACTGTATGACGGATGATACTACATGGGCTTGGGAACACTTTGTAGAACCGTTGTTTTAGTTGACCAAGTCAAAGCTGCCCTCTACTGAAGTGTGACAGAACCGGTGCCTCTATTGCATTTCATTATACTAATATTACACATCTTGTTTTCTTCCCACTGTTTTGGTGTTTGTGGTGTGTATGTGTGTCTGTGTGTTTAATTTAATGTGTGTGTGTGTGTGTGTGTGTGTGTGTGTGTATAGCTTAACAAGAACAGTGGAGATCATGGGAGAGGACAGTCCCCTGGGAATCCATGTGGTCCCTTACTGCTCATCACTCAGTGGACGGTGAGATCTATACACACACACACGCACACACACACAGAAATCCATGCACAACAACAGATGCCCATCTGTGTGAGACCGAATTCTGCCCCTTAACCCCGAAAGGTCTTATTTACCAGCCACAGAACATCCTAGAGTTATATTCTCATAATCCTGTTCTGCAGTTGTGAGGAATTTTGGACCCTGGCACGACAGTACACAAACATTGCAACCACACACACACACACACACACACACACACACACACACACACACACACACACACACACACACACACACACACACACATATGCACACAATGGAAAAAAAGAAAAGGAAGAAAAGTTTTTCTTTGGGTGTGTGACAGTCAGACAGTGGACGGGGATTTCCTAAAGGAAAGCAGGATGAGTTTTTATGGCTGTTCTCATGACTCACCTGACCCTGCCAATCTCCTCCTTAAATTCCTCTCTCTCTCTCTCCGTCTCTGCTCTCTTTTCTCACTCTTTCTTTTTTTGCTGTCCTTTCCTGAACACCGCTTCCATCCCTTCCCGCCATTCACCATCATCCCTTTCACCTCGTAACCTAGTTTTATCTTTTTGCAGCTGAAATCTTTTGTGTGTCAGTGTCATCACCTCTGCTGTGTTGAGCTGTGACTGATGGTACTGACATGTTTACTCGTTTCTCCCATTTTACCAACTGTCTGTAAATTTCAAAGGCTCTTTATCTGGTCCTTTATCACGTGTTAAGCACAGATTAAACGTGATTTTATTACATGCCTTTGTTAAATACTTGAATCTGCAAGTCTTGCTGTGAAGAACAGACGGTTGCTATGGACACAGTTCTGATCATAGAGTCTGGAGGAGCAATAAAATCATTTTTAAATCCATAAAATCTTTTTTAAATTATTTTTTTCTGTCAAACTATTGATTTCTTTGGTAAGTTAATGTTGCATTGGGATCCTGGGTCGATGATTTATAATGCAGGACGTGGGAGACTGCTGCTAAGTTAAGTTGATGTATTTACTGTAAGTTTCTCAAACTCAGCTCAAGTCAGTTTTATTGATATAGCACCTTTCATGAAGCTCAAGGCACTTCACAAATCAGAGTTTAAACAACACGGACAAGAAACTAATACAAACAATAAATAGGGCTGCACAATATGTCTTTATTTTGACGGAAATTACTATTCTCATATGTGATACAATTAGTGGGAATAATCATTTTTGTATCATAATTTTTGTTTTCAATGAAATAAAATCAAATCATGATGATGTAATATTTTTGGGATCTGGACTAAACAAACATTTGGAGAACGAGATTTGCAGAAATCTGCAGCACTACAGTACTTTTTATATTTTATAATGGTGTTTTATCACACATTTTTCCGTTATCAAAAGATTACAGGGTTCTGTTTGAACTCCGCCATATTGGGATTTTAATAATATTGTGATTAATTGTGCAGCCTGAACCAAAATGAAAAATTTTGCAAGAAAATGACAATGATAACATAAAGAAGCTGATAAATAAAAGTAGAATTGAGAAAAAGACACACTAACATAAAAAATGTAAAAACTATTGACTGAAGCTTAAAAACCTAAGGTTATTACTATAATTAAAATTTGAAACTGTATTATTAATTATTAAGTTAATTATGACAGTTCATCATTATATCTTGTTTCAGTGTGTGCTTGTGTTACTCAGCCTCTCTGTCTTGTTGTCTGTTAATGTGACCACTTTGCTCCCAGGGTGGGTTTTATCAGTTAAAGGTGAATCATATGAGCACTGATAGAAATCGGGGGGGGTGATCTGACATAGACTTGTTTGACTAAACCATATGGATGGTCTCTGTGGACCATCCCATCAGACACACAGGTCCTCTGGGACACACACTGAAAGTCATTCTAAGAAAGCGTGCATGCAGTGCAGTGACGGGAACATCCCTTAATCTCCCTGTCCCTCGTTGCTCAGGTCTCTTGGTCTTTCTATCCGTGGAGTGGAGGAGGAGAGTCGCTCAAAAAAGGAGGGTTTGTTCCAAGAGGAGGAGTGCATCGTCAAGATCAACAACACCGACCTCATGGACAAGACGTTTAGCCAGTGAGTGTAACACTGTTTGTGTGTGTCGGGTATAAAACATGTTAATAGCTGCAAAAGCATGTCCCATTTTAGAGACATATTAGAGAGCAAAATAAATCTGGCTGCATCTACAGTATTTCTAATGTATCATATTACAACATGGTGCAGCAAGGTGCTGCTTTTCCAATAAAATGAATGTATTTGTTCTTATATATACACATTTATTCTCACCTTTAGCACTTTTTCGTTGTGACTTGCTGAGAGATGTCCGCCCTCTCTCGAATGGCGCTCTCCTCGTGGTCCTCAAAGTGCCAAAACAATACTAAATTCAGCGCCAAATCATTATTTTTATCAAATTAAACCCACCAACCAAATCCCCCGTGCAGAATGATACATGCATCTACTTGTGATAGTGTGGGATGTAAACATTAATAGCAAAGTGTAAATAAAAGAAATCTTCGTTGTATATATGAGTAGATTTATTTCATGTCTAACAGCACTTGAAGTCAGGTCTGGACGGTCTTTTGTTGTTTTTGCTTCTGTGTGTCTTGTTTCTCTCTCCATTGTCAGAGGACTCATATCACTGTTGCTCTGCCATCACAGAGAACAGCAGAAGACACACTTGGCAGCTGTTTGTTGAGCGTCGTTTCCAAATTCATTCATGTGTGTCTGTTCGAGCCTTTATGTGTCTGCGTGTTTCTCAGTACAGTTTTCTTACTGTATCTCCGCTTGAAGAAGTACATTAACATGAGAGTATTTGAGGATTTAACGTGATTACAGAGCATTAAAATGACAAAAGACACACCTGTAAAAACGATTGCCACAGATTACAAGGACTGATGTGGATGTTCTAATGATTACAGCACATTACAGCGTCCATACAGTCGACACAATAGTCCTTGTCCAGCGTTCAGTGTGGTAATAAGATTATATGTGAGGTATTTTATGCTGTACTGTAGGTAAATGGATTATCACCAGAGGGGGTTTGCACCTATTGTTCAAAGACTTGTGCACAGTCCCGTGTGTGCTCACACACAAACACCAATATGCACACACACACACACACGCACAGAGTTTTTACAGTTTTTTTTACTGGCACACACTCATCTTAAAACATATGTTCATAAGCATCTGAACAAATGCAGAAAAATGTCAATGTGAATAAAACAAGCTAGTCTTTAATCCTGTGTAGAAACCATTTCTTAACACTGACAGGTTTGAGTGTGATCTTACACACACACACACACACACACACACACACACACACACACACACACACACACACACACACACACACACACTCTTGCCAGTATTGTTCTGTCATGGCAGGTGTATTGAGATGTGTAGCTTGGTCCAGTGAAATATGTGTAAGTAGGCCACTGAAAGTCCACTGCTCTCTGTGAGTGCACACACACACACACACACACACACACACACACACACACACACACACACACACACACACACACACACACACACACACACACACTACACCCCTCCATTGTCCCAGCTTGGCAGCTGTATTGAGGTAGCCTGCTTAATTAGAATATCTCTTTTACACAAATGTGGCTGCACACGTTGTCCAATCAGGAACAATAATGATATCATCTGTGCACAATGGTCCCAGTACACACTTCAACACACACAGCTCTCACATCTAGTTTCATTGTTCCTGTATTGTGGTCTTAATACAATGAAAATCACTACAAGTGTCATTCAGCAAGGTGTGACTCAAGCACTTGCTTAGTATGTTCAGCGGTTTCAATATGCAAATTAGCAGAGCGGAGAAGCGATGGCCACCATCTCCAAACACACACGTTCACATGTAGAAACAATTCTTACTTAGTGCATCATTCACAGAAGTTGTCCTCTGGGTTTACACACAGAATAATATGAATCAGTCGCTCTGTACTCTGTGAATGCTGGCAGATATAAGAGGTACAGTTTTTTTTATACTGTGTGCACACAACTCGGTCATTCAGTACGTTTTACCTGTGAATTAATAGTTTTCACCATGTAGGGCAAATTTCAGAGACAGAGATTAGATTCATCCAGGAGCTTTCATGAACGAGACTGTGGTGTAGGGCTGCACAATTAATCGAAATTTTATCGAAATCTCAATGTAGCTTTCTGCAATTTTCAAATCACAGGAGGTGCAATATTTGTTAAAGGCAAAGTGTGTATCAAAAACATTTAAATGAATGAATGTGGTGAGGCAGAGACATCCTGTCCTTCACATGAGATTCTACAGATTTAAGAAAACATCCTCATTTAGTACAAATTCCTGCCAAATAAAATCACACTTTAGTCATTTTAACTTGTTTTTCAATCAACATAACAATAATGATGTAAAAATGATCATTACCTCTATTATCGCAAATCATATGGCAATTGCAATATCAGTCCAAATAATCGCAATTAGATAGTTTTTCAAAATCGTTCAGTCCTGCTGTGTAACTAATGGTCTTCACAAAAACCTGGAATGGAATACAGAACACCATGACTGGTGTGAATCTTGAGATGAAACAACGACAGAGACAAAAATAATTTATTCACAAAACTTAAGCAAGTGTGAAAAAATATTTTAAAACAGATTGTGTCAAACAATCCAGTTAATGAAAGTAAAACCAGACTCCTCTGGCTGTCCTGGCTGCCAGAGGTTTCAAGCTAAAAAGAAGTTAAAATTAATTTTAGAAAATTCTATATAATGATTATTTATAGCACTAAGGCCATAGTCCTTATCACATTGGCTGGAGTTTGATCCAAGCTTATGGTCTTTTGCAGCATGTCATCATAGGATCCCTAATAATAAATTAATTCTGAATCTGAGCAGGAAGGCAGTGAAACACTGTGTGCAGGAAGTCAGTCAGCAGCATGGGATCATTGTGCCGTTTTGCATCTTAACAACACATTACAGCAGGTGTTTGCTTTTGGCCCACTGCCCAGCATTAAGTTTTAGTTCTGGCACACCTGATTTAGATTTTCACAATAGTCCACGCTCCCTCACAAACGGCACTAAGTAGACGTTAAACCTGCCTCTTTGAAGGAATAATTTAAGCTTCGGTTCGGTCCTGGAGTAGCTCTGATCCTCCCTTTTGCAGTTGGCTTACTTTAATCCAGAACAGGCTAAATCTGAGACTGTTTAATTAAAAGTCGCCTTCAGTTAAGACGACATTAAAAGGCATTTTTGTCAGGGACTAGCTTTAAGTCTTGTCTGTGAAACCGGCCCTTTATCACTTCATTTGTTACCTGCTCAGGGAGTTTAGTGCATTAAATTACATTCTCTTATCTTCACCTCCTAAACACCTAGCATACAGTATTATATTTGTAAATTGATGAAGTATGATAAGACATACAAGTACATGTACTTGGAAGCCTTCATTTAGAAAAGCAGCTCATTGATTGATTTATTAAGAAGAAAAACTTGCCTTCAATCACATTTTATCACCAGTTTTGTCCTCAAGTCTTCCTCTTATATTAATGTAGAATTTTAAAATATTATCATTGCATATCTAATGTATTCAAATTTGTATATTCTTCATAAATGACTCTCTAAAGATAGTCTCTAGTTACAGAAACATTATGATCATTATACATCTAATAATAATCTAGACGGGAAATAATAGGAGTGTAATCCAATCAAATTGAAATAAACTGGATTTTCTCTGTCGGTTATCTGAGGTGAATGATGGCGTGCACCGATCGCCTCTGACACAACGGTCCCTCTAACTTACTTAGTATAATGTGATATAAACTAATTCTCTGCAAAATTGTCTCTTTTATAGATCATGAGATTATAATGGGCCACTGTACAGGTGTCATGCTTCTGTGTTGCATCTGCTGCTCCGTCCTGCCTTCAGTTTATGAAGATAAATAAACAGCAGCAGACACAGTGAAATGCCAGAAATAGATGCAGCTTAGATGACTCTGGCATGCTTTATTTTATATAAATAAAGTAATTTTGTTCGTACAGAAATAGTTGTGGGAACTTATGCTGCGTGTTTTAATAACAAAAAGTCAATTTTTACTTGCCCCTGTACAAAGTAGCTTATTTATTAGTGATAATCACATAGCAAAATATATTAAAAAGTAAAATTAATTGTCATGTTTCATCTAGAACCGGAAGTTTAATATGGTAATAAAGAGAGAACAGCCGGAAATCTCCATATTTAAGAGGCTAAAAACAGCATTTTCCGAAATTTTTGCATGAAAAAAATACTTCAACAATTAATCGATAATCAAAATAGTTTAATGGTTTAGTTCTTTTTTTAAAAATTGAGAAGTCTAGCTTGTTTTTTATTGGAACAGTTTCTTCAGGAAACGTCACATCATAATTCATGGGAAGAGTGGACAACTGCTGTGTTGCGTTGTTGTGTTAAATTACATATGTTTATTTTTGTGGTGAACAAAAATGCCACCAGATTTAGGGGCTTTGTGGGCCGCGGGGTGAGGGCTTAAAAATGTTAGCGTCTGTCCGCGGTCCTGGGTCCAGATCCCTGCAGGGGTGGGGTCTTTCTGTGTAGAGTTTAATCTGGGCGTTCAGGTTTCCTCCACCATCAGAAACATGCAGATTAGTCCAGTTACTCCTGTCAGAGCCTTTGACTGGAGAACGTGGCTCAGAAGTGGACATGCTCCTCTGGTTCTGTGGCACAGTGGCTGCTCACTAGTACTTGGCACAGAGAACTCATTTCCCTGTAGGTTGTACTGTGTGTAACTGTGTATGCAGCAAATAAACTTGATGTAACCTCCCTTACCTTTTTACAATTAAATTACAGACTAAATAATCAGTTCCATTAATTTCAAAAGTAATTAGTTACAGCAATAGTCATCAGTCTTAGATTTGACTATCATTTAAAATCAGTTTAGTAAAGATGTATCATCCTAAGAAATGCTACGGTGTATTCCAACTTTTGAAAAACTTATGCCACATTTATAATAATTAGTAATTAACTGGAACTCTTTTCATTTGTCATTTGTAATTAGATTTATACCATGCATCTTATATTAATATTTTTCTCCTAATTGAGTTATATGTCCTTTGATGCTGCCTTTGCTTCTCAGAGATTGATAACTACACACAGTGTGTAATGGTGATTAATGGCATGATTAGTTTTAATGGTGAATGTGTGGCACATGTAGTGCAAGTACTTTACTTAAAACTCAATCCATAAAACTTTGTGTCTACTCTTCCCTTTTTTTCATCTGCACTGATCACTCACCTCTCTGTCTGTCTCTTCTTCTCTCCCTCTCTCTACCTCTCACCCTCCCAGAGCTCAGGAAGTGTTCCGTCAGGCGATGCGTTCCCCCGTCGTACGTTTGGAAGTAGTTCCCTCCTCCAACAGGGAGCGCTACGAGAAGAGCCTGATCGGTCAGCTGTTTGGCAACAGTGCCGGTCCGGACAGCAGCCCCCGAACCGCCAAGACCAAAGAACCTCCACCTGTCAAAGCCAAACCCGTGTTTAAACCCTCTGAGAGTCCAGCCACGCGATTGGCAGAGGACGCTGCCACCATGGAAGCTGCTGTAAGTTGTTCTGCTGCAAGTCAACTTCAGAGACATCTCGACTTTGAGAACTTTGTGAGAGTTTCTAAATCTCGCTGACAAACAAAATAAAGTAGCTGCAGGAACACTTTTTAAAAGTTAACAGTTCAGACACTGCAACACTTCCTGACTGGACATAAAAAATGGAGACAAAAGAAAATGTGACATTGAATATAGGAAACAAGAAGACATAAACATTCAGTTTCTCCTAGTTTATCACGTTCATTGCAACATGAAGAACGTTCTGCGTTCTGTCTGCGTACCGTCAGTGCCCTTCACCCACCTGATAACTGCTTTCTGCAAAACATCCTTCCAACAACTTGGAGCTGCTCATAAACTGAAATTTAAACTTATTTAAAGGTATCAGATGTCATGATTTCCCATGCAGTTATCAGTCTTTCCACACTCTAGCAACAGCTGATTATCGTCTTTTTTTTAATAGAAATAAAAAAAACCAACTGTTTATCTTTGATTCTGTAATGCAGATAGTGACGTGAAATCTGGTGGTTCCTAGTTCATAGTTAAATAATTCAGCATTGATGGCTTTGGATCCTTCATTTTCACTTTTAATAGTGTGTTTGGATCATTTTCACACATCATATTATTGAATTTATACTGATACATGTTTGTCAATAATCTCCACATAATACCAACAATAACAATATGAAAATATGGTGTTTAAAATGTTAAGCTGCTGTGAACATCTTCAGTTCAATTCAGTACAGCAGGGGCTGGTTGTTACGGCAGCTTGTTATACAATAAAAAAAACACTTTCTAAAACACGGTTGCTAAAGCACAGTAAAAAGATCAAATAAAAAACAAACTGTAGAGCATTCAGTTGACAGATTGCAGAGAGAATTAAAGATTTTTTGGTGGTTAGATTTACAGGCAGGTAAAACAACAACACCTCAACGGTAACAGGAAAAAAAAAATCACTAGTAAGAACGTCCAGATTGTTGCTTTTTGGAGGAACTTAAGGAAGGAGCTTTGCTTTTCAGACTCTTTCTGTCTTTTATAGTGAGGCTGTGAAACCAGCAGATAAATCTCTCAATAGAAGATTGATAAACTTCTGTTATAGCCTTATCTTTTGATGTGTTTCAGTGCTCCACTCAGACACCCAAGGGGAGAAGTGAGAGCCCCCTCCTGAAGAAAAGCCCCGCCCTCGCCACCCTGGTGACCAATAAGAAAGGAGGACGAAGACTGAGAATCGATCTAATGAAAGGTGAGGAGAGCTCTTCTGTAAATTCTGTGCTTTACTGATGAGTGGATTTGGTCTTGTGCAGTTTGTCTTTTAAATTCTCTCTGTTCAAAGATATTCATATTCATATATACGTTTTCCACGTGGTGACTGTAGTGCAGCCATGTGGATTACCTGTAGATCAGTGACACTCACTTTGACTGCCTTACCTGGGGGTCACTTTCAATGTTATTGATCAGATAAAATGAATGAACATTAAAAGGCCCATAATGCTTTATTTTCATATTAACTGACTTATTTACTGAATTAACTTGCTGCAAGGACTGACAGATAAATCAGATACTTTACTGCATTTAATAACTGCACTGCATTTTAGTTATAAAGGCTTTGGGACAACATGAAACATGCAGTGAGCTTTTCCATTTCACAATCACTGACATGTTGGGATGATTCATAAACATGAACCACAACAACGTAGCACATTCAAGCTCTTTTAGTGTGAAAGACACATTTATGGGATCAGAATTATCCTCATTTCTGCAAAACTTTCCAGCAGTGGTCCTTGAGGTTTGACTGTAGAATTTATATTAAATACAATTTTAACCTATGGCTTCAACTCGCTGTAATTAGTTTGCAGTGCTCATTTTTGCACATGCAATTGCTCCTTTAAAACCAATTTGGATTATTTTTAAATGTTTTTATCTTTCTTTTATCTTCAAACCTAAAAATAAAACTTGAAAATACTCAAAGGAGATTTCTTAAGACAAAATACTCTCAGATTTGGGGTCTGCGGGGCGCCCTCGTAGCTCAGCTGCTAGAGCCTGCCCCCCATGTACTGAGGCTATCCGTCCTCTGCGGCGGCTGCTGGTTCAACTCCCGCCTGTAAGCTCTTCAGCTGTCACTATCAAAACTAAAGCAAAAAGCCTAAACCGTGATAATAAAAAAAAAAAGATTGGGTGTCTGGTGTCTCATGTACTTCTCTTGTGGGGGTCCTTGGCTTGAAAAAGTTTGGGAACCCCTGTCCTAATTTATCCCATCATGCAAAACTTGCATATCTGTCCCTCCTTCCTGGAAAAACAGTGTAAATAATGTTAAAACTGTAAACTGACATGTTTTGTGTGTGTGTGTGTGTGTGTGTGTGTGTGTGTGTGTGTGTGTGTGTGTGTGTGTGTGTGTGTGTGTGTGTGTGTGTGTGTGTATCAGATCAGCACTCTGGTTTCTCATCTGTTAGTTTTATCTACATATTTTTCCACTTTTCTCTGTAATGTAATGTTCCTAGTGTACATTATTAACTCTCTTTATTTCTTTCCATTTTCTGAATGTACATAATTGACCTGCTTTATTTCTCCTGCTGTTGGCCCAGCATTGCTTATTTTTATAAAGCTTCCTTTCTGTGTTCCCTGGCTGACTCTCCTTCCTCTCACCCTTCCTCTCTCCATCTTCCTGATTCCCTCTCTTCAGGGTCTATTAAGTCTTTATTGATCTGTTCATTTCTGCTGATATGAATTCATACTGGACCAAACTGCTGACTTGGCACTGCTAAAGAGACCAGACTAAATGAAGTCTATAAAACACACAACTAGTCCCTCTGTCTGTGTGTGGTCTTCTTTTTTGTTCATGCATGCGTGTTTATTAGCGCTTTCACGCACTCTTGTGTCTGCACGTGTTTTTCCACTGATTACTATTTTAATCTTCATCACTTCTCTTTTCCAGAACATTCACTCTCTGTTTCCGCTGTGTTACACTCATTCCTCTTTTACCTTTTCCTCGACTCCTCCTCGTCTTCTTTTCCTCCTCTCTGCCCCGCACCTGAACCCGCTTTTAAAAACCTTCACACCTGCAGATACTGTAGCAGCAGCTACAGCTAAAGGGTTTAAAGTGACACACACACGCTTTATGAAGGCTTTAAATTATCACACTTACAGTATATAGTCAGGAGCTGAGTCAACAACACTGTGTTGAAGTTCTCAGAAGTAGTTTCAGGTGTCTGTGTGTGTGTGTGTGTGTGTGTGTGTGTGTGTGTGTGTGTGTGTGTGTGCATATGAGATTTTTACTCTGTTGAAGACGAATATAGATGCAGCGAGTAAACAGCCCTCCAGGATGTTTGTGTGTCGAGATAAACCTCGGAGTGTTACTTATGCTCACATATTGTAACTTTTCTCTCTCTTCACATTTCTTTGTGTGCGTTTGCATGTGTGTGTTTAGGTTCAGAGGGCCTCGGTTTTACAGTCGTAACCAGAGATTCTTCAGTCCACGGTCCCGGTCCCATTCTCGTCAAGAACATTCTGCCACGTGGAGCCGCTGTCAAAGATGGACGCCTGCAGTCTGGAGACCGCATACTGGAGGTACAGGGCAGCTGATGGTTATTATCTCTGTGAGGCGCAAGCCTGGAGGGGTCTTGTTTGGCCTTGGTTGTGTGTGTGACTGTTACATCTATCTGTCTTTCATAAGCTGTAGCAGGTTAGTTTTAAAGCTAAATTAAAGATATCGTATAAAACTGGACGACTTTAAGAATACATTGGTACCAAACACATCATGCAGCTTATTGCTGCACCACAGTTAAGGCCTTTTCACACCACGTGTTCTGTGTTTGTCCACGGCTGAACAATCAATTGAAATTTTATCAAAATCACAATACGGTCTACTGCAATTTTCAAATCACAGGATGCACAATATTTCTTAAAGGCAAAATGTGTGTCAAAAAATACCTTCAAAAAAATATTGCGGTGCTGCAGAGATGTACTGTCCAACACATCATTCTCTAGACTTCAGAAAACATCTTTGTTTAGTGCAGATCCCTGAAAAAATCAACACACCATGATCATTTTAATGTGTTTTTCAATTAAAATGAGAATAATATATTAAAATGTCTACTATTGTAAATTATATTGCAATTGCAATATCAGTCAAAGAAATTGAATATTAGAATAGAAACGTTCTTGTGTAACGCATTTTATTAGACTACAAAAGATGTGAGGCATTGAAAGGATGGCGAGGACAGGTGACGTATGCTGATAACGGTGGCGTTTTGTTTTTGTGTGTGTGTTCAGGTGAACGGTGTGGATATCACAGGCGTGGGCCAAGAAGAGTTGGTGTGTATGCTCCGTAGCACGCGGCAGGGAGAGAGTGTGTGTCTCGTGGTTCTGCGGCAGGAGGACATGTTCCTGCCCCGAGAGATGGTAAGAACCAATCACCATTCTGCGTTGTCAGCCAGTGTAACAAGATTTTCTGATTGGTTGTCGGGTCAGTTCTAAGAATAATGGTTTGTTACTCAGTTTTTTTTAAACAAGGCAGCCTCAAAGACAGGCGGACACACGACTACATCGCCAGTTTTTGTTTCAAATTTCCTCTAATTCTGCGATTTTTGGTCCAATCAACAGGCTTGCCTGGATGATGCACAGCTCAGCAGCCTATAGGAAGGCTGTTTATTAAAGGCATTAACACCAAACATCATCAGTTTTTTTCTTAATGATCTGAAAGATGAAACACCTCCCTGTCCAGTGATGTTCACTACTTACTACAGACCATGTAATGACATGTTTTATAGAACAACATTCTGATTGAATCAAATGAGCCCATTGTAAAACTTTATACTGATAGTATTTTGTGCCAGTCTTTCCCTGCCTCTGTTTCTGCTGAATTTCAACACTGTTTTGATTAATAAAACACTTATTTTATTCATCTCTGTTCTATTTTTCCGTGCTTCTTCCTTCATTCTGACTTGGCATGATCATCTACTGTGCACGCATTGATGTTAATTATATTTCTCTTCATGTTCTCCTGACAGTCTCTTAACCTGTCGCTGTCTGCTCTTAAAGGGACAGTTCACCCCAGAATCTCCTAATATGTTTAGCACTATTTATCAATTTAGATTGTTTTGTTGTGAGTTGCAGAGTTTTGGAGAAACCAGCCGTAGAGAAGTCCGCCTTCTGTCCCGTGTATCAGGACTAAATGACACTTGGCTTGTGCTGCTCAAAGCACCAAAAGAATATGTTTGAAAATTTCAGTGCCGGTGTCAGTTTCCAGAAATCATGACCTCAAGATGATCCACAGACATTGTCGTGAACAGTCGCACCACAAGTACACAACTAGTAGCACCAGATGTCTCCACAGCCGATACCTCCAAAACTCAGCAACTCATACCAAAACTGTCTTATTACTAATAGCACTACTGGCCAGGTTGAAAATTTGAACTATCCCTTTAAACACAACAATTCATTTTTCATGCTATTTTCTTCTCTCCTGTCTGCTTTCACACTTGTACATTAAATCTGTCACTCTTTTGGCATCCTTTGTCCTGGAAAGCAGTGGTGTTTCTTGCAATAATCAACGATATTTACATTTTATATTATGTTTTCAAACACAAAGAGCAATAATATAATAATAATAATGATCGCCTTTTTAAGAACTGTTTAATATGTAGTTGTGCTGCAGCTAGTGGCATGATATGGTCGCACATTGTCATAGTAACAGACTGTGCTTTTTTGGGAGTTACTTAGGAGCCAAGCAGTCAGAAAAATAATGACCATCAGAGCAAGTGATGGAGAGTTTTGATGGAGTTAAACAGAGCTCAAAGAAATCTCACACACACAGTCTACGACTTTGATTTGTCACTTCCTCTCACATACATCTGCGCTCAGACAAACAGGCTCACTTTCTTATTATGAGACCACCGTTTTTTTATTTGGCCCAATTTGCTTTTGTCTCCTCTCCACCCATCATGTCTCTGGTTCATTTTTTTCCCAACTCCCACTGTATTTTATTCTTTTTATGTTGCCTTTTGTGTCTCTTTTCCCTTTGTGTCTCTTTCCGCTCTTATCGACTGATGTTTCCTCAACGGCTGCCAGGAAGTCACACACACACACACACACACACACACACACACACACACACACACACACACACACACACACACACACACACACACACACACACACACACGCACACACACACTTGCGACCCTGAGCCCCGTAGGAAATTCTGTTTCTCCGGACGGGAAAAGGAGCAGTGTGTTGGAGTGTGTACATGTGTTAACATTAAGGGTCATTTATGAGTGTTGTATCTCGTCCATAGTTTGTGTGTGTGCACATGTCTGAACTCCATGACAGTCGTCTTTGTGTGCTGACCAAGTGTTATTGAATACCTCCACTTGTCACAGTGTTCCTCACATACTTCTTTACCACCATACTGCTCAACCTCTGCTTTGTAATCAATTTTTAATTATGTTTTAGAGCTTCTCAGATAGACTGTTGTTGTAAACTGGGGAAATACATGAGACTTTTGTAAACAAAGTAGGATACAAACACAGCAAATCACTCATCAAGGAAAAAACACTTATGCAGGTGCCAGACATGCGTGTTATAATTTCCAGCATATTCTGCCAGATAATCCCCATAAATTCCCATTGACTTGTTGATTCACTTTTCAATTTCTTCGAAAAACACATCTTTGACAAACTTCAGCACAAAAGTTTAACTTTGAGTCAGTTGCTGTATGACTTGACCACGTGGGTACAATACCAAAATATCACTCACACAGTCAGGAAACCGATGTCCCTCAGGCACAGTATTATTCATGCACATGTTCAGACGCACTTACTCGTCTGCGGCAAGAAAATAAATGAGCATTGTCCTTCTGCTTAAAAAAAACTATGCGCAGAAATGTCTCCCACAGGTAAAGTTTTGTTCTCTTAATTGTTGCAGTCTATCTGGAGGGCTGCTTAAAGCAACGATTCAAGGACGAGGCTGCTGTTTATGGCTGTGTGCCGGTTATTGTGTGTGTGTGTGTGTGTGTGTGTGTGTGTGTGTGTGTGTGTGCGCGTGCACTGAAATGAATTTTATACGCTCAGACCAACTTCAAAGGCTGATTCTTCCTGTTCAAGTATATTTTTTAAAAAAAGGACAGTTTTAAAAGGACAGTGATATTTAGCTTAGTCACGATAAGATATGATGAGGCCTTTAGTTTTTCTTTCCTGTATTTATGGAGTTATTAATTTCTTCATGGACAAGAAAAAAACTTTTTTGAGTAAGTCAATGCAAACACTAACTGTAAGACTCACAAATAGACAGAAATGAAACAAGAAAAAATCTATTTGACTGCAGATGCACAGCAAACATATAGAATTTTAGTTCATATTAAATAAAAAAAACAAAAAAACTAACTAACATATAAATAGATAATGCTATAAGGTAAATCCTCAATTAAATGATGCAACAAATATCCAAGTAAATGTAAATATAAATATATAAATGAGTCACTGCAGTTCAATGAATGAATATGTTTTTATTTAAAAGGCATGTTTTTGAAAGGACTATTTTTATTTATTTCAGAGGGCTTTTATTTCATAATGCAACATTTATTTCAGTGTTTTTTCAGCTTTGTTTCCTGCTCTGTGTCTGAATCTGTGAAATAACCACAAACCTTAAAGAGCTGGGAAACAAATGAGCCATTGTAAAGTAAAATTCCCCTCAAATAAAGACATATTGCTTTATGGAATAAAAGTCCCATGAAATAAATGATACTAGTCCTTTGCAAAACATGCCCTTTAAGTAAAAAACCTATTTATTTATTTAACTATGTTAACTCCCTGATGTATTTGATATATTGCCTCATTAATTTTTTTCAGGATATTTTATGTTCATATTTATTTATTTCATGGGTATATTAACTTATATATTTATTTATCCATTTATCGATTTAATGTGGATTAAAGTGGCATTCAATACAAATGCAGTTGGCCTAAATGCACAGACAGGGTTGCTCTTGTTTATTCGTGAGAAAGTCATGAAGCCTCATCAGTATCAGGACATTTTTTTGCTGAAATAATCACAACGATGTCAGATTGAATTTGAGCTGATCTGTATTCTTTTCACTTATTCCACGCGATCATGAATTTTAGTTTATCGCTCCTCGTGCAGATATCCAGAGATCCAAAGCAGCGTGTCAGGAGGACCTTTCAGGGCTTTCTTTATTGCAGTGTTCACAGCTGATGCTGTTGGTAAGGAGGTGTCGGGAATATCCCAGTACACTCTTTAAATGTGAGAATTGTTGTTGCTGAATTTAAATGAATGAGGATGCAAATTATATCTGGGCAAAATAGAACAGATGTGGCGGAAAGATGTGTAAAAGATGTATCGCTCGAAATGCAGACTGATGAGGCTCCAGCCTCATCGCGCTGAAATGAAGACTGAGTATGAAAAATGGATGGTTTGACTCTTTATTGCAGTTTAGTGTGAAAACTGATAAATTACATGGGTAAGCTGCAGTTTCTCATAGACACGCTTAGCTCAGCTTGAATACATCATTCGAGGTAGATGATGAGCGTGTGTGTGTGTGTGTGTGTGTGGATGGATGATATTAAGACTGAGGAAGATGAAGGCCTGCAAACTGAAAAGGAGGGAAGGCTCATTACATCATATACCAACGCTGTGGTGCTCTGCTTCGTGTCAGACTTTGGTGCTTCTTCTACTGAAGCCTGTGGGAGATGATTGGAGAATCACACTGAAAACCAACGTATCTATGTTGGTTAGCTAACAGCTGCGTACATGATATAACATTAATGCTAAAAGATGGAGGCTAAAGCTAGCTTACATCTCAGCAAATATTGGTGAGATGGTGAAATACAGGATAGATGACAGAAATACACTTGTTAAGGTGGGAAAAGGAAGCACAGGAACTCGATTAGTGCAGCGGACCTTGAGACGGATCGGCCAGCCAGACCAGCCGGACCGCAATCGTGGAAGACAGACAAGATAAGAGCTAAGCTAACCCAGTGTAGACCTGATACAGCGAGCCAGAGAGAGATGCATCATAGTTAAACCACTTTGATTCTGCATCAGCCCACATCCTCCTCCTCAAACCCCACAGAACAGGTGATGCAGCGGTATCTAACAAGTTTGGCTGGAGGTAACATTACGGCAGCTAGTAAACTAGTGTTAGTGTTTGCAGCTGATGTTAGAGCAGATGAAGACAGAGTTTAATCCACTCACCACCGGAGACGCCACCGTCCAGACTCAAGAAACGCAGAGTATCGCTCCTCTCTGAGCTTCCTGCACACCTTCAACATGGAGAGAAATGGAAAGCTTGACGCCTCTCCATGGGAACTGAAAAAAGAGAGTAGTAGTAGTTTTGGATCAAGAAATATTGTTAACAAAGTCTGTGTTCCTAATTCCTCCTCTCTTCCTTTTTTTTTAAATCCTGAGGCAGCTGCTTTATGATGATTGACAGGCCTAACAGCTAATGTTCTGGGAAAATCACATATTCAAATGAAATTAAAACTCTTAAGTGGATTATTCTGGTTTTGCACATACATTTTGTGTTTGTGTTGATCGTGTTGATGAATTTTCATTTAGTGTGTAAGGTATAAATTTTGACATATTTACATCCTGTGTGGGTTTATTTAAATCCGACTAAATAGACTTAGAACTAAACAAAAGAAAAACCTAACTGATGAAAACTAACAGTGAATTTAGGATATGATCACAGTTTAGCTAATTTAATAACGTTAATCTGTTACTTAACTCAAAATATACACAAGAAGCTCATTAACAACATTAACATAACTTGCATGCAAATAAATTCAATTAACATACAAATCAAATGAAATCAAATGAACATTTAAAACACATACAAGGATAAAAGGAAACAACAGAAAAGTAAATATTAAAACAAACTTTTTCACGCTGCTGCTACAATTCACTTTTGGTGGAATGTACTGAATGAGTTTATTGTATTTGTGAGTGAGGAGGAAAAATTGTCAGTGTTGTCTTTCACACTGCGAAGAGTATTTCAATCAGCAGACGTTTCCCTGTGTCTGCCGTCTCCCTCAGTGTCTCTCTCTTGTCCTCAGCCTCTCTTCCTGACTGACAGCGCGCCCCAATAGAATTCACCTCTGTCTAATTAAGGGCTGATGGAGTTTGTTCCACAGTCATAACAGCTTTTGAGAACAAATGCATTTGCAGTTCTTCACAGTGAAGCTCTGAACGCACAGCGTGATAGACATTTTTACATGTGCTGTAGTGTGGAACTATAACAGTGTGTGTGTTACAATCCCAAGTTGCTCTAGAGGAGAAGGGAATAACATAAAAGTAGACAAAGAATATCAGCAAATTTGTTCAGTATTTCAGTCTGCTGTTACTAGATGTGGACACTTAAAAGTAAAATCAGGGAGAGTCCCGGCCAATATAACGAACAAACAAGCCCTGTGTAGAAATAAAATGACAGTGCTAAATATACGAGACAAAAGGAAAAGTTGCAGTGCTAAAATCTAACTCCCTATCAACACAAGAAAAAAAAAAAGAAAAAAAAACCAAAGAAATAAACGTAACAAAAATGACAGTTCTGTCCTACAGGGCCTCCCAGTGTAGAATTAAAAGTAGTTTTTAAGATACAAAACAAACTGGGAATAATAACTTCAAATAATTAATTGACTGACTAAAATGTAACTGCAAAATTATTCTCCTGTGCACCTGTCGACCTGCCAGTTTGCAAAAGTTTTTTGCTCTTAGTAGCCATCTTTTTATTTAATGACAGTTTTGCACAGTGTTGGTATAACCTGAATATTTTCTTATAAAAATAAAGACAGTGAATGAGAAGATTTGTCCAAACTTTTGAGTGTTACTATACAAAAGATCTGTTGACTAAGTCCTGACCAGAGGTGCAGCTCCTCAGCCTTTATACAGTTACCCTCAGATAGGCTGTGATTGGCTGCAGGCACCCAGATTCACCAGCTAATGGCAAGATATAGACATTGAAACTGTGGTGAAAGGTGTCATGTTGTGGGTATGATATGTTCATATTATTTTTACTATTACTGCTCCTGTTACTGAGAAACTTATGCATCACATGCTGGAATTAGGCAGGACGTTAAATCTCTAAATGAAACAACGCTGCAGCCCTTACCAGCTCCACAGTAGAGGAGTGACCTCAGTGTGGAAGTGGTTCGGTTACAAAAGATCAGATGTACAATAAACCACGGTAAAATGTAAGAAGTGCAGGAACACCAACAGCAAAAGGAGGCAACACAACAAACTAATTTACCACCTCAAACAGACGCACCAGGCTTGAGTATGAGGAGAGACAAAAATCCTGTGAGGAGAGCTCAACAGCTATCGTGAGTTCTAAACCAATATTGCAGAATAACCTGAAATATTGTAATATTTTTTTAGTGCAACATAGCCCACCCCCTGGTAGTTACTTCAACCTGTTGATGTATGCAGCAAAATGAAAAGCAAGATGTTCTGTGACGCACAAACACCACTCATGCAGGCAGAGGCAGTGTGTCCTGGGCGTACAGAACAACACAGCTCATATTAACACATTTTATCAGTTACTCATTCACCCCTGAGTGTGTCCTGAAACCCATCCTCCCACATGCACACTGTGGGAGGAAAGTGGGAGTCATCCGTTACCAAATGTTTTAGCGGTGAGGATTTTGCTCCTCGGTTAGCTTTCTTCAACTTTTGTGGCGTAGTTAGAATGAAGTAAAAGTCTAGGTGGGAGGAGACGGTAGACAGAAAAGGTCAGAAATGTGTGTTCACATTCCAGACAGCTCAGTTTATCAAGCATCCCAGGTTATTTGAATGCTTGTTTGGTGAGCGCTAGTCTGCAGACATACGTGCACATGCACACGTTTCACATCATAGCTTTCTTAAACAGCAGCCTTTTGTGATTGTGTGGATAATGAATGTCTTCTATTAGAAGCAAAAGCAAAATCTCACAGGGAGGTTGGACTTATAGTGTGTCTGACTTTGACTTACAGGCAGTATTATTTGCTTTTAACCACAATCACACTCTAGTTTTTGTTGCCAAAACTTAACCACACCTAAAGGTCTTATGTTAGTTTTTTCAGGTTGTACAATTTTCAGTTAACAGTTCAAATACGGAGTATTCAAAACAGGGAGCGCATAGACGCAATTAATTTCACACCATGTTTGTCTTTTCACAACTTAAAATCAAGCATAAGCCTGGTAGTATTATCACACCTCACTAACTGACATACTTTCCAGGTCTGTTTCTCTTAAACTGCAATCACACAAACTTGTGTGAGTGTGCCACATCACATTCAGCCAATGACCACAACTTCAGATAAATGTGCAAATGATGCGTCTTTGTATATTTGAGTGCACATTCATCAGACATTTTATAAACTAAAAAACGTATCAATTATTCAAGAAAATAACTGACAGATAAATTAACAATAAAAATAATTGTTAGTTGTCATTGTCAGTGGTGGAATTAAGGAACCTGCTCAAGCCAAAATATGGGAAAAATATGAAAAAGATGATCTCTGATTGCAACAGTAGGAGGGGGTCAAAGGAAAGTCTTCATCACGGAGACAGAGGACGGAGTAAGTGCCATAATAGGTGATGTTGCATGGTCAGAGATTACAGCGGAGGATGTTTCCCTGAACAGCGATCTGCATAAATCTGCATGTGAAGATACACCTGACACACCTGACAATAGGTAATACATCATTAAATTAATGATGATAGGCTTTATGTGTAAATTTACAGTTTTATTAGAATTTGAAATGCAGTCAAACAGGATAATGTCAACTTAATTATGAAGTCTAATTGTCTTAAAAAGTCTTCAAACTAATGAAATATACAATCATTAGTGAAACTCTAGCCAGCAGACTGATTGCACATTACTCCTACAACAGGTCTTGACCACTTGTAAATTGTTTTTGCAACAAGTTCTCTTAAATCACTCGTGCTTGTTCTTGCATGAGGCCCAATATTTTGTATTCAAATTTTTTGTAGTTATTTTTCTGCTATGTTCAGTTTGTCTTTGTGTGCTAAGGACAAAATTGCACATCTCCATTTCCCATCATTTGTCAAAAACTGAAAGAGATTTCTTCAGTACTGAGGAACAGCGTTGTACCGCTGCCAAAAGCAGGAAAAAAAAGCAGGTTGTGCCATTTTGAAGTCTTTTTCTGTTGATAGTGTGAGGATGCAGATGGGACGGGCTGCAAAGGGGTCATCATTTCTCAAGATTTTTTTTGTATGAGTTTAACGTTGTTGTTTCATAAAAAAAAACAAAAAAAAAACATCATGCATAGTTCCAGCATTTTTATATGGTGTTCTTGCAGACTTTTAACAGTGATATAGCTCCAGTTTGTGAGAACTTTTTTTTTGTCTTTTAAGATTTGATGTGAAGGTTTATGCCAGCTTGTTTGTGTTAACTGAGAGGAAACAGAAGAAGGATGATGATGAAATGATGGAAGGATCTTGTCTATCTTCTCCTCCCCCTCTTCCGTTGTCTCATTTTAGCCCACCATCTGGTGCTGTCTGCTAATGTCTGTGCTCGCTGTAGAACAAAGACATTACACCACCTCTACACACACACACACACACACACACACACACACTTACTCAAAGTCACTCTTTCTATGACATGCAATCATACTCATACAAATTCCACAATATAACAAGTATACATCCACCTGCTGTGTTGGCTCTCTGTAAAGGCATCTTGTGCACACACACACACACACACACACACACACACACACACACACACACACACACACACACACAATCAGTCACACATACAACGTAAAAAGACATTTCTTCAGTCATTTTCTTCACACACGAACAAGCATACGCCTGCTGAGTTGGCTAGTGCCTTGAAACTAATGTTTGAAACAAAGATGCTCTTTTCTGCTTCCAGACATTTCACACCTCTCTTTCTCCTTCTCCCTCCCATGCGCTTGTTCTTCCATGGAGTATAATTTTTCTTGCATGTCACCGACAACTCCCTCTCCCCCCCTACTTCATATGCCAGTCTGCTGAGAGGCTCTTAAAAGTTTTCAGTCCAGCACACAGGAATAAAAATAAAAAAACAAAACAAAAGGATACTTTGCTTTCATTTAAAAGGTGTTCTGTTCAGTATCACAGCATCAACATTTAGTGATTTAGCAAATTATTAAAGCATATTATGTACTGTGGACTTTGAGCAGCTTTTATCTCTGTAGAGAATTTAAAGGCATAATATGCAACCTCGTCCTAAAAAACGCCCATTGCAGAGACTCATTAAAACACAATCCATTTCAATCATCACTTATGACCCACTAAAGGAGTGTGGTGTTTCTGTATCTGCAGACACCCTGCAGCCCTCTGCCTCTGTTTACTCACTGTCTCATTATTTTACTGTGCTCAGGATGCTTTACCAACCCAGAACGTCAATATTCGATGTCCTGGCAATAAGGCTCAACAATCAGATATCTTTTGGGGGCATTTAGGAAAATCCTACTGAGTCTACCTTTAAAGCTCCTGTCCAGGTATGTTTTAGGACATTCAGAAGGGCAAAGTTCATTAAACTACTTACAGGTTCTTAGAGGCACACTCACTCCTTTCTCCCTCATTGTAAAAATCCTGAATGTCTGAGTTTGAATTTTGTTTTTCAGAAGTTTTAACTGCTGGACACAAGATTAGTCATAGACTGATTTTTTTTCAATGGCTGGTGGCGATATTTAGAGAGCAGGGCAGCCAAAACAAATCTAGTCTAAAAATTCATGTGTAATTCCATTATTCCTTGCACATTACAATCTAATATACTTGGTTATCTTAGCCAGTAAAATGTTGTTTTAGATGACTGTTTTATTATTATTGAAATAAAAAAATCACTGGGTTATTCTGTGTATTATATGATATATTTAATGGTAGCCAGTAAAGGCTTTAGATTGAATTAACTGTCATTTTGGATGGGAGAAACATGTTATCATTTAGGAAAGACGACGGTGACTGCCGTTTTCAGCAAGATGCACCGTCTTCACCACCTTCCCAAAACTCACCCGGGGGAGCGTTCACCACATCGATCTATCACTACACAAGACGTCTCCTTCTTCACTGAGTCCGTCCTCAGTGTGTGTGCTAAGGAGGCTTCCACTTTGCAAACTTAGTTGTGTAGTTGACCACGATTGGCTTCCAGACTGGTTTCCAGTTCGTGCTCGTGTCTGGACTTTTTAAACTGAGGTTTAAGGTCAGCGCAGAGCAACTTCCCTCCTTCAGCAGATAAATGTGAAAACAGCCTCTGCACAAAAAAACGTCTGCACAGTGAAGCTCACTAATCCAAGTAAAGTGATGAAAATCAAAAAATGTTTTAGCCTCTATCCACATTTTAGTGTAGGGAGGCTTTAAGTTAGGATTGATTTATGGATTACCAAAAACAGAAATAAACAACATAAAAAACAAACAGAATCGAGGCATAGTGGGATTTCTGCTATTACATTCATCTACATCTAAATCTCTGTAAACACAAAGGCATAAATAATAAGTAATATAGCACAACCTAACATGATGGATGAGGATATAAATATAAACCACTGACAAACACAATCTGGCTGCTAATACACAGGATGAATGAAATGTTTAAGTGTGATTCCATCAAGCTATTTATGTAGCTCTGCTTTTAACATCCAGAATGTGATGAGCTGCAAGACTGTCCTCCGTCCTTTTCCTGTTTTTTTTTTTTTTTTTTCACAACAGGAAACATTCTCCTTAGTGCCAGATGCTCCTCACACACACACCAACATATTAAACAGTTGGCAGCTGGTGACAGAGCACATTCAAAACAAAACAACTTTATTGAACAGTTTCTTCATTCTGATTATCCCTCATCCATCACCACTGCAGCATGAGTGAGTGTGTGTGTGTGTGTGTGTGTGTGTGAGGAAGAGTGCGTGTGTGTCTGCAGTCTGTTGTCTTTCTGCGCGTGTGCGCGTGTTACATCTCACTGATATCGTCACCAATGTGACCTCACAGAATCACAGTAGATCCCCCATCTGTTACACCCTCAGAGACCTGTGTATGCACACACACACACACACACACACACACACACACACACACACACACACACACACAAACTCGTTGGCAGCTTGGCGTCTCTGCAGGAGCTGCCATCATCCCAGTGGAGAGCAGCCGAGAAGGGTATCATGTCTCTGTTCTCTCCCTCTCTGGCTCCGTCTCATCTCCCATCTCTCTGCTGTTTATTGAAGGTTTATCGGCTCTTTCGTTGGCCTATCATCTAAAGTCGCTGCTGTGTCTTAAAGCCCTCAGCACATGAGTGTCACACACACTCGTACATGTCAGTTGTGGGTTCAAGCCACCCGGGATCAGCATCGGTATTGTCGGAGCAAGACGATGACTCACTCTTATCGGCAAAAACGTTCAAAGTTACAATTTTGTTGTTGAGAGGAACAAAACATGGAAGAATCATCCACAGTTAGTTTCAAATTCAAGTAAAAGTTCACAAGTAGAGTGTTTGGAACAGGCAGCCTGCACTGCTAAAATGTTTACCACAGTGAGAAGTGAGCGAGTTTGATGTTGTCAAGAAAAAGGCAGGAAGTATGGCGTGCAACTGAACGCACGCTCCTACACAGAGCTGCTTCCACGCCTGTATGTCTCCGGACTAATGAGGATATCCTCATTGCAGGGGCTACTTGAAAAACTATGAGAAAACACTGGTGACAGTTGCACAGTAAGCATTAAAAAGTCCACTGAAAGTGTTGCATTTTTCTTACGTGCAACACAGAAGTTTTATAGACTTAATGAATTAACAAATGTATATATTATCTGTATTTACATTGCGCTTTTCACGCTAGAGCAGTTCCTAAGATGCATTGCCGTAATGGAGCCCTGCCATATCAGGAAAAAACAGGTTTTACCTCACACTGTATTTTTACCGTTTAAAATGTCCTGCACCACTTTTTTTATTTTTGCTGTAATGTCAGATGCCCTAAATGAAGTTTTAATTTTTCTTAATTACAAAAGTTCTGAGCAGTGGTTGAGGGAACAGGTGGTTTTAAATAATGATAGATTTTTGTACACTGTGTGGGCTAAAACACACTCTACAGTATTTCTCTGCATATTAACAGTTGAGAAGTCAGACTGATTAAAATATGCAGTAATTAACAGTGGCCACCAAATTTGGGTTTTTACAACTGATATCTTTGCAGGGTGCGGGTTACAGGAAACCCCTGGCTGGACACTTTTTCCCCACTGGACGGCCACAGACTGCATTCCTTGTTGTTTCCAAAAGATAAAGCCTGGTGTGCAAAAGATTCCAAATGGGAAAAGAAAGCTAGATGTCAAATATGGTCTGAAAAATCTGCTAAAAAGTCGAGAAATTTGAGTTTGTAATAGTATGGAAATCTGAAATGGAATATATGTCGGATTCCTGAGTTTGACATTTTGGGAAATGCATGTATTTGCTCTCTTACTGATGAGTCAGATGAGAAGATTGATTCCACACTTATGTTTGTAAGTTAAATGTGAAGTTACCACCATCAGCTGGATAACTTAGCACAAAGGAAATCGCTCATGCGTTTCACACATGGGAAAAATTGGCCTTCAATGTTGCTATTTTAACCCAGACCATGATTTCTTTTACCCTGAATATGAATTGTCTGGCAGAAAGACTTCCCCCAGCACCACCTTGTTCTGTCCAAACGTAACAAAATCTGCCTACAGCACTAATCAAGCTCAATAATTAACAGTTTCTATCTGTTTTATTAAACTTGTATGAAAAGTGAAGTGATAAAAGCTAGAAGAGAGAGACATACATGTCAGCACGGGTTGAAATAAACAAACTAGACATAACAGAATCATCACTGGAACAACATTTATGATTTGTGTAACGGTAAACAGCGTGACACTTCCTCTATCTGTATCACACACATAAAGAGAACAGTTTTGCAGGTTTGCACAGATCTATATCTTTTTTTTGGAGAAACTGCTTGTTTCTTCTGCTTTTTGCAGCACAACCACACGACCTTTCAGACATTTTTGCCTCTGCTCCCAAAACACATAACACTCCCAACACTCATTTCTTCAATCAAATTTCATCAAAAACGTTCTCTGTAAAATATTCCCTTTCAACATGCAGAAGAACAACAGCTCTGCTTTACAAACTGTTGCCAAGAAGCAGTTCGGTGTTCATGCGGGGAGCTTCGGCACATGAACAGAAGGCTGCCCAGCGCGCACCATGACCCCGTATTACATCGTGACCGCCCATGACCACTTGTAGCCTTGGAAAACGAACCCTGTGCAGCCAACATCTGCTGTGGGTTCCACGAGACCTGCAGGCTGGCCTGCCCCGCGTACACCGACCTCTAATACGCAGCTCCGGGGGAGATTGTGTACTGAAGGCATTAGTGCTGGACTTCTGCTGCAGAAGGCTGTAGACATCAACAAGACAGAATTAACAGCACTGTATCTGTATCTCTCTGCACAGCTCGCTCACAGTTTTATTCCTGCCAACCAATTCCTTTTGTTTCCACCCCCTAGATCAGGGCTGTCACAGGCCACATAGATCCCAATTTGTTCTCAAATGGGTGGGACCAGTAAAACCACTGTATAATAATCTATAAATAAAAATAAACATCTCTAAATTTTGTAAAGTGCAAAGAAGTGCAAGTTCATTCTCAAAATGTTTGCAATTAATGAGCCATCTTTATACAAAACACATGATGAAAGAAACACAAGTGCAATTTCAGCAGCGTCTCAGTTTTTCTACAGTCAGTATGCTGATGTGTGCATTACAATAAACAGATCACAGTGGATCTTCAAATACACAAAACATTAATGTTCTGTAGAACTCAACCACAATATAGAGTTTTACTTTTTTTAATATTTGAAGTTGAACAGTGTGTCGAGATCTAGAGTAGAGCTGGAACAAGTATTCGATTATTAATTTATTATCTAAGTAACTGACAACTATTTTGATCATCAGTTAATGGTTTCAGTAATTTTTTAAAGGAAAAGTTGGGAAGTTCTCTGATTTCAGCCTCTTAAATGTGGATATTCTCTGCTTTCTCTACTTTAGTCCTACAAAACAAAATAAATGAAAGGGGCAGAAGACTCACATGCAGCGCCAGAGCCGCAGGTTACTGACCCCTGTTCTGGACCAAACAACTAATCGATTAATCAGGAAAATAATACACATATTAACTGACAGTGAAAGTAATCGTTGCAGCCCTAATCTAAAAAATCTTTTTAATTTCTGCAAATTTCCTGTAATGCTGGCATTCCCACACAACATCGACTGAAGTGGAAGCATTTACAAATGGTTTCCAATGCTGAGTTTTGGCAGTGACTTGCTAACAAGATTCCACCGATACTGTTGTAATATAAAAGTTTGATACAGATAGTTTTGTACTGCAGCTGCTCAGTATCTTTACATTGTCTGTGTTTCAGAGAACTGTATTCTAGTCTGGAATCAATGACAGCTCTGCAATCTTTTACACTTTGCAAAGTCATTCGCTGAGCAAGATTAGACCCTCTGATGGACCGGTTCTTGCCTGTGAACTGTTGTTTCACAGACCTGCCCGAGATACTGACACGGCTCCCCTGTACTGTGTTTCTTTCCCCATGGACAAAGTGTGTCAGTCCTAACAACCACTGTGGTTGGCACCTCTCTCCCACCGTCTCTCTTGTTCTGTGTTTTGTGTGTCTCCTTATCCTTATAGGGTTGTGAATGTCCCTTAGTCCCACTAAGATTGTGGACGAGGGGTCTACTGCTACAGCCTTTACACTGACCATTAGGGGATGGAGGGAGAGGAGGGTGCAGGGGATTGGACGACAGGGGCCCATAGCGAGTGGTCAGTGATGGGACAGTTATTTTCATAAATCGAAAGCATAGCCTATAATGTCAGGGTTTTTTCCCTGGGAGTACTTACCTCTGCCATTTGTGTGTGTGTGTGTGTGTGTGTGTGTGTGTGTGTGTGTGTGTGTGTGTGTCACACCTATCACCACATTTAAGCACAGCAGCTACTGTTGTTTGGCCTTGTAAAATGGATCCTTGGGCAGTCATTTACACTGCATGGGGCTGTACACACACACACACACACACACACACACACACACACACACACACACACTCACACACTGCATGGCTGTGTGTGAGCAGCTCTCATTATGAGACCATGTTGCTGAAAGCAGGTGTCCTTAAACACAAATACACATATAATGGAGTGACAATGAAGTGTGCAGCGCAGCAGTATTAAAGTACACCCTGAATATCACTCACACAACTGATAACTACAATTCTCATCATCACTCTTCTAAGCTCCTTCCTCATTTGATCTTAAAAAAAAAAAAAATCTTTCTCCATTTCTCTCCCTGGCTTACAGTTCATCTTGACCTTTAAGGGTGAGTTGAGGGCAATAGCTTTTGAAAAAATCAACAAAATTCTAGTTTTTTTTAAAAGAAATAAAACGTAATTTACAACACTTCTTTGCTTTACAACAAAGAAATTGCATGCAGCAAGTTCTTCACATAAAAAGAGACATACTACAGTGACCATAAAACAGAAATATAATGCCATAATTAATGTAAAATAAGTTAAGAATAGAATATATTTTAACATAGATAAAACCCACTTGGTAATACTAGTAAAAGTAAGATAAAAATAAGGATAAAAATCAAATGCATAGCATGAGATAGAAAATAAACCCATTGAGATAATAATAATCATAATAATAATAAAAATAAATATACTGTACGTGGTAATGAAAAGAATAGGCCAGTTGCTGCGAGTGCTTAGCCAATCAGAAATGTTCAAGCGCTGCAGGCCTGAAAGTGGTACCCTCTGAGCAGGCGTTTTTGCGGTGGCAAAATTGTTTCCCTGTAACTCATTTTGGACCCTGGTCCCAGTGGTGGACAATCACCTTGTTCCTCTGAAGGTTCCTGGTCCCTGGTGAAAGTTCCTGTGGTGAAAACGTGGCTTTAGTTTACTGCTCTAAGCCCATTTAAACATAATGTGTTTTTCCTTCTTTACTCCCACACACGTTTCTCCGGCTGAGTTAAATAAAACAACACACATACTCGTTCTCACACGGGGACAGACACTGAGCTGTCTTTTTTAATAGCGTGTCCTCCTGTTGATCCATCATTGTGGCAAACCCATTTAAATGTTAAACGACCAGTGTGAGCAGGTTCATCTATGCAAACAGCTTTTTCTATAACCGGATGGATTTGATAGAGTTCATGTAGCAAAGATACAAACACCTTTTTATGGCAGAGAGCAGAAAACACACACATGGGTGCACACCACTGTTTATTATTTTACTGTTACACACAGATATAACCACCTATCATAGCAACGGGGCTGAGATAATAGAAATGTTTCATGAAATTGCAGCATGCACCTTAGCCTTGTCCACCCCCGTGTGTGTGTGTTTGTGTGCGTGTGTGTGTGTGGGTTTAAAGCAATTCCAGTTAATGAAAGCGAGAGGTCTTGTTTAATTTTAGGTTTTTTTTTTTCTTAGCGCAGCCACGGAATAGAAACACTTTATTTTTTATTCACTCAGTTGTAAAAACCAACAGAACAGTCAGTTTGACACAAAGTGATGATTCTTTTTTTACTGTTTGTTTGTCTGGTAAAGTATCAGAGGAGGCCTGGAGGCTGTGCTTATTCACTGTTTTATGGGGAAATTGAATTCATCACCTAGATAAACAACTTTACATACATTTGCATATTTTTGTCAGATTCCATAAAACATCTCCCAGCCCTGTGGGTGGTCCTGACCCCCAAGCTGAGAACTGCTGCTTCAAACTTTCCTGCAGTATAACAACACCCGTCCTCTGCTCTAAATTCATTCTGGCACCGGTTCTGTCCCGTGCTGAGTGCAAGAAAAAGAAATCATAAATTAACAAAGCGGGGAACGTTAAACCGGATAAATAAAGAATGTAGAGGTGGCTGAAAAACTGAAAACTTGCCAAATCATGAACATTACTTCGGACAGAATCTCAGACACTAATAAATTCTCAGTGTAATTATGCTCAGAAAGTAGCTAACATTTCTCTTCTGGGTGTTTTGAAGTTCTTTCCAAGGTCGTGGAGCTTCCTATCAGGTCTGGGCAGTCTGTCTGATGGAGGGGAGTTTTCCAGCAGGGAAAACAGTTTTCTGCAGAGTAGAGGACTTTGTGTCGGCTTAACGCTGTTAAACCTACAATCCCCACAGACAAACACTGTCTAAACCTGACTCTGCTGACCCACGCAATCACACACATACTCACACACACACACACAAAAAAACACACACATGCTCAGACTGAATTCATGCATATACATAGAGAGGCACATGCAGACTAAAGCTTGGCACACGCACACAGACAGAGAAGAGTCTAAAAACTGAAAAGTGAAAACTTCAACACAGAAAATATATTCACAGGCAGTTCTACAGACACACAGCTCATCCTTTACCTTCCTAGAGTCGTCGGTGTTTATACCCTTTTCCTGTTTGTCTAAGAACACTTCTCTTACCTTGAAATATGTGTTGAATATTCAACAGGAAACACCTCTGGATGCTTGCAGCCCAGTCACAATTTAGTCCAATACCTTTAAATCACGACCACACTCTCTCACAGATAAACTTCACTGTAATTGCTTGGCGTGGATTTCTTCAATAAATCATACAGTGGGAACTGACGAAAAGCTTGGGAAAGAGTCATTATCTTACAAACGCTGTTTTAAAAAATTGTTTTTAGTAATCAAGAAGTCCGCTTCCAGTGTGCATTTTTGATCTTTTCATATATGACAACTAGGGTTGTTCTAATATTGATACCAGTATCAGAAAATGTCTCTGACACTGTATAAAATGTAGGCTAATTCTGTTTTTTTAAACTTTACTCCCTGATGTAAGCTAATGCTAACACTTAACTCCTTGAGTCAGCTGAGAAGTCCGTCTCCAGTGGACTTTTTAATGTTTTTTAAAATACAAGAACCTTTGACAGGTGATACCTTCATCCCCCCGTCTCTCCTCTTCCTGTCCTCTTGAAACAGAGAAATACAACCATTTACCATCTGAATTCAAGTTCTTCCCATTTTACCGAACTAAGACGAGCTTAAGTGGCTCATTAACTCCTTGAATAACAGACTTGAAAGAACTTGACAGAAAAACATAAAACCCACTCTTCCAGCCATCAGCAGTTCTGGTTTGGTTGAATTAAATCCATAATTCCCAGCTCATGCTCTGGTTGACTGGGTGTTGCCTGTTGCACTGGATGACTGGTTGATTCCATCAAGCACGGCACGTCTGCGCCACGGTCCTGATCCGTCGTCCACATGGCTGCAAGACCCATCAGCAGCGTGTTTTGCTCGCCTAATTATGTTTCCTTGCTCATATTTTTTTTGATTAGCTTTTTTTTCCTGCTCTTTGTGCTTCTATCATGGATAGGCAAGCTACGTGGTTAAATAGTTTCTTTTCTGTCTGTCTATGATTGTGCACGGGGCCTTTTATTTTGAAAATTAACCAGATTCTCCCTACCTTTTCTGTGTCTGACTTCCTGCTTGTTCGATCTGCTCTGTGCTAATTGATGCGGCATCTGTCAAAAATAGACGTATTTGAAGCGGAGCAGAGCGGAGAGCAGCTTCTGGGACGCACCGAGTCGCTGCTGGTGGAATCACAAGCATTTTATAGAATGGACAAAAACTAGACCAAAGAGTGAGAGACCGAGATATACGTCCTCAAACCTTCCACATAACAACTCCCAGTTCAGCCCCTGAATAAGCTGTGAGTTTGGTAAATGCAGTGTTATCCAACACAAATTTGGCTGAAGGAAACATTACTGCAGGTGGTCGCAGTTAAACGAGTCAGCTGGACACACATGTGTTTGCAGCTTACATCAGAGCAGATAAAGACAAACCTCCCACCCTCCAAACTCATGAAACATGGCGTATTGTTTCTCTCAGAGCCCCGTGAACTTCGCTTCAATGTGCAGAGAAATGCAAAGCTTGACAGGTCTGCGACTGTTAATCTAAGATCTGACGGCTGCTGTTTGGAGGCAGGGTTTTGTGAGGGATCAATTTTTGCAGATCATCCAATTTTAACATTGTGTCTACTGATACTATGATAAAATATTAGTAACAGCAGTGGTCTAGTTTTTAGATAATAACATTTCACATTTAAAGCTCCTTTTTTGTTTGTTCTTCTTTTTCTGACCCTTTGTTATTTTGATGTTATAGTAAGACAAGAAAATGTTTTAGAAGTATAAACTATATTGTTAGAATATCTAGTTTCACAAATTACATGTATTTGAGTTTTCAGAGTGATTTTTGCTTAGTGCATTTTTGATAAATGTTGTTTTTACTCATCATCACATTTTGAAAAAGTATAATCCATATGTAATGCAGCAGTGTTACGTCTCCTTCGGAGGCTTCAAACACACACTTTCATCTGGTGGGATCCACTCGGTTTCTTTGTCTCTGGTGTTTTTCCCACTCACTCTGTCTCGGACTTAGTCATTACTGCCATACCTCCTCGCTGATAATATGGTGTTTTTCACCATCCCTCTGGGCTTATAATAGTCATTTTTATCTATACAGTCAGTCTTTCGTTCTTGTTTCTCTGTCATTTTTACAATCTTTCTTTCCTCTCCATATTCCCTCCGCTCTCACTACTTTTGTCTCTCTGGCTCTCCGTGTTTGCCGTATTCTCCAATTACCTCTTGAAAATGCACAGGTCATTTTATTGATATTGCTGAGCTGAGAGAAGAAAAAAGGTGCGTATATAAAAGCAGACAGTCCAAATGGCTTTTTTCTTTTTCCTTTTTTTTTTCTTCTTCGAAAATAGACTCTGGCTGCAATTTTTCACTCATAGAGAAATTTAGCTGAAAAGCTCCTTCTGATGGTTTCTCTCAAATGGAAAAGCTTTTAGTTTAGCTTTTGGAGACTATTCAAGCCCAATGAGCTGACCTCTGTCTCCTCACCCTCACCCTTTTCCCACCCCCCCCCCCCCTCTGTCCCTCATCGATGTCTCTCCACTTCTACCCCCCCATTACTTGCTCTTTCTCTCTCCTGCTCCTAGAAGGAAGAGGTGTCCCGTGTGCCGGGCTTTGTGTGTGAGAACGGGAAGGAGCAGCTTATGTTCGAGGTGCCGCTTAATGACAGCGGCTCGGCGGGGCTCGGCATCAGCCTCAAAGGAAACAAGTCCAGGGAGACGGGAGAGGACCTTGGGATCTTCATCAAATCCATTATACATGGAGGGGCTGCGTTCAAGGTGACATAATGTTCTCATACAAACAAACAAAAATAAATAAAAACAAAATGTCCTAGAATTAATTGGTGTATTTGGAAAGCTTCAACTGAAGTTAGCGCTTGGTAAAGATGCAAAATATTCTCCAAAGGGAGTCAGTGGGAGTTCAACTCTTCAGTGAACATAAAGTGAAGCAGTATGGGAAATAAATAACAGAACTTACCGGTGTTATTTATGAGACAGTCTTCTGGGGAGTGTTGTTACCACCTCAGATGTCTCTGCCTCTCTGCTGCCATGTACCTCTGTTCTATTAACTGGACATTTCACCCAAAAAATTATTTTCCTCTGGCCTATAGTGCTATTTATTCATCTAGATTGGTGTGAGTTGCCAAGTTTCGGCCCGCCTTCTCTTGAATATAATGAATGAAACCACTCACAAAAAGGTCTATGGAGTATCTTATGGTAACCAAGTCATGATTTCTTGGAAAGAGACACTGCTAACAACAACTTTGATAAAAAAAAATTAAAATAAAACCACTGTTGTCCATTAGTATCAAGTCAGCTCATTTGCTACACAAACAGTTAAAAGATCCTGAATAATTACTGGTGAGGTGTTTGTAGGAGCCTAAATGCAATTTATTGATTTTTGTTCTTAAAAAGCAGGTAAATAATATATATAATAAATAATTTAAGTTCCTTAAATGAACAGTTAAAAATAGCAGCAGTTTAAGTTGATTGATGTAGAAAAACTTTGAAGACATATTTCCAGGTATTTTCAGTTCATATCTAGAATAATTTAATAATTTAATCTTTCAAAATAGAATTGAATAATTTAAAATTACCTTAATTGATGCTCCTGTTGGGGGGTTGACCTCAGATCAGTTAGTCACGGTATACTGTACTTTGACCTCTCCCTCTTTTTCTCTGGTTACAATGAGTAATTTTGTAATCTTGGACACTTTTGATCATTTTTCTGAGCTTTTTGTGTTCATCATAGTAAATAGTTACATTTTCCGAGTGGTTCGAGGACTTTGATGTGGATTAAGACGAGGAGAATTGTTAGAGCATCAGTCTTCATTCAGTGGACACCTACAATGTTAGTGAGATTCAGTTCTGTGACAAACGTTAAGCTGATGATGTATTGTATAAAAACATTAAATGGCATTAGTTACTTAAGATTTGTTTAGACGTTCTATAAAAAGTAAAGAAAGTTCACCTGTAATGTTGTTGGTTTGTCTCAGGAACACATTGACCAAAAAACTCCTTTTATAAATGTGTCGGCTATCATAAAGGCTCTAGATGGCATGAAATTATGATCAGATGTCTATTTTAAGATGCAAAAAGCCTCAGCTTCTGTAGGCTGCAGACTGCTTTAATGTGAAAACAGTCTGGATGGATAAACAGATCTGCAGGTAAGAGGAAAAATATGTATTTTTTATTTTGGAGTGAACTGTCCCTTTAACCTTTGACCTCTTACTCAGCAGGACACACATGTCACACAGTGTGAGACATGTCATACACAGCAGAGAGACAGACAAGCACACACACACACACACACACCTGTACTGTGTTAATCTGACAGACAGACTGCAGTAGATGGAAGCAGGTCTGCTGCAGAGACACTGTAAATAACACACCAGAGACGTCAGACAGATGGAGCCGATGGTAGACTGATGGTGTGTGTGTGTGTGTGTGTGTGTGTGTGTGTGTGTGTGTGTGTGTGTGTGTGTAGATGACTAGAGTCAGACAGCTAGAGGAAAATGGTTGTGTGTGATTAAGTGTCTGTCAAGTCACGTTTTTGATATTTTGGATTTCTGCTCTTTTGACTTCAGAGAGAAAGCTACAGGTGAGCGACTGTCACGTGTCCTGGTGTTGTTAAAAAGAGGAAACATTTAGGGCTGCAACTAATGATTATTTTCATTTTCCATTGCTCTGTTAATTAATCAATTAGTTCTTTGGTCCCTGAATTTTCAGAAAATTGTGAAAATATTGATCACTGTTTCCTGAGGTTCAGATATTCAGTTTACTCTCATAGAAGAGTGAAGACACCAGAAAATATTCACATTTGACTCAAAAAGATTAATTGATTATCAATATAGTTGGCAATTCATTTAATAGTCTATTAATAATTGATTAATCAATGAACCTTTGCAGCTTTAGAAACATAAATGTACTGCAACAATATTCAGTATTCCTGCTAATTGTATAAGGACACATGAATGGGTAATAATAATAATAATAATTATTATTATAATAATGATAATAATAATAATAATAATAATATCTTAATTTATAAAGCACTTTTCAAAATTCACAGTTCTTCACAAAGGGCAGCAGATAAAACGGACAGATTGGAAAGTCATCAGGTTTTAAAACAAAAGAGATAAAATAATTTTGTGTAAAATGGCAAGAATAGGAAAATAAAAAAAATGTAAGAAATAAAAACAGTTAAAAACTCGGGTAAAATCAGGAAAGCCTCTCCGATAAAAGAAGGGATTTAAAAGGGACCATTGACTCAAGATTAGATGAAACACAAAGTCCTGTAAAACAAACACAGGTCTGCAGTCCAGTAAACTGAAAATCCACACAATGTTTTAATTAGGGCTCCACAATAAAATCAAAATTTCCCATCATTTTGACATCACAATTTTCATCCTCACTGAAAAAAACTTTAAAATCATTTGTTGGGGTCCTTGTCTTGCTGGTCCTGTTGGGGAGATTTGTCGACCAGAGCATCTCTGCAGCACGACAGTACTTCATTATGATGCTGTTTTGTGTTTTACCTTTATCAGAAAGTTTCAGCTTCTGTTATATGGACATTGCACTCGGCCATGTTGCCGTTCCAATGATATTTTGATTAACTGTGCAGATCTAATTTTTGTTTTGCAGGATGGCCGTCTGTGTGTCAATGACCAGTTGGTGGCGGTAAACGGAGAGTCCTTGCTGGGATGCTCCAATCATGTGGCCATGGAGACACTCCGCCGCTCGATGTCGCAGGAGGGAAACGTGAGAGGGACGATCCAGCTGGTGGTGCTGAGGGCTCTGAAGGTACACACACACACAAGCACACACAAACACACACATGAACCAAACGTCAGATTTTGAGCCATTGTTTGGGTTGTCCATTCTGGGCTACTGTAGAAACATGGCAGAGCAATCTGGCAGCCTCTGTGGAAATAAATGGCTCATTCTAAGGAAATAAAAACACAACAGCTCTTATTTTCAGGTGATTTTACACAAACGAAAACATTCTTGTGCCAGTGGATCCACCTAAATCTTACACACCGGACCTTTGTGGTATTTACAATAGGCTTAAATGCCTGTTTTTATTGTCAGAGACAGACAGAATCTAGGTTAGGACACCTGCTGTGAGGACATGCATGCCATGACAACAAACAAGCATGCTTCTTTTATCTTCACTCTGTAGCTCCTGTCCCCTCTGTTGGCTCTCACTGACTAAAAGCATCTTCTTTTTTTTTTCCCAGCTGGCTATCGCCTCTGCCTCTTTCTACGTGTACTGACTTTTTAGCCCTTCCATCCATTCTTCACATACTTGACACTAGTCTCCCTGCTCTTACCAGCGAAGGCAAAGGAGCATTTACACTTCAGCTATTCAGATTTTGTGTGTCTGTGTGCCTCTTTGTGTGTGAGTGTGAGTGTTCTTTGCTCAGCTGTATCTGTTTTCTTTATAAGTAAAAAAAGAAAAAAAGATGCTTTTCATTTCAGCTGGTTTCCAGCTGATGCCTTTTACGCGGCTCTGCAGAATGTTTGTGCAAACGTTTGTGTGCACAAAGCTGAGCTGAGTGGTTCTTTGCATGGTGTGCTGCTGGTGGGGAAAAAAGCTACATATAGTATACATCCTGCCTCATATGCTCGCACACGAGCACAACAAAAACATATCCACACACACATCCAGCTTAATTCAACCAAGCTCAGAGCCTATAACTGTCTGAAAATGCAGCACAACTCCTCATACAGGCTCTCATAGTATCACACATTGACAACTGCAACTCCTTAGTGACAGGCCTCCGTTCAAACATCTGCAGATGATCAAGAACGCGGTGGCACATCTGGTCTTCAACCAGTCCAAAACAGAACGTGTCACCCCGCTGTTCAGAACCGTGACGCTCACCTACAGAACAGCAGCCAAAGCAGCTCCTGCCTACCTGAACAATCCCTCCCCCTCCCCCTCAACCAAAGCACGAAAAGCACCTGATACAAACACCACAACAGGTCGCTAGCTGGTCTCTTTGCTTTTGAAGTTCGCTAAACTTCATTTAATTTGAAGAGCTCAACCTCCCTCTCATTCTTTAAGAAAAGACTAAAGACCCTGCTTTTGACAGGCGCACTGCATACACACAAACTGTTGCAATAAAAAAAAAGATCAATTCATGTGAAATGCATCCCTCGTATGAATTTTAGAGCAAGTAAAACAAAGTCAGATGCAGCAATACCTATTTTTCAAGATAGTATATGTATGTATATGCCACCTATTTAAACAGTAACTGTGATGCAATGCTGCTACTTGTATTCTGTTGCTCTCCGAGCCTGTAAATGGATGAGCACAACTAACAACACTCAGAAGAAGTTCCTGTATTTAGGTGGAGGTAGAACCTCGAAGTGTAATGCAGCACAGTTCAGCAGCACAAACTACAGCCTTCAAAATGACATCAGTTTGAACCAGTGTCTCTCTAATTGTACATTATTAACCCTCATGATTGTTGGGTTTGTTGCGAGGCTGTTGTATTAAACTGCATTAGTTTTAGGTATGTGTGCCTGATAATAATACATGACCGTGTGTGTGTGTGTGTGGGGGGGGGGGGGGGTTGCTCTGGCTCGCAGGACTCAGGACGTCCCCTGTCAATAGCTTGATGGTGAAAGCTGTTAGTAACATCAAAGAGTTGCATCCATGTTTCCCTCTTTGTCTTAAGAGTGGGAAAGAAAGGAAGATAAAGGCAGATAGATAAGAGACTGTACCTTAAAAGCCTTTTTTGGGCTTCAGTATTGATGCTTTTAACATTGCAGAAGTGGACCACTCTCCCTTTTTTTCCCCCACTCTGATCTATTTTCCCCTTTTTTCTTGTATATGTCCTTTGCTCTCTCACTTCTTCCTACTATATTCATCTCCATCCATCTCTCTCTAATCTCTCTCTTTATCCAGCTGCTCTTTTCATTCAGTAATTGTCCAAACAGCCTCTGTTTCCACGTTAAACAGGTATGAACCTGCACAGGATCCATGGACATAATCTGAGGCTGTTCCTCAACATCAGCACTGTGATTATCACAAGATCTGAATTTAGAAAACCGATACAAAAGAAAGTCTTGCTAATCTAATTCTTTTCCTGTCTGTTTTACAGTATTGTGGGTAGTTTTCCAGTGATTTATGTCTTTTATTTCATCTTAATGATTTATATGTTTATGATGAGGTTACATGAATTACCATGAATTCACACATCCATAAAAAAACATGATTCCTTCATTTAGCGCCAAGACTTCACTATCAGAAATGTAAACGAATTAACAGCATGTGATGCATGACTCAATGCAAGAATAATACATTACAATTTTCATGTTCACTGAAAAAAAAAAGTTTTCTTCCATCTGGAGAACAAGATTTTTAGGCCAGGACATTTCTGCAGCACTACAGTACCTCGCTATCATGCTGTTTTCTCAAAAAAAAAAAAAAAAAAAAAAAGGGATTTGGTTCTGGTTCTGTAATTTGGATATTGTACTTGGCCACATTGTGATTTCATTGCAACTAAATGTCCAGCTTTAGATGATTTAAATACCTTAGTTGTTAGTTAAGATAATGTTCTAGCACTAAGTATGCACGGGATAATGTCAATTCTTGTACATTCCTGATAGATCATTAAGTTCTCAATGTTTTTTCATGCATGAAGTCATGTATATCTTTATTATAAAGTGTTTCCAATTTATCATATATTTAGATTTACTTGCTTGTCCTGACAGATAATAAAGTTACACTGGAAAAAAGACCAACAAATGTAATGTTAAAAGGTTTTTAGAGCCCCGTCCCTCGTAAGACTTGTGAGTGCAGAGAAAAACAGGTGATATATTGCAGAAATGAAACACGTCTGACTGAATCTAAAAACAATGTTTTTATACCCCAATAACTTCTTTTTGCTGTCTGAAGAAGCATTTGTTTTTAGTGAGTAATCTGATTGCACTCTGACTCCGGCTAATGGGATGTGTGCTGGGAGAGAGCAGAGGAAGGGAGGGGGCCCACAGCACCTCTTAGCACACTGAAGAGTGATGTGTCCTGGGTTGGAACTGGGGAGTAGCTGGGGCAGGAGCTGGTGTTGGTTGGGTGGGTGGGGGGTCAAGAGGAAGATGACAAGAAGGATTTATTACACACAAAGTACTTCTATGTCTCCTTTGTTGTTTGAGTGGAGGGGCCGAGTCCATGCAGAGAAGACGGAGAAACACTGAACCACACAGCCGAGATGTCATACATATGCATACATGTTAATGAATACATACAGTCTGCACACTAAGATGACAAATAAATGCAAATTAAATTCCTAAAGAAATAATAACACACTCAAAGACACACATCAACACTGGAATACATGCTTTGTTTGACTATTACAGGGCCCCGAGAGGGACATCCCTCATGGGGATAGGTGTCAGTGTGAGGGCCTCTGCCACACACACAGACACCCGAGGCAGGTTCACAGACAGTTACAACCCCACAGGCCATGGGAAACAGGCTCCCCTCTTTCACCTTGATCCTCCACCGTCTTTCGAGTGCCTCCCTCTTCCTCGCTTTGTTCTGTCTTCTTGAAATCTGACTGTGTTTGAATAGACTGCAAAAAGCCCTCACTCACTCCTCTGGTCGTCGCTCAATTTAGATGCAATCTGCATACCAGGCGTTTACATGAAAAAGGTTCAATAAAGGTAAATAAGATAGATAATGAGAATCATAAAAATGTGTTTTATATGTACATTTGTTAAAGCTACAAGACACTTCCATATTCTGTTGATTCTTGAGGCCCCTGTAGACAAAAGCGGCAGTGTTTCCACCGTAATAACCACAATATATAACATCACTCTAAAAAAAAATGTAAATATAGAGGCTAAAGCTTGAGATCCATACCCGAAACCGACGGGACCCAGGGGGTTTGGGTTGATCTGGGCTTCATTTCTAACATATTTCACGGGCTCACGTCGGGTTTGAGCTGTACATTTATTTATTTAGTTGTTTTTTTAGTTGTTGCCAATTAAAATTCCCTGCATGTATTATCCCTGTCACTGAAAACTCCTACTGTTTGGTGCAGAAAGGAAAGCTTGTTAAGAAACATGTCGGGCTGTAATCGGGTTCAGGTTGAAATATGCTAATGAGGGTCGAGTTTGGGTTGGTTTCAGACAGAAATTTATCGATATTGGACCTCGACGGGCTCAAATTTTCAGGCACGATTAAAGCACTCATAGAGGCACCAGTAATAAATTGAAACTGTATCATAACCAGTTAAAGGGCGACTTCGTCTTCATTCTTTTCCATTTATTTTTTGTAAATAGAAACTCCCACTCAGCTGTTAGCAAAAAGCAGTGACCAGTTACTGATCGTCTCAGTGTGAGAGGAGTGCGAGCGGTGATGTTGCTACTTTCATAAGATCTTAGCTTTTACAGAATAATTAACAAAATAAACTCACATAATGTCGGTAAGAAGCCGTACACATTCTGAATTGGTTTGGTTGAAATAAATTCTTAATCCACCACCTTAGATGTGAAAATATTCTGTCTCTCTGCTCCCTCTGAGATGCCCGGGTCCCCTCTCGCTCCTCTCAGCTTTATGTCTCTTCTGCCCCTAAAAAATAATGGACTTGCCCTTTAACAACTGCTTATAGTAGCTTTAACTTCATTTAACATTTTTAACAGATTTTTAAATAACATTACTCTGTAACAATTGTAGGCAAACACAGAAAACTAATAATAACAAAAAATGTTTGATAGCAACAACGGTAAACAACGTGTGTTTTTGAAAATGTTCAGTAATATATTTTTTTTGCCTCTGTTTCAGGATCAACCCGGGGTGTCGCCCAACCGCTCCTTTGACAGCTCCTCTGGCCTATCAGGACTGAGCAGCCCAGTGAACGGTCAGTCAGGATTGGTCAGTCAGACTAACGGCCCCGTTCAGCCTCCTATGGTGAACAACAGTCTCTATGCATTTAATGGTGAGTGGAATTTTTTTCTCAGCAGATTAACCGACATAACGTTTACAGTACATACAGCGTGACTTAGATTCACTTTTATGATTTGTATTTATTACTCTGTATCTTGTCTGTCTTGGTCTTTGTATATCAGATCACCTGACACCTGAAAAGTTATGATACCAGTACCCTGTTAGCTAAAGTTGGCGATTTTGGTGAGCAGTTTAATGTAGAAGGAAAAGTCAAGATGTAAAATGTGCTGTATGGCTGAGGGGGAAAGCTTCATAAAAAAAAATGGATGAACTCTTACTGGTTGATCCTACCAAGCACGGCACATCTGCGCCACGGTTCTGATCCGTCCTCCACGCGGCGGCACGGCGGCACCAGCAGCATTTCAGAAACATTTCAGCAGCGGAGCGTTTTGCTTGTCTGATGTTTACTTGCTCAGATTTTGTTGTTAAGGTCTTCTTTCCTTGCTCTTTGTGCTTCTACTCTTGATAGGCAGGTTACGTAGTTGTCTGTCTTTATGATTGTGAGTCTGCGCGGGTCTTTTATTTTGGAAATTAACCGGATTCTTCCTGCCTTTTCTGCGTCTGACTTCTTGCCCACTCAATCTGTGGCGCGGCCATAACATGATGCAGCTGTACCTGCTGGTATTTTAGGGTTAATTTGTTGGGCTTGTGGGGACAGGTAATGTTACCTACGAGCTCAAAGAATTCAATGAAACCAATCACAAATCCTAAAAAGTTTTCCTGTGCGGCCCTCAATCATTTGCTGACTCCCTAAATTGATACTCAGTCGTCCAAACTCTGAGAAACCTTGAAGAGGAGGATTAGTGAAATGTAGTGTAAACTCCTGTGAATGATGAGTTCAAGTCTCATTAGAGGCCTTTAAATGTTTTTTTCATTTTTTTAATATATAAATGTAATGACGTAGAGTAGTTCCAGACGGTGGACTCTATGTCAGCTTTAGCCTCACAAGTTTCAGGATGATTTAAAACAGTGGGTGCAGTTTTTAGCCATTTTCAACCCATGAAATCCCTATTTTTTGATAATTTTGTTAAGAAATGTCAATATTAACACCCACATTGATATGTTTTATTACAGTACAGTGATATAATTTAGTTTACAGCTTAAAAAAACAAGTTTTAAATGTGCACTATCTCTCTAAGCACAGCCTCTCTGGTTCTTTTTTATGTTTATTAAATCCCATCGGGTGGTGATATAACTGTGGTTATCTACACTAAGCATTATTTCCTTATATTGAAGAAAATGCCATTTGCAAGCATTCATTTGAGCTTTGGCTACTGGCTTTTGGAGAAATGCTGCCATATACACAAACGCTAATTAGACCATTTAGACAGTTTGCACTTGATGTAAACCCAAATGCTTTTACCTCCTTTTACTTTCAGGGCTGTTTCCATCCGAGGCAGTGGCTAGATTTTACCGGGGGAAACCCTGCGTGCTTTTGTGAAATTGCTCAACACTGATTGCTGGTTTCTGACACATTTTCAACCTGATCTCACACACACACACACACACACACACACACACACACACACACACACACACACACACACACACACACACACACACACACACTTTATAGTACAGAATAGCTACACAGATGCATTCTTCTCTAATAGCTGGGGCTGACGTCTCCTCAAACAGTGTTCCTGTTCATTCTGACCCTGTTCCATCCCCAGTACTCGCTGAACTCGATTCACTTTTCTGTTATTTAGTTTTTCGTTCTTTCTTTCCTTTTTTTTATTGTGTTGCCATTGAAGTAGCATCAAAGGTGGGCACATCATTTGCAGTAAGTTCAGTAAAGCACTGAATAAGTTTAGTAATCATGAAAAATGAACAATGTCTCTGAGATAAAACAAACTAAAAACAAACATAAACAAAACAGATATCACCATCTACACTGCAGCCTTAATTAGAGACTATTCTGCCCCTGTTTTTCTTTTGATTTCTCACCCAAGCTCTCTCTCTCTCTCTCTCTCTCTCTCTCTCTCTCTCTCTCTCTCTCTCTCTCTCTCTCTCTCTCTCTCCCTGCTTTTATTTTTCTCAAGGTTGTTCTGTTTGTTTGTTACTGCTTGCTTTGGCCTGCTGTAGAGAGTTATTTTAGTTCTTCTTTGTGCTTCATATCACTCTTTCTCGCTAACTCTATCTTCTCCAACCCTGTATCATCTGTATGGAGGTGAAATAAACAAGAGTTTGCTGATACTATCATGCTGACCATTAGTTCACTAAAATTTAACCTGAATCCTTTTTTATCAGTTTCTTCCACCATTTTTGTTAGTGATAATGTTTTAATGTTATTATTGGGGAACACTGAGTGACATTTTTTATCATTTTCTGACAATTTGGACCAAACAACTTTCATGATTAATCAAAAAAAAAAAATCCACAGATTAATTGTTAATGAATATAATTGTTGCAGGAAGGACTTGTGACAAGACTCATATGACGAGATGTGACAGGAGAAGTTGCAGCTTTAGAACCACTGCACTGACATCAAGCATTTATTTTCAATGGGAAGTGGAGCAATCAGCATATTTACAGATTTAGTCGAGCATCTGAATGGTGGATAAACATTTTATTTCCTATAGGTTCTTCACAATAAAAGCCCCTCGTTATTTTGTTATTGAAAACCTAGATTCTCAAGCTGAGGTGTGTGTACCACTGGTGGTACACCAGCTCCCTTTAGGGGCATGCAAAGGGATGTTAAAAATATATTTTTAAAATGAAATAAATTAATTTAATCGGATCAGATCACTGACATGTTTCAATATCAGCCTGCTACACAGTCAGATAGTTACAGGCTGAACTCTGATGGCAAGATAGTAAGCAGAGGTAAAATGAAGAAAATGAAAATGGTTCAACAACACTGTGATTGTGACTCCAAACGGGAACTATAAAGAGGAGCAGTGCAGCTCAGGAGGAGAAAATGACGCAGATGACAGTAAACCGAACACAGTGCTTGTGAAATGTTCACTAAACCTGCTCAGAACAATAAGGTGGTACTTTGAGAGTTCAGTATTTTTTGCGGTGGTACGCTGTGCAAAAAGTTTGAGAAACACTGATCTAAAAGCTTTTTAGTTGAAGCAGCAAAACTGGGAAGTGTTGGGTTTTCATGAGCAGGACAGCATTACTCCTGTCCAACTGAAAGCAAACCTTAAACAGTAAAATAAAGCAGATACCTGAAAGTACAAACAGCGACCAAGGAGTGAAACCAAACCACAGAGATTCAGTTAGAAGCTACAACACACAGAATCTCTTTCTCTCTGCTCTCCTGCACCAACATGAGCTGAAATGGAAAAATCTCATCTTCTGGCAGTGGGAAGAGGGTCAGTCGAATTTTTAACAGGTTTACCTGCATTTTAAAAAGTGAGCATGCCTGACTGTATCCATGTTTGTGTTATCTTCCTCTAAGCCTGTATGTGCACCTGTTTGTTAAAAGGTGTGTGTTTCTGAATGATATCTGCCTGTTTAGAAGTGTGTTAATGGCTGCTGAGTGTGTGTGTGTGTGTGTTGGATCAGGGATTGTTGGCTACTATCAAACAGTGTTGTTTTTGTGTGTTTACACTGAATCTGGTAAACAGCTCTGACCTTGAATACACTTTGCTGTTCACATTCACCTCAGCTGTCGTGTCATTTACATACAGATGTGTGTGTGTGTGTGTGTGTGTGTGTGTGTGTGTGTGTGTGTGTGTGTGTACAGTAAGCACGTTTCTCAGAGTTGTTTCGTGTGCTGATGTTATCGTCTGGTGTGTATTTGTGTGTTTTTGTGTGCACTTGCCAGTATTTTACCCTCCTAATGAACTATTTCACATACTGAATCCATTTTATTTGGCATTGAAGTCCAAATGAAAATGAGGAAATCTTTTCCTCGCACTGATGTGTGCTTTTGCAGAAGAATAAATTGAGTTTAACGATTCTCTACATATGTATTTATGCAGATGTGTTATTTTTGCATTTATAGATCTTTTCTCTTTATCTCTTATCCATTTCTGCATCTCAGTCTCCTGCCATGATTCTTTCTCACTTCTTTCTTTTTCTGTGCACTCAGTATCCTCCCCCTCTGCCCCGCTCTCTGGAGGCTTCATCTTCTTGATGGGATGAACTAAAACAAAGAACAGTTTTAGTCGAGCCAAATATTTTGCAGTCTTCCACAATTTTGACATTGAAGCATATTTAAATTGATTTTGTGATGGAAAACCAAAATTGTGCTCATGACCCACAGTGAATTGTTTTGAAGTTGGGCTGGGTAAAGTGAACTAAATCAAATATCACAATATTTTTAAGCATATACCTCAAGATTGCTGCATTTGCTACAACAATATTGTGAGGGTGACTGCCAGTGTTTTCAAAAAATATGACATTTTTGACAAATAATAACCACAAATGTTGGTACAGTGACTAAATGGTTAAAAAGAAATAGACCCTTTTACAGCTGACGTCATCAAAAAGTTGTGCATACATTTCAACAACGGATGTAGCGTCCTTTCCCCGGCCATCCAGAGGAATTGTCAAGCTGCAAACATTGAATTAGATTTTTTACCAGCAAAATCACAGAAATGTCTGGTTGTTAATTTGCCCACATAAATCTCTATATTCTGTATTTCTCTCCTGGTCATCCACACCTTACCTACAGTGGCTCTGCCCCCACTGCCCCCCCCCCCCCTCCAGTTTGGGATCCAAAGCATTTATGTGTGTTTTTTTTTTTGTTTTTTTTTTTTTTTTAACCATTTCTCCAGAGCTGACAGGTTCTCACGTGGTTTGCTTTGGTCTGCGTTGTTACAGTCTAGAAATGGCAGTAATTGCACCCCATTTGACATGGCTTTGTTTGCTGAATAAGGACAGGCAGAGAAGAGACGCTGTTTTTCCAGCGAGATCCTTATTATTTCATTATTCTGTTCGTTTAAATTATTTGTGCTTCATGAATTAATGTTTCTGCTAGAATTGTTTAAATAAAACTTAAAAAGAAAAATACATGTATTTTGTATCTTATTAATGATTCATCTGTTGTTTCTGGTCATCAAGGAGATGTTGTTAAAGATTTGTTTCCAGAGGGCTGCATCAAAATGAACTGATACATCTTTCTGTCAGACTGTGGTGGGCTGGTTTCATGGATATTTATATTGTGGACTGGTCTTTTACTAATGGTGAGAACTACAAGCTGTTCTGTGTGTTCTGTTTTTTTGAGGTATGAATATTGTAGAAAATATTCTTGAGTAAAGTCAAACTTCAGGGTTAACATGGTTTTGTTTCCAAAAAGGTGTTGCAAGTAAGTGACTCTTTTGGTTTTTCATTAATTAAAAGAGGAGGTGCAACTTTTTAATCTAATACTTGTAACGCGATGGAAGTTTATTAACACATTGTGTTTGTTCAGAGGTCAACTTTATTGTCATACAGTTAAGTTGTTTTAGTAACGTGAGTAAAATCTTTCACAGAACATCAGTTTCAGGTGAACATCAGGTGAACCTTCATGGATTAATAATCACAACCGGTTCATTCTGGTTGATGTGTGATAACTGTTCAGACAGAATAAACTCGAGAGTCTGACCAGAAAAATTAAACATCTTTTAATGATACACTCTAAGAATAAAGGTGCTAACTAGAAACCATACGAGTTCTTTGGCTTGTCCTCATAGGGGAACCCTTTTTGGTTCCTAGTTCCACTTGGAACCCTTCCGAAGGCTCTTACATAGAATCCAACATAAAGGGTTATATCTAGTGAAATCTGTGAAAGGTTTCCCTTAGTCTTGGTCATACAAAGAACCCTTGAGAGAAGATAGAACCTCTTCTTTTCATTGAAAAACCCTTTTGGAACCCTCATTTTTAAGAGTGTGTGAGCCTTTGTTTTAAATAATTAATTGATAAAACGTAAAGGGAACCCAGTGGATTTGTGTGTAAAGTTGTTGACACGCTGGTTGTCTCTCAGAGAGGACAGAGACGCAGTGGAAGAGACGGGAGGAGCAGAGATAAAGATGATTATACAGACAGGATGTAGATAAATACAGACAGACGGACGAAAACGTTGAGTGCAGAAGAAGTGGATTCATATATCTGCCATCGGAGCAAACCGTTATTGATCTGTCATCCGCACAGCAAACGCCTTTTTCACTTCAAAGAGTGGGAGTCAGTGAGAACAGCTTTGTGTGTGTGTGTGTGTGTGTGTGTGTGTGTGTGTGTGTGTGTGTGTGTGTGTGTGTGTGTGTGTGTGTGTGTGTGTGTGTGTGTGAGGTGAAAGAAGAATGAGTTTTTGACAGTTCAGCTGATTAAGGTGCTGGCAGTGAGGAGGAGGGAGGAAGTTTAGAAAAAAAAACTGAGTGGGAGATAAAATGATTTATGGGAGATCTGAAAGGAGAGATAAATGACAGGCAAAATATCAGATTGCAAGAACGGGACGAGAAGAAAACTAAAGCAGGTGATTAGTGCAGGGAGAGAGAGAGATAGAGATGAGAGGATGTGATATCTTCAGATGCTGCTGTTTTCCCTCTCCTGCGTCTCTGCTTTCAGTCACATGTGTGGATGCAAGCACATAAAGGACACGCGGTGAAGATTGTGCAATAATCCCAGCATGTGTTGTGTGGCAGCCACGCGCTCTGAGAAGTGATGACTGTATGTAAATTGTGCTTGGGTGGATTGTGCGTCTGTGTATCAACTTGTCATAAACTCGTTTATCAAGCAGACGCAGCCGTATCGCCGAGCTACATCTGCAGCAAAGTTCTGTAGATGTGGAGCAGCTGCGTTCGCTCTGCGGTTTTCATCCTCTTTTTGTTTCTCCACATCCAACTGCTTATCTTTCTCCTTTCTCTTTCACCCACTCCAGGGATTTTATTCTCAAGATCTTTCGTCAGTGAAGATCTCAAATGTTTTTAAGTTCAACCTACATCTTTTTAATAACAATTCAACCGTGTCTGTTTGGTCAAAGTGATCCTGCGTAATTTTTTTTTCAGTACACAGGCTTCACAGTTGGCTTCACAAACTATGTCAGCTGTAGTTAAGTTAGTTTTTTACTTTTTTATTTCAGAAAAAAGTATCAAGAATTTCTCATAAACTGCCCGTGTCAAGCTTGAGAGCAGATGGTTGGGTTGGTTTGTGTAAAAGTGTTGGTCCACTACTTTCTAAAAGCACCAGAAAGACAGCAAATTCTCACAAACTGCCGATATTTTTGTTCACTTCTTTGAAGGGTTGGGTGCTGCTCACTACTCAGCTGTGCTCTGCTCTGTCTGTAGAAAGTGCAGAACAGAGCAGTTCTCCTCAACACTGGAAAAGCAGGAGTCACCTGCTAACATGCTCATCAGTTATCTCTTTCTGTTCCAGTTTGTGCATCCAGTTTTGAACCACTTGGATAATTATGACCAAAAATAAATACGTTCGGATCTCAAACAGTCAGTGGGTGGGTCATATTCTACAGGCTGGAAAAAGAGTTTAGTTAAAGCTGCAGTGGAGAGGGACAAGTTTTTTGGATAAAAAAAATATCTATATTGCCAGAACAGAGGCTCGTAGGTAATCCGTGCACTCAGTGCTGTGGTGCATCCCTGGTTTGCTAAATAACACCAAGATTCTGAACAGAACTGGTTCCAGAACCAAAGCTAATTTTGTGCAGTGACACTGAGTGTCTCAGCAGCTAGAGGAGGAAGTGCATTTTATTGTAATTTGGTTTGTCTGTTCAAAACATCCTCACTGTAGCATATGAATGGACGGTGGAGAGGGAGGTTTTTCTGTAGTCTGAGAAGATTTTTTAAATATCAGAATTTGTTGTAACCAAAATAAAATCATAGCTTCTGCGCTCCAGAAAACAAAATCTTTCTGATTTGCTGCGTCTCAAATCCTCTTGTTGTTCTTTTTTTGGTTTTCAGCGACCAATGGGAATTATTCTCACATGGACGAGGAAGAGGATGGAGAGCTGTATGGACACGATGCAGAGTTCAGCAGCTCTACACAACACTCCTATCTGCAGGAAAGGTACGTGGAAGTTGATTTTCTTCGTACAAAGTTTGTTTTGTTTGTTATAAGTCTAGTTTGGTATTTATTTTCAAAACTTATATTTGAAGTTGGATAAATGTGTTCCCAAATATTTTGTTATTCGTTATTTTATCAGAGAAAATAAGATAAGACAAGCAGTGATGTTAGACTAGCAGTCACTTTGCATGTTGTCTTCATAGGGTCACCCGAAATTAACACAATAAGAAGAAAGATAAAATCACTAGTGTAGTGTAGGAGTGCACTACTTTTCCAACAATATTGATTATGATTATCAATTTGTTCCAGGGAAAACTGCCACACCTCCAGCCTGGCTCAGCCCCAGTCTCCCACCCAGAGCCAGAACCAGCGGCAGTTCCAGCATGTCAAAGCCTCCAAAAGCATGGACCTGGGTACGACTCAGAACCAGCAGCACACTGGTGGGGAGATTTTACTGTTCGTACGCTCTGCATGGTGGCTGCATGCATCTTTTCCTCACAGAGAATTTAAATATTCCCGCTGACGCACGGCTGCTGCACCAAAAGCCAAAAGGCATGCTTCTTAAAGCCACCTCTGCAAACGCACACCTGCAAATACTGCACAGACACACACATGCTCACAGCTACACATGCAGGTGGATGAACCGTTTCTGCTTGTTGCATGATGTCTGCGATGTGTGTTTGTGGCTCCGTGTGCCTGTTTCAGATAAGAAAAAGTTATCTGCTCATCATCGTCCGGACATGATTTGGCCTGTTTATTTTGTGTGGTCGTCTGAATAACGCGCACATCTGTCTGTGTGTTCATGGTTGTCTTTATGAAAGCATGTGTGAATATTTTAAACAAAACTCTACCCTGTTTGCTCCATCAATATCAGAAGAAAGTTCTTATGAGAAGAAGATCCGTAAAGCAGAGTATAAATGATGATGATGGTGACAGGAAAATAAACTGTAGAGGTGGTGAGAAAACGTGGAGCGACAGTTGATTTTCTCTTTGCCTCGCAGTGTTTTTGTCTGTGATTACAGCAGCTCTGGTGGCTGGAGAACACTCTGACCTCACTACAGGAATGACCAGCACTGACTTTTTTTCCTATACTGTGTAAATCTACAGTCACTTCTTAAAGCTGGTTCCAAATTGTGCGATCCGTTGGATGACGATGGTTTATGGAGAAAATGCTTTTCGAGCTGTAAGGGAATTTTTCACTGCAATACCGCGAGTGGCCACTGGGAAAAACTGGAGTCAAGGTTGAGCAGCACGGCTCTGTCTGGGTTCATACATCACATGAAGCTGGTTTGGAAAAAATATCAAAATGTGATTTTTTTGGCTGAAATTCTTTAATTGATATATGATTTGAGATAGTACAGAAAATGATTGTTTTTATATCATTATACTCATTTTCATTGAACAACACATTAAAATGATGTGATTTTTCTTTTGGAGCGATCTGCACCAAACAACGATGGCAACGATTTTGAATAATTTAATATCGCAGGGAACCAGTGAAAGCAGAGCTCAACCGTAAGGATTGCCCACTCGCCAGGGGCAAATAAAATGACGTGTCGGGCCAGTAAATCTGGCATCTCATTTGCCCGACTGAGCAAATGGTAAAAAATAATTTAACTATTGAGCTATTTTGATTTTCGATTAATCCTTAAAGTAACTTTTCTGTTTAAATACAGAGATTTTCTGCAGTTCTCTGTTTATTATCATATTAAACTAAATATCTTTGTATTTGGACTGATGAAATGAGACATTTAAAGACAACACCTTGAACTCTGAAAAACTGAGAGGGACGTTGGTCCTTCGACTTGAATCAATAATCAAGAAAATCCTGTCAGTACTTGTCCCTACTACTACTACTTTTGTCTCCCAGCCTTGATTTATTTTAATCTAAACGTCTGACAATCAAAATGAGATGGGTCAAAATTTGTATCACGGCTTCATCATCGTCTTTTATTTATGAAAAAAAAAAAAGAAGAAAACCGTGGTCACCTGTTGCTCCCTGACTGCTGATATATTCTGATGCGAAGGTTCAGTGACATTTCAGTGACTGTTGAAAAGTGGACTTTAGAGATCTGTGTTTGTGTGTCTGTGTCTGTGGCCGTGCATACATCTGTGTAATATGACAGCGGATGGTTCGGCACAACAAAAGCTTATTGTTTCAAATGTCACTTCCCTCAGTACTCCTCCTCAAGCTGGCTCCTCTGCCAGCCGAGTGCGAGTGTGTTTGTGTGCGTGAGAGAGGAAATGAGACAAAAGAGCAGGAGACAATTTGAATAGCTCATAAACATCCATTTCTCCATGAATAAGAGACTGATGGTATGTGCTGTATGTCTGTATGTTACCTCCTTTGTATTTTTACACACTTGCTCTTCGCTGAATGTTTGATAAACACTTCATTATCGCTTGAATGGTGTGATGTGTTTGTCATAGCCAAACTACCCGGCAGTAGTAATAACAGCTTATTAACAGACATGTCTGTCTCAGTTTTTTCTTTACTGACAGTAGGGGGACAGGATTTATGTAAGATTAAGATGTTTTTATATCCAGAAATAGTGTAAAGGAGGGACCTTACATCTTTGGGGATAAATGTTATCCCTGTAGACTAGCCTGAAATCCTTCTAGATCCCCCTTCTGCTGTTTTTTTTTCTTATTCCCAGCCTCTCCTCTGTCTCTGTAAAGTTCAGGAGAACAGCTTGCTTACACATCACGAACATGACAAGCCACAGCCACAGCTAAGAAGGTGTACACAGTTTCAGACCTGGATGAAAAACAGTACACAAATCTAATTATGTTTTCACTTCAGTGATGACAGTTCCAGTTTTCACAGAACAGGGGGAATGTTCTGGAAACAAATATATAGAACACAAACGACAAGAGAGACCTGAGCCTCCAGAAGTCCTGCAACAATCACTACAAAATATTAACCATAACCAGGTCGCTAATGAGGTAATAAAGTCAGCTAACTGGAGCATCAATTAGCAGTTTTTTCTTTTGTCAGCATACTTGCTGTAACCATATGGAAATGAGATTTTGCTCATTAGTACTGTATGTAAATAGTCTTTCAAAATCATTTCAGCTCTATAGAGGTGCATGTGGTGTAATCATGAAGTTCTGTTCATGTGTAGTTTTTGAGTAGCTGAGTTTTTATTATTTTTTACACACACACACACACACACACATACACACACACACACACACACACACACACACAACTTGTATAATGTCCTCTGTACCAACCATTTCATGTGCGGCTGCATAATTAATCATAAAATAATCGAAATAGCACTAAGGTGAAGTGTGCCATCCAAACCACAGAATCAGAACCGAATCGCATTTTTTTAAAAATGTGTCCAAAAAATGTATTATAAAGAAGAACTTAGTCCTGCAGAGACGCTCCTGGCAACAAATCTTGTTCTCCAGATGTAAGAAAACATGTTTGTTTGATACAGATCCAAACAACTGTCACGTTCTTACAGTTTGAATTTTTTTTTCAGTAAATATAAGAATCTTAACACAAAAATGATCATTCCTGCTAATCCTATCACAATCGCAATTTCAGAATAATCATGATATGACTTTTACCAAATTGTGTAGTCCTACATTGTAGTGCAGAATTTAAAGTAACAGAGGCAGAAATTTGTGTCAGAATTACTGTGAAGTCTGATAAAATGCTAAAAATCTGGTGGTATCACATAGTTTAGACCTCTTAGCTTGACCCTCTCAGAGAGTAAATAGCAAATTCTTAAAGATTAGAATAAAATTATTGTTCTGTGAGTTATTGTAAAATGTAATTTTGAAAAATATATGTATCATGTCACAAGCTGTCAGTGTTGACCTGGTCTGCCATGAAGGGGCTCCGCTCCTGAAATTTAGCGCTAACCCACAAAAGACTTGTTTTTGAGAAGTGAAAAGATTGATGAGCAGACCAACGGCCCAGCTGACAAAAGCTCAGCTGGGCCGTTGGCCAATCTGAAGAACTTCTGGCCAAGAAAAACTTGCAAGTATGATTCAGCGCACATAAAGTATGGATTTACTGCAGCGTGTAGCCATTAGTGCCCTGAATGTGTTCTCTGCTCGGAGACCTTCTCAAATGAGTGTTTAAAACTATCTGAACTTCACCGTCACTGGAAACAAAAAGCGCCCTACAGAAGCTGAAAAAACAGTTTGCATTAGTGTTTTTTTTTAACATCTTGCAACAGGAGGGTCAAGACCATAAGCAAATGCTGTCTGGGGGGTCTTGGCATGGAAAAGTTTGGTTTAGGCTGCTTCACCATCTTGGACAACTTGATTTGAGCCCTGTTAATGAGTAAAGCTGGCTACACCTTGCAAAAATAAATATTTTTACTCTTACCTGTAGTGCTTAATCGTTTTGGTGCGAGTTGCAGAGTCACAGAGATATCAGCCATAGAGATTTCGGCAGAAACTCAAAAGCAATGTCTCTTTCGTGACCCTTTCACCCAAGATAATCCAGTTTCCTGCAGGAACAACCATAGAAAGAACTAGAAAGAAAGTAATTCCTACATTGAACTCCTCACAACACAGTCTGTGGATTATCTTGAGTAACTGAGTCATCGAGACGTTGCTTTTGAGTTTTCCAAATGTATTTTTGGTGCTTTGAACACAACAAGCCAAGTGCCATCGAGTTCCATCATAGTCGAGATAAAGCAGACATCTCTATGACTGATATCTCCAAAACTCTGCAAAGTACACTACAGGCCAGAGGAAAAATATCTGGTTTGGATTTTGTGACTGTCCTTTTAAATGAGGACAGGATACATGCAGCACCAACATCTATGCAGGTAGAATTATCTTGTTAGAGACTTTGTCCTGGAAATATTTTCATTCTTCATTCTTTGCTTAAGCCTTTTTTTTTTGTTTCCAAACAGCATTACATGTTTATAAATACTGTGTCAACCAACTGGTGATAATAATGTATAATTACTGCATGTTATAATTTTGATCAGTGTCATAGAAGTGCTTTGTGTTGTGTGAGAACTACTTTTAATAACCAGTGCTGGTTGGGTACGAGTCCATGCTGTATTTTGGCTGTTGTTTGTTTTAAAGAAAGAAAGAAAAGGAGAAAGAGAGAGAGACAGAAAGCATTCTCAGCATTTTATTTGTGGGTCAGTTACATAATTTCATTTTTATTTAATTTGTCCTGATTTCATTTTCCAACCCATCCCAATTAAAAATTTAAGAAATAATTTAAGATTGGTTCCAAATGATGAATGAACTCCCTCCCTGATCCTCGCTGTCCTTCTCTTTCTCTCTCCATCTGTCTTGCCTTCGTCAGTGTTTGTCTCTCTCCTCATCTTCAGCTTTTCAGATTCTTTCACTGCGGATATGATCAGAAAAATGTCAGTTCTCAGACTCGGTTTAGGATCAGGCTGGCTAGGTTCTGTTCTTGTGGTGTGTGTGTGTGTGTGTGTGTGTGTATGTGTGTGTGTGTGTGTGTGTGTGTGTGTGTGTGTGTGTGTGTGTGTGTGTGTGTGTGTGTTGGCATGTTTGTATGCAGGATTCAACATTAGCCGTGTCACAAAAAGTTACTCTGTGGTTACAGAATATTCCATGTAGGTGGCCCTGTGTGACCACCGAGTTTTATTCCCATACTGTGAGCCTTCAACAACACAAAGTTCCAGTTCCACAAACATCCTGATCCTTTCGCACATTTTGTATTTTTTTTATATTTGTTTATTTGGTAGGATCCCCATTAACCCTCCCTAAATCAAAGCCAGTCTTCCTGCGGTCCACGTCTAAAAGAGGAACATACATTAACCTTACAGTCCACACAAATCAACATGTAGAAACATAGTCATCACAGATAGATAACAGATCCTTGTGGCTCGGTTGATGGAGCGTGCCCCCCATGTACTGAAACTATCAGTCCTCTGCAGTGGCCTTGGTTTGATCCCAGCATGTGGTCCTTTGCTGCATGCACCTCCTCCCTGCTACTCCATTTCCTGTCCTATAATAAGGGTGAAAAAGCCCCAAAATTACTAAGAAAAAGTGAAAAATAGCACTGATGAGTTCCCAGCAAAAACTATACATGGCATCCTACCAGTATGATTTTCCAAACTGTTTCCTTATTTGCTTCTCAAACAGATTTCTGTGTTAATTTCGTTAATAACAGCGGTGAAGAATTCCATGTTTTCATTGCTCTATAAAAAGCTGTGCGCTTGAGAAGATTAATGTTTGCCTTTGGGGAGTGAAAACCGGCCTGCTGTTGCCTGTCTGCTGACATATGTGTATGACTCTAAATTGTGTTTTAATTGACCGTATTCATATGATGGAGCTTTTGGACTGATTTACTGAACCTACTTAAAGTTCTAACATGCAGAGGAACCACAAACACAAAAGGGGGACTATGGAAAAATGAAACAGCAACAAAAAATTACATCTAAGGACATAAAGTACTGCAGCATGTGTTTGATCTGAAACAATGCCTTCAGCAAACACCACATCCTGATTCATGGGAAAAGTGGACGACACAAGTGTCACATGCCTTGGACCACCAAAAATGTACATTGGCCACCAAATTTAGGGATTTGGTGTTCTGTGGGGCTAGTGCTTAATATTATTAGCATCTGTTATGGCTGTGATGTTATGGATTTTTTTGACCGCGGTGAAAAAGCAACGTATTCCTGCAGCTCAGCTCAGTGGAAGGATACTGTTATAATGGCAGCCTGTCTTCTGTAAGGCACAGGGCTGTTCGTAAATGCGTGTGTCGCGTGCAAGTGAGGGCGAGTGAGCAGCAGAGAAGTGGGGGTGCTGCTAGCAGAGCAGAAACTTAAACTTAGCAGTAAGTAGTCAACCTGGCAGTAAATGTACAGTACAGGTGACAGTTAATAAACACTAAATCTTCTCAAGACCAAGAAAAAAAATCTGTCTGTTGTTGTTTCCCCACTGATGCAAAAGTGACAGGGTTAGCTGTGGAGGACAGGCTAATGTTAAGCTAATGCTAACGCGAGCCCTGTACCTTCACAACGTCGCCTCGGTTGTGGTTGCATCCCCTAAGAAGCTTTGTAATCCAGCCTTGAAGTGCAGTGTCTTTTTGGAGATGGGGGAAATAAATCAATCATGATAAATCCTGCGCTGAATGTTATCTGTGTTTCCATGATGAAAACAGTAGCTGTTGTTGTTAGCATGTTGTTACCATTCACTGGCAATCCCATGATTCCTTGGGTTGAGTATGAACCAGTCAGAGTCTGTGTTGCTGACTTGTTTGCCAGGATGTATTAATAGATCAACATGAGATTGACCCTCCAAAGTAAAACTGACTGTAATGCAGTTATTGATGCAGAGCCCGAGTGTCTATAACCGGTATGTTACTGAGACTGTCTCTGAGACGCCTCTGTGTGCGTCACATACGTGGCATCTACAGATATGCTGAAGTAGGCATACACACACACACACACACACACACACACACACACACACACACACACACACACACAGTGATCCACAAACTACTGGGCTGCTGAAGCAGTCATGTTGATTCACCGCAGACAGATGCCGTCAGACACACACGCAGTTAGAATTACCCGTTAAGCTTGGTTTTCATTAGAAAAGTATTTGCTGGGAGAAACCCATGTTACTGCTTGGTTTTTGTGGTCTGAATGTGTGTGTGTGTGTGTGTGTGTGTGTGTGTGAGAGAGAGAGAGAGAGAGAGAGGGTGCTACCAGTCAATCTGGTCCTCGTTGGTACTGGCCTGCTTTGTGGCTTCAGGAAGGAGGGAGAAAAAGCAAAAGAAAGACAGCAGGACAGGTAGAAAGTGAAAGGAGGATTAACAAGGAGCGATGGTGGAGAGAACAATGATCAAAGGAGGGAAGGAGGGAGGAGACCACCGCTGGACAACGTCAGTGTAACCAAAGGAAAAATGAAAACACTGGAGAGAAGTGAGGGTAAAGGGCAGAAGGTGAAAGGATAAGTCGAGGGGAAGTGGCAACAAGAGAGAGGGGATAAGAGACTAATGGAGAGAAGGGAGGGTGGATGATGAATGAAGTGAGAGAGAAAGGAGGAAGGGAAATGACTTCAGTAGCAGTGAAGCTCACTCAACATCACAGGGAAAAAGAGCCGCCACTCCGCCATCTTGTAAAACAAGACAGAAAGAATAATAGAGTGATGGAGAGACGAGGAGAAGCTGAGGAGACGGCAGGAAGGAGAAGTGCAATAAGATTACAACAGGGTTTAAGTTTATAAGGTTAAAGAACATGTGGACAACAGTTTGACTTTTGACCCTTTGACAAGCCGGGAACAAAAAATTAAAAATACCAAGGAAATGTGAAGGGAAGGGAGAAATCTGTCCAGCGATGGACAGAGTGTGAGGGCATTTATGTTAACATGTGTTTCTTCTGTTTCAGTGGCAGATGAGAGCAACGTCGGATCCCTGGTTGGAAACATTCCAGGTGAGTCACACCTACCGTACACCTGCACAGCATCTTTGTAATTCTCTAACAAAAAAATGGATTGATGGATTGATGGTCAAACAAACAGGACTTTAACTGAGGAGGCCAGGATTTGTGTCCTGTGTCAAACAAAAGTCATGGTTTTCTAAAGTTTTAAGTTTCTTTTCGTTATACGTGTCAAGTTCATCTCAACCTACTTATGTCATGTGTTACCTTTTTTAAGCCAAACCTTGATCTTTTCTTAAACATAACCAGTTAGCTGCGGTGTAAACAACAGTTTCATTACATTAACCACCTGTTAAAAAGGACGGCTCCAAACTCTGTCAGCGGAGGTTCGGTGAACAAAAGTTTTACAGTAGTTGTCAAAAGGAGATCACACAGAACAGCCTAAGTGTCTGTTATTTAGAGAAACAGTCTTGATTGTGATTTTTTTAGTGTATCTCTCACTTTCCAAGAGTCAAAAACTAATAAATGCCTTTGGACGGACCTTCTTTAGTGTATTTGGTGAAGTCTGGAGTAAAGCTACAACTAACTGTTACTTTCATTGTAGATTAATCTGCTGATCATTTTCTTGATGAATCAATTAGTTGTTTGGTCATAAAATGTCATAAAATTGTGAGAAATGTTGATTATTCTTTCCCAAAACCCAACATGCTGTCCTCAAATGTCCTGTTTTGTCCACAAGCCAAAGATATTCAGTTTACTGGCAACAGAGGAGTAAAGAAACCAAGAGATATTGAAGTAGCTGGAATCAGAGAATTTGGACATTTAGTTTGTGAAAAATGACTCAAAATGATTTACCAATTATCAAAATAGTCTGTGATTAATTTAATAGTTGACAACTAATTGATTAATAGTCTAATCTTTGCAGCTGTTGTCTGAAGTTGTGTTAAAAAAAAAGCAATATTAGGTTTCTTGGCTCAATTGATCATCATCACAAAGCAAGTAAACTAAGGGGGGGGACATTTTTCAAACTTTGTCTGATGGGAAGTCCACAGTCAGACTTTGAACACCTCTGAGCTAAAAGGTACCTGTGAGACGCAGATGACTGAGACAAATATGTCTGTATTTTACGACCTGGGACCCTCCCTTATTATGTGTCAGGAGAGAAGTAGATACAGAACATGCAGTGAATTGTAGTGTTTTAAAGACACAAAGAGTTCTCTGTCGTTTCAGCTGCTGTTTGTATCACTTCTCAGGATCCACCTCCATCATCTCTCTATGTTTGAAGTGAATATATACCATGTTCCCCTCGTTTCTCTCCCTTCTCTTCAGTTGCATTTGCATGCCACTTCACTTTTCCTCTTGCATCTTGCCTCTTCTGTCCCCTATACACTCGGCTGCTCTCTACCCCTGTTGAGAAATACCTCCTCGGTTTGTCAGAAGTGCAAATGAAAGTAAGATCTGCAGAAGGACCAGAGAGAGAAGAGAAGGGCAGAGACCACGGGCACTTAAAAACACGTGTAGACAGGCTTGTTCTTAAAAGGTAAGAGACAGAGTGAGAGAGGACAGACGGATGCTTTAAACCCTCTCGCTATAGTCACCTGCACACGCTCCTTTTTTAAAAGTTTGATGCCAAACTTTTCTTTTTCGCTTTGCCTTGAAGTCGTCCCCCATTACATTTGTAGCTACTTGAATGTAAGAGCACTCTGCTTCATTCCACTATATGTGCGTCTGTTGCTGTTTGCCACTTTATTGTTGTCAATCAGTCCGGCCTTTTTCCACATTCTGCTGCGCCTCAGTTTATACATGCTGGTAGTGACTTTTATGTGCTGGGTCATGACCATTTTAAAGGGAGCAAGCAAGACATGAAAGACAAGATATGGAAAGAATGCAAGGCAGATTTAATATCACTTTTATTAGAGTGAAACCCTAATAAAACAAAAAAAGACTCTTGTCTTCTTCTGACAGCTGAAAGGATGGAGGAAACATATTTTTCTCTTTTGAGTTTTCAGTTCATTGTTGGATTGAAGCTTAAGTGCACCTGTATAGTACAGCGAGTGTGTGCTGTATGAGCCAGAACTTGGGACAGCGGTTAAATGTGTTCTGGACAAGATACACTGATGTAAAAGGAGGAAGGCAGGGGAACATGTTGTTCAGGAAAAGAGGATTACTTCAGAGGGATTGAAATGGTAAACACTGAGAGGTAAGGCTTTGTGAGAAGGAAAAAAAACAGAACAGAGATACAACTGTGGAGTCATAAACTCTGGTTGCATATTTCTTGTGGGTTTCCAAAAGAAACTTTTGATCGTCAGTGAGCTGAATCTGAACATCTGAAGCTTTTGTCAGCTTTTATTAACTATGATGACATTTATGTGGCCCTGTTCACTGTCAGAAGAAAATGGAAAGACCTTGAGTAACTATGAATTGCTTGCAGATGTAAAATAGGATCAGTCTCATTGTCAATTACTTCATTTGTTTTCCAGTGCCTGGAGAGCACATTTTCTCTCACTGACAGAAAGGAAGCTTAGGAAATATATACGGGTAATTTGGGTACAGAGGTAAGTTAAGGTACAGAACACAGCCAGATTAACACTGGAATCACCTGCATTTACTTACATTTTCAAATGTAACTCTGTTAAAAGAAAATCTCTGCATTTCTTAGTTTTCTTAAAATGGGTTTATTAATCATTTAGTTAATTATGAGGCATGTTAAATCAAAAGGAGAAAAAAAAGAAAAATCATACCAAACTGCTGAGGGGTAATTTTTTACCTCTGAGAGAAACATTGGCTCCACATCTGGTTGCCTGGCAACACCCTTTGTTTACTCAAGATGTATTTTTGGTTTAGAAGTTTAAAACTTTGAATATTGTTTTTCCTCTACACAGATGATTTTAATTTCATTTCATTTCAATTTAGGGCATGTGTTACGTTTTTAAATAATTGTACAGTTTATAAGTGAATTTCAAAATATATTTGACTTCTTCTGTCTGCAATTAAATAAAGCATAATTGTAAATTATAAACTTTCTTAAACTGAACTTTAAAAAGTTGTGTTGAAGTTATTATTCAAACTAACAACTGCTGTAAATGATCCCTTTTGTGATTGCAGACACTGTTGCTCACTGGGGGGTAAAGGCGACCCTGTGGTTTTTCTAGGACGTACTGGAATGTTGGCAGTTCTAGGGTTATAGATTAATAAATATAAATATATAATAATAAGACATAAATAAAATGAATAGAAGTTTATATTATTCCAAAGAAAATCTTGTGGCAGAGATTGCTCAGATGCTGAAGGCATTCTTGTGATACTGATGACTCAAAAATCTTCAACTGTTGCTGGTGGAGGCATAAAAAAAAGTTTTTTCAAGGTATTTCAAAGAAAGGTAAATCACAGAGGCCTTCAGCATCCGGTCATGAACGTGCACAAAAATAAATTAGGCTGATCAGTCCAGTAGTACAGTATAGTATGAGCTGTGGACAAGCTTTAGGTCCGCTGGTCATGCACGCATAGACGAACGCATGATCCCCTCCTCCACACCTGACAGATATTCTAAGAAAATACAGGCTAAGGGTCTGGTATGCCTTTAAATGATATATAGAGGATCTGGAGTTTCAGTGCCCCTGGTCTTGGTAATGGAGAATTACAGGGAAAATGTGGTACCTGACTGTACTTTCTTGAGTTTGCTCTCCTTTATTGTGCTGCTCTGCAGGCTTCAGGTTGTTTTTGATACGCCTGTCTTGAACATGTGCTGCAGAACGAAAATACTTTATATGGTTTACCCTGTCCTATAACTCTGTTTTTATTGACTGGAGTCTGGTCCTGGACGGACAACATGGCAATTTCCAAGTTTAGATGAGTCATTTTGTTTTATTGTTGCCTTATGTGTTATCACTGAATCTAAATTGACCTAAATTTTAGGTTGCAGTGATATTTCCAGCCAGGTGAAAACTGATTGTTTTTAATCTGCAGTTTTGACTTCAGTTTCCAACCTCTTTTAGTTTTAAGCCTTTAACGACCCCTATCTTTTCTCCTCGGTTTGATTGCCAGACTTTTTTTCTTTTAACTCAAGCTCTATTTACACATTTCCTATACCTGTTGCTTGTCAGTGTGTCTCCTGTTTTATAATGCCACATAGCCTAGAGAGCTGTTAAAGAGAGTGTTTGCCTGGCAAGCGTGACAGTTTTTTCCAACCCACTTTCCTTTGCTCTAATGTATTTTTTATAACTGAAATGCTTCCAAAAAACCCTGCGCCAAGACGTCAAACAGCTGCATGGATTTTGGGGGGGAGGCGGTGTGGGGCGGGGTCCAGGGGAGTGAGGAGTGTAAGGACAATGACTTCTGGGAATGCTGTTTTCTCTTCCAGCAATGGTCTTTCCCTCCACACCCGAAGAAACCATGGGCACCACAAGCACACACACACACACACACACACACACACACACACACACACACACACACACACACACACTCTCTCTCTCTCTCTCTCTCTCTCTCTCTCATATGAAACTATTACCGTTATGTTAATGTTATGGTAATGGAAAGTCTCCATCATCCTGTGGAAAATGTGAACCTTGGAAGATTTCATATTATATTATAATTTTGCAGAATCTGAGATGCAAAGTGACGGAAATGGGAGACCGTATTACAAAGTGTGTGTGTGCATGCATGTGTGGAAACCTTCCCCGAAAGTGAGTGGGTGTGTGTGACTGAGTGTGTTTTTGTGACTAAATGCTTTTCCCGTGTGTAGGGGCTGCAGCTGAGTGAATTTATGAAACTCCCCTCAGTAAGTAAAAAAAATAAATAAATACTTGTCATTAACAAACACTCAAAAAGTCCCAAATTCAGCAGTCTGCTATTATAAATATTAACATAGAATAAAAAACACTTGTGTGTGTTTGTGTGTGTAGGGCTTTGTGGTCAGACAGGCCTGACGTCTTTGTGGTGGCACAGAGAAATAGGAGCTCAGTCATTCCAATAATAAATCAAATCAGCTGTGGGAGAGGTTAAGGCGTGAAAAAAGTTAGTTACAGTGACAGAAGAGATGCTTCAAAATAAATTTCAATTAGATTCATTCATGTCGCTGTCATAATATACAGTTCAGCCACACAGATATAAGCAGTGTCACAGTGAAAAATGGAGGGAAATAGAATATATCAGTCCATGTGGAGACTGATTTTCTCCTCAAGCCACTTTAAATAGGACAGTGAAGCACACACACTGCTGACGGGACATAAAACAAATGGTTACAGCTGTGTTTCTTTCACTGTGTTTTCCTTTGGAGATGGGGACAGGCCGGAGCTGTGTGTGTGTGTGTGTGTGTGTGTGTGTGTGTGTGTGTGTGTGTGTGTGTGTGTGTGTGTGTGTGTGTGTGTGTGTGTGTGTGTCTGTGTCTGTGTGTGTGTGTGTGTGTGTGAGACTGTGTTAGAGATATTTCCCTGTGAAAATAAGTGATGAGCAGTAAACATCCACAGGAATGATGAAAAGCTGTTGGTGTGAAAGTAGAAGGTGGTGATCTGTGTGTGTTTGTGGACAAATGTCTTTAATTGTAGACTTCTTAAGAAGCGTCCTTAATTGTGTGTGAGAGTGTTTCATACAAATAGTCCTAACACAGTTCCCTCTTAAACTGGTCCGTTCTCACTCCTGGTTCAGATACAGCAGCTGGGTCGGCGCCCCTCGGCTTCAAAGTACGATGCTGTCGCTGACGCTCTAGCATCATTTCTGGAGGTACCTCCCTGGGGCTGTGTTTTGATGTACCGTCAAAAGTCAGTGATGCGGAATCACAGCCTTTTCACATCACAGTACTTTAACCACCCTGATCAGTTACTAACTGAAAGAGTGATCCCAGAGAAAGCAAAGACTTCCTGTACGCTGCAGTGCGAGGCTGCGAGGACCAGCGGGTGATTTTGTGGATGTCATAGAGTTGTTACAACCCACCCAAAGGTCCAGAATATGCATGTTAGTTTGGTAGAAATGTTGCCCCAGGCCCAGTTTTTCTTCTGATTGTCCTTGTACGTGTTAAGTGATGTTGTTGTGCAGCTCTGGCTGCTCAGACACCAACATTATCAGCTCCTCCATGACTGCTTTGTTCTGACTTCAAGATAGTTTCTGTTTCCACGATGCCTCCTTCTCTTTTATTGGCCAAAGCCAGAGCTTCGAACTACTACCACTGTAATCGAAACTGCTTCCCCTCTGCCGCCGTGCACTTATTGAAATGACTGGAGTCCACATACAGAGGAGGTGGGGTGGATGGACGGATAAATTAGACACAAGAAACCAAAAGTCAATGATAATTCTTTTCAGAAAGTAGCATACATACGGTACGTTTCATTTGTGAACACCTGTATCAAAGTTAATTATTTTAACCCAAACCCAGGGGTCAGTAACCTGCAGCTCTTTTGCTTCTCTCTTGCGGCTTGATTTTTAATTTGCATTTATCATTTTCTAGGCCTTAAGTGGTTCTTACATTGTCAAGTTAAAAAAAATGCATAGCTTATACACAGAATATCAAAAAAAAGCTTTAATGTTTCATCAACTGAAATGTGCACCATAACTCATATCTGTAGCTTAGAGCCTTTTTAAATTTTTGTGGCTCATCTTGAGTCTCCCCAGGCCAAATCCAAAAACAAAAAGTCTCTGAGAATAATAGATAATTTGACCGTTTCTGCTCCAGACAGATTTTGAGTTGTTGTGCTTTTATTTTGAAAGTCTACACAAACATTGCATATTATATTTTCTACAAACTCATTATTATCTCCATGTTTAATCTACAGTAGTTACTGAGGCTGCACAATATGGTAAAAAAGTCATATTACAATTATTTTGACTAAAATATAATATGATACAATTTTTGCATCACAATTTTTATTTTCAATGAAAAAAAACTATTAAAGTCATTATCAAAGAATTGCAGGGTTCTGTGATTTAGTTATTGCACTTGGCCATACAAAAATATTTTGATTAATTGTGCAGCTCTTGGAGACTGCACAGCCCTGCACGTGCAAAACTGACACTCGAGAGTCACCTCCAGCGTCACAGTTTGAATCGAGCCACCGATACAAGTCGAGTCACGGCCGAGCTGGGAGTGAGAACGTGTTCCCTACAGAAGTGACGAGTGGTAACTTGGTCTCCTTTTGTGGAATTATTCTCATTTGTCGACACTTGTGAATACTCACTCCCGTGCAAAAAACACAAACAGGTTTTTCATGCAGTAAAGTGGTATTTTGAACACTCAATAGCTTGTCTGCTTCTGTTGTAGTTTTCTGTCTGAATATCTTTGTATTGTCTCCTTTTGGTTCCTCCGCCCACCGCCACCAGCTCTCGGTCACTCTCTCGCGCTCTCTTGCTCACTCTCTTTCTTGCCAACGCCATTCAGGCTTAGAGGCTGACAAACAGGCAGAGGAGCTTAGTACGAACAACATGTGTGAGTGTGTATCTGTGTGTGTGTGTGTCAGGGGACCAGTGTGATGCTGAGAGAGACTGGTGCAGTCCATTGTCTGAATCTCTCCCTAGTGGAACTTTGACTTTGACTACGACAGTCACACACTGACAAGACTCTGCCAAAACTGTGTCTTTAGGGAGCCACATCTCCCCGTATCCCTCGCTGTGATTGTCTCTTCATTTCTCTCATCTCTCCCTCTCTCTCTCTCTTGTTTTTTCCCCTCTTTTTTTCATTGTTTGTGGCTCTCTGTCTCTTTCAGACTTTGCTGAGGATTTAACCTGAAAGCCACCTTGTTAGACTGATGTGGATTGATGGATTAATTTGTCACACAGAGAGAAGTGAGAGGGGTGCATCATTGTGTGCGTCTGCGTGGTCGTGTGCACGTGTGCCAATACTTTTTAGACACAGAATTCAAACAGCTGAACTAAGCAATTGCTGCTTCTTCAATCGTTTTTACACTTATGCTTCACTTCATGTGCACAGGTGTGTGTGTGTGTGTGTGTAAGCCTTTTACCTTGTGCATGTTTTTTTTTGCCTCTGTCTGATGTGTTTAGCACACACTGATGTTTCATTGTCTTTTTGTGTGCACTCTTGGCTGCCTCTCTGTATATTGAATGCCCTCTGACCCCTCTCCATCTCCTCCAGTAAGCCAATAAAGGTGAGCAGTAATCAGGAGATGGTCGGCGCTGTCGTTTCTTGCTGGTGCAGCCATTCGTCTCTATCAGGCTCTGCACACTGATCACTGACATGTACTGTACTATATCGTATGATGCTTGAGGGAGAGAGGGAAGCCATTTGTTTCTGTCCCGGACTAATCAGTTAGATTCCCTATGATGGATTCATTCTGGAGGAGTTTGTGGAAGTGTGTGTGTGCTCGCTTGTGTCCAACAAAGATGTAACTCTAGTCCACATCTTGAACTACAGTTCTATTAACTAATGCTAAATTGAATTCCTGTCACTGCCCACAAAATAATACTAAGAAAACAGATTTGTTTTTTCCAGTAACAGACATTAAAAGGTTATTCAGGGTCCACCTTTCTCCGTGCACTGAGGTGATCTGGAGTAATGGCTGACTTTGAAAAGGAGAATATCAGTAATCTTAAACTTGCAGATAAAACAAAATGACACTATTATGGGTTTATGGTAAGGCAACAATAGCAATTGTGGGGCTATTAAAGATTCATGGTGTAACTTTTATGGAGATTTATTGGCAGAATATGGCAGAAATTGAATATAATATCCATAAGTATGTTTTAATTAGTGTATAATCACCTGAGAATAAGAATAGTTGTGTTTTTATACGTTAGGATGAGTTGTTTTTATCTACAGAGGGTGCAGGTCCTCTTCCATGGAAGCCACCATGTAGCAGTACTATGTTTCGATGTTATGAGCCAAACCCTGACTGTAGTTAGGCTGTTTTGGTTTTGCACTAGTTGGAGGTTGCTGGAAGAGGGGACCGACTGGGTGGGTGGGTGAACGGTTGTATTTCACTGTTCATTCTGCAAATAGTTCTGTTTACTTCAATCATTTGCTAAAACAAACAATTCGGTTCAGTTTGATCCTTTGAAAACAGTTCAGTTCATTTGCAAAAAAAGAAGACAGAAAAGGAGAAGGGAAGCAAAATATATTTCTCACAGATTTACTGGAGTTCCCTTCGCTTGAGTCCAGTCAAGGCAAGTCCAGTCTGTGTGTCAGTCAGGTTATCTCCAGCAGCAGCTGCAGCTTTTAGCAAGATCTGACTCAAAAGACGATCGCAAGACTCCAAGGAATGAATTATCTGGAGGTTTCAGCACAAGAACCACACAGGTTTATAAATGTAGACTTCAGAAGGGAAAAACAAAGAGGACAGACGCCACACACCTTCTGCTCCAACAGGACGGCCTCATCACTTCTGCTTAGCATTACGCCATCTTGAATTTCAGCAACATCGTTAATATGGAAGGTTTAAGTATGAAGGTGAATGCATGGTTTGGCTCATGAGTGGAGGCGAGTCTTTGACAGCGATGGATTGATGTGATGAGCTGAACTATAATAACCTCCCTCAGTGATGATAGCAGATCGCTACAAACAAACTAGTCATCAAACCACCAAAGCACTGATGCATAATGGGAACTGTGGGCCAGCTCTGAGAACTATCCTCAGCGCATGTAAACCTCACAAGCCAGAATCCTACAGCGCCACACATTGGACGTCAGGACGTCATCACACCAGTTCAAGCCTCTGAAGCTGAAGCCTTCCAGATGGTGAAAACTCTGAATCAATGTAAACTCAAACTCAGTCCATCAACATCGACTGACACAGAACTTTTCATCACTAAACTGCACTTCAGTCTCAGCCATCGTGTAGCTGGTCAACAGATTCAGATATCAGAATCAGATCAGAACTGGGAAAAAGTGGATTAGTTCATCTCTACGTTTATTGACTAAATTGCTTGCATCAAATGAAAGCAAAACTGACAAAAGAGTAAATTGTAGACACTATAATTGTGATAGTTATTTTGGTTATACTCTTATTTTCTTAAGTTTTGCATTTCAGATAAAGCGTGAATCATGGCCTGATTAATTACACTTTACCATTTGCTTCGCCACCAAATTCACCCTTGAGGATATCAGTGTAGAACTTTCCAGACATTGAAAGCTTACATTGGCCACTGTTGGGAATCAGGCCCGGTGCCTTGTTGTTATGGGATGGTTTCTGGCTGCCAAACATATGTGCATTGTTATTTTTTCAGTATATCTTTTAAGTTGTTGCTGTTCAGTGCAGCAGCATGTGTGTTAAGCTCAGCGGGAATGAGTAAATACTGACATGAGGCTGAGGATGATGTCACATGTTTTTATGGTTTATGATGCCCATTCAATTATTATGGAGCCCTGCGGGAAAGCAAAACCTCATTTCATCTGCTGGGAGATTGAACCAAATAGCTCACACACACACACACAAGTGTAATGTGTAAGAAACTGTTGCTTTCAGGAATGATCTCCCCTCCACAGCCTAGAATATACCTCACAGTAGCTGCACACAGCGGTGCACACACCTTACCTCTTATGAATGCTCAGGCACGTAACTATATAAATACATACACAGGAACAGAATTTTGACAGCCTGTAGGATGTTTTATATAGAAATTTCAGTATACGTCCTGTGAAACATTCACATAGCTACTGGTGGTAAGCAGTGCCCTCTTAGATGCCCCTGTGGTACATAAAACATGATAAAGGGCCCTCCAGGGTGCCCCTCAAGCGAAGAAGACGTGATGCAGGGTCCTCTAGGACAGCACTGCAGCGTTAGAGGACATGCTGAAGTGCCCTCTAGGGTGCCCTGCAGTGGAGAAAACAGAATGACATGTCCTTAGCGTGCCTTCTGGTGGACAAAATGGGATGACTTGTCCTCTGGGGTGCCTTCCAGTTGCTAAAAACATTATAAAGTGCTCTTTAGAGTGCCGTTACAGTGGGGAAATGTGGTAAAGTGCCCTCTAGCCTGCCTACCAATGGAGAAAATGTGATGACATGTCCTCTAGACTGCCCTTCCAGTGACAAAACGTGGAAAAGTTCCCTCTGCCTTTCAGTGTAGTGACTTAAAGGCTGCCTTACATGCTAGAACATCAGTCGGCCTTAAAATGGTTCAGTAGTTCTCTGTGTGTGTTTGTGTCTACAGAGATGTAGTAATTGTTTTTTACTTCATGCCACATAATAAAACCATTTTAATGTATCTGAACTGTTTCACCATAGATGCATTACTTTTGCCCCCCTGGTTCCCCACCAGATTCAGCCGGTGTCCGCCACTGATGACTGGTTTCACAATTCTCTTTTCTGTTACACATCATATCCTGCTATAGCGGCTGGGTGGGATAGTGAAATATCTCGTCCGTGATGTAGCATTTTTCTTCAGTTCTGTGTTAGAACATTGGGGAACTTCCACTGATGGGACAGTGAGAGAAGTCCAATTCACTCTGCACTGAAAAAAATAGGTCCTGGGTGTGTGTAATGTAGCGACAGAAAGCAGAAATTGAGTTGCATCTCCTCATGAGAGCTTTCTAAAGTGTGATTTGGTGCACTAGAAATTGGTGCTGTTGCTGAGTCCTGCTGGCTTTGTTGCTGCAGCGTGCTGCTAAGCCGCTCCTTGGTGTAATTTTGACTTTGAAAGTAGCCCATTGCCGTCCTGCCAACAAAATAGCCTTGGGATAGCTTGGCGTTCTCTCTCTTTGTGTGTTGTATTTAATTTTTTATTTCTTTTTTTTTCTTGCTTTCTTCTCTCCTACTCTCTCTCTCATTGTCACTCCCATCCTCTCTCTATCATTCCCAGGCTCTGTCTCTTTGTTCCTCTTTCTATAGCATCCTCTCACTGTGTCTGTTTTTCCCTGCCAACCCCCCGCTCTCGTATCGTCTCCCTCAAACCACATTTGTTACTCTTGTCTTGCTTGTCGTCCTCCCTCTCTCTGTCCCTCTCTGTCTCTGTACCCCCCTTACCCCCCCTCACCCTCCATCTCTCTCTTTAAAAGCAGCTTAATTCTATCATCTTACAGTTGGACAGCAGTAATTACATTTATGACACAAATCCTGCTACTCACAGCAAAATATGTGTGTGTGTGTGTGTGTGTGTGTGTGTGTGTGAGAGAGAGAGAGAGAGAGACCTCGTGTGTGTGTGTGTGTGTGTGTGTGTGTGTGTGTTAGAGTATGTGGATGCATGCTCATCACCCAGTGTTTGTGTGCTTGACGTTATATGTCTGCATTAACGCAGCCCAACACCACTAAGCTATTTTTAATACTATTTATTTCATCCTACTGTCCAGCTCTCTGCAAACAGACAAGTTTGGACTCAGAGGTCACTATCTCTGTATTCACTGTGTGTGTCTTCTGTGTTTGACTTATCAAACCGACTGCGATTGGCCTCAAACTTGTGTGAAATGACCCTTGACCCTGCCTCCTTACACTGAATTTAAATGAGGAACATCACACGCATATTTCATATGGAACGTATTAATCTGTAGAGAGCGAGGCGTGACTGATGTGTACAAATCTAGACACGTCTTTTGAGCCTAAGTGTGCCGGATTATGAGTTTATTGCAGCTAAAATAAAAATGTCAGATGCTGGTTTAACTTTGAGGGCGCTTGTGTTTTCAGAGTGTTGTTGGCAGCTGCAAACATGCTGGCTTTCACGACTCTGATTAGAGACTGAATAAAAGGAATAATACATCAAAAATCCTGGACAATTCCTGTTGAGTTTGTTCATGCCTTTACTGGCCTCGGTTCAAATGTTACTGGCAGCTCTAATCCGTGGTCCTTAGAGTTTTCAAACTGGGGATTATCTTTTGAAATGAGCGCATGCAACCTGTTATAAGAGTACACACCCTTCTCAGTCTCACAATAGATTTGTTTTTGCATACGGCATTTCTATTTATTTTTTTTTTATATCTTTGCCAGGATCGGAGAATCTACTGTGCCCTTTGACCAACGAGCTAATAAACTTTTTGCTTTAGTTTGCTTCAGGCTGGTGACCAAGGGAACACAGCCCTGTTATGAAGTTGCTTATTAATGGTCATAAGACATGAAGATGCTTCCATGCAGATGTATTACATGATAGAACTAGAAGGGCAATCAGAGAACTTCTAGACCTCTGGCAAGGCCAACGTTCTTGAGTATTTGCTGCCTTCAGATGGGGCTGCGTTTTCAAGAACAAGAGTTCAAGAACACAACTCTTGTGTGGTATTCATGGTCTCTCTTAGTTAAAATTGACACGTGTTGAGTTCACAAGTCATGTACGTGACTTTCTGGCGTTCCATATGACAACAGCAGTTGTTGCTCAAAATAGTCAGTTTTAGTCAACCCTATAAGCTTGTGAGAATAACAAACTATTTTTTCAATCAATTGACTTTTTTTTAATAAATCACCAAAGCACCTCAGAAAAATATTTTTTTAGTTTTTTGGGGGAACACTCTTGCAGAAAGGTGGTTGTCAGGGTGGTTACTGTGCATCTAGACCAGGGTCCTAGACCAGTCGTAGACGGAGGCTATGATGCACATTTTGGTTGGAAAAATATTAAACTTTTTTCTTTTAATTTGGTGTATAGGCTATACATATTTACAGGTGGAGAATATAAGAATCATTTTAGGATTACAACAATGAAAACGAAAATTTACACTTTGCACATCTTTTAGATCTGACAGGTGTGTAGGAGAGGCGACTAGACCAGAAAGTTGCAAAAGGACTTCAGCACACTGTCTAACTCGCAATATAACATTTATTTATGATGTTGCAGTTCTAGACCTTTATTGGGCAAAAAGCTTTTTTTCTCCTTTGTCCTATTTTTTTTAACATTTAAATTTTCATTTATCATTGTTGCAAAAAAGGTATTTTGCCTGATGAAGGTCTAGTACCAAAATGTCACAAATATATGTTACACTGCAAGTTAGACAGTGTTCGGGAGTCCTTTTGCAAATGTTAAAAATAACCACTGGAGGGGGGCAAAAGAGTCGCATGTAGCTCCAGAGCCGCAGGTTGCAGACCCCTAATCTAGACATTATTTTGAGAACACAAATGTCCAAATCAGCTGGACTGGACATTAACGGACTTTAGCCTGCCAGCTGCCCAGTGAAATGTCTGTGTGTGAACAGAGCTGATCATTGTCTGCAGAATTCACAGCGATGGTGTGTGTGCATGTTGTTGACATTTCTGTTGTGATGATGCATGATCAACCCAGGCGTTACGCCTCACCTTGAGTACATTTGATAAAACAGCTTAAGTCAAAGGAAACGCTTGTGTAAATGTTTTAGCATCAGTCACTCGATCTAAAAATGCTTCTTTGGAATTTCATATGCAGCTGCAAAGTTTGGAAATTACATCTGTGTCATTTTTGTAATTAATTGGTTGATGCATGCATGGTGGGTGGGATATGACTTGTTGTGACAGAACAATATGATTTACTGTTACAGCATGTGACACAAGATTTTCTCTGTTATCTTCTGTAGATGTGTGTCTGCTCAGCTGCATCAAAAAAGTAGAGGACCAGACTTCAATATGAATGAATCACATAGCTCTTGTATAATGTTTAGTGCTTCAGTGTGCATCTGAATGTCATGTGGACTGTTTATAGATGGGAGTGTCACACGTTATGGCCCTTGTCCGTCTCCTCTCACAGCAACCGACTTACATTATGCATGTGCATACCTTCAGTGTGTGTTATTACTCTTTGTGTGTGTATGTGTGATTGGTTAATGGTTGTTTAAATAGATGTGGAAGTCACATCAGCCCTCTCATCTCCTCTGCTTTTAGAAAAAAAACACACACATACACACACAAAGAGCAGCCGTGTGTATAGGGAATCATTAGCTAAAGTGATGCAGGTTTAGCTATCATGAATCACAGTGGCATCATATCGACAAGCCAGAGCCAGCCAGGAATCCAAAATGTGTGTGTGTGTGTGTATGTGTGTGTAAGGATTACCAGTATTTTGAGCTGGCAGCAAGCCCAGCCTTCCTCCCTTCTCCCCCATTTTTCTCTGTCTTCCTCTCTGCCACCGTGGTATTCCCCCGAGGAAACTTAATTTGCTCTCTCCCTGTCGTTTGTCCCTCCCATCCCTTTTCTCCACATTCTGCCCACCATCAGACTCCCCGTGTTTTGGGTGGCAGACACGTTCCCTTCTCTCCCTCTTTTGTTTTACAATTAGCAATCCTCACAGGTGGTGGGAACATCACAGCGGGCCCGAGGCTGAACTTGGTCCAACTTCTGGGTTTCTGCAGCAGGATAGAACAGTGTGTTTAAAGGAGAACATGTTAAAGAGATAGTTAAGATTTTTCAAAGTGTTGTTGTACACAGTGATTATCCATAGTCAGTGTATCTCTTACAGTACACTGGTAGAAATAAATGCGCAAAGTAGAATCATAAAGGGTTCTTTAGCTTGGCCCCATAGGAGAATCATTTTTGTTTTCTTGAACACTTTATAACCTTTCCGAGAGTTCTACCTAGAACCCAGTATAAAGATTATTTCTTTATGTTGGGTTCTGGAACCATCCGCGAAACGCTTCACCCAGAATCCCCTGTAAGAGGTTCTACAGGTCTTCAGAACACTGTCTGGGGGTCCTGTCCAGAACTTTTCCACCTGCTAAGGGTGCCAATAAGAGCCCACCCAGGGGGTTCTACTGAGAACCCTTTTATGTCCAAAGGATTTATTTAGCGCCTATCAAGGGGATCTGCTGAGGAGTTTTTTATATTCCCAGGATTGTATCTAGAACCCACCCAGGTGGTTCTACTGAGAACTTTTTTTTTATATTCCTAGGGTTTAAAGAAAGGATTTGTCTAGGTAAGATGTTAAAGATCAAAGATAAATAAACCCTTGGATTATTTATTATTATTTGTTGGATTATTGGTAGAAATCCCTGGCTGTGTTCTAGATAAAATCCTGGGAATATATAAAGGTTCTCAGGAGAACCACCTGAGTGGATTCTAGATAAAAGCACTGGCTATAAAAGGGTTATCGGTAGAAACCCTTGAGTTTGTTCTCGATAAAACCCTGGGAATGTTAAAGGTTCTCAGTAGAACCACCTGGGTGAGTTCCAAATAAAAAAAGGGGTTTATGTACTGAGAACCCTTTTGTGTCCAAAGGTTTTATCAAGCACCTGTCATGGGGGTTCTAATGAGAAGTTTATTATATTCCCAGGGTTTTATCTAGAACACACTCAGGGGTTTCTACCAATAATCCAAGGGTTTTATTTGTCTTTGATCATTATCATCTTAACTTGATGAACCCTTCCTTAAAAAAAGTTTTTTTCAAACACAAAATGGTTCTGGGTAGAACCACAGCCCTTCAGTAAGAACCCTTTTGGAATGTTTCTTTCTAAGCTGTCTATAGATGGTGTAGTTACCAGGACTCCTGCTGCTGCTCCAGACTGGTTGTATGACCGTCAGGTCACACACTGACTATGAATAAGTATCTCATACAACCCCACTTCAAAAAATCTGAACTGTTCCTTTAAGTTTGGATGCCTGACTTTTTTCTTTGTGAAGCCTCACAACTCATCTTCACAACCCGTCTGATCTTTACCTCCCTCTCCCTTGAATACTTCCACCATTGCTCTGTCTTCTCGCCCATCGCTCTCCTCTTCATCATCCTTTCTGCTGCATCCCTCCCTCCCTCAGTAATATCTCTCACAGTGTACTTGTGATGATGGATGGAGAACCAGTAACAGAGAAGCAGACCTCGCATCCATCACAACCTCAACAACAGCATAGTTAACTGCATCACTGTATTTTTTCTTTCCTGGCTTTGCTCTCCAGAGTTCAGCCATGTCGCAGTCTTTCTGGCTCCTCGCCAGTGTCTCCACAGGATTTTTAAACCAATCAGAGCGAGGCATGGCAGAGTCTCACAGTCTGATCACTTCCTACTGTGCACATGAGGTTGTTGTTTTTTGATTGTAGCAATATTTTTCATACCTATTTTAGTAAAATTAGAATGAAACTATTATCCAAAAAAAATGTTGTGCTCCACAAAATTTTGGAAGCAAATTCTGAGGGTTTCAAACGAGCTGCCGAAATCAATCAGGCTGACAGAAAGTTATATCTGACCCTTCATCTCTCTCTGTCCCCCTCAGCTCCATCAACCCCCATCGAACTCGGTCCCACCCTCGGCCTGAAGAAGTCCAGTTCGTTGGAGAGTCTCCAGACGGCCATGTCGGAGGTTAACAGAAAAAACGAATTCCTACCGTTCCACCGTCCTCGCCAAAATATGGTCAGGGGAAGAGGCTGCAACGAGAGCTTCCGAGCAGCTATTGATAAATCTTATGATGGGCCACCTGAAGATGATGATGGTAAGGGATGAAGAGGGTCATTTATGTCTGTTTTTGTGTTGTATTTTATTTTAAAAAAATATGGATATGCAGTCACGACGGAAAAAGTTCTTTTTTTTTAAGAGTTCTTTTTGACTGCTATTGGTATTGTAAATAATATTTCAATACAGAAACTTGTGAGTTTTCGAGAACCTTTTATGCAATCGAGTTAACACTAGACACCGTGCTCCCTTTGGTCTGCAGGAATACACCAGTCGAGTGTGAAGTTGATCAGATAAGCAGTTCTTGAGATGTGCAAAGGACAGTGGTCCACACAGACATGCAGCTACACAGACAGTGGCTTCAGTGCCGCTTATCGGCCAAATGGCACCAAATCTATCGTGGCTGTTCATTCATCACATCTACAGATGTCCATGAAATGTGGTCACAGTAGCACAAAGGAAAACTTTTCAAATTAAAAATTTCAAAATCAAATTAGGCACAGATGGGTCTTATATGGACAGATTCACCTGGACCCACAGAATCCGAGATACTTTTTTTTTTCCTCTGATACTTACAGTTCAGAACTTACAGGCCAAAACATGAAGTTCATTGAAATAGCACCACCCTTTGGCCAAACTGTGCCAAATCTGACGCTGTGCTCCCATGAGTCCTCACAAATACAACCGCCAAGTGTTAAATTGATCAGATGAACGGTTCTCAAGAAAGACATACATACAGCAGAACGGCAGTCTGTCCTCTATAGTTAGATATCTCTTTCACTTCTGTTCGTCACAGCAGCTGCTTTTTTCTTGACAGTTAAGCAGAAAAGAAATCACTGATCAATCACTTTCTTTCTTCCTGTACATGCATCCTCGGTGACTCTGGGTGAAGTTTTTCTTACCTGGCCTCTATCATTCTGAAAAGCCACCAGTGATCTCGGCACTGTTCACATCCTTATTGAGGTCCTGGTTAGTTTAGGAAATATCAAACTTTCTTTTCCACCAAAGCAACACAGGGGTATTGCCAGAAGAGCACAATAAGTGTCAGCGCTTGCAAAGCAAAGCAGCAGCGTTGTCTTTCGGTGTCTGTTTCTATTCTGATCCGGACTTCAGCTTTAAATATTTATCCAGGAGTTAAATGATAGCTGCTTGGTTTGTTTCACTGGAAGGTGCGTTTCAATTCCCAGCTGTGTTATTAGCAGCAAACTCTTATCAGTCAGCACCAGAGTAATGAGTCGGCCTGTTTCAGATCACTACACTCACACAGGACAGGACTAATAGGGCATGTCAACACCACACACACACACGGTGGCCACATCTGTCACTATCTCTCTAAATGTTCAACACTCTGAGAGCCGCTGTTAATTGACAAAGAACAGTTCTCTGAAGTTTCCTCCTTCCTTCCTTTATTTCTCTCCTTCTTTCTCTCTCACTTCAGCACTTCATCAGTCAGTCAGTTACCTCCTGACTTCAGCGTAAACGCTTATCAATTACTGTCTGTCAGTTTTTTGAGAGCTGGATTAGCAGGAAGGCGAACGTTGCTAACATTTTGACAGTGTAAGTGCACAGTGAATATTTAGTCGGGGGTCCGTGTGTCGATGATGCATTGTGAGCTGAATCCAGCTAATACCACAGTGCTTCACGGTTTCCAGTGAATTTAGTTGTCAAGAGGACTATTCAACACAGACTTTGAGTCACTGGCTTTGATGTCTCTTGTCAGCTGGGATGGATTATAGTGCTGGATAGTTGTTTCTGTCATTCTCTGCTTGTCTTTTTTTCCCATGTTGTGCCACTTTACATTGTGTTACCTTAGCTATGCTTCATTACTCTCTCCTTATATTTTCTTTATTTTATACGTATGTCTCCTTTAGGCACAATACAAAATATTAAATATTGCAAGAGAGATAGCATTTCTAGAATAGTTGTAGTGTAGTAGAAGATTGGTTTGTAATTTTGGTGCATTTTCCATAAGCAATAGTAGAAAACATTAACACTGTATAAAATTAAGAAGTTGAGAAAATTTTCAAGGCAACTTACTTCAATAGATTTTTGAGACCAAGTCAATCTCTGAAGTTTTAAAGAAGTTTTACCAACCATTAACTGTTTGCTGAGATAATTAGTTTTCTCCTTTAGGTAAACTTGAATCTTTGAGCTCTAGAAACATCCAAATATTTGCTTTTCAAAAATTTCTGAGTAAAATCATTGACATGTTAGTGAATAATAATTAATAATGTAATATTTTCAATTGCAACTATTTAATTTTCAAGCACCCAAATAATGAGAAATCAGGTTCACAGCTCACTGTAAAAGTTAAAGATTTAGGTTTGTCTAAAGAAGAAAAATAAATCATTGTTAAAAGATTATGAGTCAGCAAAACTTTATTTAGTATATTTCAAAACTCAGGAGTTTTAGTTTGATTACAAAACTCGAAAATGTAGTGAAGGCAGCTGCCTTGAAACAGTGAGTTCTCTCATCTTTTATACAATGAATTATTGATAATTGACTAATAATTTTTAATTAATAAGATAGCACATCTTCTATACTGTGACCATGAAAGGAGAGGATGAGTCCTCGACTGTAAGCTAAGCAGCTGGTTTTAACTGTCAGTTGTCTGATAATGTAAAGTTAAGCCCGTTATCTTGAAAAAAAAAAAAAAAAAAGCCCACTGCTCTGAAAATACACAGTTGTGAATTGGAGGTCAGTGGCTGCCTGTCTCACTCTTTTTTTTATTAAACAGGAGAAATGGCTACTTTCATTTTGCTGCTACCCACAGTTCATTTCAGCTCAACCAGCCTCAATTCACCAAATGTTCCATGTTGGTCAGAACCAACCGGTGATCTGCACACATGCTGGTAAAGAAGATGGAGGGTTTTCCTGACGCTGCAGTTTGTTTTTAACAACACACTTAAAAGAGGAAACAAAAGTATTTGTGATTGAGGTTTGGTGTTTCTGTGTGTAAGCTTGCTCTCTCTCTCTCTCTCTCTCTCTCTCTCTCTCTCTCTCTCTCTCTCTCTCTCTCTCTCACACACACACACACACACACACACACACACACACACACACACACACACACACACACACACACACACACACAGCTGACCACTGAAAACTGCTGAAAAACTAAAAAACAAGGTTTATGTGAATATCTGCTGTGGTCATTTTCAGTTTTTAATTCCTTTGGGAAAGACGAACCAGGTCACTGCACAAGCATGAAGCTGTAAATCTTAACATACACACACACACACACACACACACACACACACACGCACACACACACAATTACAATTCCATCCTGTTGCTAGACAGTCTTTGTAATTAAGGCTGAAGTGAATATCCACACAAAGTTAAATCTCAATTGAAGTAACTAATTTGGTTTGGTTATCTTATAAAATCTGACAAGTGTTCTGTGTGTGTGTGTGTGTGTGTGTGTGTGTGTGTGTGTGTGTGTGTGCGCGTGTGTGTGCGCGTGTGTGTGTTTGTGTGTGTGAGGGAGATCATTGTAATTCAAGGCCAGGCCTCCAGTCTGTTGAAGAAGTAATGAAGCATCACAGTTTACGCTTTGAACGTTTTTGCTTTCTTATTTCCAAGAATTAATTAATTCACTATAAAGTTAATAAATCTGCCACGGAGATGTCGAGTAGGGACAGTTTAGCGTCGTGCGCCTGTGTGTCTGTTGGACTGCTATCTACATTGTTGTGCACTTGTTTCTTTTGCGTGCTCGTGTTTGTGTGACAATATGACGTCTTCACTGTAAAGTGTCATACTGGGATTTTGCAAATGTTAGGCCGTTGGTACGATGGGTAAAAGTAAAAAACAAAATAAAACAAGGCAATGATTTGAAAAAAATGTTTAAACTGATAAACTTTATTATTTTTGTAAATACACACTCATTCTGAATTTGATGCCAGTAATAAATGAAAAAAGACAGGACAGGTGCAACAAACGACTAAAACGGTTGTGAAATGCTCAAAAAAGATCAGTTTGGATCATTTGACCGGTTCATTGGTAATATGATTGGACTTTAAGGGGGCATCCTTGATAGGTGCAGTTGATCACACATAGTTGGGGTCAGGTTCACCACTTCATGAAAAACTGCATGAGCAAATGGTCAAACAGTTTAAGAACAACGTTGCTCAACAAAAAACTGCAGGAATTCAGGGATTTCACCATCTACAATCCATAATATCATTAACAGATTCAGAGAATCCAGAGAAATCTCTGAATGTCTGTGACCTTTGACCCCTCAGGCAGCACTGCATTAACACTTCATGGACTCAGGAACACTTTGGAAAACCGTTGTCAGTAAACACAGTTTGTCTCTGCATCTACAAATGCAAGTTAAGACTCTACCATGCAAAGAGAAAGACATATATCAACAACATCCAGAAACACTGCAGACTTCTCTGGACCCGAGCTCATCTGAGATGGACTGACAGGAAGTTGAAAAGTCTGCTGTGGTCTTCAGATTGTTTTTAGAAATCATGGATTTCATGTCCTCCAGGCCAAAGAGGAAAAGGACCATCTAGATTGTTACCAGCGCTTTGTGATGGTATGGGGGTGTGCTAGTGCCCATGGCATCATGGGTAACTGTCAGATCTATGAAAGCCTCATTAATGCAGAAAGATGCATACAGGTTTTGGAGCAGCACATGCTGCCATCCAGATGTCTTTTTCAGACCCGTCTCCTACTGAAAATGTGTGGCACATTATGAAGCACAAAATACATCAACAGAGACCCCGGACTGTTGAGCAGCTGAAGTCGTGTATCAGGCAAGAATGAGAAAGAATCTCATTTTCAAAACTTAAACAGTTACTGTCCTCAGTTTCTAAATGCTCACTGAGTGATGTATCACCGTGGTAAACTTGTTCCTGCCCCAGCTTTTTCTAAACATGATGCAGGAATCAAATTCAGAATGAGGGTATTTTTACAAAAACAATAAAGTTAATCAGTTTGAACATAAAAAAATCATGTCTTTGAACTGCATTCAGCTGAAGACAGCCTGAAAAGTTTTTGCAAATCATTGCATTCTGTTTTTATTAACATTTTATACAACGTCCCAAAGTTTTTTGGAATTGGGGTTGTGTAATGAGTCACTCTGGCAAAGACTAACTCCATGGTTTTGTGCCACTGGACCTCATTCTGACTTTGTTATTGAAATTTAGACGGATATTGATGAATCCTGACAACGCTGACCTTGTTTGTCCTGAACTGGCAAAAAGTGATTTTCTTTGAGATGTTTTGAAATGTTTAATCAGCTTTTGATCAAGCCACCGCCATTCGTCTTGGTTGTTATTTGATCATCTTTGATAAATTAGATTGGTTCTTACATGGCAAACACATGGCACCACTCTTACAGCCTGTGTCACATGGTGGTTGGTTGAGTTATTCCAGCTGGCAAGCCAGTTGTAACGAAAAGTAAAGGTGTTTTTTTTTATTTATTTATTTTTTTTTACCAGAGTAACCAGTTTGAATCGATATTCCAGTGGTAAATCTTTCATGGTCTGGGTTTAGCACTTCTATCAAGCATCTAATTGGTTGTCCTGACTTACAAAGTTCATCTCAATGTTCTACAGTTGTTTATGATGATCGTTTTGAGAAGCAGCCCAACGTAATTATTTTCTTTTACTACTTTTATTACTCTCCCACCCTCTAATCCCATCAACCCATCTCTCTCCTTTTCTTTTCGTGTTCTCTAGACGATGGTTCAGAGCCGAGTTCGGGCCGGGACACCCCTGCAAGTAGTTCATCCCGCCAGGGAGCCGGGGATCGGATAGAGGAGAAAAACAAAAAAGACAAGAAAAAGAAAGCGAAAACAAAGAAGAAAGAAAAGAACAAGGTGAAAGGAAAGGAGAAAGAGAAAAAGAAAGCAGAGGAGTCTGAGGAGACGGAGAAGAAAAGCAAGAAAATAGGCTTCGCGCTGCTGAGGTTAGTAACTACATATGTGTGTGTTTGTTTGTGCTTTTTTGTGTGTGTAGGTTTATGCAGAGTGACAGATTCAGTGCTGATGGTACCTGGTAAAATTCTGTCCAGCATTTGATGTCTTAAACTGGTGTTTCTCAACATTTTTGAGACAAGATCCCCCAGAATAATCAGTATGGTGTCCGTGTTCTCCCCAAAAGAATCCATACTGCAGAAAGTCAGGGTGATCTAAGCTTGCTGGGAGCTCAGGGGGTTCTGTCGATGGTGCTGCTGTTTGACTTTCAGGTGACCCACCTCGAGACACAGTCTCCATTTTCTGTCAGTCTCCTGTTGGTTCAAGTCTCGAGCTGGAATACTTTCTTGAAAAGCCATCGCTGCAGTCGTCTTTCCACGTGGCAGCTACCAAAACTGACTATAGCTGTTTGGTTAAACACAGAACTGTGGAGCAAAATCTCTGTTTTTTGTGTACTTGTTAGCGATGAGAAGTCAGGCGCACACACACCTGGACTGTCACAACCACACTCAGTGTATTGTTAAAAACACAGTTTAAGATACGGCCCTCATTTCCCATCATGCAAATGTTACTTTTTCATAATGTTTGTGTGTGTTCAGAACATGGTGGATTTTGTTGGCAGTTGTAACTTTTGTGCTGATTTATAGCTTTAAAAGAAAAAAAAAATACTTAGGATCCACTGCAGATGTGCGTCTGAAACCATTTTCAGCTACACTGTCAGTGTGTGTTTGAGAGAAATTTTCTAAGTTTGAATTAAGGAATCAATCAAGGAATCAAGGTTATTTATTATCATGGGACAACACAATGAAATTTATGCTGCACAAACAATACAAGACAAGATAATTAATTAAGTTCAGAATAGAAAAGGGTAAAATGTAAAAAAAAAAAAAAAGAAAGAAAGAAAGAAAACAATATGTACAATGATTTACATATATACATATACAGATATACTCCCAGGAAATAATTCTTTATTGCCATGTTTGACCTTTTGTCAGGTTGAATGTGAACAACAGCAACAAGATGGTGAAGATGATACAATCAAAATCTTCACATTAAAAGTTTAACATCACAGAAACATTGCCAATCAACTTTGAATAAATTTGTCCACAAAGATGTAAGTCCTCCCCTCCTCCTCCTGCCTGAGCCTCTCCTGTTGCATCCCGTCAGCTCAGGGTCGACCTCGGTCTCGGACGTTGTGGTCACTTTAAAATGTGGGCACAAATGGCCTCTGGTTTCCCGTTGTTCGGCCGGCTCGGTTCCATTTTCCCAGCTGTACCGCTCACCTCTGCTCCTCCTGAGACGGTCTGCTGGCTGAACCGGCTGGTGGTTGAAAGATGCTGTGTGCATTGTTGATCGTCTCAGGATCAGCTGCTCTTTAATCCAAAGCCACGCTTCATTTTCTGATGCAAGCGAGTGTTTCCTTCATGGGTGAGGCATGTTTCAGCAATAAAGCCAAAAAAAAGCAGTATATGCACAGCTGTTGCCAAAAAAGACAAAAAAAAAATTGATAAACAACAGTGAGTGTGTTTGGTGTCATATAGAATCAACAGTCATGTTTTTATTCTCTATATCATATCCTGATGTCCAAATAATAGACTTGACCTAATTTTCAGACTGGTCATTAACAGGTTAACCCACTGGTTTGATGTAATCTGTCTTTTTAACATGATGTCAGAGTTTAATTCAAAGCTAAATGCAGATGTTATGTGACAGAAATCCTGTCTTTATCTAAAGTCAGAAAATCAGATAAAAGGAGTTTGTCAGTTACAAACACATAAACATTTTATCCGTTCACAGAAGCACAATATTGAGCACAATCTCTGCACACCTCATGCATTTATATTGTACCAGACAAAAATATCAGTTTAACGTGAACACTGGGGTCTTTTTTTCCTCTCCTGAAACACTATCACAGACACACAAAGACCCCTCTAAGAGTGGTGCCCCAATTTCCTTGAGAGGTGTGGAAAATAATCTCTTGGAACTATTTCATGTGATTAACTTTAACACTATATCTTCCTCTGTTAACGGAGCGTACGTCGACGCACAGCATGAATGAGGCGAAGTGTTTCGGCGCGAGTACTTTCTACCTTGATTTCGACCCGCTATCAGGGTTTTTTTTCACTGTGTTTGTTTCAGAAATGGGATTTCACATGACCATTACATAGATACAGATCTTAAGAAAAACACTTGCAGGCGTTTTGATCTACAAAATAGAGGCTCAGCCTTTCAAAACACACTTTACAAAAGCGGTCTGTGTGAACCAGAACACAGAAAAACACGTCCAGATTTCAAAGTCTGATTTTATCACCATGATTAAATCTCAGAATTGCATGTTATTTAAAGAGAAATATTAGGCAATTAGACTAATATGTACTAATTTTATTTGACTGAATAGGTTGAGTGTGCTTTCTTTGAAAGTCTCCACCTTTTTCTTCACCTCTTTTCCACCTTATTTTTCTCCCTCTTGCTTCAGTGTGCTTTCACTCTCTCGTAGCTATAGTATTTAGTCATTAGAAAGACATTTTCTTTTGGTGAGCAGAAATATTCCTTTTATGATGTTAAAATGCTTTCTTTGTCATGCAGATGAGAGTGTAAATGGCTCTTTTTACCTGGATGGGGGGTTGGTAGAAAAAGGTATGCAGTGCGTACTGTACAGAACGTTCCCTCCGTCTTCACCCTCTTATTTTAGTAATTTTATTTTAATGTCAGACCTGTGAACCTGCTTAAATCCTGCCCCTGTCTTTTTCAGTTCCTCTAAAAGTGTCAGCCCTTTAGCCATGTCAACCCAGCAGTGCACAAAATGCAACTTTGAGTTATAGGAAAAACTTAAAATAGTGTGTCGGTTTCATCAAATGGCCTTTTGTTTTGTTTTGATTTTCATACCATTTAACTTCATGATGCAGTTATTCAAGCTTCAAATGAAAGAGACCCTGCAACAAGGAAAAAAGCCCATGTAAACTTGTTAAATGGTCAGTTCATCCAAATCTTAAAAGACCGCCATGACCTCACAAGCAATATTTTGTCACTGAAAAAAATTCTTTTGACTCTGCTCTGAAACGAGGGTTCTTGTAGGGTCTAAGGGGTTCCCCAGCAGAAAGGGGAATAATTTATTTTCACTGCAGTTCCATTCATAAGTAACATAATGACAGATTTTATGAGTACTTGGTCATGAGTTTCATACACCAGTATTTCTGCTGTATCCATTAAGCAGTACTGCACATAAAAAACACAATTTAGCCTTAATGTTTTCTAAAACTAAAGCAAGTGTAGTCCAAGTGCCTTAGAAGTAGTGATTATATAATTAAAAAGATTATCAGAACATTAGAACCTCAACCTTAAGCATAACTAAACAACAACACTAACAACAGATATGAGACAAAACTAGAATTATTGAAGGACCACAGCTCTATTAAAACTACCGAGGAAATACTGTACTTTGTGTAATAAAACATTTAAAGGCCAAAAAGTCTCATCAGAAGGGTAACCCTGGGAAAAATCGTATCGAATGGGAGTCCGTGGTCTAATTTATGTCCGTTTAGAGGGTTCTTGATGCGAAAACATTTGAGAAACACTGATTCAGACGTGTAGCTCTTTACATTAATCTGACGTCAACGGAACATGTTCACATGTTCGTCTCATGTCTGAGCTCCCTGGACACTTTTATATACAGGACTGTAATCTTTCCAGGTGGGACCAGGTAACATTTCCTTATCACTTCAAACACGCGTCTGAAATGAGAGCTGTCAGATTAACGTAAAAGCTGCAGCAGGTAGAACATGCGAAGAGATGGAGAGAGAGAAATACTCGTCTTGTACCGTCTTCTAAGTTTACTGTAATAAATGTAAATACAGTACACTGTGAAAGAACCAAGTTGAAGTTATCTCCTTATCTGAGATCAGTCAACAAAAACTATTTTACCCTCACAGTGCAACCAGAAGATCAAACGAACAAACAAAAATCCCAAAAATCTCACCAACAGTCTGTCTTATACATGTTTTCAATGTTCCTGTCAGCTTTGTGGATGAGCCACACAGTTCGCTCCCTAATAACATTAAAGGACCAGTGTGTAGGATTTTTTAGAATTTATTTATTAACAAAAACATGACACAACTCACCAAGCAACAAAAAAATTTAAAAATAAACAAAAACAAACCAAAATACACAATCAAACCTACAAAAAACCTCATTCCAAATAAAATAAACACACAGCATCTATCATCATGACTGATATCTCAAGATATTTCAAGGCCCAGCAATTTAAGTAACAAAATTAAATTAGATATCATTCCAATATTAAATGGAGAAGAAGAAAAGTAATGACAAAACAAGATACCTAATAACACCAACATTTTTAGATTTTTTCCCATCAGACAAAAAAAAAATATGAAAAATGTTTAACTGAAAGACTCTTGTACATTTGTCTACTGCTGTTTTCACTCTCAAATAGCATTAAAGGACGTCTGGGCCTCATGCAGGAAACACTCATGTGAACAGATTTGTTCTTAAGTGATGTGTTCGAGTGATTCAGGAGAACTTAGTGGTGGCCCAGACCTGAGGCAGGAGTAGTATGCAGTCAGTCTGCTGTTAATCAAACCAAAGTTTTTTATCAAAGACCGTAGTCATTAGTTTGAAAAATAAATTACACTTCATAATTATGTCAACATTATGCCGTTTGACTGCATTTCAAATTACAATCTTATTCTAAAATTACACATAAAGCCTGTCATCATTAATTCAGTGATGCATTATTACCTGCTGTCAGGTGTATTGTCTCTGTATCTGTATCTTGTCATGCAGGTTTATGAACTCAGTGTCCATGGGGACATCCTCACTTATTCTGTCCTCTGTCACTGTGATGGAAACTGCCCCTCGACTCCCTGCTCCCGTTATAGTCAGAGAAATGTTTTTTTTATTTTCTTCAAAGTCATTTTCATATCGAGACATTTCCTCTTTATGTCAATGACTGCTCGACCCTCAGGTAACGCAGCATTAACAGCGCTCGTTTTTCCTGTTTCTTTGCTGTAGCAGGTCTTTTAATTCCACTGCTGACGCTGTTAATTACTGATTTTCCTTCATGGATCTCCAAAAGCAGGATGTCAAAATTATGTTGAACTTGTGAAGTTCTTCTTATATGTCTCATGCACACGCTGATAGACCTTCTGTGCCTCTGAGGTTTAAATGCATTTAATTATCATGTCTAAATCATGGCTGATTTATAATTAGAAATATCAGATTCATGACATCGGATTTTCACTGTTGTGCTGCAGATTTTTGTTGTTTCCTTCTCATTGTGTGTTTTATGCTGGTAGCATGAACTAATGTACAAACTGTAAAACCAACAGATCATCAGCAGCACAATGTGATATATTCCCATAAATTCACAGATTGCACACCTGAGAATCTCTATCATTCCTTCTACGCCTCCATCTTTCCCACAATCCTCTATTATTCCTTTTTCCGTAACAGCTCCGAGGCAATCCGAGACTCACCTAAAGATATCTTTTTTTTTCACCTCCTTCACCCCCTCACTGCGTCTTACCATCTTAACAATGTTTTAAGTGCTTCAGGGTTCAGGGAAGGTTACGTCCAATCCCTCCGTTCTGTGTTCAACCATTTCTCTTCTGCTCCGTTTGATTATGGTCTGGACGGCCTACGCAGCACAGCCGAGAATATCTCCAGTGAAATCCAACCGCTTCCCTCTATGCACCTATCCCTCCATCCATCCTTTCATCAAACCACCAATTCCCCCATCACGTCTTGCCTTAAGTGCTTTAAGAAACCATATAATACCACACAAGGATATATTAGACCTTTCCTCTGCACCCCATCTCTCATCACCATAAGAGGGCCTTGATTAGAGCCCAGTGATAATTTCACCCTTTCTCTCCATCCCTTCATTGTAGCCATATTCCTGTAACCTCTCTCGCTCTCACTCCCCCGTAATCTTTGCATCATTCCAATTTTTCCTCTCAGTCTGCAGCCTCCAGCTCCGACTCCCTATCTGCATTTGATTGCATGTAATGGTGGTAGACTGAGAAGGCAAATTGGTGCCATTCAGCGCAGTTCAATCCGGGCCGAGCTGCTGATTTGTCATATTCATCTAAGGCCAGCTTTGATTGGCCTAATGGTCTGGAGGAGAGGTGGTGTGAGATACTCGACCTGACTCCAGGTCTGTGGCTTTCAAGGAGTAAATGTTAATATTTGTCATATTGAACACAATATGTGATGCTACATTATGTTTCTGTCCATGTATCAGCTGTAAGGTTCACATTTCTGTTATTGTTATGATAATATAATAGATCATTTTTGGTTTTTGTCTATGTTTAGGTCACAGCTGGCCACTTATAATTTATTTAATTGAAGAAGGAAAGCAGAAGCACAAACATTTTTTTATACATCCTCATTTTGCCTCTGTGCCGGTGAAAGCCATGACCAGAGGCTTTAAGCCCTTTTTAAACAAGCGCAGGCTCTAAGGTGGATGGTGCTCAGGCATTCAGAGCGTCTCCAACTCCACTTTGCTAATTATACAGTTCACAATCTGACAGGAAAGTACGACACAAGGCACAAGGTTTTATTTAGTCTGTTAAATAATCATAGATGTGTTTTAAGTCTAACATGATTGCAACCAATCAGAGTGTCACATGTATTAAATTATATATGTATTGTTTTATACGTAATTTCTATGACCTGGTCCGCTGGGTTAACTTCACTGTCCGCATCACAACAGATGGGTCATTTCAGCGTCTCTGTTCGTATCTCTAACTTGGCAAATCAGTCATAGCAATGCGCCAGAGGCGAGCGCACCCGACTCGTAAAGGGAATGAGAGTTGATGTTATGATCACTAGCTGATGGGCTGCAAACGGGTGAAATAGGATGGAGTGTTTCCTTGTTTTTGTGCACATTACCGGTTGAATCCACCAAACATGGCACGTCTGCACTCCGGTTCTGGTCCGTCCTCCGCATGGCTGCAGGCTGGCTGCTCAGATTTTCTTGATCCATCCTCTTTCCTTGCTCTTTGTACTTCTACCATGAATAAGCAGGCTACATGGTTAGATAGTTTTTTTACTGTCTGTCTTTATGATCGTGAGTCGGCACAGGGGCCTTTTATTTTGAAAATTAATGGGTCTGTGTCTGATTCCTTCCCACGTGATGTGCTTTGTGCTAACTGACGCGGCATCCGTCAAAAATAGACTTGGTGCGTATTTGAAACAGAGCAGAGCGGAGAGCCGCTCCTGGGATGCGCTGAGGCGCCACTGGTGGAATCAAAGGCGTTGTGTAGATCGGCTGCGATCAGCTCCGGCTGACGTGGTGCGGCCGTTAACACGACGCAACCACATGTGGTGGAATTTACCGGTTACGTGCAATCAGACACACAAAAAGATGACTGCTGTGACATTACAGCCCACATGTAAACATGACTACAGCGGGTTACTTACTGAAAGCAGCCTCTCAGGTCATTGAAGTAAGAGGAAACCATATCGACATCATTAAGTGATGTTTTAATGATCAGAGAAGCTTCACTTTTGTTTCCATGTGCGCGTAACGCCACTGCCACAAATATTGTTAATAATTAAGCAGAAAAACTAAACTTTTAGTTATAAACAGACAGGACAGAGGGAACTGTTCAAAGGAAATAATCTTTTAGACAGCTTTGATGGAAGTCAGTATTTATGCGGCTGCTTTTCTCCAAGCAGTTTAAGTGTAAGAACTATGACTATGTTTGAGACCTTTTGGATAAGTAGAAGAACACAGGTGCAAAATTGTTTGATAAATTATTCTGACTGGCTTTTTACTCACAAAGCTTTTATTGCACTCTCAGTAACAAGATTTTGCTCTACAAACGGAAAATCGACTTACGTTTGGCAGCTTTTAAATCACAATGTTACGATGGTAACTGAAGGCTCAGTGGTCGACGGCTGTTCGGCATCGAGATGTACGATGTCATCTTCCATCGGCCCGACCCTAATTGCTAAAAAGGCCAGATTAAAATGCAGTTCTTTATGTCATTAATGAAGAGATGGTGCAGAAGTGTAGGAAGGTTTAATGTAATTACTGTAATCTTTCATTCACATTCACAACCCAGACATTAAAGTCTGACTCTGACTGTTTGTTTCTGATGCCCTTTAAAGTGGACAGCTGGCTCTGTCATCTGAACTGCTGCCACCTGCCAATCAGACATGCCAATCATCTGTGTGTGTGTGTGTGTGTGTGTGTGTGTGTGTGTGTGCGTGTGTGTGTGTGTGTGTGTGTGTGTGTCTGTGTCTGTGCACGGTGGTAACCATCCTTCCCTCATGAATATTCATGTGGTGATAAAACATGATTGGTCACACAGTCAGATGGTTGTCATACATTTGGCACATGAGTTGCTGTGAATCTTCCTCAGATGCTGTGTGTGTGTGTGTGTGTGTGTGTGTGTGTGTGTGTGTGTGTGTGTGTGTGTGTGTGTGTGTGTGTGTGTGTGCATGTTGTCTCAAAATTGTCTACAGTTGTGTGACCCTTTTGTTTCTTTCTCTTATGTGTATCTTGTCTCTTACTTGCTTTGACTGTTAAGGTTGATGAAGTCGACCCTCTGAGCATTTACTTTGCAATCACACACACACACACACACACACACACACACACACACACACACACACACACACACACACACACACGCACACATCTACAACCATAAGTTAATGTTTTACTGACGTAATGAACATGGGTTGAGAGTATGGTTCTCCGAGCTGGTCTGACGTCTGTGTGAGTGTGTGTGCATGTGTTTGTCACTGTGTGTGTGTGTGTGTGTGTGTGTGTGTGTGTGTGTGTGTGTGTGTGTGTGTGTGTGTGTGTGTGTGTGTGCGTGTGTCTGTGTGTGTGTGTTTGGCTGGTTGTGAAAAAGAGAGACGGCCTGCACAAATGAAAATATGGTAATCTATTAGGTGAGACTGGGAATGAACGCGACTGACCAGAACCAGAGACAGACTGGTGCTGCTGCTGTTGCCAGTGCATCATGTTTATGTGATTGTTGATTTGCGTCTCTTCATTTTCAGATTGAAAACGGTGTGAATTTATGAGAATCTATGATAATAAATGCATGGTTGCCTGTTTGGTTTCACGCACCTCCATCAAGCCCACATTGCTCTCTTTTGTGTGTGTTCTTGCATGTGCATGTATGTTTTCTGACTTAATATATTTTACATTCATAAGAATCTTTTTAAGGACCTGTATTTACTAAACTAAAATTTCATTGCTGCTTAATTGAAGAATGCAACAAAAAGCAAAAAAAATGGTTCCAGTTACAACCATCTTTCTCTATCAGCACTGAATTTGCTCCCATTCTCTACCTCTCATTGATGCTTCCTTTTTCTTTTTTCCTTCTTTCTTCTCTTCACTCTCTCCAGCTGATTATAATGTGGCACCTGTGGTTAACTTAAAAGGTACTGCATACTTTTACGTGTTTCTTCACTGTAAACTAAATTATGTCACTGTACTGTGATTAAACACATCAACGGTGGTGTAATTTTGTCATTTCATAATAAATTTATAAGTATCTGTATTTCATGGTTTTCATGTTTTTTTGCTAAGAGATAAGATACGATAAGATATTCCTTTATTAGTCCCACAGTGGGGAAATTTTCAGTGTTAGCGCAGCAAAGTGTATAGCAAAAATAGTAAAATCAACAGCAAAAAGAGACAATAAATAGCAGCAAGCAATATAAACAGGGAGATATAACTAGGAACAGGGAGATATAACCCTCTCTTTAGTATTTTCCGATGTCCACTGTACTGCAGCAGGGAACTGCAGGGCTATGGCTACGTACTGACACTCTTCCACAGACACTTGTCGGCCTTTTGGATTGCGACTTTTGCCCGTGTTGAGTCAAACCGTGCTGCGCTGATTTGTGTTGCATGACTTCTCATAATACACCGAGCTGTTCCCGAGGTCTCTTTAGTAGGCCCAAAGCACGCCAGATCTGCCTCCAAGCAGGCTGCGGTGACGTCTCGCCATCTGCGCCCTACCCATGACTGCCGCCCTTCTCCCCCTCAAACAAGTGTGTGTCGTGAGACTGCGTGCAGGAACGCAGAGAAAAGTGTTTTTAAATGTCAGCTGTCAGTACTTCTGTAGCTTCTGACTGAATCTCTGTGGTCTGAAGTTTAGTTTCTCTCCTGCATTGCTGTTTTTACTTTCTGGTATCTGCTACTCTTTCGTGTTCACTTTTAGCCATACGGCAGTCATGAAGTTACAGCTGATGAAAACTGAACATTTCTGCATTTTGCTGTTTTTTAAAAAGTGTTTCAATAACAAAATAACAGTGGACATTTATTATGAAGAATATATATGAAATTAAATGGTTATGCACCACTTTCGAGCCACTCAACTCAAGCTTCATCAAGCTTGTCTTCAGCAAAAGTACACACCTTGAAGTGGGTATCCTTATTGTAATGGCGATGTAGATCCTTTCCTTGCTGGGCTGATGTGCCGACTCAAACTGAGTCGAGCCCAGCCAGCACCTGTGTATGAACAAGAAGTAGCAGACAGACACAGAAACCTTTTCAAAAACAGCCACAAATGTGCTTCTTGTGTTGTCAAAGCTCCAGTGCTCTCTGAGTCTCCAGTGTGTCTGACAGCAGCAGCTGTTCATGGTTGGTTAGCTCTCACTGCTAGCTGAGCGGTGATCACTCTCTCTGGTCGATGTTGTAGCCACAGCGCCTATGGTGCTTGTCCCGTGCACCCCGGCCTGCCCCTCCTGCTCAGCATCTTGCCCTCTTTTTTAAAATTATACAGTGGGTGAAGTTGGGCTCAGACCTGGAGGTGCAGTAACACTTTAAAGTGCTCCTTCGCTGGGGCTTTTAGACCATCTCGATGGTGAGGGCTATAATTGTGCAGCCCCATCAGGTTTTGGTTAACGCATAATTTGTGGAAGGAGGCTGGTTAAAGTTCTTTATGCAGGAAAAAACCTCGTCATTTGACCAGACAGTGCCTGTCATTGTTTCATAATTAGACAGCACATGCTTGAAAGGGGGGAAGGGCCCACCAGCTGCCAATCAAACATCATGACAGGAAGTCATTGGAGTGTCACAGAATTATGTCATGCCTGCCAATCATGGCTGTGTGTGTGTGTGTGTGTGTGTGTGTGTGTGTGTGTGTGTGTGTGTGTGTGTGTGTGTGAGTGAGTGTGTGCTTGTGTTAGAAAGTGTGCTTTTCTTCCACAGTGTCTATCTGCTTACATGTATGTTTGTGTGCTTGCGCTCGTTATCGCAGCACACCTGTCAATCATCCGTTCCCTCAGGGATCCTTTGCCAATGATAGCAAAGGGAGGCGTGTCTGTGGAGTGGCAGAGGGAGGGAGTGAGAGAAGAGCAGAAGAATAGAGAGAATAGGTGAAGTGAGAGTCACAGATGTTTGCACTCGTTTTCTGCTCGTTTGTCAGCGGCTTTTCTCCTCATGGACCATTCAGAAGCACAAGTGTGGAACAGCCCTCTGAACACTCACTGTCTGTCATTCCAAGTAGCATCTCTTTGTGCGTGTGTTTGCTCTTTTAAAACAAAACTTAAATTTAAAAATTTGTTCAAGGAGATCAGCCGGGAACAGAGTGAGGAAAATTTAATCATCCTTTTATATGCATTTTCCAGTCGGTAAGCAATTATGAGGATATATTATGTACAACAGATTTTGTTTGCTTTATATTACTTACTTACAACTGTTTGGTAGCTTAACAAAACCGACCATGAAAAGAAACAATAATGGTAGATTTTTTTTATCCATCCTACCTTTTCCTGCACAGATGGAAGCTTTAAGAAACCTGTGCATCTATTTCTAATTAAATCTTTCACGCATGCAAATGAGAGTAGCCATACACTTTCCATACAGATTGTGGTGTTAGGCCATGAATATTCACGAGTCATCATTCTGTTCCCACTAATGGCAGAACAAGAGGTAATTTATTCATCCTAACTGGCTGTTAATCAGCTGTTCTTACTCTGATATTCCTTGTGAAATTGTGCTCACGCCATGATGTCGTAGCTTTAAAACACGTTCTGGACGTCCATGCGATGTGTGCGTGCATGTTAAACTTGCAGGTTTTTAGCCAGCTTGATTTTTTTCCTCCCTATCACACGTTCTTTTCAATTTTTGACTTTTTACTAAATCATTGTAGGAAAAAAAATGGCAAAATCAAAAAGTAAAATAGAGAATGAGGAAAATTAGTCTCACCTCCAGCCCCTTTCTAAGTCTGTAAATGTGAGCTGTGGTGCCACTCAGCAAATGGTTTGTGATTCATTACTCATGTCGGTCAGAGGACATTTTAAACAACTAACATGAAAGGGAAGTTCCTGACAGGCAGAAGTTATGACTAGAAAAAAGAAACAAAAATTAAGCAAATTATGTTTTTGCCTTCTGTTCAACACAAAGTTGCAAAGAGAGCGAAAAGGTCAAAGGTGAGTGTCATGACATAATGAGACAATCTACTCCCCATTCACTAATGTGGGCATGTACGAAAAGACAAAAGGCACTCAGCTGAATACGGCCCAGTCGGTCTTTGTGCTCGGCCTGGAGGCAGGAGAAAGACTTCTCGCTCTTCTCGGCTTTTCTTTGATAATTTCTTTTCCCATCTACGCTGTGGCGTCTCAAGTGTATATCCCTCTGTGTCTATTGTTTCCTCACTCATATGCAAAAGGGCACATGCACGCACAAAACTCCACACTTCCTCATTTAATTGCTGAATGTCTGTAGGTTCTATATGCTGCTGATTGTATTTTACGTATATCTTCATTCATTTGTGTGTGTTTGCATCCAGGCCTCCCAGGACAGTCCAGTAATAACAATATCATTAGGGACTGGAGAGAGAGAGCAGGTCTAATTAAGCTGTTAGGTGTCCATTATCTTTGTCATCATCTTTCTTTTCTCTCCATACGTCCCTTGCGTGTGCTGCTATATGTAGGTAAATCAAACATAGTTACAGATGGTTGCTTGTTTAATGTAGTCAGTATCATTCATCTTGAGTGTGAAACTCGGCCTTGTGGAGAAAACGCCTTTGCAAATGAACGCAGGGAATTAGGGAAAAAAAGACTTATGATGGAAAGAAAGTAACACAGTAAGGCAGGTCGAGTCTCGTCCCCAAACTCTTTAATGAAGTCACACAGTTGTAACTCGTGCAGAAAGTGTCTTGGCATTATGTCACTGAAATGAGCAGGGACATCCCTGAAAAACAAGATGTCTCTCCAAAACCTTTATGTACCTTTCTGCATTAATGGGGTCTTCACAAATGCGACAGTAACCCATGATGCCATGGGGATGAACTCAACCCTCATACCATCACAGTTGCTGGCTTTTGAAGTTAGTGCTGGTAACAATGTGGATGGTCCTTTTCCTCTTAAGACGGGAGTTCATGAAGTGCATAACTTCCAAAAACAGTTTGAAATGTTGACTTATTACACTTTTCCAACATGTGTTAGATGAGCTCGGGTCCAGAGAAGTCTGCAGTGTTTCTGGATGTTGTTGATATATGTCTTTCTCTTTGCATGGTAGAGTCTTAACTTGGATTTGTAGATGCAGAGACAAACTGTGTTTACTGACAATGGTTTTCCAAAGTGTTCCTGAGCCCATGAAGTGTCCTTATCCATCAATTCATGTCAGGTTTTAATGCAGTGCTGCTTGAGGGGTTGATGGTCACAGGCATTCAGTGTTAGTTTTTTAGTCTTGTCCTTTACGTTTTCTCTGGATTCTCAGAAACATTTAACATTTTATGGATTGAAGGTGGTAAAATTCTTTTTTCATGAAGTGAACGACTGAGCCTTTTGAGGATGATCCTTTAACACCCCTTCATGATACTGTCCCTGTCATGTGTTTGCCTCTGTTATGTTCCAAACGGGTGATTTTTTTGAGCATCCCACAACTTTTCCAGTCTTTTGCCGCTGTCCAAACTTTTTTGGAACATGTTGCAGGCATCAAGTTCAGTCCATATTTACAAAAAAAAGTTTGAATATTACATATCTCACCTTTGTACTGTATTCAGATGAATATAAGTTATAAGTTATAAAGTCTGTGTTTGCTTAAGTTTTGCAGAGTGACTTTTTTGGAATGAGGGTTGTGTGTCTGTCATGTCAGGTTTTATCTGTTTAATCTCCATCTGTCGGCAGTATTCCTTTTCAATTCATGGGTTTTTGTCTTTGGGCTTTTATCTGTTAGATGTTTTACTTTACAGTGATGGGTGTGTTAAGTTTGGTCTTAAGATATTTTCAGTCGCAGGTAAGATAAATTATGAAACCCAGCCTTTCCATCTTTTCATTTTCTCTTAAAAAGAGAAATAAGGATGATGGTGTAGAAGAGAGGAGAGGAGGGGATGGGAGAGGTTAAGTGCTGTGAGAGAAGTGTTTGATATCAAGGGACGACATGCTGAACGAGACGGCGAGATGAAGGGGTGACGGCGAGGTGAGCTATGCATGGAAGGAAACTGAAATAAGGGTAATAAGAGAAAAATGAGGTAAAAAAGGAGGAAAAGAGGTGAAAGAGGGGTAAGTGAGGGGAAGACAGAGAGTTGAAGGAAAGGGTAAGCCTCTAACTCGGTAGGTAACCGTAATTAGAGCAAGGCTCGTCCCCTGTGAAGCAAATACACACTGTTGCGTGCACACACACGGCTATAGCCTCTCATTGCCCATTGAACCCCCCTCTGTGGGCAGTGAATAGGCTTTTTTTTTACCCCCCCAGTCCACATTAAGCATTTCAAAGAAACGATATTAACTCAGCTCACACACTGCAGCCATGCACAGACATGCACAAACGAAACTACTGAACAGTCACGCACAAAAATCACACACTTTAAACGATGACCATGAATGTAGTTTTAAATAATGCACAGGCAGGTATAGTGATACTTCAAAAACATCAGCGGGCGTTGGGATCGGAAGTGCAGACAAAAGAATAATACATCAATAAATTCAGGAGATAAATAAAACATAAGGCGTGCGATAAGGTCACAGTTTGCATGTCGGGGATATTAACTATTTAGCAGGTGTGACTGGCTCAATTAACCACGTCCGTCTCACTGTAGAGCTGCTGGGGTAGAAAGAGCAGAGAGTCATAATGAGTAGAGAGCTGCTTTGTTTTCTTTCCTCTTTGCGTCATCATGTGAGCAGGGATATAACTGCCTTTTTATGAATAAATGTCAATCATCTTTTCTGGCATAAAAGTAGTTTGGCTTTTTTGAAGTGGGATTGCAGGAGGTACTTAGTTGTAGGTGTCGGTCGCCGCACGGCCACAGACGCATCAGGAGTGTCGATGTAGGAAGCTGAGCAATGTGTCACTGTGGACAGGCTCAGCAGCAAAATGAGTTTTAGCCACGTAATAAAAGGCCCACATAAAAAAAAAAAATCTGCATCATTTTAAGTATACACTATTTTTAGAATATTTTCACCCCTCTATCAGGACGTCAGACAGCCTTTTCCAACAGGAAATCGCTATCATATCGGCCAGATATCACCCTCTAGACTCCTTTAGCGAAAACACCAGTTTTACTTTGCAGAATACAGAGTTGCTCGTCTCCTGCTCACTTGCTTGGTGAGTTTAGATTTTGCTGCTTTGTGAATTTGGTTATTCCGATGTCATTTTTTAAAATGCACACAACAACAAACTGACTAACCAATTAAGGCAGTGGGAGATGAGAAACTCATATAACAGTAGTGTACCGTAAAGCAGTGAAAAATATTCTAAATATAGCATACACTTTAACAGATATTAATTTTTAAGTGGCTAAAAATATGTTTTACTACTAAATTTGTCCACTGCAGTTTATTGCTTAGGTCCCTGCACCCATACTCTTGATTTTCTCCAAACTGGGGTCGTTGCAATAATATAATAATATAATGAGGCCTGGTTGTAATCTGGAGCACTTTTGGAGAAAGTGAAGAAGTTATTTAATAGTCAGTGTTTTGTTACAGACATCCAATTTGATTTTAGAAGAAAAGTTGCAAAAATGTTGGTGAATGCTGTTAATTAGAAAGACTGAACAATCAGAAATCGGCAGGTCAGACACTTGAAAAAAAGAAAAGAAAAGAAAAGAAAAGAAAGAAAATTGGAATCGGTGCATTCCTGTTCTTCTATTAAGAAGAAAAAGAACAAAACAACAACAGCAATTTCATCCATCATTCCCTTTAAATATCTTTCACACCATGTATCTCCATCCACTGAAGTGGTGATGCGCTTAACTGATTTGTCTAAATGTTTTTTTTTATTCTCTAGCAAAAGCCAGTCTGTCCTGAAGCCATCATTGTTCATGCACATGTGGTCATGAAGTTTAGTCAGGTGTGTGTGTGTGTGTGTGTGTGTGTGTGTGTGTGCATGATTCATGCTGCTCTGCAGGTAATGACTTGTCCAGCGTCCAGTAGTGCTGAGTGTGCCGCTGATGCTGACCACACACAAACCGTATTGACTGCTGTGGTTTGAGTATTGATATGCGACCACTTAAAACAGGTGTCTAAGTCCATTGTGTGTGAGCCATCTTTTAATTTAGATTAGAGCTGCACAGAGCTCGTACTCGCAGTGTGAAGCAATACTTTCCATTAGTGCTGCAGCTAACAATTATTTTCATTTCACACTGTCGATTATGAATAAAGAAGCCAAAGGAGAATTTTGACTTTTCTTTTTGAAAAGTCACCCGCACTGATCAATCAATTATTAAAATAGTTGGTGATTAATTTAATTTAAAACTGGATTGTGACAGAACAGCCAGGGTTGTAAAAATCAAAGTGATGGACAGCGAGAAAGTCTAACGCATCCTCTGCTCCACACTTGTTTCTATGTAATAATGATCTTCTGTTCTAAAGAGGAGGGAATCACAAAAACAGTCAGGGAAGTTAAAAAAAAAGAAAAGCTAGAAACTTCACTTTTGGCAACATTTCAATTTAAATGTGACTTGACTGTAACGTTAGCTGCAGGGCAGCGCTGGCAAGACTTTAGCAACAGCAGCAGTAGTGCAGGCTAAAGGGTTACGTTTAGCTCAGGACTGTTAAGTCGCCTGCCAGCGACAAGTGGTCGATGTGGAGTCATATCGTTTAGGAGTTACAGAAGAGTGCGATTTACCTTCATATATGTGTGTGTGTGTGTGTCTGTGAGAGTCTAACGAGGGTCCTCTGGTCTCGACACTGAGTCACAGGCTGTGTCAGAAGCTCGGACACAAATAACTCGGTGTGTGTCTGCGTTCATGTCACTGCATTTTAGACGTGCATGCATGTTGTCTGAATGGTGTTAATGTGCAGTTTATTCCTCATGTGCTTCTGCAGCACCACATCCTGCTGAAGGCTGTTGAAACCTCCATACAGAGTTATTATATTATTCTGTTTTTTTTTTCCCTCTAAACTTTCTCAATGTTTCTGTTTGTTTCTCTGCTTCTTTCTGTCCAGATTCGGGAAGAAAAAAGAGGAGAAGAAGGAGGCCAAAGCAGCTCTGCAGCGACAGAAGTCAGACATTCTGAGCGACCATGAGCTGGAGAGGATGAAAGATGAGAGGGAAAGGTGGGAAGCCCTCTGAAAATGAGATGATTATGTTTTTTTTGGTGCTTTAAATTTGCTGACATCCAGCCTGAGATACTGTGTGTATTCACTTCTCTTTTCTCAGTGTGGAAAGTTCTGTAGCCATCTTTTTTTTCCTTCTTGGTTGGTTGCAGATGATTGTTCACTTATTATTATCATGGAGCTCATTGAAACCACTTCAGTGCATCTCTGCCATTCTTTTCCTTTATTGCCTGTCATTCCTTCCATTCTCTCCGTCCCCCTCTACTCCGTGCTTGTCATTCCTGAGCTCTGTACTAATGGTATGCTTCTGTGTGGTTTGTTTGAAGATGTTAAGATGTGGTAACCCTTGTTGTAACTCATCATCATTTGTCTTCTCATCAGAATTGTCAGCATTTCAATAATCTTTCTAGACTTCTTGACTGGCTCTCCATCTGTCTGTCAGGATCGAGGCGTCACACCCTGAGCTGCGAGACCAGCGGTCCAGAGACCAGCAAGGCGGCGGCGGCGGCGGGGGCTCTGCTTATCCAGATGTTGAGGATGACGATGCAGACCCCAACTACGCCCGCATACAATCCTTCAGAGACCGAAACGCGGGTTCGGTGCCACAGCCGCTGCCTCAGTCGCCTCCCTACAGCACGATTCAGCACGCTCATGCCCGCACTCCTTCCCCTCAAGGCCCGTCTGCCTTTCCAGGTCATGGGAATCACGACCCTGTTGCCCTCCCTGATGACGACCCCCTTGATAGGCTGTACGCCAAGGTCAATAAACCAAGAGGAGGTGGAACCACGTCTCCTCCTGTCTCTGCTTCGGCCAATGACAGGTAAGGAAACCTGGTCTTCTCTGACCAGCAGCATAAAAAGGTTTGGTTTAATAGTTTGACACTCACACCTTGAATTAAAATATGTCTTGTCATATTTTGAGTGTGATTTATTTCCCAAAAAATAGACAGACTGCACATTAAAAAAATTTACTGAAAAGTTGCAAAATCCAGCAACAAAGTTGGCAAGTTTCTGCTGACGTACTTGTTGCATATTCACATGATTAATGTGGTCACAGTTTGTCCCTGACCACTTCAGGTGCGTCTTGGGTCATTTACACACATGCTTCCATGTGGTCAAGCACTATTCAGTTGGAATCTGATCACCCAAACATTTTAATGCAAGGTGTAAAATGGGCTGTGAGGATTCATACAGTCTGTCTTGAATTGAATTGAATCATCTAATCAAGTATTATTGGTTTTGTCTTTTTGCAACCTGTGGATAAACGTGTTCCACTCTCTTCAGTTTCTCAGTGCAGTATTACGTTGCTGATGCTTCATATTTTCCCCTCTCTGTTCCCCTCACCTGTCTCAATCAGGTTTATGTGCCCCAAGCCTGTGTGTGTGTGTGTGTGTGTGTGTGTGTGTGTGTGTGTGTTTGTGTGTGTGTGTGGTTGACAGCAGTAGAGAGATAGAGTCAGACAAACAAAAAGGAAAGATTGAATTGTTTGTGCTTGCTTTGAGTTCCACATGCCCACTGACATACATATTGTGTGTGTGTGTGTGTGTGTGTGTGTGTGTGTGTGTGTGTGTGTGTGTGTGTGTGTGTGTGTGTGTGTGTGTGTGTGTGTGTGTGTGCCCCAGCAAAAAAAAAAAAAACATACCCGCAGGGCTCAGTGTGTTTCTCTCAGCTCCACAATCCTTACTCCTTACTTTTATTATGTCAGTCACAGTTCACTTACTTGTGAATATTTCTACCAGTACAGATATTCTCTCACACAGACACACATCCACCTTATTTCAGTACCTGTCTTCATGCAGGGAAGTAAACCTGTCTGACGGACAGTTCCAGGCTTCACAGTAATGTTTTCTGACACTGTCTTTCTCATATTGTTTCCTCCGTGCATAAACAGTGTCAACACTCATTTGACCTTGGTTTTTGAGGTGCACGTCTTTAAGAATTTTATTAAAAGCAAACTGCTGTGCGAGGCCAGTCCAAGACAAGGATGTAAAAGTCATGCCGGGTTCATCCAGAACTGCACTCAGGTCAAAGGTGAGACGCCACTGTCTTCAAGTAAAAATAAGTAAAGGCTGCTTGAACTTGAGTGTAATAAAAATAATTTGTCCTAAATAGAGTTTAGTGTTTAATTGTCAGTATGTAGCAGAGGTGGGTCCAAGTCATCGTTTTTCAAGTCACAAGTCAAGTCCTGAGGCCTAAACTTTGAGTTTCATGCTCTCCACCAGATGTTAACCAAAGACTCCTGACTTACTGTTCTTTGTGCAAATTCAACTGTTGAACGAAGTTGGAAGTTGTTGCGTCCACTTTTGTAATTTTTCAACTTGCACATTTTGCAAACTGTTCATTTGGTTGAACGCCTCATAGCTTTTTTTCCGATGGGAGTAACATAACGTCAGTTCTTCATGGGATCTCCTGAAACTTGTTTGGATGCTGTCAGACCAATTAATTAAATTAAGTGTCAACTTACTTAGAATGCATAACGTTACGTTAATCTTAGTTGGTTTAGGAAATTAATTACTTCATGACGTGCATTTTAAATATTCAGATGCCAGGCTTGGTGGAAGGTGTCAAGTGTTTTCATGTCAGAAGGCTCAACTTCAAGTAAAGTCATGAGTCGCTGATGTTCAAGTCCAAGTGAAGTTTCTTGTGTTTTTTAATTTTGTGAAGTCGTGTTCCAACTCATATGTCTGTTATATACTATGTTCTACAGGTTTCATCCCTTAACTGCAGAAAATGAATATTTTACATGTTTTAAAGGGGCATGTTAGTTAGGCTGCTCTTATAAAAGATCCGTCCCTTTCCTTTAAATCTTTATGTAAGAAACAGGAAGTGAATTTCTTTCTCTCACTACTGTCCATTTTTGGAATGGATGTATAAAAGAGAACTGGACACAAACATTTAGACACAAATGTGTGAAAATTTGTCGCAAATCAGGAGAAATGCAAGAGAACTGTGATCTGTGGAGAGGGGCGATGAAACACCAGAGTCTTCTGGGAAAATTGTGAGAGTTGACATGTATGTTAAAACATTGTATTTTTATTTATGTACATATTTTATATTTTAGAAACTTGTCCAGTACTACAGTTTCTAACACACTGCTACTTTATTGAACAAACTCATAATGAACTAGATGAATAAGTAAGTCTCATGGATCCAGTTTGGGCTTTTCCAGAGGACTTGATCTCAATGCTAATTTGTGGCTGTTTAGTTTAATTTAACCGATATTTATTTACTGATGTTCTTCCGTCTCTTTCCCCTTTTTAAAAGAAGAATGAGTATAAAAATGTCTGGATTTTGGAAATCTGCACCCGCAGTGCAGCCGTCCTGGCAGATAGTGCTGTTCATTTATCATCACTTCCTGAAACCTGATGATGCAGACAGGAGGAAGTGCAGGTATTGGCTGACAGTAATCAATGATGCCAAAAAAAGAAGGCAGTGTGTCAGCGGTGTATGTGTGTGTGTGTGTGTGTGTGTGTGTGTGTGTGTGTGTGTGTGTGTGTGTGTGTGTGTGCGTGTGTCTGTGTGTCTGTGTGTGACTGTGTGTCAAGGGAGGACAGGGCCGCCACGGTTTGCATGTGGGAGACGGAGATAAACAAAATCGCTAAGGACTCCATTCCATCAGCACCTCGGCAAAACACACACACACACACACACACACACACACACACACACACACACACACACACACACACACACACACACACACACACAGTAAGAGTAATGGAGTGATAACAACATGTAGCTCACAAATGTACAGAGTTGTGTGTTCATGGAGGCTGAATATGAGATATAGATAGACTGTCTGTTAGAAACTGAGACATGGATATTAAAAACCCAGACAACGAAGCAGCCACTGCCTCGGCCTTCATAATGTTGGATAATGATGATAATTTAAGAGATGAAACAACACCATCAGCTGAACTTAGACCACCCTGTCTGACTCGCGCCCTCCCCTGGACGCTCCGTGTGTGCGGCTGGAATTAACCTGTTTGCTCAGTCAGTGCATTAATACGAACTTTTAGACGATCTTGATTCAAAAATCCAGATCAGCTGGAATATTCAGTGAATAGCATCATTATGCTTGGTTTAAATTTGGCTGCCTCATGAACTGAAGAAGCCTCTTGGATGAGAGGCGAAAACGTCTTCAAGAACTCTGCCAAGTCCAGTTGCCGACAACAACCTTTTCTACATTTAAAGAAGTATAAGTCTTATTATACATCATATTAAATTCTTTGTGCTTTGAGTCTTTGCTTTCTTTTGTACTAGTGGTGAAACAAATTGTGCCTGATCAGTACAGGTGTCCAAATTTCAATATTAATGTGATTTTAATTTTATAATCAAAATCAAAGCTAGAATTTGCAACCGTCCAGTTTTTTCTCTCATCCCTGACTACTTGAATGTGGCGCTTGCGCAAAGAAAAAAATAACAATTCAAAGAAGACACAGCATAACTTACTGACTGTTATATCACACTGAAACTTAATCATTTGAACAGATAAATGACTGCTGTCAGGATGTAAAACCAACAATCTGTTTTCTGTTGTTTTCTGTCAGTAGTGTTATCTGCCTTCAAACTTTGAAGTTTCAAGGACCAGTTTGTAAGATTTAATGGCGTCCAGTGGTGAGCTAGCAGATTGCAGACACCTCTCTTGCGTTCCAGTCGTGTTGGAGAGACTACAATGGCGGGGAAACTTGCAAAAGGCCGTATGTAGAGCCGGTGTTTGGTTTGTCCATTCAGGGCTACTGTGGGAAACTAGGGCTGCACATTTTTTAACTGATAGTTATAAAAAACAGATAAATGCACATTAATGTATAAGGTCGGGACGCATGGTTGATGCAGGGGGAAAATTCTTACCCGTAACCACAGACAGTTTCGATGCTCGCTGTACTCCTGCTTTAGTTTCTTTGCGCTCCAGTTGGCATCATGTAAACTGGCTGGTGTGCTTTTTCTCAAGTTTTCCAAGGAATTATTCAAATAAACAGCACCAAGCTTTCTGCAACAGTTTTATTGTCTTTGCAGGATTTTGAACATCATGTCAGTTTCTATGGACAGCTGCTGACAAGGGCAACAGTGTGTGGTAATTTATATAGGTCTTAAAATGGAGTCAATTATATCCCCCAGCACATGTGCCTGGCTGCATGAGTGCGTTTGTGTGTGTGTGTCGGAGAGTTATTTATTTTTTATCAGTGGTTTGCTTTAAACAGCTCTATTATGGAAGGACAGTTATTTAACCACACAGCACAGTAATATATCACACTGTCTGCTTCTCAACCAGCCCACCACCTTTAATTGTAAAGGGCACAGCCAGCTCGATTCCTTATGCATGGCAGAGTTTAATGCAGACTCATTTAGTAAACCCATTATACACACACACAGACACACACAGACACACACACACACACCAGACATTTGGTAAAGATTATCCATACACCAAGGCATGAATGTGTTTTGGTAGAAGAAGCACTCACACAGACACACTCTCACTCACACAGGCCCAAAATAATCTACTTTTTCTTCTTGATCCTTTCCATACAACTACAATGAACTACATTTTCACAGGAAGTTAGCACATAGTTAGCTACTTAGCTAACTCTGCTGCAGAATAAACACATTACAGAAACATGAATTTATTTTCTGTGGTAGCAAACACAACACACATCCTTTCAGGAACTATTATGCTGCAACCTGAACACTTCAGCCTCAATATCAGTGTCACCGTTGTTGTTATTACTCCTCCTCGATGCTTTATTATCACTCTTTCTTCACTGGTCTTATATTTTATACTCAAGAAGCAGCTGTTACATGTCACAATGCCAGACGAGAGAATTACTCAGTGGAGTGGGTGAATTCAAAGGTCTGGACCCGAGCAAAGTGTTAACCAGGGACACACAGAACCTGCACCCACACAACTCTGTTTTCACTTCTGCAGATTTTACGCAAATTTTAAATAAATAGAGAATGTTATCAAGAAGCTAATTAATATTATTCTTATTATTACTTACAGATGTATATATTATTTATGTCTATATTTGTTTGAATATGTGTTGCAGAATGATTACTTGTTTGTTTTGCAAATTCATATTTGGTCTCTCTGCTCTAAATGCTCCAATGCTCTCTGCATTTAAGTAGCTGTGTGTCCTACATTTTGACTTTTCCAACGAGCGTTTGCTTAAATCAAATTCAAAGGTCCAACTCGAGCAGGGGTTCTCAACCTTTTGGCCCACTTCTTATTGTTCAAAAATGTCAGAGGACCACATTACCGAATAAATAACAAACAAAAACAGAAGACAAAAAGAGGGAGAAGAACTAATCTGCGCTGTGACAGGATTTCACCACATGCTTTCGGCTCAGCATCACCGTCCTCCATTATGGATCCAAATTTAATGTAATCAGGGTCATGTTCCCTCTCCACATGCACGCTGTCGAGCTTTTACTTAAACAGGGTTACCTCCCACCTCACTTTTCTCTTTTAAAAACAGATTAATTATGGGTCACTGCATCTGAGGGAACCTTGGCTTGTTAACAGTGGCATAACGTGATATTCAAACAAAACTAGACATTAAGACAAAAAGATTAATTTGATGTTTTTGAGAATTCTTAACCACGTTTAGAAATAAATATAACCAGCTTTGTAAATAAACAAAAAACAACAGCAACAACAACATATCTATTTGTCAGTACCACTGTCTCAGGTTGTCCACTGGTTGAGAATGACTCTACTAAAATCTTAATCATGTTTTAATGTATTATTGCTCAGAAACAATCTTTGTTATCTTAAATAATTATCTGTCACATCATAAGCAATTACAAGTCATCATCTTCACATTTATCCACACAAGACTGTTTTCAAAAATCTTAAGCTTCTCCTGAAATTCCATACTAACAAGATGTTTAGTACACTAAAACAGTATATGAGATTTTAATTTTTAGAATGAAACCTGAGTATGAACCCAATAGTACACAAGGTGCATACTGGAAAAAATATGTCCCACATTTCAATGAAGTAATGATGACAACAGACAAAAGAGGACGGCAACCAAGGCAGCTCTGGCATGACATTAATAACAATTAAATTCAAGTACGGTTTCACTTTTTCTTGCTATTATGGGTTACCATGGTTACGTGTCTCCAAACACCAAGCAAGCTCTCAGGAAGTGACGCAATGGACGCTGAGCAGTGTGTCCAACAAGATAAATACTACCGTTTATTCACACAAAAATATGTTAAACAGTCAAATTTTGGGTTTGTAGTGATTTTGGAGGCATCGTACGTCTATGTGAGTCAAAAATCCAGATCAGAGTGGATGAAGTGCTAAATTAGACAGAAAAAAAATGTGTATTTTTGTAAATGTAGTCATCTTAGTGTGGACGTACAGTCATTCTCCTGGTGTCCTCCCTCCTGCAGCTCCTCTGCCTCTCTTCCATCTCGGTACACAGATGGACAGATTGGGAGGCTTGAGGGGCTCACATAGGGAAGGAAGCAGCAAGGGAACCAGGGTGGGAGAAAAAAAAAAGAAAAGGAGCTCTTTAGAAGATTTTCAAGTGGAGTGCAGGATTCTTTGCCCACCATCTGCACACACACACACACACACACACACACACACACACACACTCTTTCTCACTCCCTCTCGTCACTGGAACCATTTTGTGTGCTCACACTCTTAGCTGCATGTACAAAACTGAGGTAGTTAGGATGTCAAACACACTCTCTCTCTCTCTCTCTCTCTCTCTCTCCCTCTCTCTCTCTCTCTCTCTCGCTCTCTCTCTCTCCCTCTCTCTCTCTCTCTCTCTCTCTCTCTCTCTCTCAGTCCATTTTCTGAAGTGACCACCCAAGCCTTGCATGAGTGCTGCCCTCAGTTTTCTTGAGTGGGTGCCCCCTCCCACCCTCGCCCAGCCACTACCACTGCCACCCCCTAACCCTTCCAAGTGCCCCTTGCAGGTTACCATAACAACCACGACCTCTGGCACTCCACCAATTAGAAAACAATCAGCCTGGAGAGACCAGAGTGGAGTGAGAGAGCATGAGAGAGGGAGAGGTACTGTAGCGCATGAGTGAAAGATAAGTAGAGAGCAAATAATGTCAAGACTGAAAGAAAGGTAAAGAAAAAAAAGACAGGACCAGAGAGGGTTTTTTTTTTATGGAGAAAGCACAGCTCCCCATAACCTAAGAAAATGAAAAGTGCTTCATATACACACACACACAAATATAAATGAATAAACAAAGCAGAAATAATTTCCAGTATGAAACACAGCACAATGAGGCAGTGACCAACCTGAAACAAAACAAAACTAAAACAGGACTGGAGATCTACAAAAAGGCTTGCCTCTAAAAATGGATTTTATGAAGCCGCTTCAACGAAAGATGAAGGAAATCTTGTTAGAGTTGATGTTGACAATACAGTTTAGGTTACACTTATGATACGATACGATACGAGATACTTTCTCAGACCCCCGGGACGGAAACTGCACACACATCTAAAAGCAGCTCAAGATAAGTGGAGAACACAGCAGCAAAATAAAGTTAAACTTGACAAGGAACCTCAACAATTTTTCAGGGTCAGCCATGTTTTTTGTTTACTTTTGGCACCGTCCTCCTGGAAAGCTTTGATTTGGGAAGTTGGACATTTCTACTGGGAAATTTCAACTCTTGACGTTGTTTCGAATGCAGCTTAAGTGTCAGCTTGCTGGGAATGAAAAGTGTTAACATTAGTTGATTCAGGACATGAAGGGAAACTGACTTATTGGCGGCACATTTTTAAATAACATACATTTTAAATTAAAGGGGAAGTTATCAAGTATTTCAAAATCAGAAGGCTCAAGTTCATGTGAAGTCACGATTCATTGGTATCAAAGTTTGAGCCATGTTGTGATTTTGGCGAGTCTAAAGTCATCAAATTTATGATTCAACTGTGACTTGAGTCCAAGTCACGTGACTCAAGCCCAGCCCTATAATGAATTCAGTATATACACAACTGACAGTTTAGATAGACAGCTGCCATAAACAAGTAAGACCATCCTCAAGAGAAAAATAGTCCCTCCTTCCAGTATTATTAGAAGAATAACCATGTGCAGGATTGAAAACACTTATCAAATGTTGTCACTTATCGATTGCCTCTCTGCTCCCTCTTCCTCCTCACTGTTGCTCCGTTTGTGTTTGTGTTTGAGTTTCTTCGACTAAAGAGGATAAACATGTTTGAAGTGAATTTGCGATTGGCTCTCACTTGTTACTCCATCTGCCATCGCGAGAAACTCTGAAAACTTTTGTTTGGTTTTGTTTGTGCTGGAGGAGAAGCCATTTTCTGACTGCTTTATTTCATACAGTAGCATTCTTTCCTTTTGAATCACAATGCATCAGACTTCATTTGAGACACTAGAGAGTGACGTATGTCAGATGTGATGTAGTGGCGGCTTGGCTTCTTTTGATCGCTAAAATGACACACATGGGTTAAAAAAGATGATTAGTGTTGGCTGGATGCAAAACAAAGGAAAAAACTGTAGGCAAACATAATAGTTGGCCACACAATTAAGCTAAAATGGCAACTCAAAGTTAAATAAAAGTTCTGGTTAAAACCTGATAAGTCAAAACCTGTGTGACAAAATAAACTCAACTAACTCATTTGTTTAACTCATTTAAACTACAGACAAGAAACAAGTAAAAATAAGCAAAGAATGATGAAACTACAAATAAATAAAATAAAAATGCAAGAATAAAATTACAACAATAAAATGAAAATTATTAGAATTAAGTTAAAGGAACACTGAGAAATAGAATAACATAAAAAACAATGATTGAAGCTTAAAAGACCAAAGTCATAACATGACTCCCAAATTAACATTTAAAAGCCAGACTAAAATGATAGGTCTTTATTTTCCTCTTAAAAATACAGACAGGGTTTGATGATCTAATGTACAAAAGTAATTAGTTCCACAGTTTAGGGGACATAAAAACAGAAGGCTTTTGTGGGACACATGAGGACTTTTAAAAGAAAAGCAGTGGAGAACCTCAGTGATCCGGCTGGAACGTAAAATGAAAGAAGATAAACTAAACAAAACATCAAGAAAGGAAATATCCTCACACCGGTTTTAATTATTAAAAAAGAGTTTAAAATTAAATAAAAATAAAAATACAACAGATCTCCTGACTTCAAGTTTCTCTGTTTGACTGAATTAAGACAAATTTCATTTAAACTTGACTTGTCCGGTCTTTCCACTGTTATAACAGTCTCATCCTCCTGGCTTAGTGCAACGTTGTGCAGACCGAAAATAAAATGTCAAAAATCACCCTAAAGAAACAACCAGTGATGGAATCAGACAGTCGACGATGTATTTGTCCAAACCCCCGACGCTGCAGAGGCTGCACACTGATCATCCGTCCGTTGAGGGAGCGAGCACGCCGCCAGTCTGCTCTCATTGGTTAATGTGAGCTTTTTCAACAAACACTTCCTGGAGAGTGAGTGACTGTACATTATCACACAAACTCTTCTTCAACAAGCCAAAACTTTCTAGCTCATTTCAGCTAAGGGAATAGTTTCCAACTAAGCCCCACCCACAAAAAATCATAATGAAAAGGGGTCTATACAGAACCTTATCTAGCATATTTAAATTACTGCAGATTGTGTTCATCTTACTTCACAGAGTGCATGAATGGAAAAAACATGCGTTCCCAAATTGTGTATTAAGAGTCAGAATGATGAAATAGAGACCAGGAACAGAGGAAGCTCGTACCAGAGAGATGAGCTTTTAGCTTTGCTTGGCTGGTCACTGGAGAGGCGTTCTTTCCTCCATGTTAATTAATCAGACATTCTTCTCAGCTTAATGACTGCCACACACACACACACACGCACAAACACACACAGACACACACAGGCCCCTTTTCTACACAGCAGTACATACTCACTGTCTTTATCTTGCACACTTCTCACACACTGTTCAGAGAGCTTTTAGTAGGTGTCAGGTTGGTCTGTGCGAGTGCTGTTTTCCACGTCATTCTCCTGTTGTAGGTAATTAGTTTTGGTGGGGCTGGGACTGTGTGTGTGTGTGTGTGTGTGTGTGTGTGTGTGTGTGTGTGTGTGTGTGTGTGTGTTAGAGGATGAAGCTTTGAGTAGTTACATGACTTTGGCGCTAATAAGCATTAAAGCAAATAATCTAAGTCACAAAATGTGCTGAAAAATAGAAACTTACAGGCCTGATCTGTAAAGGTGTCTAACACATTTCAGTCTAATGCAAGTCCTGCTGCCTCTTTGTGTCTGTACATGCGACTCTTTGCCGTTCTGACATGCAAGAAAATATTAACATATTTTTGACAAGTGACATGCAATTAATGACTGTCCTCTGCACAAAAACAACAGCTTTGGTTGTTTTCTAAAGCAGCTTAAAACAACTCATCTCATCCCTGACCATCTGTTGATTTCCAGGCAGTCTTTCCCTAATCTTTACAAACTACTTTTACTTTTTAAACCTTAAAAGAGTGCTGCTGGCTTGTATTTGTCCCACAAATTGGCAGTGCAGATGTACAGTATGCTCTTATGGGTTATTTGAAAGACTTATTTTGTGTCCATGTCAGTGACATTCGTCTGTCTGCACATCCCCTTCTTATGAACGCAATATCTCAAGAACGCCTTGACAGAAATTCTTCAAATTCAGTACAAACATCAACCTGGACTCAAGGAAGAAGTGAATAGATTTTTCAGTCAGATCTCAAACTCATATCCGTCCAATTCTTGTGAACATGATCTCTTAAGAACACCTTGATTGAATTTCTTCACCCACTTGGACTCAAGAATAAACCGATTAAAATTTGGTGTGTGATGTTTTTGGCCATAATTCAAGAAGTCATGACGTCTCATATTGAAAAGGTCAAAGGTCAACTTCACTGTGTTATAATGTTCTGCTTTCTATCAGAGATTTTTATGGAGAAGGACAGAAGACTAAGAGAAGACGGCATGTTTCTCAATGGAAATTATTCACTGGTTGGTGGAGACATTCAACTGCAAGGAGGCAATTCTAGTTTTGTCATTTATAATAGCAAATACAACTGCATTGTTATGGAAACTCTGTGGAAGGGAATGTGGAATTTTCAGCTAATTTAAGAACGAGTGGTTTCAAGGACTGTGGCGGATATGAGAGAGATGTTTGGAGTGTTTTTAAACTAAAGGGAGGTAAAATGGAAGGTTAAGTGGGATTAGGAATAAAGAGGAAGGGATGTGAAAAGAAGGAAAACGGATAAGAAGAGATGTATGGAGAAGAAAGAGCTAGCATGAGTGTTTGGAAGCTGCAGAAACAAATTAGCAGGAGGAAGTGTTGAAGAAAAGGGGGACTTCTTTCTGAAAGCAGGAAGAGAGGGATACAGAGTAGACGAGTTTAGGGAGAGAAGGGAAACATGCAAAAAAGCAGAATGTAGAGAGGAGAGGTTTGGAAAAGATGATTGAGTCAGAGCATGTGTAGGATTAAAAAAAGAAAGAAAGAGAAGAGGAAGAGAGAATATGGGGATCCAATTTTTGTGCGACTGAAAGGAGACATGAGTGGACCCAAATAATGGCAGGAATGAGAAAAGTGGATCAACGAGTGAATTGAAAAAGGAGAAAAGAGGAGGTAGCGAGGGATTCAGAGGGGAAGAGAGGCTAAGTGGATGTTTTGGGATAATTCAACAGATGAGACGGGGAGCAAGGTGGACGGAGTGAGGACATGCAAGGAGAATGAGCGAGGGGGGGGGGTCGGTGAATGTCCAGGGGTAAAAGGGCAAATTAGACGGAGAAAAGGAGATGGGAAAGTGGAAGAAAAGTGAGGGATAAACCAAACTGAGATGCTGGGAGGAAAGAATGTGAAGAGGACTGAAAGAGAGGAATGAGAAGAGGTTGTTTGGGGGGTGGGGGGGGCAAGTGATGGAGAGCAGACGAGAAAAGGGCCAGAGTGTGTGTTTTCCGGACTCAAAGCGCGTGATTCAGCCTGGCTAATAAGGAAAAGCTCTCAAGAGGCACTCGTCCGCTCCATCCCTCCCTCCCCACCTCCCCCCTTTGCTCTCGTCCCTTCAATATACCCTTTCTAGGTCTCTCTCTTCCCCCTGTTGCACTCTCTTCCTCTCATTTATGATTTCCGCTGCTCGTATTTGCACAAGTAGTTCTCAGTGAAAAATAAATTCCATGCAAAGGACATCCTCCCGCTGTGGAGCACGCACACGGTAAAAGGACACATGGGCACATAGACTCCGGCTCTTAAAAGGACACACACAAACAGATGAGCGCACTAAAAGTTTCTAGACACAAAAGGGTATGCACTCCGGGATGGAATTAGCTTTATACATCTTCCATGTTATTTTCCGTCTGTATAGATCCTGTACTCAATCTAATACCTTTTTCATACAGGGGGGATTATGAAAAAGTGAATTGAAATGCAATTTCAGTAGCTAAGCAACATGCAGACTCTATTTTTGTGGTCTTTGTTTGTATATTACATCTCAGACTCTATTTGGTAACTTTTTTTTTCATGTCTATAATTCATATGGTGCATTGCATTAGTGGAAGTTTTTTTTTGTGAGATTATTATTTCTCACCAAAAAGCCAAGACAACATGTATGTATAGTGTTTGTTTGTTTTCACGTCCATATATTCAATATTAGCTCATGTTATCACAGCGAATCCAGTTGAGGACAAGAAAACATATTTTTTTATGACTATTAAGTCTGAGTCATAAATGATACGCGACATTAACAGGTGTTTAAATATTAAATGTCATCTGTATTGTCACATATATATAGTGAGATTCTGTCTTTACATTAAACCATCCTGGTATTAAGAGCAGCCGCTGTGCAGTTATTATTATATGTTATTATTATAATTATTATTATTAGTATTACATGGCAGTTATTATGGGCATATTTCCTGAGTTTTGGTCCAGATCAGATAACCCTGAATTTATCGTTGCCCCTTGCAGAAAAATTGAAACTCACTTTTGGGGTGACAGTTTCACTAAAACATTGTTTCTCAATGTTTTTACTCAGCGTACCACCTCAGAAAATATTCGGCTTAACAAGTACCAAAATTATGACCATCATTAAAATACCAAAGCATAGGAGGCGGGGTTTATTCCTAATATTAAGATTATTTATTGTTGACTGCTGTCAATTATTTTAATTAGTATTTTGATTATTTGTTTTTAAATTACATTTTTTATATATTTTTTTTTATTTTAGGAGAGGGAGCTCCACCTGTGGTACTGATACCATAATTTGAGAATCTAGGCAGAATTTAGAATAAAGGCGTAATCATTACCTCACCGACTTCAGTCATTTCATCCAGGTGAAGGCGACAGAGAGGAAGTGGTTTCGATCACGTTGGCAGGGGGAAGAAGCAGGTACTGTCCACATGAATTATGTTTGCCCTCCCGTTTAGAGTTCACGCTGCTGAACTTCTGGTGGTTGCCGCCCGACTTTGTCCATTAAAATAGAAGAGCGGAGGCATTGTGGAAGTAGCTTGCGTCACGTGTCAGAAAGAAGCAAACGTGGAGGAGCTGATAAAGCTGATGTCTGAGTATCTGCTGTACAACACGGCGCCAGACAAGTACAAAGAAGAAAAAAAAGAAAAAACAAACTAGTGTACATTTTATGGACCTTTGGGTGTGTTATACCAGCAACATGACAATCATTAAATCACCTGTCTGTCATCACAGCTTTGAACACAACAGACACTTTTTTAAAAACACACTTTAGGTTGGATTATATTATTCTGATTAACGTAATGTCTGTTCAATATAATCTAATAAAACTAGCCTGGTTGAGTCCACATGGCCAGCAAACATTTGTCTAACAACCACGGGAAATTTGAGAGCCAGAGAGAGATGAGGTCATGTGAAGTAAAGGTCAGTTGGAGTGACTTCTCAAACTGTCTGGAGTGATTAGAAAGATTCTTAGTCGAGCTGAAATCAAGTGTAAAACAGGATAATGGTAGGGTACATTTTCAACAATAGGGACAAAAGTAATGGATTTGACTGTGGAGAAAGCCATAACACTGTTCTTTGGTTTGCGTGCTGAAGTTTGACCTCTACCATCTGTCATTTTTTCTGCTCTCGGGGAGCCTGAAACTGCACCTTTCTTTTAACAGTTCTCTTTCACAGTGCTCCGACATGGCCGGATATCTTTTTTTATCCCACTGTCAAAATGTGCGATGACAAAAAAGAGAAATGTCCTAATACTTCCTCAGAAATATCAAACATAATATTTCTCTAACGTTAACAGTTTTTGTGGCTAAACTTTCCCAAACCTTAAAAGTACTGCTGGCAGATCAATCGATGCTCACATGAATCATTTTAGTAATGATTTAGGAAGCCGCTGACAAACAATGTTGTCATGCCAAATGGGCATTAAATCAGAAAACATTTTTATTGATTTTTTTTCTTAAGACAATGACAAACAACCAATTTTGTTGTTTAATTAGGAGGACTTGGAAGATGATGGAGTACAGGGACCATTAAAAGGGTTATAGAAATACTTTGATTGGCCAGCTTGGGCTGCTTGTGGTTTCTCCTGCCAGTTTCTGATGTCAGTAAAGATTGTTGAGAGAGAAGACAGGAATCAAGAGTTGCTTTCTCTTCATTGACAAACATCTGGCAAAGCCCGTCCTCACTGCATGTCCTCAGTTTGCTGCCAAGTAACATGACTTGGACCTGATTAACAAATCTGATGACTTGATGATAACATAAAAAAAAAAGACCTGCAACTCAACTTGGACTTAAATTCAGTGACTCATGTCTTCATTGTCTGCGTTTATAGAATTTCACTATAAAATATCCATCTGATTAAAGGCTTTTTAATGTTTTGCCAGAAGACAGACTCTGACTTTTCTTCTTTTTTGGATGCCTTTGACTTCAAAATAATTGATACCTACCCCCAAGCTCAAAGATTCAATTCATTTCCCTTCATTTTCTGAATCAACTGACATTAATGTTGCTCATTTTCAGTAAGTGGACACCGAAGTCATAACCTAATCGAGTTTCAGGAGAGAACAGTGAAGGACTAAAGGTACTTTTCTGAGCTCCAGTTGGAAAAAAATGAGACCAAAGATAATTTTATTAACCTACAAAAACTATTCAACACTCAACCAAAACAACTCTTGCGTTATCCAAAATGTGCGGGTCAAATGTTAGGACCCTCCAACTCCTGCAGATGGTTATTCATTTTAATTTGGTAAAACTACTGGAAGAAGGCCTATTTTTCTTTAGAGCGTGGTCTTAGACTCATGACTCCACTTGGACTTCTCCTCCTGACTTGAAAATACTTGATACCTTCCTCCAAGTCCAAAGATTAAAAAGCCTGTCATGTAAAAAGTTACTATGTGAAACTAAATGCACTGTGCACCACGTAAGGGTCAAAAGTTACAACTCGCCAACTTTGTTCGACATTTGATGTTGCACAAAGAACGGTAAGTTGAGACTTTGTTGTTAAAATGGCGTCACATTAGTTAAAGAGCACATCAGGATCTCCATTAGCTGCAGCCGGACAGGAATAGGCTCTAATCATCAGTTTTTCTACGTAGATGCAGGATACCAGTGGCTCATATGTAAGTTAAAACACAGACTTTGGCCTATTATAATCAAAGTCAACAACAAAATCAAATTGGTCTTACAGAAAAGCTTCCAGGTTCTTCCAAGGATCTATAAAAAGGTTTTACAGCGCTTCCATCATTCCACAGCATCATTTCATTACAGTGACACACAACCAAAATACATTTTAACATGTCTGTTTGTCTGCTTAGTCAGGAGATGTTGGTTTAGTAATATTTTAAAGTGATCTTTACTGTTTTCCAGGATGAAATGCTCAGGCAGACAGTTCCATGCTACCATCACTCTGTTCTTCAACATACTAGTCTTGACTTTTGGTCATGTAAATCTACTATTGGTTACATGCCTGCTTTGATAGTTCTGTACATCTGACTCAGGTGTAACTGTTTCTATAATACCCACACTCAATAATCACTTGTTTAGGATAAGACTTGAGACTTTCTTGTGACTTACAAAACAATGACTTGGTCTCACATCTGGTTTGCTGCGATCGCCGTTCTGTATCACAGTCAATGAAAGAATGTAAAAAGGCTATTATAAAGATTTGGTCTCATATTCAGTAATTAGAAAAGGTGAATCTTCTCGTAGAATCGCAGTAGTAAATATAAATAAAACACTTATGACGTGGTTTCTGCTGTGACCAATCAGCCCTTTAAATTTAACACTGATTAGTGAATCTAAACCTACGCTGTAGGTAACCCCTCGTGTCAAGTATTAATCCAGCTTTAGAGAGTTGCCATCCACAGCTTTTCAGCTTGGCAGAGACATTCGGCAAATAGGCCTCCTGCCACACACACGGCTGTTAAAGTCAAAAGGGAGCGTTGAGCCAGACATCCTGCCTACATGATTTTATGCCAGCCAGTTTGCCACCTGTAGCACTCCCTCTCCCTCTCTGTCTGTCACACACACACACACACACACACACACACAGAGAGAGAGAGAGAGAGAGAGAGAGAGAAGGCTTGTCTAAATAATGTTATGCCAGACAATTTTCAATCTGTACAATACACACATACACACGAGCGCTGATTGTCAAGACGATAGGATGCCAACCTCTTCTGCCACTGTGAGCGTTTCCCTTCCACGCACAGGCATTTAGACAGCTCGTCTGATTGATGTCATGGCAGTCGATAGAGCGCTAATTACTCCCCGTGCTTGGACGGCGCCGCGTAAGGAGCAGTGTCATATCCTGTCAGCTGCATTTTAAAAACACGTGTCACTTCCTGTTAGCCTGCAGGGGAAAAGAGAGCAACAGAGCAACCTGACAGCACAAACCCCCCCACCCCCCACCACACATCTATTCTTGCCCCTTTCTTTCTTCTTATTCTCCCTCTGACTCACCTGCCAGCGTTGGTGATCTTTTGTTGTCAAACTTCATTAGTGGAGACGTCAGCTAATTAGAGCCCGAGCGCGAGCTTGGGAGATTACGAGGAAGAAGATGATGAAGAGCGAGATGAGAGAGATATGGCGGGAGGGAAGAGGGAGGCAGGGCAGAGGCGATGGAGGTGAGCAGATGATGAAGAGATTAAGATGGAGTGGGAGAGGGAAGGAGAGATGGATGGTATCAAGGCAGGGATGGAAATGACAGCGGAGATGATTACCTGCATCAACTGTGGAGGATAGAACGAGGAGAGATAGTGGTAAAAGGATGAATGGAGGTGCAAGAAATTGAAAATAGATTATGGAAACAGGTTGACAGAATGGTGAATATTTACAGCTCTAAATGAGTCAGTAAAGAAAAATGTGAACGGGAAATTGAATACATCCCGGAAATGTCAAAATGACAGAACATATAATTTAAAGAAAGCTCACGTCCATGTCAAGACATGAGGGACACGAGCTCACATTGATTAAGTTGTTTTTGTTACTTGCAAATAATCCTGTACACACGTGTGTGTGTGTGTGTGTGTGTGTGTGTGTGTGTGTGTGTTTGTGTGTGTGTGTGTGTGTGTGTGTGTGTGTGTGTGTGTGTGTGTGTGTGTGTGTGTCTAGTGAGACCAAGCAGCCGAGTGAAACAGAGATACAAGATACAGGCAGAGAGTGAGATAATGCATTGACCTGTGTCTGCTGTTGTGATGTAGTTGATACTTGTAAGACACAGCTGATAACGATCCTGGACTCTACAACTAGACACCAGGGACAACACACACACTCACACACACAGACCGGCAGACATTTTGTTGATGTGTGGAAAGAAAAAGACTACAACTCCCTCTTGTCATCATCCATCAATATTAAACTATATTTCCTCTGTTACACTGCTCACAGCTGTATCGACTGTGGGTTGTGCCCTGTCATTGCCATGAGATGATACCCTAGTCCAAAAATACTAAAATAGATGTTATCATTGATGCCTTTTTTCGACTAAACTACTGAAGAGTCCGATCAAATTGCCTTGATCATATCTAGTATTGAAAAACACCTCGTCATTCAGTACCAAAGTTCAGTACCTAAGGAGTAAATCTCATCAGCATCAGCATTTTTGTACAAAGATCTAATAATCCTGGTGATTTGCCCACATTACACGTTGTAGAAGCATGTTAACGTTACACCCTGAGACACGTTTATGACGGCAGGCGTGGTGTGTTTACAGACCGTCTGGTAAAAGAATTGAAACACTTGAAGTTGAAGGCCAGAAGCAGGCGAACTGCTCTGCTACTAGTCGACTTGTCATGTTTAGCCTGTTCATTTATGAGTTAATGAATTCCTGTGTTATGTAACAACATATATAATTATATTGAAGTTCCATTGAATTTAATTAAGTAATTATATAATTAAGTTTATTTATGCAATTTGTATCACTAGCTTAAAAGTTTTAAGGTTCCTTCTTTCCATTAGATCTCTTTTGAATAGGGAGTCGATGTTCATTTACTGTTGCATTGAAAAGGCTAATACAGTCATCTGTAACCCTGACATTTTAAAGTTTAAAAAAAAAGAAGATGTTTTTGTTTTGCATTGATCAGCATCAGCAGGATGCAAAGTCGCAAATTTTCTACTTTCCCTGAAAAGGGTGAAGGAACCATTTGTATACAGTGTGTACCATCTCTTAAGCTTCTAAATCAATTGCAGTTTACGTTTTCAAGCTTTATTGATTTTTCCAAATGGCTATCATGGCTTTGTGTTTGTGCTAATGAAAGGAAATCCTGCTTTACTACTTCCATTTTTTTCAGAAGGTCAACAGCTCTGCCAGTGGGTAGCATTTTTATCTTTTTCTTGTCTTTCTTCCTTCCAAGAATGCAAGACTTGACACTTACCCTGTTTCACTCAAACACACACACACACACACACACACACACACACACACACACACACACACACACACACACACACACACACACACACACACACACACACACACACACACATTGCAATATCTGGAAGGCAAACACAATCTTATTCTCTCTGAAACTGAATTTTAACACTCTACATCCATGAAAGAGATGTCAGTCTAACAACAAGAGCTTTAGCAGGTTCCTGCACATGTTTTTGTGTAGCCTCTCTCTTTTTTTACACAAATACAAACACAGTCTTACATGCACACAATTGCAAACATGCTATAAATCAGATTGAACTCTGAATGACATCTTCCCCACTGACATGTCTAAGAGGAGACCATACATCACCTGTAAGATCATCCACCCCTTTATGTTTGCGTGTGTGTGCTTACGTGTGTGTTGCTTCCTGTGTGGCAGATTACACCTCAGTCCTTTATTCCAGATTTATTAAACCTTTCAGCTCAGAGTCATCTGTTAGAGAGTGCTGGGAGACATTTGCTTCACCTGTTCTTTCTCTCTTTCTTTGACCGAGCCTTTTTTCTGTTATCAGTCTCTTCATCTCTCTGTCTTTCCAACAGTTTCTCACTCTCAACTCATCGAATGCAGCAGTTTGTTCAGTGGACCTACACTTCAGACTCTACTCACCCCTCTCATGTCAGTTTGGTACATTTGAGTTAGGAGTAATAAATATGAAACATCCAGTTGTACTTTCAAAATATAACTTTTAGGTTACTTAACGTAAATGAACTATGTGGAGTTGTTAAGTCATAAGTCTTAATTTAATACCAGTGCCTTGTACATGACCTACATAACCAAACAAGGCCATCAGTGAGAATATTGGCTATTTCTCATGATTAGTTCTGATGTGTGCTGGAAAGCAGAGTCTCAACTGAAGTGTGTGCACAAGAGCAGAGTAGCTTCTAACTGAATCTCTGTGGTTTGAAGTTTATTTTCCCTGTACTTTCAGATATCTGCCTTATTTTACTGCTTCATGTTCGCTTTCAGCTGTATATGAGTTAAAACATTTCCAGATTTTCCTGCTTCATAATAAAAGCTTTTAGATAATGCTATAACTGGGGGCTTTTACTGTGAAGAATTTACTGGAAGTAAAATGTTTATCCATCACTAAAGAAACGAGTGTCATCAGTTTAATCTGAGTCAAGCCAAGCAGCGTGTGTGTGTGAAAGAGGGGCTAAAGATTCACAGAAGAGGCTGGGAGGGATAAATACCTGGAACCACTACAGAGTCATTTAACCTGGGACTGAGTGCTGAATGTACCTTTTCCCACTGAGGACTAAAGTCAGATGTTAGTGGTTGTTAGTGGGGTTTTTCTCAAGTGCAAAAGGGGCTGTAGTTTGAGGCATACGGGCGCTGATGAAGCTGCCATGTTTGACGTGTTAGGAGTGAGAACGTTCCAGTCTTTCTATGCATACACCTTTTATTCATTATTCTGATGGAAGGAAAATACAGATGGATCATCGGGTGCAAACGCTGGTAATGGATTTGCCACATCACCCAGTGTGTTTTTAATTACTGATGTTTTTATTAAGCCTAGTTTTAAGTAAACCAGGCTGATAATGCCTCTTCAAGGTGTTAACACTTAATGTAGACGTTAAAGTTTAAGTATCTTTAGAAGAATTTAAATGTACGCTCAGTATATTTTTCCTGAATGGATTGTGTTTGACAGATCCCACATCATGTCTTGAAAGATAAATGTTAAATAACCATGACTTATGATCACATGTCGCTCTTTATCCTGGCTTCTACAGTGGAGTCTCGCTTTTAGATGACAAAGATCCCAAAACTGATTAAAAGCCAGCCAGAAAACACATTTTAAGGGTGTTATTATAAGAAATTGCACCTTTTATGACCAGACTTGTAAATATTTATAGGCTTTAATGACAAAGACATATCCTTTTACTGTGAACATTGATATATTTTAGAGCATATCTCACCACGTTATTAATGGAACTGGAGTCTCAATTATTAATAGCAGCATTATTAACAGCTATGCCGAGTTTCCGATTCTGATTTTAAACATTTATAGAATTATTATTGGTGTGACAGAGCAAGAGCAAGAGATTGATCTCCCTGGGCTTGTGGGTATGTGTGTGTGTGTAAGTCTGTGGTGTGTGTGTGTGTGTGTAAGTCTGTGGTGTGTGTGTGTGTGTGTGTGTGTGTGTAAGTCTGTGGTGTGTGTGTGTGTGTGTGTGTGTGTGTGTGTGTGTGTGTGTGTGTGTGTGTGTGTGTGTGTGTGTGTGTGTGTGAGAGAGAGAGAGAGAGAGACAGAGAGAGAGAGAGGAGACTGGACTGAAACTCATGCTTATTTTGAAAGATGTAAGTTTTATACATTTCATTTTAATTTGTTCTGCTCATGTAAAACACATCTCCAGAAAAAGAAACAAATATATGAAGTTGTTCATGATCACTACACAAATTAATTTGCACAGCTCATGAATGAAAAGGGGCAGGAAGAAGATAAATCTTATTTTGACCCGTACTGAAAGTATAAATAAGCAGCTGAAATAGATGGTCTGTCTATTACAGTTACTTGATAACCAGTGTTTCCACAGTACTGGACTTTCATACCTTGATACAACACTAATGTAAACAAAAACACAAAGAATGACAGCACCATCGATAACACCACAAGACGAAAAAACTCCCAACCCCACGAATTAGGACAATGGCACAACATGACAACAAAGAACTGAGGTCCCAGAAGAGTACTCAGATATACAGATTTTTTTCTTTATTTTCTGTTAAATAGTTTTTACAGCTTCAGTACACTCGACACTGTAATTGACAGATGTTGTACTGCTGTTGTATTGTTCCAAACACATGGAGTTGAGAGAACATTTAAGCATCAGTGTCTCTGACAGTCAATACAAACAGTAAAAAAAAACAAAAAAACAAAAGAATCCAGATCCACACAATAATTCACACAGTAAGTTAACTCATCACTTTCTTAAACTAAAAGATATATTTTTAAAACACTTTAAATCATCTTGTAGAGAGTTCCACTTTCACACTAACCAGTGAAATACACATCTGCCTTAAAGCAGTCAATATAAACATACACTTCTACAGACTCTATACCATGAATCATGTTACCAGAAGCAATACACATCACATAAGTCAGTCTCAGAGTTTTATTTCAGCAGCATCATTGCTATACTGCATATAAAAGTAGTAAATTAAATACTTTTTGTAAGTAAATGTTAGCTCTTCCTGCTCATCATGCTAGTGCCATTAGAAAATAATTGTTTATACAAGATGTTAGACCAAAAAAAATAGAAAACTGCACACAGCACAGAGACCCTTTAAATCAGCATCCTTCACATATGAAATTAACTTTTAAACTGTGTATATTGAGTTTGAGTTTTGACCCCTTGAGGCTGCCGTAGCTGGTCAGTGTGGAGTGTTAAAGCCAGAGTAACAGACTGAGTTAACAATATGAAGTCAGCAGCTATTTCCACAGATCTGAGTAAATATATGTCTGAAAGTATGAGCATGCATGTTGTTTTATTTTAAACGTGAAGTAAAATGGATCAGTTTTTTTGTTTTTGTTTTTGAGATATTGCTGCATTTGCAATGCTAATTTCCATTAGCGTGTCAATGGGAATTCCCATTATATATTAGCATTAAGCTAACTGATTTAGCGCTAGACATTTAGAGATAGAGAAAATCAATTCAGCAGTCAAAAAAATCGACTCAGGGATTGTAAAGAAGGATTTATTCCTCTCACCACTACTGAACAGTAACTAGAACATGTACCTTGTACCTTGTAATCTAACACATATTTTGTTTTGTTCAAAAGAGAAAAACTCAAGACACGTTTTTATATGACTTATTTTCTGTGTCAGTCCATCTTCCATTTTTCACTCCCAAAAATATACTCTATACTCTATAATATACTCAAAAACAAGAAACTTATTTTGTTCCACTTTAAGGATAACCTGACTTGAACCTGACTTTTTAGGAAACCCAAAATTTCCCAAATGAATGCCATACTCACAAAGTTATTTCTGACGTGAGATTTGAGTAATTAAAGAAATAAACATTTCAGTTGCAAACATGTTTTTGGTACAGAGTCATGTATCGTGCACAAGCCCAGAACAATGCTGTGTCTTTAGGCTGTTGCCAAATGAGCCAATCCCATTGGTGTTTAACGTCTACAAGCTAGTTAAAAAGTGAAGTCATACTAAAGTCTGCTGTTTTTGTGGCTTACTTGTTTCTCTGCAGCTAATCAATAGCTTCCTCAGGCTGTGGTCATGGAAATATTTGCATAAATGTGTGTGTGTTTGTGCGAGTATTGTGTTATGTCTGTGTTTATCATATTTATTTCTTCTTGAGCCCACCCTCTTCCTTTTATGTGGGGTCATAAATCGTATAAAGTACCCTTTTTGTGTGTGTGTGTTTACCTGTGTGTGTGTGTGTGTTTACCTGTGTGTGTGTGTGTGTGTGTGTGTGTGTGCATGCATGCATCTGTGGACAGAAAAAGAATGCTGTGTACGTTTTACCACCCTATTCTCCGAGGCCCTCTGTCAATAAAATGGAGCGGAGGGTGAGGTGGTGTGTAGGTGTGTACGTGAGCGCGAGTGTGTATCATCTGGAGCTCCTTTGTGACACAAATCATTTTCTACTGTGATGCATAAACATGAAACAGCACAGAACAGAGCCGAGCCTGCAGAGGAATAGAATAGAGTAGAATACACTTGACCATCGTCCAACAACAGCTTCAGGATAAGTGCAAATTCTTTGCTGAAGTTGAATATTTTTTCGCGTCTCGTTGAATCCTCCCGTGTCTTTTCACTGTCTTTACATGCAATCACACCACTTTTAAAATACACTCTTTAAGCAGATCTTAAGCCTTTGTTCCATTCCTCGCCTTCAGCCCCCTCCCTAAATTCCAATTCGTCCAAAGTGGCACCAATAAAAGAAAATGGGATGCCACTCGTGACTCGTGCACTTAAGAATCCAGCGAACAAAGCCGTCATAAAAATACTGTCAACAAGAGCGGTGAGAGACATTCAGTTTAATGAGGATTTGTGAGACATTATGGGAAGCCCTTAATGCAAAATATGTTGCTGAGAAATCTACATCAAGTGGATACGGGGAGAGGATTTGCAAGTTGTATTTGGGACGGTGCTACTCTCAGTGAACACATGCAGTCAGAAAGGGGTGGTCAGAGGGTGAGGGCAAGAGGAAAAGAAAGATGTGGGATGTAAATCGATTGCCTATAAATGTGAGTGTTTTATTTCTGTCTATGTGAGTTACACTTGTGATGAGCTGCCAGTTTGCCTGAGGTGGTTCTCTGCCTTCTACATTCTGGGTTACCACGGTCCCCATGGTGATGACTGAGGTGGTGATGAGCGTGATAATGCCTGATAAAATCATAAAATGTAATGTCACTTCAATAAAGCTAAGGAAAAGGATTGTAAACACTTAACATTTGGCTTAAGCAGAAACGGAAAAAAAACAAGGTGATAGAGCAATTAAGAGTAAAACATTTTTTTACTCAGTTATTAAGTGCAGTTAACATCTGATTTCTGCTGCTGACACAGCTCTCTTACTCTCCTTGGTTAGAATATGGTGCACAGACACACACTAACCCCCCGTCTCGACCACAAGCGAGTCAGATGTGCTTTCCACTCACACGTCTCACGCAACAGAAACACTTTCCTTTTTATCAGTGTGTCTTATGTCTCAGCTGTGTGTGACAGACATACACGCAAACTGAGGTGTTTATTTAGACTTAGAAGTCTATTTTCTTGATAATAGATGCTGGGTTTTTGCTCCGTTAACAGGCGTTGAATATCTGTTTTATCCATATTTAGCAGCACACTCCGGTTTAATCCCACAGACTCTCCCTTCACTTTACCCAGCAGCTGGTGAGCAAGACACAGGAATTTCAGTGTGTTTCTGTGCACATACCTCTTTTTTTCTTTGTGTGATTGTATGAATTTTGTGTGAAAAATTTTTGCTTCTCAGATTTTTACTTTTGTCTGAGTTTTGGATTGTTGATCAGACAAAATGAGACCTTTAAAGAGAGTGTTTGGATTACTTTAAGTGGAGTTTTATGAAGTATTTGAGGGAGTTAAGCCACTTAAAACAGATCCACCTAAAAAAAAAAAATCTTTACCTAAGCTCCGCCCACATGAAAAGTCATAATATTTAACAGAAAAGAGGTCTCTAGCTGGTCTCAATCTGCAATGTCACGACTGTGCTTCCAGTGAAGTATTCAGTCTAAGCATTTGATAATCACTTATATTAAACATATATAATCACAAATTAACATCAGCATTTAAACCTAAATGATATAAAGATTTAATGAAGTTAAACAGTACAACAAAAAGTAGAACACCAAAGTCTGTTCTGTTATGTGAGGCTGAGAGCAGAAACAATACACATGATTTGAGATGTGGGACCTGGTATATTGTGTTTTCAGTGCTGGAGATATTATAGTCATTCACACAGCTCTCTGGGTTTGTGTTTTCAAAGAGGGAATGAAAGGGTGAGAGCAAAATAAGAGAAAGAATGAAGAAAAAATGGGGATATAATTAGAAACCTGTATTTTTGAAAGGAGCTCACATTTTGGAAAACCAGCTATTAATGATTTTTAACTTCTAATATTAATATTTTGAAGGCAAAGATCAGATAGAAGATATGTCATTTTCTAGGAATTAATTAGTTTTGAATAGTTTTATTTTTTAAATTAAAATGGAATCAAAATTGCACTTTTTGAAATGTTCGTAAACATTTCTCTCTGTAAGTCACTCGCTAATCTGCGAGTAGCCTGAATGTGCTGCAGCGATGTCTAGCAGGTTGTTAAGCCTTTATTAGCACGCTTCTGGTATGTAATGTGGTGTAATTCTGGTTTTTGCCACTCCACCATCATCACTGGGGAATGTCTGTGTCTCGATGGCCAGACATACATGGACATAAGTGTTTGTTTGTTTGATTTTTCCTGGATAATCTGTTCATCTGTCAGGGAGAAATACTGCTGAGGACACACACACACACACACACACACACACACACACACACACACACACACACACACACACACACACACACACACACACACACACACACACACAAGCAATGCTCAGTCAGAGAGAAGATCAGGTGCATTTACATACATTTTTTGTGCATTTGTTAGTTGGTGGGTTAAGCACATATTTAGCTTAGCTAACATGTTTATTCTATTGCTTTAGTTTTTAGGGGTTAGTAAACCCTCTGTAGAACAGGGTGATCTTTGACTTAACAGCGTTTCCTTTCAAAGTGTGAAAAAGTTAATCTAGCTAAGTCTAGAGTTAGGATTAGTACAGTAATACGATTTGTTATTGTTAAAAATGTGTTTTTAATAGGGGAGCTGGGGGACTCGAGACTTCACTTAAGTCAGACTTAAGTCACAAACTTGAGGACTTGAGTCTTGCTTGACTTTACAAGACTCAGCTTGACTTTCCCTCGATATTTACTATTTGATTAAATATGTGAATTTTCCTAGATACAGGAAGAAGTTAATATGAGAAGTTTGGGTGATTTCTAGTGCAATACACACAAACCTGGCAACCTACAATGATGGAACAGAAATGAGAAAAGAGACATTAAAATAGAGAGGAGATGGAGAAAGCCAACATTAAGTTAAAGGTATGTTTGAGCTATAGGACCACTGTTGGACTCAAGCGAGGGGGTAAAGGGGGCAGTCACTCCCCCTGGTCCCCCCATGTTTGAAAAAACAATGCAAAAGTGCCCTCTTGGACAGCCTTGTGTTTCATAAAACGTGATGAAGTGCATTCTAGGGTCCATCTCTAGTGGACAAAATGTGGTAAAGCACCCTATTAAGTGCACTTTTAGTGGATAAAATATGGTAAAGTGCCGTCTAAGGTCTAAGGTCTCTAGTGGGCAATTTGGTAAAGTGCCCTTTAATGGACAAAACATAGTAAAGTGCCCTCAAAAGTCCCCTTCCAGTGGATAAAATGCAGTGCTTTGTAAAGTGCCCCTCTAGTGGAGAAAACACAACGCAGTGCCGTAGGTTACCCTACACACCAAATAATCATTTAGCCTCAACGTGCCTTTAAATAGTTAAATAATTCCCTGATGCCCCTCCATGTACAGGTGGTGCCCTTTTCATATTTTTCGCCCCCTCCTCTCAGACAACCGGGACTGTATAGGACTTATCTTATGATTTCAGAGCCACTCTCTCCATTGTTGTTCATTTACGAGGCTTGTTATTGATTGTTAGAAATTGTAAAATATCAATAAGACTTTAGGTGAAGTCTCAAAGTAAACTACAGAACTGAACTGATTTTACTGTGACTTTATTAAGAAGCTGTGCACACAACTTTTCATGACCGCTGGTTTTTGACTGATTTGAATTTGGAAGCTGTGGAGATCAGCAGACATTTGTATGAATTAACTTGTGACCTGCTTCACCTGAGCAGTGACTTGACTTCTCACCACGGTAACATGGGAATTGCTTGAGACTTTTGACACATGTGATTTACTCACACAACTGGGAACAAATGCCCCCAAAATCTAGGAAAGATCAATATTCATGTCACATTATGGGTCACATGCTGAGAACTGGTAACACAACACTTTTGTGTGACCTCTCAGAAGGCAGAGTTTTGTTCACAGACTGCCCTGGAGACTGAGAACGTGTATTGCTATTTTTCAGACTTTTCATGAATCGCCTGGCGGTGCATCGATGTGTTTCTCCGCCTCCTTCCATCAACTTGGTTTATGAAATTGCACACTGCAGTTCTAATGGTGCATATGGGTACATATGTGTATAATTTGACTTTCCATATTTCCATTATGTGTGGGTGTGTGGATATGTGTGCATGTTCATGACTCACTAGGGTTCCCAGGGTTCAGTGTTGATATGCTGCATATTTCCTCTGTTGACAGAGAGAAAGAATATTCATATGATTGATGTTTTTGTTTTCTTGGCTTTTGCCAGAGAAAAAGCAAAGAGATGGAAAAACAGATATAGACGTAGGCAGTCAGGATGATCAGCAGATAGATCTGTGCGTTGGTGTGTGTGTGTGTGTGTGTGTGTGTAGTATGTGTTTGCGTACACATACACATGTGTGTGCATGTGTACACAGGTGGGTCTGTATAGTCTTTATCTCCGCAGTCAAACTTCTGCAGGCTTTTGAATAAACAGATGGCTTCTGTTGTCAGCCTCATCATCAGGACGGCTGATTGGAGGTGATGTCAGTCAAAGTTCTCGCTGTGTTTTATATTATTGTGATGCTCATGTGATCCAGTTACAGTGCGACAGTTCAGTGAGCGTGACTTCTGTCAAAATCCTGAGTCCTAAAGTGACACGTTTCCTGTTATATGTGATTCTCTTGTTCTTTTTGTTAAATATTCATTTTATTTTACTTAATGATTGTGTTAATCTTTTCGCCTGTTGCACCATGGAGACCTGGAAGAGGACAGGCCGCAAAATCACATTAACTACAAAACTTTGATAACGAAGTTTAATTTATTAAAATATAAAATATGTGTTTAATAATACAATAATAATCAAATCTGGATGAAACAAAGGTGGCAGTTAAGATCATTGTAGCTGCCGTGGACAGGAAGAACCTGATTTTAGCTACGTTATGAAAAGAAAGTGAAGAATCAAACATAACACCAAGATTCTTGACAGTTTGACTCAAACTGAATATCTTTTGGTTGTGGCCAAAACAAGACATTTGAGGACGACCTCTTTGCTTTGAGAACCAATGATAAAAATTGTCCATCCTGTTCTGACATTTTATGGACACAACTGATCGATTAATCAAGAAAAAAACCTGACAGATTAAACAACCATGAAAATAATTGTTAACTGCAGCCCTGAATAATTGCGTGTAATTTTGCCAACTGGTGACATATAAGAGAAAAGCAAAGAGCCGAGAACAGAACCCTGAGGTACTCCATATTTCACATCAGTAAATATTAATGTATTATTGAATAAATATTGATATACTGGCCCTTATCTCTTAAGAGGGGTAAAGGATTGTGGATTGATGATAATACAGTCTTATAATTTAATTAAATTGTTTTATTATTATTGTATTATGCTGTACATGTGATGACCTGAATGCTTATTTCTCAGAATAAGTTTGTGTGCTTTTTTGCTTTTGTTCCTTTGTGTGTGTGTCTGTCCATATTTGCATCTTTGCGCCCACTTACCTGTGTGTGTGTCTTTGCGTGTTTGCAGCGTGGACAGGATCCAGCAGCTCCGAAGAGAATATCAGCAGGCAAGAAGAGAAGGAATGGTGCCGCCTTATGAAGAGCTGGACCCCCGACGCAGAGGGCATGAAAACGATGCACACAGGGTGAGGACCTCAGACACACACATGCACTGACATGCAAATGGAAAAGCCGCAGACGTTCATATGCGCATGATCTCTTCATCTGAAGTGTTTCTGTCCTCATATTTGTTGAAAGTTTCATCAGTCTGTGCATCATCAGGTTGAGATAACAGAGTGATCACTGTGTGCTTGTGTGCGCACACATCACTGTCTCCGTACAGTGTGTGTGTGTGTGTGTATGTGTGTGTGTGTGTGTGTGTGTGTGTGTGTGTGTGTGTGTATGTGTGAGGTTTCTAATTCCCTATCAGCTATCAGTATGATGACTGCTTCTACTGCGTTTGGCTCCTGATCAAGGCCCTTTAGCTGTCAGTTGTGACGCTCGTTGACGTGAACGGCTCCTGTAGGCATCGAGCTGATAGGACTTGATACGATCCACTTTTCACTGAGGATGAGACACGGAGTCGAGGTTTTTACTCACTTGTCATCGTGCAGGTTCTGTTTTCAAATCGCAGAATCATAATCACGTCCTCGCAGATCCACGTCTGGTCTCAGGCTCTGTCTGAGTCATGCTGGAAGAGGCTCAAAAACACATCTGTGATGCCATAATAACGGGCAAATTGTCGGTGTGCTAACACCATATCACCTCCCACGTTGGTACCAGGTGTCAACCTGCAATGACTTTGTTGCTGCTGTTGCTAAGCGAATTTAAGTACTGCTGTTATAAATATGTCTCTGGATATCAGATTTAATTTTTATAATTCTGAGAGTGCCATTAGTTTGCCCTCTTTGTTCATCAGACACTGACAATATGTTTTGTCTTCTTTGCTGCTGTCCATGTTTTATTTTGCTTCAGCTTTTCATACAGTACATCATTGCTAATGCTAATAGTTTGTTTCACTGAACAAGATTTTTATGGATTATGTTGTTAATAGAGCAGGTGCATGGAAAACCCTGTTAAATGTTAGCAGCACAGCATCAAGCTAATGATTTATTTCAGATTTTTGAAGGTTCTGCCAAAGCATTTGTACCACTTTTGACATTTTCAGATACCATTAATTCATACAACACTTTGTAACAATTTGTCAGTCAGAAAACCAGTGTGTAGGATTTAGTGGCATCTAGCAGTGAGCTCGCAGAATGCAAACTCTCATTCAGGGCTACTTTTTAGTGTAAATATACATTAAAGCCGGGCTCAGACTGCAGGTGTTTTGGGCTGATTTACCTTAGATTCACCTCTTGTGACAATCCCAGAGGAAATCTGTTCCAGGACCTTGATCTGTATTAATGATCGGCCCAGATTATCTGGTAGAGTGAGGGGTTTATAGATCCAATCTTAAACCCCCGACCTGCTCACAGACTCTTTGGGGCCGCCCCAATTAGATTTCAAATATGTTGGACATTTTTGAGCAAATGTGGACAATCACATCAGTACTTTTTGAGCAGGATGACAGCAGCCAATGAGAGAGACAAATCTACATGGAGAGGCAAAGCATACGCACTGGACCTTTAACATTTAAAATGGGTAAGACTGGCTGTTCACAGTGAAACTCTCATGCAGCTAGTTGAAGGTTGCAAATTGCATGAGAAACAACTTGGCAGTTACAAAGCAAAGCAAGAAACTGGCTGGCCAGATTAGTAGTTTCAATGAGGACAGTCCTCTGAAGCAACCACAAGATTATTATTATTATTGTTTTGTTCATTTCAGCGATAAGCCACGGTTGAGTTGAAACCAATCAGTGAAAATCAGGTGCGGCGCATCATAGTTTGTTGTGATCATCTGACACGTTCTCAGCATTTTGATCAGCTGTGCATGAAAACGGTTCCTCAAAGTTGAGAGTTTTGCAACTGTTGCGGCTGAGTTTCAGACAAGTTTTAAGTGAGGGCTTTACACCATGCAACTCAGTAGCTTCTTAGATTCACCTCACTTTCACCTAAGCGTGAAGGTTTGACTGTGTAAAGCCAGCATAAAAGAACCTCCTGAAACTGAGAGCTGATGTCATGGAAAATCTAAAATACTTACCAGCTATTGTCAGCGACTATTAAAACTCTGTAGTGATACACGAGTCAGGTGCCTCATGAATTTCACCTTCCCTCTTCTTGTCACCATGACATTTAAGCTTCCATGGCTTTTCGTGGAAAAAGTAAAATTGCCCTGAGCAACCAAAATGAGTTCTTCACGATGGAGCTAAAATTAATCTGCTATGACAAATGGACAGGTTTATTGCAGCACATCACAGTTTCACCGCTGCACCACGGTCCTCAGTCAGAGTCAGACACTTCGCCTCTCTGTACCAGGACGCTGTCAGGCCTCACCATGCTGTAGTTAAAAGGAAAATACAAAATAAATAGATGTTTGTTCCCTTTATTGAGTAATGAAAAATGCATCCCAGGGTTTTTATGGGCTTTTTGTGTGTTCCTCTGTGGTCATGAGTCCTCCGTTTTATATAAGAGAAGTACAGTTAGTACAGTAGAAGTCAGTGCTGTTTTCAGGAATCTAAATGTAATAACTTCGGTGTAATTCAATGCATGAATTGAATTACTGAACTTCTTACTCACAAGAACATTGTGGCGCCACAGAGTTTTGTGTCAACAGGTTGAGTCACTCACTGCAGCCGTTAGTGTCCTTCCACCTTCCATTGCATTGCTGAAATATCAGTTTCAAAGTTATTAAAGTTTTCTATATTTGGTTATTTTTAGATGACTTACAGCAGGTCTGGCAAGTGGGTCCAAAGTCAATTTTTACTTCCCCCTATATGTTTTTTTTATTTTTTATTAGGAGTTATCAAATAACAGCAACAGTCAATGGTGATGACTTTAAATGTGTCTTTAATCTAAAACACAAAGATATTCAGTTTGTTATGATAATAAATGAAGAAATCAGAAAATCTCCATATTTGACAAGCTGAAAACAGCTTTTTTTCTGCTGAAGTGCATGAAAAAGTGTTTTAACAATTAAGTGATTAGTCAGGATTTCAAACGAGGCAGATTAAAAATGATTAAGATAGAGGGGAGAAGAATTCAGTAAAATTGGACTGAGCTGTTGATAAAAGTGAGATCTCTTCAGGCAGATTGTTCCAGAGCAAAGGAGAAGGCTTGGTCACTGCTCTGTTAAACTTTGACTGTGGAGTAATTCTAAAGGGCACCGCTTCAGGACCTCAGTCTTAACTATTCAATAATGTACCGCGGTGTCAGGTCATGTGATGCTTTAATAGCCAGTAATAGAATTTTAAAATCAATTCTGAAATGAACTAATTTAATGAGGCTGCAACAGGTGAAATGTGATGCCATCATTTCATTTTTAGTAAAAAGTGTTGCAGCTGGATTTTGTGTCTCCTGTTTTTGGTTTTTAATTTCAACATGTGAAAAAGGCATCATAGTAATTAAAGGTCCAGTGTGTAAGATTTAGGGGGATCTATCAGCAGAATATTATAAAAATTGATCTTTAAAAGTAGGTTTTTGTTAGTGTATAATCAGTGGAACTTAAGAATCATGTTTTTGGTACATCAGAATGAGCTGTTTGTATCTACAGCGGGCGAGCGCTCATCCTCCACGGATGCCGCCATGCAGGTCTAATTACAATCTTCCACGGTTTTCGCAGCCTCTGTAGGTTCGCTTGGAAGTGGAGGGTGAGGAAAGGTGTTTGCAGTCTGATAGCTCACCTCTAGATGCCACTGAATCTGACACACTTGTCCTTCAAAGTATAAGGAAATGAACAGTCTCACTGTCTTTAAAAGAGAACACAAGTTTATTTTTTGTGTACTTAAGTTTGATAGAAACAAAAGTGCAGTGACTTGATGGTTAAAGTTTAAGTTGGAGTCAAATATTTTACAATATGTCATTTTATAAGGAATCCAGTATAAGAGGCTCTTTTAAAGAGATGATCAATTGTTAAATCATCAGAAAATTTACCAGCAACTTTTTAATATCAAAGTCAAGTCAAGCAAAAATCTTCCTTGGTTGTAGTTTCTTAATTGAGGGCATTTTTTTGCTCTTCTATGTGTGAGATGAAAGATACTAAAACTAATATCACTGTGAGCTATTTAAGACTTGGGTTTCCACATTTTATTGACCAAGTGGTTTCTTAAGATCATCAGCAGATTAACTGGTAATGAAAGTGTTTCAGCCCTATTCAGTTAGTTTCTTGTTGTTGTGTGGGATCATGTGTGTTCATGCATAACTGATGGATCTGCAGCTTGTCCACAGCTTGTCTTAAATACTACTGGACCAGTCAGAAACTTTTTTTTATGCGTCTTTGCCGGCAACAGCTGAGGCCAGGTGCATTAAGTTTCTATGATATCTCAGAAACGCCTTGAAGGAATTTCTTCAGACTTTGTACACCTACAACGAGCTCATGCATTCAGATGCACGCTTAAATTGTGGCTCATTCATGTCAATTAACGTCTGTTTCTATATGGGAAGTTTACATACATTAGTCAACTATAACTGAGAACATGATCAGATGTTAGACTGACACTATGAAGAGTTTCATCACATTGAACATCGTTCCTGTGCGCCCCACAGCTCGACACCAAAAGCTCAGTTGGCGGGAGCTTGTGTAGAGGCAGCACTGTCCACAGTCCATAGTAACGGAGCAGAGGAGATCCATAAACGGACAGAAAAAGGTTCAGGTTTTGTGGTTGTCATTTCCCCCTGTTGTGCACAATTCACAGACACAGACCTCCGCGTTGAGGATCTTCAGGACAGGGTGTGTTTTGTGCACTGAACAGATTGTAGGCAGCTTGTTTGAGACTGGATCTGTAAACCTCTCATTTTACCAGACAATCCGGGCCCATCAGCCATACAGATCAAAATCCTGGACCAGATTTCGTCTCGCATTGTCAGGAGGGGTGAATCTGAGGCAAACTTTGATTTGTGATATTCGACTACATAAATAAAAACTGATTTGACATAAAAACTGAGAAGGGAATCAAGCGAAGTGAAGGAGCAGTCACTGAGAGAGAGAACTGCAAACTATAAACAGCTGTTTTATGCACCTCCTGATGACTTTGAGCGATTATTATGGATGCTCTGATTAATCATGTAAATAAACAACGCCTTGTTTGTGATGACACTGGATTTTTGATGCGTTACGTAACTGGCCGGAACAAAACCCCATCTGTGCTCCAGGACCTTCTGATGTACAAATCAAGCGCTGGCTTTGAGAGAAAGTCTTCAAATGTGTTACAAACATCCACTTGGTCTCGTGAGCTGCTCGTATTTCGGTGGTCAAAGATCAAATGTCACTGCCACCTCACATAACTCTAGACTTCACACGCTAATTAGGACAAAGTTTCACACAAATGTCTAATAGTACACTAGCAGTGCTGGAGAGTCACTGCTTATCTAGGTATGATTAAATTATAAAACAAGAGTAATCTGAAAATCAAAATGTTGGCTTACATCCAAATATTCTTTTTGGGTTGCCCGGCGGAGATCTGCTCTCTGCTGACCGACCTCCTCTAGTTTGTATGTATTAGCGGTTCTGGGGTTCACTGAAGTAATCAGTTTTATGTAACAAAATACTCGAACCAGCACTGAGTGATTCAGAAACGTAGGACCTTTGTCATCGAATCTACACGGCGTGTTTATCCAAAGTTATACCCGACCCAGTTTAATTCAGATCTTAAAGTCATTTGCTTTGTGACCAGCCAGGGGCAAACTCCCTTCCCCTGCGATCGATAGCCACACATTACACTGTTCTCTGCCTCCAAATGAGAAAACTTTGTTGTTGTTTATAAAGCTGAGGGGGAGAGCAATTAGCATGCTTCAGAGGTGGGAATTAAGTTTGAAGTTTGAAAGTTATAAAAAGAAAAAAATCAAAAGAAAATCAGACCAGTAGCAGTTGCCACAGCGCCTAACAAGCCCCTCTCATTAAGGATGATGCATTTATTAATTAAAGCTGAGGCGATTATTTACCTGACTGGCTTTCCGTTGGAAGGGGTGAGGAAGGAGTGATGGTTATGGAGGTGAGCCGACGGCAAACTAATTCAATTTCACTTTTATTGGTTTGTTTGTTTCTCCTTAAGACGTTTTTATTTTTTGTGTAGGATTTGCTGAATGACTATGAAAAGCAAAAGCGATGGAAACTTAAGTGTAGGAGGAGAGAGTGAGACACAACAAAAAAAAAAAAGAGAAAGGGAGAGAGAGTTCCTCATGCAACGTTGCCACAGTATACTGAGTGTGTTTTTTTCCCCCTATGGCTCCATTACCATCTCATTGATTCATGGTTATGGGTTAGCTGTCTCTGCTAGCAAAATTATGTTCGCCTAAAAACAATTATCAAGCAACAAAAGCCACACCACAAGTTTGTTTCCAAGTGAGTGCTTTGTGTGCTTGTGGGTGGGTGTGTGTGTATTTTGGAAGACAACAACAGACTTTCTCCCTAAGGAGAGAGGAACTAAATCAACAGGGCGCTGTTGCTGTTGTCACACACACACACACACACACACACACACACACACATCCGCACACAGAGGGTATGGAAGCCAATTGTTATAGTGGGCGGTGTGACACATCCTTTATTATAGGATTTAATTATAATCAAAAGCTCTCGTCTAGTTTTCCTGTACTTTGGGCTTAAATATGTGTGCTCATTTGCAGTTACTCATTTAATTACTAATGGCATTTTGTTGTGGGATGCAAACAGAAACAGTATTGAATCCTCAGATTCTCTCAGGTGTTGCTGCTGACTGTGCAGGGTTTTCTGGGTATGCACTCCTTTTTTGCACCTGTTTTATGTCACAAGATTAAAGTTTGAGGAAAATGAGGACCTCTGAAATATAACATGGAAAAACAAATATTCCCAAGCCCTCCATGTAGCTTATAAGTGCAGTTCAGTTTATTTGAAGTGGGGTTGTGTGAGGTACTTGTCCATAGTCGGTGAATGCGGTAGATGGCGGTCGATGTGCCCCCCCCCCCCCCCCCCCCCAGAACCAGCATGGAAGTATTTATTGCTCTGGACTGGTTCAACAGTTAAAAATAAGCCCACTGAAAGAGATCAATATAATTTTAAGCCTTTTCTTACAGTAAACTGCTTTTATTTAAGCCAAATATTGCCCACTCTCGCTTAGCCAGACTCCTTTTGCAAAAACAGTAATTTTTCTTCTCAGAACACGGGGGTTGCTGGTCTACTGCTGTCTCCGTCTGTGACTTCGGTAAATCTGTACTAACCTTTTAAAACACCAAAGTTACAGAATAACATGAACAACCGAACCGAGCAAGGCGGTAATAGACCTGCAACTCCCACGTTCTGCAAGTTAAAATGACTGATTTTACTAATGAAGTTTGGTTTGTTTGGAGAGAGAGATACAGCAAAGTGAAGTGGTGAAAATATACTAAATATAGCATGCACTTAAAGTGATACTGATTTCTATGGGTGTTTTTTTTAAAGGGATAGTTCTGATTTTGTGAAGTGGGAGTTGTATGAGGTTCTTATCCATAGTCAGTGCATTAGCTACAGCAGATGACTGTCAGCATGGTCTCAGTTAGTAGAAGGAGAGAGAAATCCCAGCTCAGCTGCAGTACTGCTGCAGACGGGGATCAGCAGACAAAAACCTATTTCAGCCACATAATTAAAGGCCTACCATCATTTTTATTTTCTTATACTGAATAAATTGGTGTAACCCTGAGCCAAACAGCTGATCTGCAGCGTGATGCAGTGCAGCACAAGCTGGCGTAGGAATACAGAAGCACTGCGGTTGAAATATAGTACCAAATGAAGAGCTGCCTGATGTCAAGGTTTGATTTTTTTTTTCAGGTAGGTCTTTATTTTATGTGGCTAAAAACCACATGTGCAACATTACAGCACTGTCCCAACTGTCCCTTTAATGCTGTTAGAGCTGTCACTTTATCATTGAATAGCGAGTGTAATGAAACAGTCACAGGCTGTTGATTACATTGATTTGTATTACGGTAACCTGTTCTCTTGTTTCTGGTAACATTCCACTTTAAAGAAAAGAAGTTTGAAAGTGTGTCAACTTTCTGTCCACTGAGTTCTCAGTCAGTAGTCACTGGCTTGAGCAGCATTAGATACTGGTTCAGAGTACTTATCTCCACTCTGTCATGGTCTTTTTTGTCCATTTTGTAAATTTGCTGCTCTCATTGTGCACTTAACAGCAGCTGAAGTTTAAAAGAGCCATTTAGCTGCCTGAGTCCCAGTCAGAACCACCCCCACAGTTATCGACAGACAAAAACAAATTTGTCGGCTTGTCTAGGGGGTCAAAGTGTTTTACTCTAATTCTAACCAACAGGAGTATCTTTGTCTTTGTGTCCGAGCCTTCCTTCGATTTCCTGTTGTTTTTTTTTCCTTGTTTTTTTTTTTTAAATAAATGGCTAATGTTTACTGTAAGAAAAAAGCTGAGTGGTGGTGATGACAGCAGACCGTGAGGCTACTGTTCTGTATTCTTGCATGTGAGCCAAACATAAGAAATATTACAGTGAAATATGTTTTGTCTGGAAGAGATGGTCTAAATTTTCGATAAATGTTTATTTTTATGCAAAAGATCTACAGCTAAGCATAAAAAACTGTTTCCCCTGCTCATACTGTACATCAACTGGAGAAGCAGTAAACTTTCCATCCTTGAGGAACTGTGATTAAGATGGCAAACGAGATGTTTTATCATTTATCTATTAGTTTGAGTCCTTGTCTTTGTCTTTTTTTTTTCTATCTTCTACTTTCTCTTCTTTTGGGTTCTCATGACCTCTGAGTATTTCACATGTGGACCTCTACTGTAGCACAAGAGTAAACAGATATCTAATATTTAAAAAGTATTCAGGCAGATGATTGTTCCTGTTCCTTGATAAGGTTCATTTTCATCCATGAAAAACATCCTCTCACAAAGATAAGTGCAGGCAAAGTGGACTTTGACCTTCAATGCACAGGATGAAAATCAGCACATTTTTCTTGACATAGAAGCCTCTAAAGCCCTTTTCCCTGCCGTGCACTTCAGCGTCTCCTTGCAGCTCAATTATTTGCATGTCAGTTCTGTGCGGTAAAAAAAAAAAACTTGACCGATACAGTCCTGATGACATTTACAGACTCTCACGTACTGAGCCAGTATCTCCAGGACTGGGAAGTGAGTCAGGTAACCAGTAATGTGTGTCGTGTTGATGTCTTAATTTGAAGTTGAGCTCATTCAGGCCTCCTCTGATGCTGACTGTCCAGTTCTCCATAGGCCTTTGAGAGGTTCATGGTATGATGGCATCTGAGTTACCTTTTTTTTTTTTTGCAGAGCAGCAGACTGGCCTGTCTGTGATCAAGGTTAGAAATATGTTCTCAGACCAGATCACCAGACTTCATTTAACGGCTGTTGCAGTTCTGGAGACAGGTCTGGCTGACCCTGTGGTCATTTTGCTATAGGAGAAAAACTGCTCTGGCTTGTTTGTATTTTTAAACCAATCACAATCATTGAAAAGTCCAGGATGGTGGACAGTGACCTTGCAAAATGGTGTCAGGGGAGACGTCTTTTGGTGGAACATTTGCACGTGTGGGCATGAGCTCTGGTATTAATATGGTTAAATCCCTGCAAAAGAAAAGGTAACAGCCACTAGTTGGTTTACATTTGTACTGTTAGCAAACAGGTCAGGGTCATTTTTAGTGTGTCGGTTCCCGGCTCAGAGGTTCTTCTTATTACTGTTTCATGTAGCGACAGGGATTTTAAAACAGCGGTGACCCTCAGATAGAGAAAGGAGAGGAAAAACGCTGACTGTAATAGTTGGCCAGTGGCAGGTTTATACCAACAACCTTCTTCCAGTGAGTCAGACTGGAATGGTGGAGGTGGAGGTGGAGGTTTGGCATTTTATCATGAATTCTCCTCCACTTTGGTTCTCTAGCTAGTCGTGACGCTGTTGTTAAGCTTAACTGTGGCAGCTGCATTTGATCAAACGTTTCCAGTGATTCCATCAACAAAAATGTATTTGCAGTTCAGTTTTGAGCTTGTTCATCTTTTTGACTGCACATAACATACAATTATGACAATTTGTGTTTGTTTATTAAATTAAATTCATAAATTCAAGTACGGCGGTGTCTCATAACATGTAGAAACACTTTATTAGAGGTGTAAATTACACTGATAAAAAATTCTGAATGCGCATAGATTCTTAAAAAAAGTTAACAGGCAAGGAAAATAGAAAAAAAATCTATATGAGTAGGAGGTAGACGTGTGTGATTTTGGTGAATATTTATTACTGTATTTTAATCCAAATAATGCTGACTTAACTCAAAACTAAAAAATGTGAGATCATTTCAGTAAAATAATAATAATTAGTGTTTCTGTTGTTATCAGTTCATCCATCTGTTTGAAGTGTCTGGATCAGGACGTACCGGCTCAGAGGGGTGGTGCATCCTGGGCAGGTTGACACTTTATCATACTGAGGGAAAAAAAATACATTCACTCTCATATTCTTATGGACAGGGAATTTGCATTTGATGTAATCTTCACATCTTCGGACTGTGGGAAGACGCCCACACAGAAACAAGGAGAACATATAAACCCCACAAGAAGGTCCTCGCGGGCCGTCCGGCTGATCACCAGTCTCGGAACTGGGACTTGTGGGTTTGGAAAAGTAAAACTTTGCAGTCAGAATTGTTTCCCATCCGCTCATGATACTATGCATGTGTGTGTGTGTGTGCGTACTAGCATGTGTATGTGTGTCCAGTCCACTGATCCCTGCATTCCTTTATTTGTTTTCCAGTCAATATAATGTTCCCTCTGTTTAATGAAGCGTTGAAATCAGTCATAAGGTTTTTATTTAATAATTTGATATTCCATTTCTCCTCCACTCACATAAAGACACACACACATGCGATGCTTGTGCAGAGGAACATTTAGAGCCTAGCCTTAAGTCAAAGCCCTGTCACGCTCATGTCCATAACAGTTATTCAGTTTGAATAAATATAAACATACTCCTCTCGTCAAACTCTATATTATCTATGTTATTTGTGTTTTGGATCCTCCACAAAATCAATGTTATTTTACTAAATCGCTGCCAAGAATTAAAGTAAAGAAATGTGGTTTTTAACCTGTATGAAATTTAAATGGTGCTCAGCCAGAAAACTGAGATTTGTTGTTCAGCCAGAAATGTTGTCAGCTTCGTCCGTGTTTGAGTCGAGCTCATCAAAAACCTTTTTAAAATCTGTCCAGTAGATAGATGACTGGATTTGACTTTTCTACATTGAACATTTAACAATATGTACACTTGTGATTGTTGGTGGTTCAGCAGTTATCCATGGCACCGTCATCTTTGTTTCACCCTCTCTTCATACAGGAAATATAAAGATGCTAGCTGGGACCCAAAAATGAGTCTTTGGACTGATGCCATAAGGTGTTTTCAGACTGGAGGAACTTTTCTGTAGTTCTAAGAACTGTTAGAGGCCTTTTTTTAATGGTTCTACACCACAGGAACTATGAATGATCGCAGTTCTTGAAGGACTTTTTTAGCTCCTTCTTCAGAGCAGGACTGACAGTCCAGGCTTCTTTGAGTGTGAGTGCGACAGAGAAAATACAACGTGATTTTGACTCGACTCAGAAATGACGTTGCTCTACCAGCTACTGATTGGCTTATGTCAGTTTAAGATTCCTACTGTGAATGGAAACAGAACAAAGTCCCTGAAGGTGTGTGCTGTTTGATCTGAAAACAGCTCATGGAAGAACCATTTTCAGTTCCACAAAGAAACCTTTAGCAAGATTTGTTTTTGTTTTTTTTTGCAAAATATGTTCATTTTTTTAATACCTTGTTAAAAGAGCTTACATGTAGCTCTACACCTTGTCTTCATTTAATCTTCATGACATGCAAATAATCTCCGCCCTCTCCACACACCCAACACCATCCAACCTCCACCCCATCCTGAAGTAGCTACACCTGGCTTCTCCCTTGTTTTTGCTAGATAATCACAATAACTACCAAGAAATAACAATCAAAAAATGGTTCTTTGAGGCACCGTTGTTCTTTGTGGGCCTTAACTGGTTAAGTGAAGAACCTCTTTTAAAATGTTCTTTGGAAATATTTCAAAATAAATGGCTCTCTGAATATTTTTCTTGAGAAATATTTCAAAATAAATGGACGTCTGAACATTTTAAACAAAGTTATTGTGGGTAGGTGAAAAGACAAGTACACAAACGTCATCATTGGCCATTTATTGATGTTCCTTTTTAAAAGTAAAGGTCAACTTTATTGTGACAAATACAATTATACAGTCAGACTCAGATGCAAACCCACAACCTTTTTGCTGAGGCTAAAGTGCAAATCACTTGGTCACAGTTTACATCACTCAATTATAGACAAGTAACTTGTTGTGCACAAAGTAAATCCAGTGCAAAAATACAAAATCTGCCACTGTAATGGAAAACTGGAGTCCTTATAATAAATAATAATATAACGTAAGGCTTTTGTGAGCTACAGACTCAGTGTCATAAATATATTTTTTAACATTCTGTTCACAACATGAAAACTTTACAGCAACCAAGTTTCTGCAGGGTTTCAAGTTGAAAAACTGTTTAAATAATAAAAAATGAAATAATAAAAATCATACCTGCCACCAAGTAAGTCCAATACAATGAATAACCTTTAGTACTTTAAAGACCACAAAGAGGTTCTTTATTTGATGATGGCTCTTTGATTCTTATGAAGAACCATTCAAGAACCATTATTTTTCTGAAAGTCTTTCTCAGAAACAGAATTCTAGTTTCAGTAGCAGCCCTTTTTTCTTTTCTTTCCTCCGAACATAATCATCGACAGGCGGTATTTAGAAGCAGAGATCACTGCTGCCTTCAACAAGTCGAGGGGAAACATATGAAATAAATTCAGTTCGGTTGTTTTTGGCAGCGAAGATCAAAAATGGCAAAACGCTCCTGGACTTGAAGCTGGCAGCATTGCTCATCTGTGCCGCCTCCAGATGTTGCCCATGTGCAGTCATGAGAGGATCTTGTATTATATCCTGTTGATCGGGACTGAATTCCCTGTTCTGTCAGAACCATGTCCGGTCCTGTACTGTACGCAGACTGTTGTGCATTCATGCATTTGTGTGTCTGGCTCTTATGTTTTTATGTGTATTCATTTTCTGTTCTGTGTGTGTGTTTCTCTTTGTCTTTTGCTTCAAGGTTGCAGTCCTCTGAACTGAGTCCAATATTCTTTCTAACCTTGTCACCATTCAGAGACAGACACACCATTGTCTGATTCACAATAGAATTTGGGAAAATCCCAGCATGCGATTCCCATAACCTTTCTTATTTTTATCTTACTTTTTTTGCCCGTCACTTTTGTTAAAAAAAAAAAAACAAAAACAAAAAAAACACCTCTTTTCTCACTTTCATCCCACCAGCATGACTACAGTGTGTAAACAATGTGGAGTTACTTAAAAACCTATTGTTATAATTATTAACTGTATCATTCAAATCAGTTGAAATTAGCCAACAAGTGTGTGTGTTCTTGATATAAAGAGAGACATCTTCAGCTGCCCTTTGAATTAAACCCATAAAACCCCCAGAACTATTTAAAGAAAAACAAAGAAATGCTGGACTGTTACTGTTGACCCGAGCAAAGACAGAAACCCTTTTCACAATGATAAGACAATTTCGTGCCGTGATCTGTGGGCACATTAGTCATGAGTATCACCCACTGAGACCCATGACTAACAATAAAAGCAGTTTTTCCATCCTGTAGCAGCAGAATGAAACAGTGCCACTGAAGCATGTCTCCCTGTTTGGAGTTCAGGGTGAATTAAGGTTAGGTTCTTCGGGGGATAGTTTTTATTTTCCCCCAAATATCTCTCACTCTGCCCTACAGACAAGAGTGGTATCCTGTGAGAGAATCAGTCTCATTGTGTCGCTTATGTTTCACCATGAATTAACCTTTCGTGGTGATATTTTGTGGTACACTCTATACAACTCTGTGAAGCCCTCTCATCTTTTGATGTGGTATTAAGAAATACCAGTTTTGGGATGGGAAAATGTTTTGAGGAACTTATTTCTAGATTAGGGAGAGATGTTTTTTCCAGATCTTTCATTGAAGAGTCTAATCAGTGATACGGTGTTCTCACAAAACAGACCAGCGGGTAGGACTGCTCCTGAAATCCCGATGATTGGAGACGTCAGTCAGGAACACCTGAGTCAACTTGCATTTTCTCAGTCGAATCTTCGCGCTTCTAATTTTTTTGCTGCAGCCTGCAGTGAGAAATGCAGGAGCAACAACATGGCAGCCTGTAAACTTCACAAACCGAGTCTGAAACCACAAAACAAACTGATGGAAGTGGAGAAAGGTGATAGAAACTGAAGGCAGCGTGTGGCAGGGCAGCGGCTGCTCTCTGCTCTGGTGATGACTGTCAGTGAAGTTGACTAAATTGTTTTTGAACCAGACGGTGTTACGACTTTCTCTGCTGCCGTCTACAGTGATTGACTCTTGGGCTGACAGGGCCGCAGCAGCCTAACAGGAGAGACGCTTCATGCTGCACTAGTGGGATTTTATAACCGAACTAGCAGGAAACACATTTTTACTTTTCCTGTCTGTGTGGAAATCTGAAGATCTCACATCACAGATAACGAAGAAAGGCTTTAAGACACAAGCTAGGCTGATATAAGAGTTTAGTGTGGTGCTGAACTGAAAAAAAGGAAGATATCTTTTTCTTTGTATTTTGCCAAATCTGATTTGATTGACAAATTCCTGTGTTGGGTGCTAAACACTTTATCAAATGACAGTATGAAAACAATGTGAGAATGTAATAAACCTACAGAGAATTATCAGCCAGATCTTCAGCTTCCCTCATCTTTATGGAGCTGTACAGTGAGTTTCAACTCGTCGTTTAGCTGCCTAGCCAACAACTTTACTGTTTTGGTTCACTCGCATAGCGTTGTTTTCAGATTTTGTCATAATTAGTATGAGTTATGGACAAAAACATGTTTTTTGAGGTCACAGTGATCTTGACCTTTGACCAATAAAATGTAAACAGCTCATCATTGAGTCCAAGTGGTTCTTTGTACCAAATCTGAGTAAATTCCCTCCAAACATTTCTGTGATATCACGTTCACAAGAATGGGGTGTGTATGAGGTCACAATTACTTTGACCTGTGACACCAAAATTTTATGATTTCATTCTTGAGTCCAAGTGATCATTTATGCCAAGTGTGAAGTAATTCCCTCAAGGCATGACACTTCTGGCCATAGCTGTTGCTCGTGTGGAGGCATAAAAAAGGGGTTTTCAAGGTTTCTCAGAGATCCTTCAGCAGATAATTATGGATGAGCCAAAAAAAAAATTAGGTAAGCGATTGCATGATCCTCTCCAGGTTTACACCAAGCAGAGATCATAAACCCACTGCACGTTGTCTGCTCAGAACCAAACAGCAGTTAGCAACTAGCTGGTGAACAAAGTAGAGCGTTTAATAGCTAACGTACCTCTACATCTACTGTATGTGTAATCAGTTGTTTGCAGAGAAATCTTTCATATCGACTTCATCAAAGGTGGTACATCAGTGTTGGGTTCACAGCTTTACAGGAGGCTCTTTTAGATGTAGTCCTGCAGTTTCAGGACTATGCAGCAGGATAGTGATTCTAAACACATAAACAAGGTAGCCGTTCTTTATTTTGGCTGAACAGTAAGGTCTTCTTTATTGGAAAAGTCACTCACCTGACCTCAGTCCAACTCAGCATGTGTTCGTCTTACTGTAGACCAAACTTAATGTAAAAATACCCAAAACAAGCGACCTGGTTCAAGCTGTGAATTAGTACCTTCACACCGTGGTCTTTGTTCGCTTCCCTTTAAAATGTTCCCTTTAAAACCAGAGCCAACACAACGAAAAACGTGTCCTCACACTTTCTGGCCGTGCCGGTTGCAGTCGGTAGTGTTCATAAATCTGCATTTACAGGTAATAATTCCAATAACAGTTTCTGCTTTGGTAAAACTTCTGGCTGCTATAAAGCTAGGCCTTACAAATATGTCACAGACGTAAAATAAAACATTTTGTCCATGCCATGGAGTCGTACTTGGCAGATGTTAGTATTTCTCATTTTATAGCCATGCTGGGGAGACAAAACCCCGTCGCCCTCGCTCCTTCTGCACACTCTGTCCCTCTCACGCACACAACACACACACACCCCTTTTGTCTGTGACCTCGAAACTGCTCATGTGATTTCAACCATTATAAAATAGAAGTAGCTGCATTACCTTGGGTGTTTTATAGGTGGACAGGCTGGGGATCGAACCCCAACTCTCCATTAGAAGGAAGGGACGGCAGTAAACCTTGTAGCTGAGTGTGGCTCTTTGTTATGACGGACAGGGTTAAGAGAGCTGTTTGTGCTCTACATAAAACTGTTTCTCAACTCCCTCTCAGTCCATTCTCTCTCTCTGTCTCTCTCTCTATCTCCAGTTTAATCTAGTTTTCCATCACATTCAGTTTGGTTCATGTTCTTTCAGCATTCTGTCTCCCATTTTTCCTTCTCCAATAAGAGGCATGTGATTATTTTTCTATTAAATTTGACATTGGGGAATAAAATGTTGTTGTTTGGTTGGACTGATTGATAGATCCATCCATTTACAAATCCTATATCCTGCTGTCACAGAGTTCAAGCACTTAGAGGATGATGGAAAAACTGAAAACTTCATGCTGATCACACATGTAAATACTTGAGGTGCACACAGACGTCATTAGTTGTATCTGTATTTGTATCTTTTCATCCAACAAAATGAGCAGTCTCTGCATTCAGATAGAATACCAGTGTGAGTCACAGGTAAATGTTTTTATTCTCTAACCTAAACCTTCATCGAGTTTTGGCTGCATGTCACTGTTTACTGTACAAAAAACCCAAATTTATTCACTGATTTTGTTTAAACTGGATTTGATTCCCTGTGTTGTCCTCCAGCTGTCCTGCCTCATCATTAGGCTATTTAGAGTTTTCTGATTGCCAGACAAGTTTTACACGTTCTTAGCGTCTACTTTAGCTGCTAGTTGGCTAGTTAGCTCAGAGATTGTACCATCTGCGCAAGATGACAGCACCTTGAGTGCTTTCATGCACCTTAGCATTGAAAATAGCAATATGAGACAATGAATTTAATTAACTTGCTGTTTATCAGACCACAAACAAGACAAAAATGGGTTTGGAAAAACAACAGACTGATTGTGATACACACAAGCGTACAACTTTTATACTTTTATTCAATGATTTTGATGTCCTCCGGCTGCTTTGTCTCAACAGTGGATGATTTATGAAGTTTCTTGATGTACAAAGTTTTATTTTGTCCACCGCAACAGAAAAAAAATCTCTCAGTGAGACACTAAACACAAACATAATCCTGAGTGGGTGGGCGTGCTGTGCAGGACGGATGACCTTACAAAGAAATACACAACGTGCCAAAGTCAGCTGGTCGCGTCACATCATCGAAAGTAGAAATGTTTAAAACATGCATATAGAGCAGCTGGAAGCCTCACAGGGGTTACTTCTATATATGTTCACCTTATTATCTGACACTTAAGCTATGGTTTATATGACATGCATACATCCAACATTATTATACATGTGACAGAAAATAAGGAAAAGGTCCTCTTTAAATACTTCCACGTCCTTATATTGTTGTTTTTTTTATCTCTCCCTCTCTTTTTATTTTTTGGTAAACATTTTATGAAGGTTTATGAACTGTCTAAAGCCTCCCATCATCTGTTTTGCTTTGAAAATAGAATCTCTACAGCAAAGATAGACAAGTTGATAAAAACATCCTTCAGTTGAAGGGAATAATCTTGGTCCATGAAATCAGTGATTGATCAAAGTAGACAACCTTTTTCCACTCTGCCGAGGTAATCATGGAGCTGCCTGTTTCTGAGTAATAATGACAGGAGAAATATCCGTTTCCATCACATTATTTGTGCTTTCTCAAATAACATATTTGGATTCGGATGCAGCATGTAGTCGGAGCAAGTGCAGTGAGAAATGCAGCCTTTGAGAAATAAGGAAAGAGAGGGAGAGTTTTGTTCTCCAGAATGTACCGAGTAAGGCCATATTTCTCCAGTCTCCATTATTAATGCCAGCTCTGGGTGACCATAAATCCGCTGGAATATACTGTACCACATCACCCAATCACCAAAGACTGCACTGCTGGCAGCAGACACACATACACACACACACACACACACACACACACACACCACACTTGCGGACTGCATTTCTAATCTGATAATGTAAAGGGGATGCGTTTCAGAGGGGTCTAATATGTAATTTTTTGCTCCATCAGCACACATACATCTACTCCCCGCACATACACATGCACACACACAAAAATCACATGCAAACACACAAATAACAAAGCAGAAATGCAAGCAGTCTTAGCCAGCCAGCATGCTAACACGAACACACGTGCACATTCGCACACTCGCACATTCACTGCCAAGTTTAAACACTCAACCGCAGGTTTTCTCATGGAAAAACACATTAGAGCCGTTGAAACCCATTGCTCAGATCAAATTCTCTCCGTTTCTGTCTCCGTCTGAATGCAGCCTCAGTGTAATTAACTCATATTTAACTGCGGCTCAATCGTATGAGAGACTTTTCAGCTGTGAGAACTTTATTTGAGCTAAGCATTTTTGCAGAAAAGGCCCTTTATTTACTTTGCTGACAGATTTGACTAAGAACTGAATCACATTACAGATTTTACCCATTGCGCAAATTGGATAAGGTTTAGTGTTTGGCATCTCTGGGGACTTCCAATGTAAATTTATCATCTGACAAATCAGCATTATTCCAGAAACAGCAGTGTAAGACCTGCACTCTCTTGTTGGCTTCAGTGAACGCAAGAATGACTGAGTGGATAAAGAATCGAGTGCTAATAAAGAAGACAGGTCAGACCGTCTCCGAGCAGATGTCTGAATGACTAAGATAAGCCATTTTGCAAAGGTTATGTGTCGCAAGAGTGACACAGACACCATCATCCCAAGAAACACACAAACATTTGCATGCAAACACGATCCCACACACATGCACACAACTTTTCTTACATCATTTTAGGTAATTGGGGGGATTCCTACAGTCGGTGGTTAAATTGGCTGAGGCTGTCTGGGGCGTCGCCTGTCCTTTGTGTCAAAATTGGGTGTCAGTGTTTACTAGTTAAATGAGAGCATGAAGCAGGACTATCCTCACGAAAACATAAAAAAAATATGAGAACGACTTGTGGGAACAACAATCAGGTTAACTTGTGTTCTCTTCTCCAAGTTTGATGTCAGCAAATAGCAGTAACAGTAAGTTAATGTGCTAGCTGGCACTGCTGTGTATGTCTCTCTCTCTCTCTCTCTCTCTCTCTCCCTCTCTTGTGTGGTGCTCTCTCAGTCTGTCTGGTCTTGCTGTCTGTGTTTTGTAACTTTGTGCCTGATGAAAGTGAAAGAGAAATACAAGTATTTATTACACCAATGAACAACTATGTTTGTAAATGAAACTTAAATCATATCTCCGTAACGTTACTGCCCATAATAGCTGTTTACAGACCGTGTGAAAAGACAATGTTAGATAAAACACACAGGAAACCCAATTCTCCTTTTCATTAATTCAATGCCTGTTTACACTCAGGTCAGGATCAGTGTATACCATACAATAGTGGCATTAGAATGAGCTTGAGGCCCGCACATTTGGGCTTTTATGGCCAATTTTTTTCTCCTGGGGGGCATGCGGCCTTGGACGCTCCTAGCTGGCTGTTTTTTTGTTTTTTTTCTCCACTGGTTGGCTGTTCCGCAGACTTGTGGAAAGCCCCATATATCTAAACTATGTTGGGGAAAATTGATGACAATCTGACTCTCTTACACAGAGGTACAACTGACGTGACAAAGAGTGATGTGTAATAAAGTTTGATTTAGTAACCAGGGCAGGTAACACCACACTTAGTCTGAGGGTATGTTTTAATGGGAGGACATTGTTATACATTAAGGACATGCATGTAAACAGAAAATTAAATTGATCTGAGTGTATTAAATGTTCTGATTTATTAAAGCATTATCACATGAGAGGGAGTGCTGAGGCCCTCAGCCTGCAGCCACAACCGAATCACAGCTGTGCTGATATTCAGTACAACAGCACAACCTCGAGTGTGATATTGCTTTTATGCAACACTTTTACAAGCGCTATTTATTAGGAATAATTGGTGACCAATTAGGATTTCTTTGTTTTTTTACTTATTCATTTGGCTCAACCAAAACAAATAGTTCTGCAACTGAATTGAAACTGGACTGTTGCCGAGCAACACAAAGACTTTCCAGCTCAGTAATGGTATCTTGCTAGCTACTTTGTGTATAGGTTGAGACATTACCAATAGAGCTGCACTCTAGTTGTTCAGATGGATCCATAAAACTGCCTCAACACTGTATTCAGCTCGATCTTCTTAATAGACTGAATGTCCATGTTTATATTTTTGAGATATGGACCAAACAATTGGGCCGAGACTGCTGGAAAAGATGGGTCTGTACCAACCAGATGATTTTATGATAGCAGATATGTGAGTTTGGCATGGTTTCAAAAGCTGAACTACTAATAAGTCCATCTGCTGATCACGAAATCTGTTCAGGAATCACCCTTATAATTGATTTCTATACGCCATGTATATATTTATGCAAATCGTTTTGTAACAATGGTAATGTCTATGCACATAAGTGTGGGTATTTTCCCTGATTAACAAATCAAAAGCTGTTAAAACTGCTGTGCTTGCATCCCACTCTCTGTAACTTGTCAGATTAAAAAGTGTGTGACAGCGATCCCACAGTAATAAGCCCTGAGTCTTTACAAGACGCCTCCTGTCTCCCTCCGGTCTCTGTTACTCATTGTAAAGTTAATGTAGGCTAACGGTTATTACCACACTGTGAAGTGGAGTGATACTTGTAGTTAAAAGTCTCAGTGATGTTGTGCTCTATATCAGCGCTCATGGAATGTGTCCTGTCCAATCAAATTACTTGGTCGCAACTAACTGCTGTATAATGTAGAGCACAGGCTTTTGTCACATGGTTAGATGATATCACACTGTTGCATTTTTTCAACGTTTGGTAGCTCTCTCTTTTTTCATTATATATGTGTTTGCATCCTTGTGCACGCATGTACACGTAGTCACACATCTGCAGACAAATACATACTTTGCAGTCAAACAGTGGTGTTTCCTGTGTGATCACAGGATTGAGCCCAACGCTGTTCAGTCAGTCTGGCCTTATAAGGACAAGTGGAGCGCTGGAACGGTATAAAAGTGCTGAATCTAATGGAACAGAGAGGAAACTGGGCTTACACTGATGGTCCAGAACAACTGTGAGACGGAGAGGAGGAGGGATCATGACAGATTAGAAGAGCGGGGAGGAAAATACAAAGTGATTCCTGAACATTCTACCACATCCTTTATTATTGCCTTTACTACCACTCTCTTTCATCTATATCCCACTGCTCCATCTGTGTGTGTGTGTGTGTGTTGATGTATGTGATCACGCCCAGCAGCAGGTCAGGAGGTTGTAATCCCCAAGTCAGACAAGATGGGATCAGTGCCGACTCAGTGGACCCAGACACATCTCTGCGTCTGCTGGGACTCAGACACACACTGCAGACATGATATACATCCCCTCACTGTCTCAGTCAATAATGGAGATACTCTCATGCTCAGACATTTATTGTTCTTCAGCTCTCCTACATTCTCCTTCTGTCTCTTTTTCTGTCCCCATGGACCACCGCACCTCACACACACACACACACACACACACACACACACACTGAGTCATGAGGTAATCTTAAGCAAGGTTTGCTGGTTATGACTGACTGGAGCAATTAACGACTGACTCATCGTCACAGATTTGGAGCCATTAACAGTTAAATCATTCACACCGACTGACCGACTAAGATATTGTATGTGTGGGCGTGTGCATTGATGTGCGCATGGGTGTGTGCTGGAGTGGGGCGCTCTAATAGCACATGTGGTTACAGAGAAAATGTAGAGAAATCTTAAAAGTGATTCCAGTTTGAAGAGCACTCAGAGACCTGTGAAGGTGAGGATCATCAGTAACCTGTTCATGTCACTGGTCACAGTTTTGATCCGCCCTTCACACAATGTTCCACTAGCAGTGATTCAGAGGTGTTTCAGCAGCCAAGTGTTTTGCCTGATTATGTGTATTTGCTCAGATTTTATGGATTTGTTCATCTTTCTATGCTTTTTGTGCTCCTACCATGGATAAACGGGCTACGTAGTAAATTATTCTCTTTTTTGTCTGTTTTTCTGCATGGGGTCTTTTAATTTGAAAATGGACCCGATTTGCTTTCTCTGCATCTTCCTGCCCGCTCGATTTGCTCTGTACAAAATTATTTTTTCAAGGGCAGCAGAGCAGTGAGCTGCTTCTGGGGGGCGCTGCAAGCATTGTGTAGAATAGCAGCGATCACCTTACCTTGCAAGGCATCTTGATCTTGATCTCGCCAGGCTCCAAGTTATCAGTTTGCATCCACACCAGAAGTGGTGCAAGACAATCAGCGTCTTTGGAGGGCGTGGTTTAAGGAGTGACAGTGAGAAGCATCCATGGAAAGAACTCGTCTTGAATAAACAGTGGTGTCTTCTGAAGATGTTAGCATAGATACTGTGATAGCATCAGTCATATCAAAACTGGAGAGTATTTCTTTGTTGACAGAAGAGCATGTTTTTATCGACGGAAAAGATGTTTTCGCTCATCTTCTGGCTGGCTTCGGCTTCAGTTCAGTGAGTTTATCTGATTGTTTGAAGTTTGTTTGTAATAGAGCGGACAGATGGTTCATCCAATCATCTGCCAAATGTTTTTTTTGAAAGTGTGTGCCCTTTTCCAAACAGTTCCAGATGGTTCCGTGTAACAAACCATATGGTGTTTCAGGTTAGAGATCACCTCCGGTGTATATATGGAAGTATTGTAGACATTAGTTCCAACTTTACAATAATCTTCCAGATAATGTTTACAGGCAACACGTTCTCACTTCCAGCAGTGTGTAAGTTTAGCTAACTTAAGTTCTGCTGGAGGTGAGAACGTGTTGTGTTGTGTTATGTAAGTAAGGTATCATAATTATCAGTTGCAACTTTATAATACCAACCAAATAATGTTTATAGACAGTTACAAACGAATTAACAGAGTGTTACAAATATCTGGTTCATCTCTCTATGTAATGTTTTTTTGACTGTTATAATATTGTAGATATGTATATGTGTCTGTGTCTGTGTCTCTCTGTGTGTGTGTGTGTGTGTGTGTGTGTGTGTGTGTGTGTGTGTGTGTGTCTGCAGTGAGGAGTTAACTTCAGGCTCAAATGAAAGCAGCCTGAGAAACCGCAGAGTATCAAGCCAAATGCATAACCATTTTGACTCAGGCTGGTTGAAGCCAAGTCACACAGCCTCCATTTGACTTGGCTGGAGAACAGTAGAAAGAAAACCTGGTACTGATAGAGATCCACATAGGCACACACATGCAGAGACTCACTCTCTCTCTCTCTCTCTCACACACACACACACACACACATTATCCATGCAAGTATACCAAAAACAACACAAAGCTGACCTACAGAAAGTGTACTTCTGTCACACTCTTGCAGCAGCGAGACTCGGCACACTGATGGAATTATTGCCGTCCTTTGCAAAAATTTGATCCAGAAAATCTTGGAGCTCCCATCCAACAGTCTACCGTGTTGCTCTTTTCTCGCCAAAGTTTTGAAAATCATAACCACAAAGTTCTGCTCCTTTTTAGGATCATAAATGCATGTTTGTGTAACAAGGGGAAATGTTCTAGCTCTGTAGGGATAGATTTCTAAATGAAAATCTGTCCTGTTATGGAAAGACGGAAACATGGTCATTATTTACTTCCTGTCTCGTAAAATTCACCATGTTCTTTTCAAATTAACCCAATCAAACGTAGTAAAAAATTGCAATGACAAGGTATGCGGCTAATAATCATTTAATTATCGATTCATCTGCAGATTACCTTATTAGATTATTTAATTAGTCCATCACAACTTCACAGAGGTAGAGGTGGCAGGTTTTTTTTTTTTCGTCTTAGGTCCAGATCACGCAGAGCATGTCTGACAAGTTGCAAGTTGCTGTTTCATTATAAAAAAAACCCTGCTTGGTGTGTTTTTTTCTTGTTGCTAGGCAACCATCGAATCAGCTGTCCTTAGTGAAATGAATGAACGAACGCTTTAAGTTGAAAAAACTTCAACTCACTGCAGAAAAACACCCAACATATTGTTAAAATATCCTTAATTGAAAGAGGAGCCTTCTGTGGTGGTGAAGACAAAGTTTATACTTGGAAATAATCATCGAGGAAACCAGTGCTGGCTGTTTGAACAGAAAACAGCAGCCTGGAGGCAGGTACTTGAGATTTTGGGTAGGTTTTTCTCATTAATTTCACTAAGAACAGGTGATTTCAATTAAAAAAAAAAAAAAAAAATGCAGTACCTCCTGTTACGCAGCCTGTCAGACCTGCTCTGTGTGATCAGCGCCTAAAAATTAAGAAAAGCAGTAAATCCTCCAGAGAACATTCAACATGTTTGCAAGAAAAGTTACTCACAATTATTTGATTAGTTATATAATAGTAGAGGATTATTTTTAAAAGGGAAATTCGCCACTTTTGATGTGGCTGTCCAATCATTGTTCATAAATGGAAGCAAATGAAACACTAGATTCTTCAGTGCTGCTATTCAGAGAAAGATGAGTTCTCCTGCTACAAATGCTGGTGTTCTTCCTCTATCAGTGATGTCTTTGGCATTAATTTCAGTTTGGATTTCTAGTCTTCACCGTACTAGATGAGCGTGCTTTTCACCTGATGTTATGTTTTGGCCAACAAAGTAATACCTACAGGCTCGGGTGGTGATACACAGAAATGTGGGCATGAGCATCAGACCCTCATGCACAATGCATCCTGGTACATGTAGGCACTGTTGACAGAAGAACTCACCCTTCATTCCAAACTGCATACTTTTTACTTCTAGTATCTACTGCAGCTGCTCCTACAAAGTACACACTGTCGCATGCAGTGTGCATTAAATTGGGACATACTTCCTCATAACATGGCACCTTGAACTTTGACCCTCTTGCTCATTCACCCATCACAAAGGATTGTTGGTTAGAGCAGCCAGAAAGTATGCTGGCTTGCAAACTGCAAAATGCGACTGGATGCAGTAGGACATTGTGGTATTTCTTGCATACTGAATTTGACACACTAAATATTTTTCTGGCATGCTAAATATTATGATATTATGGAAACTGGGACGTGCAGTTAGTGTTCTTGGTCACGCACTGACAAATTTACTGCTTCAGTCGACTACATTTACACTGATTGACATCCACATAAACAGGGTGAATTTTACCTTTAAATGAGTAACTGTTTCAGATTTAGTCATGATGTAGTTTGCTCCAGGGAACAAGTAGCTAATGTGGCATTTTGTTTTAGTATTTATGGTTCAATGTATTTTAAGACCACAGAAGTGCTGCACAGTAGTCAGCATTATTACACTTAGACATGGACAAAGATTTTCCCTCTGAATAAGCTTATGAAACCATCACATATAATATAATCAACCCACAAGTGAAGGAACAGCAACTTCCAGTTCACAGGTTCACTGAACTCAGAGTCGAACAGAAACCAAGTTGCATTCAGATATTTTCTCCAAATTAAAATGTCAAGGCAGAATAGATAAAGGTAAATGAAAACTTTGAACAAAATCAATATTGCATAAAGCTTTTCCCCACATTGAAGCTGAGCTTTTTGCTAGTTTTTTTCTGATAATGAAACAAGTGTATTTGTTGAATAAATGAGATAATGACATAATGTAATCCCTAAACTCCGTGCCCAGTGTCAATCCTTTGTACAAGGTGCTCATCATTGCCCGTAATTCTGTGCCCTCTCGATTAATTTGGTGACCTACTGTGATCAGACGGGGACAGAATATACAAGGTCATTAGACAGGAACGAGGGGGATAAAAGAAAGATAAAATGGGATTTAATTTGAGGAAATGAGAGGACAGTTGGAGAGAGTGAGAGAGAGAAGAGAGAGAAAGAAAGAAAGAGAAAAACATACAGGAGTAAAGTCAACAAATGAGAGCACTGTTGAAGGGCAGAGATGGACAGAATAGTTAAAAAGAGGCAGGGAGAATGAGGTGATGAGGTAGATAAAATCAAGAAAGTAATATAGGCGGGGGGGACGGAGGGGGTGAGATGGAAAGCATGAGTAAGGCAGATGGATGGAGGGAGGGAGAAAAAGACTGAAAAGGGAGAGTTATGCGTTGGGTCATTATGGAGGAATGTTAATATGATTAGTGAATGACTCTGACCTCGCTGTCTGGAACTGGTGCCTGGCTGGTCCAATGACTGCTGAACGTCTGTTAGGGGCACACACACACACACACACACACACACACACACACACACACACACACACACACACACACACAAAATGTTATACAAGGATGAAAACATACATCAGACACATATGCCACAGTGCACGCAAGATTGAACGCATGCTCTCCCATTAACTCATAAGTGAGGAAGCATGTCCGAATACACATATTTCCTCTTAAACACACACACACACACACACACACACACGCAGACGTACGCAGACTCCCTCACTGGCGTGTGTGATTTATGTCTTCTTTCTGCCAGCAGGGCAGAATGAGTCAACATGTCATGACTTATTATCTGTTTTTAACATGCATGATTCCCTGCAGTCTGGCCTCATAAAGTTCGGGTCAGGATCCAGAGCGGCTCATGGATCTGTGCTTGTTGGGTCCTCACATGACTACTTCAGTGATTTGTCCCAGGGTTAAAGACAAAATTCAACATGTCGGCCCTGACATGAAAAACTGAAGAAGCCTTTGTATCATTATTTAATTGTCTTTGTGTGAGTCACACATTACTCTGGGCTAATGGCTTTGGAAAGAAGGTTTTGCTTCTTTTCATTGTTGTTTAAAGAGACAGTTCACCACAAAATCAAAACTATGTAGTGTTCCCCTGGCCTTTAGTGCTATTTAACCAACTAGATTTTTTTTTTTTTTGGTGTGAGCTGCAGAGTAGATGTCTGTCTTCTCTCCAGTATAATGGAAGCACTCTTGTGTAAAAACTCCAAACCCTCCTAAAATCATGACCCAGTTACTCAAGATAATCAACAGACCTTTGTTCAGTTTCATGTAGGAACTACTTTCTCTCTAGTAGAAAAGTAGTAAGGTAGTAAAGTACAGCAGGTCCTACTACAGTAAGAAAGTAGTTACATAAAACCTCACCACAAACCATTTACAAGTGCCATTTAGTCCAGTTATATTGGAGAGAAGCCAGACATCTCTACAGATGATATCTCCAAAACCCTGCAACTCATGCCAACTCTGTGTAGATGGATAAACATCACTACAGGTCAGATGATTAATATGTATTTTTGATTTTGAGGTGAACTGTCCCTAACCTCTGCCAAATGTCAGAATCAGAAATCGATCTTGGGGGAAACTGATCACATTACAGATGCTCCTGTTCAACAACAGAAAATTATAGAAGCATAAAGAAATAAGTATGAAAAACTGTTTACAATCTACAATCAGTATATACAGAGACAAGTTAGCAATAATATAACAAAATATATACTATAAGAACTATGTAAAAAAAAAAAAAAAAGTATGTGCCTTATTGTACAAACAGAAGTATATAGATATAAAACAGTGATATATGTACAGGAGCAGTCAAAAGTTTGGACACATCTTCTCATTCAGTGTTTTTCTTCATCTTTATGATTTTTCTACGTTGTAGATTCATACTGGAGACATCAAAATGCTGAAATATATGGTGAATAAAAAATGTGAAAACAAGGCAATGAATGTTTTGAAATTTTAGAGTCTTGAAAAGAAATAAATACTGTCATACACTGTCTTCTGCACTTACAGTCAAAGTTTTCATGTGTGAGAGTCTTTCTGCTTTTCATTGTTGACCCGCGGTCTTCTCCTGCGCACCTGTCAACCCGAGTGTGCAAAAGTTTTTTGCTCTTTAACAATTAAGAGTCGTCAGAGTAGCTCCCCTTCTGCTTTGATGACAGTTTTGCACACTGTTGATATAATCTGACTAATGTAACTAGTTTGCACAGAGTTTTTATCACCACAAGCTAATGTTTTGCACATGTCACCAATTGAATGTTCTTATTTATTGGTTTTTATACTGTAACGTCTGACTTGATGCAGCATTTTTCCTTTATCTTAGGTAAATTTCTCCTAATAAGGGAGAAAAATAAAATAACCATAATCATAACCATAATCTGAACCATTTTTATGAAGAACAAAGGAGAAAAAGTGTGCTCAGACTTTTGACTGGTGGCGTATATAGAAAAAATAAAAGAAAAAAACAGAAAAGAAGAAATGAGATATCTAAGATTTATGTTCAAAATGTGCATCATGATACAAAAATATATTTTAGTGTAAATAACAATTGTTATTCTGATCTAATAAAGATCCAAGTATGATCCAAACTTTTTGTGGCACGGAGTAAGTGTGCAGGCATTCCATTATTTCTGTGAAAATGTTTCTGATAACCTCGGCACGTACGTGATGTTAATATAATTATTCTTCCTCTACTGTTCAGTTTTTGCACAGGATTACTATAAAGTCAGTCAGTCGTGCATGACCACGTTTCTTACACCCGTCCTCTCTTGCAGTATAACGCTGCATTCCAAACAGTGTCAGAGGTCAGAATTTTCCTGTTGAAATCGTCAACTTTCAAGCTTAAAACGCTCCAGGTGCACGACGCCCAAAGCAAATAAAAAACATGGCTGACCCTGACAAATTGATGAGTTTCTTGTGAAAGTGTGCACACAACTGACCCCTCAGCAATGAAGTCTCCTCGCATTAACAACACAGAGGAGGAAGAATGACTTGTGAGATACCAAACACCATTATACATTTTGTTTTATGGTACATATTTTCACATCAGTTTATATGTAGAACAGTTTCACTATCATTGTCTTTATTGTGTGCTGCCAGTGTTGTGTGATGACACACAGCTGCGTCTTCATGAAGTCGGGGTTCATGGATTTTGTTCTCAAGCAGGAACTCCAACTTTAAGTGCTTTCCATTGTACTTTTTCTAGTAGGAGTTTGGAAATTTTCGAGTTCCAAGCAGCCTGGAATGCAGCATTAACCTGATACGCTGACAAAAAAGTCCAAAAAAGATTCCATGAGCTGTATTTTAATCATTCAAGAGCAACCATGTGCCAAGAAGTAAATCTTGGCCGCACTGACCGTGTGGGCGTCTCCAAGCTCACTTGATAGTTTGGTTCATATATGACCAGAAGCACAAACTGCAAAATGTCAGGGTGACGTCACGTATAAATCGGAGGTTCTGGTGATTAATAAATGAACTCTCAGCTGGTGACATCACTGGGCTCATAGTTTTGAAACAGAACAATTAGATTAGCATGATAGCAGCAGCTCAACAGATGGAAAGACGCCCTTCAGGAAGTCATCGTGTTGTCAGGACAGCGTGGACACAGCATTATGAATCTGCAGCTAGATGCACATGGTGTGGGTTTTTATTTACTTTGTACAATGCTGATAGAAATGAATAAACAATGTTTATAAAGCAGATTATATGGCCACAACAACAACTCTTCTTCTACTGTCATAATGTTGTGTCATTAATGGTCACATCAAAATGTGATACAGCAGCATTTGCAGTTTGAAATTAAAACGTGATTCAGCACATTTGCTAAAAAGAAAGTTGAAAACGTCTGCTGTTTCAGACAGGAGAATCTTTAACATCTCCCATATAAACAGGCAGAAAACAAATAGCAGCTGACCAGTCTGGTGAGTGTAGAGGTGTGTGTGGTTATTCTGCAGTGACCTGGAGTCATTTGCATGTGATTTAACAGCAGTACTTAATGGTTCTGCACTTGGATGCATCACTTCTTAAATCAGAGGCTTCAAATTTATCAATTTATCTCTTCAGATGCCTTCAAATGTCTGCAGGGATTAAATTAACTAGGGGAGAGACTTTTATTACAGTTTGTTCATGTAAACTACTGTTTATCAAACATGGCGTCAGAAGCTTAACCTTGTGACTCAGGCTTCTCTTTTCATAAAAAAATCCCTTCTGAGTTTTCATGCTGGAAAATGTTTCATGTGAAACTAGCAGGAAGTGATGTCTTTGCGTTAAAGACGAGCTCGACTGACTTCTTTACAGCTCTGACTGCAAAGCTGATATCTGTCACGTTGAGGTAAAAACAAAAATGTGGTGATGCTAAACGGCTATCCAGGGAGCATCAAAGCAGCAATGTGCTGAAATGTGAGCAATGGGAGCAGGGCAAGGACTATATCATGAACGTCCAGTGCCGTGGACGTCTCGGAGTGCGGCTGTAATTCCCTCTCCTCCCCTCACGACCAGTTTGGCATGCCCTTTTTTGAACTGACCATTGTGACATTAAAAGTAGATTTCTTTGTTTAGATCTGTCACGTCCAGGACTCAGAACAGCCTGAGTGCATCGCAGGGCCTCGTGTTTTTCATTTCAGCAGCCGTATTAACAGGTTCGGCTCACACACACGACTCGGGCACGGCTGCAGCTTGAGTGACACATGCAGTTCTCAGCAAAAATTTACAGTAAAAAATGATCTGATAACAGTGAAATCCAAATTATTCCAGCAACACGACACCTCCGACTACAGTTACAGTGTCTTTCTGTGGAATATGTCACAGACATGAAAAAATCGAGCGGTATTATTCCTGTGCATTCCTGTGATTTGGTTTTCTCTGGATTATATTGATGCCAAATTGACAAGAAGGCTGTCAACATATGACAGTCTTTATCTCGTGTGCTTCTAGAGTTATCTGTTTTTACTGACGTGAGGAATTGTTCATATGTCGTATGTCTAGCAGGGAGCTGACACTGAACTCAGACTGTTAACATGTATATTTTTTAACAATTCTGTCGCCTCTACACCAGCTTCTAAAGTATAATAATATTGTCTGAGGTTGATTATGGGCTAGAGTTGCAAAAATTAATTTATTATTAATTGATTGTTAAATTAATTACCAACTATTTTGATAATCAATTCATTAGTTTGAGTATTTTTTAAGGAAAAAAAGTCAAAGTTCTCTGAATGCAGCTTCTTACATGTGATTATTTTCTGGTTTCTTCACGGACTGTAATGACCGATTGACTGTAATCTGAATATCTTTGGATTGTGGGCAAAACAAGACATTTGAGGACATCATCTCGGGCTTTAGGAAACATTTTTCATCATTTTCTGACATTTTAAAGACCAAACAGTTCATCAATTAAATTGAGAAAATCTACAGATTAATCTGCAGTTAAAAGAATCTTTTGTTTGATTGGTTTACTGCTGTGGTCTCAGACTCAAACCGGCTCGAGGCCACTGCTGGTGTTGTTATTTCATAGAAAGGCCTGTTCAGTGCTGAATACTGTGAGAAAGCTCAATATTTCTGAAAATGTAACTTTTTATTTCCATTTCTAATATATTTTCGTCACATTTAACAAAAACAATGCAACAGCAGTTTCTATACATTTAAATTCTCATGTTCTTCAAACTGGTCTTAAATAATTAAATAAAAACACCCAGTTTTGCGGGCTGGATTAAAGTGTATATTTGACATCATGCTGTGGGCCAGAGGGAGGGGGAGCAGGGCGAATTGGCCCCGGGGCCAGCAGTCTGAGACCCCTGTTTGTAGTCTAATAATGTGTGTTTGTATTACTAACAGAGGCTGATGAGGCTAATTATCAGCTAATTGTACTAATGAGCTTTTGTCTTTATACAATGTAATTATCACTTATTGTTATTGCACTGTTATTGGCTTTGGTTCCCTACATTTTGGCTGTGATCCCTCATAAGTTTATAGATATCAAAGGCCAAAGTGTCCTTTCCCTAAATCTGATTTAATTCCAGGCCTATGGAAGCTTTTTCTGTATATCCTGTATATTTAAAAAAATCATAAAACTGCATGGTAACTCAATATTAAACCTGAATTTTACCCAATAGCCCAATAAATGACTGCCTACAAGTGATGACCTTTTGTTCCTTTGTTTCAAGTGGCCGTTCTATATTTGTATAGTCAAGAGCATGTACAGTTCACATTTTTCAACACCCATGCACACAATGGCCGTTGCTTGCAGAGATCAAATCCCTGCATGTGTTTTCATCTGGTTCTTCGGCGTATTCAGCAAAGGGCCATATCAATATCACATGCAGAAATAGAAATTATCCTTTAATCTAGCGTGAAAGCCTCTCTTGTTGCAGGACTGCTGGCAGAAATGGTTGGAATAATACAGTTTAATATGTGGAGGTCACATTCTTGGAAAACCTATTTGTGGTTCTGGTCATGGTTGTGTGTTTAGCTCTGTGTGTGTGTGTGTGTGTGTGTGTGTGTGTGTGTGTGTGTGTGTGTGTGTGTGTGTGTGCGTGTGTGTGTGTGTGCGTGTGTGTGTGTGTGTGTGTGTGTGTGTGTGTGTGTGGTGTTCCTTTCAGGTTTAACTCATGATGTCATTACGTGTTATCAAATCTAGATTTTCTATTTACAGTAGCTCTCATGACTTCTATTCAGGCTTTGATAAAGATGCCAACAAACACACACACACGCATAAAGCCTGGTCCAGGTATGTGTGTAAAGAGTGATGAGTTTTGGTCCAGTGGAGAGTGTTATCAACAGTGACCACCGCACTGTGGACAGGACAGATAGCCAACTGCCGTGCGTGTGTGTGTGTGTGTGTGTGTGTGTGTGTGAGTATGTTTGCTCGTGTGCATGTACATGTTTTTCTTGATTGTTGGCTCAGCTGTGTTGTTGAGGACACACACACACACACACACACACACCTCTAAGTGTCAAATATGTGTACCTGGGAGCACACACTTGTCGGTGTGCAAGCATTCGAGGATGAAGTGCGTGCGCGCCCGCGTGTGTATTTGGAGATTGTCAGCGATTCTTAAAGCAGCATGCAGCTCTTGAGCCTCCGAGAGAGAAAATATCTGACGCTGAAATATGGTGAGTCATCTGGTAGATAAGCAATGCTGAGAGATGGAGAGGGGAGGACGGGAGGGAAGGAGAAGGGGGGAGAGATTGAGAGTTGTACAGTCGTAAGAGTCAGTGAGTTGCTCAATGACAGCGGGTTTAAGAAAGTCTGGATGTCAAAAGAGACTGAGTGAGGCGGCGGTGAGACGGAGTCACCTGAAAGTCATATGGAGAAATGAGAGTGTGCAGGAAAGCCAGGGAGAAGAAGATCAGGAATACAAACATGCCCTTTTAACCTCCTGTTGAATACTTCAAAGCTGCAGTGCTGGAGGTGTCATTTTTTTTATATAACACACTAGCTATCACCGAGTTAAAGGAGCAGAACGTTGCAGCTGCATGTGCAAATATGAGTCCAGCAGTCCAAACAGGGAGTTGGAGCCATAGACAGTACATTAAACAAGTTGAAATCCTATTTGATATATAGTCTATGGTTGAAGCTTCCCCTCCTCCCCAGACTTGGCAGCAGAAGCACCACAGGAGTGCCAGACGCACACAACAGTATAATTTGACAATAACAAGTTCTACACTTAGGGGCGTCAGGATTCTCAATTTTAAGATCATCAGTTGGTTAGATTTTTCTAATCTATTGTGGACTTTGAGTTCAGTAACTGCCTGCCTTCTGCCTGTCAGACTCCATTAACATTCTGCTCAGTTTAACTGTTATAAACATCTACACTTCATACAAGATTATTAATGATTTCCTACAACTCTTTAAGAGATACTTACTCAAATGAGGAACATTCTGTATTTATCTGAACTCTAATTAATGTAAAAACAAAGGTGATACTGCATAGGTAGATAGAATCAAAATTAGCAAAAGTGCACACAGTCTTTACTCAGGTAGAAGTACAGATATTTGTGTTATAAAATTAGAAGAACTGATTCAACTTCTTTGCTGAAGTCAGTGTGAAGAAGTACAGGCTCTGAAATGTACTTAACGTATAAAAGTGAAAAGGACGATCTGAAGGATATTTCTACCGGCTGTTTCTGTGCAAAATGAACTGACCAAAACTTTTTTTTTCTGCGGTAAAATCTTCCTTTCTTGTCTGTTTCATTTTGTTGTGTCTTTTACGTGGTTTTCGTCCTATTATGTCTGTCATGCATGATGTGCACTGACAGTTACACCAAGGAATCATCTATTTATGTGTTATATTCATTTAGGTTGAATTGGTCTTGATTTTGGGAAGACGATGTGCAGTGATTCCCCCTAAATGCCTTAAAGCATATGAAGCAAGCCTGTTTTGAGAATGTAAGGAGTAGAAAGCACAGATAATTAAATAAAAACATTATAATGGAGGAAGTAAAAGTAAAAAGTTGTTGTGCAAATTACATTTCACAAGAGCTATCGCAGAGTTGAGTTCACAGTCATCGTTTACTCAGATTTTTTAAATAGAAGCTCTTCCTATCAGGGATGCTGGAGTCAATATTTGTGTCTTTTTATATTTGTGTTGTGTTTATATTTTATATTTGACTTTTATTTTGTATCGCCTAGAAGATGGTACATGGAAGGACAATTACATTATATGCATGATTAACGTTGTTATAATGGAACTATTCTATATCCATAAATATAAATTTCATGTTGTGAAACTGTGGTTCATCATGGCCAGGTTAACTTATATCCATAGTTATTAACTTGATATTTCTAAAATGACAATTTACAACAACTTGAGAACATTTTACACTTCAGCAAACTGCACATTTAGACATCAACATGATGAAATTTTCAACTATTTACTCGAAAAGTCTGGACTTTCCAGTTAAACTTGAACGCACTGTTCTTACAGACGAGACGAGACAGAGGTGATGAGTGTATCTGTCTGTTTCTCAGTGTAACAGAGACTCTGGTCTGCAGTGTAGTTCATACACTACACGCTGCATGAAAGACGCTACAAAGAAGTCACTTCAACACCACTGTTTCTGACAAGGTAGAGCACCATTATCTCTCTCAGAAGTCCTCATGTTCAGGTTCTTTAGATATAAAGGGCAACGAAAACAACACAAATTCTAATTTTCAGTAAATGAAAACAGCTTATGAATGTCATATTCCATTTCTGCCATTTTCTGCCAATAAATCCCTGTAAATCTGGACCTTTAAAACTTTCTCCTTCAACTCACCGTTAGGAGCCACACGTGAAGTTATGTCCCGTCTGTAGATTTAATGTTTTAAATTATTAACTCTATCTTGCCCGGAGGGGACTGTGAGTGAATGGTTGTCTGTCTTCATGAATTAGCCCTGTGGCGTGCCCCGCCCTCTTCCCCAATACAGCTGGAATAGGCAACCTTGCATGTGATTATTGGGTACAGAAAATGGATAGATAGAATTAGGAGGCAATGCCTTATCAATTTCAGGTAAAGGTCATGGCTATTGATGTTGTTATATTTGATCAAATCTTGATTTCTGTTTAGCTCTCATGACTTCTATTCAAGCTTTGAGAAAGATGCCAACAGGCAAACATGAACACACACACACACACACACACACACACACACACACACACACACAGCTTTGTTTAAGTATGTGTGCACAGAGTGATGACTTGTCTTATGTAGATTTAGCACTTTGCATGGATGCTGCATGTTTGAATAACACAAGACCGTGCATAGAGATGAGTGTATTCATACAAACATGCCACTTAAACATTTTCTGTACATATTTGTTTTATTTATCCCTTTTCTCTTGTACGTTCCCATCAGCACAGATGAGCTTTCATGCCATGCCAATAAAGCAAAGTGAAAGTGCAATTGAGAGAGATGTTGGGGGGGTGAGTGTTATCTCTAAACATGGGGAAGAGTGTGTGTCAGGGGAAGATTCAGTGAGAGTTGTACAGAAATAGAGGAAATTCAAGTCACATGCTGAGATATTGAGAGAGGGAGAGCTTATGTAACTGTGGCATTTCAATACAGCTGTCCAAAATGCTGACTGAAAGAAAGTCAGTTTCACTTAATGTTTTTTTGTGATAAAAAATAGACATACTGCTAAAATGCTGGGAGAATTTTCACTCTGAATCAGTGTAACTAGCGAGGCGAGGAGAGCTTTTCAAGTTCCCACTCTGCACTTTGTGGTATTTTCTGTACACAGCTTTCTGATTTTTTTTTTTTCTTTCGCCAACCCACTAACATGTGGGCCTCTCCATTTAATACTGAAAATTTCACTGTTTGCCAACTTTTGAGTGCTCTTCATTAAATTAGGCTTAATGGATTAAGCCTCTGCTATGAGTAACACATCCATATCAACAGTCACAAGCACAAACTGTAGCACTCTGGAACCCTAGTTATAGCAGAGCAATTTTATTTACTGTAATAATTCATAAAATGACCATAAGAAATCATGAAATTTCTATTCCGGCCTGTAGTTGTGTTATTATTTGTCAGTTCCACGTTAATTAGAGTTTAAATTAATGCCGAATGATTGCAGAATGTGTTTGTGTCTGTTTATGAGTCATCAGAAATCATTAATAATCTAAATAATTAAGTAGATGTTTAGAAATGTTAAATTGAGCGATTTGTTAATGGAGTCTTGCAGGCAGAAGGCAGGTGAAGGTGACTGAACTCAAAGTGAGTCAGTGTGTATTTTCAGAGCAGGACAGCGGGATTAGCTTTACATTTTAGGTATTTTCTGTACACACCTTTCTGATTTTTTTTCCAACTAGGTAACATTTATAGGCTTCTCCATCTAATACTGAAAATTTCATCGTTTGCCAAGTTTCGAGTGCTCTTCATTAAATTAGGCTTAATGGATTAAGTCTCTGCTGTGTGTAACATCCACATTAACAGTCACAACCACAGACCTCTGTGGCATATTGGAACCTGGTTATGGCTGCAATTTTATTTATTGTGATAAATTATAAAATAAACATGTTATGTCATTAGAGAAAAAGGAATCATACTGAGCTGAGACACTTGCTGCTCCGTCAACAATGCTCCAGCTACAGAGCTCTCCTTTGAAATTTCTATTCTGGCCCGTAACTTACGTTAGTGTTTAAGTTAATGATGAATGTTTGCTGAATGAGTTTGTGTCTGTTTATGAGTTCTAACAAACCATTAATGATCTTTTAGAAGGAATAGATGTTGATAACCCCAACCCTAAATGGAGAAATATGTTAATGGAGTCTGAGTGTGTATTTTCAGAGCAGGATAACATCTTTATAATTGACAATTATAAAGAGCTGATCAACTTACAGTGTAGGTAGAGGTGTCACTGATTCCTGAATCAGGAATCCTGCCTCATTACGGCATCTTTACAAATCAGTTTGATAATCTTAACATTGGCATAACACTTAGTGCAAAAAAATGTTTAAATCAAAAACTTGTCATCTCTTCCTATTGCAATGCTCGTCTTGCACTCCTGCAGTTTTCCTGCAGCCTGCCTGAGCTTCCTCAAGTTTCGGAGGAAGGCAGCAGGGGAAACAACCCGTTTCAACCATAGTCTGTATAATGAATAGGATTTTAACCTATTAATATACAGTCTATGGCTCCAACTCACTATTTGGACCGCAATTGTTACATATTGATCCTTGATCCAAACACTTAATTATAAAATTGAAAAAAATGTTTTACTAATTGCTTTTTAGGGTTTTGAAGGAAATTTTCTGTTAAGAAAATAAGAACAGATAGTCTTCATCTTAAAATCTTGCAGTTTTCAGTTTGGTTTATATTTATTCTAGTAGCATTGAAATTCACCCATTGGTTGCTTTTAAATGGAGAGATTTGTCTCCAACTGCTAACTCAAAACTAGCCAACCTCTTCAGTGAAGATGTCTCAATAGTGTTTGGGAATTCAGGCCAAGTCCCTCACACCCTCTCTCCACACACACACACACACACACACACACACACACACACAAGCACACACTTCCTCTCTCCCTCTCTCTCTGTCCTCCCATCTGTGAGTTCAGATGAACAGAAGTCTCCCGGGGCTTTTCATTGGCCGAGCTCCACACTAAGAGGCGAGCTAATTGGCCAGCTGGGGCCCAGCCGGTTGTTGAAGACAGGGCATTGGCCGAGAGAAGGGTCAAGTGACATGTCATTGGTCAGATTGGCCAGTAACCTGGCAACACTTCAGGCTTTCCCTCTTGAGAAAAGCCTGGTGAGAAAAAAAAAAAAATCAGGGAAAGACTGTTGAGCATAATTTGGCAACCAAAAAATTGTTAGTTAATTTGCAGCTTTTTAGTGATGTAAAAGTGTGTATTTGTGGGAGCTGCAAGTCCTCGCAGTCCTCGTGTGAATTTGCACATAACCCTCAATCATGAGGTCCCAAATTGTTGGAGGCACTGTTTCACCTTCAGCTCTACTGAAGAAGACGCAGCCAACTGGTTATCTTTCTGCTTCTGAGCAGTTTGAATCTAACCACCCATGTTTAACTTCTCCTCCATTTTTTGCCAAGTCTTGCGTAGCCAGACCTGCAAATCTCCACAGCACTGTGTCAGCGCTGGATAAAGGTCTGGCTCCAACACTTTCTTGAAACCAGTCACAATCGTCTTGGGTGGCGCTAAGCCCAGGATGCAGTGACAGTGCAAAACAGTGTTGCAGGGCGACTTGTTTTGGTGGATCATTTGCATGTGGGGACGCGAAATCAGGCGGATATGGCGAATGCTACTTGAAACAGGCGTCCAGTGGCACATTCATACCCACAGTCTACATCCAGTGAGCCAGACTGTTCTGTTAGGGAATCTTTAGTTTCTCTGTCCTTAACTTTTCCCATGGTTTCCCACCTTTACCGCTCCTTCTGTCTTTACTGTATTTGTTTTACACTATAATGGAGGCTTCTCACAGTCCAACAAGTCTTGCAGGTTGTTTTTCATTGCCTTTCAAAATAACTCATATGGGCATTTTTCTGATTTGGTAATCCTGTTGGCAAGATGGCCAGTAGCATTGTTTGTCAGCGCCCTCAAGAACCATTAAAATTAAGCATCACAATAACTAATGAATATCATTGTTTTATGATTTTCCACATCTGTGGTTGCATTTTGTTTTAGTTTGAGCAGCTCAAACTACTTCTGGGCCGGCAGCAGCTCAGTCTGTAGGGATTTGGCTCAGGAACAGAAGGGTCGACGGCTCAAGTCCCGCACAGACCAAAGTAAGGCGTGTGGCGTGGTAGCAGGATGGGCAAGGCGCTGCCCACTGCCCAAAGAAAGATGTAAATTCCAGAAAGGAATTCATAAAATGTACCTTCTTCTTCAACTCAATCTACGATGGAGGTTAGGCAAAATTGTGGGCCATCACCCTTTTGAAAAATCAAGTGTGAGAGAATGAGAATGAGAGAATGAATCACATCATACTCTGAGAACCACACCGACAGAAGGGAAAAACAGTCAGAACCACAATACGCAACCAAGGTTTGACATGATAACAAAATATCTGTAGCTAAGGGAGGGTCTTCCAGAGAGGAAAAGTTAGGTTGGCAAACTTAATTTTGTGTCCTTTCTCCTCTTGATATGATCCTACTGAATGACCAGAAGTGAAATTAATTTTATGACTCTTTGATCGAAGCTCAGTTAGCGTCAAGCTCTACAGTTAAAGAAATGCTTGCTGCACACTCAGACATACTGAGTGTCAGGATCCCTCAGTTTTCCAGTTCTTCCTGCTGATGTCTTGTGTCTGTATCCACTTTTATCTTCTTGAAGGCTCAGTTTTTGTGGTTTAGCAGCTTGTTAAAGACGTAGTTCTTCACCCTGTCGGTTATGCATCACACCACACAGCTACTTTTAGGCATTTATCTTTTGTTTACCAGCAGATGGAAAGTATAAGGAGGCACCTTGATGCGATTAATTGTTTTCCCGTCTGGTGTGAGCGGAACTTAATTGCACTCTGTTTCTATGTAATTTGTTGCAGTGAACTATATTTGTTCTCGTCTTGGCAGCCCGCTAGTTTTTCCTGCGTTCTGTTGACGAAGAGCCCAAAAATAACCTGACAGGGCAGCAGGGCATGCAATTTGTCAGATAGTCGGTTTTTCACCAAGTTCAAAGTCCATACGAAAAGTGACCCTCGGACTGTTTAGTTAAGGTTAAAGAGTGATTGTGGTCATGCTTGAAAGAATCCCATGGTGTCGGCTGGTAGATGAGATGCGAAAAGTGGTCTCCCATGTCAAAATCACACTCTTTATCCACTGCAATCATCTCCTTACAAGGTTTTCTGGCACTCTACATACTCCGACCTTAGCTTCTCAGAGACAACAGCCATTATTTACGCAGCCATAAGAGGTCCTTGTCAGGAAAATACAGACAGAGGTAATTTTCAGTGTTTGAAAAAATGACTAATACTGTCATTTTTTAAGTCTCCACAGTCAGAGAAAGAGACACAATCTTTCTTTTTTTTCTCTCTTTCAATGTAGGTTAATATCTATCCACCTCTACCTTTTTTATTAAGTAGCAGAGAGAGCTAATCCAGAGGAAATGAGAGGTAGAGGTTAGTCACTAAGATTAGTCTGGTCCCAGGACATCAAACGTTCCATTCCCACCCAGGAGATAATCATAGCCAGGTTAGGCAGGAAATTAAGTGACTGCCTTTCAGAGGGTTCCTAATCCCCGTCTTGCTCTCTCCTTACATTTCTCTTTCTTTCCCACCCATCCTGCTTTTTTCTCTAATTCTGTCCTCCTCCCCTGCCCATCCCCCCTTTTTCCTCCACGCACCTAAGTCCACGTCCCGGCCAATCTGCAACAGACTGCTTGTGTCTGCAAGAAAACTTCCATCTCCATTTCTTGCAGGGTGTTTGATAGATGGTACTGAAGGTAATATCTGACCCTTCAGCCAAGTCAGAGCTTTCAGACAAATTGAAAACTGCTCAGTGATGTTTCTCATCTCTTTGTCAGGATTTGGAGAATTTTGTGCTTACAACATGCAGTTATTTGCCTGGAGAATATAATTTTTTTATGCTCATCATGGCACCTTATCGCCCCAACCATTCCAAATATATTGCAAGATAAAGTGTCTGTGAAACAAGCTTTTTTTTTTGCCCAATTTCAGGAAAAAGTTGGCTACTAGAGAACAGAAGGTGTCTCAGGAGTCGTGAGATATAGGTCAGAAAACGCTTAAGCCTGTGAGACTTTGTGTATTTGTGTGTGCTTCTTTTCATGGACGACCCCCAGAAAGAACAACTCCCGGGGAGCTTTGTGTGTCTGTACATGTGTACATATCTGTTCATGGATTCAGGTTCACATACCGAACAAAAGCTCAGCGTAGCAAGTGGATTTCTGCCTCCTTCCACTGCACGTCATCTCAGCACAAAAGCAAATATTGCCTCAATTTTCCACACTTCTTTGTCCGGTTTTCTTTTTTCCCTTTCTTGTGCTGAGTGTGTCTGATCCTTTCACATGTACACAGTCATACATATCACATAAACACACAAACAAACCTTGCACACATGCATGCATATGGGATTAATACACTGTTGTTATTTAAATTTTTAAATATTTCTCTCTACATTTCATACAAATTTGAGGTACAGTATATTCACTCACTTGAATAAAGCTACACCCACAGTTTCAACCTAATACTGATGCCTCTATATGACTTATATAAATTAACAAGACCATAAATGTGAGAAGACTGGCTATTTCAGTATAGTTATTCTTAATGCCTGCCACTGGGTCGAATTCTCCTTTAAAATCTGATGAAACAATCCTGTGTTCACATTTTCCCAGCCAGTGTTACAGTGAGCAGCAGGAGGATTTTTATTTAGATATTTTTTATTTTTGATGTTTTACTTTGTTGTTATGACAGTGGAAACATCACTGCTTTTGTCCAGAGCAGCCTCGAAAATCAACGAAAACTGTAAAGAACTTCAGTTATAAGTTTTTAATTAGTGTTTTGTGTTTTTCTCATTCACTACAAATGTAAAATAATGGTCTGATTTTTGTCTGTGTGTACCCACTGTTGATGTCATCCAAAAATTGTGTTAGTTACTGTACAAATAAAGATTTGAAACAGTAGATGTGAGGTAACTGTCACCCATCTTAACTGGGTATTGCTTACAGTTACCACTTATGGCCAGTAATAATGGCTGACGGCTGTGCAGCACTTTATTGCTTTATTAAAACGACCAAAGGGACCAGGGAGTAGAGCTGGGTATTGTTTAAAAAACTGCAAAACCAGTACCAATACCAGTACCCTTAAAGTGATACTGATCTGATTCCTTTTTTCAAATTTTATTCGATACCCATCATGCAAATGGAATCATTCCTGATATAATCCTTCCACATTTGAGGGTTGTGGTTGCATCTCAATACATTTCCAACTCTGTCAAAAACACCATGTCCAGCTTCACCACCGGAGCCTGTGTGGGTTGTAGATGCTGCAGTAGCGGGCCGATCACGTCTCATTAATTGAAGTTCCAGTATTACCTGGTGCTGGGTTATTTCAGATGTTAGTTTAAAGGTTTTGAGTACCAATAATAATAACCCTTTTGGGGAGGCTGGGATTGTTTTCCCCATGTCAGTATAGAGTAGAAGATAGATTCGTTTTTTTTGAATCATAACAAAAGTTAGTAAGGTAGGTAACTCTACTATTAGCTACCAAGTGATTCCTGATTGTTAGCTCTGCAACAGCATTGATCTGTTGGCTAAACAACAGCAAACATCGTCTTAGTGTTAGGTATACCAGCATAGAGCTCAAAGGTAACATTTAATAATGTTAACATTATAACAAAGTTATTAATATTACGCTAAGACTGCTAAGCAGCTAATTCCATGTCATGCCAAACATACATATTTTATGAGAAGGTGAAGGAGTCGTCTGCACTGCTTAATCCTTTTCCACAATATCACAAGACAAATCCCAGTAATGTTAGTCAACATGGAGCACAAACTAACCACACAGTCAGCCATCTATATTGTTATTCGAGGCTGAGGAGTTACATGTCCTCCTCTAGCCGAGGAAACATTAACCGCCTTGAATCCTGCAGTCAAAGACACAGGAAAAGAAATATATTTTGCCTCAGGTGCAGTTTATTACCATCAGGCAAAACGGAAAAATAGAATCATTGCCTGCGATATGAATGCACAATTATGAGATTATCTTCACAATTGAAAGCATGATTTGCTCTCTTGGAGCTATAATATTAAAAATTCTACCAGAATCATTGTGTTTTTTTGTTTTTTTTGTTCATTCTAGACAGGCATGCTTGTCTTGTGCTCATTACTCTGAATAAAAACAGTATTAGTACGGGAATTATAAAACCTCTTTGAAGATTTCTTTTTAACCTTAGGCTCCAGTTACAGAAAGTTTTAAACTGAACCCAGGTGAGGTGGCAACTCTTTATGACACGTCACATTATATATTTATGTTTTATATCTACATCTACACTAGCTGGTGAGAGGAAGTTAGGCTCATAGCCATACTCTTACCTGAAACTACTTTAGACTGAAGGGGATGAGAGGAGAACCAGAGAAGACGAAAAAAAACCAGAGGAGATGAGAAGGGAAGAGAGCGATGTAAAAATGGAGAGGGCAAGATATAAAACATGTTGAGACTGGAGCAGTGTGACACAGAGAGACAATAGGAGAGAAGAGGTCAAGACTTTCATGAGATTAGAAGAGATAAGAAATACAGGAAATACGGGAAGGAATCAAAAAGACACCCCGGCCATCAGTAACCCCCGACTGGAGCCAATCATCTGAAAGAGCAAGAGCAAGAGAGAGAGAGAGAGAGTGTGTGTGTGTGTGTGTGTGTGTGTGTGTGTGTGTGTGTGTGTGTGTGTGTGTGTGTGTGTGTGTGTGTGTGAGGGAGCCAGAAAGAGAAAGTGTCACTTTCATCCTATTACAGCTCCATCTAACCTGCCACTGTAGCCACCTGCTCCCACTGTCACGCAATCACACACACTCACACAGGAAAAAAATGTGTACTTTCAGACTCATATTCAGATTTTGTACGCACACACACACGCACACACACATGCACGCACACAGTGGAAAGGTGTCTGTGCTGCTCTTTTGTGCATATACTCTTATGCTAAGTCCTGCTCCTGAGATATCATAGAGAAATAAATAAAAAAAATACGAGGATCCACAAATAAAAAAAGACCCAGCAGATTTTCCTACCTAAGACGCTGACATTATAAAAATGGCAGAAATTTACTCCGCTCCCATCTTTGCTGTCTCCGTCCTCTCTCCCATCATCTGTACGTCTCTGTCAGGTGAATTGTCTCCCCTTTAACCCCTCACTCTTTTGACTCCCCCGCGCTCCTCTCTTCCACTCTCTCAGTCTTCCTTGGAATTCACCTTTCTTTGTTCCCCCTTAATCCTCAAAGGGGAACTTTTTTAAGTCGGGAAGTTTTGGGGTAGCGACTCAGATAGAGAGTGTGGGGGGGTGGAGGTAGAGGGATATACTATCTGGGTGGCAGGGAGGGGGCTTAGAGGAAACCAAATTATATTCCTTCACTTTTCCAGCTCCCCTTCTTCTCCTCATCCTTCTCTCTGTCCCTCTATATATATACCGTCACCCCTGACACTCTTTTTCTGTCTCTCTGTCCCCTTATCAACTCCACACCTTGCACTTTCAAGGACAAGCTTAACTGTTAAGAACACTAAGGACTGGATAAATCTGTGTGTGTGTGTGTGTGTGTGTGTGTGTGTGTGTGTGTGTGTGTGTGTGTGTTGTTTGGTTGGTTTTAAATGTAGGCATTATTTTGTGTAACTTCAGTCTTTTATTTTTATATTTTACTGCATGTATAATATGTGTCTGTGTCACTGCATGCATGGATGTGTACGCACAGCTGAATATTGTGTGTGTGTGTGTGTGTGTGTGTGTGTGTGTGTGTGTGTGTGTGTGTGTGTGTGTGTGTGTATTTCTCCAAAGGCTTTGCAGCAGAGACTAATCCTATCCTCTCTGCTATCGCCTTACCTTCCTTCTTACTATCATTTATTTATCCCCATCTCCCCATATCCACCACACTTGCCGTTTCCCCTCTTCTCTCTCTTTTATTTCTATCCCTCACTTCCCTCACTCTCTCTTCCTAAAATATATAAGTATATATAAAATATACACTCGCTTATAGCTGCGTTTTGAACTGAAAAAGTGCACAGCAACAGCTCCTATTTCACTGCTCAGGATCTGATTTTTTTTTTGTCATTGTGTGTGTATGTGTGTGTGTGTGTGTGTGCGAATGTGTGTGCGCACTGTAGCTGTGCATGTGTGTTAATCTAGTTGAGGTGACAAAAATATCAGAACATATTCACATTATGTGGACTCAATTCACATTTCGAGACAAAAAGTTATTCCCCACACCTGATTGGTTTGTTTTTCTTCTTTTTCTCATTTAGTTCAGTGTGTTTGTATCCTGCCACCATTATACTAGAATCTCTTAGTTCATTCAAGGTGCATTATCAACGGGTGCAGACCAAAATGGCTCTGCCAAGTGATAGACCGACAACCAATTAGAGCAACGAACCATGACCCACAACCAATCATAGCAACAAAATGTGTGGTGTAGCACTGGGCGGCACATGCCAGCTCGGTCCATTTTCAAGAGGGAAACAATGACGATGGTGACCTGGTTTGAAAACTTTATCAAATTACAGTTAACATCACACTAAAATGTGTTTACAGGAGAACAGTACTGCCTCACAGAGTGAAGATAGATGTCGGTGAACATGAATAAAACTGATGCTGATTATTACATTATCTCATCCTAATCAGATTTACAGCAGATAGATTTGAATCAACAGTGGTGGTTGTTTGACAATGAAGAAAACAACCCACATGATCCAGTGATACTCAACGACATCTTCAAAGTTTTTTTGTTGTTTTGTATAGAGTGGACACAGTCTCTGTGACGTCTCCCAAAGGTTTCTGAAGAACCATTGTGAAGCTCTCAGTGTCATGGATCAGGCCGTCGCCATCTTGTCAGTGCCTGACTCCACTTAACTCCTGGGTGAGGTGGAGGTGAGGCCAAGTACAGTGGCTACCTAGCTGTGACTCAAACTGGTAACGGTCTTAATTATGCATAACTCGATATAATTGAAAGTGGTGAGTTATATAAAAGTCCACCCCCCGTACAGTTGTCATGATCAATGAAATTAGCCATAGAGACCAAAACCTTTTTCTTGTGCCAGACTTTAAACGTGTTAATCTCTGCTTTTTAATACGGGGGCCTATAGGGATCAACCTTAAATGGCTAATTTGAGGAACAGCGGTTTTTCCCTCATTGGCTTTATTTTTTATTTTTTTGGTTGAGCCACCACTATTTCTACAAAGGCCCGACAAACACTTGCTCTATTTTGCAAGTTTCATTGTCACTACGCTTGGAAGGGGAGGGTGAAGTGAGGTGTTTGCAGTCTGCTAGATGTCACTAAATCTACACACTGGTTCTTAAACTGACAAATTACAGTGTTGTACAAATCAACAGTGTCTGAAAAGTCAAATGATTTGGCAGGGACTTAAATAAATTAAATAAATCCTTAGCCTGATGCTAAGCTGTTAGCATTTGACAGTTTTTTCTATGTACCTGCTCTATTGACAACATAAAGCCATAAAAAAAACTTGTACAGTCTAGACTTAAAGTTTAAAGGAAACAGCATCGATGTACAATATGAACAGGAAAAGCAGGCACACCATTAATTATGCATGACTTAATGCCTTTATGTAATTTAGATGGGTGAGTATAAAAATTCACCCCTTCACAGACGTCATGAATGATGAAAGTAGCTACAGAGGCTAAAAATATTTTTTGTATCAGGCTGTAAAGTTTTTTATTTCTGCTCTAAATTTAGGCATTTTATTATGGGGATCTTATTATACAGATCAACTGGCTTTTGGAGCCTCAGGTGGCCATTCAAGGAACTGTTTTTGGCACTTCTGCATTGGCTTCATTCCTCAGTCCCAAAGGTTGCTGCTTGGTCTTTTGTTACTGTTTTGATTAAGAGACCCCTAGTGGCAGAAATTACACGCAGTACATTTCATGCATTGCCCTCCTGTGTGTACGTGTCAGCGTGTCTGTTTCTGTTTGCTGCAAGTTTGTTGGGATGCCACTTGCCTGATAACTTTTAAATGCCATTTTTAAGAAAAGGAATTAATTTGATTGATAGCTCTACACACTGATATGCATACAAACACACACACACACACACAAACCTAATATGCAGCCACTTCCACTTCCTCACAAACCTACGCTAAATAAACAGGATATGCTGTGCATTAAGTAGCATTAATCGCTGTATTCATGTGAGACGCTCTAAGCTGCGTGCTTTGGGGAAAATTGACCTTCTGTGGTCTTAATTGTATGAGAGGCTCAACAGCGCTGTGACATTTAACTGTGCACCAGTCTTAATTCTTAGCCCTTTATTCTAGTGCTTCGCTGACATTTCAGTAGGAGGAGGTTTGTGAATAAAGATGCTTTGTGCCTCTTTGGTGTTGTAAACAAATAAGCAAATTTTCCCATGATTATTTTATTCTCCCTCTATCTTTATCTGCCTGTCGTACAGTTTAGAGACGTTCGCGTGTGCCGTCTCTCACCTTCACTCTTGTGGCTGTCAGTCTCTGCAGGGCCGACTGAGATTTAACAGCCCAGTGGTACAAAGTGACCAAAATGGTGTATGTCTGCAGAGGTTTCACGGGGTGGGTGATCAATAGCAATGACTCAGCGATTACTTTGCCAGGTGCTGAGATTTCTGGTTTTGAAACTTCACTCCCCGGCCCACAGCTTCGACTGTGTTTTGTAAACACACACACACACACACACACAGGAACACCACCCACTTACAGTAGACATATATATTTTTTGCTCAAAGAGAGATCACAATGCTACAACCAGGTAAATAACAGTCCAGTGTATTTTGTTCTAAAGCAAACAAAAGAAAAGAAAAGATATCTTACTCATGTAATACATGGATATACTTTATATTTAGTTTTATGTTTCCCTTTTAAAGGAATACTTAAATACTCAAATGCTTCCAGGCAGAGTGTTGGATGGGACGGTAGCTTAGCATAAAGACTGGACACGGGGGAACCAGGGGTTTGTCCAAACGTGGTCTGACTCACCGGATGCACACTGCGGGGGTCATTGATCGCTTGATTCAAGCAGCATCATGGTGTCCTCTGTCTATGTTTTCAAAGTCCCCAGGAAACAACAGAACAACCACCTAGTTGCAATCTACATGCAGAAAAAAGGCAAATTATCACCTGGAACGCTAATGGTACAAACATATACAAGCCAACATCTGTTACCTTTTCTGTTTCAGTGATAGAGTCACTTTAATTCTGGAGCTCACCTCCCGACGTGCAAATCTTCCCCCAAACAAATTCCCCCTCGGCACTATTTTGCAGCCGCAGCATGGATGATTTAACATTCGCTCTGACTGAGTCTAATCTAACTGACATCATTATTACAACAAAAACAAAGAACGGTTCTGATTCTTCAAATGTTATTTTTTTCCAGTATGTGCACAAAAAAAACTTCACAAATACACTTTGGCTTTTGAAGAGGATTTCACCTAAGAATTAATATTAAATGCTTTGATATAATTTCTCAAATCAGATATTATTATAACATATATTTATCAGCTATAATTTATTTACTGGAATAATAAATAACAATATAACATTATCATTATCTGCTGACAGTTTACCAGCCCTGATATTTATTGTGCATACCTAAAAATGTACCAAACTCTCCTGTAAAAAAATACTGGAAATCTGTAAAAGGGTTAAGTCACAGAAGAAAGTTTCTGGTTCAGTGTTTTATGCTAGCTGCTAACTTATGATGCAGGTGCATGATGAACAGTTGATTTTGGTAGAGCGACTGTCACTTGTGTGGTCAGTACAGACTCATTAGAAGAGTGAAGAACTACAGAAAGGCCTCATTAGAATAGCTGTGTGTGTACAGAGAGGTGAACTTGTGTGTGAATGTGAAAACGCATGTTCTTGCGAGTGTACTCTCTTTCCTTTAGTGCTACTTTGTTAAGAGAGAGTAGTAATTAGCCTGAGAAAATGGATGGCTTTTCACCAGCAGCTGCAATTACTTCCTCCTCTAGAATGAATGGATGGACGGACGGACGGACAGACGGACGGAGGGACGGACGGAGGGATGGTATATAGTAGTAAATGAATGGATGCAGAGTTACAAATGGAAGAATAAATAACGACTGGGATGCTGTGATGGAGAGCAGGGATGAATGAACGGGAGGAAGTATGTACGGTTGGCAAGCGGTAGGGGGAAGAAAAGATGGAGTGTGTGAGGAAGAACAGGGTGAATTAGCTTGTTTTGCCACGTCTTCTTGAGTGGATGGCATCACAACTCATTGCACGGGGCCTGGAGTTCATGAGGGGTAAAAGCCAAACTCGATGTAACTTCAGAGAGGAAATGAAGGAGAAGAATTTACAAATTGACATCTGGTAGCAATAAAAAGAAAAAAGGCCTGTGTTAAGATTTCTTCCTGATGTGTGCCATTTAGAAAGCTGGAACATAACTTGCTTCACACACAGGAGACAGGTGTAATTTGTTCTTCTCCCTCACGAGGCACTAAATATAACATATTACTTATATCAGTTTTGATTAACATAAGTGCATTCATCTATCAATAGAATGTGGATGCGCAAGACTGTGAGATGTGATTGTGTGTGCAAGGATTTCCTTTGTGTGTGTATGTGTGTATTTAAATTTTTCTCCATACTCTTGAAATATTAAGAGCCTGCCTGGGGTGAAGTAATCACAAAGAATGGCCTTCAATATCAACCGGTGACAAAATCCAACTAATAACACACAGCCAGGTGTTGTTGTAATTTTCTGAAAACCCAGAGCAGTTCTTACTCCACGTAACAAACCAGAATGACAGCTGGAAGGCTTTTTCCTGAAAAAAAAAAAAATGTATTATGTTAAAATATTCTTAAGACTGAGTAATATTGGCTATGTGTAACTGCAGTGGGTTTTAAGGGAATAAAAACTTGGTTATTTCTCATTACATCAGGGAATGAGATTTGTCTCTGCATACTTAATTTTTTAAGGTCAGACATATACAGAGCCACTTTTATAATTTTACAACTCACCAGGGGCACCACTGCTGTTGTAAAATGCACATGATATTGTAAAAATGTAGAAGTTCAGAAAGCCCAAAGAAATAAGGGAAAAGAGCTGCAAACTCTTTTGAATTTGCTCAACTTTAGGGCCAGAAGCTGAAAGTTTAAATTAGGCATATTGTTCAGGAGCCGTTAGACTCAATTTACAGTTGTGTTTATTTGTCTAATGTAAAGCAGTTCTAGGTTTGATTTCCCCCGTGCACCACACTGTGTAATAACTCTAGCTTGTTATGGACTGCTCACCACCGCATCCAAACAGGTTAAGAAGGAAGAATGCAGAGGTCTTGTCATGAGGGTAGAGATATTAGTCAGCAAGTGAACATTCAGTTCTTAAAGTTGACGTGTTGAAAGCAGGAAAAATGGACCAGCTTAAGGATCTGAGCCACTTTGACAAGGGCTAAATTGTGATGTCTAGACGTCTGGATCAGAGCATCTCTAAAAGAGCAGGTCATGTGGCTGTTAGTACCCACCAAAAGTGGTCCAAGGAAGGAGAATTGGGAAACCAGTGACAGGATTATGGGTGCTCAAGGTTCAGTGTCGCACATGAGGCTCATCATTCTTGTTGGATCGTGCAGAAGAGCGGTCAGAATGACCACACTGACCTCTGTCCGCAGTGAAAAGCACCGAATGTGAGCATTAGCGCTGAATCATGGAGCAACGGAAGAAGGTGGCCTGGTGTTGGCAAGGTGCTGACTTCGCCTCCAGGGTCTCGATCTAATCAAGTATCAGTGGGACGTGTGATCCATGGCGGCCCCACCTCGCAACTTACAGGATTTAAAGGATCTGCTGCTAACATCTTGGTGTCAGATATCACAGGACACTTTTAGAGGTCTGGTCAAGTCCATGTTTCGATGAACCAGCGCGAGGCACAAGGCTTTAATGTTGTAGTTGATTAGTTTAACTTCATCGTGGTTTGAATTGTTTTACATGTGAGATCCTGTAGCATGGTGTCAAAAATAGGGGATGTCTCTGGGTGTCCAGAACCCCATGATTGATGCAAGATTCCCGTCACTAAAATGTCCTTTAAAAATGTACTATGTCTGGTATTCATTATTTAAAATGTTCATTTCCTGTCTTTGATTTTTGTGCCACTACCATGGCTAAGAGGGCAACATCGAAAATTATAAATATGCTGTTTCTGTGCCTGAATTCCTGTCCATTCGATCTGCTCTGTGCAGATTGACTCGACATCTGTCAAAAATAGACTCAAACAGGCGCATATTTGAGGCTGAGCAGAGCAGAGAGACGCTTTTTGGGATGCACTGCAGTGCCTCTGATGGAATCATAAGCATTGTGTTGCCACGATCAACTCCGGCAACATGGTGCAGACGAAACACGACACAGCCGTGCCCAGAGGGATCAATTCGTAAAAAACTTCAGCATATGTATTTCTCACATAGGTTAATCTACACGTATGTCAGGGAATATATGTTTATACAGTGTACCACTAGAATGGTTACTCATTGTTTTCTGCTGTTTGCAGTCACAGATAAGCTTCCTCAGGTGGCCCTCCTCCAAACACAAGGCACAGATTTTAGGCATTAGGTGTATCACAGGCAGCAGATTCTACACACACACACACAAACACACACACACACAAACACACACACACACACACACACACAGAAATCGTAGCCTCTTCAGAGCTGTGTTTTAATTGAGTCAGCCCAAAGTGCTGGCTGTGCAGAACGATATGACTGATACGGATTAGAACCAGCCTTCCCTTATTCATCGATTTCTACATGGGTGGGAGGCAGGGTGCGGTGGGGGGGGGGGCACGATGGAGGGATGATAGAAAGGGAGCAGAATCTTTCTCCATCGATTCAAGGAAGGAGAAAAGGACATTGGGAGCGAGGAAAAGACAGATGGACTGAGAGTAAAAGAAACGTATGGCAGGAGGAAGGTAGGGGATTGATACAGAGGGACCCCCACCACCCCACCCCCACCACCTTCACCAGTTGTACAGAAGACAAGAGGGAAGACAGCAGGGGGTTCAGGAAGGAGGAGAGCACTGAAAGGGAGCAGAAGGGACTGATAGAAATTACCCTGTTCCTCTTTGTCATCATTGATTTTAGGATGGGGTGGGTTCGTGTAGGACAATAGAGGATGGGATGAGGGTGATGGATGAAGTAAATGGGAAAGAGCACGGAGATGAAGTTGTAATATCAGGGATAGGTGATAGATGGGTGCATGGAAAGTAGAAGGGTTAGGAGGGTCACTTTAATAATTTTTTCTAATTACTTATCTAAAAATGTAGTCAGTAACATAAACCAGGTTTTACAGTATTAAAGTAACTTGATTACTTTTAGATTACCTTAGATTTGTTTGTTTGGTCTGGTGCCATTCCTTCCTTTGTTATGCTTGAACACACATTTACATTAATCAAGCACATTTAAATACAGGCTTACTTTGTTCAGTATTCTAGGGGTTACATCTGTTGTTACCCACACACACCTCACACCCTCCCAGACACACAGCTTCATAGTTTTCAATAGTCACTGTAGTATTAATGACTGATGTCTGTGTAGCTAATGTTAGCAGTTGTTCTGTAAGGCTGACATTAGATGTTGGTCTGTGTGGCTAACATTCAAGGCTGGTCTTTGTAGCTAACATTAGCTGTTTTTCGGTGTAACTAACAGTTGTCCTGTGTAGCTAATGTGAGCAGTCGGTCTGTGCAGCTAATGTCATCAGCTGGTCTGTGTAGTTTACATTAGCTGTTGGTCTGTGTAGCTAACATTTGTACTTGGTCTGTGTAGCTAGCATGAGCAGTTAGTCAGGGTAGCTTACATTAGCTTTCGGTCCGTGTAGCTAACGTTAGCAGTTGGTCTTTGCAGTTAAAATTAGTTGTTGGTCTTTGCAGCTTATGTGAGCAGTTAGTCTTTGTCACTAACATTAGCTGTTTGTCTGTGTAGCTAACGTAACATTTGGTTGTTGCTGTAAACATTTCTTTAAATTAGATGTTGAGTGTTTGATGACTGTTTTCACAGCTAAAGTTACTGTAATCTGATTATGTCTTTTTTGCAGTGGAATATAGTTACATGTAATTTGTTACTCCCAAAGCTTGGGCAGGACAACAGATTAAAGGATGGAGGAGAAAATAAAGATCTTAAGTAAGACTGAAGGTTAGTGGGAGGGTTTAAGAGTACTCACAGGAACCCTTTATTTCACTTAAGGAGAGCTGCTTAATGAAGGGAAAAGACGAGGTGTGGACATGGAGAGGATGAGGGAGAGCGGATGAGAGGGGAGCTGGCTTTAAGAGGAGGAGGGAGATGATGAAGAAGAAGTGTTGAAGAAGAGCACAAAAAGAGTTGAAGAAGGAAAGAGACACTTCACATTTGAGCTAAGTAGGCTCGTCTCCCGAATACTCGATGTCGATCAGAATCCCTCAGAAATCCTTAAAACAGCTCGAGGAGGGATAGGATGTTTGAACCATCGTGTGTGTGTGTGTGTGTGTGTGTGTGTGTGTGGCCAAGAGAGAAAAACAACTGTAAGATAGTAGGAGAAAGTGTGTGTGTGTGTGTGTGTGTGTGTGTGTGTGTGTGTGTGTGTCAGTGTAGAAAGTGATGGTGTGGTCTGTTTTATGGGTAAATTGAAGGGTCTGTTGAAAGGAGAGAGATGAGCCCCTCTTACAGTGTGTGTGCCTGCATGAGTGTGTGTTTGTGAGCGTCACTTCTGTGTGTGTGTGTGTGTGTGTGTGTGTGTGTGTGTGTGTGTGTGTGTGTGTGTGTGTGTGTGTGTGTGTGTGTGTGCACTCCCTCTCCCCTCAGTATCAGTCTCTTCTGCTTGATTTCCGCGCTCTCCTCTCTGCCTCTCCTCTGCTCGCTATGCCGTGAAATGGTTTTTCACTAGACCATTACCCCAACCAGTGCGCTACACTCCTGCCACGGCCCTCTGCGAGCGAGAGGGAGTGTGTTTAAGTGTGTGTGTCTGTGTGTGTGCCTGGGGAGAGAGAGAGAGACTGTGTATGTGTATGTGTACAGTATCTGCACTTGAAAGAAAAAGATTGCATGTTTTGGGGGAGATGGATTTTGTGCTCGTGCCTTGTACAGGTATATGTGTGTGACTCTGTGTGTGCATGACGGGAAAGAAAGAAGGCGTGTGCAGTCTGTCCCACGCACGCTCAGCTGTCATACTGTTTGCCCTGCACTGTGCTGCTGTCACAGTTGTGAATGCTGAGTGTCTGCTAACATCTTTGTCTCTGTCTCTAACACACACACTTGCACGCAGCTACAGACAGGCCAATACAGGCAGCTATAGTCAACAAGTCCCTCTGCTCACTAACCAACCGATTCTTTTAGCTCTGCCTGAGTTGTTTTTGGATTTTGTCAAATTTGCAGCTAGAGGCATCTTTCTGTGGAGACTTACGGCAGAGAAACACTGCCTGCAGAAGCGCCGCTCCTGGACACAGAGCTGCATGGCCGGCTGCAGCAATAGTTTCGGCATCTTTTCTATTTTTTCCATTCTCTTCAAGCAAGTCTGGCAAAAAAAACACAATGATAGTATACTATAAACAATATAAATTATATATTGTGTGTGATAGAAATTATCTGAGTCTGATAAATGATGAAATATGCATTCCATCACATTTCATTTCCTATAAATTCTTCACAATAAAAGTGTCCCTGGTATTTTGTTATTTAAAAACGTTTATTATGAAACAGCAAAAGCAGGAAACTTTTTGTTTTCATTGGCAGCAACTTAATATGAAAAGGGACGGAGGAGAGAGACTTAACTTCAAACCACGGAGATTCAGTTCAAAGCATCAAAAGTAGATGATCTCTCTACTGTCCTGCACAGACATGAGTTGAGGTTTCGGCTTTCTGGTGCGTCCATCTCTTGGATGAGAGGTGAAATGCCTTCCAGAACCCAAACCCAAAGTCCAACTGCCTATGATAACCCTTCTACGAATGCCATGACACAGATATATGTGTGTGTATGTGTGTGTGTGTGTGTGTGTGTGTGTGTGTGTGTGTGTGTGTGTGTGTGTGTGTGTGTGTGAGTGTGCAGCCTCGGTTTCTTGTGAATGAAAAACTCTCCAGTTCATGTTCAAACTGATTTTGCTGCAGAACTGTACCATAGCTGTATCAATTACTCAGATCTGTATACACACACAGTGTTACTGAATCAACAGTAAGTGTCCTTCATGAACAAACTCATATCAAGTGATACTTAACATTCTTCCAACACCCTCTCTACATACCACTGTGTGAGATATTTGTTTACTTTCTATACACTCCCTCACTTCATACACGAACATGCACATTCACTACACACTCATCTGTTTGTGTTTGCTCAGTCTGTGGCATCACACAGTAATCTCCTCCTCCTAATCCATGTGTATGGAGACACACAAAGACATGCACACTTGAGCAGAAGAGCACCAAACAACATACTCACTCACTCTGTCTGTCTGTCTGTACGAGGGCACCTTACAGGTTCATGATCCACTGCCTTTTAAAGGACAAGACTGGCAATATTTTATATTTCTCCTTATTGCCCACAAATCCCACGAAAAGTCCAAAACCAACAGTAAACTGATCCTAGCCAAAGCCTGATGTATCTTTGTCCTCTGTGCCATAGAACCCAACTGTTCTCCAAAAATACAATGAACCAAAGACCAATACCATGAACTCTAGTTTATTTTAAGTTAATCCCACATATCACCGCCATGAATCCCCACCAGTGGGGAGGAGAACGCAGGGGGAGGCTTTTTGCTTCAACAGTAGACTGTATTTAAAATGCGATGTCAACCTATTTAATGTATCATCTATGGCTCCAACTGACTATTTGGACTGCGGTACTCATTTTTGGATGTGCAGTTGTTAAATATAGCTCCTTTAAAATTTTATGTCTTCATAGGAACAGTTCTATCCAAAGTCTCTCTTTTCCTTCTTCCATCTGACACCTGCCTCCCTCTTTCATTCATTTTCTCCTCCCTCCTCCATTCATGACTCTCTGCTGTCTCCTCACCTCCTTACTCATCTCTCCCATCTCTCAGTCAGTCTCCGCCGGATGTTGCAGTCACTCTCCCGCTCATCTCTCACGCCCGCCTCCAAAGCTATCTCTCTCTCTCCCTCCTTTAACGTCTTGTTTAAATCGTGTCGCTCATGTCCCTCTCACCCCTCTGCTCCGCCGTCCTCGTCTTCACCCCATTCACTCCCTTGTTTTATAATTCACCTCTCATCCCTTCTCTCCGCCTGCCACTTCTCAATGGCTTCATAATATCCCTCTCCTCCTCTCTATATCTCCCTCACCCGCTCTCTCTAACTCATTTACTTCTCATTCACTCCATCCCTCTTTCCTCCCTTCTTTTCCATCTAATGCCTTTTCATTCTTTCGCTCCACCTCTCTATTCCCACCTAATATCCCGCTCTCGCTCTCTCTACCTGAGATATTGAAGCTATAAAGACAGGTGTTCAAAAGAAAGCAGGACCAGCAAATCTGTTTTATGTGCCTCCTGGCATCATTCCCTGGAATGCAGAGAGAGAAGAAAGAACTGTGGTCTGTAATATCTAATTCTCAGCTCCTTTCGCACTGACAGTATTACCCCGAGTCGAGGAGAGAAGAAGAATCTAGTTTTCCTATAAAGCCTTCAACCTTTTGTCTTCACCACCTGGGACACACACGTACACTTCAACCTGCTTCCATTAGTTTTAGGATTTAATGCCACTCTTTGACTCTTTCCTTCACTATGTAGGAACAAGGTAAACACCTTACATTTACAGGACCTTGTAATTTGAAGCACGTATGGTCAGGGCTCAATAATAAGGATTGCACACTTGCCCGGTGTGAGTAAATGTCAGGCCAGTAAATCTAGCAACTCCTCATCTAGCAACTCTTTGCCACTTGCCTGATTAGGCGATTTTTAATGCAGAAATGTCAGAAAAGGCTGTTTTCAGCCTCTCAAACATGGAGACCTCTTGCTTTTCTCTTACTACCTTGAGTCGAGGAGAGGAGAAGAACCTATTTTTTTCTATAAAACCTTCAACCTTTTGTCTTCACCACTTGGGACACCCGCAAACGCTTCAACCTCCCTCCATTCTGTCTCACATTTAATGGAGCTCTTTTACTCTTCCTTCCACCGTGAGGGAACAAGATCCACCCTGCGTTTATAGGACATCGTGGATCCAAGATGTGCAGATGATAGGACATACCACAGGCATGATTCATGCCGATGTACTTTCTATACCGTGTACCACATGAGTCAAACTCAAGGCCCTTGTGCCAAATCCAGCCCGACACCTATTTTTATGTGGCCCTACATATCCCATAATGCATCCAGATTTTCTTACTTGCGCACTGAAGGCATCCAGGTGTTAGATGTCGGCATGCACCAGGTAGTGTCTCAGTATCATATAGCTGTTTCTAACAGTGGCCCTCTAGAATAGAAGCCTAGCAGAATGTTCAGGAAAAGAGGCTGACGCAGAGAAAGGAAGGCACTTTACTGAGCAATGGGAAAGCCAGTACGTTTGTCTTAAATAGAGACAAGGCGGTTTGTCTTCTTTGTAACGAGGCAGCGACGGCGCCAAAGAAATAAAATTAATAGCGACACTTTGACACAAGACAGTTTTACTAACCTTAGAAGTTCACCCAAAAATGAAAATTCAGTCATCATCTATTTTTTATTTTTTTATTTTAGAAATTGCCCAAATGTCTAAATGTTTTTTAGAGGTGCATTTTTTAACGAGTATTCGCTGAAAACATGAGAACAAATGTGTCCTGATTGTACAGTAGTTCTACACTTGAGTGTCTGCTTGGCATCACTTCACATCATCTTTCAGAGCTAGTTATTAATCATGGGTTATTACTAAAACCAATAATAATCAAATGAAGAGGCAGTTATTTAATATGATAGCCAGTAGATACCTTCTCATATTCACAACTGGCCCTTTGAGGGGAACCATAATGTTAATGTGGCCCGGCATGAAATTGAGTTTGCCACCCCTGCTGCCCCGGCAGATGACATACAGTTGTGTCCTGTTGTCATAAGCATAACAGTGTACTTGAATAAATAGTTATGAGTTATGCAATTTCATCTGGCAGAAGTGTGCATCATCAACAAAAACACCATTTTGCAGTGGCAACAGCGTGAGAGGCGACATTTGATGGGCTATTTTCAGAGAGTCAGCATCACACAGACCCTGAAGGGACTTTATAATGCAGCGTATGGAAGCCACGAGGCTCAATCACCTGAATCATATCTCACCCTCTCACCCCACATTATGTTAAAATGAGTTTCATTTACGTTATTTAGTGTGTCTGCATGAGTGTGTTTGTACTTGTGTGTGTGTTAATGGAGCCTGTTGACGTTTAGGGGGTTTAGTCGGCTTCTTTAAGGAGCGCCGCGGCAGCTGGAATCTCCCTGCTGAATAGCCCGGGATAATCTCTGAGAGAGGGACTCTGTGTGTGTGTGTGTGTGTGTGTGTGTGTGTGTGTGTGTGTGTGTGTGTGTGTGTGTGTGTGTGTCTGTGTGTGTGTGTGTGTGTGTGTGTGTGTGTGTGTGTGTGTGTATGGGGAAAAAAGAGAGGAATGGGAATAAGTGGAGGAAGAGGAAAAAACGAGATGTGAGGGTGAGAGAAGCAGTGAGATGAGGAGCAGGAGAGGAAGCAGGAGAGATTGAACTGTCAGCAGCTTGACTTAATCTTTTTTTTTTCACAAGATGGAGATGAGACTTGACTCTGTGTGTGTGTGTGTGTGTGTGTGTGTGTGTGTGTGTGTGTGTGTGTGTGTGTGTGTGTGTGTGTGTGTGTGAGCAAGATGACTCCATCCTGTTTTGAAGTAACCTAATCTAGGATGGAGACCCTGTCCACCCCACCCCTCCAAAAAACCTCGGAAGACCGAAACTCTAAATCCCTAATAACCTAATAACTAGCCTTTGTCAGTCCTAAATTAGCCCTGTGTCACAAACACACACAGAAACACACTCACAGACACACGTACGAGGAGAGCGAGGGGCTTATGGGTGCACACTGCATGTGCTTAAACTCACAGTTTTGCAGTTTATTAGTACTTGAGGCAGGGAAGTATATAATTTAGGCAGTGTAGGGTAAGTTGTGATGTTCACAACAGTTTACACACATTCAACCAATCACAGTGAATCCTGCATTACCTTGCAACTTTGTCCAATCATCATAGCTTCCTGCAAGTTCCTCCAATCAAGGTTTGTCATTGTTATCAACATGTCTCGGTGCTCTGTGCACCTCTGTATTTTGTCATTTTGTGTTTGCTGTTTTGACAGCATCATAGATGATCCAGTTGCTTCATGAAGGTGCGACGTTGCGATGGCAACAATTAATGCAAATTCAACCAACCCCCCCGGAATTCTGCACGACTTTGCAGATTTGTCTGATCACCGCAACTTTTCCACAATTTTGACAGTTCATCACAGCTTCCTGTGAGCTCCACCAATCATAGCAGTCCCCTATGCAAACATCAAGCGTCAGACATGCATGTCTCAGTTAAACTGACTCAGTGTTTTGGGTTTTATTGTTTTTTTGAATTTTTGTTGCTTTATTTTGTCACAAACACAAAAAGAACACAAGGTTTGACAATTACCAACAATCTGTGCACTTTAATGTTTTATAATTTTGGGCTGTTTTGACTGAGCCTGAACTCCAAAATGATTTTGCTTCCTTGTGGAATACCCCCCAAGGTGCACCTCTTCATTAACAATTACATAAGAACATAGGAACATGCATCACTTTTTTTTTTGAAAAGTTGCCATGAAAATCTGGCATTTTTGGCTGCAACAATCCAAAAAAGCCTGTGAAATCCTGGACGGACAGAGATACATGTATGTAAAGCCTTGTGTCACAAACTCTCATGTAGCTGATGCCAAATAATGTGAACGCTGCGCTTGTATCCATAACAGCCCCTCAACTCAAAGTGAGTTGATATAAGTTTTCCACTCTGAACACACCAATCTTAAAGCCAAAAAGCCGTTACTAAGTAGACAGATTAACCCTGAAATGTTCTCCTCTCTCTGAGATTTTCTGTCTAAAAAGGGACTCATCTCTTTCTCCTTCTGTCTTTATTTATCTTTCTCCCTGCCTCTGCATCTCTGTCTGCATGTTTCTCTCCTTGCTGTCAATTAACTCAAGAGATATTTCAGCATGTGGAGAGTCAGTGAAGATTGACATCTGCAACCACAAACTGCAATTTTCTCTTTTTTCATGTGTATAATTTGTATATCTGCATGTTTATGCCACCATGTAGGGTGGTGTATAATAAAAACAAAAAAACTCCCTAAAAATCACTGCAACATGCATTACATTTTTATAGAAAAGCTGCTGTGAAATCAGGCATTTTATACTGTGACAATTCCCCCCAAAAAATGCATGTAAAATCCTGGAGTGACTGACTAAGCAATCGTCTCTCTTTTCCAGATGCCGGGCAGGGGGACAGATCATCGGTTGGCACCACGGTATGAAGAGGTGGAGCGTCAGTACGCCTCCTTACCAAGGTACCCCTTCTTGTGCTTCTCCTTGTACGAGCAGGTCCAACAAGTAAATGTCACTGTTCTTTGCTCTTTTTTCTTCTCTTCCCCCCTTTTCACTTTGAAGCCTCTAATTAAATCTGTGTCGTCTGTGTGTCTTTGCGAGCGTCTCTGGAGGCCTCAGTCTCAGCCAGGGAACTCACCTTACACCCTCCCTGGGGAACACACACTCAGACTGGGGCTGAAAACTGATCCTCAACTTCACAATCTGCTCCCCCACCTAAATGTACTTTGGCTCATGCACAATCAGTAGTTGTCAAAGTTGTCATGAGCGAATTCTCTGGTGTTTTATTTTCTTTTTTGTTTTTTTAAACCTTACAACCTCAGCTGTCATAGTTTGGTGTTTGTGTGTTGTATTGAACTACAGAGGCAGCAGATTTCAGTGTAATGTTTCCATTTTGGCAACAGTCTTTTTTTAGGTTGTGGAAGAACTAGCAACACAATTTCAAGAATTTCACTCTATCAGAAATATTGCATACATTATTAGAGGATAAGGAACTCGTCATGGGTTTGTTCTCTGCTTTTCAGATCAGTAACATGAGCTGATGTCACTATACACTGTTCGTTCTCAGTGCATGTCTTTGCACCCTTCACAAAACCACGATTACATGATTTTAAAGGTCAAGTGTGTAAGTTTTAGGGGGGTTTACTCAAAGAATATGGCATAAATTAAATATAATATTCATAGATATGTTTTCATTAGTGTATAATCACCTGAAGATAAGAAACATTGTGTTTTTGTTACCTTAGAATGAGCCATTTATATTTACATCTATATCTTTGCCTTTTTGTGAGTTTTGTGTCTGAGGTTCTCTTACACACTTAGAACAGGAGAGAGAGATAGTGAGTGATACTCAGCTTGCGGCCTGCAGGCCAAATCTGGCCCGTGACAGGGTGCTGGGTGACCCACTGTTTTTGTGGGGGCAGATATGAAAGTTTTGTATTTGATTAATTAAACTATAAGTAGTGAAGAAGGCTAATCTTTGCGTGAGGGCCTTTCAGGCTGTGCAAAGTGCACAGGAGAACGACTATTACCTGAGGAGGAGCTGAGCTTAAATATGCTGTTCAGTGTGTCCCTGGTAGGAGCAGTTTTCAATGAGTCATTCCAACATTTGCACGATTGCATGATGGAAGAGGTTCTACTTCTGTTTAAATGTTGTATAAACTCTTTCAACTAATATTAAAATGCAGTTGCAGTTAATGCAGGGAAGTATCTGATTTATGGTCAATCCTTGCACCAAATTAATTTAGTTAATTATTTAATTTAATGTAATTTAATTTGAAATTAAAGGACAAAGAAGTTATTATTAATGTTTGTTTGCAAGTTGAGTATCCCTGCACCAAAAAACTTTTGAAATTCATATTTCTCAATAAATAAACCTCCTTGTGTGAATACTTAAAGAAAAGATTCATTGATCGTCTCCTGATGGGTCAGGTCAGTACAGAGATTTAAAGGGACAGTTCACCCCAAAATCAAGATATCAGCTGCAGAGATGTCTGCTTTCTCTCCAGTATAATGGCGCTCAGCATGAGGTGCTTAAAGCACCAAAACATATATTTTAAAAAGCTCAACAGCGATGTCACTTTCCAGAAACCATGATCAAGTTACTCAAGATAATCCACAGACCCTGCTGTGAGCAGCTTCATGTAGGAACTACTTTCCGTCTGCAGCAGAATCTACCAGTTCTACTTTCTTTCTAATAGAAATAAAGGAACAAAGTAAGAATCTGACCCTTTAAGCGACTGCTTAGTGAAAGCTGGCTAAATTTTCAAAACAACTTAATTCTAAGCGGGATGCATTTTGCTTTGAACATGATATTTCTTATGTTGTAATAATTATTGCTTGTGAATTTCTTTTATTTTTCCAGCTTGTTTAGTCAGTCTAACCATTTCCCAGTTGTTTCCTACTTATTCAGACAGGAGCTCTGACACCTCTAGTCAGACTTGACGGTCGACCGTCTCTGTGCAGCGTGCGTTCGCACATTGCCCAGTGCATTTTGTGGTTTTCCTCCCTGGACAGCATGAAATATCACTAACATTAGCCAACACAAAAACAATAACAGCTTCCTGAGCGTATTAATGAAGTCTCTGAAGGATGTTTTTTTCCCCCATTTGTTTCTCATGATCTGTTTTCTGATGCAACCAGATAAATATTCATGTCCAGGATGACCGGAGCTGTTCAAAAGGTTGTTTGAAATTTGTGCATGAAACCACAGCTGTTCACCAACCATTTAAACATCTTAATGTGAAACACGGTCGAAGACGTACTATATTTCCAACCGTCATCAGTCACTGCTGGTCTTTCAGCATCTCATTTTTCATTTGCAACCTTTCCACTTTCACAGCCTCGGCTTTAATTCCCTCTTCTCTCTTCACTCTTTCACTATCTTTACATCTCCATATTTTACTTTCTCCCACACCCCCCTCTCTTGATTCCTCCTCCTCTCCTCCACGGTTCCTTATTTTTTTTATTTTTCTCTCCATTATTTTCCAAAGATGAATAGCACTGCGGTAATGTGATTAAATAAAGCCCCTTAACACGGCTGATATCACCGTACAGTAAACCCTTACTGTACCTAAAAATAAGATGCATTCAAGTGAAAATAGAAGTGTAAACTTTAACAGAAAAAATGTTGTTACTAGCTTCTTCTCACCTCGTTTTATTTTGCTTCTAAGAACCGACACCTCAGCAGACTAACAAGCCGACAACAAATGTTTGTTTGTGTGTGAGAGAGAGTGTGAGGAAGTCAGCAAGTGGAAAGACAGAAGTTAAGAACGTTAGAAAGTTTATAGCCAGGTTCCCACCCCTGTTAAAATGGTGAGGGATGGCTATTTCACACCTCTTTCGTGTGTGTGTGTGTGTGTGTGTGTGTGTGTGTGTGTGTGTGTGTTGGTGAGAGAGAGAGGGGAGAGTGTCTGTGTGTGGGTGATGACTTTGGCAGATGGGAGCGAGAACAGTGATGATAGTTTTGAGGTCTGGCTGTGGTATCTGAAAAGCCTTGGGAAATTGGACACACACACACTCACACACACACACGCACACACACGCACACACACTCACATACAGTACACCCTGTCTCTGTTTCCACTTTCAGACATGCACCGTAATCCGAAAAATGCTGTGCCAATTTTACATGTAGGCCTCGTGTTTGAAAAGGACCCCAGTGATTTTTCCATAAAAGTCGCTCTGACAGTCTGCCTACTTACAACCTGGTTACACTTCTGAAACATTTTCTACATGGCTGAAGTGTGATTTAAAAGTCAAGTTGCCAAAACTTTTTTTTAATAAATTAGTGGAATAGCCTTTAATTAGTGCTCTCTGTACAAAAAGGTGACAGGTTAGACAGACGTTGACATAACAAAAGTAGTTTATCATTTGTTTTTAGGATGGATTTTTACACCTAGGCTTTACAACCATACAAAGTACAAGTATACAGTCAGATTCAGTCTTTGCATTTCACCCATCCTAGTATTCGGAGCAGTGGGCAGCTGCTGTATCTGGGGCCTAAACCAGAACCTTAGTCAGGGGTATTGACCAATTGTGGCTCTTTCCCTTACACAGAGCTGGCCTGACTCGGCTCGGTTTGACTTCGGCCCGTCAGCCCAGCACGGCAGGGGTTTGCATTTCCATGACAACAGGGCTACCAGCTTGAAGATGTGTCTCCTATCTGAAGACGAGCTCGATGAGGCTCGAGTCGAGCTGCTATAAAGCAGCAGATAAACTGTTCATATGTGTCTCTGGGACAAACACACTGCTTAAATTCCTCACAATAAAAGTCCTGTGTTGTTTCATTATTTAAATGCTTTTATTATGAAGCAGCGCAAACAGGAAATGTTTTCATTCGGAGGTTTCATCAGCAGTAACACGACTCCAACACAGCTGAAAGCGAATACAAAACAGTAGAATAATTTCTGAAAGTACGAACCACGACTCAAGAGAGAAACTACATTTCAAAACATGAAGATTCTGTTAGAAGCCATAAAGACTTAAAGAAATATCTTCCTTTCTACTTTCCTGCACACACAAGCTGAGTAACATAACATTTGCTTGTTCACGGGGGAGAGAAGGGTCGTCACAGGTTGGCCGCGGCTGGTGAGACGTCACTGCAGCCCACATGGAGGCAGGTCGGGCTCGTTTTATCACCACTCCAGAGTGGGTCCATCTTGGGTGTGGCTCAGCACGCTGAAAATGATAATAGAAATGCAATTCAGTGCGGTACAGTTTGACTCGGTGCGACCAAAAGCTTCTGTATGTGTTTACATGCATATACAGTATGTATAGCACCCTGGTACCTCACTTGGTATATTTCTGTAGGTCTGACCAATAATTGTAGCTTAATGTGAGTTCCACCAGTCATAGCAGTCCCTTAATGTGCAATATGCAGCTTTTTTTCACCTGCTCCCACAAACACCTAAAACATTGCAACACGCATCACAATTTTTTAGAAACGTTACCATGAAATCTTTGCAACAATCCCTCCAAAACCTTCCAAGCCTGTGAAATCCTGGACGGACAGAGATACGTGTATTTAATGCCTCGAGTTGCATCTTCTCACATGGCTGATGCCAAATAATGTGAACGCTGCGCTTGTATCCATAACAGCCTCTCATATTTGAAGTGAGTTGATATAAGTTTTCCACTCTGAACACACCAATCTTAAAGCCAAAAAGCCGTTACTAAGTAGACAGATTAACCCTGAAATGTTCCTCTCTCTCAGAGATTTTCTGTCTGAAAGGGACTCGTCTCTTTCTCCTTCTGTCTTTATTTATCTTTCTCCCTGCCTCTGCATCTCTGTCTGCATGTTTCTCTCCTTGCTGTCAATTAACTCAAGAGATATTTCAGCATGTGGAGAGTCAGAGAAAGAGCTCAGGTTTGGAAACCGCATCCAGACTGTTGACCTTATCAAAACATATTATTTTGCCACTGGCCCAGAAATAGCTAGGAGGCTGTGTGTATCTAGTGTCTGCATGCCTGTATACCTGTATGTATGTGTGGGAGGGTCTGTGTGTGTGTGTGTGTGTGTGTGTGTGTGTGTGTGTGTGTGTGTGTGTGTGTGTGTGTGTGTGTGTGTGTGTGTGTGCATGCATGTATTTGTGAGTGTGTGTGTTTATATTATTCCAAGTGAGTCCAAAAATAGCTGTGGGGTTGCTTAGTCAGGTACTGTACGTTTGACTCAAAGTCAGTTGACTGGAGCACTTGGTACGTGTGTGTGTGTGTGTGTGTGTGTGTGTGTGTGTGTGTGTGTGTGTGTGTGTGTGTGTGTGTGTGTGTGTGTGTGTGTGAGCGCTACCACTGCGAGACAAGATTGTGATGGCTCTAAAATTAAAACATGACGCAGCACTGGATGATGTTTCCTGCACAAACACTAGCAAGTAAACTGTCAGTAAATGTCACTGCATGAAATAAAGACCAGTCTCTTGCTGCTATCTTGTAAATTTTGCTACTCCATAAAACTAATCAGGGTGTCAAAATTAAGAATGATTAAAAAAAAAGAAATAATAGACTAAAGAAATTAAATTAAAATTTAGTTTTCCTCTTTTAAATTGATTTATTCATTTTTTTATCACTTTATTTGTTATTTAATGTATTTTTTTTTTTTTAATGAATTCATTTTTTAAAATTTCTGTTATTTTCTCTTTAAATACCCCTCCTAATAATTTCTGCAAATGTATTTATTTATGTTTTTACTTTTTATGTTTCTTCTATTTCCATTTGCTCCTCAAATTTGTTTGTGTATTTTCATTTGCTTTTTACATTTCTTTATTTTCAATTTGGTAGTTTCGGTCTTCCATACATTTTATAATACACGCATGCTGAAACAAAATCCTTTTGCATGTAAAATAATCTCACAGAGTAAAATGATCTAAATACAAATTCCCTCCTGCTTCTTCTGAACTTGCTGATGCACCAGCTCACTGTAACTTTGACTGGGAAAATGTAAACACAAAAAAATATTTTCATCTAGATTCACAGAGAATCTGACCCGGGGGCAGACGTCTTCTCACGGATGGTCTTGTTAACGTTTGTAGATCATATGGAGGCACACAGTATTAAATTGCAACTGTTTCATAACCTGTTAAAAGACTCCTTGTAGTTGCTTTAATGCATTTTTCTTCAGGGCATTTTAGTCCATCAGCAGCTTGTGGCCCTTTGGAACATCCAGTACTTCACCTGCTCATATATTCAGTACTATACATCCTGCGCTTCAGATTCAGAAAATGGCAATCTTAACTCTCTTACTCTTTTAAAGTATTTTAAGAGCTGAGAGACGGTCGGTTTTCATGGAAAAGGGAACATTGACAACATAGAAAAAGGAAAGTTGGGGGGGACACACACGCAACAGCGCATGTCCTTTCACTTCAAATCCCCCAAGGTCTGCTCTCACTGCCATTTTCTTGAAATTACCTCTCCATCCTCTTCACCCCCCGTCCTCCACATCTCACCTTCTCTCTGTATTTCACCATTTTCCTGTACGTCTCCCCCCTCCATCTCACTTCCTCTCAGTGGTGTTATTATACGGAAACAAAGGACCCCTGTTGAGTGTGTCCCTGTACCCCTACCCATTCGAGAACCAGGTTGAATTTTAAAAATCTGAGGACGTTTGTTGGAGATTAAGGCTTATTTTCATTTTATAAGGCTAGATAGCGACTGAGTGAAATAAAGAGAGAGAGGTTTATGTCAGACATTTTCCAGTACCATTTTTCCTTCCCAGCTACGATACCTTAACTTTGCTTTTATGCTGATACTGAGTACCGATCCGATACCAGTGCATTAAAATATATATATGCTAATATTATTTTTCAACAGCTGCATACTATTAACACTTTATGGAAGTGATATGATTGCTGTCATTGCTGCATGGCCTGGCTCAAGTTTAAAAAAATCTGGCGTACGAGCTGCTGAGAAGTAGCAAGGTCCCATTTCAAGGCTAATAAATTATGTGATATTGGATCAGTGCATCAGCTCACATACTCTCCGATACCCAATCCAACATTTGAGGCTATATTAGAGGCATTTTTGATACTGATATTGGTATCGGAGCGACCCACATGAGAGAAACATTCCTGGTTGGAATCAAACCTGAATGGTTCATGTCTTATGCCGCGTCCCACTTCAAGTTTTAAAAGTCTTTTAACTGATGAAAACAACTTTTATTTTGAAGTTGTCACAGGAAATACAGGGTCTTAGTTGGTACGCTTAGCTTAGCTGCATCAGTATGGTAATTTTCTGCGTTTTTTAAGGATCGGATCAGTTTGAAAGGTGAAGAAAATTGTTTCTTTGTGTTTCAAAATAACGGATTTGACCTTTTGTGCTTTATAATCATGTTGTGTATATGTATACAAAAGAAAGCAGTCGGAGAACACTGGATTTTGAAATGTTTGTTCTGACTCCATCTGTATCTCTGCTAATGGCCACGAGCACTTGAAACTGCTGTGTTGATATTAGAGCTAAAGATGGGTTGGTGATTGTGTGTGGGTGTGGATGGAGGCCCAGTTTGGAAAATTTTGCCCCCCTTCCCACGGTTCCTAATGGCTGGCCCGAGTCCTGGCGCATGCAAATGTAAACAAAAAAAAACATGGCTGACCGTGACAAACCGATGAGCTTCTCTGGCAAGTGTACACACAACTGAAGTCTCAGCAGTCCATATCTAAACGAAACAGAGGAGGAAAAATGATGCATGAGGTAGCAGACGCCATTATTATTTTGCAGCACTTTACTATATGATGGTTTGGATTCTTTTAACGGAGCTTCTGTTTGCATGCGGGTTCAAACACGGTGACACACAACAAGTGTTTGGGTATTCACTGGTCTGACAGAGGTCAGAAATGTTGGAGGTGTTTGGTGAGAAGTTGTCTGGAACGCTGGCACTTTGACCAGCTACCAACGTTTGAGCATTTATGAATGTTTGAGTCTGTTAGAAACAACTTCTGTGATCTGTGTGCATGTGTGCCTTTTATGTTTGTAGGTGTGTGTGTGCACCTGTGTGTGCGTTTCAGTCAGCTGATGGCCGTCAGACTGTGTGAAATATCAACATTGACAGGTTGCGCCCCTACCATGTGTGCACCATTACTGCCTTATTTACATATTCTCTTTTATTCAATTTCAATTTTCAATTTAATTATCTTTACTGGCATGACGTTTTAATTCAAACATGTTGCCAGAGCAAAACGTCACATTATGAACAATACATACAATATAATATACAGTAAATATAGAACATGTAAAGTGAAATAAAACAAGAAGAAGAAGAATAAAGCTTACACTGAAATATTTCTTGCTTTGTGACACACAGTTACATATTCTGCTGTCAGTGATTTCTTTGTATTTGGGGCAAGTTTTAAGAAAATGAGTTTCTATTTCAACACAGATTCTTTTCATTCTTTCCAGTCATTCTCTTTTATGTTTAAATTCAGTTCATGGTCACTGTTAGAGTTTGTCTTTTTATAGGCTGTTTGATTTGGGTTAAACATTTTGGCTAATTGAAATGATCTTTCTAGTAAATTATAGCATTGTAAATTCATTTATTGATTTGAATTATGTTTTCCACTGATTGAAATATTTCCCTCATTATCTTTGTCTATTTGTTTTATTTGTGAGTTGAAAATAATTTTCAGAGCATCACTTTGACATATAGGTGCACACACACACTTTCTTTATATTATTCTTTATATAAAAATGTAGACAAGAGAAAGAAAGACGGTGTATAACCCTAAAGAATGGGAGGACAACAGTCACCATAGTGACAAATAATGACTTTAGGTTTACATGGGGTTGTTATAATCCACTCACAGAAATGAGCCCTCCTCCTGTGTGTGTTCCTGCTGTCTGGTGGCCCCCTTTTCTTCCATGAGCCCATATTTCTTTTGATTACTGTTTTTGCAGCCGTCAGTTCTGTGCATGCGAGTTTCAAAGCCCACTGGACTGGACTAAGTCATCGGTGATTAACAACAGGATTCTGCTCCCAGAGGATCTCTGCTGATAACAGCGATCAGTTGTTTGAAACACAGCCTTGACCCAATTGGATTAGCCAAACACCCTTTCCCATTTGTCCTTGTTATTACTCTTATTGGTTTAAAAGAGCCAATCAGAATTGCTGCGCAGGTTTCTGGGAAGGCTGTCACTTCCTCGTTGTAATGCTAATTGGATGATTAGTAATTAGAAAGCAGATGTTGTTCTCTGTGTCTTCCACTCTGTCTCTGTGTGTCTCTTTTAGTTGCGTTTCTTCATTTGTTTCCCTCCACTTTCTGCCGTTCCTCTTTTCATCTCTCTTTCAGCCCCCCCCCCCCCCCCCCCCCTCCTTCTCTCTGAACTTGGGGTGAAAAGGACATTGTTGAATATTGTTTCACTCTGCTGAGGAGGGAAATGAAATGTCTCTCACTTCTCTTTCTGTCTGTCTCAAGAGGACCTCCCAGCCAGGCCCGAGGGTTTCCCAGACCACTTTACTAACTGCGGTACAATCCACCCCATTGTCCAGTTGTTTTCCTGCGTCTCTGGACTCGAGTATCTGCTTGTTTATTAGTCATGTAGGGGGATCCCAAGAAAGACCCTGCCCCCCCCCGCCCCAACTCCCTCTCTTTTTCTCTCTTGACCCTACCTTGTTCTTGGCTTCTAGTGTTTCTGATGTGTTCACCCGTTGCCGCTTTAAAGAGTTCTGGTCACAGCTTTGATCTCGATCGTGGACTCTGAAATAGTTGGGTTACAACCCATAATGTGTTGCAGAACCGGTGGGCCCCCCCCACTTGACAAGAGTATGATATGCTTTCATATGTCTGGACCCCGGGGTGAGGGAGGAAATCTTTCTTTCAGGTCCCTGCCGGTGAATGTTTAACAGGTCGGCGGGTGTGCTGGAGTGTAACTGGTGTTAAGTGATACTGTGCTCATGGGGAGTGAAACAGGTTTGCTACAAGCTGTGAAATCTGCACATTTGTACATTTTGCATAGTGGCAGAGTAACACACAGGTGAAGTTTAATCTTCTGGACTAAACATCATCCATGCCTCAATTTCAAATCTTGTAGTGCTATTAATCCATCTCATTTCTTTTGGAGTGAGTTGCAAATGTCTCCAGTATAATGGGACTAAATGGCCAAAAAAAATACATTTGAAAAACTCAACGTCTGTGTTTCTTTCTAGAAATCATGACCCGGTTACGTTGTTGTGAACAGTTTCATGTAGGAACTACTTTTTTTCTACCAGAAAGCAGTTAAGCTAATGTGAAGCCAACTTCAAAATGAATGTTGCTTTCATTACCGCAATCCATGTGGTCATTTTCACTTTTACTTAATTAATTTTAGTGGGAGTAATTTTACTTTTTGCTGAAGTAGTTTTTTCAGTATTGGGAATTAGGATCGAGTACTGTTCACATTTGAACCGATATACTACCAGTACCTTGGATTAGGCAGATACTTTAGTCTCTCCGTCCACACTTCTAAAATTCAAAATTGTTCCTTATTTTGAATATTTTGTTATTTATTTAGAGCATTTTGCACACCACATGAAGTAACATCCCTCTCTCCTCCGTCTCAAACATCCCTACCACCTGCAGCCTGTCAGTCTGTTGCCAGGGCAACGCTGTTGTTTATGTCGCCAAGGAAGCACATGTGATATCCTTCCTGTTATGTTGTTGTCATCGTTACGGCTGCTGTGCTTGCATACTGTAATATTTCCATGTAGACAGAATGCACTTCACAAATATTGGTTTCATACTAAGGTTTCGAACATGCTAATAAATCTCACACACAGTTTGTAAAGAGTTTCAGATGCAGACAGCGGCTAAAGCTAGTAAAAATGCTTAGCCAACCAAGACAGTTTTCACAATAAAAATCCCTGTTACCTCCAGCAACAACTGATCTAGGGAGCCAATCAGTCACCTGAAGGTGTGGATGAAGTTGTCAATGCCTCACTAAAAGTTTTGTTGACCTGGAGTGTCGGGTTACACTGTTTAGGCGCTGGCTGCAGGCGTGCTAACATTAGCTGCAGCTGCTGCAGGGGACCTTCATGAAAAACAGTGCACTCTTTATTTTTTAATTACACTGTGTTTTGTGTTCGGTTAGATGTGTTACCCTAGAGCTTTGCATTTCAAACATGCTGTCTGTGTTGAATTTTGAAAAGTTAACCACACTTGCAACTGCTTTTGGCTCACTATTGGCCTGACTCACTCACTCAGTCACTCCACTCTGTGACTGAACAAGCTGTTGCTGCTCACTCTAACATCACTCTCTCTCTTTCTCATGGTATCTATACTCTCACATCCTGATGCACTCACAGGTACCACTATTTGGCACCGATCAGTACTGACTGAGTTCGGTACCCAACCCTGCTGGGAAAGTCTCAGTATTATTTGTGTCTGTCTGAAGAACAAAAAGATGGACTGTGCCTCATACATTTCAACATTTGCAGCTGTGAAATGTTAACATCTGGCAGCAGCCTAATGAACATCTGCCGTCCCTGTGCTGTTACATGCTTCTTGTTTTTTTTCCAAAGTTATATTGGATAGTTAAATGACAATGAAATGTTTTTTTTCTGCATGCATGCAAAGTTCTTTTTCTAAATTACGTGAACTGTGAAAGGCAACAAGATGAGCTCGTGCAAAAAAAAAGATTCTTTGATACCAGATGGAACGTATCGTAAATTGTTAAGATGATTTATGAATCTGCCGAAACAGGAAGCAACTCATATTACCACAACAGGCAGGGGTTTAGCGTTAAAATAAAGCAGCGAGTTGTCGAGTTAGTGAATGGATGTACACATTTACCTTCAGATCCAGTGGCCTACCTTCACCGCTGAGGGTCACTTGGTTCACTTTTTAACTTTTTTACCACACAAATACTAAGGACATGTTTGTGTCTGTGTGTGTGTCCCTTCTTAGACAGTCCTTTCATATGAATCTCAGACCATTCTTGAGTCAGTGTGTGTGTGTGTGTGTGTGTGTGTGTGTGTGTGTGTGTGTGTGTGTGTGTGTGTGTGCGCGTGTGTGCGTGTGCGTGTGCGTGTGCGTGTGCGTGCACCGGGGCTTTTACAATCTCCCATCTCCCTGTTGAAAGTACTATTTCAGAACTCCTCTTCATGTGCCAAATTAGTGGCTATTGAGGGATCGTAATTTTGTCAGCAATTTGTATCCTGTGGTCATGCTCAGAGCAAAATGTCCCCAGCTTGAAACTATTACATCTTGCTGTGGGGGAACCTTATTGGCTCAAGATGTGAAATAATGGAGGTTATTTGAATGGGCTGTGGTACTATCAGTAATGGATGTCATGATGTTTCAGGAAGTCAACCACTACACTGCCTGTAAGTGGGTATGTATGATACTGAAATAACCAAATGTCATCTTCAGTTTGAGTCATTTCAGCGACCGTATATGAAAATGTCCCATTCAGGTACTTTGGAGATGCAGCCAGTTCACAGCCGATGTGATCAATCTGTCTTTATGGCTGCTGCACATTCAAGTATCTAAAAGTTGATCTGGGTAGCGACTTGTTCTGCACCATTTAACATGAGATATGGATTAATTTCAGGTTGCCAATTTTAGAGAAGAAAAACACAACTTTTTTTTCTTTAACTCATCGTTAGGAATGGAGGTGTCACAATTTCAAAACGAAAATGGATCCAAAATAAAAACAAAACAACGCACACAAAGATGACACAGCATAGCTTGTTGATAACCTGCACTTTTCTATTAACTTTTCTTTTCTTTTTAAAGAGGAATTTGAAAATGTAAATGACATAAAACCAATGATCTGTTGATCTTTACAAATCAAGACTAACAAGACTAACAATGGCATAGACAGCAGTTCTAAATGAAAAAGAAAAGTTTAAATCAAATCGTGACTGGTTCTCTTTACACCTCGCGTTCATTAGTCTGACGCCGATCCCTGCTGTTACTTGTTTGTGTGAAGTAATCAAGTTACTCAAACTATGTTATTAATATGCAAACTATGCAATAGCTTACACATGTTCACAAATTCAATTTAAAATTGTGGTCGTTCCAGCGTTCCTCTTCAGTGCACATGCTTCTTTCTTCTCTCTTATTTCCAAAGTGGCGTTGATCATTTCTTCACAGAGGTCGGTTCTGACTGATTGGTGGTGCCGTCCGTGGTTTCGGGGTAAGTTATGCTGAAGTGTAGAAGAGTATGGTAAAGGTGAACACACATCGACAGGGAAACAGATTTCAACACAACATCTGTTGACTTTGCCACTGTGGCTTGATTTGTTCATATTGTTAAGTTAGTGTTCTTGATCATTTTGATCTATAGATAATCATTAGCAAGGTTAGCTAGCCACTCTTTTTTTACACATGGTCGCTTGGAAGAGCTGCTCAAAATGAAAATGACCGTTGTACGCTGTATTGTTAAAGCGAGCACACACACACACACACACAGGTGTGTGCGCTAAACAGACACACACACACACACACACAGACAGGAGGAGAAAGATCTTCCCCACATCATCACACAAGGTGTCGATCTTTTTAACTTCTCTGTAGCAGAGGATGCGACGGCCCGTTTATCCAGGAACATGTTAAAACCTTTGTGTTATAAATCCATGAGGTTATCAGCTCTGTGTGTGTGATAATAATCCTGGTGACCGGTGTGTTGCTTTGTTACTGCATGCCTCTTTTTATTCCACGATGCAAGCTCATCGTAAGGACACACTGGGTTGGCTTCAGGGCGGGGCCGCTTGGTCGGTGTAAAAACACAAAGCTGACTGAAAGGCAAACCCTCATTGCAACGATTTTGCGAGATTTTTGTGTAAAAAGCCTTCGGTGGAGCTGACCATAAACCTTTACTGCAGATTTTACACTGGAAGCCAAGTGACTGACGGTCTGTAAAGTAAATGTACATCACACCACATTGTTCAAGTGGAGAATATATATGGATTCCTATTTGTGGCTAAGTAGAACTTCTGTGATCTAATCTGACAGAGGGATAGATAGAACTTCAAGATGCTTTTCATTAAGGGCGGAGTTGATGTGCAGCAATCAAAGCGAGAGGATGAATGCAATGGAAAAGGAGCTGCAGTTACATGAGCAAAGCTTTTGAAGGACTTTCAACCCCATGATATGGTTCACAACATGTTTCTTAGTTTGTTGAGCTCATCTCTCGTTTGTTTTGTCGATCGTAATTTATTTTTGAGGAGCTGCCTGCAGTAAATTGTGGATGTCTGAGATTTTTTTTTTTTTTGGCTGCAGTTTTAGCGCTCAGTTTCCAAATGGCATGGCCGTATTATGATGGGATGCGAAACACCACTCCAAATCCCCATTGTTCTGCCCTCTCTGTGTTTCCGCGGCAACAGTCTCCTACCATCTGGAAGGCCCTCATCCCTCAGTTCCTCTCACTTTTCTCTAATGGGTTTCTCCACTGTCCTTCTTCCATCTCATTTTCTTTTTCTGTCAGTGCTGTTTCTCTTTTTATTCTCTTCTTTTTTCTTTACTTTTTTTGTTCGTTTTCTCATACTGTTCACTGTAACTACTTACCATATTACCATCCTCTCTCGATTGTTCTTCAATATTCTTCTTTTTTATCCTCCTGTGGTCATTACCGTCTCATTCCCTGCTGTCTTTGTCTTTTTTTCTTTTTAACACTTCAGCTGTGTTCTTTGATTTAAGAACTACCCTGTATAATGCGCCCTCACACACTCACAGTTACACACACTCACACCCTGATACACACATGGCATATTTCCAAATGTGTATAAACACACACACACGCTTACACACACAGGGGAATGTAATCATGTTAGTTTCCTGGACTGGTCAGTTTGTAATTCATGATATCCAGGCGGATTAATCATATTTGACAGAACTTTATTGACAAAGACAGATAGGAGCCCCTGAAAGGTGTTTAGTTTCATTTGAACGTGAACTGTATGAGCAAGCATCCGGGAGTGTGTGTGTGTGTGTGTGTGTGTGTGTGTGTGTGTGTGTGTGTGTGTGTGTGTGTGTGTGTGTGTGTGTGTGTGCGCGTGCATGTTCCTCTAAAGTAGGGCCCATTATTCTCAGCAGATGCTGACCTTCAGCATGCCAGTTCTCTGGAGGGCAGCACTTGTTTCTCTCCCTTTTTTCTCCTCTTCTTTCTCCATCCTTCTCCTCTTCCATTACTTTTCTTTGTTGTCCCTCCCTTCTCATTTTCTGCTCCCTTCTTCCTTCTCCTCCTTTCATGTTTTTCGTCTCAGGCTCACTCACAAGACATCCATCTGGGAGGTTCAGTCTCTCTTACTTGTAGTCCTATGTGTCATTCCTTTTTTATTCAGCTTTCAGATGTAAAACTCTGTTCTTCATTTTCCTCCATCTTATTGTCTTCCTGCTTAACTTTTTCCCCATTGTCTTCATTTTTACTAGACTGTCAGAACTCTATAAGAATCTTTTTTTACTCCTTCTGAGCTTAATGGCTCCCTGGTTCAAGCTAATTTTTTCTTGTTATTTAAAGACAACCCCAGCTTCTCCCTTTCTCTATTTCTCATCCTTGTGCTGCGTCTGAAATCACCCCTTTGGTATCTCATTTATTACTCCCCAAATAATGTAAAATCTGTAGTTTACTCAATGCACATTGAGATTTCAGACACTAATCATCATCACTTTGCATCAACACTAACAGCTGTACAGTCACACAGCAGTCATTTTCATATCTATAAATGCAGGGCATTGCATTGTGGGATTGTTGGCAGAAGGTAGCATTCATCCAAATATTTTCTCACTGTGGGATTTCGAGGGCACGTGGAGCCATTATCACACTCAGCACTGAGTCCCTAAATAGTGCAAGCCCAGTTCCAAAAAAGCTGGGATTTTGCGTAAAACATAAATAAAAACAGTGATTTCCAAAAAAGTTGGAGATGGAACAGGGACGTCCCCAAAAAGATAATTCTTCTCAGTTTCATGCCTGTGTCATGTTTCAAAAAAGTTGTGACAGGGGCGACAAAAGAACGTTTTTCAACACGAAACTGCAGGAATTTAGGGATGTCACCATCTACAATCCATAATGTTATTAAAAAATTCAGAGAATCAGGAGAAATCTCTGGCTGAAAACCAACATTGAATGTCTGTGAACTTTGACCCCCACAGTCAGTACTGTATTAAAAAACCACTGAATTGTACAAAGGATACTACTCAGTCAGTAAACACAGTTTGTCACTGCATCTACAAATGCAAGTTAAGACATCCAGAAACACTGCAGACTTCTGACCTGAGCTCATCTGAGATGGACTGACGCAAAGTCAGAATCATGGACGTTGTGTCCTCCAGGCTAAAGAGGAAAAGGACTGTTCAGATTGTTACCAACGCTACCTTCAGAATCCAGCATCTGTGATGGTATGGAAGTGTGCTAGTCCCCATGGCATCATGGGTAACTGTCACATCTGTGAAGGCCTCATCAGTGGAGCAACATATGCTGCCATCCAGACAGTGTCTTTTTTTAGGGACATCCCTGCCCCGGTCCCAACTTCTTTGGAACGTGTCTACTGACAAAAAACAATAAAGTTTGTTTGAACATTTAATCTCAAGTCTGTATACTGTGTTTAGTTGAATATGGGTCAGAAAGGATTTGCAAATCAATCATCAATTATTTATGTTTTACACAACGTCAGACCTTTGTTTGAATAAGGGTGATAAATGTAGTGCACTATATAATAAATAGGGAGTGATTTCAGACACGGCTCTTGCCTTCCTGCCTCCTTCCTCCTCTTCCTACTCTTCCTCCTTCCCTTCCTGCCTCAGTCCTCTGCAGTCACATCTCTGTCTCCTGTTTATGCTAACTTCCTACCCTCTTTACATTCATCTGCCCTCTCTCTGTCCTTTGCTCTTTGGTTGTCTCTAGGAATACAGATGAAGATTTTGTTCTTTAGTGGTCTGCTCTTTGCCTTGAAACTCCTCGATGGCCGGGTGTTTTAACACAAATTTGCCCCCACTACGAAGCCCTCAGTAATTACATCTTTTGCACGTATCCAAAACAGAAAATTAAAGATTCCATCTTCATCTTTGTTAAAGTTTAATGATCCACAATGAAATACCGTTGATCTTTTTGCAGTCTCTTAACCCTCAATTCAACCTGTCTCACCAACAATATTTGACTCAGATATGCTTGGTATTCAGGTTTGTTTCTTATGTAGCAGCCTTCCTGTTGACCCAGGTCACCACTGCAGCTCATTCAAAGTGAGCTGTAACAAGTGAGTTTCCTCTCATCATTCTGTCCCCAGCTATTAACATTTCACTGATACATAATTTGAATACAAATATTTTTGTTTTCATACTGTAATAAGAGGTGAGATAAAAATACAATACTTAATTCAAAGTGAGGTCCCATCAATTTGAACGACGTCAGGCTCCATACTGCAGAAAGCTCTCCACTGACGGTGTGTTTATGTTGTTTTCAGGTTATTTGTGAGGGCAGTGTTGAACGTGTAACAACAGAGACGGTTCAGATAGATTTTCTGTATCTGTGTCACATGTTTCACTACTGCCCCGCCCGTTCAGGAGACAAGTGGCAGAACAAGTGTCAACATAAAGTGCAAACATTAAATATGTACTGTATATAGTGCTGTTCCACTTTCATCCATCCCAACAGCATTCATAACCCTTCAGACCAGGCCCACACAGGAAACAGGAAGTATTTACCACTGCACTACATTTGTGTGACTTGTAATGCATCACCTTTTGTTATAGAGCATCTTTGGAGTGCCGTCCTCCAGACCAGGACTTATATAGCACCTTTCATACATGACATGCAACTCAAAGTGCTTCATGGTGTGGAATAAAAACAAAAGCACAAGATTTTAATAGCATGTATTTTCGACTTTCTAGAAATGTAGCGTGTTACCTAAGTGCTTGCCTGAATAAGTAGGGCTTCAGTTGAATGTTATAGGGTGTTCTGCAGTCTTGGAACTTAGTAGCTAAAAGGGTTTTCTCCTCTTATTTTATGGGCATTAGAAGATTTAAGCGCTCTTGTTGGTTGATAAGGAGTTAAAAAGTCTGAAATGTATAAAGGTGCTGAATCATTAAGAGCTTTGTATGTGAGTGAAAGAAGATTTAAGTCAGTCCTAAAAGAAATGAGGAGCCAGTGGAGGGTAGCTAAAAACAGGACTAATGTTCTCTCTTTTCCTTGTCCTTGTTAAAAGTCTGGTGGCAGAGTTGTGAACAGGCTGAAGATTCCCAATCAGCCTCAATTTCTGAGCATCCTGCTTTGCTCAGAAAGGCCTTACTTTGGTAACACGTCTCAGGTGGAGGAATGTTGTCTCGGTCACTCTGCTAATGTGGGCCAAGATGACACAGTGATTAGGTTTGGTGAGCCAGGTTCTGTTAAAAAACCGCCTCTCTCTTGCATTTTGGTCCTAGCAGAGGTATTTCATTAGAGGTGTCCATGAAAATAAAACATCAAATTAGCTTTGCTCCCACTGCAGTTGCAGGGTCACCAGTGGTGCAATCCTCCACCAACTGGTTGTTAACTTTGCCAAATGGTATTTGAGGGTTTGAATGTTGTGTCTGTGTATTTGGTATGCCCCTAATCCTGGCTGATAATACCCTCCCTTAGCCTTTGACCCCATCTTCTAAGTGTTTGGTGGGAGCTGATGGAGTATCATGTGACCACGAGGGGTCAGGAGTCGAGGGAGGTTTAGGGGTCTCTAACACACGCACACACACAAGCAACAACACAAACCCTATTGACAGCTGAACCAACAGAATACCATCCCTGACACACACACACACACACACACACTCACACAGTATGTAACCACTTAACCGTAAGCAGGAAAACAGCTTAGTGGCTTCATCGGGCTTCTCCTAATAAAACAGAAGAAACTCTCTCTGCTGCTTCAGGCGTTGCTCTTAATGACTCAGGTCTGTTCTGCAAAAGAGTTTGTTTTTTCACTTTATTCACAGTTAATACAGTTCCAGATGCCGTGTACTGTACCTGCGCTCAGGCAGCAGCTTTGTGTGGCTTAACTTAATCAAACAAAGACAACTGCCACTCACGCTGAAAGCCTCCATTCTCTGCTTGATGACCAAAAATCTTGGTTAACCAGCTGCCAGATGCCTCTGAAAACCAGCGATTCATGAATATATTTTTTGCACATGCACCCTTAACGTGCGATGTATACAATAGCAGTGGCACAGATTATGTCCTCATGTTGGCACTTGTGTTTCTGTGTGGACACGTTGAAGTAAACATAGTCGTGACAAACAATACGTGGCAGACACTTCTTAATTACATCTCAGGTTCTCCCAAAGGATCACGTGATATAATTGGATTTTGAAGCAGTATAAATACGCATATTTATAAGCAACACCTGATTTCCTTGAAACTCGTTTAATGTTCCAAAGCTCATAATGATGCCACATATGTGACGGTGAAATATTTATTGACTGTCCTTGTGTAATATGTATTACTGTTACACAAGGACATTGTGTATTCTTACCACTCCATTTATTTTCATCCAACATATACAAATGTGTTTATAATGAAGATAGCTGGACTATTGGCAGTTCCATTAGACATGGGTCAGGTCTTCTGTTTAGTCCGTGATCAACATTGTGTTAATATTTTCTGAGTACCAGGGCAGAGGTTCTCAATTTGTTTCACAACCAAGGACCCCTCACAAGACAGAAAACATATCAGGGACCCTGTCATGTACTTCTACTGAGTTATATGAAACAGCAGCCAAAGAAAAATATATTAGTGAGATATTAGACGTGTATTACAAACATTTGAACCATGTCAACACAGAATACCCACAACATGCAAACACACACATCAAGACAGTGTGTTTCATTCTTAGTGCATACATAACATTTAATTAATTTAAATAAAATGCACTAAAAATATATATATTTATATTATTATTTTACAAGTGTAAAATATTTTTTAAAAAAGAGGAATAATAGGCCACAAGTTCATAACTCAGCGTAAAACAAAGTTAGCTGGCTAGCTATCCTGAGAAGCTAAGAGAACAATAGTGCAAATAGCAACAATATGATTTAAAAAACAAAAACAAAGAAATGGTCAATTTGAGAATTCATCAACAATCAGGTAAAAGTCATTTAAAAATCTGCAGGAAAGTCTAGTTGCAGTTGTAGTTGTGCAATTAGTAAAAAGTCAATCTTTGTAAAATTGAAGATCACAAAAAAATTAAAAAATAATTTCTGCTTGAAGTTGAAATTAGCCATGAGGTCTCATGTGGGTTTAGTTTTGTGTTTAAGGCAAAAATCAGGTTAATGAACAACTTTTCAGGTTGCAGTTTTGATAGAAAGCGATGAGACGACCTAAAGGGAGCCAGACATACAGGCGCACAGCAGTGTGACACAAGATGTAAGGCACCGCCCCCCGGGCTTAATACCAATTTTTTTAGGGAGTCCCACTGCCACCAGTGTAACAGAACATTGGGTTCACGTTAGTACAGTGACCAGCAGCAACAGCTTCTCGTTATTTTCTCTCCACCGTACTCTGAGGGGACACATTACCTCAAAGTCAGAAGGCTTTTAAATCATGATGGTGGATCCCTCAGTGGTCAGTGACTGAACCCAGCCATAAGTACCACATCGTTTTAATGACGATTTTCTTTCATAGGTCAGTTTCACAGGTATCTTGCCCCACTGATTTACAGTATACTGATGTACTAAACTCGATTTCATTTACAAAGCAGCTCAAATCCAATAATACATGTACTTTTTAAAGACCCCAAGATATGACGCAGCTTTCATTTTCATGCCAGTACAGTCCTCCCTCAAATATACTTTCCTCTCTTTTCCTGCCCGTGCTTAGACAGAAGATAAAATATTTATCCGCCCTTCATTATTTCTCACTTAAGCTTATATTGCCTCATTGTTTGGGCTGTGATGCCTCTGTGATTAAAGCTTCATAATGAAGTATCACATTAAGAAGATGGAACTCAGCGAAACTTAGTTGAACTCCAGGGACATTATACCGCAGCGGCTCCATTTTCACTGCGGCTCGGCAAATGACATTACGACAGCAGTTGTGGAACAATTTGAGCTATTAATCTGTTTTATTACCAGACTGTCAAAATATCGTGACTCTCATTGACAAAGAATCTGACGCTGTTGAATGCAATTTGAATATATGAAGCACTCTCCCAGCCTCAAACCTAAAATCACTTTTAAATGGATATCAACACAAGGTGAGCTCCATAAAGACTCATAAAGAAATAACTGAATTAAAGCCAAGGTAGTTTATCTTCTACTCCTTCCGTCGCTCCTCCGTCACTCACTTTGAATATCACTCTTTACTCCCCCCTCTGTCTCTCTGTCTCACCTTCCATAACACCCCCCCCCCCCCCCCCGCCCCCCATCATCCTCAACTTTTTCCCTCCCTTTTCATTTTGTGGTGGCTTTGTTTGTGTTTGTATTTATTGAGACGATCCATCTGCCACGCGTCTGTCATTGGCTCTCAGGGGTTTTTTAATGTGTTGTGTGACAATGGTACACTCTCAGAAATAAGGGTTCTTTAAGGGTTCCTCCAGTAGGCCCGAGTTTCTACCCAGTCAAAGGTTCTTTGAAATGTAAAAGGATTCTTAGTAAAAACCCACTGAGTGAGTTCTAGATGAAACCCTTGTTCTTGGTAGCACCCTTAGAAGGCGGAAGGAGTTTGGATAGAACCCCCTAGAGAGGGTTCTGGGTTGAACCACCGCACCATCAAAGGGTTCTGCTTTAAAACCTCTCATAAGGCCTTTTCTACCGAAGTAGCTCTGGTTCTTGAACCAGTTCTATTCAAGTTTTTTGGTGCTATCTAATGAACCAGCATTTCCACTGGTTTTGAGTGGAACCACGCACCTACACCCTCTCAGTGCAAAACAACCTGTAGAACGTGACACGCCGACTTTGGTTCCCAAAGAAAACATTCTATTTCAGGTTCTGAACCAATTTACTTTAATGTGGAAATGCTCCAAACGGTTCAATGTTCTTCAGTTGGAATGGGGCAGGTTCCATGTTGGTGGAAAAGGCCTAATGGGAGGTTTCAGGTGAAACCTTTCATAGATGGTTCTAGATATAACCCCATACTTAGAGTTGCAACCTTTATAAACAGTCCTACCAGGAAACAGAATGGGTTCTCCTGTTGGGACAAGTCAAAGAACACATTGTGGTTCCAGTTAGCAGCTTTATTTTTAGAGTGTACCTCTTGTCTCCCTTTCTTAAATGTATTTGCATCTGTCTGAGACGAGCTGGGATGATCGATGGCTGTGAATGTGTGTGAGTCTGTGTGTGTGTGTGTGTTTCCACCAGTATAACAGCTGTATCCAGCCCTTTTAGAAAGACTAAGTGAAAGTGTGTGTGTGTGTGTTTATGAGAGAGAGGGGCAGGTGCAGAGGACATATAACAACTCCTTGTTTCCTCCAAAATCCATCAGAAATCTCTTAAATACCAGGGAATTAGAAAGGCTCACATTACTCTCAATTACTGTCAGACATGGAGAGAAATCTTTCCAATTATCCTTTCAGATATCTAACCTACACTCTGAGTGCACTATCTACATAACAAACAATATTAAAGAAGTCATCCTTAAACAGGTATTACATCGCTGGATTTCACTTCAAACTGAGCCCTCAATAGCTTCTCTGTTCTGCTTGGAACGTTTTCAATTCTTTCATTTTGCTTTGATTACTCTCTCAATTATGTTAAACTAGTTGTTGCATGTGCCAGGAAGCTGTTCTCATTCATTACATCTGTTTCTATCTTTCTCTCTGTCTCACACACACACTCATGCACTCACACACACGCGCGCACACACGCACACACACACACACACACACACACACACACACAGACCACCAGCCTCCTCATTTGGTCTTAACTCCTCTCCAGCTGTGTGCCAATTTGCCTCCTCCAGAGTACGTGGGGTTTGGGAGGGGGTGATTAGGAACTAGCACTGCATTTAAGCAAAGGTTTGCTGTGTGTGTGTGTGTGTGTGTGTGTGTGTGTGTGTGTGTGTGTGTGTGTGTGTGTGTATGTGCCAGTAATGGGTTCCATCCTCATTACCCCATAATCCCCAGCTGCTGTGCAGTGCTGACTGGGTTTCCTGGAGGGAGAATTCCAAACTTGCCACCGGATTTACAGTGAATTCCCTGAAGATTCCCACTGGATTTCCACTCTCTGTTCCCAATACAGCAACTCACAGAAGATTCTAAGGCTGAAGATAACAATCATTTTCATTTTCAATAAATCTGTTAAGTTTTTTTTTTTTATTACTAATCCACTAATCCTTTTGTCTGAAAAATGCCCATCACATTCCCTGAGCCAAGGTCAGTGATGTTTGTTTTGTCTGGCCAAAAGATATCCTGTTAAAATGATATCATATAAATGCAAATAGCAAATTCAACATCATTTTCTTTTGTCCACTTAATTGTTTCTCCATTTTTACACTCTGTGGATTCTACTTTTGCTCTCTTTTTTGCTTTAAAATATTATCGGCTTTGTCCTGCACCCGTTAAACCCCAACACTCCTAGAGATCCAATAAATTGACGATATTGACGACATGTTTTCTCACGTGGTTTCCAGTTGATCACTGTCACACTGCCAACAGACGGTGGTTCAGAGATTAAATAAAAATCTAAGCAGGGACCAAACAAAAAGCTCAAATTCTTCGCCCAGAGTCATTCTAGCCAGTGCAGTAGTTTATACCTGAAACCACTGGAAGACTACAGAGCTGAAATCAAAGCTTAATGGTGAGAATCTAAATAAATGAGAGTTAGTGGTGAGTAGGCCTGGGCACTATGGCTGAAAAACACTGATAGTGAAGTTTCATTGGTGAATATCACTATTTATTGATCAGGTAGTTCATGACTGATGACATGTTATGTACTCCAAAGAGTGGAGGGAGTGAAGGTGATAAAAAAAGGTTGTTTCACTGGCGCTGTGGAATATTTAGCGATATTATGACAATAACATAGGGAGGACTGTTGGTGCTTTCACAAGATATTAACATAAAATCTCAATATGGCCAAGCACAATATCCAAATCACAATTTTTTAAATAAGGAAATGTGTGAGAAAACAGCAGTATAATGAGGTACTGTAGTGCTGCAGAGATGACCTGACCTAAAAAATCTTGTTCTCCAGATGGAAGAAAACATGTTTGTTTGGTATAGACCCCAGTAAATATCACATTTTTATGAGTTTAATTTTTTTTTATCAGTGAACATCCACTAATCGTATCGCATGTTGCAATTGCAATTTCAGTCAAAATAATCACGTTTTTTTTTATATCAAATTCTGCAGCCTTAATATTAAGACGGTGACATTTTTGATACATAATAACTAGTAATGTGGATATATTGTTTAAGTGAGTAAAGGAATATTCTAGAACAGTTATAACAGACTTAGACTTATACCATATCACAATATAATATCCAAAATCTAAGATGATGTCTGCTCTTATATCATGTTACGATATAATGTTGATATTATTGCCCAGCCCTGGTAGTGAGGAATCAAGTTTCTTATCTTTTGAGGTGTCTGACTGAGAGACTTGTCTTAACTAGACATCTTTTGAGACATTTAACCAAAGACCCATTAAAAAAAAACCTACTGACTTGAAAAGGGAAGAGTTGCTAATATGCGAACTCATTCTGGGCTTTAGGACTCATTCCTGCAGGACTCTACAGATAAGTTAAGTTTGTTTGCAGAAGCTAATGACTTAATTACCTGTAAGATGTCTTTATTGTATCTTCTTCACCTATTTTCTTGTCCTTGTTTTTTTTTTTACATCTCTCCCTCTTCCATCTTATCTCTCTCTCTCCCGTCTCTATCCTGCCTTCTTCACCTCCCCATCACCTCTCCACTGCTCTTATCTCTGCCTCGGTGACGTTATCGGGGCCGGGGGGGCCAAATGCTGAGTGACGGATTGACCGGCTGATATGGGCACAGGTATACAGGCTCCGAGATGGATGGCGAACCATGCAGATTAGCTGACAGGCAGACGTGTAGCCATAAAATGTCTAAAAGGAGAAAGAGACAGAGAGAGAGAGAGACGCATGGACAGACGGGGCAGCTGGTAGACTTGACGTGACGGTCGGCTTTCCAGCAGAAGAGAAGCAGACAAAACGGCTGTGGCTATCAAGAAGGGAGACATTTGAGACATGTAGCCGATACGCTTACCCACAGCGACTTACAATAAGTGTAGCAGAATAAGTTGAAAACCAGCAGACAGATGACAGATAGGTTGACAGATGAGTTGACAGAGAAGCAGAAATGTGACGTGTGTGTGTGTGTGTGTGTGTGTGTGTGTGTGTGTGTGTGTGTGTGTGTGTGTGTGCGCGCCGCTCGTGTGCACTCACATGGCGGGTATGGAGCCAGGAGGGGCAGCAGCAGACATCCCAAACATGATGGGCATGTAGTTAGTTAGACACTTTCCACTGCTGACCACCCAAATTGACACACACAGGCGTCAGCATGGAGCACGGAGACCACCAGCACTCTGTGTGGGTGTGTGGATGTGTATTACTTATGTTGTGGGGACACAAATCTGTTTACACACTCACATTGTGGGGACTTAAGGGGACAAAACGCAAGTTCCCATAAAGAAAATCATTAAATTTTAGGGTAAACACTCAGGTTGGGGTTTGGGTAAAGTTAGGTACGTCTCCAGAACATGAATGTAAGTCAATGTCATGTCCTCTGAAGTGATGGAAACACAACGTGTAAATATTTATGTACAAATCTGTGTTTGGTTCCGTCTGTCCGTCTGTGATTGTGTCCACGTTAAAATTATCTCCAGGCAACAGTCGACAGGTCAGCTCTGTGATTGGCTGGAGGCTGTGGAGCCCCGCCCACTCAACTGTGCATATCAGTGATAAGTGTCATTATGACACTCAGTGAGAGTAACATGATTCTGCTCTGGACACATTTAAACACAAGTGCCTGCTTCACTACACATTATTTTGGAGTATTTTATTCCAAAATGGTGCAGAATTTCCAGCCCGTCCTCACCAGAAAAACATGCGTGTTGAAGTGCAAGCGACTGATACGTTCATTGTTTGGCGACACCCCCTAGTGGACGTAGTAAATATGACAGGCGCAGGAAAGTCACAGGAAAGACCCAGGAGACGAGCGATTGAGTCCTGTGTGAAACAAAATGTAAACGTAAAGGGGTTTTAAACGGTTTTTTGTTGTTTTTTATTTTTTATCTGCAATTTTAAAAACTATACAATCACCCAGGAGACCGGGCTTCAAATCCTGCATAAAGTTTTGTTTTATTTATTTATTTTTTATTAACAGTACAAAAAACATACAATCACCCAGATGACTGGGTTTCGAGTTCCATATGAATGTGAGTTTTCTTTTATTTATTTGTTTTAATTGTTTATTTTTGTTTACATTTAAAAATGTACAATTACTCAGGAGACCAGGATTGAAGTTCTGTGTGAAGGAAAACTAAACATAGGGTTTTCTTTTCTTTTTATTTTTTTTATTTAAAAAAAACATACAATCACCTAGGAGACTGGAGTCAGAGTCCCATGTGAAAGAAAAGAGTTTTGTTTTTTGTTGTTGTTATTTTATTAACAAAAAAAACATACGAACAAGTTATTGAGTTATTTAAAGTTTTGAGTAACTTTAAATGACATTAACATCACTTCTGTTACATGACATATATGGAAACCATGATGTTTTCCTAAACCTAACCAAACTATGACTGTTTATAATGTCACGTGATTTACTCTCACCACTTTGGTCTGGTGAGCCTGTTACTCCCAGTCCTCCTCACTGGTAATAAATGTCATTTTGGGAATAAATGCCTTATTCTTTTGTTTAGCTATGAGGATGTGTTGTGAGATTAGAGGGTGTATATATAAAGAAATTCTCATTTATGTTCAGACACAAACAAACATAAAAAATAGAAGAGATAAAATTACATTTGTAAAACAGAAATGACAGAAGGGAGAAACAGAAAGGGAACTGCGTCAGATGTGTAGATATAGAAAGGATGAGAGACATGCAGACAGATTTGAAGAGACTGAAAGACAGAGAGATAAAATGTAATACCTCATAATGTTAGCTATGTGGACAACACATGTTTGTGTACTTGCTATCCACTGGGCACAAGACATCGATATCTATTAACAGGACTGGACTGGATTACCGCAGCTGTGTGTGTTTGCGTGCATGTTAACTGAGCCCCAGCCTACTTAAAACTGTCACATGTCACTTATATTCTGTTGCTATGTGATCTTTGGCTGGGATGGGCTGTTGGCCGTGTGTCTCTCTCTCCTCTCTCCAATCCAAAACAAAGAATTTTCAGCAGGTTTTCATGAATATTTCAGCCATTTAGTCGACAGATTTACCAGAGAAACTGGCAGCAAGTGCGGCATTTGAATTTACTGACATTTTCTTAATAAAAGACATGAAATCAACGTCACAAACCAAACAAACACAGCAAACCCTGATGTGATGTTCGCAGTGCCAGCAGTTGGTTGATGATGTGTTTTATTTTGAGTGATTTCAGGCAGAGCGAGAGGTTAAAACCGCATCGGTGTAGTGGTGTCATGCAGGCAAATCATGTTTATTTCGCTGATTGCATTTCATGACATTATGTTGTTTCTTTCCATTCGATACAGCCATCAGTCTGTTAAATGAAAGATGTATTTGTAAGAGTTGAGCCAAGGGCAACATGACCATTCTATCAGTGGCTGTGAAACATGCATCTGTTCATGGATGAGAGGTTACAGCTCAGCCGAGGAGGACGCCATTAATGTTAACATCCCACGCTGTTGTGAGCAAGAGCCTCTCGAGTCTCCATGAGTGGATGCTACCTTCCTTCTGCACGATGGTACGGTTGGCAGATGGCAGGGACAAGGTCTGTGGATTATCTTGAGTAACAGGGTCAGGATTCCTGGAAAGAGACAATGCTGTTGAGCTTTTGAAATATATTTTTCTTGCACTTTGAATGCCACAAGCACCAAGTATGATCAAGTTCCCTTATATTTAAGAGAAGGAAGACATCTCTGCTGCAGATATCTCCTCTGCAACTCACACCAAAACAATCAAAGTCAATAAATAGCGCTACAGGTATGAGGAAAAATATATTTTTTTTTATTTTGGGGTGAACTGTCCCTTTAAGTGTAGAAAAGACACCTGTTAAATTTCACAATTATTTGTTTCTAATTGTGCCGTTCTCTTCTCCAGACGAGGTCCATTGGATCCAGCTGAGTACCCCATGCAGCCCTGGTCAGGTCATTACCCCGGACCTCCTCAGACTTCACAGGGGTACCCTCAGTCCCCATCCTACCCCAACCCCAACTCTCAGTCTGGCCCGTCTTACTCCGCCTACCCACCCGGTCAGCCCTACGCACGCGCAGTTGACCCTCGGGGAGTCGACCCTGGGTATTACCCCCACCCAAGGTAATTAGATGCAAGGAAGGAACAATTAAAATCTTCATTGTTTTCAGGGTTCCTACAATGGACAGAAAAGAATGGAAAGTTTTGAATTTCAGCAGTTTCCAGGTTTGGACAAATATTTGTGTTTCCATGTTTTACAAAATACAATTAATCAGCAGAGTGTTTTTCATGGCGTTTGAAGCAGGCAGACAGCGCTAGTAAAATGTTAAAATGTACCACCGTGTCAGAGCACAGGCCAGAGTGAGCTTGATGCTGCCGACAGCAGGGAAAGAAGTATGGCGCACAACTGAACGTACACGCCTACACAACTGTCTCAACGCTGTACTTCTCAGCCCGAAGTGCCCCACAACTAAACTAAATCCAGACACCCACGACCAAATTAGTTTGCAAATTAGTTTGAAAGAAAGTGAGGCGATATCTTTGGATTGCATATATACGCTATACAGCGGCACAAATTTTAACAAATATCAAGCTTGTCTGGACATTTATTAGTTATGCAGTGGTGTAGTTATCAGAAAAGTCAACAGGCTGTCTTTTCTGCATAAGGAAACTTGTCTGGATCCAGACCTTTGAATCTGCTCACTCTGCTGAGTGGAAATGTCTGTAATGAGCAATAAGGAATGGACGAACCTTAATGGCTGCCATCTTTGTCATTTCTGTGGACATGGACTAAACAAGACTGCACAGAACGATGCTGTGAAAATTAGATTTTCAGTCCTTATATATAAAAGAGACTAAAGAAAAATGGGGGAACAATAGGATCATATTATTTATTCACTATGCTGAGGGAAAACAGGCAGTAAAAGTTTAGTCTGCATCCTCTTTGGGCAGAAATGTTTGAAATATAAATATCAAATTAAAAAAAAATAAATAAAAGCCTTGTTGGCTCAGGATTCCAAAAAATGCCAAATAATCTACTGAGAAGTGTGGAAATTTGAGTCTGGCAATAAAACGAGAGGAAAACACGGGTCCTCACCCGTCCTTCATTTTGTGATAATGGTTGACTTCTTGATTTCTGCTCCTAGCTCCCAGCAGAGGGGCCCCCTGCGGCAGGACGTGCCCCCCTCTCCCACCCCTCCACTGCGTGGAATACGGTACGATACTATGACGCGTGGAACTGGGGGTGGAGCTTACAGGTAGGGGCGATTTGTGGACGAAGATTATCCCAGGTAAATTTTGAGATCCAAAACCTCCGTTTTTTTTTTTTTTTTTTGCATTTATTTAAGAGAGAAACACAATTTTTTTCACACAAAATGTGTTTTTTACATGCAAGTGACACCACAAACATTCACTGTGAGATCATGTTTGTTTACAGGCACATGGTGGATCCCAGTCCAGACCAATATGGCTATACTGGGGAGGGAGGAAGACAGCAACAGCAACACCAAACCAACCCGAGACAGAAGAATGCCATGACTGCAGCTGTGTAGACCAATCAGGTCCAGACATGAAACTGAGCAGAATACTAACTGCTCGTGTTGTGCAGCTCTTCTGCTTCTGGTACTCCAGTGAGATAGATTTGAAATGGTGTGATGTGAATCACCATCATTATCAGACATTGTCTACGCTGTTTGAAGTATATGGTAATACACAGACAAGCAAGGTAAAGGAGGTTAATTATAGAGTGGCCTGTGTGATGCATAATGTCTTGTTGTTTGAAGTCATTTAAATTGCTTTGAGTCTTCCCGGAGCATAAAATTAGTAGGGTTTTTACTTTTCACTATAGTCTGATTAAGTCGTCTCTTTCAAGAATCAGTCCGAGCCACAAAGGTAATTGGATCCATTTAAATTGAGGTAATAAAGGCATACATTCAGCTCGACGCACCCTCATGTTGCACCTGGAGGTTTCACCACAGTGAAGAAAAATAAGATACTCTGTGTAACGTGCAGTGACAGAAACAAATAACACATTTTAGTGTCAGTATTTTAGTGCGATGAAGCCAGACTTCTTCTTGAGACTGAAGTTGTTTACAAAAAAAGTGACTGGAAGGGTTTGAGGCTCCTCTTGGGGACGAGTTGAGATGTAGACGATCATGACAAAAGTCTAAATGTTGCTGCTTTCCAAGCAAAAACATTGTTTCTCCAATTTCAACAGAGTGGGCTTTTATCCATCAGTGCCAGATTAACAATAAATGTTTTCGACGACATAAAATTAGTGTGACAGTTACTGTATGTTATTAAATGAAGTGCATTTTGATTCCTACACTGTAAAAACAACAACAGTGACAAAACTCAGTTTCATGGCACCTCACTTCAACTGATTGTTTTAGTTTTGAGCCCAACTAGGGATTTAGTTATTCATAACACCCATTAACCAGAAACTAACCAGTTAAAGATGTAAAATGACATCAAATAAACTCTGGTCCTGAATCACTGTCCTTTTGGAGGAACTTTTTCAGTTTGCTTTGCTTAGTTTATTATATATTTCTTTTATTTTTGCTCGAGATTATTTCACCTACCTAATATATTCTAATAGCACAAGTGCCAGGATCGTGCTGTGCTCTGTGCTCTCCAATGAGCTGATCCTGCAGCTAGAAAAGAGAAGATGTCAAAGTGCACCATTTCCCTCCCGCGCACAGTAATGAGAAGATAGAGGCCATTAAATAAACAGACAAATTTTTCCAAATGTGATCTTCATTGTTGACTAGCAATGAAAGAAGTCATCTGTTATCAAAGACATTAACTAGGGGTCTTACTCTTTCTCCGTTTTGTCTTCTCCCTCTTTTTCCCTGCCTTTATTTTGCAGGATCTAAAAAAAGCTTTTGAACTGTCGGATTTAAAATGGACAAAGAATTGATTTTGACGATAGCTGCACCAAATCTTATTTGCTGTTAAGCTGCGCACAATGAAAGAAACAAGGTGTACAAATTCACAAATCTAGGGTTCCCTTCTAGACACAAGTGAAGCACACGTATATGCGCAGTTAATAGATTAACGGATAAACATTACCATCCCTCAGCCCAACGCAAACTTCTAAGTTTTGAAAAAGTTTTACCAACTAAAATGTTTTGTTGATATTTTAGATAAATTTGAATCTGAGTTTTAGAAACCCCCAAAGAAAGTTCAACTTAAAACTCAAACATTTAGTGAAGCCAGTTGCCTTGAAATTATGAGTTTTTTTAACTTTTAAATTTGAACAGTGTATTATCTCAATTTGAATACAGGGAAAACGCCACTACACCAGTTTTAATGAGTGAGTTTTGTACTTGTGACTGGTCTGATGATCACATACAGTGTTTCCTCAATGAAACACGGAAACATTTGAATAATTGAAGTGCATTAAACCACAGCAGAGCACTATATGAATCATTTTAACATTGTATAATAAGTTTTTATGATTGTCTTTCATTTTTATCCAATAATATTTCTCTCAGTAGAGACGAGTTTAAAAGTATTTTTTAGTCTAGGACTACGTATCATCTGAGTCTGAAACCACTTCTGGCTGATTCTGTGACCCTGCTCCTCCTTTAATCATCCTGGAATAACAACATGAATGTATTAAAACTTATATTTTCAGTCATCTGCACTTCATCCACAGAGTCAGCCTGTGTTTATTGAATCCTTCCTTTGCGACTTGAGTTTTTGCTCACTTCTTGTTTTTTCAGTCAGACATCAAATTCGCAGATAATCCACCGGTTTAAATAAAAAGCTGACAGCTACATTTTTGAAACTTTTCATCAGAATGCTGATCAACCTACAAACTTTGGGGGAAACTTTGTGAAGAACAAGACGGCCATTTTGTAATAATGCTGACACCTCAATCAAGTTCATATACGCGCCGAAGCAAGATGATTCCAGCACTTCATTTTACAGCTTTTTAGTGCTGCCTTCTCCTCTACTGGTTTTAACTCCCAGTATTTAGACAGTGTTTCAAAGCATATACTCTTTAAAACAATTAAATAATCAGAGAAGAACACACCATACGTAATAAAGGTGTTCAAATTAAAATTATAAAAGCACCTATAGAGAAAGCAAATGTCAGTAGATGCTCTTTGGATCCAGTGACATCATGAGACCATCACCTATTGGTCACCAAGCAAAATTCAAGTTTTACCTGCTTCTTTTTTTGGTCTCCAAAAGTAAAACGCATTGGGAAATGCAGGAAATGAGCAAAACTCCAATAATGGTGGAACAGTTTTTTCATATAAAATATCAAACCACTATAAAATGCTTTCCAAACCGAACCGAACCAGAAAGGGTTCTTCTATTGGGACAAGCTGAAGAACCTTTTATGGTTCAAGTTTGCACTTTTACTTCCAAATCCACCAGGCGCAGCCGCGTTGCGTCACGTCCGCACCACATCTTCACGAAGCTGATCGCGGCCATTCTACACAACGCTTGTGATTCCACCAGCAGCGCCTCCATATGTCCCAGAAGCGGCTCTCCGCTCCACGAGTCTATTTTTGACGGATGCCGTGTCAATTAGTACAGAGCAGATCGAACGGGTGGGAAGTCAGACACAGAAAAGGCAGGGAGAATCTGGTTCATTTTTCAAAATAAAAGACCCCGTGCAGACTCACAATCATGAAGACAGACAGAAAAGAAGCTGTTTAATCACGTAGCCTGCTTACCCATGATAGGAGACAAGGAGCAAGGAAAGACGAGCTAATCAGCAAACTGCGGTGCAGACGTGCCGTGCTCGGTGGAATCAGTCTGTAAGCCCGTGTCCCAGAACAGACAAACCAGACACTGGCTCTAGATGAGGCCTTTTGCCTTTTTTGCAAGTTTAACTTCAACTCCTACACACTCAGAAGGGGAGGGTGAGGTGAGATGGGTGAAACCTGCAACCTCATCACTCGATGCCACTAAATCCCACTAATGCTTTAAACTGCAATAATAAAAAGTAATTCAGGTTGTTGAATGAAGGAAATGAACAAAACTCCAACGACTGTTGAACAGCTTATTTCACATAATATATCAAACCACTACAATATATTTTCTTGTGCTAGTACTTTTACTAATTTTGTTTTGTTTTTTTTTAACACCAGATGTACTGGATCAGAGTTAAGCCTCACAGATGTCCATGCTGTTAATAAACTGGGCAAGAACGGCTTTTCTTTTTTGGGTTTAACTGACCACTCTCTGTTACTTACCAGCCTCTCTTCTCTCCGTGTTGTCTGTGTATGCCATGTACTGTAGTCAGGATGAGATGGCTGTTCATGGCACATCTCTGTGACCTGGCGGCGTGGGCGTCACGGTGTGCTGAAGTGCACACAAGCCCCGTTGAAGCATGAATTGAGCTTCGGAGTGCTCTTCTCACTGCTGCGCCGTAGTGTGTATCCATTTAGCCACTTAACTAAACCATCAATTAAGTGTAACTAAGAGTCTAGCTTAACATTTCTGCGTTTCGCTCCACAAAGCTCAGCAGTATTTATATCAGTGGAGATTAAATGTTAAAAATGACATTTCAGGATTAGGTGAGTTGCATTTCTGTTAATATGAGTGAGGGTGAAATCCCACTAAAGTGAATGTTGAGAGTAAAAACTAGTGGAAAAGAATGTGAAGTCTTAAAACCATCTCATTTACTTGTTTGTTTGTTTGTTTGTTTGACAAATCTGGATCTTGAATGGAAAGAGGAAAGTAAGCGGGCAGATTGGAAGGAAAGGCGAAAGAAAAACAGGGAAAGGAGGGAAGAAAGGAACAGAAAGCAGGAAAAATGAAGCAAAAGGACGTAGAGAGAGAAAGATAAAGTGGGATTAAAGAAGCATGTAATAGACTGAAAGTATGGATGGAGAAAGGTGGAAAGAAATGTTAAGAACAGATGCAGTGCAGGGACTCCAGCGCCTCTGTGGTTCACAGCCGTTTGGATTCAGGGAGTTTTCAAAGAACAACAGAGCAGAAGAAAGAATGAAAGTTCAGAAAAACTTGGGCGGCAGTTGATCTGCAGTAGGAGGAGGGTCACAGGAGTGGGCTTGTACTGACTGAATGTAATGACTTCTGGAATTACTTACAAATATTTGTCTTTTTTCATGATATTATCACTTTTCAGCAACAGTATGAAAACCAAACTTCAAAATAAAACTGTCAAAGTGTTACTGAACGTACGATAATGAAGCACATTTTTAAGAGACTGGCCTGGTGGCCAAATATAGAGAATTAAATAAATAAAGTAAATCACATGACCCTGGTAGATCATTTGGCGAGAGGCCGAATAGTGTGTCTAACATTACCTCAGGTATGACAAAAGTAGGTCAAATGATAACTGGGAAATTGGGATTGAAGTGAAAAATCAGAAAATGTTTTTGCACATTAGCATGTTGTTTTATACAGCCAAAACACTAAAACGAAAAGAATAGTGTTTATTACCTAAAGGCCAGTGTGTTACAGTCTGTGTGTTACAGTATGTTAAAGGAATAGTTCTGATGATTTGGAGTTGGGCTGTGTGAAGCACTAACCCATATTCAGTGTATTACCTACAGCAGATGTCGGTCAGCACGCTTCAGTCAATCAGCAATATCACTTTAAGTGCACACTAGAATATTTTCCACCACTTTACCTCGTCATCATACAGCCTTTGCTGATGGGAAACCAACCAAACTCCACTGGCAAAATCACCAATTTGTCTACTGTTCCCTCGATCTGTTAGTTTGTTTGTGTTACTGTGATTTTGATGTTTTAAATGCTACGTTCAGATTCAGTCAGCGGGAGACCAGCAACTCCTGTGTGTTATGAGTGGAGAACCAGGTGGGGGTGGGTTCAAACACACATCTGTGGAGACGGGCAAAAACTACAGTCTTTACTGATCAAAAAGTGGGTTCAGTACACAGAAGATCAGTCAGAGGAGGCAAACAAATCCAACAGGGAAGAGGCAGAGGCTGAGGCAAACAACAGGCAAAACCCATATAAACAAGAAAAGGACACAGGGAAACAAAAGGCTGGAACACTAGACACACAAGGAGCGAAGGACAACGAGACACAGGTGAGGCTGATCAGGGTGGGACACAATCAGACACAGGTGAAGCCGATCAAAAAGGGAGAGAAAACACACAGGGGCATGACGTGAAGTGATCTGAAACAAGAGGAGATGTGAGTTTCAAAGTCAAACTTGAGCCGTGTTTTGCAAAGTAAAATTACTGTTTTTGCTGATTAAGTCTGATTGAGCAAGAGAGAATAATATTTGGTTTATAAAATAGTGGTTTCCCATCAGAACAGTCTGTCTGACAGCAAAATAAAGCAGTGAGAATATTCTAAATATTGCATACACTTAAAGTGATACTGATTTTTTTAGGTGAGCCTTTTTAAGTGGCTAAAATACCTTTTGTTGCTGACTCCATCCACAGCTGTTACTCCTCTCTGCTACACCGAGTACTGATTCATGTCTCATACAAACCCACTGCCTTTTTAAGTGGAACCATTTAGCACCAGAGAAAATGATCTGCTGGGGTCACAGGGATTCATGTTGCACTCCTTTAAGACAGAATGATCAGAATGCAAAGATGGAAGTTGTCTCTCTCTTTTTTTTTTTTTTAAACTGTGTGTATCCTGATGCTGCGTCGGTGCCTGGTGAAGCTTTACTGAGCTACAGTACACTGAGATGTGAACATTACATGAAGGTGTATCATTGTTACTCCTCTGATACTAGTACACAATTCACACGTATGTTATCCTTCACAAGCATTTATTTTGTATGCATTTATTTTAATGATAGTCTGTGTTGTTTGGTGTACCAGAGCCACAGAGTGTTTGATTGCTGTCATCATGCTACTGTAAGAAAGATGTACACTGCAAAATCAGTTCGTGATGGTTTTTCTAACACTCATATTTGCAATTTGCATTAAAACAATTAGCTGTGATTATCATAATAAGCAAGTTTTAACCAACTTCTCTGGAAACTGGGGAGAAAAATACACAAAAAAGAGACACTGAAGGCACTTTGCATAGCATGGTTACCACGTCAAACATTCTGTTTGTTTGGCTCTTTGTTTTTTTGGCAGTCATAGTAGGAGTTGCACAAGCTGAAGGTACTAACCAGAGTCTTGTATATAGAGTTCTGGTACTCCTGGTTCTCCCTTTGCAGAGACCAGTAGATGAAGGAGCCAACTAAACAACCTCTATGTCATAGAAGTATAGCTTTTCTTTTTTTTTTAATTAAACTGCTTGTATCCAAAAATCCAAACAAACAAATCTCCTTTTATAATGCTGTAACAATAACAGTGATTGTTTTCCTACATTTTATATTTATGTATATAACATCTTTTTTGCATTAAAATATTCCTTTTAAAACAGGAGTTTGTCCTATTTTCAATATTTGAAACATGTGCTCCTTCTTTTTTGAGCCACAATGCATGCCCAGCACATCTGCTAAGGTTAATTAAATATGAGTCAGGAGAAATTATTTCCCTCATGTCCCCCATACACTGCAAGGTGAGTCATTAACATTGCCAACCCAATTTAGTCCATCATTTAAGCAGCAGATAAATTGTACCTTTGTGATAAGAGATAGATGTTGGCCCCAAATTAATGCAAGACTAATTATCAATTAGAAAAAGAAGATAAGGTACACTGATTGTGGCACAAAGTTTTTTGAGTTTTCCTGGCTTGGTGCCATCGCACTGCTAGGTCATATCCCTCCGATTAATAAGCGTTTAGTCACAGCCTGTGGCTTAAGGTGCTTTTCTTATTTATCAGACACTATGGGTGCTGGACTCGGCCTGCAATCAGAGAAGTTAGTGGTAATGAGACACAGAGGCCAAGGGAATATTTTATCAGTCAAGGCTTGATTAGCATATCCCAGACCTCTCGGCCAATGGGGAGAGAGAAAGAGAGAGAGGAAGTAATTAAATTCTCCCGAGTCACTTCCAAGGTTCATTTTGTGCAGGATGAATCTGCAAAGTGCATCTGCATGTTTCCAACATTCAGGATTATGATTATAATGGTTATTCGATCCTGACTGAGAGAAGAGCCCAGACTGCCTGTTACTAAAACACAAACGGCTTAAATATGTCACTGAAGGACTAAGCAATAAACTTTTGACTCCATAGATTTTTTTTCTGCTGCCTGGGTGGTTGACTGAAAGCGTGAAAAGCTTGCTGGCTCCCCAAATCTCAGTTGGATTATATTCTACATTTTACCACTGCAATAAAAGAGTTCTGTGAAAGTATAATGTTGCTGCTACTGTTGATCTCACTGAGAATCCTCAGTGCGCTGTAAGATGCAGATCTGTGCAGCTGTTAGAGGCTTTAAACTTAAACTATTGTTTTGTTTCAGTTGCAGTATGGATGAGTCCTAATGGTTTTCACCAACCCACTCAGATGAGTCAACCGTGCAGGACGTCTAAAACATGAAATAACAGACTGTAACTGGTGAAGAAAGTCCAGATTCCAGTCAGTTTGTCAAATAAAGTGAATATGTAACTTACAGATAAGGTAAGATAAGTTTGTACACAGCTTGCTAATGTACAATCAGAGGTGCTCCACCAGTTTTTACACATCAAAACTCCTTAAGGACCTTATCACACCGGGTGTGGGGTTGTTCTTGTGCGATCAGGTTGCATGTTAATAATATTTTTCTAACTGGGCTTTTATCTTTTTGGACGGAGGTCTGTTTTTCTGAGTTTTCACTTTTGACTTGAACACACCAGTCAAACTGCATGTTGTTGCCAACATCACATCCAAAACATCCAGCATGGAAAATCTTTTGTTTCACACTTCCACTCTTTTAAACTTCCAACCAGGCATCCCATCTCCAGAATAAACCAAATGTCCACCACACACAGCAGGAACTGTTTACAAATCATATGAAACATGTTATCTGTGACCAGCTGCTGCTCCGGGTCAGTCGGGTCTCTGATATCACTCCTCTGCTGCTCCGTCTTCTGTGCCATACTGAAATACGTCCCAACACAGCTGTGATACGGTCTCAGCTCGTGAACTAAGCAGTGCGACTCTCCAGGTTCTCCTCTCTTTCTCAATATTCGCTGCTACCTGGTTCGTTTTTTTCTTCTTATCATCACGTAAAGGAGCCTCAAGTCAGGGTCACTTGATGTTGATGACATCTTTTTTGGCGCAGCGTGATTTATAATTAGGAGCATAATAATTTATTTGCTAAATTATTTTGCAGTTGTTGTGAAGTCAGGTTGGAATTTTGCCTCCGAAATGTTCACAATTTTGTGCTGTTTATTATTAAGAACAGGCCGTTGTCTCGTGGATAACACTACATGTAGTACAGTAGCATCTCATTTGTTGTGGACAGTCTTGTGGGTCTGCAGGGAGGCGTGCAAAGTGTTGTCACGCAGCTTCCTGACATACAGTGAGTGAGCAGACGGAGGGCAAAAAATTATCCAGATATGCTGCCAGCGATATCGCAGCAGTGCAGCTTGCGATTTCTCCCTCTTTGAAAAAAACAAGCTCTGGAGTTGGAGTTCAGTGACTCCCTGCTTTACTGCCTGATAACGTTTAGATATTTCTGAGTTTGATCCAGGAGTCTCAAACTCAGATGGACTCAGGACCACTGGTGGGATGTAATTTCATATGGGGGGCACTTCAATGCTCAGGTACAACAATAAAGTGCAAAATTGCTGAAAATGTACTTTTTTATTACAACTACTATATGATTTTGTCACACTTAACAAAAGCTGTAAACAGCAATTTCTGTCCTTTTTTAAGTTAGGACTTTAGTTTGCCGTGGATTGAATAAACTCAGCAACTGGTCTTTCACGTTGGCAAGATGAGCATTGTTTTTTCTGTCATCTGAATAGTGTTTTTATTTTAATTGTTTATGAAGGAGTAGTTTAAATTGTTTTGAAACAACTAAACAAAATAATTAAATTAAACAAAGTAATATTGCAGGCAGGATTGTGTTATATTATTGATATAATTGTGTCCGGCTTGAGGGAGGGAGAGCAGAGACGGAAGAATGGTGCCCTGGCTCAGCAGTTTGAAACCCCTGCTTTAACTGTTATAAGCTTCTATTTCTTCTAAAAAAAATTAATATTTTTTTATGACTCATAAACAAAACCTCACTTAATTCTAATAAATGTGAAACGGGCAAGCAAAACACAACGCTCCGGACTGGAACGGAAATTTCAAATATGACCTGACAGTAGCGTCTGAGATGGAGAAGCCGCTATTTCAACGAAGCAAGTTGCCTTAATCTCTGAGATATCATGGTCATTTTATGATTTAGAACAGAAAATTCATTATATTACATATTTCTCCTTTACATTTCAACGTAAGTGGAAGAAAAAAGTATCGGTTTGTGTTCTGGGTGAAGTCAACTTGATTTCTGGAGAATAAACTCATCAAAATTTTGCTTTGTGTCCCCAGACTTTAGGAGTTTGCAGTATTAAATATGGGAGGTACTCCTTTATGAACACCATGGGCTGATAGTATGCGAGTATATCATCTGTTTCTGTGAGACGTCTGTCTTCCTGTCACAGTCATTTAATGCAGATTTAACTGACATGTAATCTGTTCAGACGATGACAAACTCTGCGGTAACTTCCCGGGTTTCCTGATGGACTGACTGGAAAAAAAAAGGAAAAAAGGACTGATGCTGTGTTTGAGAGACTGTCAAACAGCCTGCAATGACTGTATGAAGTAGTTACTGACTGACTGGGTGTGTAATTGCTCCAACCCCCCTCCCAGGGCAGGTTTGGCATGCTGTAATTATTAGCAGTTATTATTAGTAATTTTAATAATCATTGGAAGCCATTGTAATTAGGATTTCCTATTATGAGTGGCTGCCAGTTTGTGGACGTGTGCGTGTGTGTGTCTGCCTGGCAAGGTATTGTTCAGTTGTAGCTATTACTGGCAGCCTGGCAGCCTGCTTTTTGTTCCCCTGACTTCTGATTGTTTTTCATGTACACACTGCGCCTGAAGGCCGTCCTTGGAGCTGCCAGACCTCCCCAAATCCTCATTAATTATTGTCAACTTGCGATCTTGTTTGCTCTATGACTGTGGAGTGTGACAAGCACGTATCACATCCAGAGTGTTTTGTTTTTTTGGACGCAGTCGCGTGCGCACACACACATCCATTTTAATCCTTATAATACAAATTCACCACAGAAAGTTTAGTGAGTTTAAATCGCTGTCGACTGAAACTGATGGTGCAGTTCAGTGCTGTGCAAATCAGCATTGGTATGCAGAAGTTATACACAAGGTCAAATGTCAGTTTTCCATTAAGTCATCAGATTTGATCATCACATTCAGCACTTTGTGTGCACCTCAGGAAAATATAGGAAGCAGCAGAGTGGAACCGCAAGTCTCTCGCATGTCAAAGTTAGGTCAGTGCAGCCTTTTTTTTTTTTGGAAAATTGCTTTTGTGTTTGTTACATTTAGGGAAATAAATCTCCTTGGCAACAGTAGTGCATGCAGATGCTGGTAACTCCTTCAAACTGCACTACATTCTTATTTTAATCTGTTATTTTTTAAGTTTTATTGCTGAAACTTGTATTACCTGTGACAGAAATACACTCACAATAGGAAAGCATGGGGTTGGGATTACAGAGCAGTAAACCTTGAGACAATGAATAATACACAGAGCATCTTTCAACCGTGCAGTCAGATCTGCTGGATTTACTGCTGCGGGCTGTGAGACTTTCACCCCAAGAGGAGAGGACAGCAGGGGTGGAACCCATGCTAACCCACCTTGGAGTTAAAAGTTGGGGTAGGCAGCATGTTCTCTACACCTTCTGATTTCTGTACCTCCTCTTGGCTCCTCTTGACTTTGACTAATCATGAGTCATCTCAGAGATCAGGCATTCCTATTTGCTGCTCTACTTGTGCGGCTGCACACGCATGTCACTTGAGCAGAAACCCTGAATCAATGGTGGAAACTTCTGCAGGAAATGTTGCTATTTCAGCATCAGCGACTATAACTATAAAACTATAAAATTACTAAAAAGGAAGATGGAATTATCAAGAAGATAATTGTAAAGAGAGTCTAGTTAATGAGCAACATGTTTAGCCCAGGGGTTTACTTTCAGTCGCATTCATTTGTGTCCATATCGGGGCTCTTGCCAAGCGTTGTGCAGAGAGGACCGACAGACAGCTACTGAGAGCTTCAGAGCTTCGGGGGAGAGAGCCGTGGACGGACTGGAGCTTCTGAATAAAGAAACACCAGCGTCACACTGATTTTGCTCTGATGCCGACCACTTTACTGGCACAAAGAGAGCTCAGTGTTTATTTTTCAAACTTTTGTGATTAAAGAGCGAATTTATCTTCACTTCTCAATCTGTCAGCAGTAGAGACCCGCAGAGGAGCCGACCTCACTGGACTGTTCACTGTCAGATGAGGGGGTGGGGGTGTGAGGGATAAAACAGAAAGAACCTCTGGTCAGTGCACACTCACACACACCTGGTGCCTGCTGGCTGGTATATATTTCATCCTTTGGATGAGACGTTAAACCGAGGTCCTGACTCACTGTGGTCATTAAAGATCCCATGGTGCTTATCATAAAGAATAGGGGGTTCTGGCCTAAATATTTGTGTGTGTGTGTGTGTGTGTGTGTAGTATGAAGGGACTACACGTTTACTTTTGTTGTGCAACCCTGTGTTGTATTATGTTCTTGACGCCTGCCAGCAGGTCAGATTCTCTGTGAAATCAGAAGAAACAAGCCTGTGTTTCCCAGACAAACTTACGGTGAGTAGCACATTAGCCAGATAAAAAGAAGCAGGAGGAGATTTTTATTTGGGTAATTTTACTTTTATCTCTGCCAGGTGTTCGCCTGGAGGGGATCATGAAGTCACTTGCATGTCTGCATGACCAACGGGGCTGGAGCTTGTCCGCAGTGAATCTCTCACACTGCTGGACTCAACCTATTTTTTTGTGCACATTGATGACGGTATGCTGAAGAACCTCTGTGATTCACAATTTTTGAAAAAAATGTTAAAGAAAACACTTTTTTATGGCAACAGCTGTGACCACAGGCATTCTGTTTTCAGGTCATCCTGTTCTTGTGAACGTGATGTCTCAAGAGCACCGTGAGGGATTTTCTTCAGATTTGGTGAAAATCTTCTCTTCCAGTTGAAGTTGAACTGATTTGATTTTGGTGCTCAAAGGTCACTGTGACCTCACAAAACGTGTTTTTGGACGTAACTCAAGAATTCATATGAATTCTTGTGCTCGTTATGACAAAATGCGAAATAAGTTCTAATACCTTGTCAAAATCAGCGATCAGCTAGTGCTACCATGGGAGGTTACTGAAGTTCATCTCCATTCACACACACACACACTTCCTTCACCGTCATGTACACACCTCCACTCCGGAGCCAATGGCCGCCGACACCTCTTTGTCTTATATTGATGACGATTCTCCAAGATGGCGCGCACAGTCTGACAAGGGGGCGGTGAGGCCATCCTGCGGAAGAGAAAACTTTGCCGTGCATCTTTCTTTTTGTCCCTAATAATCCGCACATTCGCTGGACGCCGTGTGGCAGAAGTCTGATTCGTTGGAAGTGTGGTTGTTTAATCACTGGAGAGACGGAGCGGCGGGCTACATCGTCCTCGACCTCTTCAAGCTGCAGCGACTGTTGGAGTGACTCCTGACTGACTCGACGGAGACGTGGACTGAACCAATGAGAGGTGATTCTGGGAAGCCGTGAGTTTATTTTTGTTCTTTTTTATTCCTTCTGCTTTATTTGGGGAAAAAATACTGAACTGAACTCTTGTTTTTTGAACCAAGTGGATTATTTCTGCTTTTGTGCACCGAACTGAACTGTGGAAAAAGAAGTGCTTTTTGTCTGGGATTTATTGAGTGGGAAATTACTGGATTTTTTTTTTTGAGTTTCTGGAAGGAACTGACGATTTCATTTGTCTGTTGCTGTTATGTGGTTTGCTTTGCTTTAATACACTGATTGCACTCAATCTTAAATGCAGTGGTTCTGTGTTGGCTTTGCTGGTTGATGGTTGTATATTCTTTAAGAAAAAAAGAGTTTTGTTGCACATGCTCTTATTTCATTACTTTATGTGCAGTTGACAACTTAAAAAAAAAATACTGACTCACACCCTGGCGATGTATTGTTAGGCGCTGACCTAACTCATTTAGCATTCAGCAGTTCATGAATATGTAAGTAGTCCCCGCCCTCCCCAGCTAATCATGCTAACTAGCTATATCTGGCTTCTCCTGTGGGCTGGGCATTGATACTAATGATATGTATAACTCCATCCCCTTGATTAATGGGATTGGTTCCTCAGGTTTATGACATCATATACTCAGCCTAACTGACTCCATTTTTTGAGACTGAGCATTTCTTGCTTTGAAACTGCAGCAACCAATGTCTTGTAAAAACACTTGGACACGTTAACAAGGTCCAAGTCTGGTGAGGGGTTACATCCATATATTATTTTCAGGTTTCCTGGTGGAGATTTGCACTCTTCTAGTTATTTTGTGTTCATGGTGGTGGAAACACTACAACTTTTGGCCCCAGGGGCCTTAAAAATAAACACAACATCAAAAGATTCATTGTAGTAGCTTTAAATATTTTTAGGCCTGAATAGGGAAGATCGTCTAGTGACTCACAAGAAAAAAAAGACATAAGTGTAAAACAAACCTTGTGTTGTTCAGTGGAAACATGTGTTTTCCACTTTCTGATCATGTCAAACATCTAACAGTCCTTTTGTCAGGGGTCAAGAACCAATAATTTACTGTACATGAAACATGTGTCGACTCAACTTCACCTCAAGCGTGGGAATGTGTGAACAAAATGACCACAAAATAAACCAAACAAAAAGCCGAGAGGAGCAGAGGTGAGTCAGTCAGTCAGTCAGTCCTAAGATTCACATCCTGACAGGGTCGTGGACAGTGCATTAAGAACACTGACTGTCTGACTGTGTCCTATTAAGTGTTTGTGTGTAAAAATTACATTTCCTCTGTCCCCTGCGCACGGTAATGACTTGTGGTAAACTCCACCAGCAGCTGTTTCCCCTTTTCCAGTCTCACACACACACACACACCAACTCAGAGGTAACCTTGAGGCATCTTGCTACCCCCCCCCCCCACACACACACACACATACACTCATGCTGGATCCTGCAGGCTGCTTAAGAGCTGAGGGTGACTGGTTTTGTGCGTCAGGCTCGATCCGGGTCACGCTGGGTGGGATCTCTCGGTGTGTGCGCCACCGTGTTCAGCTGCTTGCCAGCATTGTTTCATGATTCAAGTTCAACGTGGGGCTTCCAGGACAGAAGAAAACAGCCCGTGTACAGTTGTACACAAACAGAAATCACGTATGAACAGTTGGCATCACGCTCCTGCCAACACAAAACAAACATGTCATCTGCTAAAACACCACTTGTCTTTCTCACAAAGACTAGTTAAGTTGTCACTACCTCCATGCAAAGCAGCTGAAGTGTCTGTAAACCTGAACCTGGAGGAGTTCGCCGCAGCTCCATGTGGTTTTCTAAGCAACACTGCATGAAGCAAAGAAAACCACAACACTGTCGGTTTGTGTAACCAGACAGAACTCAGCAGAATATTTTATTCTGTTATTTGACAGATTCCTTTCCACAACTTTCTTTTACATAACCACAATATCAGTTATGAAGTTTTTTTTTTCTTCCATGCCGGCGGGTTGTCCATCCGTCCCATTTTTGTCAACGTGATATCTCACGATGGCTTTGACAGAATTTCTTCAAACTTGGCAAACATGATATTGATTTACAAAGCCCTGCTGCTGTAATAATAACAGTTATTAATGTAACTGTTACTAATTCTTTTTTATTGAGTATCTGATGTTCTGTGTGCTCACTGTCCTCTTGTGAGTGTTCTTGTTGTCAGGCCTCTCTTGCAAAAGAGATCTTAATCTAAATGAGACCACCTGACGAAATAAAGACTGAATAAAAACCTCTCCACTTTGAACAATCATCCATGTCAATATAACGATAAAAAATACACTTAATACCTTTTATTAAATTCCTTCACACTCTTCACTACATATATAAACTGGAATTTGGCAGAGGCATGCAAACATGAGGTGTTAACTTTATGTTTTTTTTTTTTAAACTTTAAACTCAGATTCATCAGTTGGACTGGCTGTTACAACCTCTGACTACTAAATGACCACTATATGAAGATACATGCATGACACATCATCAGTTGTGGACCTCTTTGGGTGTTCTGGCCTCAGTCAGGGCAGACCCCGCCCACGCTGATCAGATGTGGGCGTGTGTCTCATGGTTGATCACTTGGGGTCTCTTCTCTTCAGCCACAGCTGAGTCACCTGTGGCTCTGTTGGTGAAGCATATTGCAATGGAACAAATACTAAATGACAGGGACTGAGATTTTTATTTGTAAACTGAGGGAGCAGCTGATTAAAGTACAGAACACCATTTTAAACCTAACAACTTACATCGTACAATTAACAAGGGCTTCACTGTGGCCTGACAGCTTGCACAGTGTTATGCTGTGTTTATGTAACCTATAATACAGACTCAATTTCAAAGGCAAAAAAATTGGAGGGGTTTATTTGCAAAAAAAAAAAACCCTCTGTTTTGATTTATCTTCCTAAGTTGTGTTTTTGTGATCTCAGGGGAATCAAACGGATGTCGGGATTTTTTTAGTGTGATCACTCCTTTTTAAATTTTTTCTAAATCATGTTTTTCTTTGGCACCGTCTCAAAACTGATTGTTACAGTTTTACTACAGATGGGCCCAAATGCAGGACACAGGTGAAGAAGTGCTGATTAAGACAAGGGGATGGATGAGGAGGGGGGGTGCTGGTGGTGAAGGCAGAAAGGAGTGAGCTGGTGGCAGGGGAACGAGGTGAGGCTGGGGGGGTTGGCTGGAAGAGAGCATGGCTGGGAGCAGGCAGGCAGGTGGCAGACTTCAGTCCCGAGGTACAAGGACAAACAGGATCGGCCTCTGGGGGAAAAAACACAAGCACAAAGTAAAGTTAAAATCAAGGGCCTGAAGCACCACGCTACCACTTTGCTAAAACAATGTGGCAAGGACTGCGTGAAGAGCTGGTGTTTTAGACTGCAGGGTTGATTACTGGACGGGTCCCAGGTGTCAGGTCAGGGAACCAGGAGACAGACAGACAGGGTAGGACTAGAAACACAAGGAAGAAAAGAGAAAACACAACAAACACAGGGACAAATGCTGAAAATAACTGATGGCACAACCACGGCCATGACAGTGATACTGGTTTATCCATTTTAAGGATGGTGAGATCATGCATTAGATCATTTGTGTGCATGTGTGAGTGACCAACGGGACTGGAGCTACTGGCCATGTCTTGGTTTGCTTTATGTGAACCCAGGATGTTCGGTTATAATACCAGACATATTCTACACATGTAAAAGAAAACAGAGGTTATACTACACAAAAACAAATTCAAAACTGTGCATCTGTCTAGTTAAGAAAACGTACAATGAACTATAATAGACAAAAAGTCTCATGCAAATCTCCGCTGCTTGTGATGGGCAGCTGTGGTGGCATTGCAGTAGGTGCTTCACAATCTGTTGCTGGAGTGACCTCATCTAGTCAGATTTTACAAATTAAATCTAACTGTTTAAGTCTTTTAGCAATATAAAGATAATTTACACTGAATAAGATGAGGGTAGAAACCAGAACTAAAGGATGAATGAGAAAAACCTGGTATAAGTTCAACAAGGACTAAATACAATCAGCTGCACTGTGTTTTTTTTTTATCAAAAGGTCTCAATTTCTCCTCCTTGGTGGAGCTTTGAGTGTCAACTTAGTTTTTACTCAACGTGCAGACATACAGATATTACTAAACACACCTGTGCGTGTGTTCCTCATCCTTGGGAAACATATTTCTTCACTGCAGCAGTATTTAGTTTGTCGGGAAAAGGTGATAAAAGGAGAGACAACACCCATCAGAGAGAGAATACACAAAGTGAGAGAGAACAGGACGACTGCCGCCTCTTCTCTGAAAAGAAAATGACGTTGCTTTGTTCACCTCAGTAATTGTCTGCTTTTCTTTCATCTTTTCTCTTTTCTCCACAGCAGAGTAACAAACCACCAAACAGACTTTACTCGTCTTTTCATTAATATGATTCTCTTGTCTGTTTGTATCTACATTTTCCATCACCCCTTTTTGTTTGTCTTTCACTCGCACATACATCAAGTTTAAACATAAAATTTGGTTTTGTAGTTTTTTTTTCTTCTGCAATTATTTCAAGAAATAATAAAATGCTTTAATTTTCCATCAACGCTAGTGTGTCACTGAAAGTTTCCAGTGGAGTTTGAGAGGATTTCATTGACTCTGCGGTCAAGAAATAAATTCACAAGCACACGCACACAAGCTATCGAGGCATTTCAATTAGAGAAAGGAGTTGTGAGGCTGTCAGTCAGCAGCTGTGACAGCGCTGGCATTGTTCTATCTGACAATTGATAACAGATTTTGTTTTTGTGAATAATTTTTACTTTTCTGAAATAATTACAACAGAATAAGCTGAAAGAAAAGCTAATCAGAAACAACCAACCATGCTAATGTACCGTAAATGACCAGTAAAGTCTAAAGTTTATTTGTAGAAAATGTATGAAAAATGGGTGAAATGGTAATTAACCTCATAATTCCTTTGATTTTCATGTTTTAACCTATCAGAGTACACCAGATTATCATTACATTCCTATTATTGAGCTAAAACAATCTATAGTTTGACTGATATTGCAATATACAATTTACAGTATTAGACATAATGCTATTTTTTTTACATCTTTTTTCTTATTTTGATTAAAAAAACATGTTAAAGTGACTATGGTGGGACTTTTTTTGCAGGAATCAGTACCAAACGAAAATGTTTTCTTAAGTCTGTAGAATCTGATTTGTACGACAGGACATCTCTGCCTCACAACATTCATTCATTTGTAAGTTTTTGATATATATTCTGCCTTCAACAAATATTGCACCTCCTGCGATTTGAAAATTGCGGAAAGCCATATTGCAGTTGTGATCAAATTTTGATTAATTGTGCAGCCATACAGAAGAACCTGAGATATCATTTTTTATTCTACACATTCTCGTTCCTTGTAAAAATCTGGTGCCTCCATTACCCACAGTCACAACCGTCACATGGGCTGTGCAAAGTGTGCACCCACACATGGCCTCACGCCTCACGACAAAAATCAAAGTGAATGCATCCCAGCCCCAGAGCATACACAATGGATGACTTTATTGCAAGTGAATTTGAGTGGATGAAGAGTGAAACACTGCTTCCTAATTGGAAACGATGAAACGAGTGAATGAGTGAGTAGCTGGTTGGTTTTCTTCATTATGGATGTCTTCATCTGCTCCGTGTGTCAGCGAACAGGCTGAGCAACGTGTTTCAAAAAACAGTCATGGCTCTATTTTAGCAAAGTTTTGGATACTTGCTTCCCAACCATCCTGCCACGTGTAATTGTTACATACTGCAGTATATTTACTGCCATTACTATTCCCACCTGTATATACTGCATCTCACAATCCAAGTACGTTGCAATCCAAGAGTACAACATACTTATTTGTCCTAACTTGTTCTATACTTTACGTCTCTTTAAACTTTTTAACTTTTCTTGTCCCAGTGTGCTGTATCAATAATTCAGTTCCCTGTGTACTTTGTTCATTTGGTGAATAAAGCAGTTCTGATTCAGATTCACCACCAACATATTTTACCTAGTGTGAATCAATGCTGACATCTTAAATGTTTCCACTCCTCAAAGCAGTGAACAGGACGACTGGAGACTAGGGTTGAGAAGCAGAACCTTTTACCTGGTGTACAGTGGCATTTTTATGTGAAAATTGCCCAAAAGCAATAGGTTTGGAATGAAAACCAGGTTTACAATCGAAAGTTATGATAAATCCACTTTTGAATCCCAAAAGTTTAAAAAACAAACACTGGGCATTCATCTGGCTGGTCCATGGGTCCACGATTTTTTGTGGATTGCTCCTGCAAAGGTGATGAGAAGCAGGGGTGAAATTGAATCTGCTTTTTAATCCAAAAAGTTTGAAACATGCACTCTGAGCTTCCCTCCTGCTAATAAAGCAGCTGTCTGTTGGCTCTGTGTCTCAGCCCCGCCCTGTCCTCTCAGCCCTCAGCAAAAGCCCTGTGATAGACGTGAATGAATGCAACTGAAGGTGAACTCGTTGAGCTGACAAACTCCTGGGCTGAGCATGTTGCTCATTAGCTGGACTTTTCTTGAGATTCTCTTTCTGATAATTCCGTTTTATAGCGACTGTCCCAGCAGGAGTTTCTGCCATTGATTCAGGGTCTCACTGAGGGAACGTGCACGGGCAGCTGCTGTAGTGAAACAGCCAGCAGGAACGCCCGGTCTCTGAGATGACTTGTGATCGATTTAAGTCTACTGTCATTGGCCAGATGTCCTAAAGCCTGAAGACAGCCAAGAGGAGGTGCAGAAGTCTAGTGTTCTCTCAGACCACTTGATTTACAACATGCTGAAAGGCTGCCACAGCTTTCAGAAAATGATGTTAGATATGAATAAATAGATACTCAACTTTCTCATCCTCAGACTGTTCTGCTGTGACATGGCTCATATTATATCTAGACAAAAAAGTATCATACCGAGATTATTGTGCAGTAATGCAGTAGAACTACAACGTGTGCATCTGTGATTCATGCTCATGCGTGTCACACAGTCTTACGTCTTCTAAGCATCTTGAGGATGCAGCTGTCACCATCTTTGTTGTGAACAGTTACTATAGTAACATGTTTTGTTCTGGTCTATAGCGAGGTTAGTGGTTGTTCACACACAGTGTCCATGTCACTCTGCTCTGCAGTAATTTGGGCAGTTTAAATAGAAACGCTCACTCTTTTATTCCTGCTCATCTGACTTTACCATAGAGACTTGTGCTCTGCTTTGCAGACCAGCTCATCATTCAAAAGCTGGATTCACTCACCTCTTCAATAAAATACTGGCCTTTTTCTGGGTTTAGCTTGAGAGGAGAATGCAGTTGATAATGTAGTGATATTATTTTTGTGAAGAGTGAGAGGAGGATTTTGATGGTTGACCATCGACGTTAATCCTGAAAGTTATACGTGGCGGAGGATACTGTTCTACCAATCAGGAGTTGGAGTTGCCAGGGTTGTCAGTTCAGTCTGATATCAACCTAGAGCTCGAGGCTACAGTGTGTGATCCCACTTTTGAATATAGGTTGTTGAATAAGACTTTGCATTAAAACAATAATTAGTTAATTTATCCATCTTTTATGATTTATTTAACTGTTACTAACTGAACACATTTCATTGTAGTTCTCCTTTCGAAATGTTACTTTTTAGTCGGTTTTTGTCTTGTTTTTTCGTGTGATTTTCCAACTTTTTTGACTTTCCTCCCGTTAGTCTGTCAGCAACACTAACTGTAGTTCCCCATTAAACAAGCCTCCACCTAGCAGGATAGAATAATTGGCAGGAGGCTTGAAGTGTTTACATTACAAAAACACTTCTAAATTAAGCAGTTTTGGGTTGTTTTAGACCATCAGGCATTTTCAAATCACCATAAATACATGTGTGATTGAAAACAATTTATTGACAGACTTTTTAAAAGTAATTTTATGGCACTTTATCCATAACTAAACATATTCTAAGGCGATGCTTTCTAGCAGGCTGTGTGAAGACTTCAACACCAATCAAATGTGTAACTTGATGGTGGTAAAGATCTGGGTTAGGCTTTCCAAATCCCATCAAACGGGAGCCTGACAGCCTTAATTCAGGGCACGAGTAACCCCATGTGTGTTACATTTAAACCAAATGGATAACTAGAAAGAATTTAAGGAAGTTTAAAGCTCTCCTGGTAATGTCACAATGTTCATACAGCTGTGGGGAGCTTTCAGCCTATATATATACTGTATATATTCACACACACACACGCGCACACACACACACAAATCACACAGTCAGTTCCAGTCAGTCACAGGGATGGGACCAGCATGACATGAGCAATTATAATCTTCCCAAAATACATCTCCCTCTTTACACAATCCCTGTCCGAGCTAATAGAGTCTGTAGTTGAGGATTTGTGTTCAGATCGCTGGAAGGAAGGAAGCAAGAGAGGGGAGGCTGAAAGAGAGAGTGGGCTTAAACTTGCATGCATAAATATGCAGAATGTGCCTTATTTAGTTTCTAACCCTGAGCCCCACAAAAACACTCAACAGTTTTCTCTGTGATGGTTTCTAAATACAGATTTTTGGGTTCTTTTCTGTGCAGGGCAGTAAGTCAGAAAGGGAATGATAGGTTAACAGCCGTGCCTTGTTCTGCAGACAAGATGCTGAAAAAGAAACTGAAACAGACAAATATGTGTGAAATAGGAGGAGTGATTGTGCTTTTAGGAAAGGTAGAGAAGAGAAAGGAATCATCTCAGCAGACGGTGCACATAAGGACAGAGAGGGAAAGATGACAGGAGAATGAAAGATGAAGATAAGAGCAGAGAAGAGGATATTGCACACTTGTTTTTGTGTCTTTGTGTTACGCAGTTAGACCACCAATCTATCATCTCTTCTGCTTTTATTAAGATGTTCATGCAACAATGAATGACAGTGTGGATTTAATTTGAAGCCAATTCTTTTAAATTATGAAGTCTATTTACTTCTTTAAGTAATGACTTAATTGTTGTTCTTTTTGTATACTGAGGATCTGGTGAAGCACCTCCTGCAATGCAACAACTGCCAGATGCAACCACAGTTCTGCAAAATTTTGTTTAAAGTGTTCTTGTATAGTAATTTCAGCTGCATAAAATAGTGTGATGGTGTTGTGACCGAGCATCTTGGGTTTATCTAACTGTATAAACCTAGTGAACACGGCCAGACCAGGATCGAAACATCCTCAGAGACCAGCAGAGGTCAGTTTGATGACAGGGAATACACCACAGTACTGACGTGGTGTTCTTGCTTGGGGGTGGTTTCCAGGGGCCCTGCTGAGCTGGCAGCCAAACCCTGCAGAACACGGGGCGCCTGTGGCACAGGAAGTAGAGCTAGTCGTCTACTAATCTGAAGACTGGCTCTTCCAGTCCACATGCCCAGGTGTCCTCAGGCAAGGTACTGAACTCCAAATTGTCCATGATGGCTGTTCCATCAGTACATGACTGTGTGAGTGAATGGGTGAATGGTACTAATTGTTGTAAAAGTGCTTTAAGTAGATGATAGACTAGAAAAACGCCATAGAAATGCAAGTCCATTAACCATTTACTACCTTGGTACTGTACCGCTAACTACCGTCAGCTTAGTTGTTAACTAAACGCTAACTGCCATTAGCTCGATTAGCTCAAGAGAACACCGCCTCAGTACGACCTCGGTGCTGTTCTCCCTGCTGGTCTCAGAGGCTGTGTTCATCCTGGTCAATGGTTGTGTTCACTGGGAGGCAGCTAACACCTAACGCTCCACTGTCAGTGAGAAAATGTTTGATTGGATATGAATTTAGTAAGACCTCTGAACGCAGGATGTGTCATTAACCGTTTCCAGAAAAAGATGAGCTCTGAAATGCTGAGGATACCCACAAAACATACATTTGTCAAGTGACGTATAGATCAACATTTATGTGATTAAAACACATAAAAAAAACATTTTGACTTCATGAGAACTTTAATCAATGTGTTCATCCTACCATTTCATGTCAAAATGGCTGCTGTGAAAAACTTGTGTTGGCTACAGCAGTGATGATTTTGGTGTTTTTTATTAAAGAATAAAACATTTGTGTATTTGTAATTACTTTATATGACTTTGTATAGAAGAGCCTTTTTTCTGCCACATTTGATCCCTTTTGATTCAAAGCTATAAAACAATAAAACATGACCATTTTCAAGGACAGTGAACACTTTTTATAGCTGCTGTAAAAACAGGTAGCATTTTATGACTTTATTTGACAGCCGACAGTGGAGGCATGACAAGATGTTAGGAGAGAGAGATGAAGATGACGTGCAACAAAAGTTCAGCAGATTGGCTGCAGATAAAACAGACTGGCTCCCTGTCCAGTGAGGAGAAGGGGAAAATATTTTACTTTAGTTTCATAAGTTTTAACCATGCTTGAGGAAACTTTACTTTTTATGATCAGGGACAGACTAGGGAGGAGAATGGGCTCCTTTATATACCCATTTTCTCTGTGACTTGCATTAGAGCTCCACTGATGGTGGTTTTATATATTCGACACTCAGAGTTGATTGAACAAACTCTGATCACCTGCTCTGGAAACAGAGAATTTACCATCTTGTCGTTAGTCGACTCAGAGATCAGATTTAGATTCAGAGTTTGCTCAACAGGCCCCCGTGCCATCACTCCAATGCTGCCGATACTCCAGATGGCCGGCTCGGCTCTGGTCTGAGTCACTTGATAAGAGTTTGTTGGTGGTGCCATAAGTTGATCTTCTCGTGACTGAGTGCCATGCGCTGGCATGGAGAACTGGTGGACAGATTCTCTCCTAAAGCCCATTTTATCCTCTGGAAGGCTGGAACTGAGTAGGAAATGCACAGACGAGGACATGAAAAGAGTGTGAGAGGGGTTTATTAGGTCAGGACCCTCCAAATGTCACCCACTTTCTTCCCTCCATCTGTCTGGATGTAGCTATTGTTCATGTCATCTCCTAGCAGACCAGTAAAAATTTGTGAAACAATGTACAAAATGAAACCTGTGGTGACAAGCAACGATTTGGAGAGCGTGTGATGGATGAAGGGAAGAGTTAAACATGGATAAAGGAGTTAAAAAGGATAAAGAGTTTGAGAGGAGGAGGATTAGCTGACGTTTTCTGCACTGAATTGGTGTGTTCCCAGACTGTGTGTGTTTATGGATGTTTTCCTCAAAGCCAATATTTCACGATACGTCACCCTTTAACCAAAAGTTGTCACAGTAACCAGATGTTGGCTTCCTCTTCACTGTAGTTCTGAAGCTTTTCTAACTCCTCTGACTTCATTAACTCGGTCCTCAGACACACAGACAGCTGTCCTTTTGGCAGCCTCGGTTTGTTCTGTGTTTGCACTTTTTGCATCATAGCGTCTTCTCAGAAGCACGGATGCAAACACCTTAAGCTGCCCTCAGACGCTAAGTACTTTGCTCTTGGCTCTGCATGAGGGAGGGTGCAGAGACCTGCAGAGACATGTCTGCCTGGCATAAACTGTATAAACAGCTAAGCTAACTTTAGCATCGGATTTAATAAAGTCTGTAAACTGCACGTTCACAAATCTGCTATCTCCATCTGTCTGTTAATATGTCACCTTACTTATGCTGGAATACTATACATACCACACTGCCTGGTGCTCGCAGAGCTCTAAACACTTTTTTGGTACACACATGTTGAACTCAGCGCTAAGAAAATATCTGTACAGTCTCAACCCTCTGCACTGCCAGCACAGGACCGCTGTTACTGCAAAATTGTGACCTAGCTTGAAGTTGTGGCGTTCACGTGTCCAACCAAAATAGTTTTCAATAATCCACTGGATGTCCATGTAAAGTTGGAACAAACATAAAACTTTTATTCCACAAGTGTCCCAAAATATCCATAGAGTTGTCTTTTTCGGGATAAAATACTCAACAGGACAGGATCAGCTCAACAGCCCCACGTGTGAGGCTACACTCTATTAAAGGAACAGTCCGCAGGTTTCCAAACTGAATGAAATAGTGTATTCTAGACAGGACATGTTAACATTAAAGTCAAATCAGTAAAAAATAATACATGATGATTAGACCACTGTTAGTATTTCAAAACCCAAAAGCTATAATGCAAAATATACATTTTATTGTAAGGAGAAATTAGAAAAATAACAGCTTGCCTCATACAACCGCTGATCATGTTTGGGCACCTTTAAGGTCTAATGTTATGTGAGGCCTGTGCTGTTAGCAATGTGCTCTTAAGATGGAAAAGGGCAGTTTGAACTTACACAGTAGAAAACCTTCCACCTCTCTCTGCTGCCACGTATCACTCAAATGTTCAAATAACTAAACACAAAGGGGCGGGTGTTCACAGACAAGTGTTTTAATTCAAGTGGACCTTCAATTAAATATTGTTACTGACATGCAATGCAAAGGTCTGCGGAACCAGAACCTTTTGTTACCTGTCACTTCTGTCATTTTGTAATTTTTGAATCAAAAGAACTGAAAGCTAAATTTTGTTCTTAACTTAAAAATGTTCTTTAATTTGATATTGTGGATTTTTTTTAAGTAGTGTTGTGTATCGCCACAGAGAAACTCCTCTAACATACTGTACATACAGCATCACAGAGACCACAGAGCCGTTTCCAAACATGTCACAGTACAGTGGGCCTTTTGTCTGCGTGCTCATGTTTGTTCATGACATTTTGTCTGTTATGTTGTTAAAAAATAGGACAAGGTGAAGCTCTAATGATTTCAGTGTTTTCATGGCAGAATCAGAGCACACGAGGTTCTCATGTCCCTTTGTGAATCACTGTGAAGAACGTATTTCATAAACAGGACGGTGAATTAACATGACCTGAAAAGCAAAACTTTAATTTTATTGGACTGTTTTTGCCAGTTTGAGTTAAAAAGCAGAACAATCACAGTTAATAAATCTTCATACTAGAAATAATTTGAGCACTATCTGAGAACAGTAACACATAATATTCTGTGCAGTATTACTTTTCCAACACCATGTACAATATTTATTTTCTCTTGCTTATTATCACATTTTAATAACGTGCAATATTTCTTTTTATCATTATTATCATGTGCAATATTACACTTAATATCATGTACAGCTTTTGCATTCATTATCTGGTGCAATATTTCTTTTTATTAATTCTCAAGATCACTGCCAATGCTATATTTTCTATTTTAGCTTCCTTTTTTAATTTAACTTCTACTAGGCGTTCTTTCTTTGCATTTACTCCTCATACACTTATATTTTATATTTAATTATATATTTAATACTCTGTTATTGTTATGGTTACTGTAATTTTTTTTGAGCAAACTGGCACAAGAATTTCTGAATTTTCTCTGGGATTAATATCTTATCTGAAATTAAATTATCTTAAACCAGTCAGTGTTGTGCAATTTGATCAAAGGTTGTAGAGTTAATGTGGATTGTGTGAAATCCCATTTTCTTCGATTTTAATCCAACACAAAGAGACGTTACCACTGGGAAACAGTGCCGAGCCAGATTAGTGGTTTTGGTGTTGTATAAAAGGGATCTTGGTGTACTTATTGTATTTCAGTTTGTGTGTCCGTTTGTATGAACAAGTGAAAGAGAGATCAGGAGAAACTGTTGCTTTGTTGGAAGATGGAAGTTTGGCAAACAACAAATTAAGTGGAAAAAACCAACTGAAGAGGAAGAACGATGAAGTTGCAGAGAAGAGATCAGAGTGTGTTTGAGGTTAGGATATAATTTTTTGTTGACAATCTTAATGTGGATCAGCTCTAAGCTCTGAGTGTGTGCTTTGGTTTGAAAGGACTTTGCGACGACGGGGTTTAGGTGAATTTGGCTAAAACCGGCGACAAAGCCCCGTCACTTGTGCCAACCCACGTTTTGGTGTGTGCGGTGATGAAAGGCCTCTGGCGGTGGACTCAACCTTTTCTCGTGGAAACTGATATGGAACTAATCCATGGTGTCCAAAAGCATTTGAAATGGAGCGGGCTGCCAAATATTCATCAGCGCTCAACCACACACACATATATAGTCTTATAGAACATTGTCCCCATGGAGGGACATTTTACACTTCACAGTCATGAGAGAATTTACGGCGCCAGAGTTGAAACAAGCGTTTAAGAGCACTGATGATACTGAGAAACATTTTATAGTCAACAGGGACTTAATTAATTTTCCAGAATGTAGCGTCCATCGCAGCTCTGCTTTGTGAGCCGATTCTGAAATGCAAATAAGCTAACAAGCAAAGTGTGACATTATTCTCTGTGTCATTTCATTTTAAGCTCTGTAGCAATTGTGATTTGTTCATTATTCACTTGAATAAATGTTGTAATGTGATAAAGGTCTGCCCAAATTATAGAGAAGCACTGTCTAGCTTAAAAGATGAGCCTTACACTTAAATATGCATTATACTTTTTTCAATATGATAAAATATACAAAATTTAACAGAAAAAATGGTTTTAAAGGGACACTTTGCCTAAAAATCTAATATTTCCATGCATTTATATAATTGATACCGTGTGTCTTTTTCCAGATATTATGACCCAGTTACTCAAGATCAGGCTTGGGTCAGATTACTTAATAAGCAGTCAATAACTGAAAGTAGTAATAAAATCCACTAATCTAATTGGAATACTTTTGGATTACTTCAAAATAAAACATGAAAAAGTTGCACCCTGTGCTTCTGATTTCTTTCTTTTTGTTGACCCTCTACATGTGGCTTTAAATGCCCGTCAGACCATCTGTATTAATGCCACATAATTCAAGTTTAACTAAAACATTCTGATATTCTCTCTTTTATCAGTGACCCAAAATTCTCATCACATAAAAGCATGTTTTTAAACTTACATACCTTTGTTTTATGTACATTAAAACAGGGACTGAGTGTTATGGATATGGGAATATGGTCCCATATCAAGGATATTATGAATCTCTGAATTCATTACATTCTGAGTTAATGAATTAGACAATAATAAATGGTCTATCCCTACAAGAGGAGTTATGCTCTTTGGAATAAAAAGTTTATTCAGGAGAGAGTGAATTACCATGTTGCCACACATCAGTTAAATCCAACATCTTCTGGAGTTCTGTGAGAGCAGCAGAGAGAGCATTTCTTGCAGGGAGAGGATGAGAGCGGTCTCACAGGGGGTCCTTTACCAAATTAAAATCCCCGCCAAGCAGAACAGATAAAAGTTAAATTTGATAAGAACTCAACTTGCCCAAAGCTGTGAGATAAATGTGCATGAGTGTAATTTTCTATTGCACAATATACAAAAAAAGAGGATGCAGCCATGTCTGAGTTTGACAAATATACACATTCATTGCAAATAAATGAATCTTTGCAGTTGTCTGAGAAAATCCCATATGTCAGATGTGTGTTTTATGAGTTTAAAACCAACATAATTTAAAGATGGAATTTAAGAATGTAATCAACTAATCCTCAACAATGTAACTATATGCACATTTTTCAAATGTGATCTTTACTGATTATATTCACTTATTTTTTGTAATCTGATTGTGTAATCCCAATTACATGTAATCTATTACTACCCAACCCTGCTCAAGATAATCCATGGTTTCATGTAGGCACAACTTTCTTTGTGGTAGAAAGAAAGTAGTTCTGGTAGATTCTACTGTAGTAAAAACTGCTCACAGTAAAGTCTGGATTATCCTGAGTAAACAAGTCATGCTTTCTGGAAAGAAACATTGATTTTGAGTTTTTCAGATGCATTTTTTTGGTACTTTGAGCACCACAAGCTGAGTGTTCTTTAGTCTCAGTATGTTGGAGAGAAAACAGACATCTCTACGACTGATATTTCCAAAACTCTGCAACTCACACCAAAGAAATCTAGATGGATAAATAGCACGACAGGTCAGCGGGAAAATATGTATTTCTGGTTTTAGGGTGAACTGCCCTTTTACTAAATTGCTTGTTGAGGGTTTATTCTTTAAATCCTGCCTGTATGCTGTTGGTGATGGATTAATGTTGCCTTATTCATGCTGTAGAAAATGTCTGTGCAGCGACTGGCAGGAATGGTTTCCACTGTGGTTCTGAATCATCTGTCTTCTGCAGGACTCACACACGCACTCGCGCAAGTGTGTAACTTTGTGGTTGTGCATACACACTTGTTAAGACTTCTCACACGCTCTCATCACAAACACTTAGACATTCACACGTAAGAGCAAAGACAAAATCCAGAGGACAAGAACTGTGAAGGTCTGTTTGTCCAGATGAAACGAAATGTCTTTTCTCTGATGCGTGTCACTCTGCACTTCTCAACACTTGATATGTTTTTCATCCAGAGCTCCTCTGCTGTTTTTCGCTCTTGTAAACACACTCAGTCTGTGGTTTGTGGAAGCGGAAACAATCACAATTGCTGGAATAAACATAATAAACAGATTTTTTAAGCGATTGCTTATTGGAACTTCAAAATGTTTAAAAGACAAAAATACCCCTTCAATCAACTTACCATAATTACTGCAGCCTGCTTATGAGGATGACAATGTTTTTCAAATTAAAGAAGCTGTTACATATGAGAAATCAGGATCTGCATGCACGCTGCTTTTCAGAGGAGCATGCAGAATGTGTTTTGCAGTTTGTTGCTCGTAATGTGATGTGTGTGATGTAATGTGACGGTATTCATATAGGATGACAAAGACTGCTTTTTAGCAAAAACAAGCACACAATACAGCAAAACAAGCTAACATTACCTCACTGGAGTTGTTGTCAGAATTCTGTGTGTGCAGATCTTGTGTGGACCTGCAAAACACAACTACAGTGTAACATCCCATCAGCCTCTAAAAGTCATAAATGTAGATTTTCATGAGTTTCCCAACGATGAGCATTACGGACAGATGGGTAACGCAGGCTGATGATTGGAAGGAACCAGATTTAGCGCTTTGTTGCATTTGTTCCCTGCAAACATTTGAGCTACTTTCTGTTGCTTTTGAAGCGTAATATTACCGTCTTTATCCTTGCTTCAATCAATCCAGATGTCTTTTCATAAATCTTGCTGACTGAGGTTGACTGATGTCCACGTTTGGACATATTGTCAACATTTCCCACTCTGCAACAGCTGCATAATTTCAGTAAAATACATCAGAAAGGTGAGAGAATAACAGTGATATGAAAATTCAATAAATCTTAAGTCGCAGGCCTGGCTTTCCTCTGAAGTTGTCTGCTGTGTTGACTATAGTGGTCTGTGTGACTGTGGGAAAAGAGTAGGGTGAACAGACGTCCCCATTTTATGAGGAAAGTCCCTGTTTTTGGTGGCCCGTCCCTTGCTGGAGCTGTCCCCAGGAATGTCCTCGTTTTTAACGTTGTGTTGAAGAAGACAAGAGTCAAAGAGTGAAGGAATTCTTGAGGAACTTCGGTATACTTTGTCTTAGTTAAGTTCCTTAAGACCTGGGGACCTTTAATTGATTAAATTAGGAGAGAGAAGTGTCATAGTGGGACCTAATCCTGTTGGACTGCATCGTGCTGTGCTGTGTTGTATCACTGTATCATTCTTTGCCAGCCTTCCTTGACCTCAGTCTGTCTCAGCAGTATGACCTCTTTCTCTGACCCACCATCCACTTGTGGACACCTCAGTCAATGTACGGTCTGATGTGTCCATGTGCAACTTTTTTATGAGCTGGCAGTTTGTTTTATTTCGTTCTGTTTTGTTGTGTCTGTCTGTCTATTTTAATACTGTGCTGTGTAAAAAGAAAAAAGACATGAGTACTAAACCTGACAGGTTATTATTCCAAACAGTGTTTTTGATATAAAATGCAAAAATTGGGTGAGTAATGAGAGTCTGTTTATTATTATTTTATCATTAAAGACTGGAGAGGAAGCAGTTATCTATCGACCTGCATTATAGTTTATTAACGTACAGACGTTACCATGTTGAGAATAGCTGGAATTGTCCCCCGTTTTATTTAATAGATAATAACACTGGATATTTTAATAATATATTGATCGCTGAGCTGGAAATGTCATTTCAGAAATCTGGTCACCTTAGGAAAGAGGTTTTTCTGAGCAGACTGGCTGGCTGGTTAGCCCTGCAGGCGCTTGTGCTTCTTAATGCTGACTCTGAAAACATTTTTTGTTTTCCGTCAATTTTGGAAAAAATGCCAATACTGTATATGGTTGATTTCTTGCATTGGAAAATTCTCAGAAGTGACTAAAGTGATGTACAAAAAACAAACAAAAAACAAACAAACAAAAAACAAACAAACAAAACAAACTGTTAACCTGACTGATTGTTGTGATAATTCCAGAGCATTGCATTGTGGGATACAGTAGATGAGGTAGACTGTTTGACATCCAGGTATTTTTGGCATACTGCAGATTTTGCTTTTGTTTACATACTGCATACTACATGCTACAGCTTGGCCAAATCGGTGCATACTGGTTAGTATAATTGGTGGTTTTGCATACAGTCAAAGATTTTGGATGTAGGAGGAAAAAAAAGTGACCAAATTTCTATCTTATTATAACAATATCAAGCAGGAATGAGTAGATTTCATTTCAGAGTTACTTCTAACTATAAAACCTTTACAAGCAGACCACTAAGCCAAGTCTACTACTACATCTACACATAAAAACTATGTTTTAATATCCACAATTTTACACTGCCTGCCTCTGTAAGCTAAGGAGAAAGTCTGCCATGTGTCCAATTATGGAAGCTTACTTTTCATACCTCTTTCATTCTGGTGAAGGTGTGGTGATGTATGTCTAATGGATTGTTTCAATAGGAGTTCTGCTCTGTGTTAAAACATAAAACACGCAGCTTATATGCTCACAAAGATCTGCTTTTATCCCTCACGCACACATGAAGACACATAAACAGAACATGGGTGCATATGTTTATACACAGACACACACGGAGGAATCTGTGTGTTCAGTCACATCCAAACACAAAAGCGCGAGAAATGGTTTTCACCTGGTGTGGATTGAGTTTCATCCTTTCAGCCATGTGAGTTTATTAGCTGCTTAAAACATTACCACAGAGGGAGTTTCCCCTGCACTCCGAAGTGCTGCATTCCTCACACACACACACACACACACACACACACACACACACACACACACACACACACACACACACAGAGTAAACCAAACCTTCACTTTCCATCCTTCTGTCTCCATCAAGCCAATCTCTTTCGCTCTATTACACCAGCACACACACTCCTGCTTCACTCACTCACACTTGCAGACACCCACACACTCCTGTAGGTGTAATGTTACGATGCAGCCTGTTAACATTCCCGGGCCGCCCGCTGAAGCTTTCCAGATTGTCCTGTTTATACAAACGCTGCCACAGAGGAGCGGCGGAGACGGAGAGTAGAGGTAGAGGGATGGAGGATTGAGGCCGCATGGCAAAAATATGAATAAACAAGGTGTGCACGAGCTGACATGCAAAGAAACACACGTGCATCCTAATACACAAATACACAAAACTCTGCGTACCATGGGTGTGTTTTCATGTGCAAATTGGCGTCCAGACACACTCGCCCACAGTTACCATACTTCCTACAGAAGGACCCTCGGCTCTCCGTATCTCATTAAACCGCTGAAATGTCAGCCTAGTTAAAGTGGCCTATTTGATTTAATTGAGAAGCAGAGTGTAAATAAATGCTTCAGTCCAGTTTGTTTTCACTGCTCTCTCCAGCACTCTGCTCTCATTCCAGACCAATTCATCAAAGCACCCTTCACTCTCTATGGCTTCCTTTATTTCTTTATTTCTTTTTCTGCTCCTTCTTTCCGTCTTTTGCCCTCAGTCCTTTTTTTCATTCTCACCTTTTCTTAGTCACTTTCAATTTACAAAGTCTTCTCTCTTCCTTGCCCTCTCACTGAGGACAAAAACCTGAATATAACTGGACTGATTCTTAGCTTTAACTTTAAGGAGCAATATGTAGGAACTGCGTTTGCAAAAATAAGTGCTGCAGTCCACGTAGCGGGTTGAAGCCATAGATCATATATTAAGTGGGTTGACATCCTGTTTAATGTACAGTCTTTGGTTGAAGTGAGTTATTTCCCCCTGCCCCCCTGAACGCTCTGTAGGCTGCAGGAACACTGCAGGAGCGCAGGACACATGCAATATCATAAACTGGAAATAACAAGTTCGACACACTTGTCTATTAATGTAAAGTTTTTCTGTTAAGTGGCTGTCTGTCTCACTACCTGCCAAACTCCATTAACATTTTGCTCAATTTAAGTGTTACAAACATCTACTCCTCCTACAACATTGTTAATGATTTCTTGCGACTCATAAACAGGCACTTAACTCATCTGGCAAAAATTCGGCATTAATTTAAGCTCTAATTAATGTGAAATGTGCAAACAAAAACAATTATTCTGCCCCCAGTTTCCCAAAGAGGAACACCACAGCTGCACAGTTGTTGTCAGAAAAGTGGAAGTATTTCAACTTAAAATTTTCCTTGTTATCTGATGACATATTATGGTATTTTTTATGATTTATTGCAGTAAACATATTACAGATTTCTCCTTTAAGGCAAAATACCATGAAAGTGGTTCATCATCCTTGATTGTGATTAGATCCCACCTGCACAAAATCTCTGTAAAATGTCAAAATTTCAAGCTTACACAAGACTTGACATGGCTATGTAAGCACCCTCCTGCAGCTCCGTGTAGCGGGTTTAAGATATTTATCTGGCGCTCATGTTTTCTGTTCACATCAACACTAATTTAGAGCAAGAAAATGTTTCTATAGGCTTCTTTGAGCCCCAGTCTGTGCCTGTCATAATCTTTTAAGAGGCATTTTTTTGTATTGATTAATCACAAATATAATCCACAAGGCAATTTTTTTTTCCAAAAATCTTGCAGGTTGCTTCACAACATTTTCACAACAAAATAGTGTCACACCTTCTGAAAAACATACAACATTTTAGTGTGCAGCAGACATGATATATTTATTTTTATATAAGATTTGTCAAATTACCTGCTGTATGCTCTTTTTTGTCTGCTGTGTTATTTAGCTGTGAAGAAAAACATATCAAACCTTTGAGGCTTAGATCTGTGACTATAATCATAAAATTGTAAAATGTAAAAACTGTGATTACTTGACAGAGACACTTCACAGTAAAAGAGTTTTAATGCAGAGAAAAAATCTCTCATGAAGGTTGTCATTAGGAAAACTGGTAATGAACAATTCATTCACCACTTGTGAAGCTGCAAAGACATGATCTGAATTTAAATAATGAGATTTTTTTTTTTTACTTAAAAACATTTATTCAATGAAATAACCAAGATTTTTATTCTCTTGTTCAGATACATCTTTGTAAAAGGTGATTGTAATTAGAAGCAGATGGGGGTTGGATTTATTCCTGTCTTGTTCTGTTTTATTTCCTCTCATCTAAACTGATCGCTTCCCATTCAAATCCCATTCCAATTACTTCCAATCCAATTTCGGTCTGGAGTTTTGTTTTGTTTTTTTCTCATCTTTTGGCCGACGTGGCCCAAGGGTCAAGGTGGCAATCAAGAACCAAAAAGTCCCTGGTTTGAGTCCAGCTGGGAACTTCTGTTGCATTCCCTTATTTCTCTCTCTGCTCTTTCCCGTCATCTCTCCACTGTCAGCTACCTGGTTAATTCATAAAAAAATTATAACCAATATCAATTATTATTATTTAAAGTATTTTAACATTTGTATATAATACATAAAGTCATGATACCTCATGTTAGATGTCCAATATGGTCCAAAGAAAATCACAGATAGACAGTTCCTTCCATTTTCTGGGGAATGTTGCTCCTCTTGACCTCAGAGAGAAAATCATCCTTTCTGTTACAAAGATTTCTTTGACTGTCACATCGTCACATGAAGCTCGGAGGCTCAGGTTTGTACCAGTTCTTTGTAATCACTTTGTTACTGGCAATTTACATTATTTTGCATATTTTTTTAAAATATGCACCTATTTTCTTATGACATCAAAATACAGGACCTTAACATCATCAGAAATTTCATATCCCAAAACTTTTCTTTGTGTTAAAGTTGTGTGCATGGGGCTCTGAGAAGAGCGATACCCAGCGTTTCATGTCAGGATGGTAGTAGGGTTTTTTTTTGTTGTCTCTCAAAAATGGGAAACACACTTGTGGTGCATGGATTAAACTTTGTCTTTATCTGCTGTAACGTAAGCTGCAAACGTTAGCATGTCCAGCTAACTGGCGCTAACTTACTACAGCCAAACTTGTTAGATACACTACATCAGCATGTGTTATGTGGGGGGTTTGAGGAGGAGGATGTTGGCTGATGCAGAATCAAAGTGGGCTGACTATTATGCACCTCACTCTGGTTTACTGTCTCAGTTCTAAGATGGCTTAGCTTATTTTAGCTTAGCTTATTCCTGCTCTCTCCCTGGGGTGGTTGCAGTCTGGCTGGTCTGGCTGGGTGACCATTTCAGGGTCCACTGCACAGTCATCAGCTAGAAATGAGAGGTTTCGGGCGGTGCTTAGTGCAGGGTCAACTTGTTGAAAAATCAGAACCATGCATAAGAATGTCTTCACACTAAAAACAAACTGTGATACAGTCTGATCTGGACCAAGACCACCTCTTTCAGTCCAGCTGAGATTTGGCTGTTCGGGTCGGACTGCGGTCCAGGAGGTTTTACACCTGTTATTTTGGTTCGGATCAAACTTGACTGAAAGTCAAGAACAAATGAAGTAGGTGTGAAAGGGTCTTCAGAGCATCCACCCATACAGATTCAGTTTAAAACTCACCATTCTCCACATGTTCTTTACCTCCTTTATGCTCATCTGCCCCCCCATCTACTTTCCTTTCATCCACCCTCATCGCTCTCCACTTCCTCTCAGTTTATTTCACCTACTAGAGTTACTCGCTGCCGCTCTGACACACACTGAACCCTCTCTGACCGACACAAACACTTGCAGTGAAGCAAAGACGCAAGAATGAATGCTCGATTGCTCGCTCGTACTATACACAGACTGACTCGTTGACCCGTGCAACCTCACAGACTGACAAGGAAATACGGCCTGGACTCAAAAACAAACACGCAGCCATACACTCGCTTAAATGCAGGCACAAATGTCACACTCCAAATCCTCTCATTTCCTCTTTCCTGTAGCTGGTCAGTCAGGCGTGTGTGACACTCTGAGAGTATCGATAGCAGGAACAGGTTTTGCTCGCCCTCTGAGACACACACACACGCACAGACTCTGACAGCACACACACTAATATATGCACACGGCCTCACACCCCTGTGGTCGCCAGAGATGTGGTTCAAATCCTGCCTACTGAACCTTCACCGATACCAGCGCCAGAAACAGGTGTGTGTGTGTAAGTGTGTGTTGCTCCTGGATGGTCAACGGTGGATTTCAGAGGCAGGTGATAATGAGGTCCTAGTTGACTGCACTACCATGTCGCTGCAGGGTTTTATATGTGAGTGTGTGTGTGTGTGTGTGTGTGTGTGTGTGTGTGTGTGTGTGTGTGTGTGTGTGTTTGTCCAGACAGGTCATAGACTGTTGCTCTTTCCTGAACTGTGTTCTGCTCCCCAGACAGTCGTCATCACCTGCGGAGGGTCTGGCTCTCTGCATTGATTTGCTCTCGCTCAGCTTAGTGTGTCCATGTCTGATCATGTGTTTGAACTTTCGAGATTCTTTTTTTTTTTTTTTTTTGTATTTATAATCTCTAAAGTTATTAAAGTTATGTAACATTCTGTGAGATATTTTCAAAGTAGGTTTTGACTGAAGTGAGGATGGCACAGGGCAAGAGCTGCCAACTGCTTTATCCAGGGGCCAGAACTAAAACAAATAACATGTTTTTAGGCCTAAGTAGCCTTTTCTTTGTTTAAAGGTAGAATCAATAGGATTTGTCCGAGCTGTTCGTTAACACAGCGTGTAAGATGATATCTTGGAGGTTGTTGTTGTTATTGTTTCCCTTCCTGATGGGGAGCTTTGAAAGCGAAGATAGAGGTTATAGCATGTGCCGTCTGTATCTGTACAGTCAGACTAGGTGGTCATAACAGGTCGTCACATCACAGGATTCTGAGAGCAGCAAAACAAACAACTATCGCTTTAATAAAGAAGTCAGGAAATATGCAGGTGTGCCGCCTGTTGCTCTTCAAAAAACACATCACTGTGGCTGCTCCTTCTTGTTCCAGTACTTCCTGCGATATTTCTACTGACTGATCTACTGTCAAAAAATATGGGAAATGACCATTGTCAGAACTTGACATTAAGCTTTTCAGGCACATGGTAATATGAAAGGAGGTCTAGTGGGTTTGTGGTGAAAGTGTGCTAGCTAGTTAGCAGCTACGAGTCACGTTGACGACAATTAAAATAGGCTAAAACTGGAGGTCTGCCAAATAGGTTACAGAACTGCAAAACTGGAAATGGAAAAGTTTTTATGCCACAGAAACAACAACAGAAAACAGCATTAGTAAGAAGCTGCTCATACCTGCTAATTGGCTGACTTTGAGCTGAATGGAGCGGGCAGCTCCACAGAGTAACTACATGACATTTTATAAAGTTCTGCAGTGCATTTTGGATCAGAGCTGCCACACAGTCAGAAACACAGAAAAATTGAAAAAGGCATCACCAACTGCCTTGTTTTGGAGACACATTTTTGATGAATGATAGCGGTAAAGCTTATTGACAAACACACTGCATTTCCTGTAACTAATTCATAATAAAAGACTAGAAGATCTATTGTTCTACCAGTTAATACTTTTAATATGAAGCTTCATTCATGAAAAATGTTCAGTTTTCCAGAGTTTTGGCCACAGACACCCAATTCATAATACTGCAAATATAGTATTGCAATGCTTTCATTAGTGGCCATTCTGTGGGCTGGATGAGAAGCTTTGTTGGACTGTACATGGCCCACGGGCCACCAGTTGACAATCCCTGACGTGAGAAACTAATGTACACTTTTAAAACATACAGTTTTTGTTACAAATTCATGATTTTAAGTTTCCTTTAACACGCAGCAGAACAAACAACAGTTTGATGAGTAATTCAATGCTAGTTTTGAAACTACACAAAGTGACATTCAACCCTCTGTTTGCGTGTACTGTAGCACTGCAATGACCTGCATCGTGCTCGCTGCCTCCTGACGGATCATCCCACTCTGAAAACACGTGTAAACACAAACTCACAATAACACACAGTATACACAATCATCATAATTACACTGACATGAAGGCACATGTGAATGTTGAGTAACACAATGAGCTGATGAATATGCAGATGGGTACGTTAAAAAGAACACATGCACAGTATTGATCGCTCCATACTGCATTTAATCACCATCTTGACCAGGATAACCTTGTTATTTTTTCTGCACATGCACATATGGATACATGTTTCTTCCAAACACATACACCTACACACACACATCACAGAGATACAGAAATACTGATGCTCCTTTATTTTCATACTGCCGTATCCTTGTGATTTCACTTAAGACAGTCCTCACTAAAATTGCTCAAACTTTCCATGTTTACATTTTCTTGTGACTGTTATTAGCAAAGGTAGAAAGAGTGTGACATTGTTAGACTGCTGCCAACGAGTCTTAAATGGATCAGCGTGCAAAGTTTGTGACATTAACACAAAAGACCGTCTGCAGCAGCGGAGACTGTTCTGGTTTACATGCCGTCTCCTTATAAACGTGATGCTCTCCTCACTTTAACAGAGTAGCTTTAAACTTTCATTACCACAGAAGAAAAGGGTTATGTTGGAGGGCACAGACAAACCTAGTTTTCCATTTAGGTCTGAGGATTTGCTCTTTTATTCTTGTTGTTTTTCACATTAAAAAGTCATAACTGTAACTTCGGACATTCTCACATTGCAACCTCAGTCAAAGGACTCTGTTGTCCTCGGTCCAATAAAGGCTTTGAGAAAACCACAGGAAGAATTGAACAATACCTGTTATTTTCCTTCATTCCTAGAAAGTTAAAATTTCAAAGACTGTCATAAACCACACAGGTCTGATTTACCACAGAAAGATGGGTGTGCCATCCCTCTTGTTAGCATAATGATCAAAATGCATCCCCCTAGCAGCAGAGAGAGAGCAGAGGCAGAGGAGTTGTTTAGTTAAATATGTTAGTCTAGTCTCTCTGACTCATTGATCCTTATCTGATGAGCTTTGTGCAAGTTAAAATTGATGATCCTGACCGTGGCTCTGAATCATTAGCAGCCTTAACTGTGCTTTATGTTGATAAATCCAAGCTTAAGTTTTTAAGTATGTCTTTTTCTTTCAGTGTCACCCTTTTGTCTTTGGATCTATACTATGCATTTTTGTGACACTTTCAACTTTCAAACTAATGCATTAGCCAGCATTCTGCAGCCATTGTGGTCAATTTAGCAATAACAAATATGCAATATCTGAGTACACATTCAAAATAAAGGCCTTCGGTTGGTTTAGGCACCAAACCTGCTTGGTTAGATTTAGGAAAAGATCATGGTTTAGCTTAAAATAATAATTTCCATAAAACAATCAACAGTGACAGATCGGTCTCACACAGAAACCAAACCCTGGGTCACACTGAATCTGAAAATGGTGTGCACCGTTTTGCTTTGGTTGAGCAACATATTTTCTCAAAACAGTGTGTGACGGTAACCGTAGGTGTTACCAATCAGCAGCAACGTGTACAGTATGTAAAGGCACATTCAGAAAAAACTGATTTGTAATGAAAAGTTATCAGCCAGACATTTACTCTCATCTGCCATAGTTCTGCTTGGCAACTTGTGTAACAAAATTTTCTCAGACTTTCCAAGTTGTTGTTCTGACTAGAAGTGGCATTCATTTTTCAGATTGTTCAGACAGCACATGACTGCGCTGCAATATTATTGTATTAAAAAGGCAGCGAAGTGTGCTTGTGTACTCAAGAGAGTGTTCACTATTTCTGCTTAAATAAACTTTTTGCTGTTTTGTTCTGGCTTAATGCGGCTCTGGTCTCTTGAGTTAAAGTCCTGTGTTTGTCTGACCCGTCCATCGACCCCACCTGGACTTTCTTGCTCTTTATGTTATATTTGTCCTTCACTTTAAAGTCATGCTGCAGACTTTTAGTGTCAAGAGAAATACTGGAAATTTGTGTCCATGTAGAAGAATCTATAGCCTACACTTTGTGAATATTTCACAAACTGCTGTGATAGTGGGCTGATGGTTAAAGCTAGTACCAGGAGCTTTTGGAGACCCCTGTGGAGAAAAGCAGTAGTGTTTCCACCTTAATAACCACAAAATATAAAATTATCTGAATAAAAACCTCCTTCTGGCTAACATACTACTCACTGTAACTTTGGCTTGGAAAATTTAAACACAGGTTCGTTTCATCTGGTTTCACAGACAAGCCGACACATCAGCCTGCATTAAGAATAACTGTACAGAAATACCAGATCATCTTGTGGATATTCTCATTAATTTATGTAGGTCATTTGGAGACATCAGTAATAAACAGAGACTGTTTCATAACAAAATAATCCTTGTTATAGCTGTAAACACTATGTGATCTTTAAGTCCAAATAAAAAAAATTATTTTTCTTTTATCTCTGTTCATCAGAGAAAATCAATAAGACATCAACACTTAATTCACCTGTGTGATCTACATTATAGACCAATTACTTTACACGTTTTGGGCTCCGACTGCTGATCCTATTTGTACAAGATGGTTGCTCTGTTTTAATTGGCCGGCGATGGTGCAAATACCTGCATGTTAGTAAAGGAAGCTGTTGCATCAGATGAATGATCACATATAGATACATATACATGTATTCCTTCCTGTGTTGTTTTGTTTTGCTTTACGTTCATGTTTCAGATGCTCTCCGCCTGCGTGAGCTTGTGTGTAGGCGGAGAGGAAGCCACTTACTAAGCCTTCTGCAATAAACTGAATGTTAACATGAGCCAGGGTACGAGGGGTTGTGTGTTTCTGTTTGCAATGCTCGGGCAGATTACTGATTCGTCTGATTTTTGTGCATTTGTGTGTTTAGGGTCTTGCTTGCATGCATTTCTGTGTGTGTTTAATAAATGAGGAAGGGCAACAAAGGTTGAGCGCAGTGCTTGCTCCCCAGCTGGCTTCGTTGTATCATAGCAACTCCACATGAATAATAATCATAAACACACACACACAAACAAGCACACACACAATAATGAGCCATTCTTCTGCAACTACTCTGGATAATCTCTCTCAGCTGTTTATACTCTACGCTGAGATCCAGTTTACAGTAAGCATCCATTTACTTCATGATCATTTAAATGATGATTTAGATTCTAAATGATTTTGACATTTTCTACAATTGCGTATTTGTTTTTTTGTTTTTGTTTTTTCTGCTTGTGCTACTCCGGCAGCTTTTCTAATGAAGCCTACATGGCAATTAATTGATAATGTCCCATCCACCTGTTCTCAAACTCAGTGATCAATTTGGTAATTACTTAAAAGCGAGCTCCGCCAATTTCACCCATAAAGGTCACGGTTTACATCTTCAGAAGTGCTTGTCTTCTGTCTGACATCGAGAGAGAAAATAAGACAGGTTTGTTTTACTCTTTCTTAGCTCTCTTTTGTCATTCTTGACAGGGGCTTGGTGTTGTTAGGATTTCATCAATACCAATACTGCTTATCAACACCAGTATTCATCTATAGTCTCATTGATACCACGTCTTTATCTGATGCAAAAAATAAAGACATGACATGATAACATGTTAAATGATACAATAGTCTTTGAACTCGGATAACTGGGGTTGAGTGCTGTGGTCATCTCCCTACAGCTGAAAATATTAACCATAACCTCCACCATTTACCTGCACCACCGTTGCTGTGGCGGCATATCCTGGTATCTGTCACTGGTCGTGACTAGAGGTGCAAAAGTCTTGCGAGATTTTCTCATTGTTTCAGTTTAAAATGATCACTCTTGCAAGATCTTTCACAGGTCTGGTGTTATTTTCTAGAGAAAATATCTGCTGTTTCCTGCTGGATAATTGGATTGACGATATTAGACAGAGACCATCAGTACCTGATGAAAGCACCTCGTGGTGCCTCTTCAATTCTACATCAGATCATATGTTAGATATTGGTTGTGACAATAACCAGAAATAGAGAAAAAATGGTCAGTCTCCACACATTTAGGTAATGAAGCACTGTGTAAAATATACATTAACTTTGTAAGATATTAAACATAAAATAAAAAAAATAAAAAGAGCTGGCACTGTGCTGGACGAGACTAGACAATACTATACAATACTATATGATACTAGACTAGACAAGACAAGACTAGACTAGACTGTACTAATCTGTACTGTACTGTACTGGACTATACAAGACTCGACTAGACTAAGCTAGACTACTAGACAGGAATAGATACTATATAGTACTAGACTGTACTGTACTATACTGTATGAGACCCGACTAGACTACTAAACTAGACTAGACTTTATTATACTATAATTTAAACTTTATTCAGAACTTAAGATACATCCAGGTAACAACACTTACATTCTGCTATATACAGAAGAAAACTTTATACAAAACTTTCAATGATCTTTAAAAATATCTGCTGGTTGCATTTAGCAGTTGTGGTGGCATTGCAGTAGGTGCTTCACCAACCTTCGCCTGGCGGAGATGTGGACTCTACTGATTGACCTCTTCTAGTTGATACTTTTTCTTATCAATAATGTGATTATTTGGGTCAGGACACTACAGATTCGATGACAACAGCTGCTGAGTTTCTATACTGAACTCTGGTTTGCACAGACTCATATATCATCAAGAATATGGGCCCAGACATGCAAGATACAGAACTGTTTCCTTCTACAGTGGAAGTCAATAAAAGTCATGTGGACAGTTGGACAGTAATGACAAAAGCCAGTGAAGCTGCACTCACACTGTTTACAGCGTTTCAATCGGTGCAGCCCTGGTAGAAACAGCAGTTTATCAGTGCTTTTAAGAAAGTGTGTGTATCTTGGAAGGAAAATAGTAGTTGAATGAAAAGTCTTTTTATTGACCCCGCTGCCTATCTGTTTGGTTTGCTGCCAAAGCCTGTAAACACTCTTTGAAAGAAGCCAAAACATTAAAAAAAATCTGCTATTTCAGAAGTGAAACCAGCAGCTGCAGTTGTAAAGTTCAGCCAGCGTCTGTTCCTACCAGAACAAATAGTACCTAAAGCTGGAACGGTGGACGACTGTTGGTGTTTAATGTTTAAAATGGCTGATCTTTGATTTGTACCTCTAATTTTCTGTAAAAATATGTTGAACACCACAGAGCTACACTGAACAGAAATAAAGATTTAAAGAGGGGTTCCTCCTGAAGGACTGAGGTTCTGCCCAGAACCATTTGCTTCTAAAGAACCTTATTCAAAGAAATGGTTCATCAAGGGCTCTTTGTAAGACTCAGAGTTCCATTAAGAACACTTTTCATTCAAAGAACCCTTTTTAGAAGAAAGAGCTCTTCCAGGACTGTTGAGATGCTTGAAGAACTCGTTTGTCAAAGGTTTTTGTAACTTAATAGAGTTCTCAGTAGAACATCTTGGTTGCCTTTCTGGATAAATCCCTTGGAATATAAAAAGGTTCTCTGTAAAACCCCTGAGTAGGTTCTAAATAAAAACTTTGAGTATTAAAGGGTTCTCTGTAGAATCCCCTGGGTGGGTTCTAGATAAAACTTTTAGAATATAATAAGGTTCTCTGTAGAAATATTTGAGTGTGTTCAAGATAAAACAAAATTTCCAGCAAAAGTGCAAATTTCCAGTTTGTGTCATAGATAAAACCTCTGGAATATAAAATTGTTCTCTGTAGAACCCCCTGAGTGTGTTCCAGCTGAAACCCTTAGAATATAAACATTTTATTTTTCTGCAGAACTCTGAGTGTGTTCTAGATAAAACCCTTAGAATATTAAAAGGTTCTCGTAGAACCCTGTGAGTGTGTTCTAGATAAAACTTTTAGAATATGAAAAGGTTCCCTGTAGAAATCTCTGAGTGTGTTCTAGATAAAGCTCTTAGAATATAAAAAGATTCAATGCAACCACTTGGGTGGGTTCTAGATAAAACCTTTAGAGTATAAAAAGATTCCCAGTAGAACCCCCAGGGTGTGTTCTAAGGTGTAGACTTTAAAATGATTCTCAGTAGAACCGTCTGAGTGTGTTCTAGATAAAACTCTTAAAATATAAAAAGGTTCCTGATAAAACCCCTTGGGTGGTTTCTTTTTGGCAACCTTAGAGGGTGGAAAGGTTATGGATAGAACCCCCAGAGAGGGTTCTGGGAGGAACCATTACACCATAGAGGGGTTTTCTGTAGAACCTCTCAAAGGGTGTTCCAGGTGAAACCTTTCACAGATGGTTCTAGGTATAATCCTTTATGTTGGAGTCTGAGTAGAACCCTCAGAAAGGGTTCAAAGTAGAACCTTTAAAAAAGGCTCTACCAGGAACCAAAAAGGGTTCTCCTTTGGTGAAAGCCAAAGAGCCCTTTATGGTTCTAGTTAGCACCTTTATGTGGTTGGACTGAACATTTTCTGTCCTTCTTTCTTGTCTTCTCTCTTACTCTCCGTCCTCCTCTCTCCTCTTCCTCAGTAACTCTCTGTCCTTCTCAGTCCGGTTCTTCTCTGAAGAAAAGCTCAACAGTAAATAGTTGTTTTATCTCGGCTGTGTGTTTTTGCCATTAAGCTTCTTCCTCCCTGAGCCTCGTTCAGCTGGTTGTTGTAGTGGGTGTGTGCGTCTCTCTGTCTCTGTCTCTTTCCAAGTCAAATAAAAAGGTTGGGTCAGAGGGCTGGTCCAGCAGGGACTGTTCCAGCAGTCAACATGTCAGAGGAAAGAAAACAAACCGTTTTTAGAGAAGTTGGGAAATAAAGAGAGAGATCAGGGATTGTTTGTCACACACACACACTTCCTTCTTCTTTATTATCCTTCTTTCAAATACTTGACCTTTGCTCATCTCTCTTTTCATCTGCTGCTCTGTCTCCTCTTCCTCTTCCTCCCTTCTGTCATTTTGACACCCAAGTGACTTCTACACCTCCCGTGTCCATCACTCTCGCGCTCTCCGTCTGTCCGCCCGCTCTGTTTCAGGATGTCATACTCTCAAGCCTGCACGCACACGAAGTCCGACACCACGAGCGCCAAAATAAGCGACCCTGTTTAATAAACAAGCAACAGAGTGTGTGAGAGTAAGGAAGCTTTTAGTGGCGCCTCTTATCTCGTTTCCTCTTAACACACACACACACACACAGGAGAGAACACTGCACTGCCTCAAAGTCTGAATGTCGTCTTTGACAGTCATTCAGTCTCCTCACACACACACACACACACACACACACACACACACACACACACCCCGCTTTATTCCCTCTCAGTTACACACTCCATCCACCAACATAGACCGGCTGTTCTGTGAAGTGGCTCAATGAAAGAGCCCTAACAGTAGTTTCGGTTCGTCAAACACACATGTGTGTACATGCACACAACTGCTTTATATGAGAAGGTAAATTGCGGAAAGAGAAGTATGATAACACTTTAGATTACAGCCCACAATGCACAGTGTAATTCCTCCCAATTTACACTGTAATTATTTGTACTAGCTGTGCACCAGAACAGATTGTACCCTACTTGGCAACTGTGAGACCACAAAAATAAAAAGAATTTAAAAACAAAAGTCTGGTGGTCCTCCACTAAAAAGTTTGCAATTTGCACACAGATACTTATCCATACCCAGTCCAATTTCAAATTTGAACACATTTCACTTCATGTTTTTTGAAGGGTATGTTAGTTTGACTGTTCTTTCCCTTAAAAGTTCATGTAAGAAACAGGAATTCTGCTACCCAGGACGTCTGAAATTTATTTCTATTTCTTTCTCTTAATACTCTGCATTTCCCTCTACATCCTGAACTCAATTAAGAGGAAAAGATGCAAGCATGGATGCATTACAGAGAAGTGGAAACAGCAGGTGTGAGCAATTGTCTTCATTTCATGTTTGCATTCAGCTGGATAGGAGTCATGTTACATAACAGCTAAGGTATCGATTGAAATAACCCGCTACCAAGTAGTATTGAATCTTCTCCAGTCAAGCGATATCTGCTAGAGAATAAAATGACTATTTCTATGGTTTTGCTTGCAGCCAATCACAGCAAGTGTTATTTATAAAGAAAAATCACTAAAAGGGTACTGGCTTCAAAATTTTTAAACGATACCCAGCCCTATTACTGAGATGAAAACCAAACATTTCATGATTTTGCCTCTTCCTAATAAATTCTTATAGGCAACAAAATAATGGAGGACTTTAACTGTGAAACATTTATAGGCAATATCCACCGTTTTACAGATGCTTGACTAAAGATGAGTTCATGAGTTAATGCACACCTTCAAGCAGGTTCACACTCTGCTGTGCTGGACTGACGCTTGAGTCAAACTGAGTCAAACCAGTCAGCGCAGGTGAATGAGAAAGGGGCAAGAGTTGCACTAGTTACAGATGAAGGTGATGAGTCTTTGTTGCCTCTGCTGATAAGGAGCCAAAAATGAGTGTGTCCATCAGGATGTCATGTTCACATCACCGCCGACTGGAGCTGGAACCAAAGACATACCTGTGACTGCTGCAGAGTCATTTGTCCCAGGAGTGAATGCCGATTGTACCCTTTCCCACTGGAGACAAATGTCAGATGTTAGTGGGGTTAGTGCAGATGTGAAAGGGTCTTAATTTGGTCCAGCTAGGATCCTGTTCAGATCTCAGGTCTGTGTGAATGTTTAACACTTGAGTGAATCCAAAATGACTCACAATCAGCTCTGATCATGTGGTGTGTTATAATCATCACAGGAGACAATGTGGAGAGTGTGAACTACCATCTTGATTCTTCTATGACATTTATTGCTTCTCTTTTAGATTCTTCTTAATTGGTAGATTTTTGTGCTAAAAATGGGCTTTTCCAAAACAAAAGTCTCCAGATTTAGTTAGAGTGAATCTGAAAATGCTGATGTAGACGTCTGAACTTCCTGTGTCTTCTAATGTTGTCTGTTATCATCATCACAATCATGAAATAAGGATTTTATCACTGCAGTGCAACAGCTTGCAAGTGACTGCTAGTTAACATGTAATATTTATGAGCTGTGATTGAATCACTACATTTTTGGACAAGACAAATGGAAAAATGTGTAAATGAGAAGAACTAAATCGTGGATTTGGCTGCATGAAAACACTGTAGGTGATCACAGAGAGCAGAAGGGGACTGAACAGAAGTTTTTACATGTGTACAAATAGATTCAGCAGAAGATAGATTACTGGTTCACTTGTCTTTTACACTTTGATGTGTTGTCATGGAAATTGCTTTTATCTCCTGTGGTTGCGTGTGTGTGTTTGTTCATTAAGCTGATTATAGGTGAATTAGTTGCTTTTGATGCAGGCATGTACAGCAGGGGAGAAAGTTGAACACAGAAAGAGCTTGAAACCAAACCAGAGAGAGGAGAATGAGAATAACTCATAATGAAGGCAAGGGAGAAGAGGATCCAGACTGAGGCCATGCCACACTAATGTGGATAAAGTTGAAAGGGGCCTCAATACTGCAAAGGTTTTGTGGACGTTCGTGTTTTCAGATCATTAAAAGTTTGTGGTCGACACAACACCAAAACAAAACACCAAAGCAAAGACATAAACTCAGACAAACTTAAATTTCTTTTCAATTTAATATTGGCTTGATAACAAGAAAACATTTTCTGCCACCATCTGATGAAGAGTGTGGGTGAACTAATTTTAGAAATGACACACTCTGCTTATTTTTTTCAGGATATACAGAAGGTCTTTGCTATTAACTCTCTTTGTGATCACTTATTTTATGTGTCAGTATACTTGATCATTGCAAACACTGCAGGTTTGTCAGCACACCTGATTGAAATGATGAGCTAGTCATCAAGCCTCTGCAGGAGCCTGATAACGACCTCATCATTTGAATCAGGTGTGTTGGAGCAGAGTTGTTTTGCCCTGCGCCCTCCTTCCCAGACTTAGGGAGGATCTACAGGCTGCAGGACACTCACAACATCGTAAACTGACAACAAGTCACGACGAGTCCTCCACTGTAAGTTGATCAGCTGTTTAAAACTGTCAATTGTCAGTCAATGTAAAGTTAAGCCTGTTATCCTTAAAACAAAAGCACTCTGCTCTGAAAATGCCTGCCAGACTCCATTGACATTTTGCTCAATTTAACCGCTATAAGCATCTATGGCTTCTACAAGATTATTGATCATTTCTTATGACTCTCAAAGAGACACTTACTCATTCTGCAAATATTTGGCATGAATTTTAACTTTATTTAATGTAAAACGGGCTAACATAAACAGCTATTCACACCTGAAGTAGAAATTTCAAAGCTCCGGTGGCAGCGGTGATGTCAGAGAAGTGAGTATTTCAACTTAACATGATTATTTTATGATTTATTGCAGTAAATATATTACAGATTTCTCCATTAAATGCATAATGGAATATATGTATGCATACACGTATACACCTAGGAAATGATGCTATAGTGTATTTTCTGAATTTGCATCAGGTTGAAAGTAAAGAGCAGCAACATGATGGTTTTCACATTGAAAGTTCAACATCTGGGAAACAGTGTCCATCAACTGTGACTTTTTTAAGCATGAAATATTGATGTGAGCACAGAGTCCTCCTCACCTTGTCCTGTTTTGCGTGTTGCGTCCTGTCGGCTCGGAGTGTGAGCCGACCCTCAGGTGAAACAGCCTGATCCAGGATGACTGTGGAGCAGCTCCCTCTGTGTGGACACAACAGTCTCTGGTTCCCCGTTGTTTGGCCAGTCCCATTTCATTCGTTTCATTTTCATGGCCGGACATTATCCAAGAGCAGCCTTAAGTCCCAGCTGTAGCATGGCTCTTATCTGCACTCTCCTCCATTCCTCCTTTATAGCTTTTGTTGTGTAGTTAAAAGTTATTTGGAGATTAGTTACGAGGAAGCCTTTGTAACTCTGTAAAATCACTTCCAAAGTTATGGTGTTTTCAGTGGAAAAGTCCCATTTTGAGGTCCCTGCTGAGCTGCAGTGGAAAGATGGTAACACAGAACTTGGAAAGCCACACATTTGATTTGACTAATTCAGGCCACTGAAGCCTCAAATAAACTTCAGCTGAACTTTCCAGTCCATTTCTGCACAGAAGGAGGACTGTGGATTCGGTTATGCCTCCGTACTGCGCTTTATGTTTCCGGGTTGTCCATCCGATTCTCGTGAATGCAACATTTCAGGAATGCCTTGAGGGGACATTTGAGTTGTGTGTCATCTTGGACAGTGTCTCCCACCCGCTCCATGATGTGCTGGTCAAGCACAGGAGAACATTCATTGCAAGACTCATTCCACCGAGATGCACCACAGGAAGTCATTTCTGCCTGTGGCCATCAAACTTTTCAGCTCCTCCCTCGAGTGTCAGACACTTTGAGTCAATAGATTGACCCTTGTACTTATTTCACCCATGTGAGCAGCTATAACCCATCATTTATTATAATTTATATCTTCTACCTTGAAATACTGACCGAACAGTACAATCATTTTGTGCAACACCCTGGTACACTCTTAGAATTAAAGGTATCCTATTGGTTCTTGGTAGAACCTTTTATAAAGGTTGCACCTAAAACCCAACATAAAGGGTGATACCTAGAACCATCTGGGAGAGGTTTCACCCAGAACCCTCCTATGGTGTAATGGTTCTACTCAATTTTTTTTCTAGGGATTCTATCCAGAAACTTTCCACCTCCTAAGGGTACAAACAAGAACCCATCCAGAGGTTTCTATCAAAAGGGTTCTATCAAAAACCCTTATATATTCCAAGGGTTTTGTCTAGAACCCACCTGAGGGGTTCTACCAAGAGCCATTTTATATTCCAAGGGTTTCATCAAGGACCAGGGTAGGCAGGTTAACCGAGAACCCTTACATATTATCGTACAAAGAAACTATTGACGAAAAGAGGTCTTCAAGAATTTCAACTATCCTTGAAGACCTCTTTTCATCTTCTAAAAAGGGTTCTTAATGTAACCCTTAAGGACCGTCCACATATGTTCTAACTCAAGTGGATGGTGGAATACAGACTGCAGCTTTATAGTTGTGGTGTGGCTTTCTCCTTCTACTTGAGTTAGAATGATTTTTAGAACAATATAGTTTTAGTTGAGGAACCCATTCCTTTAAAAAAGGGTTCTTCAGAAGCAAATGATTGTGAGGTCACAGTGACTTTGGCCTGGTGAACCTCAGGCCTTCAGGAAGAACCCTTTTGGAACCCTTATTTCTAAGAGTGTAAACGCTGTCATTAATATTGCATTTACCTATTTATACACTACATTTCAACTGATACATCACTGTTCATGTACACTGTTATATATTGTCGTATACAGTATATATATGTATTTATATATATACAGTGAAATGAGGCTGGAAATGGAAAATCACCCTAACATATGACCCTAAACAAGCTAGCAGCTGTTACTTTCTCTTTTGTAGGTATTTATCTACCAAGATGATTGTGATTGGTTTAAAGAAATACAGACTTTCTACTCTGCTGCTTCCAAAATATAAGGCAGACTATGTGGCATTTGTTGCCTCATTAGCAGAGGTGCCTGATTTTACAGAGGTTTAAATCACCTGTATCCTCTCTCAAACCTCTTGGATCAAGGGCTTCTTTCAATTTTTAAGATGGAAAAAATCATAGGTATACATTAAATGGTTCACTTGCTACATTTAATAAAACTTGTGGACTTTTTTTGCATTTGCTGAGGTGTTGGTGTTTGCTGCTATCCCAGAATAACTGCTCTGATTATATGTTTGTAACAACACTTACAATTATTATTTATCTACTGATGGTGGGTTATTTCCCCCCTTTTTTTCTCTATTATACTAATTTTATATTTGACTTGAATAAATCTGGTCAGACATGGATGTAAATTGCAACTTGAGTGGTTGGCAGAGGCATACAAGCCTGAAGCAGTATCTCTAGTTTTCTTTCTGGTCTCCTGCCTTCTTTCAGTGTTTTTTTTTTATGTTCTGTTTTTATATCCCTTTTATTATTGTTGATCTCTCCCACTCTGCTTTTTCTTTTTACTTCCTCGGCTCATTCTCTTTCCTTCTTTGAAGAGAAAACTGATAGAACACAGAGTTCATGAGCGAAGACCTCCGGTCCTCATTTGTTTGTTTATATTCATTTATTGAGATGTAAACCACTGGTGGAGTCAAATCTTCCCGCTCCTGCTGCCTGTATCAGTGTGGACGCATGTGGACGCAAAAGGAAATTAACTTTGAAACTGTACTAAAACTTTTTTAATGTTCCTTGCTCTTTTGAACCGACTCGTGTTTCTTTCTCTGCCTCTGGTGTCTGTCTTAATGCTCACCACAAGTACACTCATACATATGAATAACATGCACATACAGCTTTGGCAACCTGTAGCTTTTCCAAAAAACCTTTTGTGGCTGCATCGTGTCTGGCGTCCTAGAGGGCCAGCGGTCTGGCATGTCTGCCATGTGTCAGTAACATCTCCAACTCCTGCCATGGCCTGTCATCTTTTTCTCAGGAGACACTTTTGGTGATAGACCTATTTAAAATTGTGTCCTGGAGGTTTAAACCACTTGGCCTGCAGAATGTGTTCAGACTGACAAATCTGTCTGTGGAGTTGTGCAGAGGAATGCCTTGGAACATTGCATCCCCTAAACATCCTGGGATTTATTGGCAGAATATGGCAGAAACTGCATATAATATTCAAAAGTATGTTTTCATTAGTGTATAATCACCTGAAAATAAGAATTGTTGTTTTTTTGTTACTATGATATCTACAAAGGGTCCATATCCTCTTGAACGGAGTCCAACATGTTGTGCCGCCATTTCTAGAGTAGACCAGAACAGACAAAGTTTTGCACAAGTTTCACAGCAACCGTAGGCTCTCATGCAAACTCACCACTAGATGCCATCAAATCTTACGCACTGGTCCTTTAATAATATGTCCTGGAGTCAAATTAACATTTTGTGCTAAATTATGACTACATATTCTGCAACAACTTGTTTCAAAGCTATTGAAGAGTGTTGAGCAAGTTTATGGAACTCAGTAATTTGTTACGGTAACAATTACTTCTCCCCCCCAAAAAATTGCTGCAATTAGTTTGTTACGTGCAGAGGTGGGAGCAAATCACACAGCAAGTCACAGAACACTGATGACCCCCTTCCCCCAGTTTCAACATTTAGGGAAAGTGGTCATGAAAAGTTGTCTTATTTTCAACATTAATAAGGATCTTTTTTCAGTCTTAGTCAAGTCCCAGGTCCTCAAATTTGTTACTTAAGCCTGACTTTAGTCAAATCATGTGACTCAAGTCCCCGATCTCTAGTCACTAGATAAAGTAACTTTTATGTTATTTTTAAATGTCTGTTTTGGTTCTCTTATTAAGACTCAAATAGCTATATCATTTCAGTTTGATTATATTATTCTAATGGCAACTTAAACATTTTTATCTATCATTCTACCCATTATCACTGTTAGGTGTTAATAATACACCCAGCCACCAGGGGGCAGCAACAACTGGCAAGCCTACCTTTAAGTTACACGTGGACACATGGACAGTTTATATTGGGTCACATTACCTGAACTGTACCGTGAGGTTGGGTGACATTACACCATAAATCGGGAAATAAGGTGCATTTGTCTGTTATGTCTGCTGTCCTCGGCAGTTGTCCGCTATTTTCAGGTAGGACAAAAGTAATGAGTAACGAGCTGATTTAAATTTCAGTAGTTGTAACTGTGTTATTAATTTGAAAAAATAATTAATTGCATGTCTAGTTGTCATTAAAATGCATTACTTCCAATCTTGCTATTGAAATTGTGGGTTCAGTGTCTCTGGTGAATATTATACACGATTTCCTCTACATTTTGTTTTTTAGATGTCTCTCAAAACTTCACAAACACACACCCCCGTACATTCATACGCACATGCACCACTGGTTTATACAACTGCAGTAGTTATGTGTTAACTTGTGCTGCTGCAGCCCTGTAGTTGCCTGGCAATGTACTGAGCTCTGTTCCAGAAATAAACATAACCATCATAGATGAGATGTGGAAAAGTATCTGGTGGTACTAATTCCTCTGCATGTGCTTAAGTGGAAAAGTTCAGATTTGCTTTCTTTCTTTTACCGTGAGAATCGGTGACATCATAATGTTGTGATTTACCAGAGCATGTCTATGAGGCTGTTTACACTTGGTACGAGCATGTGTCCTGGGTGATCCGATCACTCAGACCACATTTGGAGGTGGTCTGGAACACATTCAATCACATGCTTTTAGCACAAGTGGTCACTCAAGATGCAAGTGGACACGGATTGTAATGCCAGGTGTGAACTCACATAGGCTACTTAGAGTTGTCCACTTGTGATTAGCTCACCCACAGTGCATGCTTAAGTGATAGCTCGAATTATATGAAGTGGGGTTATATGAGGTACTTATTGCTATTCAGTGTATTACCTAGAGTAGGTGGCAGTGGACACATCTCCAATTTCGAGAAGTGGTAAGGCGTGCCAGCATGGAAGCTAAGCAGTGTACTGCTGTGGACAGGTTCAGCAGCAAAACATTTTAGCCATCTAAAAAAAGAATATTTTCAGCACTTTACTTTGCCATCAGACAGCCTTTCCTGACAGGAAACTGCTGTTATATAGATTGATAGATAGGCAGAACACAGGAGTTGCTGGTCTGGTCTCAATCTGTTGGTTTGTTTGTGTTTTCGTGTGGCTTTGTTAAAGCTGAACTAACCTTTAAAAGCACAAAAGTCTCACAATAACACACTAACTGATCAAGGCAACAACAGAGCAGCAGGTAAAATAGCAGGAATAGGAGAAAAGAAGTCTGGTTGGTTTTGAGAGAGTGATATTTGTCTTTGGCAGCAATCTCCTGTTCGAAAGGCCTGTCAAGGTAAAGCTGCAAAATTATTCTAAATATAACTGAATTGATACTAATTTTCTTTTAGGTGGACCTTTTTTAAGTGACTAAATTACATTTTGCTGCTGACTCTGTCCACAACAGTGCTTTGCTTAGTTTCCTACACCAGTGGGGTTTTTCCATCGGTACTTTTGGCCACACCAAGTCAAACCATGCTGTGCTGATTTGCATTTTCATCACCACCTTTAATGCATCGAGCTCTGCTGAGTCGCACCCCACGTCTGTGGTAATGTCTCGTCCACCTCGGCCAACCCGTGACGACCCCGGTCTTCCACTCCCACTTTTGCGAGACTCAACTCATGTCTGTGCAGGAGACCAGAAGAGACTTTTTAAAAGTCACTGTGTGTTCGGCTCTCAGGAGTTTTTCTTAACCTAACATGCCAGATGATTTGTTACACAGAACCATCAAATAAATTGTCCTTAGAAAGTGTGTAGAAAAGAGCGGGCACTTTCAAAACAACACGTTGCAGGTGATTGGATGGAACATCTGTCTATCATCATGTCTAACACGAGCTAACTTCAACCAGTCAGATCAAACTCTTGCAGAGGCCGACTAGGAGAAGAACAAAAACATCTTTTCCATCAAGAAAAGCCATCAGTGTCATTCTTTGCTCTTCTGTCAATGATGAAATACTATTCTTCTCACAGTGCGTATGCTAACTCAGGAGCCGCCAGTGTTTGTTCGAGATGAGTGGACACTTCTTGTCATTGTCACACCTAAAACCATGCCTGTAGTTGCCAGCAGTCCCTCCTAGGATGCTAAGTGGCTGCACCGCTTTTGGTGAAGACACAAACGAATAGCTTGAAGTCTGGCAAGATGGATTCTCATGTGATCTTGTGAATCCAGCTGCCTCAGAGTTTTGTAGCTTCTTATTGAATCTCTGTGGTTTTAAGTAAGCGTCTTTCCTGCATTGCTGTTTGTTACTGATGATGAAAACCCAACATTTCCTGATTTTGCTGCTGTATAATAAAAACATTGAATAACAAAATGACAAAGAATTTTTATTGTGAAGAATTTATAGGAAATTAAGTGTTCGTTTGCTGTTTTACAGCTGCTCAACTTGTCTCCAGTCAAAAGATGTGCCTTCAAGCTGGGAGCAGTGTTGTAATGGAGATGCAAATCCGTGCTGTGCTGGGCTGATGTGCCGAGTCAAACCGAGTCAAGCCAGGCCAGCTAATGTCTATGGAAAAGAGGTATAGGACTCCTGCTGCTTCTCCAAACTGTGGACGTGCCGACTGCCATCTACTGGAGGTAATACACTGAATACATGTACCTCCTACAACCCCACTTTAAATAATCCAAACTATCCCTTTAATACCAGGTCTAAACAGCCTCTTGAAGGCTGATTTTTCACTGTTCAAATCCTAACAATCATCAGTGTTTTTACACAAAAGAAGACAAGAATGACAGGCGTTTTTCCATAGGTACTGTATACATTTGAAAGACAGAGTGAGAGAAATAGAGATTCATTCATCATCAAGTGTGTGAGTGGGATGATTGCATTGGTTACGTGTGACTCATTTAATTAATGTGTCTATACATCAGTCTTTGCTGTGTGTGTGTGTGTGTGTGTGTGTGTGTGTGTGTGTGTGTGTGTGTGAGTGTTTGTATGTCTGAGGCAAACACATAAAATCTTGCCCATCTAGAGATGCGTGTGCGTATGTGTGTGTTGTTTGTAAGTGGGTGTTAATTGATGCATTCTCTCCTTTTGTCTGTTTAATGGAAAAGCACTTCTCATTAAACTGTCACTCACAAATCTGTGTTCATGTGTGCGTGGAACAAGAGAAAGACAGAAAGATGGGAGCAGGTCATTATAATACAGTGTGAAAGGAGAAGAGAGAGGTTGTAAAAGGGGAGCGGAGAGGGAGAGAGCGACTGCAGGAGAGGTGCAGAGGAACAGACCATTACAACAATTAGCGTGCCATTTAAAAAGCTTTCCTTCAAAGCTGTTTGATATTGAAATGAAGCAATGTGTCTCTGCAGGAGGCTGTTGGGAAATTAGCCTAACAATGCATTGACTGACACGCACACTCGCTCTTCATCACCTGTTGAGGGCTTGTTTCCCGCTCTCTGCCAATTCAGTCGTTTCATTTGAATTCATTTAAATCCAATTCTGTTCACACCAATTCAATTACGTTGAATACATTTCAGTGTTCTGTACCGATGATGAATTTTACTGTTGACAAAACATCACAAAAACATGATTACGGTAAAAGACAATGTTTTTTAGATTCAGTCTGTTTGATCTGGGGTGTGTTGCTGTTTTCTCTACTTCAGCTGTAACCTAAACATATGGAACCCTGTTCTCCTCGTTCTTGGCGTTTTCCATTTCTTCCTGTGGTAATAACAAGCTTCAGTTTTTTTCCAGAAATTTTGTGTCCACTTTATTAAGTTCACTAGTTCGGTTTAATGCAATCAAATCCAAATGTTCTGCCAGAAAAGCTACATAATGATGCCTAATGTTCATTTTTACTATGTATTAATTCTGTAATTGAGGTGTTAATTAGGGCTGCTGGCTGAAATTCGAAGATTGAAATTATCAGTTGTAGACCCCTCAATCGACTGAGATGTGTTACAATCACAGGATAACCCATTGATTCCACTGGACATGTTGCGTCTGCGCCACAGTTTTGATCCATCACACAGCTGCATTTCCATTCAGCAGCATTTTGCCCGCCTGATTCTGTTGACTTGCTCAGATTTTGCTGAGTTGGTCCTTTTTCCTTGATTTTGTGCTATTAAAATGGGAAAGTAGACTATGTTGTTAAATGTTAAATGTTTGTTTGTTGTCTATTTTTTATCATCGCAAGTCTGCACATGGTGTTTTATTTTGAAAACTGACTAGATTCTCTTTGCTGTTCCTGTATCTGACTTCCTGCCCACTCGACCTGCTCTGTGCAGGAATTTTTCCTGCTGGAATAACTTTCCACAGTATACAGCTTAATAAACAACATAAGGATATGATAGTTAAGTAATTAAAGAACATAAAACTAATATACACAGTAACTAAGGCTACACTTACAAAGACAATAATCTGTATTGATAGTGAAGGTAAGACTGGCTGATGACATGTTCTAATGTACATATACACTGAAAACACTCACGCATTTCGAGTCCACACACACATGCATCACGCTCAAAGCAAACTGTTGATCTTTAGGTTATTATAGGGTACAAGATCTTTACTGTAAACCTACTGTAATGGAGGAAATACTTTCCTAGGATTGGAGCTGTGAAGGCTCATTAGAGAAACTGAGTGAGAACTTTGTGACTGATTGGGAAAGTGTAAAAGGGGCAGAGCTCAGTCCACACCCTGCTGTGGGGAGAGGCACTTGGTGTACATTACGTGGCTCCTTCCCTGCCAAGCATACCATCATTGTGTACTCATTTCTGAGGGATGGGTTTGCATGCTGGAAGATTAGAAGTCTGTGGGTTGCAGGGCGAGGTTCTTGCATGGGGCTGGGACCTGACTGGCTAGGGTGGGGAGCAAGAGAGTGTTTGGTTGCTTCTCAGAATGAGGAGGAGGCTCTACCACAGGTGGGAACCTTTCTGTGCAGGACTGACAGCCCCACATCATACTACCAATACCAGGGACTCTCACTAACACGGATTCATATCCTCCCATAGACACGTTACATCTCACAATGCATTACATTAACTCTGTACATTTCACTTTATACTTCATCCTGTGAACATTTGGACATTCCTGGACAAACACTGCTTTTATTTTAAAAACAGACATGTTGTACATTTAAGTAAGTTATTTGTTCTATTTATATTAATGTTTCTTGTTTTATGCAGTGCTTGCTTTTATTTTCTTATTTTCTCTTACTATAATTATTGTTAGGCACCAAAAATTCTTTAAAATGTGAAAACCTACTTGACAATAAACCTTACCACTATCACCACTTTAAAACGTGGGTCAGGCTACATCCTCACTACTACGTTTTCATTTTAAAATGCATATGTTTTGCTGCATTTCTGGCTAATGTCCACACCTACATGTTTGGAAACACTGGGGGTTGTGTTTCAGTTTGGACAGGCAGAGACTGAGATTTTTGGAAACTATGACACAGACACCGTGCACTTCCTCCTGATTGGCTCACGACATGTCATCACCTGATTTGTCACACCACGGCCCTTACAGAAGCTGTGAAGCTGGCTGGATCATTTCAGTTTTAATGCTCTTTTATTTACTTTTAGTTTTAAAGCTCATTTTAAAGTTTGGGTCTCTTGAGTTTGTGACCAAACTTCATCTACCTTTTAATTTGAACCTTGATTACCTCGTACAAGACTGTGCTGTCAGCCGAGTCAACAGCCACAACAAAAAACGATCCACAGTTCAATAACTCTTGGACTTGGACTTGATTTAAAAATGTGGGTACCACAACATGATTAATGGAACTAACCGCTACTTGCAAAGTTAGCATGCTTGTTGTTTTAGCAGAGTGAGGAGGGAAGACTCCAGAAAACTGCTAATGAATCCGGACTGTCCTGACAAACTGTAAATGTGCATGCATGGCTGTGAATAATGGACTCCTTTTGATGCACCAAGGTTTGAAATTTGGCTAGCATATGCTAGTAGATAGCTTTGTTTACCCTGCTGTTAGCATGTTCATCCACTGTTTTCAGACACAAACAGACCAAGAATACAATGATGAAAAATAAAGACCAAAACACAATGCCATGACATTCTTTTCATAAAAATAGCATTATCTGGGAAGATTATGTGAAGGGCAGTGACAGTTCCCTGCCTCATCATTTCTTTTCCTAGAAGTCTGACTGACTGTGTTAGTATGGACAGACATTATTCTTAAATAGTACTAAAATGCCTATAAAGACAGTGTTTTCATCTTAAAGCAGCATTTTAAAATGACAATGTTGTAGTGTCGATGTACCGTCAGTCTTCTCAAGATGGCAGATTAAAGAAAATGTACAGTTACACACAATGACCTCCACCCACTGCACTCTTAAGTAGAGAGATGGATACATTATACATGTGTATCAAAAATGCACATCAATGCAATACCACTGTCACACACATTTCATCATTGCTTGTCATTGTCGAGTTGCTCTGGGTCAACAGTGTCTCTTTAACAGCTTTTCTATTCATGTGGAGTAGTGAATAGAGGAATTAAAGTATCTACAGGTTTTATTTATAACTGAAGGTAAAAGGGTTAATTTGACAGTTAACTGCTGTAATGTGAGTGCTGTATTGGACTGTATTGGTAAAAACAAAGCTTTACCACAAACCCAAGCTCTTAATTAATAATACAGTCTTCGTTCTGGGTTTATTTTTCAATAGACAGAATCCATGGGATACGGTTCATGAGCAGAAAAGGAGCTCAAGAAACTCCGGTTCTTTAATTTTTTTAAGCGCTAGCAGCACAACTGACAGAGAGAACATGTCTGAGTATAAAACCAGGACATGGGGGGTCAGTATGAACATATAAAAGCAGGTGGCAAAAGGTGTTGCTGGGATGTTCTGCTTCCCATGTTGCTGCTGCAAACTTCACTCAGACAATTCCAACATTATAAATACTTGCTAAAGCCTTTTTCACACATCCACTGTGACTCTGCACTAATCTGTACATTACCAGGAGGAGCTGAACGCCAAAGTCCGTGTCAGTTGCCCCAGACTCAACTCCGCCAGCTCCCCAGTCCAAAGTCTGGGTGAGCCACGTGTGTGAATAGAGCAGGACTGTGCGCCCGTGACAGCGCTGAAGATGTGCAATGTGATGCACGATTGTTGAACGGAATATGAATGAAAGATGCTACATATTTAATTGATAAGTAACATCAGCCAACAGTTTATAACTTAGATTTCACCCAAAAATCCAACATACGACACAAAATTGCAAACGGAAATCCATGTTTCAGTGCCCAGATTCCAGGTGTTTCTGTGAACTGCAGCGATTCATTTGCTTCTCTGATTTCTTGTTGATTCATACAGTTTATCTCACAACAGCTCTTTCACATTTTAGACGTGTTTTTTGTGTTTTTTTTGAGTTTCGAGCTGAACAACACCACTCGTCCCTGTGGGTGTAACCGCAATGACTCCGCCCACTGTGACATCATGTACAAACCCTCTCTATAATGCTAACAGACATCAGACTGTGCAGATGTAACATTAAATCATTCAATCACACCCTCGATTCAACCTGCATTTAATTGGCTGAAAATGATGGAGACATCTGATAATCTGGCCACACATAATTCCCCTTTTAAAAAAATGCATTTGTGTATCAAACAGCAGCCAGAGAGTCATCAAAAATCAAAAATGCAGTGTTCAAGTTTACAAACGACAGTAAATGCAGGTTTAACTTTAACTGTATAATAATAAATATTAAAAAGTAAGATTATCCAAATATTTGTTTGGTGAAAACTGCAAATAATTTGTATATTTCTGTTACATTTATTTAAAATGATTAATATTTGATTATGTATCAAAAACACATTTGTTTTACATTTATATACAATGATAAATCTTTTTCTGTGTGTTGGAAAACATTTTTGTGGAGAGTCATTTATCATGAAAAACATTTCTGATTTCAGTGCACATTTATGAATATTGAAACCCGTCTAATTTCCATACAATAGGCTTTTCTCTTTCTTTCTGTTTTTTTTTTAAAGTTCTGGTTCTGGATTTCATTGCTTTGACTTGGCCGACACTCACCTAAATATAAGGGTAATAGAGGTCACAGAGATTGTTGAGACAGATAGGCTGAATGTTTTAGTGTTTTCTCACTGCAGTGGCATGCGTGTGTGTGTGTGTGTGTGTGTGTGTGTGTGTGTGTGTGTGTGTGTGTGTGTGTGTGTGTGTGTGCTTAAGAGTCACAACCCATTAGTCTTGATGGAGTGGGGCAGCAGCAGGGGGTCACAACTGTGTTTATTAGGAGCCAGCCATTGTTTTAGCAGGAGAAAATAGTCCTCTATATGTGACTGTATGCTTGTATGTCCTTCCTGTAACACTAAAACTCTTTTAAAAGTTACAAAGAGATCAGATTTTTCTTTAAATTATTCTTCTCACCCCTCAGTGTCTTTAGTTTCTAATCTTTTTTTCTTTTTTGTCTGTTTCTGACCAGCAAACTCGACCTGCTATTTAAATGGCACCCTCACTGGACTGAATTATAGTACCGACAGCCTGGCCAACTAGTTTGGTCACTGGAGTGTTGGACTATATGGTCGACTTATTGACTGGCTAACTGACCAGCTGAATGACTAAGTGACTACTAAATGCCCCTTGCAGAAGCAATTCTTCACTGACCATTTGTCTTTTGTCTGTTTTATTACGGTGCCATAAAACAGCAGAGTGAGAGAAGAACCCTAAAGAGATGGAGCTGTAAATAGAGAAGCTGCGTGTGTCTGTGTGTGTGTTGGAGAGTGAGAGAAATGCTTCATTAAATCCTTTGTATTTCATCCTGCGCCTTGTTCTACGGCCATCCAGAGCTATAAAGAAGAGAGGGAGAGGCAGATGGAAAAGAAGAAAACATAAAAGATTGAGCTACAGTGGTCTTTTCCATTCTCATCGACACTCTTCGTCTTCGCCTCCCCATCTCCACTCCTTTCTCTTGTCGATAAATCTGCAAAATCTGCCCATATCTCAGAAAAATGCATTGCTTGTTAGACACAGAAAAAGCTAAAAGAAAAAGGGGTGTGGAAGTGGGAGGGAGAATTGTGAGAGAAACTTAACCAAGAAGCAAACACATCTCAGAGAAAGAAACAAAGAAAACACAGGTCAGCGAAAACCTTCGAAAATGTATTAAATTACCCACATTTAATATATAATGTGGTCACTAGAGGTCTTAATGTAACATTTCACTTTGCAGTAAATCATGAAATTGATTATGTGACACAGAGTACAGCCCATCTCTAATTAAAACTCACCAAATATGATGTCCCATCTAACAAATATAGACCATTGTCTTGGTACATTTTTTATACCACTCATTATCATTTCAGAGCTTTGCATTTGATGTCTAACATCCAAAATACTCCTTTGTTTTCTTCTTCTGTTTTTGGTTAAATAGTCTGGAACACAAGCTCAGGTCACAGTGATAAAAAAACAAACAAACAAAAAAACATGTACCTGCAGATACTTTTCAGAAACTCTTCAGTTAGTTTGCATCTGTGAAGCCTTTTCTCCAGTAAAAGTGAAACACCTAAACACTGGATCATATCGTTGGCTCTGGTAATTGTGGGCAACAGGGTCAAGCTCAGCAGCCTCCCAGTGAACATGGCTGGACTGGGACCAAAAACTGCCTCTGAGACCAAAAGAGGGACTAGGCTACAGAGGTGGTTTCCTAGCTGTGTTTGGCTCCTGGCACCCTGGGACTGAGTCAGAGCTAAAGGAGGTCGCAGCAGTTGGCAGCTGGCTGCGTTGGCAGCAAGTAAAGCTATCTGTCCATCTGTAAACTCTGTGAATGATCTCTGTACTGTATTCCCCGTCTGTCTCGGAGGCTGTTTTCAGTCCTGGTCTGGCCGTGTTCACTGGAGATCTGTTACGTTGCCCATTAATGGCAGCAAAAAGTTAAGGTTGGCAACAAATGAGCTAAAGCTATCTGTCCAGGAAACACTGTAATTTAATAACCAAGACTTGAAACTGAGCAGCCAAAACACATCAAACTAGAAAACATTTTCTTCAGAAAATATAATCCACTTAGCGCAGCTGCTATGTATCCACACATTACATGCTGTAGTGCTGAAGGAGGCACCAAAACAGTGTGATCATGGAGGCCAGAAGGATTATAAAACATAAACATAAAAAAATAACAGAAACCTAAAGAGCAATGATCAGAAGGACTGAGAGAGGACGAGTGTGTGGCTATGTTTGTGTGTGAGCATAAAAGAGAGATTTTATGTATTGGCTGTTGAGCAAAAGGCATTGATATATTGATATATTGATATATTGCTGTTTTCTCCTCTTCTCAGTCAGACTAAAACAGAACATCTACTTTAATCAGAACACAATTAACACAGCTGTTATTACAGAAGAAGAAAGCCATCAACATTTCAACTTCAAATGAACAAATTTGCAGTCAATAGATAATGGTCTTGTTTTTCATCATGTGGTCATGTCACTGAAAGCTTGTTTTCAGTGACAAGTTTTTATTTTAACAAAATAACGTCCCTTGATTTGTGGATTCATTCCTGCTCTTGTGGACAAATAAATAACTTTGTTGTGTCAAACTTAATGAAAGACAGTCAGTCATTCTGGTAGACTGTTACTGACAGTTGGCTTGTTCAGCTCATAAACCTCAAAAATTAACACAATTTCACGACAACAACAGCAGTGTTGTTGTCCGTTTTATTGTTCAGTCATGACGCCCGCAGCCTGTCAGCATTATTTAATGATCTTTGAGTCTTTGACCCAGATTTGAGCTCGACAGATTAATGATCAGACATGATCAGTCATGTCCCCTGTTAGCCATCTAAAGGTGACCTGACACCAGCGCATGTTACACTCCCATGGGCAAGCGTGTGTGTGTGTGTGTGTGTGTGTGTGTGTGTGTGTTTTCTTTTCTGAATGCATTCACAGACAGCGCACGTGTTTTCTTTAATGTGCTCACTCAAGCTTGTATGATAGCATTATAAGACCATAAGAGTCACTGTGTGTGTATGCGTGTGTGTGTCTGTGTGTGTGTGTGTGTGTGTGTATCCGTCTTCCTCTTTCCATGTCATCAAGCCATTCAGTGCCACATGACAACATTACACACTAGTATGTGTGTGTGTGTGTGTGGTGTCTGTTAACACACTTTTAGTAGGTCTGGGAAATGAAACAGCTGTTGACCCCCTCATCTCTTCTCCCCATCTCAGACGCTGTCCATCAGCCAACGCTCCTCAATCAATTAGTGTCCGCTAATATCACTATGCACACGCACGCGTGTGCCCATGTGTGCGTATGTGTGCGCAGGGAGGGGTTGGTGGTGGATGCGGTCAACCATCTCATTGAAGCGGCAGCTCCAAATCAAATTTGTGGGCCAGGGAAGCAACCCCTCATTTCCCTTTCTCATCTTTCCTTGCTCAAACACACACACACACACACACACACACACACACACACACACACACACACACACACACGGATGCAGGAACATGGTAGAAATGTTGAATGACGAAATACAATGTGCATACACATTCACACACTCACATAGACTCACAATCACACACACACACACACACACAGAACATGACTCCAGAATCTGTTTATTTCCTCATGGTAGATTATTATGGTAATCTGAAGGCTCCAGGTGCTAAATCTACCAGCTGCAGGAAATGGGATTTTACTGGAAGTCATTCCATCCGTCCATCCATCTACTCACCAATCCATCCATCCATCCATCCATCCATCCATCCATCCATCCATACCCAGCTATGGATATTCTGTCTTTATGCACCCTTTCAACCTCACTGTCTTCTATTTACAGTTTTTTTCCAGTTGCTGTGTTTCAGTATTACTAAGAAAAGAGTTCATGTGGTCATTTAATAGACATGTTTTAGTGCAACGTCATCATAGAGATGCACAAGCAACTAGGGGGCAGAAAGCAGCCTGTGCTGCAACACATTTAGCGACTTTTCAGACCCTTTTAGCAAAGTTACTTCTATAAAGCAAGTAGTGACTTATTCTGAAGACAGCGTAGGGGTCTCTCCCTTCCTCTCCCTCCCTTGGGCTGCTGTCAGGCAGAAGGATGGTCGTGTTTAGAGGGGAACCCCAGACCCACAAAAAAATCTCACAAGAGTGATTATTCAAACCGAAACCACTTTCTGGTGAGAGTTGTGCAAATGTTGAGGTGGACACGACTGAGGACAACACTGTAGGTAATGTTACTGTAGCCTGTAAACATGTAAATAATTTGTTTGAGCTCCTCTCTCACTTTTTCTCTCTGAATTTCTGGCAGCATGTCTGGCAGGACATGTCAGCAACCCATAAAGATTTTGTGATTTGGCTCCTTTTTGGCCAAACATGTATTTGAATAGCGAACACAGTGGGGTGATTTCACTCAGAGACCTGGTGACTGTATTGAGAATCAACTATTGTTAGCGAGCATTTTGCATAATATATGAAAATGATGTGAAAGACAAACAGATCCAACTCTGAAATGGCATTTCATGATTGAGACACAAACCATGCAAAGGAATGTTGACTGCAGTCTTTTGACCAGCTACAAAAGTCCTTTTGCCCCCTAAATGCGCCCACACTCTGTAACGTCTGTAAGCAAGAAACCCGTCTATGAATCTTGCATGTATGTTAGCAATCGAAAAAAATATTCCCCATATCACTGTTTTATCCATCCATCCGTCCATCCATCCATCCAGCTAGTTAGCCAGCCAGCAGCCCAGAGATCCATCTGTCTATCCTTTCCTCAAAACCAGACTGAGAAAATAGGATTTTCTCCAGAAAGCAACTGTGTATTCCTCCCTTTCCCTCAATCCTCTATCCATTCACATGTTCCTCTATCTCTGCCAGACTGCAAAAATAGGATTTTCCCTGGAAGTAACTCCAATTATTATATCACTCTCCCCCTTCTGGTCCACCCCCCCACCCCCCCTTCCTCCATCTTGCCTATAAATAGATGTGTAAAGACAACCGTATATTTGTTCCCCTGTTCCTCCCCTCCTTAATTCACATCATTAAAGTGGAAATCCTCAAGTTTGTCATTTTTAAAATTTGGTTTCTGTAGGCGGAGCTGTGCAATTACAGCATTCGCTTGCCTCCCACTTCTGCTTGTATTTATTCCAAACAAACTTCCTGTACGCCACAGGGTGAATCATTATTATCTATAACCACAATGAATGAAGCAATACAGACATTCATTCATGTAAATGTTCATGTAGGACCACATCTAACAAGCCACGCCTGCTTTCCTCCTTCACCCAGGCTCTTTCCTTTTCCCTTGCTTCTACTTTCGCTCCTTTTAGGTTGTGTTCACACCAACAATAGCACAGTAGTAAATATCTTGTCTGGTTCATTTACATGCACCACAGTAACTGGGTTGCATGACTGAGTGAGTCTTTCTCCTGTAAGCTGATTTGTTAAATGTCATGTAAACAAACACTCTGCTGTCTGGTAATCAGAGCAGGTGATTAGGAAAACCTGGTGTCCCCTCGATCCTACAGCTAGAGAGCTTTTTGCTAGTGTACAGACTTCACACAGATGGAGTGTTGCTGTACGAGCAGAGCAGGAGGATGAAAGAAGACATCCTTATACGTAGCGATGCATTCTCATATTTAGGATAATTCCGTCTCAAGTACAACAAAACCTCTAGAAGTCTGAATAAATCTGTTTCCACTACTGAATGTTTGACTGTTTGTAAATTTCAAACACTTTTGCGCTGTGAGGAAAAGTTCTGCTCTGCCCATTAGGCAAATAGGGACCGACTAACAGTCCCCTTACATGCTTTTTGTTGCAGGCTCTGCAAACCTGTGGCTGGTACACAGACATTACATGTGCCACATAAAATGAAACACTGCAGGCAACTTACAGGTCATGGAAGTATTACTTGACTGGACTTACTTATTTTTATTTCATCTCTACCTGCAGCAGCCGTCCCACACCAGCCTCTTGTTTTTGCCATTTTCAGTCTTAACTTGAACAAGTCTAATATTCTCCTCAGTCTCCTTCACTCCTGCACTGCCTCCTTTGCCCGCCTTAAAATTCTCTGTGCAGAAAAGCCAAGCCATTTCTCAGTCCCTCGGTCCCATCCATCCCATCTCTCTCCTCCTACCGTCAATCCTTCCCTCCAATCCTATAAGTATGGTTGCATAAAGGTCAAAATATTTTCCATTTTGGTCCCCTATAGGAGACGGAAATGTCAGCCGCACTGTATATGAGCTTTAGAAAAGCTTGGAAATGAGCTGTGTGAACAGGGCAGGCTCTACGGGAGTCCTTGGTGTGTGTGTGTGTGTGTGTGTGTGTGTGTGTGTGTGTGTGTGTGTGTGTGTTTGTGTGTGTGTGTGTGTGTGTGTGTGTGTGTGTGTGTGTGTGTGTAGTTTAGTGTTTCCCTTCTGGCTTTCTGTCGTGCTCATGGGTTGCTGTCCACCATAACCGCAACATGATATTTGCAACTAATAGTCCCCAGGTAAATGAAACAAGCTTAAAGCAGTATTAAATTATCTGTGTAAAATTCCCTTACGGAAACCCCACTGTGCGGTAAACCTGATTCTGTGTGTGTTTGCTTGTGTGTAATTGAGTATTGTTCCTGTAATTACAAGCTAAGACAACAGCCAGATCACTTCAAGGTGTTTACAGTCAACATTAGCATACAGAGGGGTATTGAGGAAGCAGAAGACAAACTGTCTCTGCATAAATTTAAATGAATGAAGGCAGGGAGTAAGGAAGGAAGGGAGGAAAGAGGAAAAGAGTTTGAATTTATAACAGGAGGAAGAGAATAGAAGAAGAAAATACTGTGGTCTAAGAAATAACTCCTATAAGAAAATGGTTTGAGGGGGAGTTTGAAATGTAGACCGTATCGACAAAGAGCAGCCTACTGGCCCTGCAGGGTACTTGGTACTTTAGTCAACTTCCTCCTTTGCTTTATAAAAGCAAAATATACAGTCATATCTTGAGTTAGGTAGTGTCAGGAAAACAATAGCAAACTTCCTAGCTAACGTGGCAAACAGATGGCTTGCGAGCTAGCTAATAATTGCTGTAGATTAGCTAGCTAATTTGCTTGCATTTTGCTAACATGTCACATGACTTGACATCTCCCAGCAGCATCCTTTAACCCTCTCCACCTTACTTATGACAGAGCCACAACAATTGATTGATTAATGGATCATCAAATCAATCAACAACTATTTTGACAATGAATAAATAGTTTGAGTAATTTTTTAAGTTAAATTCTCTTTCTAAATTCGCAGATTTCAGCTTCTTACATGTGAATATTTTTAGTTTTCTTTAATTCTCTATCACAGTAAACTAAATATTTTTGAGTTGTGAGTAAAACAAGACAAGCCCTGTCATGTCAGTAGATACACACCACTTTTTGCTTTTTTACAACTAAATAAAAGCTACATTTAGTATAATATAAAAGTAGAATTTTTACTTGAGACGCAACTTAAAATGTCTTGTTTAACTTATTTAAATTACTATAAATAAATCAGATTATTTTCTTCTTGCTTTACATCATCAAGTTACATCATCTTTTCTGTTGTGTACTAAAACACACACAAACACAAAAACTCTACAATGAATTTTGCAACCAGTAACATCATCACTTTAGGAGAAATACACATGTATAAAATTAAGAATTAACCTTAATCACATCCATTTTATCATGGAAAACTGGTCTGTACGCTTTAAAAAAATAGTTGAGACGACTTAAAATTTCAAAGCAACACGATGCAATTGATTTGATAGTTTTGAGCCCAACACAAACTCTCAAGTTTTGAAATAAACTTTTTGCTGATCTAAGATCTTTAGTTTTGATCATTTACTTTTCTTCTTTAGATAAACTTGAATCTTTGAGTTTCAGAAACTAAAATACAGTTAGTTAGTTTTAATTGAATTTTAACTTTTACTTTTACATCAGTGAATTTACTCAATATTTTTCACAATAAATGTTTTCAGTTTCCAACATCCAAAGCTTAAAGTTTATCTAAAGACGAAAAATAAATTTTCTCGACAAAAGATCAGTAGTCGTTTAAATACAATATTTAAAAAAGCAAACAAACTAATAGTTGGTAAACTAACTCAAAAATCTTTTGCATTCTGTTATGTAGAAATTTTGACTTTTCTCAACTTTTCATTTTTACAGTGTACATCTCTCCTTTAAAACCTGAGATATGGAATGTAATAGCCATTAAGAAGTGTAAAAGACAAGAAGAAAGACGAGAGCAGCTTTATGCTGTAACACGACTCACTCACACACTCCGGTGCAGTCTGTGTAATCAGCCCTCTGAGGGGTTAGAGGCCATTTTATCAGCGTTAAGTTTCCTGACCCGTCATCTTATCAATGATCAGAGTGTGTGTGTGTGTGTGTGTGTGTGTGTGTGTGTGTGTGTGTGTGTGTGCGTGTGATTAAGCGACTGCTGATAATCCTATCAGTTTGTGTCGGCTACGACAACAAGGGATTCCCCCCCTGCAAAGAAAAGCAGTACTGTGCTTTCTACTCCTCAGACACATCAGACAAACTCACATATTTCCCCGAGGCTGTTGTTGATAGTGTCATTAGACACTAGGCATCCTGTTTGTTGAAAGTGTGTGTGTGTGTGTGTGTGTGTACTACATACTAGTGACCGGTGACCCGTATTTCTCTGTACTCCCAGTGTTACAGTTGAGTGACTTGTCCATAAACAGGTCTGTCTTTTGTTTCTCTTTAACAATACCAGCATACATATGACTGTACTGTCTGCAATTGGAAGGTAGTGGATCGTGAAAACTGTGTGTGTGCATGTGTGTGTGTGTGTGTGTGTGTTTTTCCCATGCACTAAAAGTACAGTTAGTTCCAATTACTGAGATTCTATTGATGGGGGCCTTTAATAGAGAAGAATGGGGTGACTAATGAACTGATGTGGAGTTAGAATAATAAAAGAGGGAGGAAAACAATAGAGGGTGGTGAAAAGAAGGAGAAGAGAGCTGAAGGGGTGTGAAGGGTGGAGTTTAAAGTGGGGTTTTCTCTCCTCCTTTCCCACCTTTCTCCCCGCTGTAAGCTGTCTTGTCTTGTCAGGCAGTGACTGATGGTGCTAAACACAGAACCTCAGCTGTCGCACCAGAACCATGTAACTGTAAAATGTCAACTTTAACAGAACGGCGAAAATAAATCCCTGAAACCAGGCTGTTGCTTTGGCTTAACGTCTGTGTGTTGCTTTGGCTTAACGTCTGTGTGTTTCCAAAGATTTTTGTTCTGTTATAAGATAAAAAACATTGAATAATTAAAGCTTTGACAAGTTAATAAAAGCCATCAAGATAAGATAAGATATTCCTTTATTAGTCCCACAGCGGGGAGATTTTCAGTGTTACAGCAGCAAAGTGGATGGCAAAACATAAAGAAGCATCAATAAAAACATAAAAATAAAATCTAAAACTATAGCAAGAAGAAATATAAAAAATAGGAACACTTTAAACAGAGGAAATATAAAAAAAGGAACAGTATATATGATATAAAGAGACTCAGCAGCTTAATTATCGCCACTGCACAGATCATGTTGATGATTGTACACCTGATTATTGCACATTGAAATGAAAAATTCGCCTGCATGAAATATTGCAATCAATCTTTTTTTTTAAATTTATCTACATATCCCAGTATCACGAGTCATAATTTTGCCTGAACGGGTTTTATAAGCGACAGCAAAAGGAAAGCCTTTTTTTTGCTTGTTTGCCATTGTAAGTACACTGTGGCTGGTTAACGTTGTCATACACTCGAACAGAACAAGGTCAGAAATCTGTGGTCCATCATGTTGTGAAGTAGTTCACACTTTTTTAGATTAGCTGTCCTTCAAGGAGGGACAAAAAGCTGTTGAAGGAGAAGGGCTTTAATAAGATGAAAAACTCCTGTAAACAAAGAAGAGATGATGGTCAGGCAGCAGAAAATAAAATACTACATTTGCAGGTGGCAAAGATAATTTCCAATGGTGTGCTTATGTTTGATTTACTGAGCATAAAAAAAACCTTGCTTACACAGGTTCCAAGAAGCCCATTTGGGCCCACTTAAGCCCCTGTGATCTATAAATCTGAAATTAACTTGATGACACCTGCCTCGCAATTGGCAGTTTCCCCTTATATAATGCAGCACAAATTAGAGTTCAGCCAGGAAAAGCCAGGGACCAAAACAGAAAAGCAAACCTTATGGAAGATGAGATAGCAACACATATTATTTGGTGGAATAAATAGTGGGTTGACAGACAAAGTCTAATTCCAATGGCATTGTTCATAAAGCTAATGCAAAGTTCACCACAGGTTTGAGCACATATGGTTCCCAAACTGCAATGTCGAAACATGACCAGCAGGAAAATCCCTTATGTTAAGTCCAGATCTTGTTAAGAAATAAGATCATTAGCATGTCAAAAGTAAGGTTTTATTAATAACTACTTAGACTTGGTCTTCTGCCTGGAGGCCTGAACTTGATCCTGAGTTCAGTCATACTCTCTTCTCTCTCTTGAAAGCACAATGGGCCTCATGCATGAATCGTTCAGACACACAGATTTGATCCTGAATTGTGAAATTTCACATTGAAAGGAAGACGAGCATACATAGCACAGATTTAGCTGTTTGTCACTGTTAACAGTCTCCAGTCTGCAGTGTAAATCACAGATTTGTAGAGTGACACTAGACTTTATGATCAAAGAAACTTTATATCACATCGACACTTCTACTCATATTCATACACCGCCTTTCTCAAGCTCAGTCTGATCACTTTGTCAGTCTAGTAGTAAAAGACTTGGCAGTCATAGTCACACACCAGTAACTAGACATATAAGCAAAGTAAATTCCAAGTACAAGAAAGAAAAGAGAAAAGTAATTTAGACAACCTCACAACAAAGCTCAATGGCCATTCATCCTGTAGACTTATAATCACTGTTCAGCTGAGATTCTATTTATGCAGGGCACTCTTTCATTTCAAACAACAGCTGTGAGAGCATACATTACATTCAACATCTAGTCCTAAAGATAATTAACACTCCAGTTATGAGCCCACGACTCGTGCGATCCATAATTTCTACAGTGTAATTTCAGTCCATTTGAAAAAGTGTTTGATACCAACGTGATACCTACTCCAAAAGCACAGGAACATTTCAATTACAGGACTCAAAGTCAGTTTGACATCTTTGCAGTGCCTGTCATTTCCCCACTGAGGAACATGAGGTGCTAACTGCTGCTGCTGCGCTACCAGCTGAGTCAAACATCCAGAGAGGACATCCTTATCTACAACCACAGAAAGAGAGAGAAGACACAGCGAGAGGGGAGGGGAGGGGAGGGGAGGGGAGGGGAAGGGAAGGCAAGGGGAAAAATTATGGCAAGAGAGAGCAGTAAATGAGAAAGTCAGACAGAGGAGAGACAAGAAAATGGTTCAGGATGAAAAACACAGAGGGAGAAAATGCAGTAAAACAGAATAAGCGTCAAATAGCAGAGGATGGAGATGAAAGAGAGGGTAAAAGATAGTTACATGCTCAATATGTAAGTTATACTATGTAAGTTCTGCCACTAGGAGTCTCTCACATCAAATAATAATAAAAGACATACAGTAGTTTGATGACATCATGAAGTAGTGTGGGATCATGGGAGTTGCTTTCTTCATTATTAAACAACCGTCATTGCTGATGAAAATCAGGCAGGAATCATGTTCATGGATGAGGTAATATTAAAGTTTTATTTTACCAAGGAAGGAAATTTTATCCAAATCCATGGCCACCGCTGTTATCACACCAAAAACATCCATAGCTGCCAGCAGTCCCTCCTAGGACGCTGATTGGCTAAACCGCTTTTGGTGCAGACACAAACGGTTAACTTGAAGCCTGGCAAGATGGATCTTATGATCTTGCAAATCCAGCTGCCTCGCAAGGTAAACGAATCATGAGAAAGTATGAATTATCTTTCAGACATAGATTATGTTAATGGAGCCTGGCAGGCAGTGAGGCAGGCTGTCACTGAACTCAAACTCAGAGCAGTGGGCTTTTGTTTTCAGGATAACACGCTTAACTTTACATGGACAGACAACTGAGTTATAAACAGCTGATCAGCTCCTGTTCAGTGTCTGTGCAGCCTGCAGGCAAACTGCCTGAACTTCGAGTCAGGGGAGGAGGAGACGTGGGGGAACAACTTGCTTCAACCACAGATTGTGTATTAAAGGGAAGTCAACCTATTTAATATAGTGTTTATTGCTCCAATTCACTATTTGGACTATTTGCACTATTCTGTACTCATTTTTAATGATAGAGACTTGCACATTTTAAATGATAGCGAGAACAAAAGGGAAAAAGAGACAGAACCCTAAGAGAGAAAGCTGGACAATAAAGTTATTAGAAAGAGCAAACACTTTTCACTCAGCTCTGACAGCCTACTGTGATCCCTGGACACTGCTTGTTTCTATGTATCGGTGAACGTCTGTGCTTGTGTGTGTGTGTGTGTGTGTGTGTGTGTGTGTGTGTGTGTGTGTGTGTGTGTGTGTGTGTGTGCGGGTGTGTGTATATTTGTCTTTTTCTATCACCTATGTGTCCTTGCTAATAGCTGAGTGGACTCCCTGCAGGCTCCACAGGCTGTACTGTGATTATCACCCCACTCTGTTGCGCACACCACACAGAAACACACACACGCACATGAACATAGTATGATCGACACAAATGTACACAATCCTGCACACATAAAACACACAAAATGCACATAGTTTCCAGCAGAATTGTGCATAAAAGTATGTGTGGAATATATTTCCAGCATGTATGTTGACTCTTGTGCTTGTCAGCCTCTCTACACTTTCATCCATGTGGCTGTGTCCGTGCATCTCTGCATGTGTGTAAATCTTCACAGATCTGTGTGTCTATATCTGTCCTGTGCTGTGTGTGTGTGTGTGTGTGTGTGTCCCTGCAGCATGTCTCAGCTCAGCTCCTGCAGTAAATGAGTATGTCAGTGCAGCCCATGTTAACTGTTGACACACTAATTTACTGTGGCTTCCCGTAAGACCTGCTCAGTAATATGGCTTATTGATGAGGCCACAGGGAGTGTGTATGTGTGTTCTGTGTGTGTGTGTTTGCATTACTGAGTGTTTTCAGTGCTTGTGTACCCACACCAGCGATGAAATATCTGCTGCGCTACAGATAAATATGGTCAGTCCGTGGGAGATGTATGCACACATAAATATTTACTCTCCGTGTGTGAATGTGTCTGTTTGTGAGACACTTTGAGAGCTGTGGGTCAGGTGAATATCGTGTCCTATCTTGTTTTTCCCCAATGATTCGATTTTCCTGCATAGACTAGAAAACGCTCTTAGAAATTAAAGTGCTCACTAGAACCACAAAGTGTTCTTTGGTTAGAACCCACTCAAAAAAATAAATAAAGTAAGAAAGAAAAAAGAAAAAGTATGACAGAAAATCCAGCCAATACAAACACTTAGAAATAAAGGTGCTTACTAGAACCAGAAAATGTTCTTTTGCTTGTCTACATGGGAGAGCAATTTTTGGTTCCTGGTAGAACCTTTTATAAAGGTTCCACTTGGAAACCTTTCAGAGTATTCTACCTAGAATCCAATGTAAAGGTCTACAACTAGAGCCATCTTTGAAAGGTTTCACCCATAATCCCCTACAGAGAACCCTTCTATGGTATAATGCCTCCACCCAGAACCCTCTTTGGGGGTTCTATCCAGAACCGTTCCACCCACCTTCTAAGGGTGCAAAAAAGAACCCACAAGGGGGTTCTATTGAGTACCTTTTTATGTTCCAGGGGTTTTATCTAGAACTCACACTCAGTGGGTTCTACACAGAGCCTTTTATATATTCCAAAGGTTTATTTAGAACACACTCAGGTGGTTCTACCAAAAAGCCTTTTAAAGTCCCAGGATTTTATCTAGACTCACACTCAGTTGGTTCTACAGAGAACCGTTTTATATTCCACATGTTTTATCGAGAACACACTCATGGAGTTCTACCAAGAACCCTTTTATGCTCCAGGAGTTCCATCTAGAACATACACTTAGTGGGTTCTACACAGAATCTTTTTATATTCCAAGAGTTTTATCTTATTACCACCTGGGGGTTCTACTAGGAACCTATTTATATTCCAAGGGTTTATTTAATCACCATAATGGTGATTATGGGGTACTACTGGGAACCTCTTGGGATGTAAAGGGTTTTTAATGGAACCCTTAGTCTTCCAAAGAACCTTAGCCAAACCCCCAAAAATGGTTCATTAGAAGCAGGTGGTTCTGGGTAGAACCTCAGCCTTTCAGGAAGAACCATTTTGGACCCCTTATTTCTAAGAGTGTAGAATAGAAGAGGAGAGGAAACATGATCTGTGAGCTGGGAGAGATCTTGAACAGGAAATTGGACAGTGGTGAAAAACAGGACAAAATGCAGCCACTGCAGCGTCTCTGGAGTCTGGCGGTGCCAACAGGTTGACACTACACACACTCATGGACAGGTAAAAAAAAATATCTAATACACCAAAGAGAGCTTCCAACTATGCACTCAGACGGACATCTTTTAACTCTCCGACACGCAGACGCACACACAAACATTTATTCATACGCTCTGAGGTGAGGAGAGGTTGATGGACACGGAGCTGCTGGTCCCTCTGAGATCACCACATTCTCCATGTGCCATTAACCTCAAAGATGGATGGAGGGAGAGAAGCAGGGGAGGCAGAAGTAATAATCAGGATGATCAGGAGAAATCACAGTAAAAACTCGTAACATTTTGGTTATTACTTTGAGTTACTTTACTTCTACTACTTTGCAACCCAGTCCAAAGCTGTTCAAATGGTGAGCAAAAAACAACACGACTGATGCTGCTGATTTGTAAAAAAAAAAAAAAAAAAAAAAGGAAGAAAAACAGCTTCATGCACGGGGGGTCTCAGGCCAGTTGGTCTATATCACTTAACCCTGACTCTGAATCCTACTCGGCCCCTGGAGGGACAGAAAGGGCAAAGAGGTGGAGGGTGGCAATGTGTGGAGAGAAGAGAGGAAAAGAAGAGCAATTTGAAATACAGTGAAAGAGAGATGCACAAAAGAATCGGTTAAAATATGAGTAAACAAGGAAGGAATGCTTGCATTAAAAAATGCATATAATCAATTTATCAAATCAAGTGAACATGAGGGAGTGATCGAGGATGCAGTGTGTTGGCAGGGTGTGGACAGGGAGAGTAGTGTTTGTCGACAGGCCAGCAGACAAGTTCTTCCCCTGACGCAGAGCAAGGATCACCTTACCCTCTACTGGTTTCACAGCTCTCTTGCAACACACACACACACACACACACACCAGAATGTTTTTATATAAATGCATTTGTGTTATACTTCTCTCTTCTCAATAACTGACCCTGATAGTGTCAAGCAGGGCTGCAGGAGAAATGGCAGAAGAAAAAAAAACTTTGGCACACATGAGGGTCATGCAACCTGTCAAAAATCTCTCAGTTACCGTGGAGAAAATAACATCTCAGCCTTGACTAGCCTGTTGAAATGATTCGCTAATGACTGCTTAGAATAAAAAAAACTTGAATATTGCCATTGAAACAAAACTTTATATTGATTGTTTGCTGTTTGACCTAAAGATGTGACCTCAGCCAGCAAGACACCGTCGATCAACGGACGAGGAAACGAGGGGGGCATGATATTGTTTAAATATAGTGAAAACAGTGCACATTTTCATTCAGTCTCTCCTGGAAGGCATTCACAGGGTTGTTCACATGAAAAGCGACAGAAATAGTTGTGTCTAGAGAGAGAAATTCAAACCCTGGTTTCTTTCTCACCTCTGCACAGCTGGGCAATCACAGCATGAAGTGGGTGCGAATGTCAGATTGTCAGTTTTTGCAGTGTGAACGGTGTCTTTCTTCTGTTTGCCTCATGATTGACGTGACAAAAGATGAAAGCTGTAGCAATGATAACTTTCAAGAGTTGTATAATCTGTATGCCGAAGAATTCTAAACTGCTGAGCAGTGTTTTGGTGGCTAAATATAAACCTTCAGACTCATTGTTACCTGTTGATCCCACTGGACATGACACAGTTTTGATCTGTCCTCCAACTGCTTGTTGGCTAGTAGGCTATGTAGCTGAATACTTTATTTTTATTGTTTTTGTGATTGTGAGTCTGCATGAGGTCTTTTTATTTGACAGTGGCGTCTTTTGTGAAGTGTCTCAAAAATGTGAAACACAAGAGCACATGTGTGGGAAATGGATTAAACTCTGTCTTTATCTGTGTACATAACATAAGCTGTGAAAGTAAGCATGTCTGGCTAATTAATGCTAGCTTACTATCTGTAGTAACTTTACCTCCAGACAAACTTCTTAGGTACCACTGCATCTGCATTTGTAATGTGGGGTGTTTGAGGAGGATTATGTGGGCTGATGCAGAATCCAAGCGGGTCAACAACAATGCATCTCGCTCTGGCTAGCCGTCTCAGGCCTGAGGCGGGTTAGCTTAGCTCTTATCCCGTCTGTCTTCCACGGCCTGTCTGCCACGCGTCTGGCTGGGCGACCATCTCAAGGTCTGTTGCAGTAACCAAGTTAATGAGTGTATTTCTGTCATATACCATGTAGATATACCTGCTGTATTTCACTATCCAATCATTGTTTCCTGAGAAGTAAACTAGCTTTAGCCTCAGTCTTTTAGCATTAATGTTGTATCATATACGCAGCTACAAGGTAACGTTACACAAACACTTTCACGGGGTTCTGGTTTTAAAACATATCAGATGGAAACATTAAAACGTCAGCTGGAGACTTCTCAGCTGACTCAAGTTGAATTAGCATTAGCTTACATCAGCTAGCTACACTTATGAAATCTGATTGTAGGTCATTATTTTAGCCAACAAAATCCACAGTCATCAGCTAGAAATGAGAAGCTGCTTTTGTTCACTTCTCTAAGGAATCAAAGTCGTATTTTTAACAAATACTCCCAATTTTGATGTTAAATCTGCCACCTTCATCACCATAGACTGCATAACTGCAGTGCCAGAATAGAAAGTTTGACAGTAACTTAGGAGGGTGGTGCTTAGCAAAGGGTCATTTGTTTCCACCCTGTTTTAGCAGCTGGGAGATGATCCTCAGTCTCAGTTCAGTGAGGTGTTCAGAGACCGGCTTGGGAGTCCACTCAAACTGGCCTTCTGAAAGTCAAACAGTGGCAGTTCAAGACCAGTTTCACCGTGGTGGGGGCGGGCTGGGACCAGTTGTTTTGCTAGAGGGATATCTGACCTACATTGTAATATTGCACATAGTCTCAGTTGACACCAGTTATCATCAACGCTGACTGCACCTCCACGTGGAAAATACCAAATTTTCCCTTTAAAATAACAACTTTGCTGGTAGTTTCCAGTAAGATCAAACACTCAGACTGACTGACTGTGAGGACAAGCAGCATTTCTGTCCATTTCCCCTAAAATGGACTTTCAGTGATGTCAGTGGTGACTTCTGGGAAACCAAGTCTACTGCTTGGCAAGCAGAAAAGGTGTCATGGATTAGCATATCCTAGTTTCACAACATACTGTTGTAAGTTATACAGAAGAATGCGTGAAGGGAAAGTCCAGAAGGCTCGAGTCCCTGTGGTGAGTTGGTGTGAATTCAGAATGATTTGCAGAGGTTATTACTTACTTTTCCTTGCCAGTGTCTCCCTGCCAACTTGGGGAATACTAAAATCTAAGGTAATAGCATTCAGCTATTCTGTTCCCCTGTGAAACCAAAACTGGAACTACAATTGTATATTGTCTTCATTATTTAACTGAAGGACTGAATGCTTCTCTGTTAGATTGACCAGTAGAGCTGTAACAATTAATCGATTAATTGATTATTAATCAATTATTAAATTAATTGGCAACTACCTTAGTATTCAATTATCGTTTGGAATCTTTTTTTTTTTTTTAAATAAAAATGTCCAAATTATCTGATTTCAGCTTCTCATATGTGTCCTCTTATGACAGTAAACTGATCATCTTTGCTGTGGAAAACAGTGAACATTTTTACACATTTTCTTGCATTTTGTGAACCAAACCATTAATTGATTAAGAATCAATTAATCAATTATTATTAAAAGACTCATAAGTTGCAGCCCCAGTAACCAAACGTCCTTATGTAGGCTCTAAATCCTGCTGTTAGTCAGAGTATAACTGATGTGTTTTCAATGGTCTTTTGCAGTGATGAGGCTCGTAAAAAATGGATTGTGGATGGCATTTGACCAGATGACAGAGAGGCAGTCACCAGAAGAATTTCTGATTTTAAAAAAATCTTGAAAATGTGTTTGTAAACTGCAGCTTAAAGAAATAGTTGACCCAAAACTTAAAATTAAGTCATTATCTGCTCACCCTCATGCTGACTGAGGGTTGGGTTTAGTTTTTTAGTCCTCAAAACACTGCTGGAGTTTCACAGTAAAACAGCGCTGCAGGATTTATCAGTGTAAGAAACAACCAACAAAAGGTCACCATTCACTTACACTGTTTGAGAGATTCTGCAACACTGTTTTCCAGCAGTGTTTCATGAACTAAAAAACTAAACCTGACCTTCAGTCAGCATGCAAGTGAGTAGATAATGATTGAATTTTCATTTTTGGGTGAACTATCCCTTTAATCACAATTCTATCTGCTGAAAAGACATTTAAAAATGACTGTAACACAACTGTCACCTGTGCATAAGATTCATGCGACTTGTAAATGCGATCAGGACACTGTGCTTCATCCTCAGAATCTGTAACTGATCTTCAAAATATTAATTACAAATTATAAGAGTTAGAGTCTGAGATTATTCTAAATTATTATATTTTGATCCTCCTGACATGACACGGGTGAGCTCCTGTCCTGAATTTCACCCTTTCTCATCTGGTCACCCGACTCTCTGTATATTAGAAAATATAAAATTCATCTTCAAATACTACTGCAAAAATTGTGAGGCTGTTTTTTGTTCCTAAGTGTTGACAATTTCAAGACTGAAGGCTTTAGCAGCTACAGCAAGAATTTGCCAGGTAGATTCCTGACAGAGCAGCGTGTTTACCTGCTCTCTGCTGGTCAAAATAAGACATTTCTACAAAGTGTGGATCGTTACGTTGGTATTAGCATGTGATTTCTCTGCTCTCATCACTTGACAGATTCCAGTTGGCCGGGGTGGGTTCAGTTTCAGTGAGGACGAGGGGAGCAAGAGGGCAGAGAGGGACAGGTTACAGGGGTCGTACGACTGGAGGGACCCAAGGAATGAGTAGGGTGACTCCACACACACGCATGCACGCACACACGCACACACACACACACACACACACACACACACACACACACACACACACACACACACACACACAGACCTGTCATGGAAAAAGAACTTAATACCTTCAGACCTCCAGAGATGTTAGGAAACATCTGAGTGACAGTTTGATGGTGTGTGTGTGTGTGTGTGTGTGTGTGTGTGTGTGTGTGTGTGTGTGTGTGTGTGTGTGTGTGTGTGTGTGTGTGTGTGTGTGTGTGCGCCTGCGTGTGTGTGTCACATGTCCTGAACTCAAACCAGTGGTTCACCGCTGCTGCTGGGCCTTTTACAGTGAAATAAAATTGATCAGGAAATGAGAATATAACTGATTAACCTCCCACAGTCAGGACTGTGACTGGTGAAATAAGTCATCATATTAAACTATAAAGTATGCCATATCAAATCATTGCCACAACATGTTTTATTTATTTATTTTTTTTAATTTAAGTGATTATTGGACCTTTTGACAAAATCAGAAACATGTTTTTTGAATGTTACTTGTATGTATGATATTTTGTTTGTATCATTTTTTATATGTCAGGTTTTTATGAAAATTGATTAATTTTACTTTAGAGACAAAAACAAATATGACTCATTGCCTTTTGAAAACTTGGCATATTTGAGTTGGTTTGGTTGTCTTCTTTTTTCAGATGGAAAAAAAAAACAGCTTGACCCAAATCTGAATTGGTCAATATAGATTACCACATAGATTATGAGAGAAAAGTAAATGCTTTGGTGAAAATCAATTAAAATGACAATTATTAGCAAGCGCTCACTTGCTAATAATTGCAACATCTAAGTGATTATAATGACAGCAGGTTGCATATAAAAAAATGCATATAAATATCTTTAATTAGTTTATTTAACAGTGTATCTGATGGTGGTAGGTATTATGCAGAGTGCATAATTCAACAGAATGATGACTGAGTGATTCACCGATAAATTATCTCATATACCTGCTCTATCATATTTGATACACATATTTTTACTATAAAATAAGGTACAAAATATTAAGTAATTATAGGTTGTTTCAATAAGGTAAGTATTCTTATTGAAAACTGTTGTTCTTACCATAACTTTTTTTTTAAAAATTAGCAAAGATTTCTAGCATCTGCAGTATACTGATAATCCACCAGAGACAAAAGTTTTTTTCAGGAAAATATCGTTCATGTTGATGCTGTAGAAGTCTTAGAAACTCATGTATCAAGTATGATACAAATGGCCTTACAGATTGTTTGTTTTCAGAAAAGCTTGTGACAGGAAAGTTCAGGGTCTATAAATAATTGTCACATGGCATCAATTGTGTGATTTTCCTTCTCTGTCATAAAAGAAAAAGTGGGTTGTAAAGGGAGTTTCTTCCCACGAGATAAGTCGGCGCACAGTGCGATTTTTACTGAGCGGTCAATGGTGAGTTCAGCTGTGTCATTATGGCCTGTGTGTGTGTGTACATCTGTGTGTGAATGTGTGCAGGGTGTGTCCTGGGAAGCCATTACGGGAACCAAGATTTGGTTAGTTTTTCAGACCACAAGCTTTGGTGTTGCTGTGGGCCTCAAAACACGCCTCCCACTGACATCCACCCTGTACTACACCACTGAGAGAACCAGAGGAGAATGAGAGCGAAACAGTAGCTCAGTTTTAAACAGCGAGTGTACATAAATTCACTCCTAAGCTTAAATGCATTTTTCCTCTGTGAGATTATCCCCCCATGTGCCCTTGGTAAACAGCTTTTTGCCCTGGCCTGCAGACAATTGTGTGTGTGCGTGTGTGTGCACAAGGGTGGTTATCAATTTTTGCATCCAGGAGTTAAAGCATTATTACCAAAACGGCTGCTCTGCATGACAACTAAAGGCTCATTTATGCTCCCTTTACATACAAATATGGATATGTCTGTTTCAAACGATGTAACCGTCACTGCTTCACTGTTACCGGACCAACCTTCCCCCTTTAAGTGGTGGTGTGTGTGTGGCGTAGTTCACCAAGAGTTGTTGCATGATGCAGCTCTGTCTCTCTCTGTGCATGCATGAAGAGTATGTGCGAACTTGCAAGTACATGCTATGAGTAGTCAGTGTTAGTAGTCAGCATAAAAGTGTCCAGATAAGCTCAGAGTTGCAGTACTGCAAGGAGGAGAATACAGTAAAACTCTGTTTTGTGAAGGACACTTGAACACCTCACACCTGTCTGTCTCTGTGGAATCTATTTTAGAGAACTGTACAGTCAAATCCAACGAAGTGCCGGAAGTTAACAAGTTGCCGTTGTTGTGGTGGCATGTGAGCGCAAATGAATGTGAGCCGCAAACGTGGAGGTATGAGGACTTTTTCACTCCTTCTGTTTCTGCTGTCATACTTACTATGTCTCATAGGGGGTGCTGCCTAACAATAAATAGAAATATCATTCGGAATAAACTGCTGGACCTTGCGACCAACGTACACTTTTTTCTGGTGAGGACAGGCTGGTCTACTTATAACCAAAATCCCCAGGTGTTTGTGCATGAATGCTACAGCAAGAACTGCTATTTCTTCATTTTGCTTCTTCCAGAATCATTTCCCGGAAGCTTTTTGTTAGCAGCACACAGCCTGTATAGTTTGTATTTATGACATTAATTAAATGCATTAAAAATACATCTTTGTGTAGACCGACTAATCAACATCATCTCTCTTTCACCCTACAATTGAACACACTATCAACATAATGTTAATAACACCTTGTAATGGTATTTTAGCTGGTTTAAATGAATCTGAAAAGAGGTCTTAGATATTCAGACCACATATCAAACAGTTTTCAACCAGAACTCAATGCTGAAATCCCGGTTGGTGCTCACTGAGTTACTTTTGACTTGCAAAACAATGACTTGGTCCCACCTCTGCTCATTAGACTCCCTTCTATTTTGATCAATTTATACATGCACAAGGGCAGTGTTTCCGCTGTAAACCTGAACCAGGTTCCTTTTAAAGCTCCCGGCACCACTACAAAACTCATAAAGCTGTGCTGTGGGCCTCTTCTCTCCCTGTTCTCTGCCTTTCTTCTCTCCACCTCCCACTACTCTCTTTAATACCAGAGACAGAGAGAAAGGTTTAGGAAGAAAGGAGAGGGATGAGGAGGAGATGAAAGAGGAGAGGGGGGAGAATCTAAAGAGAGAAAAGAACGGACAAAAACTGGAGAAAGAGAGGGTGAATTTAGTGTAAATGAATCAGAGCAGGGGTTCCCAAGATTCCTCAAGTCAAGGACCCCCACAGTAGATGCACATCAGACCACAGACGCCTAATTTGAGAAGATTTGGTGCTGTTTTCCACTCCACCCCTCACCCTACACTTATTTTTGTCACTTGTAGGGAGGGACGGGGATCTTTAGGGTGAGACAGCAGGTCAACAGTATGTCATATAGACTTGTCTCTGTCAAGTTTTTCAAGTCATAAATCTGTAATAAACATTGTATTTTCTTTAGGCACCTATTCACATTTTGAAAGTTTAGAGTGTATAAGGTCTTAGAGCTTTCTGACCATCAGTCCCATGATGCTCTATCATGTCTCATAAGTTGTTGCAGCAGTTTAAAGTTGATTACATGAATTTTATGCACAATTTAAAGGAGCAATGTAGAGCAACTGCACGTGCAAAAATGAGTACTGCAGTCCAAATAGCGACTTGAAGACACAGACTGTGTATTAATTAGGTTGAAATCTTATTTAATATATGATCTATGGTTGCACTGAGTTGTTCCCCCCCCACCCCCTCCTCCTCAGACTCAGGGACGCTCTGGTTGGCTGTAGAAGCACTGCAGGAGTGCAACATCATAAATTGACAATAACAAGCGAGGACAAGATCTACACTGTAAGTTAAATAGCTGTTTATAAGTGTCAGGTCTGTCAATGTAAAGCTAAGCCCGTTATCCTTAAAATGAAAGCCCACTGCTCTGAAAATACAAACTCTGGACTTTGATTTAAGTCACTGCCTGCCTTCTGCGTGCCAGACTCCATTAACATATTGCTCAGTTACGCCTTATACAAGATTATTAATGACTTCTTACGACTCATATACAGACGCTAACTCATTCAGTGAACATTCGGCATTAATTTGAAGTCTAATTAATGAGAAAGGGGCAAACAAAAGTGATGGCTTGGGATACTGTATACTTAGTAAATATATTACAGATTGCTCTTTAAACCATTTTCACCTCTTGAGAATTGATAGAAATTGTACAAGACGTTTTGGAGATTTTTTTTAGAATTTTTGTCAATTTATGTCAATCAGTGATAAAACTAGGATTGCTATAAAAATCAAATCAGCCAACCATGTTTCCTCCCTTGTTGTTCCAATTTCCGAAACAATGTGATAAAAGAAAAAAAAATATTCTAGTCCTCCTTTTGTTGGGGACCCCCTACATCCCACTCAAGGACCCCAGTTTGTCCTCAGACCCCAGGCTGAAAACCACTGAATCAGTGGGAGAGGAAGGTAAGAGAGGGTGAGGCAGAAAGAGAGAGGGAGATGAAACTGCTCTTTAATCAGTGAGGGGCTCTGTGGAGGCGGGCCGAGGTGCCTACTGTAATCCGATACACGCTCGCGCGCACGGCGTGCACGCACCCCGAGACAGGGGAGTGAGTGAGCAGTCCTGCTGCTGCCACAAACCCGGCGGAGAGCGAAGGGGACGGAGCGCACAGGCGGAGCTGCCGGGAGAGGAACGAACACAGAAGCACACACACAGACACTGAGCGTGAAGGAGCGGGCACAGAGGAGCGTGTTGGAGCGGAGAGACGCACAGTTTGCAGGAGGAGAGCGGAGAGGCTGCACGTTTCTTTTCTCCCGAGCAGTTTTACGCTTTACGCACGCCGTAGCTGCCTCTTCCAGGAGATCTTGTTATCTTTTGCGCAAGACCGGACTGTTATCGGGACAGTTTCTCAAGAGAAAAGGCGATGGGAGAATATATTTTTCTTGCTTTTACGAAGTAATTCGGGAAAAAGATCCAGAGAAAAAGATTTTGGGATATTTGTCGAGACGAGGAGGAAACACTCGTGTTACTTTTTAACGAAATAGTCAAACTTACCGGTTGTCAGCGCATGTGTCCTTTTGGTTCCACAGATTTCCTGCTACTTTGTTTTAAATTTGTGATTTTGTCTGTCAACCAGTGCGAGGTTTCTATTCCCACGCGTGTTGTTACTGACAGGGGGACTGACAGCGCGCACCGTAATGGATTTTGAGGGTTTAAAATGTGTTTAGAGTAGAAATCGTGCTGATTTCACAACAGTTCTGCGCAGGTTGGTTTCCCCAAAAGCAGAAACACACTCTCACAGAGCTCGTACGATATTCCTGGAGAGCCCGGTGAGCGCAGCCCGGCGTTTGTGGTGGATTTTGGGGTAACTACTTGAGTTACGCTTCAAAGAAACTGTGAGAACTGTGAACAAGGGGGACTTGGACTGAAGCTTTGACTCAGATATACAGAATAAAAACCACACAGGAGGAGAAGAGGTGTTTTTTCTCCACATCCGAGGGGAAAAGATGGATTTATTCATATGGCTTTGTGGATGTTTACTGGCTTTTCTCTCGCCTTCAGCAGTCAAAGCACAGGAAGGAGGTAAGTTTGACACTTTTGCTGCCCGCTCAAACCACACCGAGGTGTTAAATGGAAATTAACCCGCTTTTTTAAAATAGAACATTTTCCTAATCCACATCAGAAGTGTGCAGTTTAAAAACCGCATATAGATTGGGGTGTTTCATTGAGGAAAAGTCAAATTAAAACGCGTAAAGAGTGTGAAATTTAACATTTTGGAGACCTCAAAATCAAATTCAAATAATGCATTGATCGTTATAGCGCTGAGGGACGTTGATTAGTTCCGTTTCAGCAGAATTAGGAGGGAGATCCCCGCTGCAGGATGTCCTGTCTTCCTTTCTGTAGCAGTGACACATCTGAGAAGTGGAAAGATAGGAGGAAAGGCGTGATCAAATAACTGGTAAATGAGCGACCAACTGAACAAAATCCGTTATTTTTCTCCATCAAAATAAACCCCCATGCAGACATGTGCGTTACGGTTCGTGCAACTTTCTAACAAGGTGCAGAATCTTCTCATCATCGCTCCTCCGCTCCTGGATTTACTCCGTCCGATAATAACTGAAAGATGTTGGCTTTGTATCAGTATTGATTTTTGTCGCCCTGACAAACATCCTTGATTTTTAAACTGCAGCTTCATCAGTGACTGTTCTCTGGAGAGCTGCTCAGTACTGAAAAATCACTACAATGTTTCCATAATATTCCTCGTGTCAGTGCCAGAGGTCTGCAGAGCAGCTTAAATTGATTAAATCGCACTTGTTTTACCTCATAATGTGTCACTATGATGTAAATTGGTCTTATAACTTCCATTAAAAACACTTAGATCTCAGGGCTGAGCAGCTGCAGGCAGCAGGGCTTCCTTTTCAAACGTTATAGTCGGGTTGTGCGGTGAAACTGACCGGGCTACTGTCTCCGTCTGCCGGCGCTCCAGACGCACAGAGGTCTGATTCCACTCTGCCTCCAGCTACCGAGGCTGCGGAGGTCTGACACTTCCCGAGTCCGTGTGCGCAGTCATGGGGTCTGCAGCTGCATTCATACACGCACAGGCTGTGAAGTGAGAAACGTTGCGAACTCTGCGATTTATACTTGATGAAAGGTGACAGAGAAAGGTGGCGCGCTTATTGCGTTGGTCGAATGCGTTTAACGTAGTTCTCTGTACGTTTCAAGTCCAATCTTTACGCACAGGGAGAAATCTGGAAAAACACTTTGTGCGCACTGAGCTTCTCTGCTGCACAGAACAGAGAAGTCTTTACCCCAAGTCAACACAAAGTATATATATCCCCAAATCACAATTTACCTCAACAATGTGTGGTCTAAACTACTCAAAGTGGCCACAGGTGTGTGTTTATGGGTAACTTGTCTCAGCCAATGAGAACTAACGACAAGTTGTTTTATAAACCAAATTAACTTAAAAATGGCAATTTACAGAAAATTCTTAAGAGGAACTACATCATAGAATGAGAGAAAAAAACTATTTGTCTGCTTTCAAAGAAAATGATCTAAATCGTGGGGCTTTCTATTAATTTTTCATCATGAGCTAAGGCATCCGTTTATCGAAGATATGACTGAAATCACAATATGGTGAAGTTCAATATCCAAGAACCTGCAAAGTCTTGATAAAGGAACAGTGCGCGACAAAACAGCAACAATTACAATTACTTTTAGTACTAATTACTTTCTTGATGAATGGAGTAGTTGTTTGATCCATAAAATAAAAAAAAAGATAATCATTATTTTGCATGTCCTGAAATGTCTTTTTTTCCCCTCAACCCCAAGATTACTTTGTTACTGTTATGGAGGAGAAAAGAAACAAGAAAATATTCACATTTGAGATGGTGTATTCAGAACTTTTTTCCTAAAAACACATTCAAACTGATTAATCCATTATCAAAATGTTGGCGCTGTAAAGTACTGCAGTTCTGCAAAGATGCTCTCTGGACTACAAATCTTGTTCTCTAGATGTTTGCTTGGCACAGACTCCAACAAATGACACGTCATTAGGATTTTGACAGTTTTTTTTTCAGTGAAAATGAAAAATGTGCTGAAAAGTGATCATTCCCACTGATCATGAATCACATCGCAAAGTCTGCCAAAATAATTGCAATATGATTTTTTTTTATCATGTCATGGAGCCCTGCTGCAAACAGCTCGACATACTCTCCTTGCCTTAAATGGTTTCTCACTGCTCTCTCTGCCAAAAAAGACAGAGAAGTTTGCGGAAAGATGTTTTAAATCTCACCTAGAGGCCCACGTTTTTGCTTTGAGACAGAGTTGTGTGTGTGTACACAATTTGTAAGAGGAGGAATTGAGAGAAAGGTTAGCTTTGGAGAAGTTGGCTGCATTCTACATTTTATTGATTTAGGGCTTATTCAGGAGGCAAGCCGGGGCTTTTGCAGATCTCATGACTTGGATTGAGTGGCCCGCCTGCCAAATGTTGTTTTGGAGGAAAAACAGTGAACAGAGAGAGCACAGTGGAGGCTTTCTTTACATCACATTTCACCTCTGATGTGAGAAGATCCGTGCCGTGGAACAAACTGCTGTGTGTGGAGATTTCCACAGATAACTGCTGATACTGTTTGTGAAGTCTAGAGTATTTTTGTCTATTTTCTGTCCGCTCATTTGCACAACACCTTAAAATGGCATATATTCATCACCAAAAAAAGCCTAGAGTGAGGTTCTGTGGCGTGGTAAGGGGAAGTTGTGGCGAGTAGAACTGTTATTTTAACTCCAGAGATCAGAGTTTCTCTTCCGTCTCCTACCAACAGCCATCTTTGTCTTGTTTTTAAACCATGACCACAATCTTTCCCCAATCGTCACCACGTAGTCCTTCTTTTAACCATGACAGTCAGTTTCCTTTCCTACCAGGACTTGTTGATATACTGAGTATCATGACTATAGTCTATAGCTGAACCTTCATTTTTCTGGGGACTCCCTCAAGCTCTCGTCGAGTTCTCTCCACCGGTACCCCGAGAGCCACCGGAGCACACTCACTCAGCAGTAAGATGTTCAAGATGAAGCTTCCTCAGCAGTAAACTTTTACAGATGCCTCAGCTCCGTCGTCTCCAGAGAGATGAGCAAGGAAAGCACAGTGAGAGGCTAACAAGTGTGTGTGTATAGATATATAGAGAGAGAGACAGAGAGAGAGACAGAGACAGGTGGAGGGATGGAAGTACAGTGGGGAGGAAGTAACGGAGACCGAAACAGGCAGAGAGGGAAGCTGCAGAAAGAAGTGAACGAAGCGGAAGAATGATTTTTTAGCCTCGCTGTTTGATCCTGTTTCTTCATTCCGTTTGATCACAGCTGTGCCTGGAAGGGAGATAAACGGACATAATTGGCCACTCAAGACCAGCTGTCTGCCTCTATAGTGTCTCTGCTGAAATATGCAGGATGATGAAACAGGCTCACTCGGTTCACAGTGAGAGAAGCAAGCTAGCTAGTGGGGTGAAATACCCCACAGGTATGCACTAAGGACCGCTTTATGAGACTGCTGTCGATGGCTCCTGCCAAACCGATGTGATAGTGAAACAGAGGAAGGCATCTCTTCTCCAGCTTTTGGGGTGAAAAAGTCAACAACTCCATGTTCGGGTGACCAGATCACTTCGATATTAAAAATAAACAGTTCTATTCTGCCCCTTAGTGTGTAACGTCTCTATGGTTCCCCCTGTGGTTTATTCAGTAGCACACAATAGGCAATAGATTAGTAGTTTCCAAGTCGTTGTTGTAGTCTCATTTCCTTCTCATAATGGTTGATTCATTCATATTCCACCTAAATCTGCATGGTTTTTTACTTTGTGGTGAGTCACAATTTTCCCCGTAGAATGTAGGCAGCAAAGACTGTGACAGGTTAAAGGAAAACTAAGCAGGATTTCCCCAGAAAACAGTGTGTAAACACACACTAAAATAATCCCTCCTGCCAGTACATTCTCATTTTCTCATCATTTTGATTTGCTTGGGAGCCTTTTTGTTTGCAAGCAGCAAGTGACACATCCTACATATCCTACCTTTTACCTTCACAGTGTGCAGATTCATTGGCATCAAACACAGTCCTGTGGTGCCTTGATTTCTTCAGAACCACTGGATAAAAGCCAGATTAAAAAAAATGAAAAACTGTCTGTCCTGCAGTGGTTTGACTTTTGGAAACTACATGTGGAAAATCCTCTCAATATGTGGGATGTGGGACAAGGGATGAGGATTGCTGTGCAGACCCACATAAAGTGGGACACCTGGTCACCGTACTCAACATGCATAAAGGAACTAAATATTTAATTTTGTTGTGCAGGCAGAGGTGGCAAATGTACACATATTTGTTACTCAAGTACAACATAAAAGAAAGGTTTTAAAAAAAAAGGTAGTAGTAAAAGTACTGATTCAACTTCTTTACTCAAGTAAAAATGAAAAGTTCAAAGTTCTGAAAGGAACTCGAAGTATGGCTACAGTGCGGCTGCATGTTTTCACTTGTCATTAATTGTTAAGTCATTGTTCTGCAGAATTTAAACCTTTTTTGCTAATGTATAAATTTGTGTTACCCACCGGGCTTTATAATGCATCAGCTATTTTCTCGCCTTAAGCTTTAGCGCCACATCTAACATAACCAGGCGCTGCATTGCCCAGTGGGGCCGGCTTGTAATAATTAAATGTTACATCAGTGTGGGTCATAATGCTCTGTAAGCTCCGATAGGGCATCAATAAAACCAACCAACCATGTCATTTGTTCACACAATGCTGTTATACCCCGTTTTAGCTCACTACGTAATGAACTGACTGACTTACTGCCGCTAATATAGTCGTTCTGTGTAATTACTTTGGAGAAGATCAGTTGTTAGCCAGGAATATTCCAGATATTGTTTTCTATAAATATGCAGTTAACTATATTTGTTCGTTTCACTGTAATTTTGAGTTTCCATGGATAATTACTCTATTGGCACGCGTACTTCAGACTGGCTGGAAATACATCAGCGTATTATGGCAAGTTAATATTAGGAGGATAATACATGGCAGCGTAAAAGAAAGAGTAATTAGTCCCCTGAAATCAGCTCATCCATTCATGTTTGTCTGTGTATTTTCTTGTAATTTTCTGAGTCATTCATTATTGCTGCTGTTTTATCAAATGTGTTTGATGATTCACTGATACAAAAGGAAAAACTGGAAAAGCTTTACCGATCTGGGCTTGTGCACTTTCATCCCATCGTTAAAAAAAGAGAAAGAGCGAGCAGAGGAGAAAGAGATGGAGAGCAGCGCCAAAGAGGGATGAGGGAAAGGGAGAAACGGAGAAGGAGAGAGAGCATGAGAGGGCATTAGCGAAATAAGAGGAAAGCAGCAGAGTGTGAAGGAGTAGTTGAGTGGAGCCACCTGCAGTAAACCGAGCCTGATTTATTCCTCCCCTCTGTCAAGCACAGGAGGGTCTCTGGCCAAGGTAAAGCATATTAATAATAAAAAGATGTATTTTTCTAAATAATTATCTCAGAAAACTACATTGTGACTGATTTAGTAGATTAATATTTTAGATACTTTTTCAGCTTTCATTGGTGTGATACAACAGGACAGAACTGTTCACAAAGGTTCTTTATTTAAGAACAGTAGCCAGCTAAAATTAAAACATCACTTTACTGTACAGCTGCAACCATTATTTGAATAATATCTTAATCGATTGAAAGGAAACTGCAAACAATTTTTCATAATCAATTGTTCAGTCAGTTTTAAAGCAAAACATTTGCTGAGTCCCGCCTCTTAACTGAGAGAATTTGATGCTTTTCTTTGTCATTTATGACAGTAAATGAATTTGGATTTTGGACCGCTGGTTGGACCAAAGAAGCAGTTTGAATACGTCACTTTGAGCTCTGGGATATTGTGATGAGCATTTTTAACACTTTTTCTGACATTTCATAGCCCAAGCAATTAATCGATTACTCGTGAAAATAATCATTGGTTACAGCCCGACTTTTCTGTGATGAACTGATTATGCTAATCTGTGGCAGGTGACACAGGTGCTGGAGACTTTCTCCAAAACTGATTTCATTCATTTTAATTATCCAGCAGGTAACAGGTGTTTTCCACCAGCTTTCAGGATTAAGGGTTATCCTTTTTCATCCAGTGATTCAGGCTGCAGTCTGTCCTTTTCTATTCTTTTTGTTTGCTCCTTTTAAGGCACATGTAAGAAATAGTAAATATCAAGTTAATGCATTTAAAGGAGAAATCTTTAGATATTTACCGAACAAAGTCATAAAATGACCATGACATGTCGTCATGAGATTAAGGAAACATGCTAAATTGAAATACTTGCTACTCTGACAACAACGCAAAAGCCGTGGCGCCCCCCTTTCAAAATTCTATTCTGGCCCATAACTTTTGTTATTTTTTTTTGCCTTTTTCACTTTAATTAGAGTTCAAATTAATGCCAAATGTTTGCCGAATAAGTCAGTGTCTGTTTATGAGTTGTAAGAAATGATTAATAAACTTTTAGAAGGAGTGATTGTTTATATTGATTAAACTGAGCAATATGCTAACATTGCTTCTTATTGTCAAATTATGATATTGCAGTCATCTTGCACTCCTGCAGTGTTCCTGCAGCCTGCCTGAGCTTCCTTGAGTCTGGACTGCAGTACTCATTTTTGGTTGTGCAGTTGGTCGTGCAAATTACCCATTGAACCAAAAAAAAACAAAAAAACAAAACAAAACGTGTGCATCAAACAAGAACATTAGCCTCTCCATCATTTCAATAATAGTGGTTTAACAGCAGTAGCTGGTCCACTGACATCAACAACCTAGTTTGCAGTGAGCGAATAAACATTAAGCTAATTAACCTTCGGCTTTGTCTCTGCCGCTCTCTCTCGTCTGTAAAAGGGAAAGGACAATTAGTGGGTCCAGCAGGATGTTCTAATTACAGTTATCATGTCATTAGTAAACTGTTAGTATTCTAGAGTCTTCATTGGCCAGTGGTAATGACTGGAGTAATTAGAGGGGATGGGGAGATCGGCGTGTGTGTGAGTGTGTGTTCTCGTATTTGTACACTTGTCCTCAAAGGGACGTGGAGAACATGGAAATCTTTCAAATGAGAACATTTGCCTATCCTCACTTCTTTTAAAACGTCCACACACAAAGAAAAATGTGTGTGTGTGTGTGTGTGTGTGTGTGTCTAAGCCTTCTGTGTCCTCCAGTAGTCCCTCCAGAGCAGCGCCGTGCGAGGCCACAGGTTGTTTTCCTTTTTCTCTCTCCCTTCACGCTGAATCATCATGTTGTTTTCCTCTTTTCATGGCACTTCACCTCTGCTTTAATAGCACTCTCTGTCTCTTTCTCCACACCTCCCTCTGTCAGTGTTTTCCCTCGCTCCGATTAAGAAACCCCCCTCACCTTCTTTTTGCCCTGCTTTGCCACGGTGGGAAATCTTTTTACTCTTTCATCCACTTATTGTTTGTTTTCTACTGTTGTCTGTTTGTTCCTACTGACTCTTGTCAATCTGTGCCGATCTGTGTTTTCTCATCCCTGTTCTCTCTGCCTGGACAAGAATAAAGCTCAACAGTTGGAAATCCATTTGTGTGGCTTGTTAGAATGACGTAAAGGTGAAATGTGGAATATATTTACTGTAATTTATCATAAAATGACCATGATATGCCATCAGCGATGAAGGAAATACGCTAAATTGAAACACATTCTTCTGACAACAATGTGGTGTCCTTTGGAATTTTGATTACGGACCGAAAATAAGTGTTTTTGTTTGCCCATTTCATGTTAATCCGAGTTCAAATTAATGCTGAATGTTTGCTGAATGAATAAGTGTCTGTTAATGAGTGGTAAGAAATCACTAATAATCTTGTAGGAGTAGATGTTTAGAATGTTTAAACTAAGCATGTGCCATGTTTGGCAGGCAGAAGGCAGGCAGTCTCTGAACTCCAACTCCACAATGCATATTTTCAGAGAAACAAGCTTTTGTTTTCAGGATAACAGACTGAACTTTACATCGACAGACAACTGACAGTTATAAACAGCTCTTCAAGTTGCAGTGTAGGACTTATCTTGCTATTGTCAATGTACAACATAGACTGTATGTTAAGCAGAGATTCAACCTGAATAATATACAATCTATGGCTTCAACTCTATTTGGTCTAATTTTTGGAAGTGTAGTTGCTACACATTGCTCCTTTTAGCCACTTTTTCTAAAGTCTTCATGACGTTTGCATTACAAACATGTAGCTTGGCCAAATAGTTACAGTTACCTCACCTCCAAAACTCAGTCAAACCACCAAAACACTTAATACATGTTTTATAATAAGCTGAAAAGAAAGAAACAGATTATCAAAATTCCTTGGCTAATAGATTTAGTAGGCTGCCTTTGTTTATTTTATAGTTGCTTATATAAAAGAATACACCAGATTTTGGTTCCACTGGTCAATAATCAACTCTATGGTATATTTGGATGAGCAATAACAGGCTTCAGAGTTTACAGACCGACCTGTTGGTAATGAAAGGTCAGCAATAAACAAAACTGATTAAACATTTTACTGAAACTAAAACCCGTGTTTATGCTTTTACAGTAACGTTGTATGAATATCTGTGTTTTGATGGTATCTGAGGAATTTCTTGAGATAAGATTTGCACAGATTCCTTTGTTTCGGTGCCAGGAGCCTACTGTACCAGAACCTGTGTTTATTTAACCTTTATTTATACAGAGAAGATTGGTCTGTAAACTGAAGAGCTGAAACAGGAACAGACACGCACAGAAAGTCCTGATATCATCTGAATTATCTTCAGGGTTAGCGCAGCACTTGACCTCATGTTCAGTGATATGATTAAAGGTCAACTTGAACAGGAATGCATAAACACAGTGTCAGCTGAAGGTCGTAACACAGGGCAGGTCTGCTCTGCAGGGCATCAAACACAGATAGATAATGCTGGGGCTTCGTTGATCATAGTTGGTGTAGGGATCAAGATAAAAGACAGTTGGTAGTTGACCGATTCAAGTGAAATTCCACAATTCTTGATGCCCAATTCCATACCACAGAAAAAAACAAAACCAAGAATAAAATTTGGTCATAGTTACTTTTTTTTGCCACCTGAAATAAAAGTTTCACAGTACATCAGCTGTCTCCCTCTAGCTGCTGTAGTTAATTATGATAAGACAAAAGGGGGAAGTGTATAATTTGTATAATTGGGGATAAAACCAATAAAAAATTGGTCACAAAAAAGAAAAGTATAACACTAGCATTGGCTTAACGTTAGCCTTTCCTCCTCAGCTTACTTTGGGGCTAACCTCCTTCACTTTTCCAGCTGTTGGGAAACAACAAACAAAACTTTTCTTGGTCTTTAGAAGCACCAGCTTTTATCAACCGACACTGAAACCTGGACTGTACATTTACTGCCAGACTGACAGGTTTCACCCACTCAGACACCACACAAATATAACACAGTGTCCTATTCCTTAATGAAGCTCATGCTTCCATAAAATTCAATAAAACGTAATTATTTTAACACACAAGTCCTGCCATCCTGCCTTTTGGGGCATCTGACTGGAAAAAGTGTCTTTCTAGAGGGCGTGGACACGATGCTTTCAGCACTTAATCTGGAGGACCTAAATGCTGCACAACTTCCCTTTATTCTTTATTCTTTATCCACAAATAAACATGGACAATGCAGCTGTGGGCCCTGGAAGCATGTCGGATCCCAAACCAATTCATTTAACCTAAAACTCTTCCTCTCTAATCCTTCTTGAACCTTGTTTCCACCTTTTTCTGCTGCACTGTTCTTCTTTGACCTCCTCCACTCTGTCATTCTGTTCTATTTCAGTTATCTATTCAGCTACTCTCTCTGTTATTGATCTTAAATCTTTCACTGAATCTTCCTCTTTACGTCGTCATATTCTCGCCCTGCTCTCTAAAGCCCCGCAGATTGGCGAGCGTCTCTGCTCCTGAGTCGAGAAGCTTGTTCTCATGTCAGTTCTCTTTCTGTATCACACACTCATCCTTCTCTTGTCTCCCTCCTCTCCATTTTCCCATCACTCCTTTTGTTTCTCAGATCCTTTGTAGTTCTTCACCATCCCTCCCTCCCTCTCTGTTACACACATAAACACACACACACTTTGCTCTCTGTAGTTTTCCACTGTGGCTTAATGCAGGGCACCTGGAGAAAATCTCAACCCCACCTGTTTGTGTGTGTGTGTGTGTGTGTGAGAGAAAGAGAGAGAGAGAGAGAGAGTTGAATTTTCTGTCCAGTGAGCTTTTCTGAGCTGCTGACTTTCTCTTTTCAGATGATGAGAGACAGATGTTCTGGCATTACTCTTTCTTTCGTCCTACTCTGCCTCCTCCTCCTCCTCCCTTTCTTCCTCTCTCCTCTCTCTTTCTATCCATTCCTGAGGTTTCCCAGGTTTTGGTGACTAAAAGCACCTTGGTTTGGATCCAAAGAAGACATTTCGGCCTGTTATTTTCAATGTTCCTTGTATTCCCAGAGTCACACAAAAGCTTTATACAAATGGATCTGCATTTCAGCCGTTAAAGGTAACAAATGCTTGAAGCGTTTTGTGAGTGCTTCATGATGCTGGAACCAAGCCATCCTGCTGAAAATGCATTGTAAACAGTAAAAAATACATGGAAATCAATGGGAAAATTAGCATTTTATTCCCCCGGGCTTTGATGCAGATAGTCAGACATATTGATTGTTAAATTCAGGGCCTTTTTTTTTCAGCAAGGTCACAATAATGAGAATGTGAGACTCACTGTACTGTTTGGAGTATTGGGGCCAGTGTTGGTGGATAATAAGTTGATCTGCCAAATAATAGCCACGCTCTTAACAAGCTCTCAGGTTAGCTGGGTGAAACACACTTTCATACATAAACACTCACTAAATGCTATCATTACGGGCTCTGGCCAGTACAAATGAATGCAGACTAATGGTCCAGCACATTAGCAAAGTTCTCGCGGACTAGCGAATTCAATGCGACAGGCTGAAAAGTGTCTCTTTAGAGTCAAATCAAGGCTCCCCGCTTAGAGAGAAAAATAATTTGTAAGAGAGCTTTGAAACAAGGTCAGAAAATTGAATTTAGGGCCAACAAATAACTTTTCTGTCTGTTACCAAGGAACCAACACTACTTTTCTCATCTCGACAAGCTAAACAAACAAATGAGTAAGACATGGGTTGCATCAACATTAATTTAATAATTTAATTTAATGTAAGATTAGTTCTGACCAGAGTTTAGCAAAACCAGGTTCAAAATATCTTCAGATTTAAAATGAAGCAGTGTTGTGCTGCATAAAAAAAAAAAAAACTAACCCCAGTTTACTTAATCCAAGTTTAGCAATGTAAACCGAGATTAAGTACCATGGAGATGCTTTCTTACCCAAATTGAAATATATAAATGAATAAAAAATACAAAAGAATCAGTGTATTGTTTGCTAGGTAGCTAAAAAAGAAAGTTTACCTTAGTTGCGGGCTAGCTAAAATAAAAAAAGAAATGTTATATTGTTTGTTAGCTAGTTAAAAAGTTAACAAAGCACAACCGTGTTTACTAGCTAGCTAGGAATTTAAAAAGAAATGTTATATTGGCTGTTAGCTAGCTAAAAAGTTAGCAAAGCATTATATTGTTTGCTAGCTAGCCAAAAAATTAGTTAGCCGAGTCATGATGGCTCGGCAGAGAAGCATAACTTGTTCCAAACCAGTTTATTTGACCTAAAACTCTTCCTCTCTAGTCCTTCTTGAACCTTGAATCTGCCCTTTTTCTGTTTGCTGTGGCTCTTAACAAGCTGTCTGGTTATCTGGGTGAAACACACTTTCAACACTTACTAAATGCTATCATTATGTTCTCTGGCCAATAGACATGAATGTGGACTAATGGTCCAGCACATTAGCAAAGTTCTCGCCGACTCCCAAATCGATTGTGACAGGCTGAAAAGTGTCTCTTTAAAGTCAGATCGAGACTCCCCACTGAATCCGTAAGAGAGCTTCAAAACAAGGTCAGAAAATTTGCATTTGGGGCCAACAAACAAGGATCTAGTTCAATCTTGCAAAGCGGCTCCATGTGGCAGCATGAGTTTTTCTACTTTGTGCGACAGTTTGTGTGCCTCTCAGTGTGCATGTTGCTGTGCATGCATTTCTGTGCCCTAGGTTTTTATTACATTTCTGTTTGGCTGCATCTGTGAGTGTGTGTGTGTGTGTGTGTGTGTGTGTGTGTGTGTGTGTGTGTGTGTGTGTGTGTGTGTGTTGAGGTATGCGCATGTGGGGAAAAGTTGCTGAATAGGTGTTATCAGGATGCAATACTAAACGTGGCGGAGAGCCATAAATAATGCAGTGACCTGTCTTATATCCCTGCTTGACTGCTTAGCACCGTTTACTGCTGCTTATTCTGTGTGTGTGTGTGTGTGTGTGTGTGTGTGTGTGTGTGTGTGTGTGTGTGTGGTCTGAATTCAGTGATGCCTCAGCCAGAGGGGGATAAGCGAAGTTCAGCGGTTTGTGTTTGTGCATTTGTTGTGAATATGTGGTCTAAATACAAGCTCTCCCTGAAGATCACACATACTGATGTGGTTGAGAGAAATGCTGTCTTGTGTGAAGTCTGAGGTCAAGAGGAGGGAAGTGTTTGTGTCTTTTTCTGAGGGACAAACAGAGACAGAGAAAATTTGTTTTGATGTGGCACTTCTGTGTCATGCTGCTGATACTGTTTTATAAACATTATGTTTATGGTTCATGCTGCTCTGAAGGATGATTTTGGTTTATTACAATTTGGATCCAAATGTGTGCATGTGTGTGGCCATATTTAAGAAACTTCCTATCTTATGTTGTAAGTTAAGATAGAAAGAGATTTTTCTCAATTTGGTATTACAAAAGCAAATCCTCCTCACTAACTGCAGGGATCCTATCTTATCTAACTCAGTCCTTTCCCATAAACTTTTCTTATCTTGTTGAGCTAAACTACTTTGCAACTGCTGACTGAGTAAGACTGGGTTGCACCAACAAAGATTTATTTAGTCTAAAATGAATGAATGAAATTAAGAAGTGCTTCACTGCACAAATAAAAAACAATCTCAGTTTGATAAGACCCCCCCCCCCCCCCAAAAAAAAAGCTAGTTAGCTAAAAAGTAAAAAGAAACCTTGTATTATTTGCCAACTAGCTAAAAAGTTCACAAAACTTTACTGTTTGCTAGGTAGCTAAATCATAAAAAAGGAAACATTATATTTTTTGCTAGCGAGCTAAATAATTAATAATATGTTACATGGTTTGCTAGCATGTTTGAAAGTAAAAAATAAATTAAAAAAGAACTGTTGTATTGTTTACTAGCTAACTAAAAAGTTAGTTAGCATGTTCATGATGGCTCAGCAGAGCAGCTCTGATTTCACCTTTGAGAAAAACTTGTTGACTGAATTATCAACTGGAGTTATTATTTTTCTCAAATCATCTCAAAAGGGCAGCGTTTTAAAAAGTCAGATCTCCGCAAGTGTAAGTTTAAAGGTAATACTGGGTCACATTTTAAAATGGAGTTTAACCTTTTGGTGCAACAGGATTAAATTTTACCAAGCTTTAGAATAATAACTCAACTGAGGTTTGAAGAGAGGTTTAAATTTAATCTTTCTTTATTCTAAACTGGTTTAAAAGGTTGGTGCATCATAATTTAAAAGTTAAAGTAAGATTTAATTGGGTTTAAAAGTTGAGCCTAGCTGGTGCAACCCAGTTTTGGAGGCATAGGTGACATCCAAACATGTTGGTTGGTCCTACAGCAGGTCCTAACCCTTATCACCATGGTTACCAAACAGTGAAGGTAGGATTTGCAAGTTAGGCAATTTCTGTAATTCCTCCCCAGCCATCATTTCATCATGATTATTATTATATATTAACATTTGTTTGGTGAGATCTGGGAACACAAATCTGCGGCAAATTATGTTTTCTTTTCCGTCTTCCTTTTCCTCTAAACATCTATAGTATCAACTTTAACCTGTTTAATAATTCTTGACATGAATTCAGGCTTTTTCACCCAACTCAGCATCTCCTCTGTTCTGACACACACGCACACAGACATTACACTTTCTTCCCAGCATGCAGGTCGGGGCTGCTGTGGTGTGGAATACAAATCAGCACTGCTATAGATTTACTTTTGGAAGCTGTGTTTATAGCCGTTTCTTGGTAAATAGACATTAAGATTGCAGTAAGCTGTCCCTCCTGAACGAAAAATGTTTCACTCCTCCAGGAAATTGACATAATAATGACTGACGAGCTCAGCCTCAGCATCCTTTGAATGTGTGTGTATTTGTCGGTGCACATTAAAAAAACACAGCAACAACAAAAAAACAATATTAGAGTCACGCAAGAGGATGTGTGTCACTTCCTGCCCTGTTTGGATGTGATAATCATTGAATGACTTTGTGTGTACGTGTCAGGATATTGATAGACCCTTAAAACAGAGCAGACACAATACTTCATGCACACGCAGTGGCTGCCTCTCCGTCACACCGGCCTTATTCATCAGAAACTTGGAGGTGTTGTCTTTATCGGCTGCACGCCAGAGGTGAAGATTAGGAGAGGAGAAGAGAGGAGAGGGTATTAGTCTGAGTAAAAATATTAAAAATGGATAAACAGACAAACTTGTCATCGCTAACTACCTTCTGCCTAAAGCGATCATTCAAATGGACAGACTATTAAACCAAACTCCATTCTAAAAGCGAGTATTTTATGGTTGGGCCAAATTTTGTCACAGTAAAAACTTTAGTTACACCACCATTAAGACTCTTTCCTGATTCACGTTGATCTGCAGGCACAATCGGCACATGGCATTTACTCAGTCACATCATTAACCAAACTGTGATGAAGAATATTGAAGAATATTCCACAGACATATGTGGCACTTGTTTTCACTTGTCAGTGACAAACACATAAGACCCCACCATAAAACACCTGGTTTTAGAATGGAGTTTTGTTTAACAGTCTGACCATTGGAAGATCGCCAGGAGCAGAAGGAATTTTAATGTTAATAATTCATGTAAATTGAGCTGACCTACCTTCTAATAATGAACCGTGTAAACCACATAAAGTAACAAAGTCCAGGGCTCAGTTTCACAACCGCTTCCCTCCTAAGTTGTAATGAGAATTGCAAACATATTTTTGACATTGGCAAACCAAACATAAGCATCATAAAGGTATGTTTTATTGTAACAGATTGTCTTTTTGATTGTGCATTCATATTATTGCACCAGGGCAATGGAGCAAATGGAGGAGCTACACCCCCCACCATTAGATTTGGAGGAGCACATGTGCGCTTTTCCTTTCTTGCTCTGCTTTTTGATCACATAACTTTGCTATTTTTAAACGTTCGAGCTAGTTTGGGTCAAAAATAGTTCAAATCAATAGTTCTTGCTCTTCCCAACACCAGACAGGAGGCAGCAAACTGGGTAACAGCTGAAAAAAAAAAACTTGTCAAATACTGTCACACACACAGTGTTAGAAGACTGTATTTTAGCAAGAAATCCTCATTTTTCAAACCTTTCATTTCCACCGTCTTCTCCCAATAAAAGAGCACAGCTAACTAACAGAGGCTGGTGACGAGTTTAGGCGACAAAATCAGTTTAAGTTTGTACAGAAAGACAGTTTATCTTTATGGCTTATATTGAAGCCGAATTGACAAAAAGACTATTAACATTTGGCACTTTTCATTTTGTGTTTCTAGATTTATGTGTTTTGCCGGACACTTAAGGAATTGTTAATATGCCACATTTCTAAAAGGGAGTTTAGTGCAGAATTTTCCCTGGAGAGCACAAGGAGCTTTAACTCAAGCTGGTAACATGAATATTTATTAACATTTTGTCACCACTGCAGAAAAAAAATTCCTTGCCTGGCACTTACCTTGCACCCTCACTTTTGTCTAAGGTGCCCATGACTGTGTCTACCCCATCTATTGTATATTTTCTGGATTATATTAGTGCCGAATTGACAAGAAAGCTGTTCACATGCAACACTCTTATCTTGTGTTTCTAGAAAGATGTGTTTTTCCAGACATGTAAAAAATTGTTAATATGTCATATTTCTTAGATGGAGTTTGGCACAATAGAGCGCAGGGAGCTTTATTTAATATGTGTATTTTTTAACATTTTGTCACCACTGCAGAAAAAAAATCCTTCCCTGACACTATTCTTGCACCCCCACTTTTGACTATAACCAGGCGCCCATCATTGTATCTACCCCTCTACAGCTAAAGCAAAGTAAAGAGTACAGTAGTCTTATGTATATAAAAAAAAATAAACCTACACTGTTTGTTCCAGAGTCTCATCCGGGGACTGAATCTAATGAAAACACATTTGTACTCTTCTCATTTTAAGACCTATCACAATAACAACAAAGTGTGCATTATGAGTCCCAAGCAATAAGTTATTAATCAGTTTCATTTCTCTAACAGCCCTTGATGTTTCCCCCTTGCATCGCCTCCGCATAACCCAGATTTTTCGTGAGAGACAGTTAGCTAAGCGCTGTGCTAAAAGTGGTGTTTGGCTGATGGTGCTGTGAGATTCCAGAGTGGTTAAACACTAATCCAGGTGGTGGTGAGATGAAATGCGTCTGGCTGGGTTACATAGGCCTTGTAACTCTACTCCTGTATTACTGTATGTCACCAGGGAGATTGGAAACAGATAGGAGGAGACAGATAGATAGATAGGAGGACTAGTTGGCTCACAGCATGACGGAGGAATGGAGAGCCAGACAGAGGCAGAGAGAGCTATACGGGTGATCACTAATTGTTTGCAGACAGTGTGAGGTAGACACCAGATATAGATGCCAAACTGTCAATCACTTTGTAGTAAGATTTGACCTCCACTTTCTTCCCTGGCTGACTCTTGAGCACACATCCATCAGTCCGTGTGTGTACGGATTTACAGCTGTGATAAGATGAGATAAGATAAGATTTATTGATCCTAGACTGGGTAATTTCACTTGTTACAGTAGCTTCAGGATCAAAAGTACAGATAGAAAAAGGAGAAAATAGAATTAAATATAAAATAATAAAGATCTGCATTAAAATAAACTGTACGCACCGACTATACACCCTTCACTTATACTAACACACCCCAATACTTAAAGGACGGAACAGGTCGACAGTCATTTACTCCCAAAAGAACGTACACTACCAGTGGAGAATACGGACAGGGTCACCAGACATTAACTAAGTCATGTAAGTCACATGACATAACTGACATGACACTATACATCTGGTTTATGTCGTAAAACGGTCACAGTTTGATTAGGTTTAGACACGAGAACTACTTGGTTAGGGTTAGGAAAAGATCACGATTTTGGTTAAAATGACTATGTTGCATAATGTCAAGTGATGGAAATTATGTCACTTGCAAGATTACATAACTCATATGACATTACAAATGTCATCTGCATTGTAAAATGGTCGCTGCTGGTTAGGTTTAGGCACAACAACTGTTTAGTAGTAAAATTATATGGTTAGGGTTAGGAAAAGATAGCAGTTGTTATGTATGTCACATGACATTTCTGTGTTAAAAGGTTGCGGTTTGATTAGGTTTAGGCACAAAAACTACTTGGTTAGGTTTAAGAAAGGTTAAAATAATTTATGTATGTCAAGTGACATCACTTGCGTAATGGAAGAGACGTGATGATTTTGAGTTACTCATAACTTTAAATATCTCTGTTTACTTTGTGTTTCACACAGGACTTGAACCGGTCTCCTGGGTGAAAGTCCTGTTTTTGTTTGAGCCATACATCCACTGCAACTTCTCTGTATACAGACTATTTTGTTCCTACACCTAGAAACTGACATATCAGTTGGAATAAGCTGCTTACCCTTATGAGCACCACATACGTTTTTTAGTGAGGACGGCCTGTTTATACAGACATATGTATATATGTTCAGATAATTGGACAGAATAATTGCACACATGTTGCAATACACACATGGTGTGCAACATAATATTATAAGATAAACAAATCATATCGCCTTGTAAATGGATAAATGCAGAGAAATACAGAGGTGTGGACTGCACAAAATACAAACAGCCAAAATCACAGGATGATTCACAGCATGACATTTTTCATGCATGTTATGGTTTAACAGTGAGATTATCAATATACAGTATATTGCACATTAGAAATGTGTAGAATTAACTGTATGTATACATATAAAATAAAATAAAAGTATATAAGAAATAAGAAAGTGAGATTTTAGATGCTGCATGTTTGTTTTTACCCTCTTATTTGAATTTATTTTGAAGCTGGTGTCCGGTAAAGTGTTTATGCTGCGCGTGTGTGCATGTGTGACTCTCTCTCAGAGTAGGTTTACAGTAGCAGGTCTATTTAAAGCCTGAAGATATGTTGTATTCTGCTGAGTAGTTTGACTTGGCTATGTCACCCTACTCAGCACAGAGGCAATAAATAAAAACGTCACGGCACAGCGGGCGAGACGGAGGCACAGACACAGATTTACACAGTTTTTTTTCTTTGTGACGCAGCTCTGTTGTTGAGGCACATTTAGCTCTGATTGAAACAGTAATATAGACTGCAGTGAGTTTGTTGTCTTTTTTTTTTCTCTCTTATAAACAGGAAATTATCTAAGGGGTTTGCTCACCGGCCAAATACTTCCCAGCAAGCAGCCGACACTCACAGATGCTGTTTTTATTAGCATAACCTGGTCCGCTGTGGCCTTCATTTTACCCAAAATATTTGCTGAAAATCAATCTGCTTTGGTCCAAATGTACAGCGCAATCATCTTGGTGCAGAAATAATTCCTTGGATAAAAATAAAACCAGTTCTTTCAAAATAAAAGTCAACTTAACAAATACAGAGCACTTGTTTTTAGCTTTTTCCCCTCAATCAAATCTACACTTGAGATACTTGCTTGTCCAAATTAAATTATTTGCCAACAAGCACTGAAAGATATTATATTATTATATTATAGATATTATATTTATTACTAAAGCCAGACAGATATATCGGTTGGACGATATTATTAGCCTGTCACAGCTAAACCAGTCCATATCAGTAGTGGCGTACACTTTTTTAGATTTTCTTGTTTTATAGGCCGCATATGTAAAGAATATCAGCTGATATATTGATATTGGAAATTTTGTACTCAGTAATATCGGCATTGACATCGGCCCCAGAGATCCAGTATCAGTCAAGAGGTAGCATATATTTATGTAAAATATTGGCTGATATATCGGTATGGGAACGTTTTTATTAATTTATAGTGGTACTGGCAAAGGCCCCCAAAATGCCGTATCAGTCAGACTCTAAATATATATGTAATATATTGCCCGATATATTGCTATGGGAACTTTTTTACTCACCAATATCATATCTGTATCGCCCCCAAAAACCCAGTATCATCAACCTGTAAGGTATACTGAATATACATAATATCTGTACTCACTAAAATCCAGTATCAATCGGATTTAAATTATTACGTATATTTTATACTTATATTAGATTTGTGGATTGTTATTTTGGGGAAGTTAAATGAGCAAACTAATAACCTCAGTTCTTGAGTCCCCTCAGGCAGATTGCGGCTCATACTGTCCCTTTATTCTGGACGCGCTTGGACTTAACAAAGATGCTACTCACTCAGTATATCCACCATGATGGTTTAACTCAAGTTTTTCGGGTTTTATGCAATGCAGAAGCTCAGCTCATGCACTGAGTCTGCACAATTCATCAAACAGGGCAGCCAGCATGGTGCACAATAAATGCCACAGACGTAATACAGTACAGTTGTGTGTGTTGTGCCGTCGGGTGTCGCAGATATACTACATGAGTTACCCATCAATGTCAGGGTACATCTGCAGCAGTGAATGAACGGCATTGTTTACGACACAACGCAGACGTATGACTGCTGACAAGTGGATCCGCTCTGTGACAGTAACTGTGGCATCTGGAGCTCTCGCTCACTGTGTGTGTGTGTGTGTGTCAGTCTTCATGGGTCAGAATGGAGTCTTTGTATGTCGTGATGCTGAGTTGACCTGTGACACCACATCCACATAGACACACACACACACACACGTCTTTGTTTCTCATATCCTGTATCTGCAAACACATCTCTTACCCACGTTTTATCAGTTTTTACCCCTTTTTATCAGTGTGAAATCTAAAACGTTGACATCGTCCTGCACAGTCACGATAAGCAAACAACACCGGTCTTAATGGAACTTCAGACAGGGTTCTTCTGGGTGCAGGAAATCATTGAAAACACTTGAACTTTAATGTCGTGTTTTTAAGGTTTGAAAAGTAGTTTAATGTTGGATAAAACGCTTAAAACTACTTGAAACTGTAAAAGCATTACTTTCATAATAAATCTCTACCTGACTGAAGAGTTCATCTTTAGATAATTAAAAAAAAAAGTCCAAAGAAAGTTATATAGGATGCGAAGCTACTTACAGACAGGTGACAAAACTTGCTTTGGTAAAATGTTATGAAACCATCGGCTGTTTAAAGCACAATAAAGATCCGTTTTAATGTGATCAAGAAATGAAATAATAGGAAGTTTGATATAACAATATGTCAAATGTTGTGATATCACAGTTAAGACAAGTTTAAATACTATACCGAGCTGTGATTAAATCTATTGTGATTGCAGGATTGATTATTTAATTTATTATCTTTTATTAAAATGCCGCTACTGACTGCAGTATTGGCTTAGTTTTGCAGTTACACATACACAATTCAAGCATTTGTTACCAAAGGCAATTCTTAAACATTTTTTTGCACATGCTGCAACTTTTATTTTATTTTATTTCATTTTTTTTTATAAAAGAAACACAGTTACTTTAAGTTAAAAGGAAAATGGATTTTATCCATTTAAAAAAATGCTACATACATCAGAGTTATTGTTTAATCATTATTATTTCAGAACAGTTTTTCAAGCCATCATTTTTCTTTGTTTTTTAATATCATGAGTAATTGTATTGTGAGTTTTTGATATTGTTACATCCCTAGTAGATATATGTATATACATATGAAATCTTGCAGCTGTAAAGTGCTGGAAAAGCTTGAAAATATACTTTGAAAATGCGTGAAAAGTGCTGAAATTCACCTTGGAAAAGGTGTAGGAACCCTGTCTGGCCCTGAATCTGTTGCTGTGAAGGAAGTTATTATTGTTACATTTTATTATTGGAGATTTATCTGAGCATTTTGCAACCAAATGTCTTTTAATTAACATCCTTATTTCAATGTGTGAACTTTTGTTCTAACTTGTGGAAAAAGAGATTTCCATATGTTACACACATAGATGGACCAAATCCACAGAATATAAATTTGATTCTGCATCCGCTTGGCTTTTCTTATCTTGTATCTGTCTTGTTCCCCATGCAGGGTCTCAGCCATGTGGTGGCTATGTGGACGCCAGCGACGCCGGTTACATCACCACCCCCGGCTACCCACTGGAGTACCCACCTCACCAGAACTGCCGCTGGATCATCACGGCCCCCGAGCCCTCACAACGCATCGTCCTCAACTTCAACCCGCACTTTGAGATAGAGAAACTGGACTGCAGGTAAAGACCGGATGGATGGATGGACGTTATGGGAGATAAACAGAGATTATTAAAAACTGTGAAGATTTAGATTGCTTGAGAAGTTAAGTTTCAACTAAGGCAGGATGGGAATTGAAGGGCGTTTGGTTCTGGAATTTCTGTCTCCACCAGCCGGTCTCTGTGTGAGAGTTGCTGAGTGTATTTGGTGAACTTCAGCCCACTCTCCTCCTGTTTCTCTGGCTTTAGCTATCCCATAATAATCACAGTGGGACCTCTCTCCGTCCCTTGACTCTAATTATCAAAGTATAATTACAACACATTCACTGTTCCAGGATGGTTTTCACACTTTGGAAGAATTAACACAGATTAGAGGATTTGGTGTCCATCATTGTTTTTGGCTGTTTGGTTTTTGGTTGCATAGTGAGACTGAGAGTTCTGCAGCGTGAAATAAAAAGTACAGCATGCAGAGATACAGGCAGACAGAAGGGCATGCTGGGAAGTCGTGGACAAATGCTTGTAGAGCGGCATGAGGCTGGTTAAGATGCAAACACACATTTATTGTAATCTTACTGCAGGAAGGACAGGCAAGCAGTCAAAAAGTTTATATGACATAAATCTCAATAAAACAACTTTTATAGGATAAAACATTAAATTCCACAACAAGAGAATCAGAAAAATGTTCACGTTTGTTTGTAGAGCTCATTTTACATAAAGCACAAAATCTCTCTGGGATTTTTGGGGCCAGCATCTGCAGTGGTTTCTGATCCAGCATAAACACACAGACAAAGTTAAAAGAATTAACACGTTGTTAAAAAACGAGAGAAATTTTAGGACAGGCTCTCAAAAAGGGAGATCCTCTTCTCACAGATGCTACAGGGGCAGCAGCTCATAAAATGGAAACCATACCAGGTATATGGATGTCCAGGTAGAAACAAAAATTGGGATGTTAATATTTGATCATAATTGATTCATCATTGTCAAAAATTTAACCAATTAAAAATGTATTAATCGATAATGAATTGATATTTCAGCACTTCATTTGACTTTGTTTTGTGCAGCAGAGCCATTTGTTGAGTAAAGAAACTTAAACTTGAACTGTAAAAAATGTCTTTTATTAAGTATTAATGATTAATCGATTGTTGGTGTTTTCTACTATCAGTTAAGGAAAATGGACAAAATTTGCAACTCTACACAAAAAATACTTGGAAGCATGAAGAAAGGATCATGGTTTTATGTTAAAAAAAGTTCACACATGTAATGTTTTAGAGCTGCAACAATTCACCGAATAATCATAATTATTAAATTAACCGACAATTATCTTATGATTGTTTAATCAGTTTAAGTAATTTTCAATGGAAAAAAAGTCAAAATTCTCAGATTTCAGCTTCTTAAATGTGATTATTTCCTGGTTTCTTTACTCCTCTCTGACAGTAAACTGAACATCTTTGAGTTGTGGGCTGAACAAGACATTTCAAGACCTCAGCTTGAGATCTGGGAAAAACTGATCAACATTTTTAACAATTTTCTGACATTTTATAGACAAAACACCTCGTCAGATTAATCAAGTATGAAAATAATTGTTAGTTGAAGTCCTATAATGTTACATTACAGCTGTGCATCACCTGATTTCAACACGACATTAAAACAACTCCAGAAAGCTGAGAAGTTTGATGCTGGGAGTGAAAACAGACTGTAGTTTCTTGACTGTAAATGAAACTACTGGCCTTCCCTCCTCTTCATGGGTCTGTCATGTCACGTATGAATCCATCTCATAGTAAAGCAGAGACTCTCAGGAATCTAATGGACACCACCAGCATAAAGGGCCACAGATACAAACGCGCTGACACGGGCGCACAAACACAGAAACACACACACAGAAGAACACACTCTTACACTTCTCCTCCTCTCTCCCGTTATGTCTCTGTTCCCATCCAGTTATTAACATTTCAGCCATATCAATTATAGATAGGTGAATTTCCCCACTCAGATGTACCAAAATCATTCAGACATTTCTTTGTTGGAATTGAAGCATCAATATTTCACCGGCTGGCTGTTTGTTGAAAGGCTGAAAGGTTGAAGGCTCGCTGCGCTCTGCTCTGTCTTGCTTTACTTTCTCACTGTGCTGTGGAAATGAAAAACACGCTTCTCTGTCTGTCTCCGTTTCCTCGTCATTTTTCTGTTTTACTCTCTGTTTCCTTATCCTCGGATCAGTGTGATGCATTCAATGCTCTCTCTCTCTCTCTCTCTCTCTCTCACCCTCTCTCCCTCTATCCCTTCTGTGCTGTGCCTTCTCCCCTCTGCTTCCTTCCCCCTCCGCCCTTCTTTCCTCTTTCTCTTTGAATTTCTTCCATCCATTTAAAGTCCAGTAGTTTCCCAGGAGGACAAAATCTGGTTGAACTGCGTGAAAACAACAGGCTCTGATTTATTTATTATGCTGTACACAGTGTGTGTGTGTGTGTGTCTGTGCTTGTTCTCAGACATTTGATGTGTGTCTAAACATTTTTCATTTTGCATCCAGTATTGACAAGTTACATTATCTGAAAAGTAAATGTTAAACCATGCCAGTAAGAGTGAGATATTTGCAGTGTTGGTGGTAACATCTCAGGTCTAATAGGCTGTTATTTACAACTGTCCTACAGCGCAGAGCTATTTAAGTCTACAGGCGCCCAACGCTTGGAGCGTGTGCGTCTGTGTTTGTGTGTGTGTGTGTGCAGGGGTAGGCTGAAATTGAGCTGTTAGGTTCAGAGGGCAAAGAGGCCAAGCAGAAGACGCAGAAGGTGTGTGTGTTTGCGTGTGTCTGTGGGGGGGCAGACATACGTGGTCAGATATGATTTTCACCTATAACCCTGACCCTGGCTGTCAAATGTTGTCTCTTACTGAATCATCAGCGCCTCTTTTTTCTTTCTATCTGTTATATTTAAAGTAGAGATAAAATGAAGAATGCCTATTTAATCTTTTTAGATCAAATCCCCAGTTCACCTATTTAACAATATATGACAAAAATCAATTGCTTTGCATTTTCAGATCAAAATCAAAGAAAATCTGTTCATTTTCTCTTCCTGTAAAACAAAATAGTGCTTATGTAAGCTAGGACCAACCACTTTCAACCAATAATATCATAGCATCCCCCTGTCAATCAGCTGTGCAGATCTAAGGTTAAGATTCATTAGTTAGCTTGTTAGCACGGTGTGTCGTTCAAGGTGTTTGCCACCTCAAACCTTCTTCTGTTTCCAGAAAATAGTGCTGTCACGGCCCTGCTGGCTAGAATTTATTCACTTTGAGGAAAGTGGTATCTGTGACAGTGGATTATGCATGAGGCCTTTTATAGTGGACTGCCTCAGCAGCTAGCTAACGTTAGCTACATGGAGTATATGATGAGTATATGATTTTTTTTGTCCCACAAAGACATTTTTCCAAACTAAGGCTTTTACTCAGTTGCTGTGAGGAAAACCTGCCACCGTCATTGTTACGTGGAAGATTGTGAGTCACCACAAAGTCATAAGCTAATGAAAATGGAAAAGCAACTGTAAAGCAGTGAGATGTTATGAACTAAGGGGCAGAATAGAAGTGTTATCAAAGTCAAAATCAAAATTGGTAACTTGTCCCAAATTGTCTCGCACAAACATACAAATAGCTTTTGTCCCACATTTGTTTCGTAGGGATCTGGTCACCATAGTTACTGTGCAAAAGCACAACTTAATAACTTGTACAAGATAAAAACACTGAATGACTTTATTCACTGATTTGGGTGAAATTGGATCCTGTTTTATGGAGGAAATTATTTCTGGTTTTTCCCTCTGATGTCCTCCGGCTGTTCAACTTCAGCTCTGGGTCAGAGTTTCTGCTGACTTAGCAGCTGTTAGCGGACAACAGAACCGCGCTCAGCAGCCTCTCCAGTGAACACAGCCCCCGAAACCGACAGGGAATACAGTACCAAGGTCATTTACTGAGTTTCCTGGTGCTTTCACGACTATTCTGAGAGCTTTGCTTTGGTGCTAAAGTAGCTGACGGCAGTTAACAGTTGGCCGTGCAGCTAATGCTAAGTTAGCTTGTTTAACCACAGAGTGCCAGGAGCCAAACCAGGCAAGAAAACCACCTGTGTGCTGTATTCCCTGTCGTCAAACATCGGTTCCTGTGTTTAGTCCTATTCTCGCCGTGTTCACTGGGAGCCCCGGTTAATGGACCTCTACACTGTGGCTATAAGGCTCGGGGGTTGCATTAAAGCTCATTCAGCACTTTTGGCTACTGCAATAAGTCTCTCCCAAACTGCCTGTTTTTACAGGAAACACGTCAATATGTGGAAAACAATGGCTTTCTGACAACTTTAACATTCTTTTCTTGACATATCAGATTGATTTAACACGGTCATAAAGACATTATCCATAAGTTTCTTTTCTAAAGCTTGTAGATTACAGCTTTGAGAAACAGAAAAACTACTGTTAATCCTCAGTTAATGGAGAGGAGAATACACACACACACACACACACACACACACACACACACACACACACACACACACACACACACACACACACACACACTCATTTGTTGAGACAAAGAAGTCGTCTGTGTTTGTAGACAAAGACTACATTATGAACAGGCAATATGGTTCTTCTCTCGATCTCTTTATCACATAAAAAAAAACTCGGTCACATCTGTCTCCCACAAAAAAACCTTTATCAACACACGCGCTCGCACAGACAGCACTGTTATGAATCTGCATGCCCCGGTCAGCCAAGGGTTGTTTTATTATGTCACTACGTTGAAGCAATCTAATCTATTATGGTCCTGATTGCAATTTAAGATGGTAATCTGTAATCTATAATGCATCACATTTTGTCAAGCACTCCGCTGGCTCTGCAGGCAAAATCGATGGAGAGGTGGTCAGACGGAGAGAGAGATGTTTTCATTAAGATTCATATACAGCAGCAGTTTAAGTGCAAGGAGACAGCTGGAGGGGGTGAGACGGATGAACAGGGAGACTGACCGAAAGATCAGTAAAGCCACGGCCAGTCATGACTCACCATGACTTCCCATTTCCAGTCACATGACATACAGGCACCATGGTACCATATTAGTCCATCACTGGTGACAGGATCCAGTTATTACCCAACAGCTGGGTATGTAATGTATAAGACATGCAACTGTTAAAGGAAAGTCTTCTTTATTTAATCTGAAAGAGCCTTATGTGTGGCGTGACTTTTAATTAACACACTCCAACTCCAGTGTGATCTGAGGAGAACTACATCAGGAAGTTTTGAAGTGTTTACGCTGTCTTTCACTTAATCTCTCAACTCCTTTCTGCATTTCAATCATCACTTTTACTCTATAGCTGTAATCACATGGTTTAATCTGCAGCTTGAAGGAATAAGTGGACATTTTGTGAAATACATTTGCTTTCTTGCGAATATTTAATACTGTACATTAAATATGAAGCTATTTCTATAGGCAGTAAGTGTTATGCATGCTGCTAAAGCTAACACTAATCCATGCGTGCCTCACATTTTAGATAAGAGACAAGAGAGCAAAAACAATTTCAATGGTCAAAGTTGTCATATTGACATTTAATTAATAACAAAAATGTGATGCAGACTCGCAGTCACTGCAGAGAGAGACAGTACTCATGTGAATTGACTGCCACACAGTTTTCTCAACTGATGAAACTACTGATAAATTCAGTCTAACATTTGATCGTGTGGTTCATTATAGTTGACTAATCAGCTCTCACAGATAGAGAGCAGCGCAACAGAGGCAGTGATATAACGATTGGTTGCTACACGCTAAACATTAGAAAATACGGTCAGAGGGCAGAGGGCAGGGTCTCTGTAGCTGCAGACACCACCACACACTTCTAGTAGGGCCATCATAAGTGATGATTAAGAGGAATTATTTTTATATGAATCTCTAAACTGTTTTTTAAGGAAATTCCTGTTGTCAAATTGCATAATATGCTGCATAATATTCCTTTAAAATATTCCTTTAAGCTATTGTTTCAATCCTGCCAATAAGTAAGACATCGCCAGTTTGAACCTGCAACATCTAAGTTTTCCATGAATGAATTGTAGAGAAAAGACACTTTATTTACTTGTATTTGTATTCCTAGAATAGAGGAAAGTAACTCTTAAACGATGAATATTTAAAATGCATTTTCATCTGACAGAAAGTGATGTGGCAACTATCAAGTGTTGAGGTCAAAGAGCTGCTGAAAAATCCTTTTTTCAAAATGTACAATACATCATGTAGCCTTTTGAGGCAGCGGTTGGTTGTCTACTTCACATTTTCCTCTTAGCTCACTGCACCTCTCTGTCTCTGAAAGCAAGATCTCTATTTGGAGTGTTTGGAAAGAACGTGCACTCACACAACCACACTCACACACACACACACACACACACACAGCTGCTGAGGGAAAAGTGCAGCGTCAGGGTCCGTTGAGGGCAGGCTCAAATCATCCTGACAGCTACCTCCTCTCTCTCTCTCCTCCTCTCCTCTTTCCTCCTGGCTCCCCTCCCCTCTCCCCTCCATTCATCTCACCCTTCCTCACCCCTCCCGCCTCCTCACCGCTGCCCAATGGACCCCATCTATCATCTTTCGTCTGCTCTTGTCCCACCTTCCTTTCCCTCTTCCTCCTCCTCCCTGCTGCATGACTCTTTCTTCATCACCTCTCCTCTCCTTCAATCTCCCCTGTCCCCTCTTATCTAATTCCTGCCCCCTTCCTTCCTTCCCTTCCCTCCTCCCTTCTCATCTCCTCACCCTCATCCTTCTGCAGAGTGCCAATCTTTTATAGGCCAAATCATTATTCAGCATTGCATATGAGAAAACACCGGCAGTGAGCCAAATGCCACGCTCTCCTCCTTTCCTCTCTTTATTTTCTCATCTCCTTCTCTTCCCTTTGTTTCCCTCTTTAAAATGCATCTATTCTTCTCTCTTTATCATTTATAGACTTTCCCTCAGCCTATATCTGTCTTCATCCTCTTTTATCCTGCAGTCTGTGCCTATCCATCACTTAAATCCACTTTCTATATGTCTGTCTCTTATCCTCATCCTCTCCTCATTCTCCACCCTCTCCAGTCCTCCTTTACCTCCTATCACACCCAAAGCAGATGCTATCTGTAATATTGATATGAGAGAAACACACACACACACACACACACAGTGTAAGGCTCACATACGCTTCCGTAAACAAAAGATGCAAGCATTTCTCGGGTTTATATACAGTTAGAGCACAACAACCAGACAGGCACGTAGGCAGTTTCATGGTTATGTGGCTCACACAATAAGTGTGGAGTAAAGCAGTGAGTTAAGAAGTGATTTATATGACAGAGAGGCTGCAGTCAATGATAATGGTTTCACTAATGATTTAGACCTTGTCTTTGTACTCTGCCTCAATCAATCATTTAACTTCATGCTGGCTAAGTCTGTTTTCTGTCCTCAACTTCTCTTCTCTTCTCTTCTCTTCTCTTCTCTTCTCATCATTTTTAAAGGCATAATATGCAACATTTTCCTTAAAAAAAAGAATTTACTGGCTCATATAAACATAATGCCTTTCATCACTTACGTCCAGAGAGGAGGGTGTGGTGGTGGCTTCCCTCTGCTTGTATTTCCATGTTTTCCCATTTTGCTGTTCTTGAAGACACTTTACCAACTCAAAACCTATTTGACATCCTGGGAACAAGACTCGACTAGCTTTCTGATGCGTTCATGAACAGCTTGGACAAATCTGACTGAAAGATAATGTATTGAAAGATAATGTATGTTTTGTGTATGATTTAGGTTTTCTCATGGTTTGGTTTGGTCTGCCTTGATAGTGTAGAAATGGCAGTAATTGTTGACATTGTTTGGTTTGCTGGATCCATTTGTCGTATGAGGACAGGCGGGTAATAAGAGCAGCTGTTTCAAACGAGTCTTTTTGTGTCATTATTCTGTTCATTTCAATTGTTTGGGCTGCATGAATTCATGTTTCACACAATTCATGATAACTTAAACTGAGTGAAAAACGTGTTTTGTATCGTATTTACTATTAATGAATAAGTGTTTGGCTATCAGTTAAGAAAAATGCACAACATTTGCAACCCTAGTGTGGAACATTTGATTGCACACACAGAGACACACCTGATGGGCAGGAGAAAAGTCCCGGGGACACGACCAAGAGCGAGGCAATAGGTAGAATGATGTGATGTGACACTGGCCTGAGGGCAGGAGGGGGAAAAAAGAGAAAGCTGGAGGAAGATGAAGAGACTGTGTGACAGAGAGAGGAAGTGAGAGGAACAGCATTTGGAGTGACAGTGGATGTTCAGTTACCAGCTGTGGGCATTTAGCAGCTGCCTGCATGTTTGAATTAACATCACAGTGACTCTAGCAGCAGGAGAGTCATGAGTCCAGACAAGCATCCCGGAACAAAAGCTGAAAGACAACATTATTAAGCTACAGAGAGACAAGCCTAGAGAACACCTTGGGATCCAGATGTGAGGTGCAACACAGTTTGAGATTTATGTACCTGATTTTGGTGAATCAGAAGTCCTCACCGGGCAAACTTTTAAGGCGGTGAATACTTAGATCTGCAGTGTTGGGTTGTGACCCATTTTTATTGAGTCTTCAGTAAAATACATACAGTACTTTCTCAATCAGTGTCATGCAGCGCAAAACGAGACAGAAAGCAGCTCTCAGTGACATCAATCCTCCAATAACATTCAATCCAGGGGACAAGAACTCTAAACCACAGCTGCAAAATACAGCTGGGGTCAATAAATGAAAGAGCAGCCTCACTAATGTTTGAAGACTATAAACCGGCACAACAATGACACTCAGGCTACCAACATAAACCACCATATTCTGCACAGTATGAGATGCAAACACTCACAAAAAGCAACATTTGCATTTTGGAACATAAAACAGTAGAGTTAACAGACTCAGCACGAGCATCATGGGAAATGTGGGCCGTCACTGCAGTATTTAAGTATGAAGCCTTGTTTGTACTGCTCCTGTTTTCCCTAAGGTCATTGCATTACGCTGTTACTGTGATACAAACTGAGGTTCTTTATGAGGTGATGAGAAACTTTGCATTAAACTCAGTATTGTTGTGATGTACTTTTATAACATAAATAGACTTTATATACACTCAGTATTCTTGGTTTGTCCTATTCCTTATCAGCTCAGAAGTGTAGATGTCACGGCAATTCATGGTATTTTTGTAAGTTTGGGTACCATGGAGTTCACCCTTCATCTCGATGCCTAAAAAGGGATGCAAACCATGCTTTTACCTCCTACAGTTGTGATGACAACTGAGAACTCTCATTCAGGCCATCAGCAACTGAACAGTTAAAATATACTGAGGTGAAGTATTAAAAAGACACTAAACTGATTTTACTGTGTTTAAGTTCACTCTTAGTAAAGTCACAGTAAAGTCATCTCAGTGCATGGTGGCTTGTTTTAATACCTTACGTAAGATGTTCCTGATGTTTTGTTCACAAATAAAAATCTGAAAAACTGCAGGCTTATGCTTAAAGGGGTAGTTCACCCAAGAATGAAAATTCAGTCACTATCTACTCACCCTCGTGACGATTGATAATTCACTTCAATTGTTCAGGAGATTATGTTTTCCTGTAAAACTCCAGCAGTATTTTGTGGACTAAAAAACTAAACCTGCCCTTTAATCAGAATGAGGGTGAGTAGATAATGATTGAATTTTGATTTTTGGTTGAACTATCCCTTTATATGCTGTGGTAATTACTGTCCGTGAGGTTAGATATCTCTGCCCGGTCAGCAACAAGTACTATTACAGGCTCTCCTACATTTTTGTGGTTGATAGTTACTGTAAGTCAGGCAGACACTCCCTTGTGTTCTTTCAGTTCAAAAGCAGAGAAAAAGGCAGCAGTGATCTGGAGCTTTTTATCAAGCTGAGGTTTGCAGTTTGACTCCCCAAAAAACATGACAAATGCCCAGAATGCATGAACACCAGACACCTCAGTCCTACTGGAGGTTAGAACAAGGCAACTTCAACTGCTTAAAACATGTTCAGTCAGTCAGATTTTTGGATTTTTAGAAGAAAGTAAGAATTACAATTTCTGATGGCACTTTACAGTAGATAAAGTCACACATCCAGTCTCAAATAAAATAGTAGAGGGTAAATGTAGTGCACTATATAGTAAAAAAGGTGTGATTTGTACACAACAATGTGGTTATTGAAATAGGACTGAAATTTTAAGATTTATTTAAGCTCCAAGGCGGCGATTTTAGGGAATACATTGTGCAGGTAATGATGATAATATTAGTGGTCTGATTTACTAACACTCCCTGATGCCCTGAAGGTCTGTCTGATCAATGTCTGTTACTGTAGTGTGTGTGTGTCTGTGTGTGTCTGTGTGTGTGTGTATATATGTGTATGTGTGTGTGGGTGTGTGTGTGTCTTTGAAGGACTGACCCTGATCAATGTGTGTTAAAGCCATAATGAGGAATCGATTGGTTGTCCTGGAGACTACTGCCGGACAGGCTGCACGCACGCACGCACACACACACACACACATGCACACACACACGCACGCACACACACACACACACACACACAAACACACACACACACACACACACACACACACACACACACACACACACACACACACACACACACACACACACACACTGTCCATCTGTCTGCAGTAATAGGCCTATTACTTGATAACAGTGAAGTCAGTCATCCTCCTCACTCTCTATTAACTGCTTCAGTGACAGACTGACTACAGCTGCTTTTACTCTACACAGGTATATGAATTTACTATATATATACAGAGGGCGAGTGTGTGTGTCATACTCAGAAGCTTGAACTAATGCACGGATAATTAAAACTTTAAAGCATTGCAGGGAACCCACTGTCTTATCCACAGGGCCATGCAAACAAAACATTTTACTATGATTAACTTCTGTGAATGAGACAGGTTCCAAAGAGAATTAGTACATTTTTACATTTATTTTGACTCCCTGCCAACAGTTTTCAGAATCCAGTTTATAGATTTAGGCAGTGATGGCTTTGTGGGCTCATGCTTCAACAGGTTGTGTATCTGGAGCCTACTGATGCATTTAATTGCCTCCTGCATTCATTTAGTGGTAATATGCAAGAAGGTTCCTTAGCTTGGATTTGGTGTTTTAGCACTGGCTGTGAACATTAAAGGGATAGTTTGGATTATTTAAAGTGGGGTTGTATTGATAGTTGGTGTATTACCTACATTAGACACGCCCCCAGTTTGGAGAAGCAGCAGGAGAAGCTAAGCAATATACTGCTGTGGACAGGGTCAGCAACAAAACTTATTTTAGCCATCTAAAAAACAGGCCCACACAAAAAAGTGTACGCTTTATTTCGATTGTTTTCACCACTTTATCTTGCTGCCAGACAGTCTTTTCCCACGGGAAACTGTAAGCCAAATATCACTGTTTCCAAACCAACCAGACTCCATTGGCAAACTCAGTCATTTTACCTTGCAGAACTTGGGAGATGCTGGTCTACTGCTGCATCAAGCTGTTGGTTTGTTCGTGTTACTGTGTGACTTCTGTGAATCCCAACTAACCTTTACCTTTAAGCTTTTACACCGAAGTCACAAAGTAACACAAACAGACTAGCTAATCAAGGCAGCAGTGTACCAGAGGCTCCTGTGTTCTGTGAGGTAAAATGACTGATTTTGCCAGTTGGGTTTGGTTGGTTTGACGAGAGCGATGTTTGGCTTATATAATGGCAGCGTCCCATTGGAAAAGGCTGTCTGATGGCAAGGCCAAGAGTTGAAAACATTCTAAATATAGTTTGCACTTAAACTGTTGATTATTTAGGTGGCTAAAAAACATTTTTGTCCACAGCAGTACAGTGCTTAGCTTCCTAAACCAGTTTCTCTGCTGCTTCCTCAAACTGGCAATGTGCTGGCCTCCATCTGCTGCCGGTAACACGCCGACTATCAATAAGTACCTTATACAATCCCGCTTCAAATAATCTGAACTATCCCTTTAAGCTCTATGTGTCAAATACTGTATAATGGCTACTTATGAATGTACGGTGTTTGAAATCCTTTGTCTCCAGGGATGTACATGCATGTGAATAAGAAGTAGGAGTAGGTAAAAAACATCAGTAGCAGCTGTTAAACTGTTGGCTTGTCGTGTGTTGTGGGAATCATCAGTGCTGCTGGAGGCCTTGTGCACAGTCAGAGGGCGCGGCTGATTCCACCTCCTCCATAATTGTTCTCATCCTTCCTGACAATCAAACAGTCCAGTTTTACTTCCTTATGAAACATCTTATAAAGAATTTTAGGGATTTTTTAAGTTAGTTTTTTGTGCATGAATGTGTGGATCTATTCATAGTTGACTGTTTCAGTTCCTCTAAAAATGTTTGTGTGGGGCCACCGATGATTTCACTTCTCTCTCAAAGAAATGTGCATGAGATTATGGCAGAATTGAAAAAGAAAGTTAAGAAAGCCAGTGTTTTCCCTATTTGTCAGAATAAAATTACACAAAGTAACAGGTTTCAGATTCAGATTCAGTCAGTTAATTTCATAATTAACTCCATAGTTTGATCTTTCAGACTCTTTGTTAGATTCATGTACATGGAGAAAGTCTTTCCACTTTTCTGTGTTGATACACAACTTTAAAATTAATAAGTCATGCACTAGGATGGCAAGTATGGTCACACATCACCACAGGTCTGGCCTTTCAGCTGTGCGTCTGAGGCGCAGACGCCCTGTCTGCTGCTCAAGGCACCCCTGATGTTTGAAAGAAATGTGCAGGTGTAAGAAGACAACTCCTGACCTAAAGAGAGACAGAGAGAACGTGTGAAAGGCAATTAAGACCAAAGCAGAGGGGGGGAGTGTGGGGGGAGGCAGGGGGGGAGGCGGGGTGGAAGTGCGTCTGTATGCAGACCTTTTCCTTGGTTCACGTCAGACAGGCTGTGAAGAGCTTTCTCGCTCATGGAGACACCCCCTACCCCCAAAACACACACACACAAGCACACATGGATCTCTCTTAATGTCAAACCTTTTAGTCAGTTTTAAGCAGAGCTGCCAAAAGGACACAGTCTCAGGATAGATGTGTAAAAAAATGAGAGGTACTGATTCAACTTCTTTACTCAAGAAAAAAGTGAAAAAACTACAGGCTCTGTGCTCAAAGTATACAAGTCGTCCTCTGAAGGACATTTGTACTGGTTGTCTGTGCACAGCTAACTGAACCTCGTCCTCTTTTACCTTGTTGTCTTGTTACATCTTTAACGTTTTGTTATGTCGTTTTTGTCTCATTATGTCTTTTTCATCCTCTTACATCCTTCACATCATTTTACGTTGTTTTCATCTTGTTAGATTTTTCACGTTGTTTTATTCCTGTTAATTTCTTTTTGTCTTGTGACATGTTTTACATAGTTTTTGTCCTGTAACATCTTTTTAATCTTGTTAAAGTCTTCTTTATCTCACTGCATCTATTGCATCATTTCCATCTTGTTACATCCGTCACATTATTTTTGTTTTGTTTACATCTTTCATATCATGAAAAATGGCTTGTTGCGTTGTTTTGGTATTGTTGTGTTGTTAATGTCGTTTTGGTCTTGTTATGTCTTTTGTCATTTTTGTTGTTATCTCTGTCGTGCATTATGTACAATAATGGATACAGCAAGGAATTGTCTTTTCTATGTGTTATTGTCTCATCCATTTAGGTTGAAATCAGTCGTGATGTTGGGAAGGTGGCACGCAATGATGCAAAATTAAAATAACATAATTCCTCTCAAATGCATTAAAAAAAAGGAATGAAGTAAAAAGTTGGCATAAAAATAAATACTCAAGGAAAGTACAGATACCTGAAAACACTACTTAAGGACATTGACAAAGTAATTGTACAGTCCATCATGAGTGCTTTGTCCTTTACAGCTGTAACCTGCCATGTTTCATGTTTTGGAACCAGCATTTGTCTTTTCATCATTTCATTCATGTAAGCATGGGAGAAAACACCTCGTACACACTGCTTGTTAACAAGTGAATTTCAGGGAAAAGCGGAGAGGAAACTAATTCAGACTGCTTGTCATTCCCTGTGGCAAGTTCCAGAAAATCACTGATTGGCTACAGTGCAGTATATCGGGGGAGAGAAGAGAGGGATGATGGGATTAAACAGTTTGTTAGAAGCTGTGTTCCTCCTACACGGAGACAGACTGGAGGAAACCTCAAACCCCTCTATACATCCATCTGAGTGCATGGCCACGGGCTCTGTGTGTGCATCGTCACAGCGTTAATGTGTGAAACACGAAGTTAGTGTGTTTGCGCAGGTCTCCGGCGTACGTGTGCGTGCTGACTTAGAAGTAGCTGTGTGTCCTAAAGGCACAGCAGAGCTGCGGGGAGGGAGGAGCGGATGCAGGGAGGGACACCTGTCTCTGTCTGTCTGAGGGGAGGAGCTGGCAGGGTGAATGCAGTGTCATGTTCTCATCTCTCTGACTACGTCCACGCCGCACCGGCTAAATTTGAAATCTGTTTCTCTTTGTTTTGGTGCTTTCCTTCTCTGCGTACGAATCTGAAACAGCCTCATTTTACACTTTAAATTTTGATGTAATGTTTTGAAGGTTTGAAAAGCGCTTGGATTTTGGATAAAATGCTTGGAACTGCTTGAGATTGTCTGACAATTTGCTGTCAGGCCGAACAGTTCGCTTTTTGATAAAGACATAAGATAAGTTGGAGTCAGCCTAATTGCTTTTGCCTGTCATACTGATGAAAATGACGCCGCAAAGTCCTCACTTAGCACTTGCGTATGTGGCTATGCTTTGTGTCATCTGTCCATCTTTTATGATGTGTCCCCTCTGAACAGTGAGTGGGAGGCTGACAGATGAAATGCTGGGAGGTTGCTGTATCAGTGATTGCTTGAAAATTAGAAAAAGAGAAAAAATGCACTGAAATTGAAGTCATTTGTGTAGTGATTGCTTGAGCAATTATTTTATCTTGGTACAGCGGAGCTACATAGGTTGCCAAGTCTACTTACAGACAGGTGATATATTTAAAACATGAAACTTTGTTATGCCACCCGTCTGTAGAATGCTATCATGAAACATATTATTTTTGTTTAGAGCACAGTAACATCTGTTTTAATGTGATGAAGAAGTGAAATAATCATTTTTATATAAATATGCAATTTATCACAGCTGTAAGATGCTGGAAAAGCTTGAAGATGCACCTTAAAATGCTTGAAAAGTGCTTGATTTTGAGTTTGGAAACGATGCAGGAATGCTGGAATGATTATGCAAGGCTGCTCAGACACTGTGGGGGGGGGGGGGGGGGTGGGGGGGGGGGTGACTGTTAAGTTACAATGTTAAAGGTATAATTAATAGGATTTGTCAGAGCTGTTCATTAAGGCACCAGAAAGATGCCAGAATGTCCAATACCAACATTTTGTGTTGGTAAAACGTCCGAAACACAGCAAAATAATGAGAGAAAATAAGGAAATACAGGCAGAGGGCTGCAGATACAGACACCACCACACATTTCCAGTGGGTGATAAGAAAGTTCTTGGCTGATTCTGATTTCCATTTTTTTTAACTCACAAGATGTATTAGTAGTACTACTACTACTACTGTGTCCTGTGGTCGTATTGGCTATACTGCTGCACTGCCCCCCATGATGACCAGAGGTGCTGCTCTGTTTAGTCCGTATCTGTAAGCTTTCAGGAAACATGCAGAAATATGGATGAAATTAGTGCAGCGCATGGACAGAAGGCATAGAGCAAAAATGAGCCTTTACAGTTACACACCAACACAGGCACAAAACTTTGACACGCACAGGACTGGTTTCAAGTGACTTTACATGAGCTGACATGGACAAAGATCATATAAGTGGTGATAATTTTATACTTTGTTACATTAATCCTCTGTTACTTGAGCTGTCAGAGAAACACTTATGTGTTTTTGTGTGTGTGTGTGTGTGTGTGTGTGTGTGTGTGTGTGTGTGTGTGTGTGTGTGTGTGTGTGTGTGTGTATTCATCTTATTATCTCTTGTCTTGTAACAATAGGACATGAAGAAGTCACAGACAATAGGAGTTGATTCAACACTCTGAACTCTAACAGCTCTATAAAACGCTGCAGTATACAGATGAGAGCTCTATTGTGCGCAGACACAGTGTAATGTGTGTATAGACACACAAAAGAGTGTGTTTTTGCTCTGGCTGTCACTGTGTATGCCTGTGTGTGTGTGTGTGTGTGTGTGTGTGTGTGTGTTGTCTGTGTTTTTCTGACAGGTGAGCAAGCTCCTGACATTATGCGGGTCATGCACCTCCCACTCTTCCATCATGCTTTGTGTCTGCTTTGCGTGGAACCAACACCCCAGTTATGACGCACACTGTCGCCGCGCTGTGAGCGTGTGTGCATCTGTGTGTGTGCCTCTGTGTGTGTGTGTGTGTTGGTGCGTGTGAACTTGTCACAGAGCGCGTGTCATATTTTCCCCAGAGAACACCTCATCCCAGCGACAGTTTCCTCCTCCTCTCTTCTGTAATGACAACTTTGTTTAACTCGTATCCTGACAAGATCTCTTTTTCTTTCTCCTCCTGGCTCAGACGTTCCCTAATTATTTTTCAGCGTTTCACTTTTCAACACTTTCTCTTTTTTTCTATCATTCTTTGTCTTCTTCATTTTCTCTCTCTGTCCCCTTTTCCTCTCTAGATTCTCTAATGCGCTGTCAGGCACATAACCAGTGGCCAAGAGCCAACGTGTGGGTGAGGCAGAGGAGGCAGAGATGGGGAAGAGGGAGGATATTAGAATCTGTGAATATTTGAATTTAAAATATGGATAGATAGATAGATAGATAGATAGATAGATAGATAGATAGATAGATAGATAGATAGATAGATAGATAGATAGATAGATAGATAGATTTTATCACTGTAAAATGCTGTGCTTCACAAATGTGCAGAAATACAGATGAAATGAATGCAGAGTGAGAGACAGACAGAAAGCTCCATCCGCCTAGGATGCAGCAATGGCGCTGCTGCAAAAATTCTGTCAAGGGGATGTCATTTTGGGGGAACATTTGCACGTCAGGAGGTGAACTCTGGTGATAAAATAACTACATCCCTGCAAACGAAAAGCTAACAGCTGTTTGCTTGTTTATGTTAATACTGTTAGCATCCTAGGTGCTAATTTACCATTTTCAGCATGTAGGTTGCAGCTCAGATGTTGTTTGCAAATGTAGACAGCAGACGCTACAATGCTGCATGAAACAAGCGACCGATGGCGGGACTTATACCCACAGTGTACGTCCGGTGAGTCAGACTCAGGGCCTCACAGACCACCATCGTCTCCAACGCTGCCTCCACTTTTACCTCTTACTAAGCGGTGCATTATTATAACCTCCTCTAGAATTGGCATGAAACTTTTGACTCTTCTTCTGCATCTTTGGGGTGACTTTTGACCCCGAGTGGTGCCCTCTAGTGGCTGTTTCACATATCCATGGCAATATAAAGGACAGTGATTTATAATCGTTTGAAATGGATGTATCTATTTTCATACATAAATGGCTCATTAATGAGCCTCAACAGTAACTATAAAACTCTGCTCCCACAGCCACATTATGAAGAAGACTTTCTTAGTCAAACTAGTAAACTTCAGGGTTAAGACTGAGGGTTTAGGTTTGTGATAAGTGTCCAGGGAATAGCTATAAGCCCATGCAATGTCCTCCTAAGTGATAAAACCTGTGTGTGTGTGTGTGTGTGTGTGTGTGTGTGTGTGTGTGTGTGTGTGTGTGTGTGTGTGTGTGTGTGTGTGTGTGTGTGTTAGTTCCTGGGTTCAGGAATGAGCCACATAGCTGTGAAGGCATGCTAACGAATAGTGAAAAGATTAACACCCCTTCTATATTCATGTATATTAAATGTGTCTGTACAGTAGCAACAAAACCTGGTACATGAAACTCGCCTTCATCTGTTTGAGTCACTGGGAGGCTTTTTGTCACTGAATCATGGAAGTTTGAAAAGTAAAAAAAAATGTACTTAAAGCATGTATCTTTGACTGTGTACTGTGTACCTTGGGTTCTTTTAAGATTGCCCATTTAATTACCTTAGAGAAATGCAGGAAGCTCAGTATTGTAGCAGTTAACAGCACTGTGGTCAGAACTGATCAATACTTCGACGAAGATGTGCAAATAAAATCTAGCCAGAGTTTAGCTTTACTGTAAGAAAAAAAAGCAATAATTGAAACTGAATTCACTTCTCTCAGGATTAAATGTTATGTCTTCTTTCGTGGCAAGCTGCTCCAGGAATTTTCTTCCCAGGAAGCTATTTTAGAGGCAGGCAGGTGTGTGTTTGGTATCCAGACTCAGAGGCAACACTCCTGCTGTGGGTCTGCAGGCAGGTCCGAACATTTGTGCTCAGAAAACATGAAAGAAATGGGAACAAAAATAGATTTCACAGACAGAACCTTCCCTTTAATGGACAGAACAAAGTCTCAGGCAGCTTTTCTGCTAATGTGTAACGGTCACATCACAGTTTTTCTCAGGACTTTTGGCTCATTTTTTTTAAACAGTCTTTTCTCTAAACTGTATGTACAGCTGTTCACATCACAACCCAAAACATGTATTTCAAGCTTCAAAACCTAGTTATTGTGTTACCTTTCCCTCCACATTGATTGATACTGTGAATTTGCTTGAATGATGAGAAATTCAAATCTGCTTTGAACAACAAAGTCATTGTTCAGAGATCTGAACTTAATGTTTTGAAAAAAGTAATTGTCATTCAAGAATTGAGCCGAAGTGAATGAGAAAAACTGTAACATGTTTAGTCTTTGCATGCTGAAAAATCCTTATTATACATAATCCGTCTTTTCTTCATTTAGTACCAATTAGTTGTAATTCAGCACAACCCTCCTGCAGCATAACAGTCAGTATGACAAAGTGTGAGATATTTCTGAGGAAAGAGGGTCCAGGAAAGTAATGAAGCGACTTTAATCCACTTTAAAAAGTGGAAAATGTGAACTCAGGCCGAGTTATAAACATGATTGAATTAGACCTGGCCAAAGATGTAAACTAGAGTCATTTGTTCCACATTAATCCTTCTAGCATCAAAGACTGGAGGGTTCACACATAGTTTAAAAGCTTGACCATTATATCTACTCTGACTTTGACCCTTGTGTCTCTCTGTTTTCTTGCTCTATATAGGACTTGTTCATCAGTCATTTCCTGTGAAAGAAACTTTTCATTTACTTGAAGGATAACACGTAGAAAATGCAGTACACATGTGACACCACTGTTTCCTCACGCAAGCTGAAAGGAATCACATCATCTTACATCCCCACTCAGCTCATGTTTGTATTCTAATATAGTTCTTATCCATAAAATGCTGCTGTGTAGCAGTTGGAGTATAAAATCAGTCAATTACAGCGCAGTTATAGAATCTTAAAAAGGTTTCTCTTCCCATTTTGCCTCATGCAGGTGGTTCTTTTCCTCCTCCGCCATCTGCAAGCTGCCAATGTCTTCTGCTGCATTCATTTGAATTGTAATGACAGCCATGCTTCTGCTGCTTTCAGAGGTCTCCCCTCACCACAGATAGATGCAAACAGTTTGCTTCCGTTCTGTAGCCAAATCCAATGCGATGCCTGCCAGATGAGAAAACTAATAAAGAAAAAAAAAAAGACTAATAACATCAGAGTCAAAGCAGCTTGGAAGGATTTAACAATTTCCTTTTTCTCAAATTAAATTCTTCTTTCCCGTCTTCTACAAAGTATCTCATCAGTACATTAATTTAATGTCTGTACATCAAGCAGGATGAACAGTTGTAGATATTTAGTATTATAGGTTATTACTGTCCCTGTGTTGTTGCATTTATTGTCAGTTTTAACAAGCAGTAAATCTAAGGATAGTAGTAAAATGTTAAATGCAGAAAAGAGAGGATGTATTTAACAATATTTGTTTGTCCTCTGCAGGTATGACTACGTAGAGATCCATGATGGGAACTCGGAGTCGGCTGACCTGCTGGGGAAGCACTGCAGCAACATCGCCCCTGCACCAATCATATCGTCGGGACCCTCACTCCACATCAAGTTCGTATCGGACTACGCCCACCAGGGAGCGGGCTTCTCACTGCGCTACGAAATCTTCAAAACCGGTAAGTGGATGATACTAATGTTTTTGAGCGTGATTGTAGCAGGGTGGAAAACACGTGTTGCACAGCCAGGACTTGGTCCAAATTCCAACCTGGAGCTGACACTGGAGTTTTGGGCCTGATGCCAACCACTGATGAGCAAAAACAATTTTGATATCAATATATCAGCTGATATTCTTTATGTAGTAATAGACAGAATGTAGACACACATTTTTGCAGTGATCCCTCAAATGTGGTTTGCAAACACTTCTGACAAAAATATGTAAAGTGGATTCCTCCACTTTACATATTTTACTGTTTAACAACAAACTTCGTCATTCAAAATGACATTTGAGCACTGAAACATTAAACTTTCACTGGTATTTTTAATAACTATGAATAAAAAAACACAAAGACATGTACATGTTAGATTTTTAATAGTGCGTGCAGCTAAAAAAGGACATTTTTGGTTTTGATATTGCACTCAGTATGAAGTTAATGAGGCATTGGAACAAGCATACACAGATAAACAGTGTGTGTTCAGTTCATTATCAGGGATTCTCTCTTATGTTTTTAGCCATTACATTTTATTATTTATTTATTATATCTAGTTTATTTGATAGAAAAGTGAAAACAGCCTTCTGATCAAGTATCATAGAGTCTACAGCGGATGCTTATTTTCATCAAATGTCCCTAGAAGGACTTTTATGAAAATGAGAGATCGAGACATCGAGGTTAAAAGATTTTACATTTAAAAACTTGGACATGAGTGGGTGAGGTTTGCTGCTAACCAGGAACCAGGAGTGGTGAAGGTGCAGCAAATTTCAAGTCAATCAGGTAGCAAGTTGCAGGACTTTGCTCCTTTTACAGAAATAGCTGTCTGAGCTGCAGATATTTTAGAGGAATGGAACCAGTTGATCTCCTGCGGCTCTGTGATGTCTTGATGCATTCGCAGAAAAGTTGAGGAGCAAGATTATTTAAACATTTACGTGGAATGGAAATCAAAAAAGTTTGCATAATTTGACATTTTGTATTTACTTAAAGTGTTGCAGTGGTATGGTACCTTATTGCTTTTAATCCAGTATTTTAATTTCATTGCACACCATAGACAGACAGGGAGTTCACACCGACAACAGATATCTCCAGGATGTCCCAGTATTTGACATTTTTGTAGGATTTCTTCTTTTGATTAAGTGATACTCTACCCAAATTTAGAATCTAAAACTCACAAGTGGGACATTATCCCTGTAAATGTCCCTCAAACTCGGACAGAGGCATTGCACCTTTATAAATAGGCCATTAGGAGCTGTATTACAAGTTCCTCATCGAGGCCTCAACATGCTTCATTAGGTGACCGAGCCTCGTTTATGGCCCTGGTGTCACTGGAGACAGACAGAAAGAGACGAGAGACACAGCAGAGGACCCTTGAGAGCCCTTTAGACTGTCCAGGCGAGACATCGCTCCCCTTCATGGCACTTTGTGTGTGTGTATATATATATATGTGTGTGTGTGTGTGTGTGTGTGTGTGTGTGTGCCTCACATGGCTCCCCTTCACGCTGCCATGGGTCAGTCAGAGCGAGACCAATTGAGATCAAGGGCGAGTGAGACAGAGGGGCGCATAGTGTCGGCCCCACAGCCATCTTGTCCCGTTCCCCCTGAAAGCATTCCACACATGTCTGCTTAATTGAGTCCTGAGCCCTGTTCCCCTGAGACACACACACACACACACACACACACACACACACACACACTCTCACAGAGGGCTGAGGTTACTAACACAACACGTGCGGTTGTCGGTGTTTCTCACTTGCTGGAAACAGCCTGTTGGGATCTTCTGTGTGTGTGTGTGTGTGTGTGTGTGTGTGTGTGTGTGTGTGTCTGTGTGTGTGTGTGCGTGTGTGTGTGTGTGCGTGCGCTTGACACCGTCCACCTGATGACTTTAAAACAACAAGCGTGTCAGTGTTCACACTCCAGCACCCTAGAGAGAGAAAGACAGACGGACAGAGAGTGATTTGTGTATTTGATTTTGGATTTTATGACATTTTAAACATAAAACATGAAATATTATCTTTGTAGTTTGTGAAGGAACATAAGTTACAGCAGGTTTAATCATTCAATTCATAATTTCAGTACCATTATTTATAAAAAGTGTTTAAAAGTTGGCCTGGTAGCTGAGTTTGTAGAGCATGCAGTCAAATTTAAAAATTCAAAGCCTTTATTGTCATATGCACAGTTAAAAACAGAAAAAAGTTTCCCTCTACAATGAAAGTCTTCTTTTGCCACTGAATGCTGTTAAAAAATAGAACACATATATGAAAAGTGAAATAAAATATAAAAAACATACAAGAATACAAGAGACATAAAGATATCAGGGGAAATAAAGAGAAAAGAACATAAATAAGTCACCCCCCTGCTCTCTCTCCCAATTTATTGACCTTGTTTGAGCTGTCCTATCAAAATAAAGGCATGAGACCCCTCAAAAATATATTTTAAAAAGTGTTGAAAATAGTTATGTTATTTAGTTACACCTGGTTTTAAAAAGGTTTTGTGAAATCAAGTGTGGTGCAATTTTGTCTACTCAAGAGGGGCTTAATAAGAGAGAGAAAAAGAGGTATGTAAATAAAAGATAGAGGAGATGAAAATATGTAAATAGCCTTAAAATGTTTGGGTTGGTTCGCTTCCTGGACTCAAACAGAGTTTGTCTGAGTTGTTTTTTTCAGAAGGATACATGTGTATTCAAAAATCATAATCACAAAAACTCCAAAGCACTCTCTTTTATTGGTCCAACATTTTAATTGTTTTAAGAGACTGCCTTGGAGGTTTTTGTGATTTGTGCCATATTTGCAGTTGAAGTCGACTTGACATGACCAAAATATTCTATTAAAAAGATTTAGGTTTAAATCAGCCACTTTATCGGCAGCACTGTTGTCAGTGTCGTGCACAAGCTGTTTCAAATCACTGCTGAAAGATAAATCAGCTTCCATAACCGGTTAGCCTGTTAGCTCAGTTAGCCCTGGGGAGCTGCGAGCCAAACCAGCAAGAATCACCCCCTCAGTACAGTTCAGCTAACTGCCATTAGTTGGGTAGTTAGCTAACCGCTAACTCCTGAGGCTCAGTTAGCCTCAGGGTGCTGTTAGCCAGCTAAAACACCACGTCTGTGCTGTGTTCCCTGTTGCTCTCAAAGGCTGTTTCCTCCTGCTGACTGGCTGCGTTCACTGGGAGGCTGCTGAACCCGGTTCTGCTGCCCGCTAACGGCAACTTGCCAAAGCAAGTATATCCGTCAGGAAACTCTGCAATAAAATTACTGAAAGTTGAAGCTGCAACCTGAGGACATTCGAGGGAGAACCAGAAAATATTGTCTCCATAAAATATGATCCAGTTTTCACCCAAATCACTGAATAAAGTTATAAAGTTGTGCTTTTGTAGAGTGAGGCCCCCAGAAACTCTGCAGTCCGCTCCGTTGAACGGATGTATTGGTCTTCAATGCTCCGCTGCATCATAAGTGAGAAAGCATTTGATTCGCTGCAAATTTAGTTACACCCACGGGTGCAGGATGTGTCATCAACCATTTCAAATCAATTTTCAGAAAAAGACTAACTCTGAAATAGCAGTAAAACACAGAGAATAGCTTCAGTACAACTTTTTTTTGTCATTGTTGGGACAGATATCGGCATAGGAGTGACGTATAAATCAATATATATATAAGATAAAAATACTTTAACATTGATTTGGACGAAATGGGAACTTTAAAGTTTGATGTTTTGTTGACTCATCTACCAGAGGGCTTTGTCGGTTTGATGCAAATGACTGACGCTGTTGTTTCTCTTTGTTGGATGGTCTCTGCTGAGAAGGACTCCCACTCAGGTCGCCATCGGTCATGTACGTGAACAAGATCTCTGGTCTCTGGGATCGATAAAATCTACAGTAGCACATGTACGGGACTTCTTCTAGTTTTTTCTCTGTCTGTGTAAGTTTGTGTGTGTCCAGCCTTCCCTGGCAGTGATGATGGAGCCATTTGGAACGATCAAGCTGTTGCCATACTGCTAACACGATCTTGTTATCCTGGAAGGTGCAGCAGAACGTCTGGTTGCGTGGGTGACTGCATTTTGTTTGTGTGTCTGGGTGTATGTGTGTTATACTGTATAGCCTCACAGTGAACTGTCTAAAAATGTATCTATCTGCGCTACCCCTGCACATTCTGCTCTGCTCGACCGAAAGCGAAAACGAGAAGTCTCTCCTCTCCTCCTGCTTGTGTCCACAGACTCCGCTTGGCAGCAGATATTCTCTCTCTAGAAAAACAAGGATAGAGACACTCGTAGTGAAGAGGTTACAAACACAGCTGTAGTTTTTGTGATATTGTCTTTTGAAAATTTGGCTTTTGTCAGAATTACAGATCTTTGTTTCTCAGGTTTTATCTTTCAGAAATTTGGCATTCATCAGAGTTTCTTTTTGAATAGTTTGTGAATAGAAAACAGTCGGAAGATTAACCACTGATTGATTTTTGTCTCTTCAATCTTGCATTATCTGCGCTGTCGCAAGAAGACCTTGTTTTCTTGTAACAGGATACAAACTTTAGTGACATGAAATGAAAACCAAAGCAAAACCAATCTGCTCTTTTTCTAAAAAATCTGCCTATTTCTATTTAATTTAATCACTAAAATTTAAAACAAGGAATCTTTGTGATGAGATGTCCAGTTATTCAATCCATCTGAATGTCCCACGTGGACGGCCTCGCTGATAGCTTTTGCTTTTCTTCTCTCGATTCCTTCGTCCCCTTGACTGAATATTTAAGGGAGGGTCTCTGTCACAATCCCTTCTTGTTACTGGGGTCTGTGTTTCAGAGTAATGAGAGGGTGTGTGTGTGTGTGTGTGTGTGTGTGTGTGTGTGTGTGTGTGTGTGTGTGTGTGTGTGTGCGCACCCACACACACATTGGAGGAGATTGTCCTCCGCTCTCTGGGTGTCCTAATTACTGGACCCCTCAAAGATTAACAGTCTGATCAGTCTGGAAATGTCACACAGACATTTACATTAACACACATCTACCACAGAAAGCATGAACCTACAACAGAGAAGCATGTAACTAACGATTATTTTCATTATTGATTACTCTTTTTTTGTAAAGTAAAAATAAAAATAAAAGTAAAAATGCTCATCACAATTTTTCCAGAACCCAAAGTGATGTATTTCAGTTGCTTCTTTTGTCCAACCAACACTCAAAAAGACCCCAAAACTGAATGTATTATCATAAATGACAAAGAAAAGCAATGAATGCTTGCTTGAAAATAACTGAAATGATTAATCACTTATCAAAATAGCTGGCAACTAGAGCTGCAACTGATGATTGTTTTCATTTTTCATTGATCAGTTGATTATTTTATTGATTAATCAATTAGTTGTTTAGTCCATAAGATGGTAAAATATGGTGATCTGTGTTTCCCAAAGCCCAAGAAGACGTCCTCAAATGTCTTGTTTTGTCTGAAACCCAAAGATATTCAGTTTCCTGTCATAAAGGAGTAAAGAAACAAGAAAATATTCACATTTCAGATGCTGGAATCAGAGAATTTTGATTTTAAAGTTATTTAAAGTTTACTCAAACTGATGAATAAATCATCAAATAATAATTCAATAAAGAAAGGTAATAATCAATTGATCGTTGCAGCTCTATTTGCAGCTAATTTTCTTTGCAATCCTTGCAGCTTTAGAAGTGTGCATGTGTTTTCTGTTGATTTTACAGTTACATTTGCAGAGCACAGAGCAACATCTTGTAAATATAAGTACTTATTACATGGTTTTGTTAAATACTTGATTCTCATTGGTCAGTTACAGCATTCATAGGTCTGTTATTTTTGTAAACAGACCGTTGCTATGGACGCGGTTCTGATCATGGACTCTGGAGGAGCAATAAAATAATTTTTAAATCCATAAAATAATTTTAAAATGAATGTTTTGTTTCAAATTATTGATTTTTTGTGAGTAACCATATAATTAGTGGAATAATTTAATGTAATGTAAGACATCAAAATTAACATTTAGGCAAACACAAAAGTTACTTGAACACAAAAAGAAACTACACGACACACTTGTTTTTGTTTACAGCTCTGTCACTATGGATACTGTAGTAAAATTCCAGCCAGTACGAACGCAGCCAACAGACTGTGGCAACCAATCAAAATTCACTGTCTAGGCAGGGTGCCCCCAGCTGTTATTGTGACCCAGAACGAGACGCACACACACACACACACACACACACACACACACACACACACACACACACACACATATATATGAATGCACTGATGCAGGCTGGACGGTTACTCACAGGGCAGGGCAGCTTGCGTGTCTGCACGCAAATGTTAACTCCCACACTCACAAACACACACACGTGATTTATTTTTGTCACTTAAGAGGGCATTTAATTGACTTAAGATTAATTCCCATGACACTTATTCTTACCTTAACCACAACACGCCTCATTCCAAACCCTTAACTTCATTTAATCTTCACCATAATCAGATAAACAAATCTCAACCTTAATTTTTAATGGTTTACCTTGTGGAGACCCACTTTTGACCCAAATGAGAAGTGACTCCCTGCAGCGCAACTGTGTGAACAGATTCCTGTGAGTAACACAAGTACACACAAGTACACACACACACACACACACACACACACACACACACACACACACACACACACACTCCTCAGGCGGTGTAATGTGGAAGCTATCGTGACAATCCTTCCAATAACTGCTGTTGTTTACAATCTACCAAATACCTTTAGGCACTTCCTCTCTGCGTCTGTCCGACTACCCAACGACTCAGTTTACTCACCGTCTGACCAATCAGAATGCTCGCTCCTCCCTCCTCTGGCTTTCATTGAGGAAAGTGGATCCAGATCTGACCCAGTGAAGAGCGAAAGGTGCTCTGTCGTAGAGCTGACTTAACTCCAGGTGCTAACTAGAACCATAAATGGTGTTTCGGCTTGTTTTTTAACATACAAGGTTACACCTAGAACCATCTGTGAAAGGTTTAACTGAGAAGCCCCCTTCTGTGATTCCATCCAGAACCCTTCCACCAAATTAGCTCTGGTTCTTGAACCGGTTCCACTCAAGATTCTTGGAACTTTGGCGCTATAAAGGATACCAGCTCACGTTTGCTCCAGTTTCAGTGGAACCATTGAAATCAAGGATGTCGTCAGCAGAGGGTGTCATATATGACACATTCACCTCGGTTCTCCTGGAAAACACATGATTTTTGGAAATGCTCTAAGTGATTCAGATTGAGGTGCATAAACTGAAATGGAGACGGTTCCATGTTGGTGGAAAAGACCTATCTGAGGGTTCTATCCAGAACTTTTCTACTTCCTAAGGGTGCTGTCAAGACCCAATCCAGGGGGTTCTACCAAGAACCCTTTTATATTATGGTATGACAAACCTTTGACGAAAGAGTTCTTCCAGGATTTCTGCAATCGCTGGAGAATTTTTTCTTCCAATTTTTCCCAGTGGAGAACCCTCTTTGGTTCCTGGTAGAATCTTTTTTTAAGGTTCCAACTGGAGTTTTACTTAGAACCCAACATAAAGGGTTATACCATGTGAAAGATTTTATCCAGAACTCCCTTTGAGAAGTTCTACAGAGAACCCCTCTATGGTGTAATGCTTCCACCCAGAACCCTTCTACCAAATTAACTCTGGTTCCATTTAAGATTCCTGGAACCTTGGTGTTATCTAACAAACAAGTTTGAATGGAACCATTGTAATCAAGGATGTCATCAACAAAGGGTGTAGGATACGACATGCCCACATTGGTTCCTCAGAGGAACCTGCTGTTTTTTTGTTTCTAGCTGGGAAATGACTTGGAGAGTTCAGGATCAGTTTAATTTTGATGGAAACACTTTGAATGGTTCAAAATTAGTTGCGGAAACTGGTCCATGTTGGTGGAAAAGGCATATGTGGGGGCTCTATCTAGAATTGTTCCACCTTCTGAGGGGGTTCTATCAAGAACCATTTTATATTCCAAGGGTTTTAACCCCTGACAAACCCTTGGTGAAAGAGTTCTTTGAGGATTTCAGCAATTCTTGAAGAACTCTTTCTTCCAAAGAGGGTTTTTGGATGAAAAGGGTCCTTTCATCAAAAAACAGGCTCTTCAGAAGAAACTGGTTCCAGGTAGAATCACAGCTCTTCAGGAAGAACCCTTGTGGAACCTTTAGAGTTTAATAGTGTAATGTAACAAACAACAGAGGTACGGTTCCCTGCAAAACAAAAATCTAATAATTTTCTCTGTCTGCAGTAAATGATATTGTTCCCTTTTGAAACACATTCAGTGAAATAACATTTCTGCTTACATCGCTGTTCAGAGCTGAAAACTGTTTTTCACTCTGCCACTGACTGATGGAGATTTTAAAATGGGAATATTGTGACAGATGAATGTAGATTTTAGCAGATGTTTGTTTTTTTTTGTGGAGGAGATGTTCTTTGGTGCAAAAGATTTGTTTGTGTGTAAATATTAGAATAAAGCAGACAGTGTTTTTGAGTCTTGGCAGACTGAAAATGTTCCCCAATTTCATCTAGACGTCAAATTCAAGAACAAATCTGAAAATATTTCCCTGAATTACATCATCAAAGTAATGTTGGGTTGGAGCATTTAGCAAATTGCATTAGGATGGCTGAAGGGGTGGTTGTCTTGTGACAGTTTGATTTCATATGTCAGTGGTAATTTGGTTGAATGGGGAGTTTATTATGGAGGGAAACCCCTGCTGTGACTCAGTGACAGAGGCTGAAATGTAACTACAGACGAGCTTCAGCACCACAAGCCTCCAACTTGACTGACAACTAATGACACTGAAGTGGATCTAACCATACACATGGAAAAACTGTACTGCTGAGCTGTGTGTGGGCCTGTGGTGTGTCTGTCTGTCTGTCTGTCTGTCTGTCTGTCTGTGTGTCAAGTCTCCTCTCCATGCACACTTATGTGTGTGTGTGTGTGTGTGTGTGTGTGTGTGTGTGTGTGTGTGTGTGTGTGTGTGTGTGTTACAGATCAGTGGAGGGAAGGGGGGAATAATTGTGGGTTTGATCCCGACTAATAGCCCATTGGCATGAAAGACAGTTTGAATAAAAGTAGACGTCTGCAGGCCAGCTTACCATGCACACACACACACACACACACACACAAACAGACATCCACATTTATTCAGGAAATGTACACTCACAATTTAGATGAATTAAAGTGTTAGCATGCCAGCTCACCATACAAATAAACAAAAACAGCCCTTTTCATGCAGGGATCACACAATACTGCCAAAACGCAGGTTCATCTCTACGTTGGTTTTAGTTTTTTGCTTTTTTTAACACCCACCCCAGTGTGTGATTTTAGACAGGATGCCAGTGTTAAGAAAGCAAAAGCGTAACACAACATCATCAGTAACAGTGGGACGACCACGATGTTCAGCGAGTGATTCTTCTCCTTTTCTTTTCTAATCACATGTAGAGCTAATTTTATGTGGTCATCTAGAAGGGAACCCTAGATTTGTAAGTTTTGTGAAAGTGTCATGTCTGCGCTGTTCCTTCATTGTGCAAACCTTTCCTCAGGCTGTAGGTGCAACCACTTATTGTACTCCACCATAAAAAATAAGTTGTCTTTTTATATTTATAATTTAATTCGCTCTTTTTTTATATAAACTTTTTATAGTTTGTATTAATGTTATGTTAATGATGGTGGGGTGGAACAATAAAGCCCTCCACTGCGTGTTCCTACCTTTCATACAGAACAGGGAGGTGGAACAGCGGTGCAACAGTCCCGCCTTGAACAGTCTGTGTAAAAGGGGCTACTGACAGACTTTGTCCTGTCTCCCAAAAATCAGTGAGCCATAACAAGCAGCGCCAGATCTACCCAGCAACACACACACACACACACACACACACACACACACACACACACACACACACACACACACACACACACACACACACACACTCTCTGTCTCACTCACACACTTCCTCTAACCTTACCCCATAGTGTAACACGTGTTTCTTTCACACTTATTCAATTCAGACAGATGGGAAGTGAGGAGAAAAGAATAGGAAATGAGACAGTGGGAGGGACAGGAGTGATGGAGCTGTGGAGGATGAAAGGGTGCACAGGAAGACGGTAAAGAAGAAACAGCAGGAGAGGAGAGAGTATGAAAGATCAGAAAAGACAAGGAAGGAAAAGAGAAGTCATAGAAAACAGACAGATGCACATAGATTTAGTACGGAGCCCACAACAAGCTTCCTGAATGATTTAACTCAGTTAAGTTGGATTTGAGTGAATTGAAAACAGAAAAGAGGGACGAGGTAGAGAAAGACAGGCGAAAGGAGGGCACAAGTGTTTTTGCGATGTTCATGGACATGAAGTAATAAGAAGGGAATCAAATCGCTGCCGGCAACAGAACTGGTCAGGCGTTCACTCTACACACTCTCTCTCTCTCTCTCTCTCTCTCTCTCTCTCACACACACACACACACACACACACACACACACACACACACACACACGGTCATAGTCACGCAGACCTGCGCTGCCCAGCGACCGACTCTGCAGGGGGGCCAGACGCAAGGGGAACCCCATGAGAGACAGGGTGTGTGTTTGTGTGTCTGTGTGTGTTTGAATCTGAGGTCACTGCATGAACGGGAAGGTCAAAATAACAAGCAAATCAGACGGGAAAGTGGGACAGAAAAACAGACAATTTATCAAGACAAACAGACAATCTCCATCATGCTTAAATAGATGCTGTAACGGAGAACAGAGGATCACATCGATGTATAGGTGGCATTCAAGCACATCAGGAAAAATAGACTCCACACACGAGAAAATCAGAGTTAATGTTTTGGGGTTTTTTTTGTTTTTCTTAAATCTGCCAAGTCGGGCAAATGGGTCAGAAATCTGCTTGCCCGGAAGTCGGTTCTTACTTGCCTCTGCACGAACTGTTTTGCTCATTAGTGGATGTCAAATAAATAAAACACAACAAGATGAAAGTTGATTGTCTTGTTTCATCTAGAGCTGTGAAATGTCTGTGACGTCTTTAAATGTCAGTCTAAAAGCTAATGATATTCAGTTTAATATGATAATAAAAAGAGGAAGGCAGGAGATCTCCAAATTTGAGAGGAACTGTCATTCTTGCATGAAAAATTACTTTAACCATGAATTAATTATCAAAATATTTAAACAATTAAATTCTTTTTTGCCGCATGCGAGGTCAGGCATGTGAGTTGCCAGATTTGCTCCCCTGACACGGCATTATACTTGCCCCGGACAAGCTGGCAAATCTTATTGATAATGCTCCCATGAACTCGTATCGATATCCCACCATGTGGCTTTTCTTCAGACATGAAATAAATTCAGAGACACATTGTACAGGTGACTATCCAAAGGTTCACCTGACAGGTTATGTGATTACAAAAGTGGTAAATCAAAAAAAGAAAGAAAGAAAGACATTAATATAAATATACCATAACAAAATTATCAGGTGAAAAACCGTCATCCTATTATGATTAATTGAGAGAAGAACCTTCTCAGTACTTTAAGAAGAACATATAATTAAAATATTCATAAATGCTCATAGGAGCATTATCTAGTGTGCAGACCGCTCCTTTTTTGACCTGTACTTCTTCCTAATTCATACAAATCAGCAAACATGGGGGTAAAGTATATTTGGTGTTAGAGCCCTTTTGTAACTCTACTCTGTTTGCTCCAATCAGTCAGATGATAGATTCTCACGCATATTTCCCCAAACTGTTGTTGTGCAGGATGAGTGAAATCCCAGAATAAGCTCCAGGAAGGGTGGAGACACGAAAGACAACATTGATATTCCTGGTTACACCTTCAGAAGTTTATTTAATTATCATGAACTTACCAGAAATGAAAAAATAATTGCATGCACACATTCTAACTGCCTCTGAAAACATCTTCCAGTGTGCTAACTGGCTGACTGAGTCTGTGCTCATCCTGGTGTAACAAGCTAGTTTCCATGGAGATCTCCAGATAAACTAACCACTTTAGTTGTGGACCAATTTCATTATTGACAGCAGAAGAAAATAGATTTAAGGCAGTTATGAGCATAACGTAGAACCCATGAAACAGCCGATGTAGACAGCTGCTGTATTGATTCAAATCGACGATATCTGTTCTGTTTGACACACGTGAGAAAGATGAAAAATGTGGCTCAGACACGTCTGATGGAGACAGGTGGTTACAAACACACATAACTGAACTTTGCATGTCAGAAAACACTCACACACACTCCGTGTAATGTGTTCTCATTCACTTTCTCTTTATTTACTCATGCAAGCACGCGAGCACAATAGCAGACACCCAAACAGACTGCAGAGAAATGGGTTACCATAAGAGGCTTAGACAGTGTGTGTGTGTGTGTGTGTGTGTGTGTGTGTGTGTGTGTGTGTGTGTGTGTGTGTGTGTGTGTGTGTCTGGGTGTTTGGTCATACATGGCTGGGTGGACTGGAATAATGGTCCAGTTGGTGTGACCACATACCCTCCATAATAACATGTATGTGTGTGTGTGAGTATTAATAGAGAGGGTATTACAGTCATTCAGAGATGAAGAGCCACAGATTACCTCCAGATCACTGTGTGCATTAGTGCATGTGTGTGTGCACATACAGTATGATGATATCTAAAGCTTCTCATAACTGTTAGACCACCCAGCCATGATACTATCAATAGCTTCTATATTTGTCTTTCTCACTTTACTTTTTCTGTTTTTTATCATACATATCTTCATCTTCTCCTCTTCCTTGTTACTATCTCTCTCTCTCTCTCTCTCTCTCTCTCTCTCTCTCTCTCTCTCTCTCTCTCTCCCTCTCTCTCCCGTGGCACAGTTTTCTTATCCACTGGTTTTCTTTCTTATTTTCCTCTGTCTCGTTTGAATTCCTCGATCTCAAAGAGCATTGTCGTGGTTGCCCCTACATTACTCTGGTACTTTGGTACCAGTCCTGGTACTTTTTTTCTTTGGAGCTGCTACACCTGACTCCTTCCCCACATTGCTATTTTGGAGTTACATAATTCATGAGCTCTACATTAAATGACCTTTAGTTAACACACCAGTTATGTCAGCCAGTGTTGTAGTCAAGACGAGCTAAACCGAGACCAAGGTCTGTCATGTAATAATAATAGAATATAATTAACTATATAGTACTTTTAAAAAAAAAAAGTATTACAAAGTGCTTCACAGCTCAGCAATTTCTGGCATCATGAGTCCACTGCAGACTGGGAAGCTCATGTCTGAACTATATAATCTTTAAGCACTTTGGGTCCAAACAACATTCAACATCCAGAACTCTATGACCGTGAGACGGGTTGTGAGTGAGGTATCTGAGCCGAGGTCCAATGGATTGACAGAAATAGATTTGTGCGTCATCACAAACAAAAACATAACATTACCTAACTAGCTTTACAAGTGTCAGGTACCCTTAAACTTATCTTTCTTTGTGCTGCCAAAAAAAGGTGGTGATCCAAGCCGTCTCTGTAAGAAATTCACACTGCTGTCTTGTAGATGAACTCTTTGGTTTTGAGCCGTCTTTCAATAAAATACTGAGTCCTCTTTGTCTGAGACGGAGACGAGACTGAGAGCTTCAAAACGTGGTCTTGAGACCAGTCTTTAGTGTCACAACATTAACTTCAGCATGTCTAACTGTGCTCTAAATACTTGAAATTCATCTTCTACATCTTTCCAAACAATCACATTAACTACATTTTGCTGTGTATACATAGACTTCTATCCTGTTAAAAGCTGTACTGGGAATTATTCATTTCTTTTGTCATCATCCGAGCTCCTCTAAAAACAGCACCTCTGAGTGTCTGCTCAGAATAAAATAATTAGTTTGAAGTAGAATCTGACATCTGCAGTTTGCCCTTTTCTAAATACACTTTTCAGAGTAATGACTTATACCAACTCCACACTGCTATAAATATGTTTTCTAATTAATATAGGCTGCGTCTCTCACTCAAAAATGTGTTTTTCATATGTCTATGTCACTAAAACATCTGACCTTGACTTTACTGACTCATATCTGTGCAAAGTTTGTCAGTAGGAAGGTGTTTTCACATTCCTCTACTGAAAGAGGAGATATATGTGCACTTCCGCTTTGGTACATAATAAATTCAAAAGCCAGTTGCTGTAAAGAAGGCAAGGAACCCTGAAACCTCCAGCCCAGAGTTTGCATTAGCTGTCCATGCCACTGCCAGTCACAAGCTAACAAGCAAACAACCAACATGAACAAATAAAAGATTCCAGCTACACCAATTGTTCTAATATGTTTGTAGTAAGTCACTGAATTTGGTGCACAACCGACTGAGGCTCGAATAAATGGCTGAATCTCTCTGATGTTTCCACTAATGCTAACACTAGCCGCCATGATGCACACTGTTCTTTCACCACTACACCTAGAGCAAGCAGCAGTTATAGGCCAGATCTCAGCTACCTCAATTATATGGGAAAATCATTCTGAACAAAATATTATCTGTGGATGCAAACTTTAAGCTCTTTGTTTAATCAAGTGGTTCCCAAACTCTGGCGGCAGAAGACCAGAGGAGAGATAAAGAATGAAAGAAGGTGATTATATCATGCTAACCTTTATTTCATTAAAAAAAAATCATCCATCCATCCATAAATATTATTAATGACTGATAAAAAAAAATTATGGGATGAGGGGTGCAAACTTTTTACGGCTTCTAAAACAGTTTGGGAACCACTGTCTCAATCAGTCATTGGTGAAACTGACAAACAATTAATTAGGAAAAATGTGTGAGAAAACAGCACTATACTGCAGTACTGTAGTGCTGCAGATATACCCTGACTTAAAAGTCTTGCTCTCCAGATGAAAGAAAACATATTTATTTGGTTCAGACCCCAACAAATGTCACATCATCATGATTTTTATAGTTTCTCTTTTCAGTAAAAAGGGAAATTTTCATGCAAAGATGATCAGTGCCACTAAAATAATTGCATCTGATGTCTTTTCTACCATATTGTGCAGCCCTAATTTATAGTTATTGCCACAGTCCTTGGTGTGGACGGCCCTTAAGATGTGTCTAATTATGCATTTTGTCTCTGTCTCTCCATCCCAGGTTCAGACTGTTCCCGGAACTTCACCAGTCCCACAGGTCTCATCGAGTCCCCGGGCTTCCCCGACAAATACCCCCACAACCTGGAGTGCTCTTTCATCATCATTGTCCCGCCCAGCATGGACGTCACCCTCACCTTCCTCACCTTTGACCTGGAGAACGACCCCCTGCCGGGCGGAGAGGGAGACTGCAAGTACGACTGGCTGGAGGTGTGGGATGGGCTCCCAGGAGGTGAGATCTTTTTGGATCTTGTGATGATGGTGTTGGTGAGATTTCTTCTAAAAGTGTTGGTGATGATGTTAATGGAAATATTAAACAATAATTCATCCATTTCATGAGTCAATACCCAGAGCAAAGTGAAAGTGGTGTGTGCTCTGCCCTGCCTACATCATTATTGACTGAGGTGGAGTAGCAGCTATTTTAGTAGCTATGCGTTGGTAGATGAAAGCTAAGCTTACAGGCTGGATGTTGGCACCCACTGTGGAGAAACAACATAACTTTTCAAGGGGAAAATAAAACAGGAGTTGGTGGAGAGGAGGGAGAAAAAAGGGTCGGTGAGAGGAGGAACGGTGGGATATTTCTGGTGTAGCTGCTGGAAGGACTGGAAGAGTTTAGAAGGACAAATCCAAGGCACAAAGACCTTGGATCTAGTTCCAAGAGATGGAAGAGGTAGAGAGAAAGAGAAGAGCACTGGAAGGGCAGCGAAAGGTCCTGTACTGCTGGGAAGACTGGAACAAAGGAAGGAGATGTTGAGATGAATAAATGAACACCAGAAGGCCCTCTGGTCTGCCTTCAAGATGAGGACTGGGAGAAAAGAAAAGAAAGAAGAGGATATGAAGTGAGTTCAGCAAGTTGGACTGGAAAGAGGAAGTCTGCATGGAAAATAAGCATTTACTATAGTATTTTATACTATTTTATTTTAATTTTTGATGAGTGTATTTGTATAATAAATACCATCCATTGTTTTTAGTTTTACAAATTGAACAAATTGACTGGAGACATTTTTAATTTAGCTTAATTCCCAAATCTTGTAAGGTACTTAGAAATCACCCAGCAAAGGCTGAACAATGTAAGAAGCAAAGGAGAGCAAACAATGGTGTTTTTGTTCTTATGAATAACTTTACTATAAATATGAATTGAGCCTGAGGAGAAAAGAAAAGTCAGAGAGATGGTGCAAAGACAAGAAGGCGTATAAAAGAAGAATAAAGAAGACTACAGAAGAAGCCATAACACCGTTACTCTTTCTTGTCAGGAGATTAAATGGAAGACAAGACAAGTTAAGCAAAGTTGAAAGTAGAAAATGAAGATGACCAGGGAGGAAAAAAAAGAGAGGGATGGAAGAGATAGACAGGATGAAAGGCTTCAGCTGTGAGTGATGGAGAGGCTGCAGTATGAGAAGGTTAACAGGATGAAAGAAAAGGAAGGAAAGTGAAATGAAGTGGGAGGAGGTTGAAAGGGAAGGAAATGTACAGGATGAGATTCGGAGGTGAAGGACTTAGTTTCGCCCTTCGCAGGCGTGTTGAGTCCTGAGCAGGAAGAGAAGACAAGCAGGAAAAAAGAATGACCATGTGTTGGAAGACAGGAAGAGAGGTTGAAAGAGGAAGAGCTGGGCTAAAAGTCTATTAATTCAAAGTTAAGGGTTGTGTCTAGATGGGAACGGCTGGCCTGCAAAAGATCTCGCAAGACATGATCCTAACCCTAACCAAGGGTTTTTGTCCTTAAATCCTTAAGCAGATCTTAATCACAGCGTTATTATAAAACATAATATATATATTTTTTTACTATATATTACATGGTACTCCATCACTAAAACATGGACGTTGAGGTGGTCTGTTTTTTCTTTTCTCCATTATCCATTTCTGACTATTGTCACAACCAATGTCTAACTACTGTATAAAATTTTAAGAGTTTAAGATTAATATAGCCATCCTAAAAGGTACCTTCATCAGTTACTGAGGGCCGCTGCTCATCATCATCATCATCCAATGCGAGAGTCCAGCAAATTTGGGGTTCCCTTCAAGGCACAACCAGCAGACACCGAGGATAACGGACAGGGATAACACTGCAAGATGGCAGAACACATAAAGCGGCCACCAGATTCGTCTATAGATATGGACAAAGTCAAACATCATGATATTTTTGACCAGTAACACTGCTATCATTGTGTATCTGCTGTTTGTGTTACCACATACTGTATGTGTTTGCAGGGGTCAGGCGAGGGACAAATGTGCCTGTTGTTAACTTTACACACTGCTGAAATGAAATTCAAAAACACAGCGGGAGAAAGAAAAATGAGACAATTTTGCGTGTAAAAAAAAGAAATATTAAATATTAAATCCCGAAGAAATATATATTGAACTTGTTTGACCAGAATTTTATGCAAACATGGGTCATTATTTATAGAAATCATCTCTGTGGATTCGAGATTCTCTTCCCCTCTATTTTTTTCCCGTTTTTTCCTCGCCACTATCAAGAAAAGAGTTATTACTGTTATTTGCTCAAGAGCCCTATTTCAAATATCCACCCGTTCCAAAAGGGAAGAAAAAAATCAATACCACTGATCGATTGCCGGCTATTTTCTCGTCTTCCTCCTCCTCCTCCTCCTCCTCCTCCTCCTCCTCCTCCTCCACAGGCCTCCTCGTGTGTGTATCTGTAAGTGTGTGAGAGAGGAGTCAGGGAGTAGCAGGATGAATCTACTATCTGTGCTCCCATCCCCACACACACACACACACACACACACACACACACACACACACACACACACACACACACACACTCATACACACACACACACACTCATACACACACCCTAGGGCTCTAAATCACACTCATCTGTTTGTGTTGACATATACAAGTTGTGGTATTAGAGAAGAAGACAGTAGAGGAATCACTCAGATCCTTGGATTTACACACACACACACACACACACACACACACACACACACACACACACATATTTATATATAGCACACGTTGTAAAACCGTGTCCAGTCCAGAGACGGAGCTGATGGATGGAGGGAGGAAAGGTGATGACATGAGAGGGCGGAGTGATGAGCTGATGTCAGGGCAGGAGGGACTGATGGAGATAATGGAAGACAGGAAAAAAACAATGCAAGTAGTAAAGGATAGAGACAAACACATGAGAGGATTATGGGATTGATAAAAGAATGAAAACCTAATATACCATCGTGACACCTGGATGAGTGAGATCCATGCGTAACCAGCGAGGGATGTCAACAATTCGATTTAATTTTTGATTTAAACATTTTTTTTCCAGCAATGACAGCTATCTCATTGTTAAACTGTAAAGTTCTCACTTGCAGAACGCCTCAAGCCTCTCTTTAGGGAAGGCGGTGTTGGGGGTAACCTGAATCCTAATATGTGTTGTGGACTAGAGGGTTGCTGCAGTCACAGAAAAATGCATGCATGCTCTAATGGGTAGCTAAATGCACAACAAGTAGTTTTTAACCGGTTAATAACGACTGGTAACAATCAGAAAATGCTGGGAAAATTAGATCTGAAAAATGTGACACTCCAACAAATAACAGTTAGAGTATTGTGTCAGCAAATGATAACTCACATAAATCAGTCCCTCCAGGATTTCACAGTCTGTTTTTGGGATTGTTGCAGCCTAAACTGCCTGATTTCACTGAAACTTTGTGGTGCATTCATAACCAATAATAACCTGCTTCTCATGGCCAATATCAATAAAATAACTGATCATTTGAATGATGGATGATTTAATGTTCCACTGCTCTGACTGAACCAAATTCCACTGGCATCACTATCACAACAAAAACAAAGAACAGGTCTGTTCTTCATAAATATACTTTGCAAGCATTTTGCCTAAGGATTCAAATTAAATGCACTGACATTACCTGTCAACTTAGATATGATATTTATTGGCTAATATACACTGATACTGATATTAATTGATATAACTGTAATAGCCAATACTGGTCAATAATTTGTTGGCTCCATTATTAACTGTGCATCCCCAGAGAATTGCCAAAAAAAAAAGGAAAGTTTCAGGGGTGTTTTGTTTTGGTTTTTATGCATAATTCATTAAAAATCAAAGGCAGTTTGTTCCATGGAGAATGAAGTGTTCCAAGTAAACCAAAATAGGCTCAGATTTACAAAGCTTCTAACAAAATGTGCTTTATTTGTAAATGAAGAAGTGCACCCAAAATCTTTCTGGACCTCAAACTCAGTTATAAAAAGTTATAAAATATAAAAGAGAAAGAGTGAAGTGAGACAACAATAATAATAATAATAATAAATATATGTTCACTTCACAATATAACATGTACAACAAGAACACTGATAAATGACAGACCTTGTGTTGTTTTCAGTAGCTGTGACAGTAGTTAAGAATAAAGCATTGAGTCAGTTCACTAAGACATGTATGATGTTATGATTGGTTGAAGTCCTGGGAAGTTATGATGTTTGGTCAGAGGAGGAAAAGATGCAGCGATGCAAGGTCATGCAGAATTCAACTTCCTGGAGGGACAGATAAGTTTCTAGCAGAAATTTAAGAGACTGATGGTTAATCCGATATTTCTCCCTCTCTTAATCGACAGTGGGCCCTCTGATTGGTCGATACTGTGGGACCAGGGTGCCTCCTGAGATCCAGTCATCGACTGGGATTCTCTCTCTGTCCTTCCACACCGACATGGCTGTGGCTAAAGACGGCTTCTCAGCTCGATACAACATGACACACAAGGAAGTCAGTGAGAGTAAGTTCAACTTTTTTATTTTATTTCATTTATTATAAAATTTAAAAAGGCTGTATTATAGGTCTAAATATCTTCCTCTCCTCCTCGTTTTCACCTCTTGTAGCTTTCCACTGCAGTAATGCCTTTGGGATGGAGTCAGGAAAGATCACAGATGACCAGATCTCAGCCTCGTCAAGTTTCTACGATGAACACTGGCTGCCGCGACAGGCCCGACTCAATTACAACGACAACGCATGGACGCCCAACGAAGACAGCAACAGGGAGTACATACAGGTATGAGTTTGATGTATTCGCAGATGGTCTTACGGCTCTATTGGTGAGGGTGTCATGGCTGCATCAAGGCTTCATAGCGCTGGATTAATGACACTTGCTGTACGGCTGCACAGTCCTAAATTACAACAGACTGGTTCACTGATGGATGAACAGATGCACATGTAACCCAAAAGCACCGGTCTTGGACATTCCTGTAATCTTTCGGGTGCATTTAGGAACACCTCAGACAAATCCCACTGACTTTACCTTAAGAAAACTTACTTTTGTTGCTGAAACCAAGGTTGCAATCTCCACGAGGCAACCTGAAAAGATGTCAGAGGCTGGGTTGGGAACACATAGTGCAACATCAGAAGCATATTTTTATTAAAGTTTTTTTCTTTTTCATCAGGGCGTGCCACAAACCCAAGATCCTAATCCTGGAATGCAGAATCTTATTCTTGAAAACCTTTACTCTGCCTAAAGTAAAAACAGACTGCACTCATATTTTAACAGCATCCTTTTTCCCTTATGTTGACATGTCACACATAATAACTCCACCACAGCTATATTTGTGTCAGCGTACGTGTGAGAGAGAGAGTGGGAGGTGTAGTGATATCAAGGTTTAGCAGCTAGATGCTTGGGTAAGGCATTGTTTCCTGTGTTCTATCACAGTGCCAACTTTGTGCCATCCCTGCACCTGAGCCTGAGTTATGGGGCTGTCTGGGTGAGAGGGGGAGGTTCACTCACCCTTCAGAAAGAAATGAATTCAAATCAACCCACAAGGCTGTGAGACGCCTTCCGCAAACAGCAGATTATTTTGTTGGGTGTCACCTTCCTGCAGCCTTGCAAAGAGCCCACAGGTTATGCTTTACTCATTGTTAATAAGCTTATTTTTAAATAGGTGTTGATGACACGTGTTTCCCTTAATCAAGTTATCAGTTTGAACATTTCCTGTCAGGTACAGTCTGCTTTATCCTGTACAACTTTAAAGTCAACTTTTTTGGCTTTTTTCAACTTAGGTGGAGGAGCAGAGGGGGGTGAAGGGTAGGGGTGCACAGAAAAATCATTATCTGTGTCTGTATCTGTCTCTGTACCTGTGATTGGATAGAAGACCAGAAGTGGGTGTGGTTTTTACCAGAAATGTAGCAACACCTGCAAGCCAGTTCAGGCAGACAACTCAAGCTGCACTGCAATCACATGTGACATGCCTCATTCTCTGTAGTACAAACCATACGGCATCTGGTGGTCTATTAAAACTTTTAAAACCATCACTCCCTCTGCCTGTCAGCGCCATCGCTGCCCTGCAACAGTGTCATTACCTGTTCATTCAGTCCCACCACCACCCCAACATCCACCTGCAGGCTCCGACAGGGGGTCCAAGATACATGTTCATCACTCCTCTGTATCTCTATGTAAACATAATCTGCGAGTGAGCCTCGACATCAAACTCTATATATGTTCTGCTGCTGCAATAAACATTCTTACATGTGAGTTGTCCAACTGAAGTCACATTAAATTGTGCATATGTTGTATTTTCTAATCTAATATTCACTGACAGTGCAATTGTGCTTTTAAAGAATCAAGCTGATCTGGTACTAGCATAAGCTAGTAGCTTTTCATCTCTATCTCTATCTCTTATTTTATTTTTATTTTTAATTAAACTAAATTTTATGAACTGAACCTCACCACCACCTTTAATGTTATTATTTTTTTAATCTTAAACTTAGTAAAGATATAGAAAATATTCTTTGAAGTTAAAGGGATAATCTGAAATTGCAGTGATGCTGCAGTCATGTTTCTTGATGTGTTCATCTTACTGTCCTGCACAATATTGCACAACGAACAACTTTTGATAGCAATATTTGCTTCCATCATATTATTTGTGTTTTCCCAAGTAACATTTCCTGATTCTGGTGTATCTCTAGTAAGGGGAAACAGATATCAACAGGGAAACTGATTTCGACACAACACCTGTTGCAGATCAGGAATTTCACGGTGGCCAGTGCCCCCCTCAGTTTAGCTTTAGGCACCTCAAAAATTATACACCGTGCAGCCACAGTAGGATTGATGTCCTGTCCACACTACCTCAGCTGATTCTGCCATTTTCTCCTCTGCCTCTTTCCTGTCAACATCAAGTGAAATGCTGCACACATAGCTGGTTGGTTACATTTGGAGCCTGGTGAACCTGTTGAAGTGTGATGACTTGCAGTAGAGACAGAGCGCTCAGGGAGAGAGCGTGCAAATATAGACAGAGGTATCAACATGATACACTCTTCTTTGACCATGAAGCCTAATGTTACTTTACAGTTCTGTGGTTTACACTGCAGACTGGAGTCTCTGTTAACAATGACAAACAGCTAGATCTATGCTATACCCTCATGTTCTCTTCAATGCACTGCTGGATGCGCTGCCTCTCTCTACTGAAGCCCCAAACCACCAACATGATGAAAAAAACTTATTTGGAGATACTACCTCTATATATTGCATACCATTTAGTATGTCATTATATAGGCTGATGATTGATTTCCAGTGTCCCTAGAAAGAAATTTTTAGAACAATAAAATCATCCTTAAACCTTAAATCTGTTATTTTTCTGAACTTAATGTCATTGTATTATTTGGTGTCCTTGGTTTTGACCCTAAAATGATGAAATCCCGGGCGTGACCTGTTGTCTTTGCTACAGCGGCACAACAATAAGACCACTTGGAAACGCTACGTGGCTGGAATGTTGTCTGTTTCCACTTTAAGGCCAATTTTCATGAGCCAGAAACTCACATCATGACCTAAACCCATTTCTCATAGTTTGCCAACTGGTCAGGTTTAGAGCTGCTTCAGTCACACCACAAAAAAGCTTGTGAGATTAAGGCCTGCTTTACGCAGCTAACATACTCCATCCTCTGAAAACCCTGTGATTAGACAGCCCAAGATGTGCTGCTTCAAAGAAATGAAGATGAGTGAAGTTTGTTGAGTTAACAGTCAAAGGAGCCAGTGAGCGATCAGTGTTTTGCTCGAGGAGACAAGAACCAGGCGAGCACCTCGTCTGTTAATTTGTAAGAAGGATGACACAGCCGCAGATAGCCACAGACAGATGTGGAGTAGAAGCAGTAGTTCTGATTGTCAGAGCTGCACTGCGGCCAAACTCCAGGCCAGCGAACACAGGAAGGGACTGTGGCCAAGAGGCAGCATGAGGCCAAGGTCCCATCAGTCTCACACTTCCTTCCTGTCTCACCTCAACTGCAGCTGATAGCTCGCTCTGTTCGCCTCACTCTCAATATTAGCTGACAGTGAAGAATCTGCTTAAGGTGGATCACTCAAAAGATCCTCCATATGTTTTTATGAGCAGGGACCTCTGATTAGAATTTTATTGTTGGTGACACATCAGATCTTTGCATGAAATCAACTTAACAGTTGATTGGCTGAAAACGAAGCTCCTGCCTCTCTCATGTTGTCTTTCTGTCTCTCCCTCTGTTCACCGGTGTTGTGGTCGGGTCGCTGCGTTCCACAGAGGCTCTCAGCTGTTCCCCTGCGTTAACACCTAGCACAGAGAAAGGCCTCTGCATGTGTGTGTGTGTGTGTGTGTGTGTGTGTGTGTGTGTGTGTGTGTGTGTGTGTGTTTGTTTGTGTGTGTGTGTGTGTGTGTGTGTGTTTGTGTGTGTGTGTGTGTGTGTGTGTGTGTGTGTGTTTGTGTGTGTGTGTGCAACCTCCTGTCTTGACAAGCAGCTGTCATAAATGCCAACATGCCTCTCCTTCTTGCATCTTGCACCCTGTGGTCTCTTATAACAGTGTGTGTGTGTGTGTGTGTGTGTGTGTGTGTGTGTGTGTGTGTGTCTGTCTGTGTGTGTGTGACTGTGTTGGAGTGTGTGTTTGTTGATATCTGTACCCATGCAGCTCAGGCATGTGTGTGTGTTGCTATGTTGGCTCAAGAGCCACGTGTGTGTTTTAAATCTCTCTCTCTTGTTGTTCTATTCTATTCTATTCTGTTCTATTCTATTCTATTCTATTCTATTCTATTCTGTTCTATTCTATTCTATTCTATTCTCTTTAGCACTAGGCACTGAACTTGATGCTTTTATGGCATCGACCAAATTGCTTCGATCCTATGGAATATTGAAAACTGCCCTGTCATTTGGTACCATGTTTCAATATTAAGGATTAAATCTCTAACTGTCAGTCAGCCAATGAGCATGCAGCATGCTCATACCAAGATCTAATAATGCCGATGAGAGACACAGAGACTGGGATCGTTTGTTTTTTGACTGCAAGCTACTTATCCTGGATGAACCCCTATTTGTTACAACCCAGCTCTGTGACAAAAACAGGAAACACAGGGTAAATTATTGAGAAGGTAATTTATTTACTATAGAAATATTAAAAAAAAAAAACACACAAAGAAGTAGATGGGATAAATCTGTAGAGTCAGTAGTGTAGGGAGTGGGTGAGTGCCCAACCAATAAGGAATTTTTGAGACTGATACAATGTCTATTTTAAAGGGGAAAAATTCACAGATTACCAATATGGTGGCTGATATAAAAATAGAACTTTTATATGTGGATTGTACTCCAAAATGACTGTGCAAAGGTACTCAGAAGGACCTTTATTAGAATATTTATCAAAATAATATATTTTTTATTTAAGAAATTATAGAAAGGTGCAATGACAAAAAAATAGATGAAAATAAAATAAACTGCTAAATAAACAAGTACTGTTCAGTGTCAGTTAATCACAGAATATTTTAACACAGTCAGTAAACTGTAAAACAAGAAGCAGCTAGTCAGTATTTACATCAGCCAGAGCTCCTCTTGACCCCATATATGTTCCCTGTTGTACTTAATCTCCATCAACCCAAGTAAAACAATGTTTTTACATCAGTGCATAATTGAAGATATATTTTGCAGATACTGATATATCTTTGATCAGCCCATATCATGCCAATATCAGGACTATATGTCAGTTGGTTGAGCTCTAGGTATGAATTATTTTTTCTTAATAATTAAACTTTGGATATTTCCCGTCATTTTGTTTCATTTTAGTCCAGTTGATTACAGTGTGCAGTATCATTCAGGAACCCAAAGTCAGGGTATTGGTACTGATACTAAAAAAATTTGAAAGCCCTAATTGTATTCTGTTTTATTCTATTCTATTCTATTCTATTCTGTGCTGTTCTGTGCTGGTCTGGTCCAGTGAGGTGTGGTGCAGATTGATGATGTGAGTTCTGGTGGCTCTGTTATTCTAACAACTTTGTGATTGATGAGAAGCCTCCCTGAGAGGGGCTCACTTACCGTCTCTCTCTCTCTCTTACACACACACACACACACACACACACACACACACACACACGCTCATATTCATTCATTCTTCACCTCCTTCTCTTGTCCCTTTCTCTCTCTTATTCCTTTACTCCTCACCCCTCCTCTTCTCATCCATGCGTCTCCTCAGTTCCGGACTATCGATTAGTTGTCTTGGTGGATCTCTGTCTGGCCCTAAGCGTGCAGCTGTGCATGCGCGCGCGCGCGTGTGTGTGTGTGTGTGTGTGTGTGTGTGTGTGTGTGTGTGTGTGTGTGTGTGTGTGTGTGTGTGTGTGAGTGTGTGTGTGTGTTGGAAGTAATCTAAAACACCTGTCTCTCTGACAGATAACAAACGCAGCATTTTACCTCCCCCGGTGTTTTGTACTATACCCCAGTGGGACACACAGCACACACACTTCTGCACACACACACACACACACACACACACACACACAACAAGTTCTGATTAATCTACAGGTTTCAGCAGCTCCAATGGAGGAGAATAAATGTTATAACCTACAGTAGAACCTTTCTCATCTTCTGCTCTTTATTTGCCTGCAGCCTCTCTTTGTCTCTTTTCACTTCCATATGAAACCTTGTTTTGTATCACAGAGGCTTGGCTCTCCAATCACTGTCCCAACGTAGCAGAGAACATAAATCATGTAATTGGAAAAACAGCTTAAGAACAGTTGCAGGTGTGCTGGTAAGGAACTGTAAATGTAGAGACTGTACCCCTCACAAAAATCATGTTAGACCCGAGATAAAAAACCCTGAAAAAACTTTTTTTAAGGCTCCACACTGGCAACAGCTGTGACCAGATGCTTTATGTTTCTGTGTCATCCCCTACTTGTGAGTGTGATATCTCAAGTCTTGAAGGAATTTCTTCAAACTTGGCACAATCTTCCACTTGGGCTCATGAACTGCTTATATTTTGGTGGTCAAAGCTCAACAGTCAAGATCATTGTGACCTCATCAACGTGATACTTTAAGAGTGCCTCCAGGAAATTTCTTCAAACTTGGCACAAATATCCACTTTGACTCAAGAATAAATACTGTGACATCACTAAAAACCTTGGCTAACTCAAATAAGTAGAAAAGAATAGAATTTACACACTAAATGTGACAAAACATCCAATAGGTAGAGGTGGGAAGTACAAATACTTCTCAGGTATTCTAAATATCTGAAAAAAATCAGACTTGTTACTTTAGTGTTAATGCATTTGAGGGGGATTATTGATTATTTTGATTTCACATCATTGTGCATCACCTTCCCAGAATCAAAACTGATTTCAGCCTTAATGAATGGTAGCCAGCAAGACAATTCCTTGGTGAATCTGTGACATAACAAGATGTAAAAGACACAACAAGACAAATTCAAGGCAAACATAAACGTAACAAGATGAAAGATGATATAAAAGGTGTAATAAGACGAAAAAAACAGAAATTATGCAATAAGACCAAAAAGACCAAGAGGGAGACTCAAATACAGAGAAGAGTTGAGGTTCAGTTAACTTTGCACAAAAACATCCAGTAGAAATGTCCTTTAGAAGGTGACATTTTACTTTTAAGAGCCTATACTTTTTCACTCTCACTACAGTAAAACTACAACAGTGCTGTAATTGAATTTCAAAATAGATGTTATTGTTATCAGTTACAATGTCTGAGACAAATTGTGTGATTAAATTACAGTTACTAATCAAAATGTTGGTGATTCTTAGATTATGTTCTAATTTAATAATCTTTAACCCTTAATAGATATTTATATAAATCTTCCTCCTGCTATATGCACCTGTCACCCACACTATTTCTATATCATACCTTTCCATTTCTCTTGTGTTGTTCTTTCACACAAGTGTAAAAAAAATTAGGTTGCGTATTCCAACGAACATGCATGTACTGGTCCCTGTTATATTTTCTATCTTGTGAAGGTTCCTCAGCTGAGAAAAATATGAGAACTTCTGATGTAGAACTCAGTTAGTGATGTCAAAAATAGCTTTTACAGCACGTCTTTTTGGTTGTAAACAAACCTGATTATAATTCCTTGTGTGGATTAATACATCTGACCACGGTGTTTCAAACCTGCAGTTCTCAATATTTGGTCCATTGAAGCACAGCAGTTGTGTCTCCCTCACAAATTGAGAGAGTCTATCAAAATATCTTTTTTTTTTGTTGCTTTCTATTGTGATTTAGAGAGCTACATTGTTCTGCTTGATCTACTCATTTTCGGCACTGTGGAGCAAAACAAATGTGTATCTACTCGAGGGACCTTGAAATGAAGGAGTGTGGAGCTTGCATCCACATATAATGCAACACAGCGAGCAGCATGCCAGACACGTAGCGTAGCATCCACAATCAGGATGGGGTGGTGATTATGGCTATTGTATGGGAGGAAATTAAAATGAGCCCCAGGTCATTACTATCGATCTGCCAGGAGAGAGACAGAGAGGAGAGATGGAGAGGGGAGAGGAGATGAGGGGGAGAGGAGAGGAGAGTGGTGAAGGTGAGAGATGGATCCTGATAAGTTCAGGTGTATATTTGTGTGTTTATGTCCATTTTTAAAAGGACAATTGCCACTTTTATGTTTTTATTGACCATGAAAGATGAGTACCATGTTCGCAGAGCCATGCCAGCAGTGCCTACATCTACCAGGATGCATTGCACATGAGCTTCTGTGTCGCCCGTGTCACCACCCACACCTGTAGCTATTACTTTCTTGGCTAAATATAGTGTTAGGTGACAGTAATACTCATCTAACACACCCCCTGGCTACCCAGAGGCAGACACTAGAAATCCAAGCTGAAATAGCCTGAAGTTCTTCCTGAAAGCCAGTGACATCACTGTGACATCACTGGGATGCAGGAAGAAGAAGAGATTTTGCAGCAGGACAACACTGAGAAAGTTATTGTTTCAACTGACTACATTTTGGGGATTTTTGGCAATGCTGGTACCAATAACATTCTGACATTGATATAATATATATATATATATGTGTATATATATATGTACATAAATAACATAATAATAATATTAATACAACTGGTTGTGCACATCCCCAGAACTACACAACCATGTGGTTAAAAAGCAACTGCCTTTGGCAAAATTCTCTTTAAAAGTCAAAGTATATTTGTAGTTTGTTAGATGTTAAATAGTTGAATAGTATAGTTAAATGACTTTACTAGAAAAAATGAACATTTGAAGGGTTCAGACTGTTCTTTGTTTCAGTTGTCAGTTGTGTTTATGATGTTTTTATTTTTTATTTCCAACAGGTGGATCTTCATACTTTGAAGGTGCTTACAGGCATCGCCACCCAGGGTGCCATTTCGAAGGAAACTCAAAAGGCTTACCACGTGACCACCTTCAAGCTGGAGGTCAGCACCAACGGAGAGGACTGGATGGTCTACAGACATGGCAAGAATCATAAGGTAGGCTCCAACTCATGTATAGATGCATATACTCTGAGATGCATTGCAAAGAATTCGGGGTGGCTGGAGAAAGTCTGGATGCTCTTAGGTGACATACATGCCTCGACATGCACACACACGTGGAGAGGGAAAAATATGAGACGGAATATATGCAGCAAGGGTTGACCACAAGCCCGAAATTCAACCGGTGTCTGCAATTACAGCCTTTCCACTGCCGTTCAGTCGGCCCCATTTAAGGGTTTACGACCAAGCCAGAATCAGCGCACGGCTCCAAGCTCCAAGTGATACCTTACATCATTTAATGCAGCTACACTTCAACTGCACGGTCTGCTTTTCACATCCCATCTGGTTTCTGTTACTCACTGGTCAGAGTTCTGCCTAACGTCGACCTGGTTGGACAGGTTTCTTAAGCTGTTTCTCTCAGAGGTGTTCGAGCACGATGAATCATCAGCGAGCGTGCTGCAGTGTGGGGGTGCCGCGTAGAAATGAAGCAGACAGTGCCGAGGGTCTTTAAAATGGTTGCAACTGCAATTAAAGTGGAGGAGCGTTCCAGTGGTTGTGGCTGTTTTTTCCATCATGGCCGTTCTCTCCCTGCTATAGCGGTCACATGTGTTTGTCCTGCGGTCTAACGCCACGTCTAGCTGTGTGCTATAAACCCCTTATTCCTCCATGAACGCTAACGCATGCACACGCTCTCACAGATGCATACATACAAACGCTGTGAGAGGGAAACCACAGATTCAGTCTAACCATCTGGGGTTCCCCTGTGGACTGCAGATCCCACAAGGCTTATAGCTGTAACTAACTCCCAGAGAAGTGATTGATGGATAAAACACAGGGAGTTGTGGAGAAAGAGAGTTGGGAAAAAAAAATAAATAAATGAAGTGAGAAATGATAGAAGGAACATGAGGAAGTAAGTGTAAAGCAGATTGGTAACACTTAACACTAACAGTCCATTAATTAACATCAGTAATGCAGTAATAAGCATTAACTAACAGTTAATTAATGTTTACTTAGGTAAGGTTAAGTAAAACCTAAGTAAGTAATAAGTACTACTTATTCAGCATTAATAAATGTATAATATGTTTAAGTAATGCTTAGCCAGCATTGTTATGCATTTATGAAGTCTTGCTTAAGGGATACATGTTTTCAACTTTACAAAAAGGGTCACAGTGAGCATTAATAAATGGTTAATTATGGTTAAGTGCTACTTATTCAACATTACTTTATAGGTAATTATGGTTAAGTAATGCATTTTTCAGCATCCTTATGTATTTATGAAGTGTTATTTAAGGGTTATATGTTTTAAACTTTACAAAAAGGGTTACAAAGAGCTTTATTAATTAATAAGAGATAACTTAATTGCTCAATCAATCAGTTCTCCATTCAATAACTTGTGTTGTCAGTCAAATAGTGATATATTCTGCTGAAAAAAAGGCTAAAACAACAAAAATCCAATATGCAAAAAGGATTAATAATGATATTTTAGGGTTAGTTGTTGGTGTCATCACCCATAATCCCCCTTGATTCCCCCATAACCCTGGAAAGCTGCTTCAGAGCTCACCGCCCAGGGAGGCACAGAGGGGTGTGTGTGTGTGCATGTGCATATGAATGTGTGTGTCGAGGAGGAGGAGGGATTTAGAATAAATCAGCAGCAGCTTCTGGTAGAATATCCCTCCCTTGTCTTCCAAATACGCACACACACACACACACACACACACACACACACACACACACACACACACACACACATACATCTAACTGGTGAGGGTCTTTTGAGCCTTTTGACCCCCTGGTGAGTCAGTCTGTGCTGCAGTCTGATGGTTCAGCTCAGGGTCGTCCGTCGTTTCATTTGATCCACTGCTGTGTATCAATCAGGGTGAAGTCAGAGAAGGAAAAAAAACACGAGAGGGACGGTCATTCATCTGATGATGAAGCGATGGTGTCAGCATCTTGCAGCCTAATGTGTGTCCTCCTCAGCTGACATACTGCAGATGGACAGTCAGCATCAGGCCTTGTCATCCCAACTGTCTCTGTCAACTTTTGGGGTGTAAAGTGAGAGTTTTTTTATGTTGGAGAGATACACACTGATACAGCAGCCACAACATTAAAACCATCTGCCTAATATTGCAGTATTGTGAAGGTCCCCATTGTGCCACAAAAGAGCTCTGCCTCATTGAGGCTTGGACTTCACAAGACCTCTGAATGTGTCCTGTGGTATCTGGTACCAAGACATTAGCAGCAGATCCTTGAAGTCAGTGGTTTCCAAACTTTCTGGGCTGGTACCAGACAAAGGTATCAAACTTTTATGTCATCCAATACAAGATTTTAGGGATTGAAAATGGAGCATTTTTGGTTGGTACTAACCGCTGCACCTCACAAGACCTGCATTTTTAGAGATTGCCCGACCCAGTTGTCAAGCCATCAGGATTTGGCTCTTGTCAAAGTCGTTCAGATCTTTAAATCCTGCACATTTTCCGTCAACTTCGAGAACTAACTTTCACCTCTTGACAGGTTCCATTGTAATGAGATAATCAATGTTATTTACTTCACCTGTCAGTGGTTTAATGCCGTGGCTGATCAGTGCATATAAATAAGTCAAAAGCAATGGCCAAAAGGATCTTTTGGCAGACTGTTTTATAGTTTGCGTGCATATCTCTATTTTCAGGATAATTCAAGGCAGTCTTTTTTCTAATTGAGATAGAATCATGAATCTGGATTTCATGCAGAGATCTGGTCTTTATCTAAACATGAATGTACATGAAAGCCACTAAGAATTCACTATTTATGGGTTTCCTTCAATAAAAAGTAGCGTTTCTACCAATTCAAAATGAAAAAGTGCTCCAACTCTTTCCTGTTAAACTTGTTGAACCTGCTCTGAACTGTCCGTTTATCCGTCCATCCATCTCTGGCTTGACATTTTCATTCACTCACCTCTTCGCCGGTTCTCTCAAAATCCCTTCATCCATCCTCCTCCTCCTCCCCCTCCCTGTCTACACACTCCATCTTTTCACATCTTCATTCACCTTATCCTTCCTCTCTTGCGCTCTTTTCCATCTCTCTTTTTTTTCTCGTGTCCCTTGACACACCGTCATTTGTTCTCCGTCCCTCCCGTATGTTTCTGAGAAAGTCATCAGGATCGAGACAGATGAGTTTATGCTGCTCGAACAAATGACTTTTTGTGCGTAGCTACAGTGATGGCTGTGTGTGTGTGTGTGTGTGTGTGTGTGTGTGTGTGTGTGTGTGTGTGTGTGTGTTAATCTGGAAGAATTATTGAATTAGTGTTTTATGAGCAAGAGGCATTAAAGAAGGACAAAAAGTAATGAGAGCCACATGGAAAGAAATAAAAGAAAAGTATGAGCGTAGAATGCATACACTCTTAGATATAAGGGTTCCATACAGATTCTTCCTGAAGCGGCTGAAGTTCTAACCAGAACCGTTTGCTTCTCATTAACCGTTTGCTTCTCATTATTTTTTGAAAAAAGGGTTTGTCAAGTGTCCTTTGTAAGACTAAGGGTTCCATTAAGAACCCCTTTTGGAAAAAAATTGTTGAAATTGTTGAAGAACTCTTTCAACAAGGGTTCTTTGTTCCTTGAACTATAAGAGGGTTCTAAGTAGAGCTCCCTTGGTGGATTCTAGATAAAACCCTTCAAATATAAAAGTGCCCTCAATAGAACCCTTTGGGTGGGCTCTAAAAGAAACACTTGAAATATAAAAGGGTACTTGGTAGAACCCCCTGGGTGGGTTCTAGTTAAAACATTTAGAATATAAAAGCATTCTCCATTGAACCCTCTGGGTAGTTTCTAAATAAAACTTGTAAAACATAAAAGCGTTCTATGTACAACCTGCAGGGTGCGTTCTAGATAAAACCATTGGAATATAAAAGGGTTCTTGATAGAATCCCCTTGGTGGGTTCTAGGTAAAACATATGAAACATAAAATTGTTCTTAGTGGGACCCCCTGGTTGGGTTCTTGGTAGCACCCTCTGAAGTTCTCCGCCTTCTAAGATTCTGGATAGAAACCTCAGTGAGAGTTCTGAGTGAAACCACTACACCATAGATGGGTTCTCAGATAGAACCTTTCTGGATGAAACCTTTGACAGATGGTTCTATATATAACCCGTTGTGTTGGGCTCTTGGTAGAACTCTGAAAAAGTGAAAGCTTTATTAAAGGTTCTGCCAGGAACCAAAAAGGGTTCTCCTATCGGGGCAAGCCAAATGAACCATCTATGGTTCTAGTTAGAACCTTTTTTTCCAAGAGTGCAGTTGTCTGTGTTAATGCACATCCACATACCACAGATACCTGCGCGCACGTGGACAAATGTGTGTTTACAACCTCTTTATTGTTTGTTGTCTCAGATGAGTAACTCTTAATAAAGCAGCTACTGTTCACACACACACACACACACACACACACACACACATGCAGACACACACTCAGAGACACACACGCTCTGGTTTTAAACATCTGGGAGCCAGCCTAGAGGGGCGGCGCCTCTGTCACACAGCATCACGATGATTTGTGTGATCTGTAATGTATTTGATAATGTCATTAAAGGCCTGTCGTGAACCAGATGGCACATATGGAATACATGTTAACTTACAGAGACGTTCAGGAGAAGTAACATTCACACAGCATTTATTCTTACATCAAACTGACAGGCGCACAAATGACACATGCTGACTGAGGACATGCAGCAGAGAGAAAGGGGAAAGATGCAGACAGATGGGTAAAGTCTACGACTCAGGCGGGAATACCGGGAGAAGAAGATTATATTAGAAATCATCACTGCAGAACCAATACTCTGTGCTGTTTCTCTGTTGGAGTCGTATTTTAAGCTTTTCATCCATAAATGTTTCTGTATTCCTCTGCTGCTGTGTTTTACTGTGCAGCAGCCAGTTTTCACATCCCCTCTTGATCATCAGGTCATGTCAGATCATTTGACTGTTCGTGTGCACTTGCATACAGAAGCAGAAATAAAATAACGACACGATCGGTATAACTTCAACTATTCTATGATTCAGTGCACAAAATTGGCCACGGGCCTGGTTACGGGAGGTTGCCCACATGACGAGAGAAAAGCAGCGATTTTCAGTGACCCCAGGTCTCCAGTTGAGAGATGATGTTGTCTCAGTTTGAGTCTTCGTCTGGAGGAGTCTGAGACCTTTCGCAGAGAGAGGTACATTTAAGCTCGACGTGGTACAAATGTCATTACGCAGCCCTCCTGAATTGCTGCAGGCAGAGCTGTCTGTGGCCATTACGACGCTGGACCTCGGCCAAGACCAAAACCTCCTATTCCCACCTTAATCTGTGGGAGGGAGGATGGATGGAGAGAGGGATGGAGGAGGGAGGCGTGGGTGGAATGAGAGGGATCGTGATGAGAGGAAAGTTTTTGGAAAGTTGAAAAAAAAAAAATTAGCAAAGAAAGAAAGAAACGCTGAAAGAAAACACAAGCAGAAGGTCAAGCAGTCGAGCACTGAGCTGATAGAGAGCGGAGAAACTGAGCCGCGCACACTCTGAGAAGAACAGTAGCAACTAGAACCAGAGAGGGTTCTGCGGCTTGTCCCCACACAAGAATCCTCTATGGTTCCTGGTAGAACCTTTCATCAAGGTTCCACTTGGAACCCATTCAGAGAGTTATACCTAGAACCCAACATGTACGGTTGTATCTAGAACCATCATTGAAAGTTTTCACCCCGAACCCCCTATGAGAGGTTCTACAGAGAACCTATCTATAGTGTACTGACCCCATCCAGAACACACTCTGGGGCTTCTATCCAGAACCTTTCCACCTTCTGGGACCTAACAAGAATCCACCTAGGGGGTTCTACTGAAACTGTTTCATATTCCAAGTGTTTCATCTAGAACACACTTAGGGGGTTCTATGGAGAACCCTTATATATCCCAACTGTTCTATCTCGAACCCACCCATGCCTTCTACCTAAAACCCTTGTATATCTCAAGGGTTTTATCAAGAACCCACCCTAGGGTGTTCTTCTGAGAACCTTTTCATATGCCAATAGTTTTATCATCAACCCACCCATAGCGTTCTACCTAGAACCCCTTTATATCTCAAGGGTTTATATATTTTAAAAAAATGTTCTTCAGTAATGAGAGCCATATGGATAGAAAAAACATAAAAAGATGAGTGTAGAATACATGTTCTCTTAGAAACTAGGGTTCTAAAAACGTTCTTCCTGAAGGGTTGAGGTTCTGAAGAACCATTTTTTTGAAAAAATACTGAGAACCTTTTTATATGCCAATTGTTTTATGAACAACCCACCCCAGGTGTTCTACTTAGAGCCATTTTATATCTCAAGGGATTTATCTACAATCCACACAGGAACCCTTTAATATTCCAACGGATTTATCTATGACCAACGCAGGGTGTTCTGCCAAGAACCCTTTTATATCCCAACAGTTTTATCTACAATCTACAAAGGGTGTTCTACTGAGAACCCTTTTACGTTATGGTACAAAGATCCTTTGATTAACCCTTCATGAAATGAGACAAAAATCCTTGAAGAACTCTCTCCTTCAAAGAGTGTTCTTTGGATGAAAAGAGGTTCTTAATAGAACTTTTAGTCTTACAAAGAACTCGTGATGAGACCTTACTTAAAAAAAAGGATTCTTCAGAAGCAAATAGTTCTCAGGAGATCCTCAGTCCTTCAGGAAGCCACGTTTTAGAACCCTTATTTGTAAGAGTGCGGAGGTGGAAACCAGAGGGAGAACGGCGAGGTTCATAGGGGAACAAGTGAGTGAAGGCAAGAGGCAGGAGGGGAGGAAAGAAGTGTTCACGGGGGAAACCAGGGAGCAGAGGAAGGAGGGATGGATGGATGAACGGAGGAATAATGAGGATAGCAGATCAGGGTGTTGACCACAAATCCCTCTGGATGGATCAGAGGTCTCAGCAACACAGCCTGGAAGGATGTCAGGAGAGAGGAAATTAAATAAAACGACAGAATAGACGGCGGAGGGCGGGGCGAGGCGAGGTGAGGGAGAAGCAGGAGGGAGGGGGGGGGTCAAAGGGGACGGGGGGGAAAGAGTTTGTGACAAATGAAGAAAGAAAAGCAGGGAGGAAAAGAGAGGAAAGGGACAGAAGGGGATATTATGAGGGTGCCATGTGTCATTTGGTTTGCGAGATTTGTGGACTGAACTGTCAAACTCGCCAGGATTCAGCTGTCAAAGACGGGCCACCTCCCCGAAGTGTGTGTGTGTGTCCTTGTGTGATGAAATTAGAGGAGATGGGGGGGTGTTTTACTATTTTATAACTCTATCCACACACAAAACACACACAGCGCGGACATTTGAATAATTCAATGCGTCTGCGCTGGTCCTCACTCGCTGACTGACTGTGGCCCTGCAGGCTCACGACCACACACACACACACACACACACACACACACACACACACACACACACACACCTGTTCTTTTCTTTCCCATGAGGTGAGCATATTCCTCTTTTTCAATCCAGTAGTTACACGTTAGACCTGGTTTGCCACCTTTTGACTACAAACCAGAAGCAGTCGCGGCAATATGTGTCCTCCTGCCCTGCACATTATTGTTATTCAGTAGAGACGGTGTGTGTAAAATGAAGGAGAAAACAGCAGTCACTCCACGTTTATCACCTTTGACCGTCACTCAGAGATGAAAGTACCATTTGAATCAGGAAGATTTTCCTTGCTTTGAACTGTTCTTATAGCTGGGTTTAAAAGGTATTCATCAATAGTCAGTGTATTACCTACAGTAGATGGCAGTCGACACACTGCCAGTTTGGAGAAGCGGAGAGGACAGGGTCAGCAACAAAGGGAATTTTAGCCATTTTTAAAAAGGCCCACTTAAAAAATCAATATCAGTTTAAGTGTATGCTATTTTTAGAATATTTTCACCGCTTTACTTTGCTGTCAGACATCCATTTCTGATGGGAAACTCTCACTCTCTCCAAACCTACCAAACTCCATAGAAAAAATCAGTGATTTTACTTCACAGAACACAGGATTTGCTAGTCTACCACTGCCTCAATCTGTTAGTTTTTTGTGTTATTGTGTGACTTTGGTGTTTTAAAAGGTAAGTTTGTATTCACCAAAGTCACACAATAATACAAACAAACCAACAGATTGAGGCAATGGTAGATCAGCAAATCCCGTGTTCTGTGAAGTAAAATTATAGATTTTTCCTATGGAGTTTGGTTAGTTTGGAGAGCATGACATTTGCCTTATTTAACAGCAGTTTCCCGTCACTTCAGAAAAGGCTTTCTGATGGCAATGTAAAGTGGTGAAAATATAGGGTACACTTTCTTTCTTAGCTTTTTTTGTGGTGCCCCTCTCTGCCTTTTCTAAGTGGGAATGTGCCAACTGCCATCTGCTGTAGGTAATACGCTGACTACCAATAAATACCTCACACAGCCCCGGTTCAAATAATCCAAACTACTCCTTTAAGAAACGAAGCAAGCTGACACCAGGAACACTTGGGCAAACAGATACTTGACTTAACACCTCCTCTATTTCTCACACACACACACACACACACACACACACGCACACACACACACACACACACACACACACACATAATAACCTGAGATGGCTTGTGGGTGCAGTCCATTAGCTGATTGTTGCAGAAGCCTTTTTGAAAGAGCCTGTTACCTGTGACTTTAGGATTTTAAGAACTCAGAGATGCTACATATCCCCTTACACCCTCTGACCGTGGATTCTTACTGCAGAGCCACAACCTGCAGGGCAGGCTCCATTGTAAAAAATATTTGTTAATAAGTGTGCACTATGATGCACACTATTGAACTGCATAAGCGAGCAAAATTCTTCAAATTAAATATACTTATTAATCGCTTGAACGTGGGTTGATAAGACCATGCAGGGAGGTTAAAACTGAAGATCAAGCCACCCAGCAGTTTAAAATATGCCCTCTACATCATGTTAACAAACACATTCAAATTTTGACAGCAGGGTCAGCTCAGCATTGATTCAGAATATTTATTTCAATGTCTCAAAAAAAAAAAAAAAATCAGCGTGTGTGGAGTTGAACTCTGACAGAGATCACTGCTGGTATTTTCTTATCATGTTTCTGGTCTGTTTCTAAAGGGAGTTTAGTTTACTGAAGAGGTTGGAAAACAGCTGCTGTAACAGTGAAAGGTTTGCATCAGGCAGCAGCTGAAATGGAGTTGCAGATCTGTTTAGTGACCCTGAACAAAGCTGATGAGAGAAAGAAAAAAGTAGATACCAGATTTGTGTTCATGAACAGCAAATATACAGAAAACAGAAGAATCTGCTGCACAAACAAACAATTTCCAGTTCAAAGAACTGGTTAAGTGCAATAACAAGGTTGAACAATCACACAAAAACAAAAAAATCAAAAACAAAAAAAAGACTCTTAATCTCCATTTACACTGGACAAAAAAACCCATGATCATGTGACCTTTGTCTTCAGAGGGAAAGGGTACAGTTGTCATTCACTCCCAGGTCGACTGACACTGCAGTAGTCACAGGTATGTATCAGCTCCAGCTCTGGTGAGCAGTGATGGAAACATGACATCCGGGTGGACATGCTAATTTTCACCTCTTTTCGTTGGAGGCATTGAGGGCTTTTGCCTCCATGGGTAACTTCTGTTTATTACATCTTTTTAATACACGTGCTGTGCAACTCAACTCACTTTGAGTTTACATCTGCTTGAAGGTGTGCACTTAACTGATGACCCACTTGTCTTTACTCTAACATCTGAATGGTGGATTATTATTTTATTTTATTTCCTATACATTTATCTATTGGAAATGGGAAAAGGGTCAGTCAACTGTTTTTAGCATGTTTACTTGCATTTAAAAAAAACCTGCATATACGCATGAATTTTGGTGTAAAACCAGTATTGGAGAATTCACACTCATAGCACATACATACAAGTGCACACACACACACACACACACACACACGCACACACACACACACAAATACACACAAACACACGCTTGCTGAGGGAATGTTTCAGTGTGCACCAAGGGAAATCAGAAAGAACCCGCCAGCCCCCGACTCCTTAGAGTGAGACTTCATAATTACACTTTTATGCTCACACAGACACACACGTGCAGACACACACTCACACTTGTAATTACAGTCCGCTGCCACAATCCCATTAAGTCTTTTGGGGCCTTTCGGCATTTTTCCATCATTTAACTGGTCACAGTTTCTGGTATTAAGGCCACTGTAAGGGCACGAGTTCACTGGGTCTGACTTTGTAGCGTACACCCAGTGGGTCATGAGTTCAGTTCCCAGCTGGCCCAGTAGCCTGCTCCTGTTCCTGCGAGTCAGAAACCCCTTTCATCCATATTTTGTCACCCCTGACGAGCCCTGCTGTTTAATTGATTGGGAGCAGGAAGAAAATAGTGACACACACACACACACACACACACACACACACACACACACACACACACACACACACTCTTTTAAAACAAAGCGAACATCTATAAATGAGTACCCAAGCAAGTAATTGCAAGGCCTTTGGCTCTGTTGAATGAGATTTACTTCTCTCTGTAACAAACACTGTGCTGTGTTTTCATGACTGATGTAACATAATAGAAAGAGTGTTAAGGACACAGAGGGGAAACAGCCTTTGAGGTTCTCTAATAAAACAACAGGATAGATTTTCTGGATTCTTTTTCCTCAATTTACAGCAGAATATCGTCATGGCAGCGAGGGGGAGATAGAGATGTTGAAAAGGAAGACAGAAAAGAGGCGAGAAAGTGAAATGATAGGGAGAAGAGCAGAAGCCCAGCTGTGTTTTCCTGCAGAGAGCTCAACACAGACGACAGTCGTAGACAGAGAGAGAGAGACATGACACTTCGTCAGATAGGCAGAGATATAAAGTCTCGGCGTCAAGAGACAAAAAGAGTGCTTCTGGCCATGTGCGCTTGCATTCAATTTCCCTTTTATCTGTATTTGTGTGTGTTTTCAGAGGAAATCATTTGTGTGTGTGTTGTGTGTGCTCATGGCGGGGAGTGCAGGAGCTCGGAGGCCACTTTGTAACAAGACAGTGTGTGTTCTGCGTGTGTGTGTTGTGTCTGGAAGCAGTGTATTTGTGAATGTCATCTTGTGTGTGTCTGTGCGTTGAGGGGTGACAGCCTGTGTTTTTCTTTGCCCTCTGTGCGTGAAGGAGTAAAGATTATGTTTTCCTGTGTGTGTGTGTGTGTGTGTGTGTGTGTGTGTGTGTGTGTGTGTGGTTAAGTCAAGAGGACGTGAGAAGAGGATGCTCTCCCACATACTTGCACACTTACACACTGCATGCCCTCAGATTGTGTGTGAGTGTGATAGAAAACCTTTGCACTCATTTATTCCTTTGCGAACAGAAATGATATATTCAGTGTGTGTGGGTTAATGTTGGTATGTAGATAGAAGAGAAATCTAGATATCTGTTGTGCAATATTCTATATCTGCCTCCCAAATTATTCTGTTTAAACTGTTGACCATTAAAAAATTCCCGTTATTACATTTACAGTACATTTTATTTGTATATGCAGAGGTTAACCAAACAAAATACAAGTTAGGCTAAACTCATTCTGACTCCTGAGATTAATATTGATCTTATCATGTTCACAAAATGGTGAACTATTTCTTTAAATGATTTGCTAAAACTTAACAGCCAGAAACTGACAGAAACACAATCTAACAGAGATGAACATCATTTTGTTTGCGGAACAAATAATGTTGGAGCATGACTGCTGTGTGAGTTTACAGTCATGTGAGTGACTCTGTGAGGATGCAGTCAGGCTCAGCGGTGCGTTGAGATAAATGCATGGTGCAAAATACAGGAAGTTTGATTGACAGTTGAGGTGCAACAAAAAAAAATGTATTTGTCATTTGTAGTTGTCTCTAAAATATCTTTAAAGAGATTACTACGCCAGTCACACCTTGCACCTCACTTTAGAAGCTGTTGATATCTGCTTCGACATCATGTTTACACCGGGTTAAAAATACAGACTCAAATCATGTTTAATGCTGAAGCACAACACTGGAGCACTAGGAAGGGGGAATCCCCTGATTGCAACCAGGTATTTCACACACTGGATAAATGCTAACAACAAAGTATTTAAAACAAAAATAAATAAAACACTTCTCTGTAATCTGTTTAACAGTAATTTTATCCATTTGCAGGGATTATTGTCAAAGAAACATTCATGTGCTTCTTTTTAGGGGGCATACATTTAAAAGGAAAGACACCTTTCTGACAGAAAGTGCATGCAACTCAAGAGACTTTAAATTAGAGGGTAACAAGGGCAAGACAGAAAAACCCTGAATAACCATGAATGTAGTATATTAAATCCCATCTTTTCCTTTCTCTATACAGGTTTTCCATGCCAATGCTGACGCCACGGAGGTGGTTCTCAATCGGATCCCGCAGCCGGTCTTGGCCCGCTTCGTACGAATCCGACCTCAGACGTGGAAGAACGGCATCGCACTGCGGTTCGAGCTTTACGGCTGTCAGATTACGGGTAAGAAAGATGAAATGTCTTCTTCTGAAGAGTTTCTCAGACTTTTTCTGTCCCGTCTCCTCATGGGACCAGTGATATACTGGTTTTCACACCGGGTCAGTAGGTGGGTCACAGCATAAATAACTCCCGTAGAAAACATTTCCTGGAAAAGTTTTTTTTTTTTCTCTTCATTTATGTGAGCTAATGATAAATAATTCCTGAATTTGTCTATCCATCACTCCACCAATGCATCTATTCATACTGTCTCTCATCCATCTTTCACATGCACACAACACACCCACTCTCATGTGCACTCACACTCTTGCCCTCGCTCTTTCATATACATATCTCCCTCCGTCTCCCACTCACACACACACACACACACACATAGAAAGAAACACACTCAGTCCTAATAGAATAATACTAGAGTGTGATGTGTGGGTGATAACATCAGAGAGTAACAGGCTCTCAGCTTTCATCTGCAGCCCTGGCAAACAAACACGATTTCAACCAGCATAATCAGCTCAATACTATAAATAGATAAAACTTAATTAGACTGTCTGTGTTTGTGTGTCTGTCTGTCTGTGTGTTATAGAAATGGTAAAAAGAGAGTTTCAATCCATTTGAGCGCATGTGCGTGTGTGTGTGGGTCCCAGCTCCACCGTATCATTATTAGGTTAGGGCCTCTCTCTGCTGCCATCGTAGTGGCCATTGAGAGGGACAGATATGCTCTTATCTAGGAGGGCTATTTCAGCACCCACACAAATCACAGTCACACCAAAACAATATGATACTGCCTATGTGTGTGTGTGTGTGTGTGTGTGTGTGTGTGTGTCCCTGTGTGTGTGTTTGTATGATAGAAAGGGATGTGGCATATATCAGGTATCTTTGCCTGTGTTCTTGTCTACCAATTGCCTATTTTTCACCCTATTTTAACACCCGAAATTGCATTATACATCACCCTACTTTTCTCACTTTACGCTCAGCAGTGAGGTCCAATTCGACACATCTTTTGGCCATTTATGTCTCCAGTGTATTTCCCATCTCTGCTGCCTCGTAATGTGTGCAATCCATCACAAGCCCGAGGAAAACACTGACTTTATATGCAAAATCCTGACAGTTTCAGACTAGTTTTAGTGTCTTTTTTGAAAGTTTGAAGCTTTAGAGGCAGAGACTTTATAAAAACTTGGTATTTCACCTGGATGGACATGGTTTTGCAGGACATAGCAGTGCCATAGATGTATTATAATGATCTAAATACAACATGCAAAGATGGCACCCATTCAGTCTAATGAGAATGGCTTGCTTGGCGCATAAACCAAAATAGTTTTCTTGCTCCTGAGTTTACTTCCTGGACACACGGCCCACTGAATATTAGCCCTTTTCCATACACACAGCTGGCCTGGCTCGACTTGACTCTTACATTGTGATGACGTCACATTGCTTTTTTCAGCTCTAGGAAAGTTTTACTAATAAGTGGTCAGAGTGGCCACTGGGAAAAATTGGGGTGGCAAAATATAGGCTAAATTTATTTCTAAAAGAATTAGAATGAACTAGAAAAAACCAGAATGATAATAAACAGGGTTGTATTTCCACTTGTATTGTTAGAATGAAATGAGAAATAGACATGGAAATCATCTGCATAGAGGTGGAAACTGATGCTGGAATATGTGACCCTGAAGGTAACATATGAATTGGGAATAATAAGGGGGCCAAGGACTGATCCTTGAATCACTCCATAGGAGAAATGAGAGGTGGAGGATTTAAAATCACAGATGGCAACACAGAATTTACTATTAGCACTGTGGGTCAGTCCTCACTACATCCCTGATTTAGGTATATTTTCCTGTAAAATGCTCTAATGGTCAGTTTGAGACTTTTTTAACAGTCAGGCAAAAGTTGTAGTTGTAGTTGCAACCGTGCCAGCAGTACAAGGAGTAGAAATCTCAGTGTATCTACATAAATTGATGATGTATTTATTTATTTATTTATTTTTAAGTTTGAGGTTACAGCGTGGTGTACAGTTTAACTTTTTAGTTAAAACAAAGTTTAGGTTTATAAACAACTTGATTGAACTTGAATGGCTTTGGGAAATACTGATCAACATTTTTCCACAACTTTCTGGCATTTTACAACAACTACCGTTAGGTTGCGGTTTGATAGTTCATCCAAAAAGTGACAAAGTGACCCAAAGCGAGCTGACAAGAACAGGCTAAATACCAAGTTTTTAGGGATTTCAGCAGAGAAAAAAATGCACCATTCTTGCACATTGTCAGTGGGACCTGCAGTGAAATCTTCATAACCAAACATCCCTGCTAATAGCTATGCAGTATCCTTCTTCTTCTTTCCCTGCACATAGACATTATTGACAAGCACACACCCGAACACACCACCAGGGGGAATGTGATAATGCCCTACACAGGCCTATAAAGGCAGACATAAAGCAGTCAGTCAGTGACATGTCATTAACTTAAATCACACTTTTATGTCTCTCTTGCTCTCTACTCTTTTTTCCTCTCACTTTCTACCTATCCCTCTTCAATGTCGCTCTGTTTTTTCTTCCTCCTCATTCTCCTTTTTTCCTCTGTCCTTCTATTGCCTTTGCTGACAGCTTCCATTCCCACTTTTCTCTCGCTGCCTCTCATTTTCTCCTCCCCATCCTCTTTCCCTTAAATCTTCCCTGTCCCTGCCTCATTCAACTCCTACGTCCCTCCATCTCTCCTTCCTTAAGCTCATTTTATTTTAGCCCTGCAGCACCTATCAATCATTTATTTTTAGCACTTTTATAATCTTTTTCTCTTCTTGTCGAACTTCTGTATGTGTGCGAGTTTGTACACTGAAAAACTACAATAATTTTGTGGAATTGTCTAATTATTTACTCATTAACTTGTAAATATACAGTTATACAATTGCATACAATATATAATGAGTTTTGTTCATTCAAGTTAATTAAACTTATATTTTCTAATATATTTTTCATACATGAGTTCATGTATCTTGAAGTCTTTAGACTTGAATGCACCATACAGAGTTCAATCAACTCATTAAATTAAGTTGCTAAAGAAACATGATCAGCATTATGGCAGACTTCCCAGCATTCATTGTGTGAGAGTTCAACTCTACTGAGACCCATCATTTCTATAGTTTGATACACTCTACGAACCATGATGGTGGTTAGTATGAATTCAGTCCCTGTCCCCCTGAAATATTTACACTGGGAGCAGTTTGACATGTTGTCTTTGTTCCAGTGTTGAAGCAAAGTAGCTCCAACAGGAGCAGCTGCAGATGGAAGTACTTTATGTGAATTGAGGAACTGCCTCTGGAGACTGAAAAAATGACAGGAAATCAAATCTGTTTGTAATGTTTGACAATTTGACTGAACAGTTTTTAGTTCAACTTAATATTTTAAGCTTATTAAAAGAGGTTTATGAAGTACAACAGAAACAATATCAAGTTTATCTGACATGTTTGTTTGTTTTGAAACATAACATATTTACTACAGGCCCACACTGGATTTTTTCTGAGTAAACAGATTCCAATATCTGCTGATATTCTTAATAATACACATAATATAGAATATTATAAATAAGATCCCTCAACACTGCAAAAACAGAAAAGTTGAGAAAATTTCAAGGCAACAAACAAAATTTCAAGGCAAAAAACTTCAATAGATTTTAAATGTTGACTCAAGTTTTGAACAGGTTTTACCAACTACTATTGTTTTGTTGATATAATTAACTTTTCTTACTTAGATGAGCTTCAATCTTTGAGTTTTAGAAATCCCCTCAAAAAAATTGATTTCAAAAATTGTTGAGGAAACTTATTAATGTGAAAATGGATAATGGTTAATAATTTAACCATTATTAATCTCAAACATTCCATTTTGAGCACTAAAATGACAAATTGTGTTTTGCAGCTCACTGTGAGCAATTTTGTGGGGTTTGTAAAACTCAATGATTCAGGTTTATCTAAGTAAGAAAAGTAAATTATCTCAACAAAAGTTTGCAAAACTGTGTCTAGTTTAGTTCAAAACTTTAACCTACTACAAGGAACTTTTTATATTTGGTTGATTTTGGAGGCTCTTGTGGACAAAAGAGGTAGTGATTCCATCATAAAACTACAAAATATAACATAAAAAATAAAATTATGTGAATAAAAATCTCCTCCCGCGTCATTTTAACTGGCTAACACACCCTTCACTATAATTTTTCCTGGGAAAATGTAAACACAGGCTTGTTTCATCTGATTTCTGTGGAAGATATAAGAATAAGTACATACAAATAGGCAATCATCTCAATAATGCTCTTGTTAATTTATGTAGGTCATATAGAGGCATCAGTGTAAAATTAAGACGGCCTTGAAAATATGAGTTTTATCTCTCGTTTTTTAAATATTTTTTATAGTGTATGTGTGCACAGGTAGAGCCTCAGTGGTGTACTTTACAGCTTTTATAAGAATCTGTTATCAGGAAAAGCGTAGTAGGAGTGTGTGTGTGTGTGTGTGTGTGTGTGTGTGTGTGTGTGTTTGTGTGTGTGTGTCCATGTGTGGGCTAAACATCAGAGCATGTGTGAGTGAAAGTGTGTGAGACCTTTATTATTCAAATTTTACATGTGTGCGAGTGTGTGTGTCCATGTGTGTATATATATATATATATATGTATATATATATATATATATATATATATACATATATATATATATATATATACATATATATATATATATATATATGTATATATATATATATATATGTGAGTGTGCATGTGAGCTGTAAGGACTCTCATGCTGCTGTGTGTGATGTCTATCTATATCTGCCTCTGTGATCTCCAGAGGTGATATTCTCATCGACTCCCACTGCACCCCTGCATTAAAAAACCCTGCTGGAGTGCAGCAGCTTAAAAACAAAGATAGATGCAGAAATAAGAAACATAGAATAAACAAATCCAATAATAGAATTTTCTTTCTGGCTAATCAGTTTTTCGTTTGCGTTGCAGAGCTTAAGGGAGCTCGTAGAGCAGCGTGGCTTAGCTGTTGTTGTTTATTGTTGATTCATTATTTACCACAGTGAGGCGCGGCTGCAAACGTCACGCCATTAAACATTCATCTCCATGTGGACCCGAAGAATGTCACCATCAATCACCGTCACCCTTCACTGTCAATCTGCTCTCCCTCTTTCTTTTCACCAGCAGCCTTCTTTATCTTTCTCACCCTCTCTATTCACAGTCCATCTTTCTCTTTGACCTTTTGCCCATCTCTTTATCTCCTCCTTGTCCTTTAACTGCTCTTCCTCACCTTTTATCTCCACTTTTCACCCCTTCTTTTAGAAATAGAAATGGTCACTGTTTTCTCTTCCCTTTGTTTTTTGTCATTATGCATGGCAATAACATTCAGATGCTTGTTAGACTAAAACACATTTGTCAGTATAATAAACAGTATCCCTTTGATCTGCAACACGCTTTCATTTAGTTCTACCATTTGGGAGTTCTCTGGCTCAATTCCCCATGAAGAATCCCCTCTGGTAGCTTGGTTAAAGTTATGCATCAACTTTGCAGCCGCAGGAAGGCAAAATAATGAAATGGGTTGATGGAAAGCAGCAGCGTGTTGTTTTAACGATTCATGTCACAGTCACACAAGAGTTTTGCTCTCGAGATGAGATCAAACAGTGACACACCAAATTATTCCTGACCTTAAAGTCACATTCATTCATGAAGAGGTTTTGAAGATGTTTAGCAATGCAGCAACCTCATTTAGCCCCACCGGATGAGAGCTCTACCAAATGTCATTTTATTTTTGCATTTAAAGCCCCTGTTGAGGTTTTTGCGTAAAACTGTGAATGTCTGTCGTCATGTTTTATGATGTCATCATGCTAAAAAACTCTTCCTTCCTCAATTCTAATTTGAATAAAATGATTCATCAGACTAAAAGAGTCAAACTGAGATAGATTTTTTTTCTTATTGTGGTTGTATAAATATAATTTATGGTGCTGGAAATGCTGTTTTTAAAAGGCTAAATGCCAACAAAATATTTCACTGGATAAAAGCATGTTGGGAATTTTGGAAAGCCACAACTGGAACCTACAGAATTCTACAAGTGATGGAAGTACTAATAGAATAATACCAGAGATAATAGTGAAGCTTAATCCAGGTATAAACAGAATAAAATGACATGCAAGACAAAACAAACAAACAAAAAAGCTGTTGCTGATTTTGAATTTAAATGTCAAACCCAAAGAACTATTTGGTACAGTCCTAGACTAGATTTAGAGAACAGGGGGAGAAAAATCTTAAAATTTAGTGAAAATTCAAAAGCCCTGAAAGTACAATAGCATGTATCTGCCTGTTACTTACTTTAAATTACTTTAAATTTATATCTCCCTTCCTGCAGCCTCTAATTTAATTTCACTTTTTCATTTCTTAGACAACATTAACATCCAATTAACTTTTTTTGCTAGTTATATTTTATTACTGTGAGGTAATGCAGTTGCATGCAGAGGGTATTTTGAAAAAAAAAGTGGTTTGTTCATTCAACAAAGCTTTAACAACAATCTTTTGATGCAAATAAGCATTGAAAGATTGAACTCATTAATGTAATGTTTTTTGCAGCTGACTTGTAAATCTTGGACACTGTACTGATCTTTGAAACAATAAGAGAGAGCAGAGGAAAGTTTTCTAAACTCTGCTTCTAATTACATTTCTATGCAATGACAAATATAAAAAAGAAACAAACTAAAGGCATTAACATTCCTGCTGTGAACTGATTTTAAAAACAGAATGACCAGAAATCACCTTTTATACCTGTGAGTTTAACTTGCAGTGTGGAACTGTTGTCTCCCCCTTCTGGCAGTGAGAGTAATTACACAAACATTGTCAACACGTATGCCTACAATTTTCCGCCTTACTATAGCTTCCACCTTCAACTGTGACAAACCAATCATTGCTGTTTGATGTGCAACTCATCATACACCAGGTTTAAAAACTCTGCTATACTGCAAAAAGGGAAAGGGCTTATAACGGACTTTAATTTGTATGTAGAAGTCCCACACTGCAGGTTTAAGAAAGCATGCTTTAAAAACAGTAACATAAAGTCTTCTTATTCTGTTGTCCCTCTGTCTCTTGTTCAGATGCTCCCTGCTCAGAGCTGCAGGGAATGCTGTCTGGGCTTCTACCCGACTCCCAGATCTCTGCGTCATCGATGAGAGACATCCACGGCTCCATGGGGGCAGCCAGGCTGGTGGCCAGTCGCTCAGGGTGGTTCCCAAACCCGACACAACCCATTGCTGGAGAGGAGTGGCTACAGGTACATCACTTTATCCTTATGAGGGTTCTAGTTATCTCTTACATTACAGTATATGTTCTACAGAAGTGGTCGCTTGTTTTTCCCTCTTTATATCTCAGGCAGCGTTTTATGTATATTTTTCGCTTTTCTTAATTTTTGTTTACATATTTATTTTTGAGTTTTTTCATTTATAATTATAAAAAATACTAGTGTAAGTTTAAGTCAATAAAATAAATTTGCATGTAGTAAAATATCCTCCGCCTGTTACTTAACTTTGTGTGTGAAGCTACACTTGCAGTATCTGCTGATATATCGATATCAGAATGGTTTTACACCCTTGTATTGTCATCACCATCAGCCCCAAAAATCTGAAGAGTGAGACACATTTAAGAAAATAAAACAATACCATACAGAGATCACGATGCATCCCACAACCTGCCAACAACAAAGTGATTCACACAGTGGACACCATTTTGAGCCACCGACAAGCTTGTATTTATGAACCCACTCTGTTCATGAAATACAAAAGAAATGCAAAGTAGAGCTCAATACTTAAACCCGGCAACTTGTTCAAAGTTCTGTAATGGAAAAGCAGCACAGATCGATTTTTTGTGCTACAGGGAAAGTCAGACTTGTCACAACAGGCAGGGGATCTGGAAAGTGATTGGCTCCTGTGGTGCAGAGCGTGTGAGCTAACAATAATAATTATGTTCCTCCTTGTTGCAGGCGGACCTCGGTGTGCCCAAGATGGTGCGTGGTATTATTACCCAGGGTGCAAGAGGGCTGGAGGGCAGCACCAGTGCTGAGAACAGAGCATTTGTCAGGAAGTACAAACTGGCGCACAGCTTGAATGGCAAAGACTGGACTTACATCACCGACAGCAAGACTGGCTTTGCTAAGGTAAAGGAGAGGAACAAACACATGCACACATGCATGCAGGCTTACACACACACACACACTTGTGTTACTATTTTTGTTATTGACAAAATGCATTCCCTAACCCTACCCACTAAGCAGCTCCATTTGCAGCATCACAGAAGACAAACATTAAGCAGAGTGTTGCAGTCCACATAGCGAGTTGGAGGCATAGACTGTACATGAAATCGCTTTAATAATAAAATTTAATATATGATTTATGGTTGAAGCAAGTTGTTTCCCCTTGAACACAAAACAAACCAAGCAAACAAGCGTGCTGAGATTCTGTGCAGCTGAACAGCACACAGGAAGATTGGGTCCCCACAAAGCTGGTCGGTCCTCACAAGTAGAGTTGGCTCTCAGGTTTTGGACCCCACAAATATACTTAAACAATTCTGTAAACACACACACACACACACACACACACACACACACACACACAATCTCTGTCTGTCGACACATACATATGTACTCTCTTCTCTCTGATTGTCACCGTCAGTTCTCCCTCATTTGTAGTTTATTTATAGCTGTCTGTCTCTCAGTCCCTCTTCACTCTCCTCCTCAGTGTCCCTCTCTTTCTTTCTTTCTTTCTTTCTTTCCCTCTCTGTCTCTCCCTCTTTCTCTCAGCCTTGTGATTTTCAGGGGAAAAAAGCTATTTTATTACAGCCTCTGCTCTGATAATAATTCAATTTAATCACCTCACTCCTCATTCTCACTGCTACTGTCTCTCTCTAAGTCCTCTGTACTCGTCTCCCTCTCTGCTTTTCTCTGTGTCTCATCCTCTCGTTCACTCATCCTCTGTCTCTCATGGGTGTTAATTAAAAATGTCTTTCCTGCATCACCACTCAACACTGCTGGCAGTGGAACACACTGCGAGACAGGGCACTTTAAACTCTGTTCTCCTTTCTGAGACTGTCTTAAAACGCTTTAATAGTACTACTGAGTGCCTGGCTTTCCTCCTGATGCTAAAACCCTGTTCTCTCTCATCTGCCTGTCTTTTTAAATGAGCATCCTGGGAAATTCATCATATGTTTTTTTTTCATACTCCAAAAAATGGGGAAGACAGAAGATACAGTTCAATTAATGAAACCAATATTACAGCTTTCACAGCCCACATTTTGGAGAGGATCTGTGCAGTTTTTAGCTCATAATAAATCTTGTGTTTTTGCCAGAGGCGGATGCACGCTACCTCAAAAAATTACTTGAAAATCAAAGGAAACGCGGTCTCTGTTGTTATTTTTATGACACATGTCACGCCGTGCTTGGAAACAATGCTGATTAGGAGTGTCATATGACTTTGGAAAGACAGGCTCAACATTTTGCTATTGTTTTACTGTGTGAACGGTGGTGAAATGACAGATTTTACTAGCAACGGTTACGTCTTTCCCCATTCAGGATACTCGTCCTCAACGCTGTCTCTTCACCACAGAACAATGTATCAGTGCTCCTACTCTGACAGATGTCACATGTATCAAACAAACATTGGAGTAAAGCCTATCACTCATCATTTTGTATCTCAGACAGCTTTGGCTTTAAGACAAACTCTAGGACAAGCAGTGAGACATGTAAGACGTTTTCTTTTGAATCAGCGCTGAGAAGACGCAGCAGGATCTCACTCTGTTGAGCTACAGTTAAAAAAGCAGCTGTCATCGGTGGAGCAGGCTGCAGAACTTTGCCATATTTTCCTGTTGAGTGCACAAATTGAGCTTAGGAATGTCAAAATTGGCAGAAAAATATCCCTTACACAGGAGGGGAAATGTTTCATCCTTATTCTCCCTTGTTGTAAAATGAAAAGAGGAAAGCTGTCTCTGATAACTCTCTGAACACCAATAACGTCGCTATCAACATCTGCTCTTAGATTTTCGAAGGGAACAGCCACTACGATACTCCAGAGGTGCGGAGGTTTGACGAGATAGTGGCCCAGTACATCAGAGTCTTTCCGGAGAGGTGGTCGCCCGCTGGGATCGGCATGAGGATGGAGGTCCTCGGCTGTGACCTGCCCGGTAAGAACACGCACATGCAAATTTAAGATAACAGAGGGACACACACACTTCCAGACAGAAAAATACATGCATAACACACACAAACACGCTGTCATGCACGCAGCTACAAGTTTGTGGGAATGTTTGTTTGTTCACTCACATATAAATGCATGCAAATAAATCAGCTCGTTGTCATTCCCACGTCTCCAAATACTGACGTTTCGTCATGCCCTTTAGCAACTCATAAAGACGCACAATGTACCAGTTAACAGCTGGATGCACCACACCCGGCTTTTAAGTGACTGAGAAAGTCAGCATCTGGTGGAGGTGGGGTGGATGAATGGGTCAAACAAACACAGGAGCTGCACCCAGGAGATCATAGTTTGTGCTGATCCTGATGGGAAACCAAAAATTATTAAAGGTACATAACATTACATGCATCACTTTTGACTGGCAAATTGCTTACCTGAAGTCATGTTACATATGTAATGTAACGTACTTACTTTAACCCCAAACATGATCTTTTCCTAAAGCTATGAAACTATGGAGAACATATGAATGTCTTATATCTGACTCTGGTAATACACGATTAATGTTTCTTGTAACATGTATTTTTCATAATGTGTCTTTTTTTGACACAGCGTGTGTCATTGTGTAATATAATGTGGTGTTTTATGTTTGAATCATCATATTATCACATGACTATGAAGTGAATGAAGGAATGAATCTTTTATTTTTGTGTCTGGTCATTTTTATGACCCATGACATCATGGGATTATTCAGACACATTAACTAAAAACAAAACATTCCAGCATGTTAACCCATCGCCATCAAACAGAATAAATCATCCAGGCATAAACATAAACATAAACATTGTTCCAACATAAATATAATCTCTCTCAAACATCGTTCCAGGAGTTATCCCACAATACAAGCACACAAGCACAGAACTATAAACACAGAACAGACAAACACTGTATTTTTTGATGCTGTTCATAAACCAATATTTCATAGTCCATATAAAAATAAAATAAAATCTGATTTATTTATCTATCATGTTACTTTTTACCTTCTTTCCTTCCTTCTCCTTGCTTCCTTTCTTCTACTATTAGATAGCCAGAGCTTATAAAATTAAAGATGGCATTTCCTAAACATAACCAATTAGTTCTGTTTCCTAAATCTACCTGAACTGTGACTGTTTCACTGCACTGAAGAGGCTTTCTGGCAGCGTCTCATGCAGACGTTACCTTGTGGATAAGCATCAGATGCTGGATGGTCGTGAGAAAGCAGTGTCTGTAGTCGATGAGCTGGGATGAGAACGTGCTGCATAAATACATAAACACAGTAATTCACAGTGGCAGTACCCTCCTTTCTTTATGATCCATACTTTAAAATAATACACAGCCTTAAAAAAGTACAATTAAGACAAATTATCCAACTGTGATCAAATGCAATCTTCTCCAAATCGTACATATATCATCATAATTATTATGATATGTCTGCATTTATGTATATTACATGATCCATAAACATAATTACAAAAATAACATTAGTGCTCTGTAAATCACACCATTAATCTAGTTGACATCTATAATTAGTGTGCATGCTTTATGAGCATTTCGAATGCGTGTGTGCTTCCTTAGTATCTATGTATATATGTATACTTAAGCGTGTGTATGCCTATACTTTTGTGCATTCTGCGTAGCGGTTAAAGTTAATCATCTTGCTCTATAGGAGGTATTGCAGCATGTCTGGACAGGGATTAACATGTCTAGGTCATGGGACTTTTACTAATAGTGGCCAGCTGTGTAGTTGCACTGTATTGTGTTCACAGCCTATTATGTTAATAACATGTTGCTGTTGCTGTGTAGTGAAGGATTAGGTGCAGTGCACGCTCTGCTGAATGTCAGTGTTCATGATCAATCCAGAATCTATTCTGCTTTGCTTTCTCAATATGTTCCATTTGATTTATCTGATGATTGGAGAAAAGAGTGATGATTTAGTGTAAAGAGTGGTGCATGCAGACCATTAGTCTGTATGTTTCTTCACTGAGCTGTGTAAGTACCATTTATTACAATGTGGAGCTTGTTAGCTGTGGCAAGCAAATTATTCTCAGCTGCACAATAACTTCAGAAATGAAGCAGGTCGTTGTGTAAATCACCCCACATTTATTACTTAACTTTAGCAATAATGATGTGCTGCATAAATTCGGCAGCAATATGGACTTTGTCGCTGAAGTTGTGATATTTTTCTAATCTGTGGTACAAAGAAATCAGAGCCCAGATAGAGTCTCCTGTATGGATGAGAGCAGCAAATCTGGGTGCTTCGCTTCTGCGTCATGCCGCCGCCCCTTTTTGGGTGATTACAACTAATTTGATTGGTGGTCAGTACAAATTCTGAGTTTGCAAGTTCAAACACATAAAATAAGAAAAATATCACTGTTTAGTTGTAGCTGTAAATTCCAAAAAGTTAAGTTTACTTTTTAAAAAAATATAGGAAACCAATTACCTTGGGAAAAGTAAATAAAAGAACTTAACTGTGTCACGTTGTGCGTTACTGTCCCCAATTTACTCAGACAATCCAAGTCAGGATTATAGAGTGAAACAAGTATGAGGGAAAACAGTGCTGGAACCTCAGTGTATGGAAGTAAAATTAAAAGACTAGTAAACATTAAGTTTAAAGACACTATGGTCAGTCAGAGGAACAATTAGCTTTGCAGATCAGTAATTGGCATTGTTGAAAAAATTAAAGAAATAATAGGGGTCCTTTCAGTCTGCCTCCATCAGCATCGATGAAACTGACATACACAACTACCTTACTGAATCTTCACATAATGTGTTTGTCACTGTTTCACACTTTTTTTGCTGTTTTGGTGCTGTTGAACCAAACTCCATTCTAAAAACAGATGTTTTATGGTAGAGGTATGTTTTTTCAGAGTAAAAACTTTATTTACGGCAACACTTCAACTCTTTTCTGATTCATGTTGATTTACAGACACAATCGGCACACATCATTTACTCAGTAACATCGTTAACTAACCTGTGATGAAGAGTTTGACACTGATTCACATACTGACTGGACGCTTTGCAGTGATTCTTTCACCCAAAGCAGGAGCGTGACGTATGGCTGCAACTACAGCCAACCTCCTCTCCTCTCCTCTCCTCTCCTCTCCTCTCCTCTCCTCTCCTCTCCTCTCCTCTCCTCTCCTCTCCTCTCCGCCTGTGTGTGCCATCAGATCTTACTGCTTTAGGCAGGTTGTGACGTTTGAGAGGTGAAAACAAGAACAGGAAATGACACGTACCTGTTCCCAGCAGACATGAAGTGGGCCGTTGGCTGCAACTGATGGCCTGCCGCTAGAATTCTGTTTTTCTGAACTGTGTGTGTGTGTGAGAGAGAGAGAGAGAGAGAGGGAGAGAGAGAGAGAGAGAGAGAGAGAGAGAGAGAGAGAGAGAGAGAGAGATAGAGAGAGAGAGAGAGAGAGAGAGAGAGAGAGAGAGAGAGAGAGAGAGAGCCCAAAGGGAACAATATATCCTAGATGTGTCAGGACTAGCCAGGAGGTTGGTGATGATGGGGAGAGAATGGACATCCCGTACTGTTAACACAGGTTTGAACAGGTTACCATGACAACTGTAAATTAGAAAATAACTGGCATTGACGCAGATATAACATCAAAACAAGGTCTACACACAATTTCATGTGTGTCTGATTAAACATTTGACAGCCAAAGTTAAGTCAGAAAGCAACAAAACAACAGAAGCCAAACAAAACCAAGACAAAATGGAGATTAACGGCTTTAATTAAAGACAAAAGAAGAAGACAGAAAGATGCTAAAATAGAATGTGTAGAGTGTCAAAAAGAAATGCAATATTAATCAGTGTATTATATATACAAATGACAATATAACTAAATCCAAATAAGACAATAAAACCAATAAAATAAAAACAATAAAGCAATAAAAGATAAAACAGTAGAGGCAATAAAAAGCAATAAAAAAGATGACATCAAATAAAAGCAGACTATAAAAATGAGCCTCATGAAGTAGGGCTCCAACTAATAATTATTGATTAATCATTTACTCTATAAAATGTCAAAAAAAATCCAAAAATGCTCCTCATGTTTTCCCAGAGTATGAAGTGATGCCGTCAAGTTGCTTTTTTTGTCCAGACAACAGTTGAAAACCAAGATTCTTCATTCACTATCACAAACAGCATTTTTGTTAACATCTAAGAGGACAGTTTTACTTGAAAAAATGATTGATTGATTATCAAAGCATTTCACAACAATTTTTTTCTGAGTAACTGATTGTTCAAGTAACAGTTGCAGTTCTATTAAGAAGTGATTTAAAAGAAGTCACTGATTCTGCGAGCTTTATCTCCTCCTCTCAGGCAGGTCGTTCCAAAGTCAAGAGGCCCTGATGGCAAAAGCACGGTCACCTTTAGATTTAAGCCTCGACTCTGAAACAGCCAGGAGGATCTAAGACTGCAAACCAGCTCATTTGGCGTCAATATTTCCACTCTGTAGCCCAGGGCCAGACCTAAATGGAGTCTGGATGCTTTGAAAGTGATCAGCAAAATCTTAAAATCAATTCTAACAGGAACAGGAAACTGATGGAGAGAAGCCAGGATTGGGCGGACATGATGTCAGCTGTTAAAACAAGTAAGAGGCCTTGCTGCTGCATTCTGAACCAGTTCAAAGAAGGAGACTTTTGGTTTGTGCCTGAAAGGAGAGAGTTACAGTAGTTGAGTCTAGAGAAAATAAGTTTATTTACCTGCTCTTTCAGTTACTGTAACAGCATGCTTAAAGGGATAGTTTGGATTATTTGATGTTAGGAGGAACTCAGTATTGATGTATTAGTTACAGTAGATGACAGTTTGCAGAGGGGAGCATTTTCACCGCTTTATTTTGTCATCAAACAGCTTTTTCTGAAGTTAAACCACCATCAAGCCAAATATCACTTAATTCAAATCAGCCAAACTCCACAGGCAAAATCAGCAATTTTACCTTGCAGAACAGAGGAGCTGCTGGTCTACTGCTGCCTCAACCCCTTGGTTTGTTTGTGTTATTGTGTGACTTTGGTGACACTGAACTAGCCATTTAAAACACTGTAGTCACACAGTAACTCAAACAAACTAACAGATCAAGGCATGAATAGACCAGCAACTCCTGTGTTCTGCAAGGTAAAATTACTGTTTTTGCCAATGGAGTTTGGGTGGTTTGGAGAGAGTCATATTTGGCTCATATAACAGTGTTTTCCAGTCAGAAAAGTCTGTCTGACAGCAAAGTAAAGCTGCACACAAAAATACCTTTTGTTGCTGCCCCCTTTCACAGCAGTACATTACTTAGTTTTTGTACTAGTGCCCCTCTCTTCTTCCCGTTTTTCAAGTTGAGCTTCAGGTGACTGGTTGAGAGCAGAGTGTAAAATATGTACACACTGATATAAAAACCCTGCAGTGTGACAAAGTAAGACAGAAACCTTGACATTAAAAAAACAGGGCTTTTTACCTGACTGATTATCTAGCAGGTACCACTTATATATCATGAATGGCAGCAAATGGTTCTTTCTAATGGAGATAACTGTGCCCCAGTATGTCCACTGTGATTGCACCGGCAGTGTTTTATCCTGTCCATACACATTGCTTGTTATTGCCCCTAATGACATCATGCACATCATATCTGGAGCCATCATCTCCACGATCACAGCGCGGCTCAACCTCTCGGCTATTGCACTGTGTCAGTGATCGTCTGCTGGTCTGGCTGTCTATGTCTGCATGCCAGATGTTTGCCTTCTGGATGTAATCCGTGCATTAGACTTGATAACACTTCATTCCCACTTTGCATGAGCGCCACAGCAACTGCACCCGCTACCATCCTAAATACCACACACAACCACACACACTGCGATGATTCTACATCTTACAGGCTTAGAGCAAGTTTATTTTGTTAAATTTCACTTTGTCTGGTTTTTAATTGTCTCCACGCTAAATGACGTTAGGATAATAACACTGAAAAACACATGATCTCACCAGTCATGCAGTCACAATTGTTTTGCCGGTGCTATAAATGAGACAATAAAACAGAAAAGCACATCTGACTGAAGACAACATTTGTTTCTCTTCTCGCTTATGTGTGTGAGTGAGCGTGTGTGTGTGTGTGTGTGTTTGTGCGTGTGTGCTTGCAAGTGTTGAGTTAACGGGAGAGGTAACGGCAGATAAAATATTCAACAGAGTGCATCAGCTTCAGTCCACTGAACACAGCTGTTTACACATAAGTCACAAGCACATAAAAACACACACGCATTCAACTCTAGTGGACGTCTCGTATAAATTCACACACACACACACACACATACACACAGGGGCACAGATAGGAAGTACGATATACAGTCATCCAGGAAAACACCCAACAGCACCTTTCCATCTCTGCTCTGATTAAATCCTATGAGGTTGTCTTTCTTCCTCTATCTAATTCTGTCCATTTCTCTGAACAGGAAGCTTTTAAAACGGCTCAAATCCTGATTTGTCTCTTCTGTTCACCTACTATGATATCCACCCTATATTAAAGGTCCAGTGTGTAAGATTTACACAGGTTTACTGGCAGAATATGGCAAAAATCGAATATAATATTAGTGTAAGTATGTTTCATTAGTGTATAATCACCTGAAAATAAGAATTCTTATTGTTTTTGGTACCTCAAAATGAGACATTTATATCTTCAGACGGTGTGGGTCCTCTTACATGGAGGTGGCCATGTTGTGGCGCCATGTTTCTAGTCTAGAACAGACAAACCGAATCCTGGCGCTGAATATATGCACATAAAAACATGTGTCTGCACATTCCCAGTCATTGTGTGAAACATTTATTTTTATCCTATTTATTGTGGATTCTAGATTAGATTAAGATTAAATTAGTCTTTATTGTTTCACTCATAAGAATTTCTCCAGTGGCGTATAAAGGTTAACCTCCTCCTTTTGCATTTTGTGCGAGTTTCGTGGCCACCAAAGGTTCTCCAACACGTTGGGGAGTGAGACTGAGATGTCTGCATTCTAGATGCAGCTAAATTCTACAGACTGGTCCTTTAAAAGGAACACCCTCCCCTGCTTAAAGAAATTTGAACTGTAGGAGTTCCCCTTTTTTCCTCAGAGCTTCAGTCGAGCCACAGCCCCGACTCTCTCTCTCTCTTTCTCTTTGTGCACTGCACAGGAAGTACAGGAGAGAATTAATGCATTGATGAATAAATAAAAGGAGACATCGGCAGTGTAAGGCAATCACATGTTCACTGACACACTCACAAACACACACACACTCACAGGCCAGCCTGCAGTGGATGTAGCAATCAGAATGGCCTCTGTATTATTCAGGAGTTAGTTTCAAACCTCTGTTCCCTGTTGACATAAATAACAAACCTGGATGAGTTCAAAGTGTTTGAAATCATGAAACATTTACATAAAATAATTAACATCCATGTTTAGCATTACAGATTACAGATGTACTGTCATACATTAGGCTCAGGTGACATGATACCAGTTTTGTTACAGTTTTGCTGGTACTGATAATTTTTTAATGGGTCTGTAATTTTTCAAAACTGTGATGATTTTTAGAGAAAAAAAGATCAGAAAATCACGTCACCCATTAGTAACAAATTTATTTGCACAATTAGATTACGTGTTTTTGCTAATAGGTGTATAAAGTAATTTATTTTCTAGAAATACTTTGTTAGATGTTGGAAGAGGTTGTTCCTGTTGCTGCTGTATAGCATTATTGTCACAAATAGAGCGTCCTGCTGTATTTTTATCTGCAGGTGAAAAGTAGCTCCACGCCACGCTTTGTTTCCTTTCTGCCACCTCTCACAAGTATTTTTTTTTTTTTTTAGATATGTTTTTGGGCTTTTTTGCCTTTATTTGATAGGACAGCTGAAGAGCAGACAGGAAACAGGGTGAAGAGAGGGGGGGTGACACGCAGCAAAGGGCCGCAGGTGGGAGTCGAACCAGCGGCCGCTGCAGAGGACTGACAGCCTCAGCACCAACTGAGCTATAGGGCCGCCCCCTCTCACAAGTTTAATGCTGAACCCAGGCCAGCTAAATAAAACTGTCAGGGCTGTTTATTGGCACAAACATCATACAAAAGTACTGAAAATGTTTAGAAACGATGCAGCCACCCACGGTTTGTATTTATACAGTGTTATTATTAATAGTTGTTTTGTTTTTTAAAGAAATTGATACCGAATGCATAGCAGAATCGATCTGCCCATCCCTATTATACATCATTCAGCCAAGCATCCTCTAAGTCACAGTTTCACAAGTTTTACACAGACAGTATATGTGAAAGCTGAGGTGGGAAAAAATATTTATTATTTTAAGTATCTTGATTCTTTTTTTTACAATTCCTGAATTGATTTTTCATGTATATAAATAAATAACCAGCACTTATTCCGTTATCTCCCATTAACGCAAATTAGGCAATATTATCTTAACAAATGGATCCATTTACTTCTTAATATAAAAGGATTATCAGGCTTATATTTGTGCTAATCTGTGGAAATTAGTTATTAGTTAGTTTGCTAACTTGATCCATTGCTTCAGCGCTCTACGTCACCAACCACAGAAGCCTCAAAGGGTCAAAACTCAAACTCGAATAATGAGTAAGAACAGCTAGATGTAACATTTAACTTTAAAAAGTATACATTTATATTCATTCTATTGCACATTTTATTAACTACTTATACATTCGGTCAAGTCCAGGGTTTTAAAAACACAAAGTTTCCCTTCAAGGCTCACATTTGTTCTGTGTGCAGTTTTCAGGGACTTTATTCATTTTGGCCTAACATTTTGTTTTACTTAGCTTGATGAGCAGAAACAGCATTGATTGGCAGTGATTTTGGAAATACAACTCAGGATATACAGTCTCTAGAAGTGCATGACTCAACCTTTCCCTAAAAAAAAGCAAACAAAAATCGCAATAAATTGTGATATTGAATTTCAGTACTTGTAGACCTGCAATAAGTATCACAATACATATCGAATATGGAGATGAGTGTATCGTCCCAGCCCTGTGAGCAGCATTTTGTTTTGCTGTGAGATTGGTTCATTCATTGTTCAAAAGTCGAGAGAGAAAAAGACAATATGATACAATGTCAATCACAAACCTCATATCCTCTAAACACCAGCTTTAACAAACTCACAAAGAAATTGCTTTTCCATTACTGGCCCTGTATTGTTTTCATATTGCTACAATGAGGCGCAGTGACCTGGCTTCAGGGCTGTAAAACAATTTCCTCACATGGGAGAGACAATCCGAGCACCCAATTACAATGAAGAAATCTGAAATTACGGATTCTGGGTTCTTTGACGTGGGGGTGGGGGGGGGGGGGCACACAATAATGTAGTTTAGCATCTCATTATTGCACCAAACCCCCGGTGCGAAAACAGAAACAAAAGCCAGAATATTATTGCAGAACTCATTCTGATCATTCACGCTAGCTGTAGAGGCAACATGTAATTTAGGTCTTGTAACCCCCGACTATTGGATGTGAAGAGAGAGCTGCCGAGCTGCCAGTTTTGTTCATGTTTTAAATGAGCGAGCTATCAGAACATCTGCTATGCTCTCATCTCTTTCACTCCACACCTAGTTGTTGGCAGGCAGGCGGGCACATATGTACACACACACATACACACACACACACACACACACACACACCACCTGTTTGGCAGAAAGACAAAGGTTTGTTCTTAGTTGTGTAAATACATGCTTAGGTTCTCATCTCCATTGAAAATGGCAGTGTTATGGGTGGGGTACTTGGAGGGGGAAATAACAGAGAGAGAAAAACACTGACAGAAAGAGAGAAAGAGGCTTTTTGTCCAGTGTCTCAGAGGCTAATAACATCTTTGTCTTCATTCATCTGCTGCTGTTGCTGCTCTTTGGATCGTGGATCTTCACTTGTCACGAAACCTTAAACACTGCCAAGGAGATTCTGACAGAAATTATACTCCTTACGTCTGTGCTCCGACAAAACCACAATGATTAGATCAATTGGGGTAGACATCATCATTCATGGCTGCTGGTTTGTTTCAGTCGCCTCTCACTAAAAGATTCGTGTGTAACTGTGTAGTTCGGCCAATTATATCGAAGCGGTCGGCCCCCGGTCTGACTCTGAGGAGGAAGCAGGGAAATACCTCAACAACTGATCTCAAACAGTCAGTCACCAGTCCTAGAGATGAGAGATGAGTTTGATGAATGTGAACTAGGTCCGATACGGGAAATCTTTCCTGCCCGGGAACAATAACTCTTTAAAACATCTCACTTCTATCCAACATAAGATGCAGCAGGATAATCCTTTATTAGTACCACGGCGGGGAAACTTGCAGATTCATAGCAACAAAAGAAAACAAGCAAAAATAGAAAGCAGCATCAATAAAAAAGTGCAATAAATAATAAGTAAAAAAGTAAGATGCATACAAGAGGAAATAAAGCAATAAAAACAATTTAAAAATGTAGAAATATAAAAAAGAAACAGACTTGACAGTTGTATGTAAACCACTGACAAAAACGCTGTCATGGTTATTTTGCATGTCTTCATATTTCTACGCTACCACATTTCAAATTTCTAATGTATATACATTTTAGCATATCTGTAGTGTATTATATCTATCTATTGATCTATCTATCTATCTATCTATCTATCTATCTATCTATCTATCTATCTATCTATCTATCTGAGTTTAAAACAATAGTAAGTTTGTAACTTGTGCTGTAATATGCAGGGAGAGAGACAGATATCCAAGAAGCCTCACTTTTTCTGTCTTTCACATGATGATGTTGGACCTGGAAAACGCACACGTGTCCAAAGTTACAGTGGCACCCGGGAGGGAATGTTGTTTAGAGTTCTTGTTCTAGAACATTCTAGAGGTGTTCCGCTGTTCCAGGTTTCCAGCCAATCGTTCAGGTTTAGCCAAGTGTGTGTGTGTGTGTGTGTGTGTGTGTGTGTGTGTGTGTGTGTGTGTGTGTGTGTGTGTGTGTGTGTTTTCCAGGTCCAACATTGCTGATCGCTTTCACATGTGAACCGTGGCTCCAGTCCAGAGTCTGTCATGTGATTGGTGGGATGCGTCCTCAGTTACACCCATTCATGTCTCTCCTCTGCTCCTCCGCCTCCTCCTGTCTTGTCTCTCTCGTCCTCTTACTGCACGGATTACAGTAATAATACTACAATGACCAATAATGACAACAAGATTGTCAATTATGTTTAAAAGCATACATTTATTTCTAAATTAATTTGCACAGAAGGTAAATGGGACACACTTTATCTATGAAAATACAGTGTTAAAAAAATACTGGTAATGAGGTACACATATTATTTTTAATTATTTTTTAATCACTCTGTGTTGGAGCAAATGTTATTTAAAAGTAATTGAAAGAAAATGCTGTTTAGCAAAATGATGAGACTTAATAGAGAAATATATCATATATTGTTGCTGTGTTCTGAAATTTCCATACTGGGCCAGAATGAGTGTTTAATATTTCTTTTTTTGTGCCTGTTTCATATTTATGAGAGTAAATATTAGTGCCGAATTTTTGCCAAATAGGCAAGTGTCTGTTTATGAGTTGTAAGGAATCCTCAATAATCTTGTAGAAGGAGCAGATGGTCAATAACGGTTAAAATGAGCAATATGTTAATGGAGTCTGGTGGGTGGTCCCTACACTCCAACTCCAGTGTGTTTTTTGGGAGTAGTGGTCTTTTGTTTTCAGATGAACAGGCTTAACTTTACATTGACAGACAACTGACAGTTGATTGACTTACAGTGGAGGACTCAATGTGACTTATTATTGACAAAATATAATATTGCACTCATCTCTAAATAAGGATTTAACATATTTCATACACCATTTATGCCTCCAAATTGCTATTTGGGCTCCAGTGCTCATATTTGAATGCTAGGGTCTTACATAAGTCTCATTTAGGTATACAACAAGCTGCCTGCTTGATTCTATTATTTTAGCTCAGACCTGACCCTGCTCTTTTTTTCCAAAGAGGTATAAATACATTAGAATGGAAAATGGAAAATAATGTTAGGGATGGAGGTGGAGTGTGCAAATGTTTGTGGCTTCTGCAGCAACCTCTGCATCTCCGCCCCTTTGACTCCCTCCCCATCACAAGAATTTAATCACTCCCAGCTCCTGCCAAGGCTCCTGTAACAACCCCACCACACACACACAAACACACACACACACACACCACCTCTCCTGCGTCTTCACCTTCACTTTCTCCCCTGACCCCATTACCCTCATGGATTTGTTTCCTTGTCTTCTTCTTGCTCTCACTCTTCTCATATTGTTTTCTGCAGACCCCTCTTTCTTTTTTATTTTATCCCTCACCTGTCTGTAAAAACAAACCTGTTGCCTGCACTACCTTTTACTTTATAGTTTTTGAGAGCTAACTTTATCTCCCACAAGCAGTAAATGTTTCACGACTCCACAGCCAAGCCAAACCACAGATGAGGTATTGTACAATTTCCAAGTTTACTGGTGTAAAAATGGAAACTGACACTGTTTTTTAAAAATCTAGCTCCTGAAGGGATAAGTGTTCGGACTTTTTACAAGACACCAACAGTATGTTTCCATGCGCTTGTTCAGGGGCACTGGAGTGAAAAAAAAAAAAAAGTCACTTGCCCAGTTCCAGTGTCAGGTACCTTAAAGCCAAGAGCACAGACGAAGAAGTCCTACAGTTATTTTAAAACATATACAATCATGCTCTGTTCGCTTCAGGAGGACAGTAAAGTTTATCACTTTCCTCTCTTCCGCTGTGAGATATCACACATGGATATACTTAGGTTTGGGCACTGGTATTGGTTTGTTGTGTGTGTGTGTTTGTGTGTGTGTGTGTGTGTGTGTGTGTGTGTGTGTGTGTGTGTGTGTGTGTGTGTGTGTCTGCATGCAAAAACGCTTGATTTTTTCCAATATAAATATTGAGGTTTGGCTCACCGTCTCTTTGCAGTATTTCCCATATATGCCTGCCTCCTTCCTCTCTGTTTTTTTATCTATTTATATATCCCTCCACCCATTCATCCATCCCTTGTTAGAGTTTTGATAGCTTATGCAAAAATTCAACTGCAGGGTGAAAGATCCACTGTTGTTTTCTCCCCTCACTGACCTTTAAATGTTAAAAGGGATAGTTTGGATTATTTGAAGTGGGGTTGTATGAGGTACTCTGTATTTACCTGCAGTAGATGTTGGCAGCACACGAACAGTTTAGGGAAGTAGAGAGCAGACCTGCATAGAGGCCAAGCAGTGTACTGCTGTGGACAGGTGTTTTAGCCACTTAAAAATAAAAATCAATATCAGTTTGAGTGGATGCTATTTTTAGAATGTTTTCAGCACTTTACCGTGCCATCAGACAGCCTTTTCTGACAGGAAACAGCCATTGCATAAGCCAAATATCACTCTTTTGTGCTCAACCAGACTCCACTGGCAAAAATAGTAATTTTACTTCGCAGAACATGGAGGTTGCTGGTCTACCCCTTCCTCATTCTTTTAATTTGTTTGTGTTATTATGTTACCTCAGTGAATCCGAACTAACCTCGTAAAACACCAAAGATAGACATTAACATAAACTAATTCACAGATTGAGGCAGAGCAGGCCTGCAGCTCCCATGCTCTGAGAGGTAAAATTTCTCATTTTAGCAATGAAGTCTGGTTGGTTTGGAGAGAGCAGTATTTGGCTCATGAAACCAGGGTTTTTCATTACAAAAGGCTGCCTGATAACAGGATAAAGCGGTGAAAAATATTCTAAACATAGCATATACTTAATCTAATATAGATTTTTTTTTTAGATGGACCTTTTTTAGGTAGCTAAAATACATGTTGCTACCTTCCCCTGTCCACAGCAGTGCATTGCCTCACTTCCATGCTGGAAGTCCTCTCTGCTTTTCCAAACTGCCATCTACTGAAGGTGACACGCTGACTAACGATAAGTATCAAACACGGTTTTAAACACATTCAAAACACAGAATAAGAACTTGCAATCACGCTCAAGTTGAGTCTTGTACACACAGTAGAGATCTATCTGTGTTTCTGATGATTTAGTGAAGTTCATAGAAACTTCATTCACTACATTTTTTTGACCGCAATCCAAAATAACATTTGATTAAAAAAAGAAAACACACTGATTGGGCTTTGGAAATTGTTTAAACCATGTCCTAACATATTACTGCTTGGTGGATCAGAAAGCTGTCTTTCTTTTCTCCTGAGCGGTTAATGGCATACTTAGCTTAATGGTTTTTGCCACACTTAAACTCATTTCCTTTGTAGCCGACTACTGTTCACTGATGTAGTTAACCATTCATCGCCAGCAGCTTCTTTTTATCATCTAAGTTGTTGTCGTACTCAACTTCACACTTAGGGCTACAATTACAGTCACATACCTTATGGTGCTTTGTTGCACAATCTGCTAATGAGCAATTCACTGTCTGTAGTTTCCTGACATAAAGAGCTTCTTTGCTTTTAGTGTCTCACTTGTGTCGTGCACGGCTCTGCTTTTTTAACCACTCTTTAAGCTCTATTATTGGTGGTTTTTTAACTACACTCATATGCTTGGTCTTCTCCCGCCGATGGATTTTAGTGTGCTACAGAAATTCTCCTTCCCCGTCTACTAGACATTAAAACTTGTGGTCCAGTGCAGCACTTACCGTAAAACCAGATATTGTTGGTAGCTCGCTGTACAATGGGCTAATTAGGCATTTAGTCTCCAAAGAGTTTCCTGCTGTAAAGAGCTCATTTTCCCACCCACTCATCTACAGAAGAGGGAGTCATAATTAGTCCGCCACTTTAAGCTGCGTACAAATCAAACCTGCACTTTTTGGTTTTTAAGTACAGTTGTCTGATTTGCCATTCAGATCACTGGTGATGATTTCCATCCAAAAACACTCATGTTTTCCAGCACAACGTCTCATCTGATGTCATGCTTTAACATTTAACGGCCCCATTCTTGGTAGTGCCATAACTAAAATTTCACTCACTGGTTTCCAACTTTCCTTTCACTTAGATCTCCTCTCTGTTCTTTCCAAATGTAGCATACAGTTTTAGCGTTACATATAAACATGCACTGTAGTATTGATTGTTTCCCAGAGCATTTGTAGCAATAACGTTTATAGCAAGTACACCTTGCTCTACACAATGTTGCACTGTACAGAGCTGCTGGATACAGTTTTAAAGGTCCAGAGTGTAAGTTTTATGGGTATTTATTGGCAGAATATAGTAGAAATGGAATATAATATTCAGAAGTCTGTTTTCATTAGTGTATAATCACATGAAAATAAGAACTGCTGTGTTTTCATTACCTTAGAATGAGCTGTTTATAGTTGCAGAGGGTGCTGTTTCTCTTCCACAGTGTCCGCCATGTTGCACTGGCATGTTTCTAGTTGCCCAGAACCTACTTTGAACCCACTGTTAGATCAACCGTTGGTTTGTGGACCACTATTTTGAAGCCTTGAGTTCCATATTTTATGGGTGGCCATCTTTGTTTTATGCAACCAGAGTATGTGCAGTACTGAGGAGCGTGCAGAGCTGTGAGTGACGGCTGAGTGAGTGACGGCTTTGCACAGTTTGACAATATGATTGGAGTTTCAGGAGGCTCCGTTGGAAACTGTGCACAAAATGGCAGCAGCCTGGTCACAATCGTATTACAGCTAAACAGTACACTAAAATATGTTTCAGACACTGTAGTTATAGCATCTTGATTCATATTTGATAGTTTGACAGTTTGAAAGTTTTGTAACCCTGGATGAACTCACTGAGAATGACTTGACCTTGTCCATCACTAGGTAGCCTCACCCGAACGCATGCTCTGCTATATCATCTATTTTACTCTAAATGGGTCTGTAATTTACATTTTCCACAAGTTTCATAGCCACCATAGTTTCTCCTAGATGCTTGGAATAGGAGGGTGAGGTGAGTTGTTTACAATCTACAAGATAAGTTAAAATAAGGTGGAACTTTATTGATGCCAAAGGAAATTCTTGTGCCAGACGTTGCTCCAAAATTACAGTAACATAGAATAAAAAGAATAATTAAAAAAACAGTGTATTAAATATAAAGTGAAATATAAAATAAAGTCTATAAGGAGTAAATGCAAAACAACTAAGTGATAGAACAAAGACAGAAGCCACATAAGTTAGGCTAAATAAAATTCAAGCTAAAATAAACTAAAATAGAAAAATGTTTTTAGCAACAACATTGAAAGTAATAGTATAGTGATAAAAGTGGTATTGCATTGGAAAATGATTGCAATATTGCACATGAGAGAGCATAAGTTAATTGCTAGATGCCACTAAATCCTGCACACTGGTCTTTTAAAGTTGTTAAGGAGTTTTTACTATCAGTGAACAGAAAATGGTGGATAGAAATCTTCCTTTTTAAAAGAACAAAATCTACCTACAGTGAACAGATGCATACAGCAGACAGGTTGGCCAGCAGGATCATAGCTAATAGTCGTTAACTATAAGTGGAGGTTCTTGTTATATCAACGACATTTTTCCAGCTTGCAGAGTCCCACAGTCAATCAGTCAGTCAATCACACAGTCATTAACTAAAGGAAACCCTCCACAGACACACACACACACACACACACACACACACACACACCCTGTCACCAATAATTTGAGTAGGGACGACATTTCTCTCTCTTCCCTCTGCACACACAGACACACACACACACACAAGCTCACATACTGTGTCAGTAGTCATTATTTAGGCTGACAGAGGTAGATTTATACCCAGAGCTCTTTCCATAATTGAACAGTTTTCGTCTCTCTGTTTCCGCCTCACCCTGCCCAGTCAGCAGCTTTACAATGAGCCCTGGGGCCTATGACAGTGTGTGTGCTTATGTGTGTGTGGTTAACTGACTGAACCGAACACCTTTTCAGTTTCTCAGTTTGAGGTGTGTGTGTGAGAGAGTGAAAGAGCTGGAGAGTCGTGGCAGGTTGCTGTAACTCGGTGGTGTTTGGGCTGACCCATGTGCAGAATACAGATGTACAGATCTGTGTTTCTTTTACATCCCTGTTTGAATCCTGATGTTTAAAACATGACCGGCTGCATTATCATCCAAGCTTTTTCCCACACAAGAGACTAAACAGCCTGCAATGTGTCTGTCAGTCTCATTTGGTTCAGCAAATAAAAGAAAAACTTCCTGCAAAAAGAAGTTGAACACTACAAGTTTGGATGAATTTAATTATAAAGTCATTTACTTAAATTATTTCACTGACCTTTCCTGTAGCTACGGAGCGGGCCATGATGGATGGAAATAAAAGGGGGGAAGGAGGATGATGAAGAGGAGGAGGAACGGGGAGAAATAACAGGAGAGGAGACGACAGACAGAGAGCAAAATTGGATTAGACGAGCGGAGTGGAGATGGAGTTAGAAATGGGGGGCTGACAGGAGCTGTGTGTGGTCACTAATTAGGAAAATGGTGGTGAGAGGTGGAAAGGGTTATGTTCCCTTCTCCATGTCGCTCTCTCTCCATCTATCTCTCTGTATCTGTGTGTCTCTCCATCCCTCTCTCATCTCCATTCCTCCCCCTCTCCTCTCCATATGGGGGGCTAATTACAGTGGTAAAGGGCACCAAATTAAAACAGCTTAATGTCAGCAGCTGGGAGCTACTTATCCAATGTTAATATCTAATTCTGTGCGTGAACGTGTGTGTGTTTTTGTGTGTGTTTGTGTGTGTGTGTGTGTTAGGCCACTCTGTTTGGGCTTACATAATAATCCTGCATATTTTCACTGTGAGCAGACTGTGTTAACAACTCAGTAAAGTTATGCACACACACAATATACACAAGAGAAATGAGGACTGAATTTGCAGTAAACTCAATGCTAACAGCTTTAGACGGGACTGATCCAACCCAATATTGATGTATTCATGGGATACTGGACTCGTGACACCTTCACTTTCCATCACGTGTTTGGCCCATCTTTTCTTTTTGCAAATACTACACTGAGGAATGTGAATGTAGAACAGTATAGCATTTATCACTTCTATTTTCTCTCTTATAAAAGAGAATCGTAGTGCATCACTGTTAAATGATACAGCATGAGTGAAGAAAATACCAGCCACCTCACTCATGGTATTACCCTTCATAAGTCTTGTCCCTTTTCGCACTGTGCTCCAATAACAGTTGAGAGATACTTGGTTCCTTTTTTCCTGTGAAAGCAATATACGGGGTCATATTTTAAATTAGCTGATGTTAGCAAAATGCTAGCTAACTAGCCAGCTAATGATTGACTGTTGATTGTAGATTAGCTGGCAGGTCAGCTAGCATTTTGCTAACACTAGCTAACTGAAGATGTGAAAATAGTGGCCTTTAATGGTCTCCCAGCAACATCTTTTAACCACCTTAAAAATTTTGTTTTCTTTTCGACTTTGAGAAACCTGATCATATAGCATATTTAAGAACAGGAAACAGGAGAGGAGAAAGTTTACTGAGGCGCCTAGTTAGCTCAGCTATTATTGGAGCACAGAGTGAAAAGGGGCTGGACTTAGGAAAGGTCAATTTCCAACATAAGCCAACATTACAAATGCATTACAAACAGTACCATTTGCATTTTTGCAATACAAAATAGCAAACTTATGCAAAATGCATCATGGGAAATTATGTTTATGAGGTTTGACTCTCACCCTATCACTATAACTGTAACAAGCCAGAATCCTATAGTGCCCCACAATGGTTGAAGGGTGCCATTACACAAGTTACATTACACAAACTACACAAGCTTTCTAGACTGAGGTTCAGTTTCAACCACATTTAATCTGTTGTTCAAGTGTTCATTTTTATGATTACTTTGGTTTTAATTAGCTAAAATGAAGTGCTGGTCACTGCTGTGCAGACTCTCTCCAAAAGACATCAACAGTGGAGGATGGCAGCACTCTTATCTGGGATATTTTGGCTTCAGTTTTGTACGGGAAGGAGGACGTGGAGCCATGGCGTCCATCTTTTATTTATTTCAGTGGCACAGCATCGGTACTGGCAGATATCCAAATTCAGAATTGGATTGGATCTGTAGAAAGTGGATCAGTACATCTCTAGCAAAGGCTAACAGAGGTTAAGAGTTCACACTAAACAAGACACACACACACACACACACACACACACACACACACACATATAGATCACCAAGTGAGTAATGGAAACATCTAGAACAACCAAACAAGCAGTAAATCAACAGTTGGTCTCAGATTTACTGCGCTGGTGGTTAGAGCCCGACATAAAATAACACCAGTCAGAGTTACTGCACAGAGAGAAGCGCCGAAAGGTTGAGAGGAGAGCGACGGATGGCAAGAAGAGAGAAAAAGACAGAGACACAATCTTAACAAAGAGAGACAAAGATCTGCGGGCAGACAGAGGCAAAGGATGAGTGAAAATCAAAATATGCCTCCGGGAGAGATGACAGAAAGGGTGCGAGAGAAAGAGTTATGGAGAAGAAAATTGCGGTTGTGGTAAAACAGAAACAACACAAGATAGGGTTTCACTTCTATGCCGGAGAGAGAAAAAGGAGAGATTGACTTTGTGTGTGTGTGTGTGTGTGTGTGTGTGTGTGTAGAAGGAGCTTTTTTGTGGCGGTGATGTTGGTTTTGCAAAGCAGAACTGAAACTGGTCAGATTTATTGTGACAAATGACAGAGAGAAGATGGAAAGATGGAGCGGCTTTGCAGAGCCGAATGATAGATGAAGGATGGAAAGGAAAAAAGAAAGACAGACCGTATAATGAATGGCAGAAAATAACAGAGAGAAAGAAGTCATTTCTAAGAATAATTTGGTTTGTGGAGTCAGCCTTGTGCTGCACAAGCCAGACAATCTTCTGTTCCCTTACGTCAACATATAGGCTTACAATAGTGTGTGTGTGTGTGTGTTTTAGTGTGTGTCAGTGTGTGAGGGAGCTGGTAAGCATTCAGGGCCATTTAAGGAATCTTAACCAACAGTAGAAAACTGCTTATTAAGACCAGAAGGTCTTGGGGTTACACTGGCATACCCCACTGCTGACGTGTGTGTGAGTGTGTGTTTGTGTGTGTGTTTACTTCTGTTTGATCTATCATACACTGGTCGCATGCTGCTGCGCACCAAGGTCAGTTTGAGTGCAGCATCTATCATCATAGTGTTGTGGGCGTGTGTTTTTGTTGTGCGTGTGTGCCAACCTGCAGTGGGTAAAAAGAGTGTGTTGTGTCACAGTGTTCAGCCGAGTGCCAGCTCACTGCCTCAGCTCACTCTGTCACTGCCTGGACCATGACAAACTTCAGCCCTAACACACAGTCCTGGAACACAGCAGTGAAGTGTGTACAAACATCATCAGTTACCGTATAATATCTAAATCTTTCTTTGCTCAAGCTCCACTGCTGTGCTGCTAAAATACTGCTATTTTCCACTGTGCCATGCAGCAGCTGTAGAACAAATTGTGAATATTTAACAAGAAGAGCTCAGATTTGGTTACTCTAAGTCCAGGATTGTCTCTATTTAATAGGCAGCTTGAGAGTTTGAAAGATAAATATAATTAAAGTGGATTAACTCGTTCCAATTCATATACAACTAATTTGCAACAGGGAATTTGATTTATATAATGAGAAAACCTGGAAAGTTGCAAAAATGTTGAACTGAACAGTAAAATAACATATTTTATTTGTTTTCCACCAAAATAGGCAATTTTAGAATGCACTCTTCAGTCATATTGACTATTCAAAAGCCGCAGTGGCTGCAGACATGAGATGTATAAATCACAATATTTCCTTACCCTAACTGAAAGAGTCCTGTAGTTTGTCCATCTGCCATCCACCGCTTCTTTATGAATCCATAGAATTAGGGTATATAAATTTATTGTTTCAAAGAAAAGTTGTGTGTGAACATTATTCAGCGTGGAAATTCTGTTGTCACCACAAAATAATGTAGTAATATAGAAACACAAGTTCTAGAAGGCAAGGTTGTTGCATTAAATATAAGGGAATCTTAGGCCAAAACAAACATGTGATTTTGTTGGGGTGAGAATGAAATCTGAACACACTCTGCTCACAAAAAACTCAGATCAAACTGCCAGGCGGTGAAGTGAGAAAATATGGATCAAGATTAGGTTGCAACATTGCCTATTTCTCTCCTACAATGTCTCTAATATTAGTTAGCTGTAATACAAGAAAATATCATGAACAGGTGACCGCTGTTTTGGGTCCGGCTTCCAACGAAAGCCCCCAAAACTCACATCAGTCAAACTAGGCAGTGTTGATCAAATATGGATCAAAATTACATTACCACATTGTCTATTTCTTGCTTGTAATGTTTTCAGAAACATATTTCAGTGCGCAGTTTTGCTGTAATAGCAGAAATATTTTGACCAGGTGGCCGCCATTTTGGATCCAGTTTCCAACGGAGGCTCCGGACACTATCAATTCAAACTATCAAACTAGGCAGTGCTGATCAAACATGGCTCAAGATTATGTGATATTGCCTATTTCTCATTGAAAATTTTCTCAGAAACATTTTTAGGTGCGCAGTTTTGCTGTAATAGCAGAAATATTTTGACCAGGTGGCCGCCATTTTGGGTCCAGTTTCCAACAGATGCTCTTGACACTCAAATCGAACTGTCAAACTCGGCAATACTGATTGAATATGGATCAAGATTGTGTAACAACATTGACCATTTCTCACTTGAGTGTTTTCAGAAACATGTTTTGGTGCACTGTTTAACTGTATTTTAAGAAAGTTACTCACCAGGCCGCCTTTGAAAATGAATACTGGGAGGACAAGGAGAGACTTGCATGCTATTCTTTTCTGTTCTCTTCTAACCTTTCATGTTTTTATTCCTGTTGGCAGAAACCACCACTGTACCTGACACTGTGACCCCCACCCTGCCCAGAGAGACGACTGCTGCAATGAGACCCGGTAAACACACACACACACACACACACACACACACACACACACACACACACACACACACACACACACACACATTTTTTAAGCACTCTCACACACAGCATCAGTTTTGTCTCTGTCTCTCGTCCGCACACACTCAGCGCTCTTAAGGTCAAACTCATGATGTCATCATGCACCACGGGGCCTCTGGGCTTTGAAGTCTGTTAGATTCAAGAGTCCCACAGGAAGCTCTGTTTGAGTGAACATAGGCTCTTACAGCCAGAGGATCCCACACACACACACACACACACACACACACAGAAACATACACACACTCATTGAAAATATGACTTCACAGCTACGGGTCAACGACTGTCAGGCAAGTAGCTTTACAGAGGTAGATGTGTAGTGATGTAGTTTAAGAAGCTCCTTGCTGATCCACTGAATCCAGTAACTTAAACTGAATACAGCATTTTATAAATCTCTACTTATTCTGCTCTTTGTCATCATGTAGATTTTCTTTTCATTTGCTTTCATATTTATGCTTTTTTTCTCCTCTCGAGTGTCTCTTTTTGATTTGTATCTACACCCCCTTCACTGCTTTCTGTCTGTCAATTTTCTGCACTGATTCTTCTATCTAGCCCATTCTCTCTCCACATGATCTCTCTTTTGCTCTGATGTTTGTCTTCAGCATGATTTATTGAGATGTCATATTACATGAGCACCATTGCCAAAACATCTAAAGGCAGTGGAAATGTCTCTCAAAGCACTATCAAAATAAAGAGGATAATAAATAGGATAAGACACTGAGAGAAGGTTTAAATTTGATGTGGTGCTAAAAGCACTCAAAGGGGCGACTTGATAATCGGTAATATTTGTTGTAAGCCAAAACAGATGCACTATCAAACGTCTTTATTTACAATCTGTGTGTCTCTCTTCATGCCCTGCAGCCACCACGCCGTCTCTGTCGGCCGTGTGTGACTTTGAGCAGAGCTTGTGCGGCTGGTCGGCGGACCCCCAGTCAGGCGTCAGCTGGTCCCTGCACACGGCCAGCAGCAGCAGTTCAACTGGACACGGCACACATGGAACGAGGCAGGATCTGGCGCTGGGATCAGACAGTGAGTGCTGATTTGTCCCTAATTCACAACACGTAGTGGAGAATTCAGTCACATACAATTACATTTTTCATAATGAGACCTTTAAAATATCCTGACAAGTCTGTGTTGTTTTTACAGTCTTACTAGAGTTTCAGATCAGCATCGGAAAGTTCAGACTCTACAGTTTCTCTGGGTTTAAACGATATAGCATTTGAATCACTGCCTCTGCTGTTTGTATCCAAACAACCAGCTTGGCATCGCCAGATCAATTTGCAAATGTAAATTAGTCTGGAACCTTTCAGTTCATTTTCAATTTCCAAGGGGTGTTATCAACAGACGCAGACCAAAATGCCTCTGGACCGATTTGGACAACCAATCAGAGCAATGGGACATGTGACGTAGCAAAGCTGGTCAATTAAAATGACCAAATCCTGTCGGAAGTATGGCTAGTACACCAGCCAGCTTGCTATTTTAGACTGACCCTTAGTAATGACCAGCAATGAAGGAGATTTCAGAGCTAACGTAATGCTTTATAGAGATCATGGGATTCATCCAACTGAATGAATACCTCACGTATAAACCCAGAACTGCTGTGCGAGCTCAGTCTTGCTGAAAAAACATAATTTGACATGGGCAGATTTAGCTACTGCTTCTGCAGACTTCACATGTGTTTATAAGCACCTGTCACTAGGGTTGCCACCTTCAATGTGGAAAAATAAGGGACACCTTGGCAGTAACCCCAGGCACAGGGACACAAATAAAACAGGGGGTCTTAGAGTCCTCCCTCATGAGATTTTATTTTGTTTCCTGGTGAATCACTGTGCGCCAATTTGTCCTTTTTATGCATCAGTTTCAAAGGCTTCTTCTCTGAACATGAATGTAAAGGGAATAAAGACTGAATAAAAGTAAAAACAAAGTTGCATCGGCTATATTAAGGATTCAAACATCAGATCATAGACATGAGGCAAAATGTGTCCCACAGGTGGACTTGAGATAAAGGTATTTGTCTCATGCATCTGTTTTGGTTCTGTAAAAACATACTGTTAACAGGATGTGCATGAAAATAAGGGATAAACTGCATCCTGTATTGATTCAGTAAGGGACGGTGCATTTTATTTTTCCATAGGATCAGGACAATCTTGTATTATTCAGGACAGGTGACAGAGTTTCTGTGTGATCCAAACATTTGCAATACCTCCAGAGCTTTGTCAAGCCCAAAAATCTGAATTTTTGGATAGAGATAGGTTTCTTAAATATTTGTTATACATGCGTTTAACCTTTTAAAAACAAACTTTTCACTGCAAGTAAAAAAAAAACCAGTTTGCTGTCTGGTTTGCCACACCTGTATTAAAGGGGTGGTGCAGCAGCAATCTAAGCACCATAAATTATATTCATTAAAGAAAGTTGATTTAATTATTCTATATTGCCTAAACAGCTGCAAGAAATTCCCTAACAGAAGGTTCCAGTCTAAACTGGCCCACTGTGGTTTGTGATTTATTTTCATGAATAAAAACATTTCAACAAAACATTTAGTGATGAGGTGTGCTGATCTGAGCACGTTCTAAATATCTAGTTGACCAGTAAGATTGCTTGATCAGAACTACTTGTTGTATAATACATATTATAATATTATGTTTTTGTACGAGGATTTTTCCCACATTCATTCTTTTATTTTTAACCAATACTATACTCACAAGTAACAAATAATCTAATGGCTCTGTGTCCAACCAAGCATCAGTACTTTCAGTCTTTTAAAAACTCTGTATTGTGAGAACCCATGAGAACATTTCTGAGCAGGTCTTCTCCTCTACGTCAACGTGCAAACTTCCCACATACTTTCTGCGACCAGTAGAACCACATTCAACCTTTATCTTTCCGGATTTCCCTCATTTCAAGACATTTCTCATCTTGTAAACATCGTCACGTCGAGACGTTACTCAGCACAAAGACTCCAGCAGCTAATTAAGAGCAAAGTGGTTGTCCTGTGGAGGAATAATACAGATCCCAGCGCTGGGAGGAACCACTGACAGCAACTATGATGCAAGGATTTCACTCTGATCTGCTCAAAGTGTACACGACGACTTAATTGGAGTCTTAACAGTTTCACTTTCCTTAACCTAGTTTGTTACTTTATTGTCTGTTTTCTCTGTTTTTCTACTTTCTACTCATTTTGAATCGCAACTTTTTTGTCTTCTTTTCCCTCTTCTTTTTTAACTTTATGTCTGTATTTTTCCCCCTTCATGAACTCTAATCACCTTGTTCGCTCCTCTTCTGTGCTCTTTTTTTATTTTGTCCTACATTTTATTTACTTCCAATGTCATTTCAGTTGTTCTTGTTACTCCACTTCTTTTATTCCTTCCTTCCTCAGCTCTAACTCACACTGAAGGATGTAATTTCTCTGTTTTTCAGCCGCTTTCCACTTCCAGCCCTCTCACTCCATCACCTCTTCCTCTCCTCACTGACCTCTCTCCCATTTCCCTCAGTGGTACTTGCCTTTTTCCACATCTGTCCATCTTTAATAAGACAGCAGGAGGATAACCAAGACTGTTTTATCCATCACACACACACACACACACACACACACACATTCACTGCCTCACGTACCTCTCACACACATACTTACTGTACTTACACACCCATAAGGCACACACACTCGCCCAGAGCAGCCAGATAAGTCAGATGATGGCTTTGACAGAAGTGCTGCCTTAGCTCTCCAGCTCCCCCGAGGCTCCACACACACACACACACTCTTAAACACACCACTCAAGGTGGGACTGTCCGCGTATTAAACACTCAAGGTGTGTGGGTTAGTTTCCCACTCACACACACACACTCGACCTTGCCATCCTCCAAGGTTTCCTCTGTATCTGTTGAAGCCATCCAGTTTATGGTTGACTGAGCAGCTCCTTCATAAACAGACAGGGCCGTGACATAAGGCAGGGCTCTACATCATACCAGGCTGCTGTGTGTGTGTGTGTGTGTGTGTGTGTGTGTGTGTGTGTGTGTGTGTGTGTGTGTGTGTGTGTGTGTGTGTGTGTGTATGTGTGTGTGTGTGTGTAATTGACATAGCAGCGTCCCTGTCTGCGTGTTAGACAGCAACATGACATTAAGTCTTGTTCTACAGAAACATTAGCGCAGCACCCTGTCTGGAAGCTGTCTCGATATGCAAATCAAATCCCCAACCCTTGTCATTGAAAGCCCTTTTAGGGTTTTAAAAGAGAAAATCCGACCCGAACAGAGCTCATAAGTTATTCTTTTGATCTCAGATAGGGCGAGACAGAAATTCTATACCCTGTGGAGATTTTCGTTGAAAGAAACCCTTCACGCTGCTCCTTGTTGGAAGTGGTTCAGTTATTGATAAGAAGAGGAAACGAGAATGAGGGATGGCTGAAAGGAGATTTAAAAAATGACATCTTAATATCATTTTCTAACATCTGATGTGAATTTGAGTTGTTTTGATGTGATCCAACAGGTGTCACTGAGGTACAAAATTTAAAACAACCAGATTTTTCTGTGATCTTTTCTTGACAACCTGAACCCAGAGCTTTTTTTTCCAGTTAATGACAGGATAATGCAATACAATGATGCAAAAATTAACATTTAATTATGTGAACTGACACAGTTTAAGGCTGCGTTCACACTTAACTGGTTCAAACAATTTGTTTGCCAGTTGTTTGGTTTCTCCAGGCTTTTGTGGATTAAAAAACTGCACACAGGTCGAAAAGATGTGTTATGTTTATGATTTGAATGCAAATCAGCACAATTAGGACTGTATTATTATATAAATATGTGATTTTAAAAAGAATGGAACAGCTAAGCATATATAGGATTTAATAATCTCTTGAGAAATCTGCTTGTAATTGCTCATAATCATGTGGTCACCATGGACAGATATTTGTATTTGCATGAGTGCAGGTATGTTTAGTACTTGAGCCAGTCCAGAGTTGTGTTGATAGCAGGAATCCAAGAAGTGAAACATTTTCACCAGCAGTTACCAACCTGTCTCCTAAAAATTACATTCATATCCAACTAAACTGCAATGGCAAATATGCTTTGACAATGTGTTTCAAAACTTTTCAGTTAACATATCTGAAAAAAAAACATGACTGACAAAGTATTTCATTTATTTTCCATTAACAAGAACTAAGACATGATTTGTGTCAGTAAAGATAATCATCCAAGCAACAATTGACCCTTCGCCAAGCTGTACTGTTGCTACGCCTGTCAAACCTTCCTTTCAAACATGCTGCATGTTGTGCAGTTTTCAGTCATGACGTATTCAACATTGACAGTGAAGGTAAATTTTGATTCCACAGAGAAGTAAACAAAAGCAGGCCTCTCATTTCTAGCTGACATGGATTTTGTTAAATAAAATTATGACTCTCACGAGCAGATTTCATGAGTGTAATGTTAGCTAGCTAATGTAAGCTAATTCTAAGATAAAGCAGACTTTTTATTGTTTCCATCTCACACATTTAAAATAAGAACCCTTAAATATGTAAAGTTACTTAACAGATGCGAACACGATAAATATTAATGCTAAAGGACTGAGGCTAAAGCTACATACAACCAAACATGGGTTGGCCTGTGAAATATGAAATGCATATGTAGCCTATACGATAAACAACATAAATACTGAAATACACTTGGGAATACAGGTGGGAAAAGAAAACACAGGCATGAGGTCAGTGCGGCGGGCCTTTACATGGCCACCTAGTTGGACCAGCCAGACCACAGTCACCCCAAGAACTTTTTTCAGTGTTGGAATGGGGGCGTGCCAGAGAAAGTGTGGGAACCACTGTCCTATTTAACCCCTGGGAATAAGCCATGAGTTTGTTAATGCAATGGTATGTAACGTATCTGTGGCTGAAAGTAATGTTACTGCAGCTAGTAAGCTAGTTGGCCGGACGTGCCAACGTTTGCAGCTTATGTTAGAGCAGATAAAAGTTTAATTCATTCCTCAGCATGTAGAGAAATGCAAAGCTTGACAGGTCTGCAGTGTCTTGTTACTGTTGCTTGAAATGAAGGCAGCATGACCATGAAGGCAGCTCAATTCTTGTGTTCATTGAATCAACTAAATGAGATGCTTTTTCGCATTTTTGTGATGATTAGGGAAGTGAGTAATCAGTGTGACACATATTGAAATAAAAGGCCCAGTCATAGTCTATTTTGTTAAATGAAAACAAAAGTTGACACTGACCATGCACTACTTTTGTTAGCTTCTTACCTCCATATTTAAAGTTAAATTAAATCCTGCACACATCTGTGGAAATGCAAAACCATGAACTCATACTCACACACAAGGCACTGGCAGGTACACACACACTCACACACACACAATGACTGACAGATGAACTCACTCACACACACACACACACCGATATAAACATAAATGAACCAACACTCATGCAAACAGACGCCAACACACACGCATGCACACATTTCCCTCCCTCCCTCCCTCAGAGCCAATTCTACATCCCTGCCTTTCCCTCCCATGGAGAGTTGTTAATTAATTCCCTCCCTTTGTACGTTCGCCAAGATCAAACGCGGAGAGACAGAAAAACACTGCAACTTTCTCTAACTGTACTTAATGAGCAACGGTAATTTAGGTCCCCATTTTCAGTGCCTCCCAGTGAAGAAACAGAGTTACCTCAACCCAAATCCATTATTCATTAAGTGTGATGTGCTGCAGAATCTGTCGAATGTTTTTATTTTTCTGTCTCAGCTTAGGGAGGAAAAACAAGGGTGAGGATAGATAGATAGATAGATAGATAGATAGATAGATAGATAGATAGATAGATAGATAGATAGATAGATAGATAGATAGATAGATAGATCATCCTATGAGATGTTCTGTAGAACAGCTCCCTATTTCTCCCTAATGGTTCCACCAAGAAACCTCTGTGGAGGGTTCTATCTGGAACCTTCCCACCTTCTAAGAGTTCTAAGTGAGAACTCACCTAGTAGGTTCTACCGATTCTGATCTATCCTTCATATCTCACCCAGATAGATAGATAGATAGACAGACAGACAGACAGACAGACAGACAGACAGATACATGTTTTTGTGAGGTGTTGCACACATCGTCTGTATGTCGTTAAAAAAAAGACTATTTGCAGCTCCAGCGAAGCTTTTACTCTGCGGCCATAATAGACAAACTAGACAAACAGCCAAACACAGCAGCAAGCTAATGATTATGATCCTGTTTGGGGAGGAGAAAACGCTACAGCACCATCTTTCTCTCCTTCTCTCATGTCATGTTTGCTCACTCACTCTCCCCCCTCCTTTCCTTTGCGTCCTTTGCTCCCTGCTCATCAATTCTTTGAGGAAAAAAATAACGTATACACACATGCAAACATGCAAAAGCATTGTGAGTGTGTTGGTGTGATCGCCGTGCTGAGTAAGTAGCAAAAACAGGGAGAGCAATAGAACGAGGCGTCAGCATCAGAATGATTAGGGCTGTTTAGCAGGGTGGTGTGTGTTTTTGTGCGTATACAGTGTGTGTGTGTTCATTTGTATCTATAGCCATTAGCGGCCATGATAAAATAGCAGTCTCATTTGCGGTTCAGCCTCATACCACAGAATGATGGGGGTAATGCCTTAAACTCTAAGCAACCACATCCTACTACATCATAAAGTGTGTTGGGGCTGTTTCACCAGCAGAGTGAATCTGCTGCCTTCACAAATCATAAAATTCATTAAAATGGAATCCAGCAAATGAATAAAATGCAAATAGCGCAGAGGAAACCATATATGTGGCTTCAGATTTACAACCGCGCGCTAAAAAGAGTGGTGCTGTATCGGTTTAAAGGCCACTCGTTTATCATGTTACAACTCATTAATCTGAAATACATCACTGATCTTACAATAATGTAGCATCTGCCACCTCTCTTGTCTCTCTTTCCTTTTCCTCCTCCAGATTTCTCAGGGAACTACCTCCACTTGGATGCGGGCGCCCACACCCAGCGCAAGCGAGCACGGCTGCTGAGCCCCGAGGTGGGGCCGGAGCAGGGCCCGCTCTGCCTCGTCTTCTACTACCAGCTCCAGGGGGAGGCGCAGGGGAGCCTGAGGGTCCTGCTGAGGGACACCGACCAGGAGGAGACGCTGCTGTGGGCTCTGAAAGGAGACCAGGGGTCTCACTGGAGGGAGGGCCGCACCATCCTGCCCCAAAGCCCCAAAGAGTATCAGGTAAGGGTTGGTTTTGAACTGAGGAAAATTATAGATCTACCCACTTTTTTAACTCCTTGATTCCACATCACCCTGCCAGGAGTGTTTAAACTCAACTGATCATGTTGACTTGCTCAGATTGTGTTGATTTAGACATTTACTTTTTGTGTTTTTACAATGGTTAAGTTGTCTGTTTGGTTAAATAGTTTCTTTTTTATTTGCTTTCATGATCGCAAGTCTGCCCTGGGACTTTTATTTTGAAAATTCACTGGCCTCTCCATGCTGTTCCTCCAGCTTGATGCAGCATCTTCCATCAAAAATAGATTTGGTGCAAAACAGAACTCAAGCTGTAACTTTAATTGGCTTTGACAATTTGTTGATAATTTGTGGGGCAATTTAATTTTTATTTATTTATTTTTTTTAAGGATTTAAATATCGTGTTCAAATACACACCTACAGTTTTTTTTAAAAGGTTCATTCATGAATTCATTTCTTAAAAACGACATGAACAAAAACATAAAATAGTTCAAAACTATCGGAGAAAATCTGGAGAAACCTAATTTTATAAGACTATCACCTTAAAAACGTTATAATTATGGTAATTATGCACACAATGAAAACTAGTTGGAACAATATAATTTTATGAGTAACAACTTAAAAATTTCTATTATTTAGTAAGTGGTAATTAAAAATACCTTTGATTTGAAGAGGAAGAGCTAATTTTCCCAATTTAGTGTAAATCATTGATAACTCAAAAAGATTGATGCAAACTCTTGCATATTTTTTTTCTTTAGCCAAAACATTTCTGTACAATTTGGTCAATCTTGGACCCTTACTTTTGGCATTGCAGTAGGTGCTTCACCATCTACTGAGCGCACTCTTCTAGGTAACTCATTGTGTTTAATGAAGATTGTAATCTCTCTCGCTCTCTATACTCTAGGTGGTGTTTGAAGGGTTTTTTGAACACCCGACCAGAGGCCACATCAGGATAGATAACATCCACATGAGCAACAGCATCGAGCTGGAGCAGTGTACACGTAAGTCCCATAACCTGTCTGTCCAATCATCAGTATGTCAGGACAGGCTTTATTCAGTCAGTCAGTCTGCCTGTCTGATTCTCTCACTCCTTTACACCAGACCGCTTATTCTGTGTTTTCACCAGAGACCAGTTCAGAGAGAGAAAGAGAGAGAGACGGGAAGAAAGCTCATAATGTTTCTCGTTTACACACACACACACACACACACACACACACACACACACACACACACACACACACACACATGTAAAAAAAAGAAAAAAATATATAAAAAAGAAAGTAGGCCACAAACGGCCTTTGGGCATGGATTCTAATCTATCTTTCATATCTCACCCTCTCCATCTCCCTCAGTCTTTTCCTTTACCGCCCCACCCCACCGTTCTATGATTCTTCTCATTCTTCCTCTCTGTCTCTCGCTCTCCAGCCTCGTCTTCCATTCAGTCCAGCCTGTCACTGGGCTACGCGAGCATCACCACCAACAAACAAACAAACAAACAAAAAAAGTGGTTATGCTTGTGCACGATTACACTATGGAGCAACATGTAGTTAATCTGTGATTAAAATGTCTCTCAGATAAGTATTGGCTTCAATTATGGGCGCTTTGTTATAACTGTAAAAACAGAAAAATGCAGACTTATTTTAAACACAGACTAGACACAGGATTAAGTTTGAAATCCTTAATATTAACATAACACACACACACACACACCCACACACACACACACACACACACGCACACGCACACACACACACACACACACACACACACACACACACACACACACACACACACACAGTTTGTTCTCTCTGTCAGTTGAATTAATGGGAATATTGTTATCATTTAATGTAGCGAAGCACCACTGCACTCACAGCACAGCAGGACAGTGATAGTTAGCCCGATATGAGCACATATATTAACACACACACACACACACACACACACACACACACACACACACACACACACACACACACTAATCTATCATGACATGTAAAAACCACCACTGTTGTTTCATGACACAGGGAGACACACACACACACACACACACACACACACACACACACACACACACACACACACACACACACACACAGAGCAGTGTACTGCTTCTCTTTCAACCCTGTTAGTCTGTCTCATCTCTGTCCAACGTCTTTTATATTTGAATTCTTGTCCACAATAAAATCATAGCGAGGGCCACAACTGTTCTTTTGATCACTCGTGGGCTGGCGGTACGCTTTAATGAGACTTGCAGATTTGTTTCATGAGAATTCCATCGATTTTACACATAAAGAATAAAAGGTTTGCTCATAAGAGGAGGACCGTTTAACCTGTGAAAACAGTTGTATAAAGTCCGTCTGGAGGAACTCCATGGAGTTTGCAAAGACACTGATGATTCCACCAGGTATCAGCAATCAAAGTGCATTATGGGAGGTGTAGGATTCCAGAAGTCCACAAAACCTCATGGAAGTGAAATACTACATTGCTTATACTATTGGCTGACTGACAGGTTGTCATAATATTAAATGATTAGTCTTTTGATTTTTGACTGTTTGTTGGACAAAAGAAGAACTGAAGAAGTCACTTTGGGGTCTGGGAGATTGTGATTCGCATTTTTTACAATTTTTGATATTTTATAGACTAAACAATAACTGATTATTCGATTAATTATGTAATCAGTTATGAAAATAGTTGTTAGCTGTAGGCCTACTTCTAATTTGCTGACTGGTGAAGAGGGCTTTAATCAAGAATGACTTACCTGTGTCAATACTCCAGTGAATGTGTTTTTCTGTTCATATTTGTTTCTTATTATTCCTCCATCTTATCTTATCTCATCATTTTTTCTTTTGTCCATCTTTTCTCAACACACTGCTCCAACCTCCTTATGTTTGCTGGCATTCTGTCGTCTTACTGGTCTGTTTTTCTTCGCCCCCCCCCCCCCCCCCCCCTCCCCCCATCTTCTCTCTCCCTCTCACTTTCATAATAGATGTCACATCCTGCGGCAAATAATAAACAGCAGTAAATTTCAGTCCCTGTTCCCACGACCCTTTAACTTACCTCCACCCTTCCTTCCCATTCCTCTATTTCCCTTCTCTTCACCCTCCTCTCACTCTTTTCACCTCCATCTTTCAATCCAGACCTTCATTTCTTCTTCTCTACCCAACGTGCCGGCCGCCACGAACGGCCTGTGTCTCACCTCAGGAGACGAGAGTCAGACAGCAATCACAGGAAAGGGGGACGTAGAATGACAAAGCAAAAAAAGAGAGAAAGTGAGAGCAAATCAGAAATGACAGACAGAGAGAGAGAGAGAGAGAGAGAGTCACATTCAGGAAGGGCACGCTGCCTCTCCTCCAAACCTGTCATCCCACACTTTTGTCTTCTTCTCTTTATTTTCTCTCCATTTATGAAAAAAATGACTGTCATCCAGGAAGATTTATCGGCCTTTAGACTCCTGAACCATCTCGGAACTCGACAAATCTGTATTGATTTTCTCAAAAAGGGGTAACAAGTGCCTTGGCAAAAAATGCAGCATCCTGCAATTTTGCAATTCAGCTGTATCAAAATGCATTTCTGTTAACGGTCATCAGCGATGCAGTTGTACCGTATCAATTTAATCATGGAAATGTGCCACAGTACACTGAGATGGAGCTCCGATGTGGATGCTCTCCTCTCATATACTCCATAATGGAAAACTCTTAAGATTAAATCACAACATTAAAGCTACCCCAAGGAGTTTTTAACTGGTTATAAAACAGCCTCAATCTAATATTGAAACCTCTATATGACCTTCACAAGCAAACGAGAAGATCGGCTATTTCTATATAGTTATTCTTAATGCCTGCCACCGGGTCAAGTCTCCTTGAAATCAGATTAAATAAGCCTGTGTTAACATTTTCCTAGGTTAAAGTTGGTCTCAAGAGATTTTCATTTACGTCATTTTATTTTTGACACCATAGTTCGTGGTTATGGCGGTGGAAACACTGCCACGTTTGTCCACAGGGGTCTCCAGAATCCACACCATATGAACATTAGTTGTAGTAGCTTTAAGTGTAGATTCAGGCATTGCAAGGGCCTTCTTGCTACCAGCACTTCCTCACTTCATTCAGACTCTAGCTTGAGTGACCACAGCTGCATGCTCTCTCTCTCTCTCTACGCACACAAACCAATCAACACAAACTGAAGGAAGTTTATCAGTGTTCTGGCTGACTGCAGAGTGAGTCTGATTGTCGGCTCTTGATTGGCCACCATAGCATGACATCTCCAAAAGTTAGGTCTACCTCAACCTTTCCAGTGCACACAGCTGTGTGTTTTTTTGATATGCTTTGTTGCCATGTCATACTGGTAATCACTTTTGATAGTGAACATCCATGCTAAGCTAGTTATTATTGTTTATAGTAGTTTAGATTATAGTGCAGCCGTCATCACGACCGTAACATATGAGTTGTTGTTTATAAAATAGGTATAGGAAATGCACTTAATTTATTCATTCTGACCAGAAGCAACGTTAACATGCATACTACTGGAGATAAAAAATGAATGACCACAGGGGGTGATATCAAAAGCAAAGAGGGGGGAAGTACCCCCTACCCATCCACCAGCAATTTTCACCTCACCACCTGCAGCGCCTAATTTAGTCTGAATGTGGTCTCTGTGTAAAATACTCTACCTTAAAGCCAACAGTAATAAACTTAAACAACAATGGACGCTAGGATCCAAAGTTTTGTACATGAGCAGCTCCAGAAATGAAGACTGAATTTGTGACGTATAAGTCACCCGAACTTGAATCTCCAACTTAGATTTACATCACTGTCGCTCTATCAGTGCTCTTCATCACTTCATCATTCATATCTGTTACTAACCATCATCAGTAACATTTCTTTTCCGTCTGTCTCTTTTTTTGCAGAGCCTTTCCCTGCCTTAACTCCTGGCATAACCAGTAAGTTCTACTTTCAGTTCTACTTGTTCTTCCTGTGTCAAATGTCTGTGCTTTCTGCTTGTTGCTAAGCTCAGCTCGCAGCGCTGCACTGCCCCTGAGTAACCTTGTTAGACCATAACATAATGTTACAGACAGCTAAATAGACATAAACCACACTTATTCTGACTGAAAATTCAAACCTTTAAGCTATTAAATCACTCCCAAACAAACTCTTGGTTCTTATCCATATAACTTTACATTAACAGATTTAAACAGTGTGTAAGACTTTGTCAGAGTGTATTTTTTTTGTGGACTTTCTCCACATTTAAGAGGATTATGGTGACAACATTGCAACCTGCATTGTTCCAGCATGATTCCCTGCATGCTGGGCCGAGGCTCTTGGTTATGTAGTTTGGTATGTTCCTCTGTGAGAAAATTACATTTTCCACGACACAGACTGTTTACTACAATAGCAACACTGGCAGACTGCGAGAGCAACATGTGCAACAGAGTCAGGGTGTATTTACACATTCCACAGACTGACTAATGGTGTGCACCATGTTGTGCGTGATCTGTCACTGGTATACGAGTCTCAGGAGTGCATGATTGTGCCTATAGTGTGCACAGACTCACAGTGAATTACTGAAACAGTGTTGTGCTCATATGGTAAACAGCTTAAAGGGATAGTTCAGATTTTTTGAAGTGGGGTTGTAGAAGGCACTGATCCATAGTCAGTGTATAAACTGAAGTAGATGGTGGTCAACACACCCCAGTTTAGCACCACCCCTGACTATCGCTAAATACCTCATACACCCCACTTCAAATAATCCAGACTATCCTTTGAAAAGGTGACATACTGTAGGAATGAAGGTTAAAATCAAAATGTCATGGCTGAACTGCTCAGACAAAGTGAAACAGCTCCAACATCTCCATCTGTTGTTTTTTGTCTGATTATCAAGGAAATTAAACAAAATTAAGCAGAGCATTTACTCCATCAGTCCAACTCAGTTGTAGAGAACAGCACACTCACTCCCTGTTCAGCACCATACAAGGAGCCTCACTTTTTTCTTGTTCTCCTCCTCTGCCCTTTCTTTTTTTTTTTTGCATCTCCCTCCTCTCTGCTTCTCTACTTTCATCCCAGCTATTCTTTTTCATTCCCTTCCTTGCCTTTGTTTTTAGCTTTTCTTCCTTTTCTTTATCCTTTCCTCTCCTCCTCCCTCTCTCCTCTCCTCTCTGCTCCTTTGCCTCCATTTCTCACTCGATTACTCTGCCCAGCAAACTGCTGATCCCACCTGAATGAAATGCAGAGCTGATCACCATCCAACTTCCCTCTACTTTTTTTTTTTTTCTTTTTCTCTCCTTCCTCCTCAAATAGGCCAGTCTGAAAGCAGATGAAAAGGGCTTAGACAGATTATGCTACTGGATCTCTTGCTTTCAAAGTCTGGGTCGGCACCTAAAACACTGACTGTAGGACTGCTTTTGTTTAGAGACACATTAGTGACACCGAATTTCTTCACAGTATTTTTACAAAATACACTGTATAGGCCTCTTATTTGACCACGATGATCAATAGTTCTATGTTTTGTGGGTGTTTTTTGCGCTGGTGATTAGTATCCACGTTGATCATAGATAATTAAGACCAGGATAAAACTGGAACACATCTGTGTCTTTAATGACCTTTTATTTCTTAAGGCGGTGTTTCTCAATCTTTTCCACGTCAGAAAGTATTGAGCTCGGTTCATCCACTTCACTCTCAGCAGAGCTGCTCGAAATATTCTTCTCATGATCTGCACCTCTCTTTGTAATAGTTCCTGTTTTTGAAGTGTTTTTGAGGCATTCATTTCCAGTCTTCATTTTATCTCCATTTACGTTCTTACCATTGCAGTTTGAGCTCATAACTACCAGTATTCATGCATGACCTATGCGTGTACTGCGTGAATGATTATGACTGATAATGTCTGATATTGCACCAAAAATACAGGAAAGACAAAACTTATTTTAAAATATCTCATATTAAACTCATATTTTATGTATTTTCATTTGGGATTTTATTTTATTTTAATAGTGTTATGTTTTTAAATTAATTTATTAAATTTTTAAAGACATTCAGGGACCATTGAGAATCTAGGACTTAAAGGGACAGTTCACCCCAATATCAAAAATGCATTTTTTTCCCCCGGCCTGTAGTGCTATTTAAGATTTTTTCAAGGTTTTTTTCGTGTGTGTTGCAGAGTTTTGGAGATATTAGCCATAGATTGACAAACAGGCACTACAGGCCAAGGGAAAAATATGTGTTTTTGATTTCGGGGTGAGCTGTCCCTTTATAGTGCAAGATCTCATGTTTTTAAAGCTGGTGGCTAAAGTGCAAGTAACTATTTACTTGGTTTATGTTCATTTTATCGATGATGTGTGCTTAATTTAGTTTAGGTCTGTGGCCATTTACTACTCATGTTGTAGGGGCTTAAATTGTGGGGACTCACCTTCCTTATGGGGACAAAACATAAGTTGTAAATTATTAAATGTTAGCGTAAGGACTCGGGTCAGGGTTAGGGTTACATAAGAAGTGGTTATGGGTAGGGTTAGAGTAAGTCTCCATGAAATTAATGTAAGTCATTATAATGTCCTCTGAAGTGATGGCAACATGACTGTGTGTGTGTGTGTGTGTGTGTGTGTGTGTGTGTGTGTGTGTGTGTGTGTGTGTGTGTGTGTGTGTGTGCGTGCGTGCGTGCGTGCGTGTGTGAATAGATCAAAAGGATTCTTTGAATACTGTCAGATCTTTGAGCACTTGGTTTTGTTCACAGTTCAATAAAATCATGACTACCATCTCCAAAAATAGTAAAAACCAAGAGTTAAACTCAGAAAGCTCTCGTCACCTGACTCACACGCTAAATATTTGACCTATTGCTTGCAGGCTTATTAGACTATTGGACCCTGAGCTGATATCATGTGACTCCCAGCATGACAACAGTGTCAGTTCAAACACGCACGTGTTTTCATGAGAGCGAGCTGGGGTACGAAGGATTAAGTTTCTCCTTTGGGGCGCCCGTTGAAAAGTAAAAGAAGAACTGAAGTGTTTCTCTTTGGGTGAGCAGATGTAGTTGAACCCAATTCAAGACTTAATGGGATAGTTTGGATTATTTGAAATAGGACTGAATGAGTTACTTATCCATTGAAGCAGAGAGGGAAACCAGCACTAAAGCTAAGTAATAATGCTGTGGACAGAGTCAGCTGCTAAAGGTATTTTAGCAAGTACTACTTAAAAAATCAACATCAGTTTAAGTATAGGTTATATTTAGGACAATTTAACTGCTTTACTTTGCTGTCAGACAGCCTCTTTTGATGGGAAACTCTAGTAATATGAGCCAAATATCATTCTCTCTAAACTAACCAAACTCAATTGGCAAAATCAGCAATTTTACCTCTCAGAAAACAGGAGTTGCTGGTCTATACTGCCTAGATTTATTGTTTTGTTTTTGTTATTGTGTGACTTTTAAGAGTCAAGACTAAGCTTTTAAAACACTGAGGCCACACAATAACAAAAAATAAACTAACAGATGGAGGCAGTGGTAGGCCAGCAGCTCTCATGTTCTTCTACTTAAAATCACCAGTTTTGTCAGTGGGGTTTGGTTGGTTTGGAGAGAGCGATATTTGTCCTGTATAACAGTAGTTTCACATCAGAAAAGGCTGTTTGATGGCAAAGTAAAGCTGTGAAAATATTCTATATATAGTGTAAACTTTTTTAGGTGGACCTTTTAAAAGTGCCTAAAATACCTTGTCCACAGCAGTACGTTACTTAGCATCTGAACTGGTACTCCTTTTCCTCTCCAAAAGGGGCTTGCAAACCACCATGTTATATATATAATACACTGACTATCAATAGGCACCTCATACAACCCTATATTAGAAAATACAAACTATTCCTTTAATCTCTTGACCCAAAATTGACCCAAAATCTCACATTATGGAGAACCTTAAGGAGAACTGGACATATTCAAAGTGTTTCTCCTTAATTGTAGCCTGATGACATGATCATTAGTTAACAGTAGATAGGCAGTTTCATTGTGCTGTGATATGAATTAGTGAGCCACACTGTTGAGTTTTTGTATCTATGGCAACCAAGGAGGCATTTCGCTTCTGGCAAGAGAGAGCTGACTGCACACCTACTGATCATACTACACACGCGCACACACGCACACGCACACACACACACACACACAGAGAGAGAGAGAGAGAGAGAGAGAGAGAGAGAGAGAGAAAAAAGAGGCTAATTCTGGCTTCATTTGACTATAGAGAAGACTTGCACTTTCGACTCCACTTTTTAAAAGTATCTCATTCAGATAAGGAAAGATTATTGAAGTGTGAAGGTTAAGACCTGAAATGAGAGAGACACAAATGAACTGATTCAGAAACTCAAGTAACCAAAAGTTCCTTGAAAGCCACACTTTTTTTTAAGCTCACTTTTAGGAACAGTGCTCTTTAGAAACTTTAGCCCCTTTCTTCCCTTTTAGATTAAAAGAAGCAGTAAAGTAACGGTCAATTTTTTTTTGCAGCCCTAGAAATCATCTGTGTCCTAATCCACTGGTGGGAAGGCTCTCTGTGCAGGCTGCTTAGAGCACAGCTTTACAATCAAAGCCAATTTTAAACCCTTAAAGAGTACGTCTGAACTTTCAAAAAAAAAAGACTAAATTAAGCTCACTGGTTTCCTTGAGGTTCTAGGCCTTTCTCTGCACCTCTCCTTCCTCTGTGTTTTCATAATTTCTCTCCTCTCTCTCTCGTCTTCATCTTGCCCGCCCCGGCTCTATCCCCTCTTTCTTTCTTCCTCACGTTCTTTCCCTCTCTCCCGTTCTGTCTCTCTTTCTTCCTCAACCTCTCTCTCAGCGGCTTTCTTTCACAGTGAGTTGACAGAGTATTGAAGTTTCAGACAAACCCTCTAATGCAGGATTAAAGATATCATGGCAGGATTAGCTCTCTCCTTTCACTTCCCCTCCCTCCCGCCCTCTCTCCTCACTTTCTAGCACCCCTCCTCTATTTCACTCCATTCTTTCTTCCAATAATACCTTCTCTCTCTCTTATCCTTTCTCTCCCCCTGTAATTTCTCTCTGATTTCCCCTCTTCCTCCCTCCACTCGACTCCTTTCAATGTGATCTTGCCCTGATAAAAGCAGCTGCATCCTACCGAATACAACCACTTAACACTCCCCACCCTTTGTCCAAATCAGCCAGTCACTGCATAATCAAGGCTTTGCATTCTCTGATTGACTCTGAACGCATGGCATGAGCCTTTGCGTGTCAATGTGCAGCTAATGCTTGTGACATTTGCATCAACCAAAAATACGGTGAATAAAACCAGCACAATCAAAGCATATATGCATCAGCATTTTTTTAAGAATGAAGACTTTAAATGACATAATAGTAATATAATATGCAATTGGATGTGTAACTACTGGACTAAATCTAGGAGCTGACCATCTGTTTTTTGCCTGCTGCTGTCTTCCACATTATGCTTAGTCGAATACCAGCCAGGCATAATCATGTCAGCACGCCGTTGCAGTAATTGACCATTCACTATGTCCCCCCCCCCCCCCACTTAGTCACTGTTACCAGGCCAGACCTAAGAGGTAGAAATAAACAGGCTTCACATTTCTAGTTTCTAGACAGTTTTCACCAGTTATATCAGCTGAAATGCCTTTTTTTATCTAACCATTGCTCGGATGTTTCAGTTCTTGCTAGATCGCTAACATTAGCTCCGTGAGTTAGGTGAAAATGCTCATTTGAACTTCTGTAAAGGGGGTCTTAAACATGTACTTGATGGCTACATACATGTTATTTTGCCAAAAAAAAAAACCCCAAAAAACATTGATCTAAAGCTAGTACAAGGAACTCTCATATTTAATAATGGCTAACAAATTTCTCACTGTAACATTAGTTATGAAAATTTAAACACAAACTTGTTTCATCTGATTTCAAGGAGAATTTGACCCGCTGGTATCCATCCAAAAATAACTATATAGACACTGATGGTCTCATCTGAGTCTTACAGTCTTTGCTATGACAACTTGACATTAATCAAGACAACATACCCTGTTATACACGTATATTTGACACTTAAATTGATGTAAGCAGAATTATTATTATTTATTAATGACACTGTTATAAACATCATCTGACAGTGTCTTTATGAACACTGCATACTGTTGTAATCATGTTCATTCAGTCAGTTATGTAATTTTTAATGCAAAGTGACAACTTGACATTAACCAAGACAACGTCTTTGTTATGACAACATGACATTAAGCAAAACAGCTATGTTTATGCTTTATGAAAACTTGACATTGACCGAGACAACGATGTCTTTGTTATGACAGCTTGACATGAACTAAGATGTCAAAACCAACCACATATGACAATATAATTTAATGTTAAAACATGGAGTTGAATAGTCTCTTTAAGTTTGATAATATAATATAACATGATATATAATAAAATAGAGAAAAAGCATTAATAAAAAATGATAAATAATAAATAAGTAAACATGATATAAAAAAGAGGAAATATAAAAAAGTAGTCCACAAACTTTGTAGTTTTTGAAAGGGACAAAAAACAATATCCCCCTCAAAACACTTTAAATGCTAAGTGTCGCTCTTACTGAAAGCTTGACAGAACCGCTATGCCCAGTGACCGTTGATAGACTTTGATTTGACAAACACTGTCAGGGGGAGGAGTTTAGCGAATGGTCAATTAGACGATTAACAGCTCTCCAATGCGGTCTGCATGCCTGCCTCCCTTGTCCGTAGTGCCGACCAGTAATGTGTCCTCCTGCCCTCCAGGGGGTGCCATGTCTGGGATGGAGCCCACAGTAGACACAGTGGCGGTGCAGCCTGTCCCTACCTACTGGTACTATGTGTTGGCGGGAGGCGGTGCCCTCTTGCTGCTGGTCACTGTGACCGTGGTGGTCATACTTTGCCGCCGTCGGTACTACTGGGCGCCCAAGAAGACCAGCGCTGGTCATCATCATTCAGTGATGTACCACAACAGCCAGCATCCAAACCAGCAAGGTCACCAAAACTGCTACCAGAACCAAACCCTCAGCTATAATCTGATCCACAGCCCCAACCAAAACCACCTGTACCCAGGTACCGGGCAGAGCCTTGAGCCCATGCTCACCATCAGACTGGAGAAAGAAGACAGCTGTGATTCCCAGTGTTAAAAAAAAACAAAAAAAAAACAGCTGGACTACATATGAATGATAGAATTTATATCAAAGGAGGATCTACATGGAGGAGATGCAGCAGTTCCTGATTGAATTACGAGATCAGGATGCACCTTTGCTAAACTTCCTTGTTTGCTGGAATGAACTCCTGACATCAAAACTTCACATCTTCAGTGGGGAGAGCAGATGAAAGAACTTCAAGTGCCCATTCTGATGGCTGATGAGGGCCTGATAACAACATTAGAGTGCAACTTAAGAGCATACTGGCTTCTGCAGCTGCACCCCAACCTGAGAATAAAATGAATTATGATCAGAAAAACAAGTAAATCACAAGTTGGCTGCAGGCAAAACACATGTCCATGCGTTGTACAGTGTAACAGCATATTTTCCACTTCTATAAGGATGTGTCTGTCTGTGTGCAAGGCTCTGATCTGCAGCTTGGACACTGCCTGCCTCCAAATACCCTGTCCGACAGAGAAGGGATTTACACACAGGTACAGGGAGATAGAAGTCACAATGTGCGCTGCATAAAAAGAGAGAGAAGGCTGTTTCTTTTGGGTCAGACTGAAGCCGCTGTGTACTCGTCCACTAGCCTTTGAGAGACTGGGAGTGACAGGGACAGATTAAGAACAGAAAAGGAAGAGGTAGAGGAGGAATTAGTGCTGCTCGTCCAGCCGTGACGGATAGACAGCTACACATCCAGCTCCTTTTGGTCTGCGAGCTGGGGAGGAGGAATCAGTGTTGTGCTGCTGTTCTCTGTCTGGTTTACACGAGGGGAAGATAGGATGAGACAGCTTACATCCTGCAGGCCCAGAAACAAACACACTCTCGACATCAAGACACACAAAGGCTCAAAAGTCTCACAAGCATATGCACGGACACTTCAAAACTTTTTTTTTCATTACATCCTGATATGCCTTTTAAAAAATGTGCTTTAAAACTATTACCTCTTCGGGTAGTGCCTCCGTGTCAGATTAGAGTATGAATGGACTCTACACTGTTTTTTTTTTTTGTTTTTAAATTGCCTGGATCTCATTGATAATCTGATGCCTGTGTCTGTTAATGTTCAAACTAAACATCTTTGAATGACCTGCACATTAGACTGGGTGAATGAAACAAATCCAAACACATACTGTATGTACTGAGCATTTAACCCTGCAGTTCTACTTTTATTTGAAGTCTGTGGAAGTTAAAGTCTTTACCTCTGTTAAATATTTTCTTGTGTTGTTCTAGATCAGTGGTTCTCAACTTTTTTGAGTCATGATCCCTGAGGAAAAATCAGGTTGGTGTTTGTGACCCCTCCGTCTGCCTGAGACTAGCGTTTAGTATCGCTTGAATTTAAGGATTCTGATTCTGGTTCTTGTTATCAATTCCAGCTCTTAACGATCCTCGATTTCGACTTTTTAAGATTATCGGTTATTTTACCTAAATTGGAAATTATTTTGAAAGTCTTAATTTTTTATGCAAATGGTTTTCATTGTTCCATTGATGATTTCCTCCAACTATTGTTGGGTGCAGTGGGATTGTGGGTCATGACATTGAGACGGCCCTCATTTGCTTCATTTCCCATGATGCATTGGTGAGATTTTAAGTTTGCTATTACACGTTCCCAAATACAGATGCTAATTTCTGTGAGTGTTTGTTCAGAACATGATGAGTTATGTTGGTATTTGTCATTTTTGTGCTGGTATAGAAACTTTGTGGTGGTTCGAGGTGGTTAGTATATTTCACCACTCCAGCTGGGGCAGGTTGGAGTTGATGCAAAGATTTGTTAATGGCATTTTTTCAGCATTGTGATCATTAACAATAATGTAATTATTAATTGGGTCAGTACACAGAGGCGTAAGTGTGCTGTAAAAAGGAAAAAGTTGAGGAAACTCAAAATTTCTAGGCAATGTTCTGCAATGGATTGTTGAGTTTTGAGCTCAGCTCAAATTCTACCATCCTCCCAACTTCTAATCTTTTGTTGAGATTGTTTACTTTTCCTTTTTAGACAAACGCAATGCTTTGAATTTCAGAAACTGAAAATGTTGCATTTAGAAAAATACTGAGTAAATTCATTGAAGTAAAAGTAAAAGTTAAAATGTTTATAATTTCATTTCAATATTTGAAAGTTTTTTTTAAGTTTCTAAAACTCAAAGATTTAAGTTTATCCAAAGAAGAAAAGTAAATTATCTCAACTAAAGATTATAGGTCAGTAAAACTTTCTAAAGTTTATTTCAAATCTAATAAGTATAGCAATCAATAAGCTGTACTGAAATTAAAATTCATAAATTTAGAACCAGTTCCAAGTTACAACTGGTTCTCGATGCTCAAACCTACCTGGGACTGATCAGGAATCACTGCATAAAATGTAAAAGCTACCAGACTCACAACACCTGAGTTCTTGTCTCTGATATTGAATGTCTTTAAATCACTGAGAGCTGCTTCCTGTCTCTCGTTCCATGCTGCTCGCCATAACTGGTGATTTTATTTTATTCTCCACAACCATCTGGAGACCCCCAGAAATTATCTTGCAACCCCCGTTGGAGGTCCCAACCACGGGTTGAGAACCACTGTTCTAGATTACAGAGAGTATTAGGTAACCTGAAAACGTGGTCCACTTGGCAGTTTTGCTTCTATTGAACAGGTGAGACCAAACACATACTGTGAGAAAGAGCTTCTAACATATGAGGCCTTTTAGGAAACCACTCATCCAGATTTCTTGGTGTTTTCTTAATCATCTGTTTAACTGTATGAGTGTCTGCATTCTTTTTTTTCCATATGTTTCCCATGTTTATAGAGTCCAGATAAGTTTGCATAGAAGTGAACCAGACGAGTGTGACATAATGCATTTTTGAAGTTGGTTTATACATTATTTTGCAATGCTGAGAGTAACATTAGCACTTTTCTGCTTTTTAACAATCATCTGATGATTTATGATAATTTCTTACTTTTACTGTGAATCTTAATACAAAAAGTAAGTTGACTGATTGTGAATTAAATAACTTTTTTTCTTTGTAATCACATGTTACAGTCGGCCTACATGTGCTTCTGATGTATAATAGTTATACAATGTTTATTTTTTTATACTCACTGGCTGTTTGAAGGCAACAGTCCTGTTGATTGTGTTCACTGAGATGATCTTAACTTTTCTTAACTTTTATTTAATGTGTTGAAGTTGAAGCCATTTTGCAACAGCGGATGTTTGTCCTGCATTTAAAGCATTCAAGCTTAAAGGGATAGTTCACATTTTTTTGAAGTGGGTTTATATGAGGTACTTATGTGTAGTCAGTGTATTACCTGCAGTAGAAGGTGGTTGGTACACCCCCAGTTTGAAGAAGTAGCAGGAGTACTGGTGTTGGAAGCTAAGGAATGTATAATATATAATATTTACAATAGTTTCACAGCTTTACCCACCAGGAAACAGCCGTTATATAAGCCAAATATCACTTTCTCTAAACCAACCACACTCCATGGGAAAAATCCATATTTTACCTCACAGAAGAGCTGCATCGATCTGTTAGTTTGTTTGTGTTATCGTGTGACTTCTGTGCTTTAAAAGGTTCATTTGCATCCACCAAAGCCACACAGTAACACAAACAAACGAACAGATTGGGGAAGCAGTAGACCAGAAACAAGGGCTGCAACACTTGTCGTCATTGTTGTCTATTTTCTTGATTAATCAGTTAGTTGATTGGTCTATAAAATGTCAGAAAATAGAGAATAATGTTGATCACTATCACAATGGAGTAAAGAAAACAGATTTAAGACACTGGAATCAGAGAATTATGACTTACTTTCTTTAAAAAATCCTCAAACTGAAGAATTAAATATCAAAATACGAGATTAAATGACTGTTTTGTACGAGAGTCAGCAATTTTTGTCTTTCTCGTTGAAAAAGGCTGTCTGATGGTGAGGCAAAGGTGTGAAAATATTCTAAATATAGACACATACACTAAATACCTTTTACTGTGGGCCCTGTGGCATCTACTGTACGTAATATACTGACTATCAATAAGTACCTCATAAAACGCTTTAGATAACAGAACTATCCATTTAAGTTAGACAGGGATGCGAAACAGAATCAGATCGGTTATGTGAGATCTATTCAGATGATGTAAAAACTGAAAAAGAAATTAATTTTCCTCGTCTTGGAATGAAAAGCCCAGATTCAACTTCCATTCAGATCCACGCCTGTGAAATCGGGCGCACCACTGTGGTACTCCTCAGCAGCTCACCATCTCGTGTAGTGTGCTACCCCCCCCCCCCCCCCCCCCCCCCCACACCCCCACATCATTTTGTTCATGCCCAAATCCCCCAGCCTTTTTTATCAAAACCCGCTTGTTCCTATTCTACTCCTTCCCTTCATCACAAATCCTCCCGGTAAAAAACACAGGAGAGAAAATGAGAGGCAGAAATGGAGGAGAGCAAAATCTCTCAGAGGAGAAGGGCCCATTAAGCGAGGCCCCTCTCCCTCCAAAGAATGCGCCCAGAGATGGAGGAAGATGAAAGAAGCAAAAAAAAAAGGAAAAAAAAACGCTCTCTATACTTTCTAAAGATAGATTTTTCTCTTACTCCGAGAGGAGGGCTAACAGGGAGGCAGGTTGGGGTTTGGATTGAAGGAGGGAGAGAATTGAAGGAGGAGGGCAGGTTGTTTCAAACACAAAAGCAGATGAAAGAAGTCTTTTGGCAGAATAGACAGTGTGATGGAGACACACATTATAGGCATGGTCGCACACACCATCTAACAAACACAAACCCCTGTTAGCAAAGAGTCCTGATTTCCAACAAATTCAACCATTTAAATCATTGTTTCATGCATGTTTAAAAGGAGAAATATGAGTCCAGTAATCCAAATAGCGAGTTGGAGCCATAGACTGTATATTTGACAGGTTGAAATTTTATTTAATACACCATCTATTGTTGAAGCAATTTGTTTCCACCCCACCCCCTCATCTTCAGGCTTGAGGAAGCTCAGGCAGGCTGCAGGAACACTGCAGGAGCATGAGACGAGTGCACCATTGTAATTTGACAAGCCTGTTATTCTGATAACAAAGACTCGCTGCTCTAAAAATACACACGAGGTCTTAAGTGACTGGCTGTCTTGCTGCCTGCCAAACTCCATTAACATTTTGCTCAATTTAAGTCTAATAAACATCTATGCCTTCTACAAGATTATTAATGATTTCTTATAACTCATAAACAGACACAAACTCATTTGGCAAAAATTTCGGCATTAATATGAACTCTCATTAATGTGAAAAGGACATACAGAACAGTTATTTCAGTCCAGAATGGAAATTTTAAAAGAGGATGTCACAGTTGTAGCGTTGTTGTGACATACCATGGTCATTTTATCATTTATTGCAGTAAATAGATTTCCCCTTTAAACAGTGATTTACTCTGTAGCTCTCCATATCGACTCATTTCATCAAAAATGCAGCTCATAAAATCTGTTTTTTTGCTTTAGTCAACAAGTATTTTACTTTTTTTTGTGCTTGCATATCCATCTCCTCTCCCTTCCATTTCAATCGACTTGTGAATGATTTACACATTATATGACTCATTCTAGCAGCCTTGTGCTGTATAACCCAATCAATGTGGGTCCGAAATTCAAATAGAGGAATGATATATGACTGTATTTATGTTGTGCTGCCAGTGCACTTTTCTCTTTCATTCTCTCTCTCTATCAAACTTTTTGCAAGATTTGGAAAATGTGCTGCAGCGCTTTTAAATCAGCCTTCCTTCACTTCCCGCTCCCTTCTCCATCACAGACTACTTTGAAGCCCTTTAATATTTCTAATTAGTTAATGGAGCTGATTGCGTTCATAAAACCCTGCGGTAAGCACTTCTAGCCCTCAGGCCATCTCTGTGTTTTTTTCACCCTCTCTCTCTGCCTCCTCCTCCTCCTCTGTTTCCTGCAGAAATATTATGAGTGAAAGCACTCTAACAGGTCCTCGGGCCCCCACTGGAACAGCGTATGGTGCCAAAGAGCCATCCATGTCTTTGCCTGTATAAAAAAAGCCCCCCCCCCCCCTTTTTTTTTTTTTATTCTTCTCTTTGCTAATTGGACAGTGGAGATAAAATGGGGCTACGGGGAGTTTTAATCTCCTTTCAGATCCGCATGATGATTCTTCTCAGGATCCTAGCCTGGGGGCTTTAAGCCAGGATCATTAGAAAGTGTTCAACAGTCGTCCAAAGAGTGTCCGAGTTTTTTTTTTTTTTTTTCATCCCAATTCTTCTTTTTCTATCTCTCTGTTAGTGATTTAATGTTTTGTCAGTGCCTGCAGTGATTTCCGTTGACTGTGAGAACGGAGAATATAGAGCCCAGAGGGTCTGTTGTGAGATTGTACACTTACATGGAAGAGAAGACTGATTAGATGCTTTCATGTTCATGTACTAAGCATGGTCTTACATGAGGAGTACACGGAGAGTACATGAGGCGCACATTTCAGCAAGGCCTCCATGAATTATTAGCATTTACAGCGTAACTACTAGGATCAGCCGTTTTTAGTTTAGCAGGTATCCATCGTTTCGTTTCAGGGCTGTTATTTTATTTATGGTCAAGACTTCTGCCGATAAGTTTATAATCTGCAGGATAATCTGTAGTTTTCAGAGCTTGCATGCTTTGAGATGTTGGTCTGGTTGGTCAGATATTCTTTGATTGCCTTTATTTTCACTCCTTTGTTCTAATTTTTCACTTTTCGCCTTAATTTCAGTGATGTGAAATCACACATTTTAGGGGTAAAGTAGGGGAGACCGGGGATGGTGGAACGCTTTTTGTTAGAGCATCAGTAACTCAGTGGTTGCTTGTGCTAAATCTCTTAAACTTTGTTTTTGAAATAATAAAACTCAATTGGATGTCTACTGAATAATCAAAGATTATGTGAGTTAATGTCAAATACAAAGAGTTCCATTGTTACAACCTACCCCACTACTGGAATGACATGTGACCAGGTTCAGATTGCTCATTCAGTGACTGAATGCAAATCATAAGGCAATTCTTGTAATTAGTAACATAATCCACTGTATTACAAAAAATGTAATCTTCTCTGAATACTTTTTGGATTGACAAGTATTCTTTCTCATAACATTTCCAAAGCAAATAAAATCCATTTTTATTGCATACAGTTCTTTGTTCTGCTGCCAATTCCACCAAGTGGAGCACTTGTCTACGTCAGACATCAAGTTTCATCATTTTAAAATCGCTTTAATTAAAAATGTAATTAACTAATTCAAGACAGTGTAATTATAATGTAATTATGCATTTATAAAACGTAATCTGGGCTGATTATAGTTACTTATTCATGGTAATCTGATTATGTAATCCTGATTCCTTGTAATCTGTTACTACTAACCCTGGTTGAAATAAACTAAATAAAATTTTAGTTTCTCACCTGAGAATAAGTTTTTTGGTCATTAAATCATCAGTGTTGCTGAGAAAAATGCCACTTCTGTCACTTTCACTTTTGTGCTCAAAAAGGAATTGGTAAAACTGACAGATTTACAACTAACCTGTTGTTACACCACTCCCCGGTCTCCCCTACAACTACATGTTGAGTTTATCGACCTTGATAATGTCATTTTTATCCAGTGAATTGATGATGTTGTTCTTTGAGTTCTTTTGATTGATTTCTTTTTTGTATTAATCAGATCATTCTGAAACATGGCCTCGGCACGGGATGAATTTAAATTAGTTTTAATTAGAGCCCGACAGATACTGGATTTATAGACTCCAAAATGACATCAAACACAAATACAACAGTATGTATAATGAAAGAAAAAGGATCAAATGGAAGAAAATGCAAAAAACATGTCTTTGTTAAATACTCAATTGATACTTAATTCTGATTGGTCGATTACAGCACTCTAAGATCTGTTATTTCTGTATACCAGACTGTTGCTGCTATGGACACAGTTCTGATCATAGACTTTAGAGGAGCAGTACAATATTCTTTAAATCTATAAAATCATTTTTCAATCAATGTTTTGTGTCAAATTACTGATTTTTTTGTTTTTTTTGTGTGTGTAATAACAGTGTAATAAGTGTGATAATGTACAGTGAGCAGGTCATTATTGTGAAATAAACCCCAACAGGGTAATGCAGGACCCTGATGCAAAGCATACCGTACATTATTCCTTACATGATATTTCCCAACCAGTACATCTGTCTGGCTCTAGTTTTATTTCAAACTGTGACCAGTTTCGACTCACTCAGACTGAATAAAATCAGCCCCGAGGTTCTTTAAACGTTCATCCCTGGCTTCTGGCGCATCACTGTTATATTTACTGTGCACTTTCTCTGCGTCTGTAAAGGAAAGACCTCAACTTTATGATTGTCTTTTTGACTTGTGCTGAATGTCACCGTCTTGTACTTCGAGCAAATTAAATATCGAACCACAGAGACACACGCGAAGCCCAGAGAGGCACTGATCAAATAATTAAACAAGCTAATTCTCAACAACCAAACATCTGAGTACACTCCATTTAGCATAGGGTTTATTGGTTGCTGTAATACTGGAATTGAAATTCTTTTGTTTATTCTCTAATTGGGTTTGGAAGTCAATTTTGGGTCAATTTTAAACAATTAAAGATGTGATTGAGTTGCTTCTTTAATTTCAGGGAAATTAACTCATATTTAATCCATGAGCAAATATTTTCATTTGATAGATAGCAGGTCTCATTTTAAAGTGTAATATTTTTACTGTTATTTACAGACTAAAGAGTTTTGGAAGTTCGTAATGTCTGTTTTTAATCGGGGTGTTAAAATTGTCTCGCAGAAAAATGACCTTATCTAACCGAGGAAATGAGGCTCTGTATCTTTTTTTCATATCTACTAAATTCGTTTTTCACCTCTTGTCTTTTGAATATCTATTAAAGGTTCACTTCATAATGCCTTTTTGGTTCCTTTGCCACAGCAATAAATGATTATCAGCTGCCCAGATATTGCTTTATTTTTTCTTTCTTTCTGAGGACTGTAATATCAATTTCTTTGAATAAAACAGAATTGAAGCAGAATTGAGCTTCCAAACCTTTCAAAGCCTTGCACTTCGGCCTGCCTCAGAAATATAATGTGGTATTTTAGCTTGTTGAATTTCATGGTCTTGGAATGAAAAGAAAATATATTGTGGGGAATGTGAAGGTAATAAAAGTGATATTTTTCTATGAAACAGTTTTGTGTTTCTTTATTTTCACAGTTCAAGCTCCTGTTGTCTCATTCTCACCCTCCTGTCTACACTCTTAGAAAATATGGTTATAAAAGGGTTCTTCCTGAAGGGCTGAGGTTCTACACAGAACCATTGGCTTCTGAAGAACCCTTTTCTTGAAGAAACTCTTTCATCAAGGGTCGTTTGTACCATAATATATAAGGTTCTAGGTTGGTTCTAAACCCAAGTGAGTGTTTTTTACACAAAAACGGTTCTTGGTGGAACCCCCTGGGTGGGTTCTAGATAAAACCCTTGGAACAAAAAGGTTCTTGGTAAGACCCCCTTGCTGAGTTCTAGGTCAAACCCTCAGAGTAAGTAAGAAAAAAGGTTCTCAGTAGAACCCTTAGAAGGTGGAAAGGTTCTGAATCGAACCCCCTGGATGGATTTTAGATAAAACCATTGGAACAAAAAAGGTTCTGAATAGAACCTCCAGAAAGGTTTTTGGGTGGAACTGTTACACCATAGAAGGGTTCTCTGTAGAACATCTCATAGGTTTTGGGTGAAACCTTTTGCAGATGGTTCTACTTATATCCCTTTATGTTTGTTTCTAGGTAGAACTCTCCAAAAGGGTTCCAAGCAGAACCTTTATAAAAAGCTCTACCAGCTTTCTAAAAGTGCACTCATTGTCTCCATCTGTTGAATCTCTGTTTTCATTTCTTCAGAAAGTTTAAACAGGATCGCTCACTCTTTGAGCTGTTTGTGTGGTTTGGTTCCCGTGTTGATGTCATCATGACTGAATGGTTGAGATTTATACGGTTCTTCTCTCTGTCTCTCTAACAGATCCCAGGCCTATAGATTTCGGGAAAGATCCTGTTTTCAACCCCAAGCCGCCCATTGATGGAGGTGAGCTTTCAACTCTTCTTCTTCTTCGTCTCTTATCTTCTACCCTCCTCTCCTCGCAGCCCGGGGCTGTACCAGCTGTTTTACAAGTCTCACCCAAAGAATGGTGAAATAGCTCTTTAAGCAGAGGCACGCTCGTGGCTCTTCGTTCCACTTGTGGTTCCACAAGCAGAAAGCCTGTGGCAATAGTGACAGACAACCTCTGCTGTGTGTGTGTGTGTGTGTGTGTGTGTGTGTGTGCGCAGACAGGGGCAGAGTGTGAGCGAGCATCCAAAAGTGTGTGTGTATGTGTTTCCTCTCCTCCTCTTTCATATTCTGTGGCAGACAAAATGAGACAGACAGCTTCCTCCTGGGCACCTAGAAAACATCTGTCTGTTACAATCACGGTTTACTTCCAGTGTGTGCAGTGCATGTGTGTGTGTGTGTACAGTAGGAGTGTGCGCCCACATGTGTGTGTTACTATGCCTTGTTTCTCTGAGCCCCTTGGCAGATACAAGAAGAGTACTCAGCCTTTACCTCACTAAACAAGTCTGTTTACTGCTTCCCTTTTCTCTCTCTCTCTCTCTCTCTCTGTGTGTGTGTGTGTGTGTGTGTGTGTGCGTGCGTGCGTGCGTGCGTGCGTGCATGCGTGCATGCGTGTGTGCGTGTGCGCGCGTGTGTGTGTGTGTGTGTGTGTGCGTGCGTGCGTGCATGTGTGCGTGCGCGTGCGTGTGTGTGTGTGCGTGCGTGCGTATGTGTGTTCTTCCATAAAACACTCTAAATGCAGTACTTAATTGCGGATTGGCTTCTTCATGTGTATACATTCATTAACTGGATTAGCATGATTGCTTATGCCAACTAGACGCGTGCACTTCAACACTTTCACAGCACACACACACACACACAAAACACACTAAAGAGCACCTTTACAGTAATTTCATTTTATTATGTTTTCACATTTCTGAAGTCAGTAATAACCGGGGTTGTGTTTAACAACATTAGCTGCTCTTGAATATATCAGCCACGATGTGGGACTTTTGCCTCTGAACTAATTAAATTAAGTTCCTCAAAGCTGGAGTAGGCAGTTTATTTTTGGCATTATTGGGCAAAATTCAATAATAGCCTCTAAGCATAAAATAATCAAGTGATCTGAGAGAAAACCATACTTCTGCTCCTCCTCTTGTTTTCAGTCAAAATCTAGCCCAGTGACTTTCAAGGCGCGGGTCCTGGCGTCCTAAAATTCGTCTGAAAAAATAAAATCAAGTTACCATTATGTATATTAGTATAAAATATAATCTATAATAAAATGTAACATATAGAAATCTTATTTGCTGTGCCTATATGTCTAATTACCTGCCAGTCAAAACCTGATTCATCACATCATAAGCCGTCAGTGTTGAGCTGAACTGCCACAAAGCTGCTTTGCTCCTGAAATTTAGAGCTGTATCACAAACATGGAAACATTTTTGAAAAGGAAAAGAGGTGACGAGCCGACCAACAGCTCAGCTGACAGAACCTCAGCTGCAAAAATCTGAAATATGTGACACAGTTCAGATATAATTTGGATTTACTGCCGCGTGTAAGAACTGTCCCAAATGTGTTTTCTGCTTCGAGACCTAAACTTCTGATTTGAAGCGAAAGCACCTATAGAGGCTGAAAAAAAACTATTGACTTTAGAGTTTTTGAAGACATCTTGTAAGGGGGGGGGGGGTGATCATAGGCTAATGCTATATGGGGGGCCTTGGCATGGAAAAGTTTGAGAACCCCTGATTTAGCCCAGTCACAGCAACGTAATAAAAGTTGATTGTTGAGTGTCAGTATTTGATGACCTGTGAATGAGACTAAACAATCAAATATCTTTCTCCAGAATTGCTACTACACCTTAAAGGCAAGACTATTTGAGTTTTGAAAAAAGCAAGACCACATTTCTTCCCTTAGACATGAAAAATTGAATCTATAAGCAATAAAATGCATCTTTATTCAGTTCAATGCACTCAAGGGCTTTGCTTGCCTAGATTATGGTGGCTAATGCTAGCTGGTGTTAGCTAATTTTAGACAGATATTAGTGTAAATGACATTAATGAGTGCAGTCTGTTCAGACCAAGTGGCAATTGTACAAAAGTCAATAGAAACAAATGGTTGCCTTGGTTTTTACTAAAGTTTTATGTTTTTCTACAGGATATGTTTTCCCAGGGTGGTCATCCTTCTCCACCCCCTCCTCCGCCGACGTGGACCCCTCCTCCGTCACCCTGGTATCAGAGAAAGACAAGGACAACGCCTGGCTCTACACGCTGGACCCCATCCTCCTCACCATCATCGTGATGAGCTCCCTAGGCGTCTTGCTGGGCGCCGTTTGCGCCGGACTGCTCCTCTACTGCACGTGCTCCTACAGCGGGCTTTCATCGCGCTCCTCCACGACGCTGGAGAACTACAACTTCGAGCTGTATGACGGGATTAAGCATAAAGTGAAGATTAACCAGCAGAGGTGCTGCTCGGAGGCGTGAAGAGGAGCACGATGGGGAGAGACGCGTCCCGTGATCCCCTGCAAAAGTAATTTTGTTCTCGGTTTGGACAAAGAAAACATGAAAGCACTATCTGTTATTTCAATCCCCAGTGTCCCCCTCCTAATATCCTGCTCTGATGTCTAAAGGGGGAACATTCAACCCAGTTTCCCCACCTATTTGCGTGCCAGTGGGAACTTGTGACCTTGATATCCCCTACATGCTATGAGGCCTAAACTGGGGGAACACCTGACCCCAGTCTCCCCTACCTACAGTACCATATCTCCTCCGCCTGCAGGAGAGAGCCTGCTCGATTCTAAAAGCCTGTGAATGAATGAAGGAATGAATAAATGAATATGAATGACAGATCTACCATAGAATATAACCCACCAGCCACTGGAATGAAGCTAGAAAAGAGACGGACTACAGCACCCATGACCATCTGGACATTTGGACCACGAATGGCAGCACAGTCTTGGGTGTTTGGACATGTTGGTGATGGGATTCTCTAATGAAGAAGAGAATTTCATCGAAAAGGGCAACGGGAATTTTGTCCTCATTAGCTTGAATTTGAATGTGGCCAATAGAGACGGCATGCAGAAATCAAAGAGTTGCAGCATCTGACTGTTTGTGGAGACTTCAGCACCAGTGGACCATTTAACGTGGGGACTTTTGACTGAAATCAACACATATCAAGCGAATGCCTATCCCCCCCGAAGAAGTTTTAAAAGATATCAACTCAAATGAATCTAGATTTCTAAAGGCGAAGAAGGAAAAAGAGGATGAAAAAGGACCTTTTTTCTTTTTTGTTTGTTTCTGAAAGTTTTAGATATGAGTTCTGTGAGTTTCAAACGTCCATTAGCCTGCCATATGGCGCCTGCTCGCTCCTTTGTCTGCCCTCGGTCTGCGCTTTGTGAAACCAGTGGCATAGAAGAGTAATGGTGACTGTTTTTGTTTTGTTTTAGACTTGTGTCTATTTGGAAAAAAAAATAAGGTAAAGAAAAGCCAGCTTCAGTTCGTAGCCGCCCTGTAGAGCTCTTAACGCCATTTTTAGACTTTCTTTAGCATTGTGTTGGACTCCACAGTCTTAACTGTTACTTCAGTCCTTTTCTATTTTGGCACATTTTCCATTACAGATTATCAGTCTTTACAGAGAGTAGATGAAAGTTAAAGTAAGATGGAAGACAGAAAATCAGAGGTTTATCTAAATCTAACATGCTGTTATGGAGTCGTGCTTTAGATTCAGTATTCTAGGGTTTGTCTTTGGTATATATCTATATTTTTTTGCTTTTCAGACTGTATGATGCCCAAATGATGGACAGACACTGTGTGAACAAAATGTCAGTGATTGTTTTATTGCAACCTATGGATTGCCAAAGAGCTGTGTATGTGCGCAGGGGGTCTGAGAGGCCGGGTGGAGAGCAGACTGAGAGTGATAAATCATCCTGCCTTTTATCCACTGCTCTCAGCGTCACCCCCTGAATGAAGGACGCTCAAAAAAAAAAGAAAGAAAAACAAAAGACAGAGGAGGAGGAGGAATGACTAAAGGAGGAGAACGGAAATCGTACCGTCGACTTTCTTGGACACACAATCGAGCCTTAAGCTAACTACAGTATACGCTGTATCGGAGGACAGCCATCGAGGAGGGCCAGTGCTGCTGGAGAGACTGATGAAGAGGAGGAGACACACATGCACACACACACACACACACACAGAAAGAGAGACAGACAGGGAGGAAGAGAGAAATATGGTGGTTTTGTTTACATGCAAGAGAAGTCTGAACGTTTGTACTCAGATTATCAAAAGCCTAGTGAGCTTACTGGTCCTACAAAAATATTTAAGTTGCATGTGATTATTTTTGCATGCATTGTGCAACAGTTTCTCCCAAAAATTGACCCTCCCAAAGTCCTGCCACTTGTTGCTTCATGCTCCAATAACAGTTGATCAACCGCGATACCCAGTCACCATTCACTTTCCTGTTTCCTGCACCTAAAAATGCTTATATGCAAGACTCACCTACGTTAAAAACATTGTAGATGGTTAAAAGCTAAATGTTAGCTAACAAGGTAGCTAATCTACACCAATCATTAGATTGCTAGTTACATCTCAAGTTAGCTGATAGAGCTCAACAGTGAGAATCGTAGCTTATATGTTGCTGTGGAAACCACAGGTTAATGAGATATCAAACGTGTTAAGAAAGATTATTTTTATTGGCAGTGTCATAGAAAAGTACTGCATTACCCACAATCCTAAAGTACAACAGTGAGATAGAGGTCGAGCTCACTTTTAACATGAGTTGAGGTTTACTGCGCAGCAAACAGGTAGTTCCACCAGCAGGCTGGCTGGCTATGTAGCTAACATTAGCTAAAATTAGTCGTACTAATAATATCTTGCCAATGTTAATACTGTAATAATGACAAAAGTTAAATTTAAAAAGAAGTGCCATCACTGGCAGTGGTTTATGGGATGAGTAGTTCCTTCACTCTTAAAATAATCATGTGCATAGTGTTGTACCTTTGCCTTTTTGACTTTTGCCAGTCTTTTTTTTCTCCAAATGAAATATGATATATAATACAATTTTCCTCGTAGTTGGTTGGTTTGGTTCCAGGCTTAAAACTCTTTACATGAGGATTTTCAGAAATGTTAACGGAGTGAACAAATGGATAATTAACTTCTGGAACCGCAGTCGTAAAAAAGTGTGCGGTCACTGTTGAGCTCTGTGTTAGCTAAATGCTAGCTAACTACCTAGCTAATCTACACCAAACTACACCAACCCAACACATAGCACATCTAATTACAAGAAACAGAAAAGTAAAATGTTGACTGAGGTTCTGCCAGGTATCAGTCTTGCTAAGCTGTTATTGGTGCACAAAGAAAAAAGGGGTGGGGCTTAAGATATGCAGCCATTTAGCTTCAGATAAATACATTTTGGTAGAACTTAAAGGCACTCTGTTGAGTTTTTACCACAGTATGGAGTGTTTTCCCATTTTGTTTGTATCTGATGCACACACACAAGAAGAAGAAAACTGCAAGCCAACAAATACTGATGTAAACAATACAGAACAAAAACTCCACAGAGTACCTTTAACACCTTACAGAATGTGTTTTTTTAAATCAACATATCGTATATAACAAAATGCTCATGTTAAACATATCTGAAACTTTTCTCCCACAATTCTCACTTGTGGCAACTAAAGCATCACTTGAGCTTATATGGTTATGTTTCAACAACTAAAAGCAATTCATAAAGGTTGTGATCCTTGTTTTAAAAAATGAAGAAGTTGTGTCAAACAAACATGAACACAATATAGACTATAGAAAAGCTGCATATGAGTGGAAATCATGGGAGACTGTTGCATTATGGGCTATATTTTTATGGCAACAGATCAGCATATAACTGCATTTATCAACATTTTTTGTTTTTGTTCTTGAAGTAAACTATCTGTAGTTAAAGGGACAGTTCACCAGAAAATCTAAAATACATATTTCTCCTCTAACCCGTGTGCATCCAGATTGTTGCTGAGTTTTGGAAATATCAGCCATAGAGATGTCTGCCATCTCATGAGTATAATGGAAAGATGGATTTGAAAAGCCCGACAGCGGTGTCTCTTTCCAGAAATAATGACCAGGAACTACTTTATTTCCAGAAAAAGTAGTAAAAGAGAGAAAGAGATAAGATATGTAATTTTGATTTGGGGTAAACTGTCCCTTTAAAGATGCTACTTTGGTGTCTTGCAGACTTGTTCAAACTGTGGTCGGGAACATTTAATTAACTTGTCAACATACTTAATCAAAATCTATGAAAGATTTATATAGAAAGGTTCCATATAAACAGTCAGAATAAGGCCGGTCGGCAGGTGATTCTCTGCATGTAAACACATCCAATGAGATGCTGACAGATGAGGAGGGCAGACAGCCAAAATGAAACCTAAAGTGAGGCTGTCAGCAGGACAGGTGGACGATGAGACACAGAGAGACTGATAAAAAGCAAAGAGACAACATAACAAAAGGCAGACTGGGAGGGAAAGTCAGCGACCCAGACAGAAATCTTAAAAAATGTAATTGGAGGTTCAGACGCTGTCCTCTCCCCCATCTGCCTTTGTGTTTTTCTTTTCTCACTCTGCTCGGCCGCAGCAGATGAAGGTCAATCCCAGAAAGTCCTCTTTGTTATTCTGTGAATCTGTCAAATATCCGGGTCAAGTTGTCGTCTTCTGCGGGGTAAATTGAAAGAAAAAAAGAGAGGAAGGAAAGTGTGGAGGTGGGAGGGGGGTAACACTTGTTGTATCTCTGCCTGGAGCCTCGATTCTCTCTTTTTGTCTTTCTCTCTCATCTCTCTCTGATCGAGGGCATGTATGGATGTAACCAGGAGGCCTGCTGAGATGAAACAAACAAAGAAAATAAGGGAATTACAAAAAGGTGTGTAAAGACGGTCAGAGACGGAGAGATGGAGGGAGTGAACAATGAGGAGAGAGATGGAGGGTTTTCTGTCCATCTGACTGTCATTGGACTGTTTTCCAAGTGCCTTGGAGCTCTTTTATTATGTCTCTCTATCTCTCTCTCTCTCTCTCTCTTTCTTCCTCTCTCACACAAACACACAATCACACAGAAACACACACACATACACACATCTCACCTATCGTCTCTCTCTCCTGATTGACTTAAACTCTTTCCTTCTGGAAGTCCAGATAGTATTACCTCTTCTGTCTCGATGGATACACACATTTACACACACATACACACACTGACAAATGCATACTACATTAAGACACACACACACACACACACACACACACACACACACACACACACACACACACCTACGGCACTGGCCAGATAACTCAAACTGTTGTTTGTAGACTTTGTACAGAAAAATTTCTTTTTTAATGTTATTATTATTATTATTTAATAAAGGCTAAATAACAAGTGATTTGGTTCTTGGTGTTTGTAGTTTTGAGGGTGAAAGTTTGTGCGTGCTTTTCATATGAATGTTTATTATCTCTGCCAGGTGTAAGCTTTGAGGGAATTTCTTCAAACTTTGCACAAATGTCCACGTGGACTCAGGAATGAATCGCTCAGATTTTGATGGTCAAAGGTGGCTGCAACCTCATGAAAGACATAACTCAAGAATTAATTTGCTAATTATGACAAAATTTCACACAAATGTCTAATAGGATACTAGCAGTGCTGGAAAGTAACTACTTATATGCAAATACATGTATTCTGAAAAAATGTAATTAAATTTCTTTTACTAATCAACATGTTGGTGATGACAAAGAGGATACATCCAAATGTTTTTTTTTCTTGTTGCCTGGATGAGATCTGCCTCTGACTTCTTCTAGTTTGTCTATTTAAAGGGATAGTTCACCCAAAAATGAAAATTCAGTCATTACCTACTCACTGTCATGTCAATTGAAGGTCCAGTTTAGTTTTTTAGTCCACAAAACATTTCTGGACAGAAAAATAGTGTTGCAGAATCTCCTAAACAATGGAAGTGAATGGTGACCAGTTTTCAAATGTTAAAAAACAACAGAATAAAAACATAAAATGCCTCCATACTGCTCATCTGGTGTAATCCAAGTCTCCTAAAGTTCCAACATGCCAAGTTGACTGAAGAAATGTCATAAGAAATGTGATTTTTTTTTTTTACCACGACATTGTGTTTCTTTCTCATAGCACTCTTCATTACTGTCTTTGTCTTTCATACGTTCAGGACGACAGGTTTAAACATGCAGTGCCCGAAACAGGTTGTGATAACAAAAAATACAAATCTACAGATTTGTCATAAATCAAAAGACGTACGGAAATGTTGTGATCCCAGGAGGAAACGAGGACAGAGTAACGAAAAACAATAGTCTTCTGGGAAAATCAAGAGGCTCGGGAAGTGTGCATCTAGCACTATTTTTAGGTCAATTTTTCACCTGGACCAGCACTTTGGTTTATGACCAAATAGCCTCAAAAACAACAACATACCTATCAGCCTCAGCTGTACTTTGTGTTTAGTGCTAATTAGCTTATGTTAGCATGCTAAGATGCTAAACAGATGATAGTGTCTGTCTGTTACATGCCACAGCTGTGATCTCCTGTGCCCAGGTTCTGCCCCTCCCCCTCCTTGCAGACTGCAGTGATTGGCATCAGGTGCAGCTGCTCTGCAATCAGGACCTGACCCTGCTTAAAAGCCTGGAGAGTGCAGCCGATCAGGGCCAGTGGGCCATTTGGTGGACAGAAGTCCACATGTCTGCTAGTCTGTAGCCTAATCCTAATCCTGCAGCAGCAGGTTAGACTACTTGTGGCAGTCGCTGAAAGTGCTTCGCTAGCACTTTCAGCTAGTGAAGTCACTTGTCTTTGTGTTTCACGTGCTTTGTTTACCTCCATGGTTGGCGAGGGCATTTGTTTGGGCGCCCCCATGTGCTTTGCTAGTCCTGCCAGCTAGCAAAGGCACTCGTTGTTTTCTGTGCTTGTGTTCTTGTTAGCCTCCCTGGCTAGCATGGACACTTGTTGTCTTTTGTGTGTGCATTTGTTGTTTAATTTAGTAGGTTAACATGTTTTTATTTAATTAGTTAACTTAATTTTGCACATTTGTTAAGAAAAGACCTTTTGTTTACATCTTTGTCTCAGTTCTCCTTTCTTCCTTTTTTTCCGGGGAAAATTTATTTAATGTTGCACCCCTCATCCCCTAGCCCAACTTGGGGTCGTAACATTTTGGGGGTTCGTCCAGGATATGAACCCGGGACCTCTCGCATATAGAGGATGTTCAAATTCAAAACTAAACCATAAACTCATTTTTTAAATAAAATCCCCAAGTAATGAGCCGGGCCCTTATTTAACTTTGTTTTGGCCTTCCCCTTCTTTCTTCCCGCTCTGCTTTTCTCTTTTATTTTCACTTTTTTTCGTCTGTCTCAGGGGCGTTCTGGCATTTGTGCCCATGAGAGGCCGAAGCATCGAGGATCAAAGATTGTCTTCGTTTAATCGAGCCGTGAAAGCTTCCTCCTAATTAACACGTATCCATGAAAACACACAAACCAAAGCACCCGGCCTCCAGATTAGCTGCAAGATCACAAAGAGGAAATTTGTCGCCCACTCAACTCATTTATCTTAAAAGTAAGAAAGTGAGAGTAATGATGGAACAAAAATGATAACATTTTGGGATAACTAACTCACTGTAGGACAGGACACACACTGTGACACACATTATGAGTGTATGTTTGGGTGTGCGCATTATGAATGAACATATTTCAGTGAGTTTTTTTCTTTCCAAAGGTCCAAATATCCTCACCACAGACTGCTCCACATCCCTGACCATCTGCCCCACTTTACTTCTTAATTGGCTGTAACTGTATACAGTACAATGCTAATTTGGTTTGGCCCTCTAATTAGCTTAGAGAGCCCTTATCAGTGATTTGTCTGCATCAGCATTTCTTCACCTCTTTCTTCTTCTTTTTCTCATCACTCCTGCCCTCATTTATTCTTCATCTCTCTGTTACTCCCATCCTCAGGAGACTGACCCGATTCTCACGCTTCCTCTGACATAAAAACACACAACTGTACACACAGATGTGAACAGAAGCATCAAAGTGTCTGCACGCACTCTGACTGCATGCTGTTTAAGGGTGAAGGAGTCTCAGCCTACTTAAAGCTCATACTGGTGCCTCAACAGATAAATGAGGCAGGATCTGGAACGATGAGATCTGGAGCATCAACAAGGTGCAACAGTTAATGTTCAGACATTAAATATGTCTTCATATTCATATATTACAGAGTAATAAGAGGCAGTGATTTTCATTAGACAACAGACTACCTGCACTAAGCTTTTACTTAATTATGATATTTTGTTGTATTTAGTTTACCATCTTTTATCTCACTCTTCCAATCTGGTATAGTTTTTTTTAGTCCACAAACTCTGCTGGAGTTTCACAGGAAAACAGCACTGCAGAATCTCCCAAACAGTGGAAGTGAATGGTGACCAGTTTTCAAACGTTTAAAAAAAACCCAACAGAATAAAAACATAAAATGTCTCTATACTGCCAAACATGCCAAGTTGACTAAAGAAATGTTATTTACACCATGTTTTTAGTCTGAATCCTCACTGTAGATCTTTAAGGTGGAGCCATGTTTTCATGCACATGCACGCTGGTCACCGCTCACTTCCACTGTTTGGGAGATTCTGCAATGCTGTTTTTCTGTGGAACTCCAGCAGAGTTTTGCAGACTAACAAAATATACCCAACCCTCAATCAGCATGAGGGTGGGTAGATAATGATTGGATTTAAATTTTTCGATGAACTATCCCTTTAAGAGTTACAAGACTTACACCTTTATACATATTTAACGTCTTATACGACTAATGTTACCAGTTTTTTACCAATGTTAAAAACTTTTTGGTTTATGGTGAGTTTTTACCTGAGATTTTCCTGCGACCGACCAGCACCTGATACCTTACTGGCTGTGCAGAAAGAATTCTGTTTACAGATAAATAAATTCATTTGAGAGAGTTTTGTCGAAGGCAGTGGTTTTCAAACTAGGGTCTGGGGACTAACAGGGGTCCTTGAGTAGATGATAGGTGGTCCCCAGCCAAATGTAACTTTAATGACATTTTTTGGGAGGTGGAACAACATGGAAAACTATAAGGTTGTCTGTTTGTGAAGACCTTTTTATCACCAAACCTAATACTAGAAAATGGTTGCACTTTATTTTATAGTACCCCAGTAAGACGTAACAAGCTGTACTTCAATCAGATTAAACAAAAACTGCTACTTCCTCATTTAAAAGCAATATTTAACCCAGATCTAGAGGAATATTTTGTCTATGAGAGACTGTGCAGACTTACTGTGGACACTTTACAGTACAGTTCTGTTGCTCATCAATCATAGAACACAAGGATTAATTTCTCAGAACATTCATAGAAACAAACTTAGTTTCCTCATTTAATCTCTGTGTGTTCAGTGTAAAAATCCCTTTCAGCTTTCTGTGTAACACTTTGTTCACAATGTCTCTTCCTCTTGACATGGAGGTGAGGAAAACCTTACAATAATCCAGAATATCAGGGTTGAGGCAGATCAGTGATTTGCATCAACATAATGACGTGCCGTCACATACCCAAGAAACTATAGCGTGAAAAGCAGCCGTACGTTTTTACCTCTTCTCCAGATGCTGAATGCAGTTTGACACAGGCTCATACAAACTCAAGCAGTGTGAATGAGTCTGAACATGCAAACACACACTTCAGACAGGTCTCTTGTGGTTGGCCTTTGCTGAGAGTGTAACCTACTAACACAGATTTTAACTCTGCTTACAGCAGCACAAATCACTCACAGCATACACACACAAAAACACACGAACACACACATATAATGAAGTGTTCAACATTAATATTTGAGGAATTTATCAGCTTTGTTTGGGGAAATGTTAATAATCTATTAATTTAGTACTTTTAAATGTCTTTTAGACTAATTGGCACTTTAGATTTGATATTTTAAGTAAGAGAAAATATTTTTTAAGAAAAACAACCACATTATAAAGCAAAATCCCATTGATCATCTTCAGCTTGATAAGTTTAGAAGTTATGTGGGTGAAGCCCTGCAAACATTACCGAACTGTTATATCACTCCTCCTCTCTCAGCCTCCCTTATTTTCCATTCCTGCCTCCCTGTCTTTTATAACACACACAGCTCCCACATAAACCAACAGGCATTCCCCTTATAAATGTGGTAAATCTGGTTCTTATTGGACAGCAGTAATACTTGTGTACTGCACAGAAAAGGCAACGGAAAGCTGCTGGCTACACGGCCTACTTGTTGTTATATTAACCACTGAGATACTCTATTATGAACCATCACTCCTAATATAATGTCAGCCACAAATATTAAATTTGCATAATGCATAACAACCCTAGTAAAATCTAATCAATAAAAACTCAAAATTTGCATTAAATACTTGAGCTCTGGGCCTCACTGAGGTTCCACGTGTCCTGAGGAATGAATTTTGTGTGCTCACATTTGTTTGTGTGCGTAAACCCACACTGTCAGGTTTTCACAAAAGCCCAGCTGATTTGGTTATCTGCATTATTTCCACCTAGTTGGCAAAGTTGATAAAAACATAACACCTCCAGCTCAGACAGAAACTAGTAACTGGAGCCAAATTACATGAACAGCACAATTCCTTATCCTCTTTCCTTCCCTCCTCAAAGCGTTTGGATTATTTGATGCAGGGTTGCATCGATAGTCAGCTCATTACCGACAGGAGATGTCAGTTGGTACGTCCCCAGTTCACAGAAGCAGAGAGGAGCATCAGCTATGATACAGGAATAATTTGATTTTTGACATTTAAAGAAGGAAAATAAAATAAGTGCACTGCAACAGCAACTGCGATTTAAGACTTTTAATTTTACTGTCAGTTTTCATGAAAAAATACTGAATAATTCTCCCTTGTGGTGTGAACTCCTTTAAAATTTTCCATAAAAAACATGAATTCTTCTTTTCAGAAAGTCTGGTTTGGTGTTTCAGGTTGGAGACCAGACTTTTAAAGTCATAGGGTGTATGCATGCTGTACTGTGTCAGTCAGAAACAGGTTGTGATAATGAAAAGGAAATTTTGGTATACACTATATTTAGAATATTTACTAGGCTGTCAGACAAGCTTTGCCATTGAGAAACCACTGTTCTATAAGCCAAAATTGCTGTCTTCAAACCAACCAAACTCCATAGACAAAATCATGAATTTTACTTCACAGAACACAGGAGTGGCTCATCTACCACTGACTCAGTTGGTTAGTTTGTGTGTGTTATTGTGTGACTCCAGTGTTTTAAAAGGTTAATAGAAGTCACACAATAACACAAACAAACTAACAGGGCAACACAGCAGACCAGTAAGTCCTATGTTATTTGGCAGTAAAATTACTGATTTTGTCTATGCAGTTTGGTGGGTTTGGAGCAAGAGACATTTGGCTTACATAATGGCAGTTTCCCGTTGGTAAAGGGTGTGATGGCAAAGTAAATTGGTAAAAATATTTAAAATATCATATACAGTTAAACTGATATTGATTCTTTAATAGGTAGACCATATTAAGTGGCTAAAATATGTTTTGTTCCTGATCCTGTCCACAGCATTTCTCCTCTTTGCTTCTCCCAACTCCTGGTGATCTACTGTAGGCAGTACACTGGCTGTTGAATTAATCATCCGAATTGTCCCTTTAATTTGCTTATTTGCATTTTATTCCCTCATACATCCAGGCCTCCAAATTATTTTCATCCAGTGAAATAATTATTTGTGTAGCAAATAATTTGGTCAAATATTTAATTAATATTTCTTAGTCTTTCACTCTTTCATCTTTGCACCTGTTCCTCACTTCCCTGTTCTTTCTCTGCTCCAGCTAATTCCCTTTAATTGATAAACTTTAATTATTTGATTATCATTTTGAGCGTACACAGCAGCAACGATATCAGCAGCGAGAAAGGGGAGCATTTTTAAAATAATGAGCTACAAATTCAATTTGCATGCTGCATGCAGCCTCTTACTGAATCTTATTTTTCAATTTGTAGAAAACATAAAGTAAGATAAGTGCAAAACGTCTCCTTTACTGACTGTTTAAAATCCATTACATGTTTTGTTTCTTTTATCTTGCACCACCTGGGTGGGCGTCTGGCTGAGAGAGCTGTTCATGGTCTTGGCAGCTTCCAGCACCCTGCTCTCCTAATGTCCCGAACTCACTGGCTGCATGCTGCTAAATCAAATTACATTTCATCAGACAAAAGCTTTTTTTTTTCTCACTACACCAGTACAAATAAGATTGTTGTAAATCTAATCACAGTATAAGCTTTATTGCTTTCTCATTTCTGGGTTTTCATTTGTTTGGCTGTTTGCCAGGTGCTGGCAACTGTCCCTGAATTTTCGCCAAATAGAAAAGTTACACTAAAGCTGCAAAGCTCACCTGAAAAACTTTGTTTTGTATAATTAATGTTTTATTTGCATGCTTCACTCCCCTGCCTCTGTTTTCTGATTTCATCTTTTATTGTCTCCTCTTCTTTTTTCATTCCCTCCATTAATCCCTCACTTTGTTCAATATTTCTTCTTCTTCTCTCACTGTAAATCATCAGAAACATCTCATCTTCCCTCTCTCATTCCTCCATTCCTCGCCTCGCTTATGAAACATTTTATCATCAGCGTCTTCCTTGCCTGCTTCTCTCCGTTTTATTGTTTTTCATCCCTCTTGTTCATTTGTAAAACATTTCATCAGTCACCGGCGCTGAGAGCACATTCTGTTATGATGATATCAGTCTTTCCGTTCAGTAGCCTTTGGCTTATCTAAAACGGCTGCTCGGCCACAAACACTTGTGCTTTTAGAGGTGGCTGTTGACATTAAGACACTTCAGCTATCCAAGGCTGCGGTTTTTCCCCCCTCGCTGGATTGTGTGTGTGTGTGTGTGTGTGTGTGTGTGTGTGTGTGTGTGTGTGTGTGTGTGTGTGTGTGTGTGTGTGTGTGTTGAGTTATGAAGATCCAGCCACAGAGTGAAAACCTTCCAGTAAGCTCTACACTCACACACACTCTCTTTACACTGTTATGTGAGTTGCATAAACACAAGAGAGCCACACAAACACAAAAAACATACACAGCATACACTGTAAAAAAAAAAAAAAAAAAAGTCATACAGGAATTTAGTGAAATCAACTAATCTTTTCTTATTAAGTCACAAGTTTTGCTCATGCAGGAACATGCAACACCCAAGACTGAAGTTAATCTATGGCTACACTGTCACTGACACGTCAAGAAATAATGGAAAAAGTGCATCGCCTATGGTGAAGTCTTTAAATGTCTTGTTTTGTTAGTCTAAAACCCAGAGATATTCAGTTTAATAAGATAATAAATGAAGAAAATCTTCAAATCTTAATATTTAAAAAACTGAAAACAACATTTTCTGCCATGTTGCATGAAAATATATTACATTAAATAATACTTTTATAGATGTAGTTTATAGAAAATCAAATTAGTTTGTAATGTTTAGCAGTGTCACTGAAGAGCTGTTGATACAGCTTCATATCTTAATCTTATTGAGCATGTTTGAGCAAGTAAAACTGAATTAATATCACATTTATTTGTTTTAAATCATTACAAAAAGTTCAGTTAACTTAAATGTTTAAGGCAGCCCTGACACTAACTTTTTTAAATTAAAGCAAATAGTTTCTTTTTTACAGTGTACTGTACAGTAAACACCGGCATGTGTGCTGACTCTTTACCCTATAAATAACAACAATGGACCTCAACAGGGCCTCCAAGGGAGTCACAGAGTGGTGTGCCACAAAGCCAATGCTTTCATCTGGGTAGGTGGCACAACTGTGTGTGTGTGTGTGTGTGTGTGTGTGTGTGTGTGTGTGTGTGTGTGTGTGTGTGTGTGTGTGTTTTGCAGGGGTTGTTGCTGGCATCAGCAGCAGAATGCCTGTGTTTTGTACTCCCTGTCCTCACCCACACAGCCAACTTTACCTTGCTGCAGAGGCTCATGCCCACACATACCTGTCAATATGTGTTGGATCAAACCCACTCTGCCCACTGAGCAACCTCTCACTCTGTGAGCTGTTCACTGTTACATGAAAAATCACACTTCAAATATTTTTAAAAAATGACTAACAGTATCAGCAGTGTGTTCGGGGCAAGCAGAGCCCCAGTGGGAGTTCAGCCTCCTGTCTGTCAGAGCAAATTTTCACCTGGCATCACCTGCATGAATTTGACCACTGGACCATTTTGTGCTTTCTGTGTTTATTTTACCCAAACAGCTAATTATTAACTGTGCAGACATTAGCTGCAAGCTGGCTAGCATCAGACGCACCGACCTTGTCTGTGGGAGTGCACCTGAACTCCAAACTCAACAGAAACTTTAGTTGTTTCTGTTCGTTCCCTCCGGTCTCTCTGTTTCCCTCTCATCGCTGTACTTCTCTGAAGAAGACTGATAAACCCCCAGAATATGTGCAGGTTTTGCTTAAGTTGAAAATATTTTGAAATGGCATGATGAATCTTTTGCCCCTTTTGCACTGGACAAAAACCCACTGGCTTTTGCTCAGCTCCGATCAGCAGTGTGAGCTACTTTTCTGTGCACTCTTGCACACTTTTGCACTGCACTCCCTAATGCAGATGAAATAAACCTGCACTGTTACCAAAACCTGACAAGCTCTGAGAGGATAATTTAACCAGAAGACATCTAACAAAAGGTCACACGTGGAGGCCGCTTATTTTCGGAGCCGCGGTCGAGGCCGTAGATTCCTACTTGCACAAACCTCAGTCAGATAAAGCATCAGTGAGTCAGGCAGACTAGACAAACATATTTAACAAAGCAAGCCCTCTGTCCCTGCACTCTCTCTGCTACTACAGGATGGAGAGAGGGGACAGCAGGTTAACGAGGCGGATGTATTTTGGACATTTTCCTAACGAGGTGGATGGCATCCCCATACAAATCACCAACTAGTGATACTGATCCATTTTTCTTTTTCTGGTGTGGCTGCAATACACTTCTGTAAAAAAAAAAGAAAAGAAAAGATTGATGATATAAATGAAAGTTTAAGTGGGAGACTCTGATGTGACCAGAGAGAGTCATTCACTAGAGAGGTCTTATCACTCTCGTTCTCTCACAGATGATCTTTGGCCAGGAACAGACACCGGCTTACAGACAGCACACTTACTAAACATTAGCCAAGTTTCATTTTGGCAGGTTACCTTAAGCATTAACGGTAAGTAGATACAGCTAATATAATCTGCCAGCTGGGACATTTCTGCCTGCAAAAGTGACAGTCAGGTGTGTCTAAAAATGAAAAACCTGCTGTCTCCATAACTGTTATGTACATTATCCTTTGCGAGTAAAAGAAGAGGAACCATTTTCTTTCCTATATAACATAATTTATATCTCTCTAACATTATTTTGGGCTTTCTTCCGTGTGCAAATTAGGCAAAAGCTTACAAATTCAAATGCAAATGTAAATGTAGTGTCATGAGCCAAAGAAGACGGAGAAATACTCTCATATAATGACTCCAATTTTTAAGAGCTTCCTGCTGCCATAAAGAAGCAAAGCTCCTTCCAGTGTGCCTCATGGGACCTTAAAAAAAGAGAAAGACAAATGATTTTTGGTTCTTGTTTGAATTGTGCTGCAAAATACACAAGATGTCAATTTAAAAGATAATTTTACAAGTCAGTTAAGTCACTGTTTGATATTAGTTTGTTTAGCTTTGCGTGAAACTGCAGCATCTCTCATCTCTTGGAATATATGTAAGTAACACCAATATCGCTGCCCCTAAAGTTATCTTACCTGAACAGTTTTGTCAGTGACTCCTGGTCCTTTTATCATCCAGGAAGAGAAAGAACAAGTAAGGCCCATATCTGTGTGTCTACATCCCAGTACGGGTAATTTACATATGCACCGTGTAGGCAGGGTTTGAAATATAAAATATGAGTAACTGTATTCGGTTAAACTAAAAGAAAATAGTGGTGGCTACAGACAGGTTGTGTATTTTCTTTTTTGGCTGAAAATGGCTCTTCAGACAGTAAAGGTTGCTGATCGCCGCATTAAGGTTACAGTTTAAATTGGTGGAATTCTCAGTAGTCACTATTTTTAAAAATTTAACTTGAAGGGATTACTTTTTTCTTTTGTTTTTTTCAGCAAAAATTCACGTGAAGCCTGCATTTCCCATAAACAGACTTTTTTTTTTTTTTTTAATGTGAAACAATTTGTGCGCAGGCAGTGCACCTGACACACACCACACCTGAGGAGATGCACAGCCAGGATGCTGTCAGGAAAGAAATATGAAGCAAGCATTCATAACTATTCAGAGTGACTCAGGCAATGGGCTCAATAAGACAATTTTGAAGTCCTCCAAATGTAATTTAAAGTATTTAAAATACATTACATAACTTGAGTAATGTAATGGAGTACATAACAAATTACATTTCATAGCATGTATTCAGTAAACTGTAATGGACTACATTTTGAAAGTAAGATTCCACTGGGTGTATAAAGAAAGCTGAGGCCTGAATATTATGCCAGAAGAATTCAAAGCAGTGAATATGAATCAAGTTGGACAATTTTTGCAGTCAGTATAATTATGGAACATTAGCTCTTTAAAACTCGTCCCTGATGAACTCTTAAATGCATTGTGATCAATTTGAATACGAGGCAGATGTTCTTGAAAAGGTGACAGTTTGCTGTAATAGTTCCTTTGTTCTCTTTGTAACATTTTACAGGAATTCTTTGGAGGGAAAAGGAGGCTTCTGGTGGTTCTGTGATATTTTGCATGAAAAATGTCACATAATGAAACCAAAGAAGAAATAAGTAATGGTGTAAGCCAGGTCTGTCATCATGAGGTTTCTAATAATGCCTCTCTTTCTTTTCCTGTGTGTGTTGCACTCTTTACCTCTCCAAGGGATGAAAGACCTCTATCATTAATTTTCTAATAATGCCCCCATGGCTTCACATGTGAACAGAGCCCCGACACATCAATCACAGCTCAGTGTGCGAGTGTGTGTGTGTGTGTGCAGGGCTGTTATTTGTGGTTATTTGTGTGGTTTCCTGCGTGTGTGTCTGGGGGTGATTCTGTGTTTCACCATGCTGTGCATTCACCAGCAGCTCGGGGCAGTGTGTGCTTATTGGATTGGTGACAGACTGGTGTATTATTCATCACCTGATGGAGAGTGACAGATGACTTCCTTTATGACTCCATGCATGTGTATCGACCAGTGGTGGAGGAAGTATTCAGATCCTTTACTTAAGTACAAATACCACACTGTACAAAAAATACTCTCTCTTACATGTAAAAGTCCTGCATTGAACATGTGATTTTAGTAAATGTACATCGCTGAGTATCGTTTAAAAAATGAACATCGTTACCAACACCAACACTTCTGGTACCCAGATCTATTGTTGTGAGCAATGTGACTGTTATACTCATATAACATTATTTTATTATTATTCGTGCATAATGTAAAAGCAGGACTTTATTGTTGTAGTTGGTTGAGGCAGAGCTCATTTTGAACTGTTTTGTACATGACTGCAACTGATGATTATTTTTATTATGGATTAACCTGTTGATTATTTTGTCCATTAATCAAGTTGGTTGATTGATTTGTAAAAAAAATAAGTAATAATAATAAATCCATAATAATGATCTGAACATATTAAGACATGTAATCAAATTTCCCCAAAGCGGAAAGTGACACTTTCTCAATGTTTATTTTGTCCAACCAACAGTGCAAAGTCAATTTAAAAAAGGAGAAGGACAAAAAAGAAAATGATCTTTCACTCTTGTGACTCTGAGACCATGAATGTTTTTGCATGAACTATTATTAAAATAGTTACCAATTATTCATTCATGTCCGGGTAGAGGGCTGGAGCCTTTCCCAGCAGACACTGGGCGAGAAGCAGGGTTACACCCTGGACAAGTGGTCAGTTCATCACATTCACTCACACTCACATTCACAAGTATGGAATATTTAGTCACCAATTAACCTATTAAACTGCATGTTTTTGGACTGTAGGAGAACACCTGGAAAGAACCCACACAGACACGAGGAGAACATGCAGACTCTGCACAGAAAGCTCCTGCTCCAGCTGGCAGGGAGATTTGAACTCAGATCCTTCTTGCAGCAGCAGTGCACCACTGTGCAACCAGCTACCAATTCATTTTCTACTGTCAACTGACTAACTGATTTGTTGTTTCAGCTGTACATTTTTACATTTATGTGCAAAAATCTTACTTTATAAAGTTACGGGTAACTTGTGGTGCGATGCTGTCAGTGACCGTTAGCTTATGTATCTTATCTTAATCAGTAAGGACAGCCACTTCCTGAAGTCAGCCTGCTACATCTGGCTAACCATCAAATAGGTGCTCATTTTAATGTGTGGACATGATGCACATCTGTTACGTGTGGCGTGCTGTGCTCTCTCCTTGCCAGCCGTGCTTTACATAAGAACTTCTATTCTGATTTACACTTTTACTCCACAACATTTAGAAACAAACATTAATAGTTTGTTATTAGATTAAAACACATCATGTCTGTTTTCTGTTAACATAATGAGGGAACATTATTAACATATCTGACGTGTTTATTTTGTCTTGGCAAAATGTTCACTCTCAAAAAAAAGTCTGTTTTCCCTCTAATGCACCCTCATAGCAACTAAAACATGATTAACATTCTTATGGTTATATTTAGGCACTCGTCGTCTAGGTGAAATACCTAAAAAGGCAAAAGTGACTTGAAGCATGAGTCATGACACATTTTTGTTAGTAACATTTAACCAAAACCCTGACATTTCCCTAACAAAGTGCTTTTACTGCCAAAACCTAATCACACTCAGGACTCAGAGTACTTATACTATTGATGCTAAACTATATTTGCTGATAAAGCCAGTTTTGAATGCAGAACATTTAAAAGATCTAAATAGATTTTTTTTTCTGCTTCTGGCAAGAAATCACAGAATCAAAAAGACACAAAGAAGCTACAAAATACATTAACACAGTAAAAGACAGACAGAGAGAGAGATTAGGGGAGGTTCATCCATTTCCTGCTGAGTTAAGAGAAGGTTACTGGACCGCCAACACCTCCTGCACAGCATGACACGTGTGTGTGTGTGTGTGTGTGTGTGTGTGTGTGTGTGTGTGTGTGTGTGTGTGTGTGTGTGTGTGTGTGTAAGGTGCACACACATAGTTCCTTAAAGTGTGTTTGTAGGTCTGTGTGTGTGTTTGTGTGTCCTTCTCTGGTCTCCTCTCAGCATGCAGTTGTGAGTGACAGCTGGTGATTTTGAGCAACAACTGTTCAGACCTGAGGAACCCCAGTGTGCAGCTGTAAATAAAAGCTCATTCTGATTTAAACAGCAGCTCTCAACCAATTTGGCCCCCGCGCCTTCTGTCCTGCCTGTGACTCCACAGGCAGATGTTTTCAGAAAGAAAAGGTCTGACAAACCAACTGCACACACTACCTGCCAGCACACAATCAAAGTTAGCTGCTGCTTTATGAACATAGTGGAGCATTTCAGTTCAGATCAATCCATTTCAATGCAAATTTATCAATCCCACTAGGGGCAATTTGTTGGAGCATCTTGTTATACATAAAAAACACACAGTAACAAAGAACAAATCATGATGGCAGGGAGGTACTGTGGGATAAAATCTATAAATAATACTTAAACACAATAAAAAAAACAATGATAATGTTTTTAAAAAAAATAGCATTAAGTAGAGAAATTGCAAAGGGAATAAAAGATTCAGAATGGAGGTTAACTTTACAGGCAAGTAAAACAGAAAATCCTTGAGCATGAATGTGTCCAGAAGAAGCCAGGATATAAACCAGGATATATTTGCTTTTTGGAGGATTTGTTGGTTGCAAAAAGAACTTAAATCTGTTTGTTTCACTCCAAGATCATAGAATAGATTTTAACCTTTCTGTTTCTGTCTTTAATTGTGAGGCTCTGAAACCAGAAGCTTGAGCAAAAACTCTGTAAAAGACTGATGAAAACAGCAAAGGATGACTGGACTCACAGAGAAAGAATTTAGTTTATGAAGAAGATGGATTATCTGTCGCCCCTCTCTTCAGAAAAGCCTCAGTTTCCCCATCAAATGTAAGGTGGTCATCAAATACAGCACCCAAATATGTGTCAGAATGTATGATTAGGGCTGAAGTCACCCTTCTCCAAGGTGACTGAAACAACCAAGTACCAAGTCATGTTTAAGTTCAGCACCCAGATCTAAAAGAAGACTATTTGTTTTTGCTCCCAGCCAATAATACAAGCCTTCTTGGATTTAGTCCAGCGTATGATTGGTCCACTTCTGCAGTTACAGCTGGAATCTACATACAGTTTGTTGTCAGGCGCTGTAAATTTTCCAGAGTTTGCAGGTCACCATGCTGAGATGCCACCAAAAAGTTCAAAATCATGGCTTATGGATGCATATATGTAGAAGGATTATATCAGAAAACGTTTGGAATAAGGGTAACATGATAAAGCCTCTCATCAAGCATGGAGAAAACTTCAGGGTGAACAGCTGCACCGTGTAAAAACAGTAACAAATGTACTGGTATTTGTACTAGTGTTGTGATTTTTTTTAAACAATACCCAGCCCTATGTATGATGCACTCCTTGGCTGCATCCCTGTTATGTCTAAAATCAATAATTAGTCCCTTGATTTTCAATTTCTTGTGAAGGAATGTCATCACATTACAAAATAAAATTAGTGAGAACATCCCCATGGTCAGATTCAGTGCTTGGTTACATGAAAGCACTTCTTTTTGTAGCTTCTGCTTCGTCTTCGTGGGCAAACTGAAGCCAGGCGGAGCTTTACTACCACCTGTAAAAACATCTACCGGCTTGTTTATTCATTTCTGTTCAATTTCACTTAATTCAACATGAACATCCTTTTAATTCTACTTGCTTTTGTTGGCTCTCTGTTTCTTGGGGGGTTAGAAATTCACCATAATCTCTGACGACGATGGACTGACCTTCCCTCGTCCTACTGGCTGATAACACACAAATACGTTGATTTATATTTGATTCACTGTACCAAATTTCATGTCTCAATCCAGTGATAGTATAGTGGTATTTATATATAAAAATACATGCATGACTTATATCTGTATAATCTGATGTTCATGGTGGCCACTGTAGTCACCGCAGCTGCTTCCATGGGTGTCTGTGCTGCCATGTTCACAAGTTTGGTTGCCCTGCCTCTTCCACTGCGTAGACATGATGGCCAGCATTTAGGGCAAGAAAATGTCAAGTGTTCCACACTCAACTTTTTAGCAGTTTTGATTACAACATATTTGTACTCACAGTGTACTTTGTTTTGCCATGAATGTCAATGTGAACGCACCTATACTCTCAAAACAGGAAGAGTAAGTACAGAAGTATGCTGATTGAGACATGATATTAGTATGTTAGGTAAGTTAGCTAATAACTGACAATAATGCTCTCTAGTAACATTACAGAATGCTGAGCGTAACCATGGTAACTGGACAGTAACTGCCGTGAAAGCGTTAGTCTAAACACTAGACAGTCTTGTCCAGACAGTCTTAAGGTTTTATGCAACACTCCTAAGTGAAAACCTTAGCTTAGGGAAATATTTTGCTCAGGGGACAAACTTGAAACTTAAGGTGGTTTATGTAACTGGGCACTGAACCTGGGAGGAGGGACAGCAACTCAGGGTTACCACACAATTTAGCAGCTTAAGAACTTTGTAAGAGTTGGCTGGTGGAGACCAAAACTGAGCTAAAAGGAGAGTGAATATTGGGTTTGCATTCATCAGGTAGACAGAAACATGACTCCAGATGAAAGCTAATGTTGCTCTGGATGTGTAAATAGCCAACTGTTTGCTAACAGTCATCCTGAAAATGTGTTTTTTAAGTAAATGAATTCAGCCTCTGAGCACACAGGTATCGACTGTTTATAAAAACACGCACCCACATACAGTATAATTACCACAGGGAGGCTTGTCCAAAACTGCAGCAGTGTACCTGGAGAGTTGTTGGCTCATTATGTTGCACCTGACAACAATTAGACTGGATACATCCAACAGACCCACACACACACACACACACATGCACAGCCACATACATAACCCCAACAGGTAAACATACAAATACAAGCACAATAAAGAGTTCAACATGGAACAAAGATGGTGCAGTTCAGACATGGGGTATAAGGGGGGTTGTAGGGGGTAGAAATGACACTAAGAATGCACAGACTTACCTTCATTATGTGTTGGAGGGTTGCAAGCTTCTGTGGCTGCACATCTTGTCCCACGCAGTTCACTAATATAAAATTGTGCCACCAGCACGAGAGCGGCCAGTATGTTCCCAGAGGGTACAAATTATTCTTTTCGCTTTTACTCACTTTTACTTCCCTTTTACTGTGAAACATCAGAAGGGACTTGTTGAGCTTACTTTGTGCTGTGCTGTCAGCCTGGTCTTGCCAAAAGGTGTAAGAATAACACGCCAATGTTTGAAGTAATTTTACATGTTATCTCAACACCTTTTCTGCTTTTCGTGTGTCATTTCCTCACATTTAGTTTGGACAGACTGTGCAGACCACAGACCATATCGTAAGTGGATGCAGCTTTCAGGTTTGGAAAGTGAAGACAATGTGAAAGTGACTTAAAGCTGTATTCTTTTTAATGGCCAGCAGGGGACGACTCCACTGGAGGTCTGATCAGTATGTACTCTACTCATCACTTGATTTATGAGCTCAGCAAACAGTTTCCTAGTGGGTTTATGGTCTCAGTCTCTAGTTTCAAGTTTACTTCAATACTACATGATGTTCATTTTGTAAATTCTGGTTCCATTTAGAGTAAAATAGGGGATAAAGCATTGTATGATTTATTTAGGGTGGAGCCATTCTCAATCTCATTCCAGTGCAACCCAGAGGACTCACCAAACTCAGATCACATTGTCAGTGATGATCAAATATGGCTGCCGTTTTTCCCTATTGTAGGGACAAGCCAAAACCAAGGACCGCCCAAACCACAATATGTCACCTACCAGCTCTACACTGTTGTCAGCATATGATCTAGTTGCAAAAACAAAAATGGCGACCACGATAATGCCAAATTCGAGGTTATAAAATGTTAATTATGATAGGTACACACTTGATGCAGACTTATGCATGGTCCCAACCATAGATTGCATATTAAATAGGATTTTAATCTATTTTGTATACAGTCTATGACTAACAACAGTTCATACTGCTCCTTTATGGTACATAATGTTACATGCATCATGAGTCTTGCAACTTGTTTCATTTAAGTCACATAACTGTGACAGTTTCACAACATTAACTACAATAAAGACCACTGTGACAACAAAGGTCATCTAACTATTGTTGCCACATACAAAACTCATAAAATGCACCTGAAAAAATTATGATGCAATGACTGAGTCTGCCCCACCAGCTTGATTCAACTGGGCACGGCTACGTCACGTTATTGCTGCGCCATAGCCACCAGAGCCACGTGATGCTTATTATTCATTATTCAAATGCGCGCCAAGTCTGTTTTTGACAGATTCCACGTCAAGCTGTACAGAGCCGATGGAGCGGGCAAGAAGTCAGACACAGAACTCCATAGAGACTCTGTACAATTTTCAAAGTAAAAGACCCCTTGCACAATCGGGTTAATAAAAAAAGAAACAGAAAAGAAACTATTTAATTATGTAGTCTACTTAGCAAGTGAGCAACTGAGCAGGTCAACATAACCAGGTGGACAAAACACTCTGCTTCTGAAACATTGCAGTCGGGGCATACAGCCTTCTGGAGGACGCAACAAAACCGTGGTGCAGACGTGACGTGCCCACTGGAAGCAAGAATAAGCCACGCTGTGATACTGCTTTTAACTGACTGGCTGAACATGTGTGGTCATACACATCACTATGATCTACCTTTTATAAAAGGCTGACAGTAGTCATGTTTTTACAGTCCCAATCCTGCAATTTCTGTAGTTTTGAATCTGTTCTTACAAACATCTAAGAGGTGTCAGTCTCGCTATTTTCTTTCTGCAGTCAAAGCTGTAATTTCTCTGTTAAGCCATAATGCAAACTTGCCAGCTCCTGCTGCTCCTGCTTCACGTTAAAAGCTTTCTACCGACAAACCACAGGAAGGCTTTGATTTTCACCAAGGTAAGCAAACTCCTGCTTACTCTGATAAAAATTAGATCAGATTAGAATTTACCAAAAGTGCAAAAGCTAACAAAGTCACAGTGAACTGAATGGAAGTCTTAGGAGGCAAATGTTTACTGCCATTTGGGTGAACTTCAAACAATAACCTCCAAAAACCAATAAATACTGATGTGTGTGAGGTGGGTTTTATGGTTTAAAGAAAGCAGCACTGAGTTGCTTTCAAAGTCTAACAATTCATACACCAAAAATTCAGTCTGACCTCCTTTCTGAGAAGTTTTGCAGCATGAAAACATCACAACCACAAGAGATCAGATCTCAGGAAAACATAAACATAAATGATATTAAATATTTGAACATTGCTGTCGTCTTTATGGTGAGGACAGCCTCATTATGCGTGCATGACTGTCTCTGTGTGTACATTCTTGCTCGTCCAAATGCTTTAGGATGACTGTGAAGCCTGTGTGTGTGGTGTCATTATCCCTAATAGAGAATCACAGGTGGCTCTATTTATCAGTCTAAACACTGCAGCAAACAGTGTGACACGCACTTTGTGCACAAACGTATAGACGCCAGGTCCTATTTTAAAATAGAATTTGTCAGCATGATAAAACTCACAAGTATTTCTTGTTGTGTGTAATTCAGGATGGATTCAAGCTCAGAACAATTTAGTTTGTGAAATGTTACATGGTCTAGTCCTTCATATTATAGGAGCAGGATGTAAGACTTAGGTCAGAAATGGAAAATAATACTCATAAGTATGTTTTCATTAGTGTATAATCATCTGAACAGAAGAATTATTGGTTTTTTTTCGTTACCTTAGAATGAGTCATTTATATCTACATTACACTCTTGTGTTGATCAGAGTTATGATTAAAGTTTGGATGGGCTGCAGAATATTTTCAGATTTCTGATTGGGCTGTGGCATTTTTAAGTTTGGGAATGGCTGGTGTAGGGAAAGTTGATCCTGGCACGCCAGATGATTTGCTACACAGAACGATCTGAAAACTCATACTTAGAAACTGTGTGGAAAAGGGCAGGCACTTTGTACAACAACACTTGCCAAGTGATTGGATGAACCATCTGTCTATCACATCTAATGTGGGCTAACTTCAGCCAATCAGATCAAACTCTTGCCGAAGCTGGTGGGGAGAAAAGCAAAGACATCTTTTCCACCAGTGCTGTTCTTTGCTCTTCCTTCAATCACAGTATCTGCACTATCCTCTTCAAGAGCCGCCATTGTTTGTTGGAGATGAGTCGCTTCCCTGGTTGCTTCCCACTGTTGTTTCACACTCGCTCATGCTGCCTGTAGTCCATCCTAGGATGCTGTTTAGCTGCACTACGTTTGGGTCAGAAATCTTGAAGCTGAAGCTGGCAAGATGGATTCTCACACGATCAGTCGAATCCAGCTGCCTCACAAGGTGAGATCATGTCATGATGAGTCTGACTCACCAGATGCATACTGCCGGTACAAGTCCTAACATTGGTCGCTTGCATCAAGCATCATCGCGGCATCCACTATCTACGTTTTCAAAGTCCCTGGGAAACAAGAAAAACCTCCTAGTTGCAACCTGAAAACAGCAAATTAGCACCTGGGATGCTAATAGTGATGTAGCTTTTTTAATGCCAGAGCTCACCGCCCGCCGTGCAAATGTTCCACCTCAACAAGTTCCTCCTCAACAATATTTTGAGGCAGCACCGTCGCTGCATCCTGGGCTTAGTGCCACCCAGCAAATTTGTTATTGGTCTTCAGAAATGCAAACAGGGCAGGGCATTTATTTTCTTCTATAGCAGAATGTGCGTGCATAGAGTCAGACCTTTCTCCAGTGCTGAGCGCTGTGGAGAGACGTCTAGATATGCAAAACTCTGTCATGATGGACCGGCATTTACCAGGCCCACTTTCAAAAACCCAAACCCTCTAACTCTAACCCTAACCAAGTAAAGTTTTTGCTTAAAAATCTAACCAAACTGCGAACAAGCAACTATTTTGCAACGTTAACCACATGTGTGACTAGCCGGTCCTCTCCACTGGTCATATATGTCATTTTGGGTGTCACTGGCAGTCAACCTATGCTGTTTTGTAGTTATGAGGACATGTTGGTCACAGAACAGCTTTTCTACTTTTCTGTTGAAGATGTATCATTTTTTCTGTGGCCCTTGCTGTATATAATATTCTTATGTCGTAGTAGAAATAAATTATCAGACATTTATTTTATTTGCCAAGATGCCTTTAATAATTCATAATGACACCCTTACCAATGAGGTTTATTTTCTCCAGTCACTCTTGCTTCCCCCTCTCTCTAGCTCTGTATAAATACTCATTTTCTTTTTGCCTTTCCCACATTTCTCCTTCTCTTTTTTTTCTCTCATAGTTCTGGTGCTTTCTCTCCTCTCTGTTTTTCTCTCCCTACAGGCTACAGAGGCCCTTTTCTTATGAGAACCCTAGATCTCAGTCGCAGCTTTACAATGGCTCAATATTGTATCATCTATCACTCTGCATAGAGCTGCAGGCCGCATCAGCCTCAGCGGACAGGAAATAAGATTTATTACAGAGGACGACGCCCTGCATGTGTGGTGGGAGGAGAGACGGAGGAGAGACGGAGGAGAGACGGAGGAGAGACGGAGGAGAGACAGAGCAGAGACGGAGGAGAGACAGAGGAGAGACAGAGCAGAGACAGAGCAGAGGCGGAGGAGAGATGGAGAGAGACAGAGATACAGCTGGACAAAAATGAAGACTCAGAAGTGTCAGATAGAAAGACACAGACAGACAGAAAGACAGACAGGCAAACAGATCAATAGATAAGCAGACAGATTCTGAGAAAAAAAGGGTGTTAAGTAAAACCATATAGAATTCTTTGGTCTATAAGAGAACCTTTTATAAAGGTTCCTCTTGGAACCCTTTCAGTGAGTTCTATACAGACCCCAAAAGAAGTGAAGGGACCATCAGAACCATCAGTGAAGAAGTCCACCCAGAACCCCCTATGAGGGGTTCTAAAGGACAACCCTTCTATGGTAAAATGGTTCCACCCAGAGCCCTGTGAGTTCTAGCCAGAACCTTTCCACCCTCTACAGGTGCTAACAACAATTCATCCAGGGGGTTCTACTGAGAACCCCTTTACATTCCAAGGGTGTTATGTAGAACCCACCTGAGGTGTTTTGCAGAGAACCTTTTTATATTCCAAGGGTTTATCTAGAACCCACCCTGGGGGTTCTACTGAGAATCACTTTATATTCCAATTGTTTTATTTAGAACCCACCCATGGGCTTCTACTGAGAACAACTTTACAAACCAAGTGGTTCTACCTGGAGCCTTTTCCCTGAGTTCTATCTAGAACCCAAAATGAAATGTTATAGCTAGAACCATCTGTGAACGGGTCCCCCTATGAGAGGTTCTAAAGGAGAACCCTTCTATGGTAAAAAGGTTCCATCCATTTTACCTTAGAAGGTTACCTGTCCACCTTCTATGGGTGCTGATGACAATCTACCCAGGGGGTTCTACTGAGAACCCCTTTACATCACAGACATTTTATCTAGAACCCACCCAGGAGGTTCTACCAAGGACTCCTTTGCATTCCAAGGGTTTTATCCAGAAACCACCCTGGGGGTTCTACTTAGAATCATTTTATATTATGGTACAAAGTCCTTGAATAACTCTTTCTTCCACAACGGGTTCTTTGGGTGAAAAAGGGTTCTTAATGGAACAACAAAGGAAGTTTGATAAACTGTTTCTTCAAAAAAGGGCTGTTAAGAAGCAAATGGTTCTAGGTAGAACCCTCAAACCTTTTGGAGCCCTTATTTTTGAGAGTGCAGACAGAGAGGGAGCAAAGATGGAGATCAGTCATCACGAAGTGTGAAAAGAGAGAAAAGAGTGTTTTTGTGAAAGAAAGAGACGGAAGCAAAGAGAAATGAATGTAAGAGGATGAGAAATAAGCAGAGAGAAAGACAGATGAAGTAAAAGAGACGACTAATGAGCTTGACTGATGGAGAGAATAACGTGTGTGTGTGTGTGTGTGTGTGTGTGTGTGTGTGTGTGTGTGTGTGTGTGTGTGTGTGTTTGTGTGTGTGTGTGTGTGTGTACATGACAGACATAGTGCTTAAAGGCCAGTGCCGGGCTGCGTGTCCATTAGGTGTTTAGTAATGACTGAGGTTGTGTGTGTGCGTGTGTGTGTGTGTGTGTGTGCGTGTGTGTGTGTGTGTGTGTGTGTGTGTGTGTGTGTGTGCCTTCAGTAATCTGTGTCAGCGTGATTGATGACTGACCACAGTCGCTGTTTAAACATTTAAAATCTTTCAGGACAGAGGAGCAGAGGGAGGAGAGTGATGGTGAAAAGAGGTGAAAAGAAAGATGGAGAGAGCAGAGGGTCTTAATGATCAAATTCAATCCTACACAAGCAGAAATCCACATCAGCACCATCGCAATCAAACCTTTCTTCCCCAGCTCTGTTCACACTTCGTAACGGAAGAAAAAAGATTGAACTCCCACATGTAACAATCAGCAAATGACTCACCACATTGCAAAGTAGAAAAGGCTCTGATCAAAGCCAATTTAAGCTATTTAGGACTGTGTATTAGGTAAGTATTAAGGAAGATAACCAGCCAGTTTAAGAAAATATTTCCAGTTCTTTAGTACTTAAGTTGTTGCAGGAACGAAGTTGCAACCTAACTTTTGCACCATGTGATGTTGTGTCCTTTTAAACATTGCCAGTATGTTGTCACAACATTTCTACCACTTTTTGGGGATGTTGTGATGTTTTAGCAACGTTGCAGCAACATCATTATATAAAGAACAGACAACATCATGCAGAGGATGTTAAACAGACATTGCAAAATAACTTTTTGTAATGTTTCAACAACGTAGCAGCAAAGCAACTCATGGCGACATTGTAAATGTAATGTTGCACCCTCTAAAAAACATGGTTGAGATGACTTACGATTTTAAGGCAATGCACTGCAATAGATTTCTGAGTTTTGAGCCCAACTCAAACTTTTAAGTTCTGAAAAAAAAACTTTAAAAAGTTTTGCTGACCTATAGTCTTTAGCTGATATAATTTACTTTCCATCTTTAGATAAACTTGACTCTTTGAGTTTTAGAAACTTAAAAAAAATGGTCACAGTGAGCTGGGAACCTGATTTGTCTTTTTTTTTCTGCCTGAAAAATTTAAAAGTTTTAATTGAAAATATTAAAATTTTAACATTTACTTTCACACCAATGAAATAACTCAACATTTTTTTTTAAAATAATGTCCTGAGATTCAAAAATTCAAAAGCTTTAAGTTTATCTAAAGCTCAGTAGTTTTTAAAACTTTCAGAACTTAAGAATTTGAGTTGGGCTCAAAACTCAAAAATCTATTGCAGTCTGCCGCCTTGAAATTTTGAGTTTTCTCCACTTTTTTGTTTTTGCATTGCAGTAATGTCTTTGCAATGCCACAGTTGCCACATTACAGGGAAATACTGTGTTTGTTGTGTTGAAGAAACATTGTACGAAACCATATTCACTGACTTACAGTAAAAAAGTAAGATTTTAGTGAGATGGTCGCAGGATAAATGGAATTGAGATGAGTGAATATAATGCAGATCTCACTGTAACAGAAACTCCAGTCTGCAGTGTAGTTCACAGACTTTGCTCCATGATTAACCAAAGTTTTTATATCACCTCGACCTTTCTGTCCATATTTACTCACTCTGTCTCTCTGCTGCGATCACACTTTTCTTTTTATCCGCTGATGATGTGAGCACCATTATTGCTGACAGGAGTGAACGTCTCTCATGTTCACTGGTTGCAAACTGATCCGTTCAGTTCACTGTTTGCCAAAAATATGACCACATTCAATGAACACCTCTCTTTCAGTGTGTTTGTGCACAACACTGATAGAACATGCAGCAAATGATGGTTGATCTACTATTCTAATGTGTACAGAAAATGTCTCCTCAGCACTGATCATCATACATTCCCTCCACATTTTGGGAAATACACTTTCTGTCCTGAGAGTGAGAGGAGAATATTGATGTCAGTCTGATAACTGAGCATTAAACAAATCACCTGTTATTCTAACAGTAATCCATAAAAACAAGTTTCTAGACGTGCAACCTACAAACCTCCCCGCCCCTCACTGCTTGGCTTAAGATGTTAATACTCACACACCCACTAATCCATTCCTGGATAGTTTTACACTGTTGCATGTTAACCTGTGATGTGTAAATCATTGCAGGCAGAAATGTTACATGAACTGAATGATTGTATTTATTACTGGACGTATTTGAAGCACGGGTTCATTCCTTAGTGTTTGATAAATGGCCTCACTGGTCAAGACAAATCAATTTTATTTATATATCCCAAAATCACTAATTTGCCACAAAGGGCCCCACAATCTGTTTCCAATACGACAGCCTTTATGCTAAAACACTTGAATCAGATAGAGAATGAAAGAAAACTCCGAAAGAGCAACAGGGGAGGGGTCAAAAAATGACAAAAGTAAAATTACAACATGGAGAAACAGACAGAGAATATGAGGTTATGAGTGAAAACATTTATTAAGTAGTATGAAGAGGCTATGTCTTGTACAACACTGCAAAGTTTTGCAAATAAATGAGCTCATTTTGCCTTTAAAAACCGGGGGCCTCATTTATATAATATATCATTTTGATCTTAAGTATGACAACTATGACATTTCCATGTTAAAGGGGATTTTCTGCCAAAGTCTGGATTTGATTGAAGTGATTTTCCTGCTGGTTATGTCGAGGAGCTGCAGCCTGTGGTGAACTTTGCACCAGCTTCACGAACAATGTGATAGAAATGATCAATTAAAGGTGTCAGGAATTAATAGTGACACACTCCCAAGCTATGTGTTTGGTTTTGTTTGTCAGCCCATTGTTTCGTCCACACAATAATTGTGGTGCTGCCTGGCTTTAGTCTCCTTTGTTGTTGCTGTGATCTTGTCTTCTAAAAAGTTTGCTTTTCTCTTTTGGTCCTGACTAAACCCTCATTTGTGCTACATAATATGAGGGAAAAATCACTGATTGTAATGCAGGTGCAGTCAATTTTGAGTTAATCTGAGATTTATAGATCACAGATGCTTAAGATACAAACTTTCTTTTCAGAAACTGAGTAAACCGGGTTTTTAATGCTCAGTATGTTTTATGAATCGGAGGCAGCTGTGGCTCAGGTGATAGAGTGGCTCGTTTGCAGAAAAGTTGCCAGTCCCAAGCCGAGATAAATGTGGAGGGTCGGCATAAAAAGCCTAAACCATATCACACATTTGGATCCATGCCAGGTTGGGCAGTGCCTGGCCTGCCAGCGAGCAGATGAACTGCTGTGGCGACCCTTTGTAGGAGGTTCAAGTACAAATTGAAGAGCATTTTTAGAGATGCTGCCAAAACAGGTGGGATCCACAACATCTCCACCATGGCGTCCTGGAGAGAGGACAAGGAGGCTACAAAGTTCCACATTTTATCAAATAAATTAGCTTAGTTTGCGCTCAGAAAGAGTTTTTATAAACTGTAGTAGCCATGCTGATATGTTTCCTTTGTCCAGGTATTGAGCTTTCTGCCTGTGAAGATGTTTGCTGCCAACACAAACACTGGAGGTGAATACGCTTTTGTTTGTGATGCCAAAAGTGTCAAAAATTTCACAGCGGCTTGTCTTTCCAGAAACAACATCCAAGTTACTCACTTTGTATTTAGTTGGGACTTGTTTGGTACAGAGTAAAGAGAAAATTATACTTTTTTTGTTTTTATGATCTGGGTGAACTGAGCTTCAGCAATCAGCTGACAGTACTGTGAGACATTTGTAACAGCAAACATCACTTAGTTTTAAATAGCAGAGTTTTGGATTGCTTGACACGAGACACTAGAACCTGTCTTTATGCACCGTGAGGGAGGTGAAACGGCTTTTGCATGAGAAATTTGATCAGTCAGTGTTTAGGCCATACTGGTGGAAAATGTTGGACGTTACGCAGAGAGCTAACAGGTGTGGGACACGGAGGTGGAAACAGTGGGAGGACTGGGGGCAAGAGGGGAGAAGTCACAAATAAAGAAGGAATAAAGGAAGTAAAAGTTGCCGTGGATGACAGATGGGTTCGAAAAAAATAAGTGTTTTAGAGAGAAAAAGGCATGAAGGACAGAGGCGTGGAGAGGGGGAAATGGGAAGAGGAAAAGGGGACAGACAAGCAGATTGTGTGTAGGCCAATGTGTGTGTGTGTGTGTGTGTGTGTGTGTGTGTGTGTGTGTGTGTGTGTGTGTGTGTGTGTGTGTACCAGCCGCAGACAGACAGTCGCTCCACTCCAACAGTCTGGATGCTCGACTGTTCTCAGGCCTTCCGATATAATTCAGCCGTTCCGCCATGTCAAGTTGTCCAGCGTGGTCCTGCAGGGCCCACCACGCCTCCCTTTCTCCTCGCTTCCATATATGGGCATCCTGTCCCCCCACGGCGCTCAAAGGGATTATTATGTTTATGTCCGCGTTGCTCCACTGACCCTGTGGCAGAAAAGAAGAGAGATTGTTCATGCTGTTTTCTGTGACGGCAAACAGTCTCCAAGACTTCAGTGTCGGAGAGATGTGTGTGTGTGTGTGTGTGTGTGTGTGTGTGTGTGTGCGTGTGTGTGTGTGTGTGTGTGTGTGTGTGTGTGTGTGTGTGTGTGCGTATGTGTGTGTGTGTGTTACATTACAATATCTGAAGGATTAAAACATCAAATATATACAAGCACAGATATTCAGTAGTTCCTCATTTTTGGAAATACGCTTATTTGCTTTCTTTGCTGAAAATTAAATGAGTAAATTGATTAACCAGGAAGTTACCGAGCCCATCAATGACACAGTTCAGGACATAAAACCCTCTAAAAGAAGGAAAGTACTTGGTAGTGAACTACATGAGGTTCAGTTACTGCAGTTTGCAGTATTTGGGTGTTTTCATTTCTTATGCTGGGTCATGTAGTTTAGGAACCTGTGGCGTAGGGTAGTTCTGACAGGCTCCAGTGTATGAAGCACCCTAATAACTAGGAATTAAGACACAGGCACTCATGAATTTCCATAGAAATGTATCATTTCCCTTATTCCACCTCCACAGTTCCTCCATATTCAGTCCTTAAAACACATCCTCAGGCTGTTAAAGTGAGGATTAGCCTGTCCTCATCCTGAAATCAATCACACCTACACTCACTGTCAGTTCAGTTGTACCTCCATGTAAATATGAGATTCCAGACTTCCTGTGGTGCAGTTTGACAGGCAAAATATTTTTGGAGTAGTTAAGGTGCAGTATTCCCAGATATTTGATCAATAGTCCAGAAATGGCAGTAACTGCACCTCATTTGACAGTGTTTTGTCTGGCGGAGCCATTTGATGAAGGAAACAAACTTTACAAAAGTTTGGAAAGGTAGTTTTTGAGATGAGTACTTTGTACTTTTACTTGGGTATTTTTCTAGCACTAGTACTTTTACTTGTAATTGAGTAATATTTTAGTAGTCTTTCCTCCACTGGTTATTACCCCTTCTTTAAGCTAAGCTAACTGTCTGCCAGCTGTAGACTTATTTTGACCATAAACACATGAGACTGCATCAGTCAGTCTTCTCATTGAACTCTCGGCAAGAAAGCAAATGTGAAACTGTTGCTTGTCCTCTGGCCTGTTTTATGTGATGAGTGAACACATAACAATGATTTTAAATCAAGAAAATAATAGTTATTAAAAGCTAACACAGGTATTGGTGACGATATACAGCTTTCAGTTTTTTTTCACAACCTTGTTGCTGTATAAATTCTTTAAAGTTTGGAGTTTGGAGAGCCTTTTCATGATGTACAGCCATGGCAGTGGAGTGAACTGAATCTCCAAGAGAAAAAAAGCAAGAAATTGAGACAAAGAGGGCAGAAAGAGGAAGCTTGGAAAGAGAAAGAGGAGAAGACTGGGGGAAAAAGCAAAAGGGTCTTTAGATGAGTGTGTAGAAAAGCAGCCTGGCATTGAAACAGACACGCCCCATCAAACAACAGTCGAGACATTAACTTCTCTACTCTCTCTGTTTCCCCCCCTGCCATCACTCTTTCTCTCCCTCCCTCTTTCCTTCCCTCCATCTGCTCTGCCGCTGCACCTGGCCTCTTCACTTTCTCTCACTCCATTTCCTCTCTTTCACTCCTTTTTTCCCTCCTCTCATCATTTCTCTTTCATCTCTGTTCGCGCCATCTCACCCTCCTCCTCTTCCTCTCTCCCCTTTTTTGCAACTGAATAGTTTTCTCTCTTCTGTGCGTCTTCCTCAATCTGTCTCTTCCCTCCATCTGACAGCGTCTCCATCTCTGCTTTTGACATCCTTGTCTCCTCCCTCTCTTTCCATCTGACTTTTCCCTTTACAGAATCAAGGATAATCTCTAAATCTTATTTGCCGTTTCTCTATTTCTTTATCTCTATTTCCACCCTCCCCCTCTCCCGTCCAGTGGGACTCACTGCCTCTCCGTCTTGGCCCAGCATGAGTGTGCCACGTCTGGGCACAGAGAGTCAGGACCACAGGGTGACTCTCCAAAAAAAAAAAAATCCTGGAGGGGTCTGACACAGTGGCCATATGGCAGAGCACTGAGCGAACAGCTCCACACACTCAGACAGCGAGACACAACACAGTCTCCAACAGACGCCCAGTGTGAAGGAATGGATTGTGTCCCCTGTGGCCGGTGGGCATGTCCACCGCTCATTAGTTTCCCATGGAGAATTGATATTATTCACAAAGCTGACCGCATGAATAGGTGGATGATGTGTGTGTGTGTGTGTGTGTGTGTGTGTGTGTGTGTGTGTGTGTGTGTGTGTGTCTGTGGATATGGGTGTGTGCAAGTTAAGAGGAGTTAAAAGGAGGATTTAGTGAACCATTGCTAATGTGATGTCAGTCTAGTCTCAGTTAAAACACTTTGGTATACATCCAGACGACACTAAAACCACAAAAACTGACCTGCAAACTAGATTTGGACGATTGGATTAATATATCTGCTACTGGAATGATTGGAGGCCATCACCAGTTGGTTTTATTGGCTGATTTTGTTCATTTTATTTTGCTGTCTCTGAAGACAAAGTCGCTCAGGGACAGACTCATTCAGTGGCACAGGATGGGCTTGAGCCTTAATATATCATCAAATCCTACTGCAGACTTTATTATTCTACCTTGAATAAAGTAACAATAAAGGATGACACAAGCTAGAGTTTCATGTGTGCAATTGCAAAGCATATATAAAAGTATATATGAAAGCGAGAGTAATAGTCTATATCCAAGCTAGCTGCTCTGTGTTTTTAGAAACAAATACAAACATGCTGATGTTTAGCATGTTAGCATACTAACAGATGCTAATTTGCAATAAACACAAAGTGCAGATTGATGGGAATGTCTTTAGTTTTGCAGATATTATTTGGTCATAAACCAAAGTATAAAAAAATTCTCAAAGTAATCAGGATTTATCCACTGGGGGCTGCAAATTTCCATCAAACACTTGTTGAGATATTTCATCCTGAACCAAAGCGGTGGACCAATGAAAACAGTGACATATCAATTCATAAAGCCATGTCACAAGCATGCAGATTCTGGCATGAAACACAAAATAACTTATTCTTGGCTTCATTCTAAACAGTAAAAACAACATTCTGATGGATGGAGTCAATATTTCAATCTAATTATATATCAAGAGAGTTTTTTTTGTTTGTTTGTTATTAGTGTCTGCCAAAGCAGAACGGTTGACCCTTATCATCTTGGCAGATTTCGTTTGCAGATATAAAGCATCAGTGTTTTAGCCTATATGGAAATGTATAACATATGTTAAGCTCTGAGAGGACTACTGCCAAGTTTGACAGCATAAGACATTCCTTTAAAAGCAATTTTATTTTTCTGAGTAATGCAACATAAGATAAATCACTGTTGTTATCTGAAATATCTGAGTCTGATTTATATATATTTTTTTAAAGTTAAATATAAGAGCAGTTGTTTACAAAGGAAAAAGTGCCAATCAGATAATTTGTTCCAACTTGCTGTTTTCTGTTTTAACAATATTTCATGCAGTGTGTTTTACAGGCTTGGACATAGCTGGTGATTTGTTTTCACAGAGAAAAATTATGCTATAGACGTGTGTGTGTGTGTGCGCGCGCGCGTGTGTGTGTGTGTGTGTGTGTGTGTGTGTGTATGAAATGGTAATAGTTTTGAATGCCACTGAAAAATGATGCATCATGTTGCAGTATGTGGTTGTGGAAATATAGTGATTGCCCTTAAATTGGCTTTTTTCTAATAAGACAATCATTTTTATTCATGCCACTGATTCTGCCCTATTCAGTGTGTTCCTCATCATTACACACACACTGACTAAATTAAAAAGATTATTCACTTTTGACAATTTCGCTGTTCCTTTTTACAGCTGGCCCATCACAGCCAGAGTTCATGCAAAAAGATAATGTCTGCATGCTACAGAAAACTTATTTATCTTAGTGTTTTTGTCCTTTTGTTCTTCTTTTTTCCCCGGAATTGACAGCTGGTTCGGTCTCCTGACGAAAGACGTTTCATATAATATAAATTAACATTGAGAATGGTCTCTCTCCAGTTTATGGAGCTTCTCAGCTGCAAACCAGCTGGAACCAATGTTCAATTCACCATCTATTTTTGTACAACGATTAATGTTAAAAATTACACAATTGAATGGGCAATGAGAGTGAATTTATTGATGAAATAACAGGTTTCTCTGCTGCTTTGGTGCTACAGGAACAAAAAGGACAGCTGCCCTGGCTGAGCCCCTCTCCTCCTGGGCCTACCTAGCTTGTAATGCTAGTTAGCAGTTGAATTCGGTCTCTGGCTGCTGTACCTTTTCTCAAGATGCATAAAACTGCACCCTACCGTATAAAAGTGAAAACATGGATTGATGGAAAATCTCGTCAGTGGCGGGGAAAGAGTTAATTATCCCAACATCTAATCACTGCCTGGATCAATCAGTACTGTTCAATGACTTTCTCATGTCCTGTGACATGTTTATTTGTGACATAATGATGAGAGGATGTGAATGGCAGGCCTCTAATGCTTAAACTGACAGTCTGTTGTGCACAGGATGACTTTTCTCTCTCTGCTCTGTTTCACTGTTGGTTCCAAATTCTATCAGCTGTAAATTCATGCAACATCTCTTCAAACTCCTCTGCTTGTATTGCCCTTGGTGATTAAAGTAACTCTGAAATCCCTGACTAACGCTGTGTTGGCAACCACATTTGCATATGTAAAATTTGTGTGTATGAGTGTTGTTTTGAGACTGGTGTGTGCTCATATTAGTTTGAGGAACAAAGCGCTGAGTTTTAACTGGGGCATCTGAACACAAAAACAAACACATGACAAGGACAACAACAGTGTTTTCAAAAAAACAAGCAAACTCTACACGTCGACTTCCTCTTTGTGCTGAACCATCAAAGCACAACACTTCTATTTCCTGAGTACGAACTGACACGCACAAACTGAAATGACGGTAAACCAAAGTTCACTCTGACTCATCCTCCATCAGTCTGTATTTATCCTTCAGATCTGATGATTAATATCCTCTGCCCCTCTTTCCCTTGTTCTGCAAAAGACACTGAGGATTTTCTTTGAACTGCAACATAAATGTTTGGTGCAAATGTTTGTGTTTGTAGAAATTTATGTGCGTGAGGATGACTGGACAATTACCCCTTTGACTGACCTTCCACTTCCTGTTCCGAGTTTGTGTTTGTCACTTTCTCACAAAAATACATTTTCATTATTTGGTTTGCTTTCCCACTAAATACAATGGTGCCATTTTGCACACCCACACAGGAGTCACTTATTCAGGTTGATTAGACCTCTGCTCAGGTTGAAGTTGGTGGAGTTCAGCTGGAAAATTACACAAAAATCCTCGTAAAAATAAAAACAACACCTACTCATACCTAAATGACAAAATAGGTTGATTACCAGTGACTCCCAAAACAACAGAAATGACCAGCGGAGGGTGCCAGACACCAAAAATACTTGGTTAGGTTAGTTTAAATAAGATAAATGTGTTAAATACCTCACATGATGGAAGTGACGTGATGAAGTGACGTAACGTAACGTAATGTAACGTAATGTAATGCAGTAAGTCAGGGTTGATTTTTGGTTTCACTTGGAACAGGAACCCCGCCTCAGACATCTTGTGGTTGACTCATCCATTTTCTTGTTTTAACATGTTAGCATACAAACATTTACGAGTTTGCTCTCAACACACACTCCAGCTGGGAGGCTGATGAAGCTCTGTTTTGGACAAACTGACCCTTTGTTAAGCCCCGCCCTCCTTAGTTACTGTGATATGTCTGTCAAGTTTTCCATTGTTGCATTGCACAGATGCAGTTTACAGTGATAACAGTGGCAAATTTAATATTGAAATTGGCTGTAATTTTGGAAAGACTCTGTGATTCCACAGAGAAATAAACAAAAGCAGCTTCTCATTTCTAGCTGCTAGAATATTTCATAAGTGTAACTTGATAATGTCAGCTGATATCAAGCTTTTTACTGTTACCTTCTGACACGTTAAGTAAGTTACTATAATACATCCAGAACGAATACGGTCATGTTCTTGTCAGTTAAAGCTGGGATTTCCTATATGTTTGAACGCATCACAGCTCGGTGGCCCAGCACTGGTGGCTGGCTAGCCCAGCCTTTCATTGAAGCCCGAAGCTGCCATTTGATTTGATTAGAACTTTGACCGACCGTATCATCAGCCAATCAAATTTTGATGTGTAGTGACAGAACGCCCACAGAGCCCTGCTGTGTGTCGGCGCGAGCACCTGGTGCGTCATCAACGGAGTTTGTGCCTGTGACGGGCTGGGAGTAAATTAAGCTAGGCTAGGTGCTAATGGAAACATGATGGCCGCCACACTTATACCTCCCACCGTGAACAAGTGAAGGGTGAGTGTTACTTTTTATTCTGTTAAAGAGAGATAAAGTTATTGTGGTTGTGTGTTTATTGTTCTGGGTGTCTGTGGTTGGTGTTGCTGGAGTTTGGACAGTAGATGGTGATGCTGCGTTTCAGTGTTGATGACACACGTTGACAGTGTCTGATGCCAATTAGCTAACGTCACACCTGGCTTAATATTCTGGCTGGAATAGCCGTTGTAAAATATTTGGCATATAAATCCAACTAATATGTTTCATGTTTGTTTTGTTTTGTTGAACTGAAGGCGGTGCACTGGTAATATTGAGGCGAGTCTTTATCAGTTGAAGTCAGGCCAGCAGCTGGTGAACACTGTTACATAGACCAGGAGCATGTTTTTGTGTGACGTGGTGGTCTGAGCAACCTGTTTGCTGAGTGACGTAAATGAGGATCTGATGGCGATGCTGCAGTTAGCTGCTATAGAGCACTTTGAGGTGCGTCTGTGCTGTGGTTTTAAAGGGATAGTTCACCCAAATTTAGTCACTATCTACTTACCCTCAATGCTGATGGCTGACGGTGGGGTTTATTTAGTTAATGCAGGGGTTTCACAGGTAAACAGTGTTGCAGAATCTCCTAAACAATGAAGTGATTGGTGACAAACAACTGGGAAAAAAAAGGATAAGATTCCTACATACTACTTGTCTGACATAATCCAAGTCTCCTTAAGTCCGGACATGCTCTTTGCACACTGTCACAACACACACACACACACACACACACACACACACACACACACATACAGTTCAGACAGTGTGCATGTGAACATGGCACCAAACTAAGGATCTACAGTGAAGATTCAGGATAAAAACATGGCATAAACAACTTTTTTTTTATAGTCAGCTTGGCATGTTGGGGCTTTAGCAGACTTGAATTACACCAGATGAGCAGTATGGAGGCATTTGATGTGTTTTTTCCTTTTTTTTTTTTTTTATGTTTGAAAACTGGTCACCATTCATGCCCGTTGTTTGGGAGATTCTGCAGTGCCGTTTTCCTGTGAAACTCCAGCAGTGTTTTGCAAACAAACAAAATAAATCCAACCTTCAATCAGCATGAAGGTGAGTAGGTAATGACTGAATTTTCATTTTTGGGTGAACTATCCCTTTAAGGATTGACTGTCTTGATGGTGTTTATGTAGTAGTGGCTGATTTGGCTGTATCAGCACCCATACACCAACTCTGTACGTGCATGCATGCGTATGTGTGTATGTGGGTGGGTTGTTCAGTTCCTTACTAAAGGCCCTGACTAGAACCCAACAGTATACTGCTGATTTTAAAACAAGAACTGTCTAAAAGGCTCTCAAATATCGCTAATGCTAAAGCTGAAGTTAAAGCTACATCCCAGCAGATTGATTGCCAAAGTTATGACTAGACTTGCACCGATTAATCGGCAATGCTCGGAATCGGGCCGGTTTTCACGTGACTGGCTTTGATCGGTGACCGGCCGGTCAGCGTCACAAATCCGGTTCTGTGCCCGTCATTGTCACACACATGTTCTGCACGATGGTCACGTCATGCGCGCAGCAGACAAACTGACCGTGACGTCAACACAGCGCTGATAAAAGCTACACACTCAAGACACATGCTTGCTTGAAGCTGGTGTAAGCGACAGATTACAAGAACTGGATAAAGAGAAGACAGACAGACTACAACGAGACAGAGCAGCTGACAGTGTCGCAAAACAGCCGTAAACGCTCTCGCACTTCAGGCTAATGCTAGCAAGCTAGCAGCAGACTGCTGTTCACAGAGGGGCAGTTAAAATCTCACCTCCTGTTCTGGCTGAAGAATAAACAACCTGTGCTGATGTGTTTCCTCAAACATTTTCTCATCCAGACTCCTTTAACTTCTGTGTTTGTTTTTCTCACGGCAAAGTTTTACTTCAAACTGTTGCACCGCATTAGTCTCCGGTTTGTTTACATCCGCTTCCACAAAAGATCACGTGAAATCGCGTCCCGCGAAATCCCGCGATCTCGCGAGATCACGTTCACCCAATTCATAATCTTAATATAAAATTATAATAAGGCCTGGTTGTAATCTGGATGATTTTGGAGAAAGTATTAAATTAATATTTAATAGTCAGTGTCTTATTATGAACATATTTACAAGAAAAATTGCAAAAATGTTTGTGAATGCTGTCAATTACAGTTTTTAGAAAGACTGACAATCGGAACCGGCCAAAATCGGAATCGGTAGGTCAGACCCCTCAAAAATCGGAAATCGGAATCGGCTAAGAAAGTTGAAATCGGTGCAAGTCTAGTTATGACAGTACATCTTGTGTGGAACATGACTGTTCGTACTTAATTTAATTTCAATACCATAAATTAGAAAAAGATTCTAATAAAACATATCTAATAGCTCTTTGTACATTTGCAGGTTGTTTCCAAAAACTTGTCAATGAAAAGCTTACACACCTGCAAGAGTTGTTTTTATTTTTCATGCTCATTCACATTCATTTCCACACTTTCTAATTACACTTCTATCTGAACCACTGATACTTTCTGTGAACAAACACTTCAATGTCTTTTAATGAGCTGTTGCTGCTCGATGAACCCTCAAGCCCTGTTTCCGTTTCAGTGTTATTTTTTAAAAGATAAAACCGAGTGGAAAAAAAAAAATATATTTTGCCGTTGCTGTTGTCTCAGCAGATGGCGTCTCTATGGCACATTCACAGGGAGAGACCCTTCTGTATTTAGGCCCGCAGACTGACAGAATTACACTTCGCTAATTAACTTGAATAAGGCAGCTCGACACTCTAACCAGAAAGTGATGCACTGCTATCAGTCTGTGTGTGTGTGTGTGTGTGTGTGTGTGTGTGTGTGTGTGTGTGTGTGTGTGTGTGTGTGTGTGTGTGTGTGTGTGTGTGTGTGCGTGCATGTGTGTGTGACAGAGAGATGGAGATGAAGACAAAAGAGTGATGGAAATGACAGCGTAATGAGTAACTAATCATTGTTTTCTGTGTAAATTGGTGGAATAATAACATTTTCAGCTGAGCGGACGTGACCCACGCTGTCACCGATATATTTGAATATGTGTTTGCGACATTTGCACGGACAGTACGTGTGTCCATAGGCTTGTGCATCTTCCCCTTTCAAGTTAATTGACACTCTGCACAGACTGCAGTTGCCTGTCTCAATAATGGTTGTTATGGAAACGATGTTTGGTGTGACAGATGTGTTTGTGGCAGATCAGGATACGGAAAACCACAAGGGACCCACACGGATTTGGAAGAAGCGCTGGCAAATAGATAGCTGAACAATACAAAGAATAAGAACACAATGCGAAATCATCACAATAGACACATGGGTGAACACATTCATGAAATAAAAAGGGATTACTAAATGCCAACAAACTGGTATAAATATTTAAAAGTGCATTATTATTCCACCTGATTAACGATAGAGAGTTAAATAAGGGTGAATATCTCAAATCATATAATTCCCAGGTGCAATTAATGAAAATTCAACCATAAAACAAAGTTTCTCCTTTGTTATTATAATTACTTTCTGAAGTTAAGCTGAGATTTAGGAACTAGGAGGCTAAGCAGTGCACTTCTGTGGACAGGGTCAGAAACAAACCTTATTTTAGCCACTTGATATAAGGCCCAGTTTGATTGTAACGAAGAATATTTTCACTGCTTGACTTTTCCATCAGGAAACTGCCAAATATTGCTCTCTCCAAACCAACTGGACTTTATTCACAAAATCATTAATTTTACCTTGCAAAACACAGGAGTTACTGGTCCACATCTGGCTTGATCGCTGCCTTAACTTTATGATTTTATAAAGTCAAACTGTCAGGAATCGTGGACATATGTTTTATTCTGCTTGTTCTTTTGATCAGCGCATTATAGAAGCTATTAAGATCACCTTTTCCCACCTATGCAACAAAGCTAAAATCAGGTTTTTACTGTGCATGGAGGATACAGAGACCTGTATGTAATTCACACCTTTGTTTCATCCAGGCTCAGTTATTGTAGTGTTTTGTTTTCTGGTCTGCTGCATGATGGAAAAAGAAAAAAAAAAATCCTTGAAATGGTTCAAAATGCTGCAGCTACAATCTTAACTAGAACCAGAAAATCACATCATATTACACCAATCTTTGCTTCGTTTCATTGTTGTCCTGTTCATGTCAGATTACTTTAAGGTCTTTAAGGTTCTTCAGATGACTTACACAATTGTAAATGGGCTCCTTTCATCATATCTCGCTGATCTAATTCAACTTTACGTCCCATCGTGTGCTCTTCACTCTCACAATACTGGGCCCCTGTGTGTCCCCAGAGTCAAAACAAAGTCAGCTGGCGGCAGGACCTTTTCTTACTGTGCCCCCTTCTTATTTGTATTTAATGTGATTCTGCTGTTCTGTGCTTGCAACATCTATTGTATGTGTGTCCATGCTGGGAGGGGCATCCCTCCTCTGTGGCTCGCTCTCAGGTTTCTTCCATTTTTCCCTATTAAAAGAGTTTTTTTGGGGGGACTTCTTCCTTACTCTTTGTTTGGTCTGGAGGATGGGGGGTGTTGCAAACTGTGCAGACTGTAAAGCCCCCTGAGGCAAATTGTGATTTGACATGACTTGACGTAGTTAGTTATTATGAGTTCAGTGTTTTAAAAGGTTAGTTTGGATTCACCAAAGTCACACAATAACACAAACAAACTTGCAGGTCAAAGCAGCAGTATATCAGCCACTCCCGTGTTCTGCAAGGTAAAAGTACTGATTTTGTGAATGAAGTTTGGTTGATTTGGAGAAAGTGATATATGGCTAATGTAACAGCTGTTTCACATCAGAAATGACTGTTTGATGGCAAGGTAAAGGGCTGAAAATATTCTCAATATGACATACATTTATACTTATTTTTTTAGGTAAATCTTTCTTAAGGAAGCTCAAATATGTGTTGTTGCTGACCCTGTCGGTAGCAGTACATTACTTAGCTTCCATGCAGGTACTCCTGCTGCTTCTCCAAACTGGGGTTGAGTTAATTGCAATCTACTGTAGGTAATACACCACAGTAATAAGCTGACTATCGTAGTATATTACCATGTAAATGCTCTCTCCAGCCTTACTACAGAAAGTCTGAACTATCCCTTTAACTGTTAATGTAGCCTAAATACATTTATTTCGCATTTAAAAAATATTTAAAACCACTGAAAACTTGGCTTGAAATAGTAAAAATTCACATATGATATCAAAATTTAGTTTCTTAAGCAACTAAAAAGATCTGAATGGAAAAAAAAAACGTTCATGATTATTAGAAATCCAGTTTGAAAACCAGCTAATTTTGCTGTTTAGACCATTTTTCAAGACTCTGCGGGTGTGTCAGCGCACATTTAATTGTCAGCTGCCTCTGGAGTCCCAGCATGGAAGCTAAGTAATGTCCTGTTGTGGACTACTGGGCAGCAGTCCACCTAAAACAAACAAAATATATTTAGAGCCTGTTCGGCACTTTACTTTGTCATCAGACAGCATTTTCTGGGGAACTGAAGCTGCCGCCGGTTCAAAACCTGCATGTGGCCCTTTGCTGCATATCATCCCCTCTCTCTTTACCCAATTTCTTGTCTGCTGCTCAGCTGTCACTATCAAATAAAGGCAAAAAGCCCCCAAAATAATCTTAAAAGAATAAGTAAAAATAAATGAAAAAAAAAAATCATAAGATGAACCACGCCCAATTCAAACCAAAATAGGAAAGTGTTCAAAAACTTTGATTTCTAAGACTTTTTTATATGTTTACTATTAGACACATAAGACCCTAAATTACTTGGTTACTATTGTGAATGTGGGTGTACAGAGGCTTTAACATGCAACAAGATAATATAAGGTAATGTGGAAATGGCTGTAAAAATGATCAGAAATGTTCATTTACGCACAAATGGACTCTTGTTATGACCTATTGTAAATTAGTTCACATTGGTTAATTATTTTTAAAAAGTGCGTCCCAAGAAAAAAAGTCTGGGAAACACTGACACAGAGGCATCAGTAATAAACTGAGACTGTTTCATAGGCACTTAAAAACATCTTGTAGTGGATTAAAACTGTGGAGTTCAACAGACAGGATATGAACTCAGGTCTACTCGCTGATTAATTCTGGTGGCTAATGACTTGTGAGAAAGTCAGGATGGAGGATCTGAAGAGCTCAAAGGTTTAACACGAGTTCTTTAATTTAATACAAAGCTGGACCGGGAGAAACTGAGTGATGTGTGGATGGTCAACAAGCATTATGAGAAAAAAGCACATTTGGGGAAAATTGGCCGGGGTCGTTGTGTATTTCTAGATTTCTAGGCTTCTTTGTGTCCTTTGATTCTCAGCCCACATCTGATTGGGCCAGACAGGTTTGGGCCAGGTTCTGATTTCTCCTAATTGCTCCGGGCTTCATCTGATCAGGTTTCATTTTATTCAGCAGTTTTGATTTTTTTCTCTCTCTCTCTTTTGTTAACAGTATGAATGTGACCTGCTGGACCCTGCCAACATATTCAGTGACACTGAAGCAGCTTGTTAGTCCACTCGAGGTTACACAGTTGACACAAAATCAACATGCTCTGGCTTATTAATAACTGCAGAGACTCAGCCTCTTTGATCTGGTTAAAACTGAATTCTGGTCAATACAAAGCCAGCTTGAAGTTTTGGGGCCCAAAGAAACAACGACTACAACCCGTGTGATTAAACCTGTAAATGATCATTATTCCATTCAGCAGTGTCAGTCAATCAGAGGTCAGTCAGAGACCATGACAGCAACAGACATGTTGACGCCCCGACCCATTCAAGCCTCCACATTAATAGTGGTTTGTTTGTCTTATGGTACAGTTAAACTGAATATTTGGGCAAGTGGAGTACCTCATGCAGGTGACCAATCGGGCAAGTAAAACAGAAATGTTATGTCCCAAAGGCACGGCCCAATGGAATAACGAGCGACTGTCTCATTTTTGGCTGGAAAACTTCCTCCAGTCTCCTAAAACTGGACAGTGTGTCTGTTATTTATTGCTACCGCTGCTTCACAATTATATGAAATGTTATGAAGTTGCAGGTACGTGACTCTGTGGAGCTGTTGCTCAACTAAGTGCAGAGCAAGCTAGTTAGCAGCATTGTGATTTTTTATTTTATTGCCATGGCGGAAAAAAATCTCAAGAAAAAACACAATCTAAGATCTGATCCCCATGGGGTCCAGCTCTCTGGTTTTAGTCTATTTTAATTATCTTTAGTCGGACTCATTGCTGCTTATTAACTAGCTATTAACAGTTTGGACCAACTCTGGTGTGAAGGGTACAATGTGATGCTGTAGTAATGTGACATCAACAGGGATATTTTATTAATTTTCTCTGCCAGCAGACTACTGCTTAATTACAGTAACCTGAGCATTTGTAATTAGTTGCAGCCCTAAAATTCGAAATAATTATTGTAGTGGGTGATTTTATTTTCTGTATTTGGGCTTAACAGGCCCACTGCAGAGTTCCCTGTAAAAACTCTACAGATTGCCTCTTGAATTTCAAATCTTTTGTTATTAATGCAAACCTGTTAGTGCTCACTTCACACTGTATGACTTGAAGACGTCAGTTTGGTTCTGAAATTATTCAAGTTGTTCACACAACTTCAGGGAAACAGTCTAACAAGGGGATAATGGGTAAATGTAGCGCTCATAATTTGATACAGTGTGACATCAGCGTGATGCTTTCACCAGGTGAACCAAAACTAATGATCAGAGCAGAGAGAGAAAGCTTATTGGTCGGTGTAGTATTACAGTGTGTGTGTGAGGAATGACAGCAACAGAGAGTGATGGGAACGAGTGTGCAACATCACACATTCACCCACTGCATGTGTGTGTGTTCCAGTGTGTGCATATAGACAGTCCTGCAGACTTGGTGCCAGATGTTTGTGCTTGCGTGCATGTGCGTGTGCATGTGTGTGAGTGTGTGTGTGCATGCATGTGTGTGTGTGAGTATGTCTGGTCTGGCTCGGTGGGTAGATGTGTGGTGCCATCAGCACGTGGGATGATTGGCAGCGTCCGTTTGGGCGTCGTTGATAACACACAGGAGGGCGACTGCCACAGATGAGCTCTGTCAAGCTGTCTGCCTGTCAGACACCCACACACACACACACACACACACACACACACACACACACCTACAACTCAATTTCTCTCTCAGTCACTCTTCCTCTGACTCTTGTTTGTGTTTAACACACTGAATCTCTCTGCTTTCAAACAGGCCCCCACTGTATCCTCTCTACACACACACACACACACACACACACACACACACACACACACACACACACACACACCTGTCAGCCCTGCCTGTGGCCAGCCATTGAACCCGGTACACTGATAAGAGCAACAACAGGCCTCTCTCCTCTGCAGGGAGACAGCGTCTCATTCATATGTATCGTTTGATGTGTGGGGGAATCTCTGTCACTTGTTGGACAGCTTGAAAAGACCAGGCTGACATTTGGAGGGTATATTTCAATACAGCACTCGAGGAAGGCAGAGGGAAGAGTAGCTTCAACACACTGGCAGCCGTAATCACACGAGTTTTAGTGAAAAGTGGAAGAATTACGTCAGTGACACGAGTGATGTGGAGGTTTTTTTTTTTTTTTTTAGACACTTATTCTAACTTCTAAAACTGTAACGATACACTTGGGTGGTGATTAAATATGTATTGCGACTCTTAAGTATTGCAATTTATTGTGAGTTTTGTTTGTTTTTTTTAACACCAGACTAGGGCTGCACGATATTTGAAAAAACTGACATTGCGTTTTTTTGTTTTAACCCTGCGATATATTTTGCGATATGAAAAAATACAGGAATTTTCACCAGATGACTTGAATAGCACTTTATGTTACTGCTGCCATCTTGTGGACAATTAACCTGCACTGATCTTGCGACTCACTCCATATGCAGGGGCTCGGTCTGCTTTGGCAAACTGATTAAGAATGATTGTGATTGGTGGATCGCTGCGCGCAGTGTGCGTCAGGTACCCTTGAAATTAGATGAGAACACGTTTAGTTCATTTGCCTCCTACATCACAGGACCTGCATTGTGACTATTGCACACACGTACATTGCGATGACGATGCTCAAACGATGTATTGTGCAGCTCTACACCAGACCGTGGGAAAAAGTTGAATCATACACTTCTAGAGACTGTATATCATGAGCCATATTTTTTTGAAAACAATGCACATCACATGTCATTCGGTTATATTTGGTTTTATTTGAACAGCATCAATTCTATACTGCATGTAAAAGTATAAATAAAATACTTTTTGATGTAAACTACTATATTTAGCTGTTCCTACTTAGCAAGCTAGTGCAATAAGAATATAATTAATAACAAAATACACACACAACAACAAAGACATTAGGTCAGAATTAATACCTGAAAGCTGAATCCAGAGTAACAGAGTTGGCAAAAGAAAAATCAGCAGGTGTTACTTCATTTTCACAGAGCAGAAGAAATATATGTCTGAAAGTCTGAGCACACGTGTCGTTTTATGTTAAGCATGTGAAGTAGAATCTCTTTTTCATAGACTAATTATTGAACTAGACAGGTCTTTGTCGCTCAGCACTGCCGTCAGTTTTTTCTGTGGCCACTCGCGGTATCGCGGCGAGCATTTTCCCCCATAGACCCCTATTATAAAAGAGACCTCGAACTGCAAACCAGGTAACACATACTACACAAGACACAACACACCAGTACCGGCCCAGCCATGAGTACATTTTCTTGACTAGTGACCTTATGTGGCCACCTTCTTTCTTAATAAGATCCCCATTAGCTCCTGTATTGTAACAGAGAAGCAAAGGAGGAAGTAGTATAACTTTGTTGTAGTACTACACGAGGCTCAAGGAAAGTTTTACAAATATCAAACCTTTATGGATCAAAAAATCAGACCAGAAAGAATCACACTGACCTTGTTTGCAGTTCAAGTTGTCCTGTTGACAGTTTCACAAAATGCTTTTTGGGCTTGTGGGGAATTTTTGCTGCAATACCGCGAGTGGTCACTGGAAAAAAAATTGGCAGCAGTGCTGAGCAGCAAAGCCCTGTTCTGTATGAAGTCTATGATTCTTATGTGTAAGAGTGCCTGCTAATGCTGCATTGTATCACCCTACAGATCAGCTGTAACAGCAGTTTGTTCAAGACACCACAAATAATGAGTGATCATGAAGGAGATGACGACACAAGTTTGTAGCTCTCACTTCATTTTATTTACATGACTAGAGAAGGACTAGAGTTAAAGCTCACTCTAAATGTACACAAGCAACAGAATACTTCACCTTTTTATTCAGAGGATAGACCGACAATATACAATTTCTGTATGTGTATGTTTGTGCGTGTACAACCTCACCTGACACACAGACACACACACACAAATACATGCAGAACACACTTGGCGACACAATGCAGCCCTTTAGGGATCAATTATCGCTCACTCACGTCTTTATCATCTCAAAGCTTTGACTATGAATACCTCCCCACACCGACCAGACGCACACCATCTAACACACACACGCACACACACCAAGGCTATAAGCCCATTCTGATAGGTGAGATGTATAAGCTTCTTTTCAGACTGCCCTGTCAGAGAATGCTATCTCCTCCAACAGCTCGCCAAACAGCACAATAGCTTTTATTGTAATGACTGACACAGAGTCCCATCTGTGTGTGTGTGTGTGTGTGTGTGTGTGTGTGTCAGATTGTCTTTTCCTTATAGCAGAATTTACCTGTTGAATTTTCAGGACCCTTCAGTACACCTGAGACCAGCTCTATGGAGGAACGATCAAACCTTGAAGCACACACACACACACACACACACACACACACACACACACACACACACACACACACACACACACTTACTTGTATAATTTGTATCCTTACAAATTACATAGAGTTACATTCATTTTCTGGAGAATTATCCACTACGGGTGCCTCAATTTCAATATTAAATCCAAAATCCATTGAAATTAGCAAAATTTTCTCTCCAAGACCACTCCAAAATAAATGTATTAAATGTTCAGTCTCTTTGCTGGTTGTTCCAACATGTTCAGAATCATTACCCTTCACTAGCATTTAACAGATGGCTCACTTTGTAGCTTTGAAATATATATTTGAATAATTAAATTAATATCGTAAGTGTGCAACTAGTCATTTACTGGCTTAAAGGAATAGTTCACCCAGAAATTAAAATTCAGTCATTATTTACTCACCCTCAAGTGAATGGTGACCACTTTTCAAACATAAAAAACAACTGAAAGCAAAACATAAGATGCCTCCATCCTGCTTGTCTGTTGTAATCCAAGTCTTCTAAAGCCCCGCAATGTCGTTCACTTGAGTGTGCACACAGTCTCACCACACACACCCTGTTCATACGGTGTGTACATGACAATGGCTCCAAGCTAAGGATCTACAGTGAAGATTTTGGCTGAAAACGTGGTGTAAATGACGTCTTTCAAATCGACTTGGCATGTTTGGGCTTTAGGAGACTTGAATGACACCAGATGAGCAGTATGGAGGCAATTTATGTTTTTTGGGGATTATTTTTTTACATTTGAAAACTGGTCACCATTCATTTCAGTTGTTTGGGAGATTCTGCAGCGCTGTTAGCTGTGAAACTCCAGCAATGTTTTGTGGACTAAAAAACTAAATCTGACCTTTAATCAGATTAGATAATGTCTGAATTGTCACATTGGGTGAAGTATCCCCTTAAACCGTTTTACAAGGAAAACCTTTATTTGGGGGCAGCCCTAGTAATTTTAGTCTTACTCAAAGCCAGAATCAGTAGGATTTGTCCAAGCTGTTCTTAAACGCAGCAGAAAGACAGATGACTGTTGAGTGTCATTCTCAGGACGTCAAATACCCACATTTTGGGTTGGTTAAACGTCCCGAGGACAACAAGATAATGAGAAAATAAGGAAAATGCAGGCAGACGGCTGCAGGATCTCTGCTCATTCAGCCACCACCACAAACTTCTAGCAGTCATAAGTGATGGTTGAAAGGGATTATGTTGAGTCTATACTTTGTTTTTTGGAAAATGTTGCATATTCTGCCTTTAAGTATGTATTACACTATGTAATCTACTTAAGTGGGTTATTTTGTAGCCAATAAGGCTATCCAATTGCAACAGCCCAATGAAAACCATCACATATGGCCAAAAGAAAACCCCGCTCTGTAGTGGAGATGTGAGTGAGACCACTGAGCAGAACAGAGCAGGAGTCAGGACTAAGTTAGACTGAAGATTTGGAGAAACACAAACCCTTTTCAGTTGAATACACGCAATTAATAATGCATTAAACATCAAAGGTTAAAAAGTAACTAAAAGTCTGAGTAGTTTTTGAGAAGAATACTTTACCTTTACTTAAGTATTTTTAACACTAGTAGTTTTACTTGTAATATTTCAGTAACAGAACTTGTACTTGAGTACAGGTTTTCAGTTCACTTTGCACCACTGAGCCTGAACCTCAGCCAGTGATCCAAAAATCAGCATCTCTCCAACCGAAGACGCAGCTTTTGTTCCCAATTAACTGTCTTCAATCTGAAACGTGTCCCCGAAAATGGCTACACACACACACACACACACACACACACACACACAGCAGTACCTTAAGTGCTCACTTTCACTTCCTGTCCAGATGCTCCACCATTTGTTCATCTTTTTCTTTGTGGATGAAACTTCTCATCAAGGTCAGTTTATTCTGCAGAAACAGGAAACTTCATCAGGATGTGACAGTAAAACAACGGAGACAGATGTGAGGGCAGGAGAAGAGTATGTTTCATCAACATCTGGATTTTACCCAGAATGTGAAATGTGTTTTAATTAGGAACACAAAAAACCCTGCTTGATACTGATAGATTTTTTTTCTCATGTAGACTCAACAGAGGAAAACTAATTTTATTTAAATGCCCAATAACATTTTTTTGATTTTCTCTCTCTGAAGAAATGTTCAGTCTCAGATTTAATGGGAAATGCTCCCCAAGCAATACTGACGTGATGAAAAGAAAATTCTTGCATGAAGACTTGTAGGTTGATTTTTTTTTTCACTGAAATAATGATGAAATGTTTCCCGACTGAAAATGATAATTTCTCAAGTTTTACCAACTGATGTTTTGCTGAGGCAATTAACTTTTCTTCTACACAGTTTTTAAAATACTTTTGTTTTCGGTTTCTTAAACACAGAGATTAAAGTTTTATCTAAAGGAGAAAAGTAAGAGATTGTAGGTCTGCAAAAGTTTATTTAGTTTATTTCAAAACCTACCAGTTTGAGTTTAATTCAAAACTCAAACATCTAGCGAAGGCAACTGCCTTGAAATTTGAATTGACTTTTCTCAACTTTTTTCCAGTGTTCAGGACTTAACACGTTTACAAGACATAGAGGAAAAACTATTTTGAGACTAATTTGAGCAACGTCCTTAAAAATGTTTGTTTTTCCACACCGCTTCAAATCATGTCCCAAATAGAGTCAGTGTCCGTGACTCTGCCTCACCTTAACATGTGGTAGGAGGTGGTAGTGAGTCTGAGTGGTTATAATTTAGTGAGTCAGTCTTTTTCTGTAGTTCATGGTGAGTTATTGTGTGTAGCTCCAGACTTTCAGAGTTAGTTTTCATGCTGTGTTTGTGTTTTGTGTAGGTCAGGGTTCACACCATCGTTCTAAAATTCACCTCACGTTCTCTCAGGACAGACAGTTACAATTCAGACTGTTTGTCTGAAACGGTGTAGCTTCATCCAGCTACAGTCCACCACTGTTAGCATGCTAACATTTTGTGTAGTTATGAATTCCTGAGTATCACTAAAGTTGAACACTGTAGTGGCCTCGTGGCTCAGGTGGTGCAGTGTTCGCCCCACTGCTGACTATTTCTGATTCTGATTCACACACACTTGACCTCCATGCCCAATTTCAGCCTGTAAGGGTAAAGGAAACACTGCACACATCCATTAAACAAGACGGGTGTGTTGGTGAGAGAAGACCAAAAAGTTGCAAAAGGACTCCTGCACGCTGTCTAACTTGCAACATGTCATTTATTTGCGACGTTTCAGTACGAGCGCTACGTTATATTGCAAGTTAGACAGTGTGTGGGAGTCCTTTTCTTTTCTTTCTTTTTTCTTTTTGTGGACCAACAGACCAATAGAGCAACATGTAGAGCTAAAAAACAAACTAAAAATAGTCATTGATGGCACAAAATACCTCGTTTAATATAGGGATGTTCCTGGCGACTAATTTCCCTGTCAATTAAATGCAAAATTCAATTCACACTAGACGACTTGTCTAACAATAAGAAAACACTCAGAAAGCAGATAAAATTGAGCACAGTTTATTAATTGATCATGTTAAACACTGTCCGAAAAAAATACTGTGTATTAAGAGCCATTTGAAGCCGTTAATCAGTCTACAATCACCAAATCATATTTTAAATGCTGCACTGTGCAGTAAAAACATTATACATTAACCTACAAAACATGACAACAACTCACTAAACGCTTCACCTTTTTAGACCAAAGAGGATCACAGTGTCTGCAGGTGAACAACCCGGAGCTGAGGTTAGCTGCCAGCCTGCTACACAGAGTGGCTAATGTTAGCCGTGTTAGCAGCAGCTGCTGCTCTGCCTGTAGGTTAATGTCTGTGTCTGTGCTGAATGTGGTCACGTTTCTCCAGTCGAGTGATTATATGCCAGTTTATACTGTCACAGTCTACATTCAGCATTATTTACATTTTCTAGATTAAAACACTGCCAAACCGTGCTGGTTTTACGAGCTGTCATCTGTCCGACTTAGGTGATTAAAAACATCTGGGGTTGCCTGGGCCATCGTACGCGCTTACAGTGCACGGCGAGAGGGGCTGCTGTCTGACGGGGCTGCAGCCTCAACAAGTGGCGGGCGGCTGAATAACATCTTAGAGGCAACAACTTGCAATGTGCATGAATAAAATATTGATAGTTTAACTGACTAGCATTTCTGGTGCTGACGTTCAACTAATCACGCACATCCCCAGTCTAGTATAAATAATCAATAAATAATACCACAAAGGCCTAGGATGTGTCATTATGAAGATAACAAATGCACTTAGATTGATGCTACACTAACATTTTACCTTTTCTTCAGACTTTTGGTTTCTTGAATCCTGACGCTCATTACGTTGATTTGTTTCTGTTTCATCCTCTACTTGTTCTTGGTTGAATGAAGCCTCTGAAAATGAAAACTAACATTGGACAGCTGGTCGTGAAGCTATAAACAAGGCTAATGGTTGAAATAAAAAAAGAAACATTTGGTTTTCACCCAACAGTGCTGATATCCAACCTCAAAGAATATTAAAATTTAAGACAGGACGTGTTGTGTTTGCTTTTAGTGGGATCTGAACCGGTGACATCAGGGCACGGGCACCGCGCCAAATCTCCATGAATCCACCCAGAGCTTTGAGCATGCTTAAGCAATCATGACCTGGCATAAGGTCCATGTACGTAATCAATTATTCATTTGGAAGGTGGGGGAAAGTCGGCCCATCTGCTGAGGGGAGCAGTCCTGGCTGAGTTATTGAGCTGTGGGCTGTCTGCTGTTTAATAATGGTCCAACTATGTATTGCTCTGTAGCAGGGACCAGTCGCACTCAATCAATTTCAAATCACTGCTTTTTGAAAAGTAAACCAATATGGCAATTGACAAATAACAGCAGAGCCTTCACTCTCATTCTGGGGCTGATTGAAGATTTTCTAACATGATGCGATCCTGATGAAACTGATTTATTCCTTTTTTAAAGACAACAACCACAGAACTGGTCAATGTGTGTATCTTGCCTTGTTAGTGAAGCAGCTGAAGATGTTAGACAGATAATTTGTAAAAAACAAAAAAAAAAAAAAAAAAAGTAGCTCACTGCGTTGAAGAAGAGAACCGTGTGTGAACGTTACTCCTCATTTGTTTCCTCTCACAAATAACTGCTGTGATCTGTTGTACACATCGCTCATATCCAATCTGATTAACAGACTTTCCTGAGCCAAGGAGACACTAATCTTGAACCTGGAGATATTAGACTGTGATTCATAGACATTGAAAAGTATATCCAGAGGGAAATATTCACTGAAATCCTGTTTAAGTCCGTGATCAGGGTTGTGTAGATTTTTAATCATATATCTGATAAGGAAATGATAATTCTATACGTTGTTTTGAAAAAAGAAAGATCCACTTCTACTGAGGGTGCGCTCACTCTGGAGCTACACTGCACTCTAGAGGTTATGGTTAGCATAAAAGGCTGCTGTTGATGCTATACATACTTAAATGTGTAGCCATTATGTGTGCAGAAATGACACCAGTCCAAATAGTGAGTTGGAGCCATAGGTTGAATCCCTGTGTATTACATGATTTATGGTTGAAGCGAGTTGTTTCCCATCGCCTCTTCCTCCCCAGACTGAGGCTCAGACAGGCTGCAGGAGGACTGGAGGAGCGCAAGACAAGCGCAACACTGTAAAGTGACAGCGAGTCCTCCACTATAAGTTGATCAGGTGTTTATAACTGTCAGCTGTATGTCAAAGTAAAGTTAAGCCTGTTATACTGAAAAGCCATTTGTTACAGAAATACACACTCTGGAGTTTCAGTTCAGAGACTCCCTGCCTTCTGTCTGCCAAACTCCATTAACATTTTGCTCAATTTAACCGTTATAAACATCTACTCCTTCTGAAAGATTATTAATGATTTCTTACCACTCATAAACAGACACTAACTCATTTGGCAAACATTTGCCATTAATTTGAACTCTAATTCATGTGAAACGGGCAAACAAAGCAGTTATTGCTTGCTAGAATATTAATTTCAAAGATGGACACTACTGCTAATAATACTCTCTACCTAAATAAAAACTGTGTATGTAACAGTTGATTGAACATTTTCAGAGCGTGTCTGACAGAGGATATCACGGTTTTCATTATTTTGTTGCTGTCTGATAATATTGGGTTGATTACAAATGTGAAATAGAAGTTAAATGTTCATTGGTGTCATCTTTAGAGGGTATTTATCCAGCTTGTTCAAATACAAACGCACATATGGTTTCATAGTGGAGCTGAATTTCATAAAGTCACACCCTTTTTAACGTCTTACAATTTAGATATTAGCATTACTGCATCTGCATCGGAGTAAATGATGCAGCAGGAAAAAAAGAGCTGCTAAACTCCAACTCTACCCTTGTGGTAAAAATGGTACTGTGCCGCCATCCAGAGGTAAAATGGCCAACATACACTAAAGGCTGTTACCAGCTGGGCGACGCTGAAGTTTTAACAGCTTCACTGCTGCGTGTTCACTTAACACTTAACTGAAAATGTGCTTTAGATGTCAAATATTAAAGGCTCAGCGTTGTTTGTCAGAGAAACCATTTTCTTTTAAAGTGCATTCAATGAATCCCTTCAAAAAACTTGTGGATTCCCTCATGTATATTGAAATGTTTGAGTGCAGTGGTGCAAATGATCAAATGAATGATGGCTGAATTCCATTTAGCTGCATCACTTTCTGGGTCCGTGTTCATGCTGCCTTGCTGTCAGAAAAAAAGGCAAAAATACAAGTTTGTATAAAAAGACATTTAGTACCTATTTTAGACTCGTTCCTTTAGTCCGTGAGGTCACAGCTCATACAAAATACAGTACTGTATACTACTGCTTTTAGGACTTTTTGACATAGTTGCAGAACCGTGTTCCCTGACCGTTGCAATGTCTGCCTTAAATATATCCGCAGTTTTGGAAAGTAAACGTGTATACAGTATGCAAAGAAATGTCTAAAGGACAGCTCAGCTTTTCACAGATACACGTAGGAGGCCTCCAAGTAAACAACGCTGTGCTCTAGATGGCTTTGCCCTGGCCTCCAGCTCCACCATAAGAAGTCTCAAAGTCATCTTTGATCAGGATGTGTCCTTTAAGTCCTACTTAACACAGACTTCAAGGGAAATCCTCCTCACCTACAAAGCTATTAATGTTCAGGCACCATTATATCTTAAAGAACCTGTAGTGTCCTTTCACCTGACAACCACACGCCATCCTGGAAACCAGGGTTACTTGTGGTTCTTAAAGTCTCCCAGTTGATATATAGGGGTCCTACACCTTTTGTATGAACACTGGACAAAGCCTCTAGTTTGGGTTGACTCAGGTGAGCCCCGAACTATGCCTTAGTTGGGCTGCTAGGCCTAGACTGCTGTGAAACTTCCCATGATGCACTGAGCTCCTCTTCCCCCTCTCTCCCTGTTCATTTGTACACATTCTTATCCCATTAATGCTTGTTAATAACTCGACATCTTCTCTTTCCTGTACATTTCTGCTCTCACGTCTGTCTCCTCCTGAGACTTTCTGCAGGTACGTCTGTCTCTGAACCTGTAGATTCTGGATCTGTGACTGCAAATCACCTTCTGCCCCCATGTTCCTGCTTTTAGTCTTTTTATTATTGCCATTGCTATAACTTTACTTTATTTCTGTGTTAAACTTGCATTATGCTACAGGATCTTCACTTTCCTCCTGCTCTTTTTCTCTCTCTCTTAACACAGAAAATCACAGCGGACAGCCACCCACCCAAAGTCTGGTTCTGCTCGAGGTTTCTGCCGTTAAAAGGTAAAAGTTTATTCACTACTGCTGCCTTAGTTCCCTTTCTCATAGTGGGAATTGTTGGGTCTCTGTATATAATATTATAAACAGCATGAAGTATAAGTACCGTATGAAAAATGCCCTCTTATGATTCAGCGCTGTGGAAATAAAATACTCGATTTAAATAACTGATGGTAGGGCTGCACGATATTTGAAAAAACTGACATTGCGATTTTTTGTAACCCTGCGATATATATTGCGATATGAAAAAATACAGGAATTTTCACCAGATGACTTGAATAGCACTTTATGTTACTGCTGCCATCTTGTGGACAATTAACCTGCACTGATCTTGCGACTCAGTCCATATGCAGGGGCTCGGTCTGCTTTGGCAAACTGATTAAGAACGATTGTGATTGGTGGATCGCTGCGCGCAGTGTGTGTCAGGTATCCTTGAAATTAGAACACGTTTAGTTCATTTGCCTCCTACATCGTCAGGATGTGACACACGTACGTTGCCATCACGATGCTCAAACGATTTCTTGTGCAGCTCTAACTGATGGAGACCTGGATATGTAGATTAATGAAGTTTCACATCAGCTTGTTATTGTCAAAAATAGTAAAATGTAAAGTAAGAAAGTAAATTTGGCAATTTAAGAATCGGATTGATCACTGTACCTTTGTCCTCCCTGATGATACGAGACAGGACCACTAACTAAAAACACGTAAGAAAAACATCAACTGTTTTGAAAGGTTTTTCCTTTTTACTGTAGTGGATGACGAGCCTCAAACAGTAGGAATAAATTAAAACCGTGTGAGAGCTGCGACGGAAAAAAGCACTTTGCTACTTAAGAGACTTCATTAGATGACAAACGGTGACACAAATCTGTAACCGTTATGAATATACAGACCTCTGACGAGTCAGTTATTGCCACACATCTGATGCAAAATGGTTTACTTTGCACAGAGTAACTTAAATTTTTTTTACGTCGTTGTGACATGGCTGGTTTAACAAAAGAAAATTCACATCTGGGCCACAGTCTTGCATAAATCTGTAGTCACTTGAGCTCTTTTTGCAGGCAAATAATGAGACTTCAAACAAAAGTAGCTGATAAAAACAAATGAAGAACAACTGACTCCTACTGTAGCAAAGCTTTACTGAATCACGTGTTCCAGGAAAAAAAAAAAAAAAAAAATATATAAAATTGCATTAGAGACGTCACAGTCTCAGTGTTCTTCCAGTCAGTTTGATCAGTAACTTGTTTCCTACTTCTTCTGTAATTAGAAAACACCTCAATGCTGAAATCTTCTCAGAATGTAGTAACAATACTGCAGACATTTTTCAAAAATATATATATAAATCTACTTCATATCTACAGCCAGAGGGTGCCATTATACTGACAATACATTATAACTGTACGCTACAACACTTTTGGACAACATATCATATCTGAACAATTACACTGAGTAGTAGCATAAATAACTGTCACTGCTAAGAAGACATTGTCAAACAGTCAGCTTCCCTTGGTCGAGACAGATAATAAATCAACATCATAATGAAAAAACTACAGACAGAACTTGATTGAGGGTCCAGACTTAGTGATATTACGATGTATGGGATGCTGAAATAAAAAAAAAGAAAAAAAGACTTCATTAAAAACTGTAGAATTAGGCCTCAGAGTCACATGTAGAAAACCAGCTTTTAAGATATTTCACAAGTATCCTCCAGTTAGAAACTACATCAGCAACTGTGAATTTAAAAAGTTGTAAAACTCTCAGGGGTGTATGGTGACACGTCCAGCATTCTCAGATTGATGAGCCTGTTTACAGCTGGTGTTAAAATGTGTTCTGAGTGATCCGATCACAGGCAGAGAAGGTGTGAACGCACCACTGATGATGCTTTGAGATGTGATTATTCAGACGACATTCATTCAGCAGTGTGAACGCAACGTGAAGGACCATCTTCTCAACTGACGTCATCATTAATAATCTTTTACAAGAAGGAGATGTTCATAACAGTTAAATTATGTAATATGGTAATGGATTTTGGTCGGCAGTCACTGAACTATAACTCCAGAGTGTGTATTTTCAGGATAACACACTTCTGCTACTAAGTTTTGAAGGCGAGTGACTTGCATACTTCCCCTTTAAGCTCTGTCTTTCTTGGTGTAAATAACATTGTGTCTGTTTGTCCCAGTATTTTTGGAGGGAGTCTAAGAAACGGCTGGAACTCGAAACGTCACGCAAATAATGCAACTAAATACCTTAAATGGATGATTTTTGGTGTGGATCTTTCCATTTCTATTCAGATATTTTTATGATCCAGCACCCATCCGCCTGGGATTAATCAATGCGCGTCTTTTTCATTTTTTTCCAATGTGATAGCCGCTAGTTAAAAACAACGCATTTTGTAAATGTGTGGATTTGCACTTAGAGCGGAAAGGTGAGATCCGATCAGTTGAGATGCACTGTGAACTCATGTACTTAGAGCTGTCCTTCTGTGATTGGATCATGTTGGATCATGTTAATACCAGGTGTGCACAGACTCTGTTTGAAAACATTCATTCGCATAAGGCAGGGTAGAAGCTACAACATCTTAATACCAGGGTCAAATTACAGCATTCAGCTCCAGGGATCACAGTTTACTTACAAGTTTTCAACAGCAGTCGAGCTGCCTTTTTCTTTCACTTGTCATATTTACATCAGAAATTTAAAAGTTAAAATTAATGTGAAAGTGTAAATCGCTACAGGTATGAGCAGCAGTTTCAAATAAAAAGATATTTAAGGATCATATTTTAGAAAAAACAAAAAGTCAAAATATTACTGGGTAGTCAACTTTGACTCAAAACCACGGTAACAGTTTAAAAGGATGGTTCTGATTATTTGAAGCGAGGCTGTATGAGGTACTTAACAATACTCTGTGTATTACTTACAGTTAGCTTGTCTGCATTATTGTGTAACTTCTGTGAATCCAAACTATCTGAAGTCACACAGTGGAGAGAACTATTTAGCTTGTACAACAGCAGTTTGTTGCTTTGCTTCTCCAGACACCGGGGGGGCACCTCTGTCCGCTGTAGATAATACACTGATGATCAGTAAGTACCTCATACAGGCCCATGTCAAATAATCTAAACTATCCCTTTAAAGAGGAGCAGAACAAAGAACCAACTTTCATTAGTGATGTTTAACCCCTTATGATGCTGGTACCAACATATGTAAATTCAAAAGTACTGTGACGGGCAATTTAAACCATTAAAAAAGTCCAAAAAGGAAAAAGAACAGGATAATAAAAACATCAGTTGAAAAACCAAAGTGGTCATCTCTCGTGTCATCCATTGCAAAACAATCTTTCAAGGTCCAGTGCTGTAAAAATAATCCAGTGAATGTTTCGTATCCAGTGGCTGCCAACGGTCGAGTTTCACATGTAGTATTGATTGAAGTTTAAAAAAACAAACAGTCTGTAGTGTGCTACAGGGACAGCAGAGTATCATATTCACACGTTTCATCCTGTTGAGAGTCCAGGTGTTTTCATCTCTTAGAATCAAAGTAGTAGTTAAAGTCACTGTCGTTCTTTCTCTTTTATAGAGTTTTCTTGTCAGTCGTTCCTCCAGTGTGCTTCAGCAGCTCTTCATGCTGTGTGATCTGTAGCTCAGAGTAGCAGGGCTCCAGTGGTGTGAATTACCAGTGTAAAAAAATAGCACGAGTCCAAAAAAAAAAGGGGGAGAGGGGAAAGCTGCACTAAAAGAAAACAACCTACCCTTTAAAATCACCAGTCAGTTGTGGATGCTTTAATGCAACGTACCTTACAGTATCAAGAGGTTTTAGAGCGTCAGCCTGAACTTCACCTCTGTAGAACATGGGTTCAGGAAAAAGATGTGAAGATGACGGTAGATAGAAGAGACCGAGGTTTGGTTGAGTGGATGGATTACATCGATGGCAGGTGAACTTCAACAGGTGAGTATCATGTTAGGTGATCCTAAAATGTTAAAACTGGAGCTAAAGGTTTCGTAAAAAAAAAAAAAAAACTGTTTTACAAAAACACATTGTTCTATCATGAAAAACTGTGATCATATTCCTGTTACTTTGCTGTGTACTTATTTCAGTCTGTGTGGATGCGGTTAGAAATCCGTTGGTGTCGCTGTGTGAGCTGCCTCTCCCCTGGTCCCACTGTCCTCTGAGCCCTCGGTGTTCAGCACACCTGGCCCAGCGTGGCTGTGTGTGGATGGGTGAGGGGGTGAGGTGGGAATGCAGTCTGGGAGACTAAAGTTGTGATGTCTGCTCCTCGGCTCTCCATCAGAGCTCAGTGGTGAGGAGACCTCTGGGTTTGGCTCCATCCTCCGAGGCCGGCTGCTGACCCACAGTGCTGCGAGACACAGGAGTGGAAGGAGGCAAGATTACTGCATCAGAGGTAAAGAATACTTGAAGGGATAGTCTGTGTATTAAGTACAGTAGATGGAGGTCGACACGCCCCTAGTCTACTTCTGCAACGTGTAGTTTAGCCACCTCAGTTTAAGCGTATGTGATATTTACAATATTTTCACCACTTTATCTGGACATCAGACAGCTTTTTTCCCCTTTTCCTTTTTTAAGCGAAATGGTTGTTGCAGAAATTTCCAAAGCCATCAGACTCAGTTATTTTACCTCATAGAACATGTGACTTCCTGATACCTCAATGGGCTAGTTTGTTTTTTGATATTGTGTGAATTCAGACTTTCAATTTAGTTACTTCAGGTTTACCAAAGTCAGAAAATAAGAGCAATAAAGTAACAAATTGAGGTGGTAACAGACAAGTAAGTGCCATGTTCTGTGAGGTAAAATTACTGTTTTTGCCAAATAAAAATATAGAGGCAGTTTCCCATATTCCAAATCTACTGCACATTAAAACTGCTATTGTTGTTTTCAGTGTAACATACAGCAGTATGTTTCTGGCAATCCTGTTCCTTTTGTCTGTCTTTTGGTGGGTGGTCCTCTCACTAAAAGGCAAAAGCCTAAAACTCACCGCAACTCTCTAAAAGACAGAGGAAGGTACAGGAAAGCGCCTTGACAGAGTGTGTCTAGTGTAGGGTTTGGTTTTTGCTCAGAAAAATCCTGTGGTGGGTTATCAGCCCACCTGAGAGTCGTCAGTGGGTGAAGTTGCCTTAATGGCTGGCCAATCAGAGCAAGCAGAGACACTAAGGAGTGGGACTGGCAATGCCATTCCCTTTGTTTGTCTGTTGGTGGGCGGTCTTAGGCTGGGTCCAACTAGCAAATGCAGAACAGCTGTGTCTAATTGTGGTTGCAGTATATCAACGGGTGTTGTAGCTGGAGCGTCAGCGGAAGCGTCAGCCCTTGCGTTCAGCCCTTCTTGTGTGAAGACATTCTTGGGTCAAGACATGCGTGTCTACCTCACCGTGTCCACCGAGCCGGGACGCCGAGCCGGGTAAGAAATTCTCTTTGGACGAAATGTATCTCTACCCCTTTCCTGTTATCTCCAGTTTGCGCAGAAGGTTATATGTTGCAAACCAGCACCACAATCTTGCTAACCTCCACTTGTTAACGCAAACCTCCCTCACAGAGTCTCCCCTCTCTGTAGGACTGTAGAACTGCCAATCTGCAGTGAACAAAGCAGACTTTATTGCTGGTTATGCTAACCACCTAGCACTTGACATCCTGCCTCTCACTGAGACCTGGATTAGACTTAAAAACTGAAATGCTACCCTGGCTGCACTTTCAGCCAATTACACTGTCTCCCACACCTCTCGCTCATCTGGACAAGGAGGTGGGACAGGCCTGTTACTTTCTAGGAAATGTAATCAACTGGTACCCTCAGTCAAATGCAGCTCTTTTGAATACCATGCCATACTGGTAGCTGACCCAGTCCAAATCTGTGTGATCGTTATTTATCACCGACCAGAGCAAATGGGTGACTTCGTAGATGAACTACATGCTTAACTCTCGTCAACCCTGGAGCATGACTAGCCCATGCTTGTCCTCAAGAACATGAAAATTGTGACAGCCACAGGCCTCAGGTCAATTCCTGTGCCTGCCTCTGCTTTCCCTTGCAGGTTCCCCCCCTGGTTGCTTGCCCCTTGCTCCTCGTTGGTGGATTGCTTCCACCTAGGCAAGGCCTTTAAAAGCTGGGGAGAATCCAAGATGGCTCACTCTCCCTCCTGGAAGGCCGGTGCCTTTCAGGCACCCACTGCTTTTGTATGGTTTGGTTTGACTTTGTTTAGCTTAGCCTTGATTTCCCTTTTACACATACTTTATGTTAGCACCCACATTCACAACACCCAACACCTTCATTACACCACTGATTCTCAGACTTAGTGATTGGGTTCTTTATGTTGCTTCATTTTAAATAAATTGATAATTTGTTTAAACACTGTTATCGTGTGGACCTCCTGTCTTTGTTATGCTCTCCAACAAGGTGGGCATAACAATATACACTTGGACAATCCAAACTCTTCAGACTTCCTATCATTAATACACTCATTTGAGCTACAACGGGTTCACAATCCTCCTACTCCAGTGTTTCCCAACCCTGGTCCTCAAGACACACTGCCCTGCATGTTTAAGATGTTTCCCTGCTCCAACGCACCTGATTCAAATGATAAGGGCCCCGTTTCCCAAAGCCTTCATAGTGCTACGTGCGTCGTAAGTTGTATTGTAAGGTCTCCCTTAAGGTTAAGGGCTGTGTCCCAGACTTGGGACAACTTTAAGGGAGACCTTAAAATACAACTTACGACACACGTAGCACTACGAAGGCTCTGGGAAACAGGGCCCAGGTTGTTATCAGGCTTCTGCAGAGGCTTGATGACGAGCTGATCACTTGAATCAGGTGTGTTGGAGCAGGGAAACATCTAAAACATGCAGGGCAGTGTGCCTTGAGGACCAGGGTTGGGAAACACTGTCCTACTCACAAAGCCGGCAAAGAGCTTGATCTTATCCTCATCTGAAATTGCACCACAGATACACTGGTTGTTACACCTCTACATCTCTCTGACCACTACTTCATTCAATTCAAGGTATGCCTCCCTACCCCAACCCCCATCCACCATAACCTCTGTAACCTCAAGCCCACCCACTTCTCCTCCCTTGTAGCCTCCACTCTTCCACAACCCAACACTTTTTCCTCTCTGGAGGTGATGCCACTGAGTCCTTGTGCTCTACACTGAGCTCTTGTTTAGATAGGCTGTGTCCACCAGTGCCCAAAAAAAAGACATTTCCAACAGAAAGAAAGTAGTTTGGGTAGATTCTACTGTAGACCAAAAGTAGTTCAGGGAGATTCTAGCCTGGAAAGGAAAAAAGTTTCAACATCAAACTGCACTTTGAGCATCACGAGCTGAGTGCCATCTAGTGGCCATTAAGTGTTTTTGATTTTGGGTTGACCCATCTCTTTAAAATACCGTAAACTTTCAATGCTGACTGAAAAACCGTGAGCATATGGGTTCTGAAATATACAAAAAGAAAAAATTCCATCACTGCAATCATCAAACACATAAAAATACAACTAGATATGAAGTAGAAAGAGTATAAAATATATCATGTAAACAAGAACTGTATAGGCCTACACTATTTATACCTCACACTTGTCCAGATATATGAGTGATTGTAAAATGGACAACAGTAGCACCAACATACAGAATCATTTGTGTTTCTATTTATCACTCACTCTTTTCCAGCCTGTACTTTTGATCTTTGCACTGCAGTAACTGGTGAATTTTCCTGGTCTGCAATCAAAAAAGTTTCTTATTATACAACTTAATAACAAGGTAAGGAGCACAGCCGACATCACTCCTGATTCTACTTGTATTATTTTGTTGTGCGCACAAGGAATCATGGGAAATGTTTGTCCTCTAACTTAATTTACCTTTCACGGATTGTATATTTGTGTCATGATGGCGAGATGTCCATCATGGAACAAAAACTCGACTGTCTCCGTGCACTTTAGTTTTGCCTTTTTGGGATACTTTATGGCATTTACCAACTGCTACTCATTCAGATTGCACTCTAAGTTTTTTAGATGTCTTTGTCGTAATGTTTGGTTGTACCCACTGTCTACTGTCGTTTTAGCTCAGAGCTCAATTTACAGCAACATAACCTTGTTTTACAACAGTCTTAATCTGTTACTGTGCCTCAAAATCTCCTCCAGGCTGACGACTTCTGCAGTGACTAACAGCGTTTTACACAAAGTGAGCTCATGATTCCTCAAAGTAGCAAGGCTGAGCAAGATTTACAGTTTATTCAGGCCACCTCAAACACATCACAACAGGATTTCAACTAAAGGAAGCATTCTCCTGCTCGACCAGCAGGGGTCAGCATACTACCAAGCTTTCTTTAAAAACAACCTCAAAGTGCTTTGGGTTCTCGGAGAGTTTTACCTGACGGCGATGGCGTTACGTGTGTGAGCGAGGTGGGGGAGGGCTGGGGTGAGAGCTGGGCCCCCATCTGCAGGGAGAAGAGGGTTGACCTTAGCAGGGGGGTCAAGGTCAAGCAGGCCGTTAGTAAAGACGCCAGGAGGCTGCATTAGAAGGGGACGAGGGAGAAGGAAGGGAGGAAGGTCAGTCTCTACGGAGCTTCTACATCAGGCAAAGTGAACAGCGACTATGCAAGTGCATAAGCCTCGTATCACCATTTTCAGGATAATGGCAAAAAAATTAAAATGATTAAATACGAAAAAAACTCTTAAAAACATACAAATATTTTAAAAGAACCTGTGGGAGGAAAGACAGGCAAGTACAAAAGCCAGATGGACAGGTAGACAGTCAGACAGGTAAACAGAGATTGATCACTTACAGCGGTTGTGGGAATGATCCAGCGGGGTGTGATGACGGGTTTGGGCTGCTGCACCGGTGGTGGCTGGAAGACGAGACAAGAAAAATTGCACACTTTATTGATCACACTAACATATGGAGGCGCTTTCACACACTTTTGACCTCAGATACAGGTTTACTTTGTGACTGCAAGTTTAATTCAAAATACACAAACACTAACAAACCACAGAATTACGTAACAGAAAAGTACTAAATGAAGTTTTATTTTCAGTTCAATTCCTTTCTCTAATAGAAATGCCTGAACACTGATTCCTGGTAGTGATGAAACTATGCACACATGGGTTTAAAGGGGTGACATGTAAAATAAGCCAACTCTATGCTTCTCATTATATACTTTTTGCTGTAGCTAACTTTATGATGCACGTCTCTTCCCTGCATTCAATTATGCTCCAGGGGACATGAGGCTTTGAAGACTGTAAAATAGGATTTTAGGCCTCTCCTTTTGTAAAAGTGGTTTACACATACATTTTCAAAAAGTGGGTAAATTGCAGTCGGTTGCAGGAGTTCTCCACATACGATCGACTGAAACTTACTTCGGGAGTTGGATCTGTGAAGTCGATCAGGTTGTCAGACAGCGGGGCAACGTGTTGCAGGTCAGCTTCCTCTGCTTTCACCTGCAGAATGACACAAACACTCTTAACCACGACATACAGACAAAGGATCTTTAATGAACAGAAATTCTCTCAGGTCAATGCCTTTGTTATGCCTTCAGATAACACAGGACACTTCATGCACACGTGAAAGGATTCATGGCAGTTTTTTCCATGGTAATAAACATATCCGTGCCACAAAAAAGTGACTTAACTTTCAGTAATCACGTTACCTTTGGTGCCACGCCTTCGCTGGCAGACTCACAGGGCATCTTGGGAACAGAGGGGTTCAAATCTTCAGCTATCCTCTCGGCACTGATGAACGCAGCGAGAGAGGAAAAAATGAGCAAAGGACAGAAACTTTGAGACTTCAGAAAAAAAATCCTCCCACAGACATTAGACAGAAATGTGTTTCAAGTTCCTCATCCTTGAGACATATTTCCTTGGTACATTTATTCATGCATTTTTCTTGCTATTAAAGAAATTACTTTATTATTGGAGCCCTTCATGCAGCCAAGGTCAGGTCTTTGAATTACTTGTTTTGCAAGACCAACAAGCCACGAGCTTTTTTCTTTACAATATTAAACATAAAAAAGCTTAATAATTTGCTACATTAGAGTTTCATCATTCCTTTATTTTTAAAATTATCGTTGATTTATATTTTATGATTGACTAATTGATTAATGAGAGGAAAACCAGTCAGAGTGTTTACTGCATCAATGAGCCTGAGGCCATAAAGCCTTTCTGAACTGTGTGGTCAAGCTTCTGTGTGCATCTGTATTTTTGTCTCATCCTACTGTAAACACTAATTGAACAAGGACGCCAGCAGTATCCAGGCAGAAATCAAGTCATGTGACTCAACACACCCTGACACACACACACGCACACACACACACGCACACACACGCACACACACACACACACACACACACACACACACACACACACACTGCTCAAACATGCCAACAGATGTCAGCAGAGACCACAAAGAACAAGCAACACTGTACAGATTCAACGTTTTGCGCCTGTGTTGTCTATTTGTGCCTTTACACTGAGTTTTTATTTTATTCTTTTTACTATTTTGCGTCTTCATTCTGGTCATTTTTTCCTTTTTTGTAGTTTGTTTTCTCTCTCTCTCTAATTCAGCTATTTATTTTTTCTTCCCTGCTGCTCAGCTCTTGTCCTCAGAAGGGACTTTTCTTTGTGCTCCATCATCTTCAAATTTTTTTTTTTTTGGCATTATGTCAATAAATAATTGATCACAAAAAAGAACAAGCAACACTTTTGTCTCAAATGGATCACTGTGAAACATATATGTGTGTTTTGTCCTGATTGTGCGAACAGAGGTGTATATAAGCGTCATAAATTTAAAATTATACAGTGAGGATACAAAAACTGTACATTGAGGTTGATGCTACTGAAGGAAAAGCAAACTGATCTTTATATCCCTACTTTTAACTACTTTCTAACCTCCTTTATTCATGTCTTCTTAAGATCTCAACGGTCAAAGCCTCTTCTTTCTCCCTACTCTAAAAATCCACGGCTTAAATAGGTTAAGTAGACACTCATTACATAAGGTGTGTTTGAAGGGAACTATAATTGATTTAATTCATTCTAATCCTGGCAGTATAGTAATTAATCAATGACAAAACTTCTTAACGACTTCAATAGTAATATGTGAAGGATTTTATGAAAATGCGTGTTTTGACTAAAATGTAGGTACTGTAGAGCTGCAGCGATTAGTTGCCAACTATTTCGAAAATGGATTATTTGGGGTAATTTTGTGTGTATATATATATATATATATATATATATATATATATATATATATATATATATATATATATATATATATATATATATATATAAAAACCTAACAGATTTCAGCTTCTCAAATGTGAATATTTTCTAGTTTCTTTAGTCCTCTATGACAGCAAACTGAAGGGTTCTGGACAAAACATGCAGATTATTTTATGATGAGATAACAGTTGCCAGGCTCAGGTTATGATTTTCTTAAAATTTATCTTTCAACAAAGTTGATAAAGCTGTAGCTAACGTCAAAGATCTCCTCCTCTGCTAATCCGTTCTCCCAGTTTCTCTGTTTCTTAGCAGCCACAACAGGAATAATGCACACAAACAGAGCCTTGTAGACGAATTACAGGCTGCAGTTTTAATTTTGCACAAGCAGAAAACATGTAGCACACACAGAGACTGACCTGGCTCCTGCTGATGAGACCAGTGAGGCGGGCTTGAGCAGGTCCCACGAGTCTTGGACGTCGGGGCGACTGCTAACGGACAGAGACGAGTTGCTGCCCATTCGTCCGGTACGCACCTTTAACCTTGAAACAGATGGTACACAGATTTTTGTTTGTGTCTACATATAATGCACATTTTCTGCATGAAATATTCAAAGACAAAAAAAAACCAACTTGACTCACAAGTAAAATCTCCTCACAAAAGTAAACAAATTCAACATGAATAAAGATTTAAACGGGGCATGGGGGAAAAAAGGAAAGATTTAAAATGAATTTCATATTTTAAATTATTAATATGATGTATATTTTGACATAAAGCATTTGCCACATCTAATGTTGCTCATCATCCAGAGCTGCTGACGGCCTCGGATACAAGGCAGCGACTTGCTTGTCAGTCTGTGACGCCTTGCTTGTAAGGATGAGCTGCAGGTGATGTAATGTTGTGAACTATGCTAATCATCCTCATGAATATTCAAGTGGTTAATCAGCTCTAGCAGCAGGGAGCGCTGCAATTGGCTGAGACAATGTGTTGACAGTTGGCATGACTCAGGAAGATGGAGGAGGAGGGAGAAGACCCAATTTCAAGACAATGGAGCACAAGTGACAATGGATTTTCTCCTGCTCGTGTGCTCTGGACCGACTGTTCAGCTCCACGACGAGGCTGAAACAACCTTTAAATATGTTGCATATTTTGCAGTTTCTTCAGTTTAAAATTAGTTATTACAGTGTGTGGTTATACCTGGTAGAAGTGTCCTGCAAGTTGCAGTTTTTATCTCCAACCATGACAAGATGTTCCTCCAAAGATCCCTAGAAGAACAGGGAGGGAGGGAGGGGAGAGAGAGAGAGAGAGAGAGAGAGAGAGAGAGAGAGAGAGAGAGAGAGAGAGAGAGAGAGAGAGAGAGAGAGAGAACTGGATTAATAGACGGACAGACGGAGGAGGCGGGGGACTAATACAGTCATGCATTTCATTTGATCCAGAATCACATCACAACTATGACATTAACATGGGTGTTTTCCACATGATGATTTAATTCTGCCACACAGGAAAACTAACACAGATGTTCTATTAGATAAAGGTGTGAAAGTCAGAAATCTTAGGCACTGACAAAAGGCATTAATATTTAATACACGTGAAAAAATTAGCTGTATTTCAGGTTCATTAAATATTTAGAAGCATCAAAAGTGAGAGTAACCAGCACCAGGAGCGCATGGTCACACATTATTTTACAGTACACTAATAAGACGCAACAAATTGTACTTTTATCAAATCAGCCACAAACTAGAAATAATAAACTCTTCGGTAAACAGTATTAGAGCCTTTATTACAATATTAACAAATTAAAACAGAACTGTAACCTAAAATGAAATCCCACATCTGCTTCTGGAGACACACCTTAGGTTGGTCCCATACAACTGGCAGTGTAGCCAAAACTGATGTCTACTTCTTTGATCAAATCTTTGTCTTTGTTAATTTATTTCAAAGGTTTTTCTTATGTCTGAAAATACACATTACCACAAATCCAACAAATTAGCCCCAAAATTAGATTTACTGCCAAAAGGCTACTGGCAAATCCTTGTGCACACAACTGTCCAATTATCTGTATTATTATACAGCGTACAGACACTCTGGATCGTTTAACAGACCTCTGAAACCATCTGCCAAAGTGAGGCTAATTCATCTGACTTTAGCTACACCTGAGCAGCTCTGGATAAAATATTCAACACGATATATGTAGCAGGGGTTTCCTGCTCCATCTCTCTGTCAACCAGGGGCTCCGTGGCCTAAAAAAACACCTTGAGAAACCCTGTTCTAGACCTCTGTCAGGGGACTTTGGTGGTTTTACACTGTGTGGTCTCTTCCTCACCTTGAGTGCAGCAGCCTCGGCTTGTGCTTTCAGGATGTTACTCTTCATGTCCTCTGGGGTGCGCAGTGGAGTGACGACCGGGCTGCTGCTGCCTGCACTGCTCAGACCACACTTCTCTGTGAGCTTCACCACATCCTCCTGTGGTATCAGGGCGGGATGAGCCACACATATCCCATACAAAAAAAAAAGATTAAAATAAGGTTATTGTTTCTGAACAAACTGGATCACATGTTAGGATACTGCTACTGTAATTTCTCTATTTTATTAAGAGTCTAGAAAGTTTTCATAAGTTCTTTTAGTTTTTTTCCTGGAGAAAAAAAAAAAAAAAACTTTACATAAAGACTATATAATCACCCACCTGATTGTTCATGGCCATGTTGACGTTGATGTTATTTCTCGGTGTAGCAAGAAGAGGACTGTTGTCCAACGCCAGCTGCTTCAGACGAGCCGCCGCTTCTGGAGAGACGCATTATTTAACTTAAACACACTCCCACACAGGTGCATTATGCAGAACATACATTATGTAACGTTACAATTAAAAAAGAAATTATAAGTGATTTTCATTACGTGCCCCTTTTCAGTGAACTTCTCAAGAAGTTCTCTTTTGTTTACTTGTAATAAACAGCATAAACTGATTTAATGTCAGTGAGACGATGGTTGGAAAATAACAGAAGCGGAAAAAATGTATTTATGATGTGAATGAGAACAGAGAGTCTGAGCGGTGGCTGGTGGTGAAAACAGTCTCTCTATTCTGTATTATCCTTTTCATACATACTCAAGATATTTTTAGGTTTTAGGATTACATGTCTTATTCTAAAGGTTAGGCTTCTAAAGCTACATTTCAAATATTTTCTAATTTGTAAATCTGGCATTGGAATTCCTCTATAGTCTCTAGCAGTCTAAATATATTTATTACACGGCTTTGTTAAAAACTTGATTCTGATTGGTCACTTACAGCAGTCTAAGGTCTTATTTCTGTACAGCAGACTGTTGCTATGTATAACATATGGACGCAGTTCTGATCACAGACTCTGGATGAGCAATAAATCATTTTTAAATTAATATTTTGTATCAAATTTATGATTTTTTTTAGTAAGTAGCTGTGCAATATGTGGTATAATGTACAGTGAGCGGGTCATTACCGCAGAATACACACCCTGACAGGATGGTTCAGGAGCTCAACACGAAGCTGTACATCATCCCTCACATATCCGAATATATTTTTTACATCCATAGAGCAAATTCCTTTTATCACTAACGTGCAGTTATCCTGTGAAATATACTGTATATTTATATCTACACTGAAATCATCCCGTGCGGTTTTATCTATTCATTCTGTGAATCCATCCCATGAATTTGCTGCTTTTATCTCTGTGCAATGTAATATATATTTTTCTCATAGTTTAATGCTATGCACCATGTATGTATTACAACATGTGCAATAACTGTTTACAATTAACCGTATATCTGTGAAAAAGGCTGTATATCATGTATATAGTTTGTGAAAGAGAAACTATCAACGCCTACTGATAACAGGTATAAAAATGTGTTATTATGATCATCTTTGTTTTAAAAGATTTCCATCAACTCTGTCAGATTTTTACAAAAACATGATTTATAATAACATGTCAACTCCAGAGACCTTCACAGTCAAAACTAGAAATGTTTTAAAATGTGTATTTGGGTTTGCATTAAGAACTCTGAGCAACTTCAAAATCAAACCGCTCTCAAAATACAGTGAATTCTATTCATCAGTCACTATTTTTTCTAGCTGTGCTTTCAGTCCTTGTGCTGCTGTATAACAGGTGGATTTCCCCTGTGGAATCAATAAAGTTTATCTTATTTGAAATGGTTTTCAGGTTTTATCGTTTTGTTAGGTTCTCTGTAGCCTCACCACTGAGGCTGAGAGGCTCCTCCCCGGTGGCAGCGGCGGTGGCGTAGGCGTTGCTCGGTCCAGCCTCGTCTGTAGCCGTCACTGCGGGAACGACGGGAGCCCTGAGGACGTCATCAATGCACGTCTCCATCAGGTCCACAACCATGGGTATACTAATAAAACAGAGAAAACAGAGAGCGTCAGATCAAGATGGAGACTTAGAAAATAATCACGTTTAAATATAAATGCAAGCAAATACAAAGGAGGAGATCATGTAAAGCATTTCAACCAGAATTACAACAGATAAATTCAGGATTATATAGCTGTACAACTTACCTGCAGCACCCATAAGATGGATGAATAGACTCTGCAAAGATGGCAAAACTGTCCCGTGATGATATGTCAGAGGACATAGTGTAATAACATCCCATAAACAAATAATACCATAAGAATAAAACAAATTAAAATAAAACAGAATGCACATTTAGGCCACTGTATTTGGAGAAAATCATTTGAAAAAGAAACATTGAAATAAAAACTGTTTGATGAAGCCTCTGACAAAAGCAAATCATGTAGAATCATGTTTGCTCCAGTGGGTTTGACAAGTTTCAGAGTTCCTACACATTTTTCATTTCCAATTTCCAGACTTCGTGGTACATTTTTCAGACCATATTTGATATCAGAGTACAAACAGCCAGATGTTTATCATGTAAATAAAAGGTAATCCAACTGGTAACGTGTTTCACTCTGACTCAATACGCTAATATGTTGCCAGAAGATTGTTGCTAGGTCCTACTGAGCACCACAAACCCTCCGTCATTTTGGAGATGTCAAACAATTTTACAAAAAGTTTGCAACTAGCTTTGATGAAGCAAACCAGCCTTTAGAAAACCTTCATTCAGTCCACACTCCTACCGAGAAAAGATCCACCAAGATCAAACATCTCTGACAAACTGGTGCTACATGTACTTTATGATACATTATTCTCCCTTTCCATATTGAATAAATAACATCACATTATTTTTACCTCATATTTTATCGTCTCTAAAGAACCAAAAATTAGTTAAATAACAACTTTCATGGCGTCTTTGCAGTCTGAGCAGTAACAATGAACGCAGCTTCAGAAAAGAAACACTAAATCTCTGCATTCACTCAACTCATTACCTGAATGTTCAGACAAGCGTAATATTTGCTCATTTTTAATGCTGTGTATAAATGCAACCTAAAGATTTTCTTTTAAACTAATTTTTTCATGGATGATGTCTGGATTTGGTACAGTTATAATTTGGTATATAGTTGTTTCACAGGCTGTGGTGTCCGGGTTTAAAGGCAGCTCTGCACTAGTCTGGAAACACAAATATATTTACATCTTTTCTTTTTCCTGTACTTATCCAGACCTGGAAATTAAACAAACCAAATCTCATACTTTTCCCATACTGCACAGGAACCCTGAGATATACATCCTCTTAATTTATAATTTAAAAAAGGGTTGTTATCATGAATACAAAGACAGGTACTGTAGTTTCTACCAGATCAACAAAATCTCTAAAATAAAGATCTATGCCCAAAAGATCCTCTCAAGGGGTAAAGAAGCAGAAGATTTCAGCCCAGGAAAATGAGTCTTCAAAGAAAGCAATAACTTTTCTTGGAAATAATGTGGTCTAATATCCTCTGAATCTGAAGTGACCTGAAGCAAAAGATTTGAAGCAAGGATTTTGGGAGAATCTCTTCCAGCAGCCTTGTAATTAGCTCATATTCCTGTAGCCTGAAGACACAGTCAAACATGAGAGGTATTACTACTGCAGCATGTGCTGCCTGAAGAGAAAGCGGAGCTGAAGCACAACACGCACAAAGACGGGAATAAAAGAACAATGCTTTGCCTGAGGACTCACAAACCAAATGTACAGAAACACTCCCACATGTTAAGTAATCCATGAAGGAAACGGTGAGTGTGTGTCCAATCCATGTGTGGGCAACAAATGAAGACATAACACACAAAGGAAAAACAAGCATAGATACACAACATGTCAAGGGTGTAGAATCTCCCGCCAAACAAACACCTAACAGCCATTAGATACTCGATCTGAGCCGCTGTCGTTCAGCTGGTGAAGAGAACAGATTTCTTATAGTTTAAGAAGAAAAAAAATAGAATCTGTTTCTACTGAAATGCAAAACAATATCTCATGGTTTAATGCATTAAAGTAGCTGCCAGTATTTTGTCGTGTTCGACCTTTTCCTTTTCTTTCCGGTGTATTACCTGTTCGACGGCTTCAGTACAACCTGAATGACAACTGAGGACACAAAATATCAGTAAATTTCTCAAAGACACCAAGGAATGTTCCTCAAACAATGTGCTGTATATAAGAGGGGGGGTGTAAGAACATTTCATAACTGTATTGTGATACATGCAGATATTCAGAGCAGTGCTTTATTTTGAATTGAGTGCAGTGTAGTCATCATCTTCACTGCTCTGATTGTATAAAAAGTAAAAATATGATGGTGTTTCCCCCCCAAAAAGCAATATTACCCTTCTTATAGTATCACAAAACTTGTATCATGATACATATCATATGGCCACATTCTTACTAATACACAACTATTTTACTAATCAATTAATCATTTGAATCTTTTTTTTTTTTTTTTATAAAAATGTCCAGATTCTCTGACTTCAGCTTCTCAAATGAGAAAAGTTTCTTTACTCCATTCTGAGAGTAACCTGAATGTCTTTAGGTTGTGGACAAAATAAGACATTTGAGGACGTCATCTTGGGCTTTGGGAAACGGTGATCAACGTTTTTCACAATCTTCTTGTGAAAAACAATCACTTTTTAGGGACCAAACAACTAATCGATTAACTGAGAAAATAACCAGCAGTTAAATTGACAATGAAAACTCGTCATTTGCAGTCAGAAATAAAAGTAGCAGGTGATCAAACACATAAAGGACGCTACGTAAAGCTACATAGTCTTCTGTGTCGAGAGTAATCCTGTCTTTATTCTCTGAAATGATTCTCAGCATACAGTTCAGAAAGATACACATCCTTTGGTCAGTTATGTTGTAAACATTTAACTAATAAAATAACATTATAAATCATCTTCATTGGTTGAGCTGTTAGAAACATGTGGATTGAGGTGTAGGTAAGACTTCAGTGAACATCAACTTTCTCCACACTGCTCTTTATAAACCAGTAGAACCCAGTGTTACCATGATGGTTGGGTCTGTTCAGAATATCCTTCTCTGCACCACTGAAGCTGTGTTCAAAGAACCAACAGTTACAGCAAACTAAAACAAGATAAACAATTTACCTTCATTTGATTCAGCTTTGAACTTTTTAATGGAATTACACTTGTTTGATTTCTTGCAAGAAGTTGGATAAGAAGGTCAGTATCAGTTTATTACGTCCATGATTTGTGTCTCGCTTTTAACGCTGGGAGCAAGGAAAAAGTTCCAACAAAACGCAACAATGCATCCTCCTGCATTTATAAAAATGTGTTTGACACACAAGAAACAATGCATAAATATCACAGATGTGTATTTTTTTTTTGGAACAAACCTCCTGCCAGAGCGAATTCTTTTCACCTGCTTCTATTTCTGTGTGCTAAGCTAAGCTAACAACTTCTTCAGCTGCGATTCAAACAGGAACCTTCCACTGGGACTAAGAAACTTTGAAGGAACTCGGTGCGTTTCCAACACAGGAACCACCAAGGTCTAAATTAAGTTCTGGTCATATTAACCCCTCAAAGTCCCCCTGTGAGCGTGAGTTTTGTAGCACTGAACATTTCTGATTGGTCAGTTATTTGCGGCATTTAATTTTAGGCACTATTTTTAAATATCTGCAGCCACAAACCGGTTTGTTTTGTGTTCATTGTGCATAGACACATCAACATGGAGTCACAGAAGTAAGCATACAGACTGTAGCTGGCTCTTTTTCATACACCAGCAGTAGAGGTGCTTAACAGTCTACATACAATCTAAATTTTAGCAAATTTTTTCTGCAATTTTTTTCAAAGACTACACTGTCAAAACACCATTTTACATTGATTATTGTTGTGCTGCACAGATATCCTGACCTACATGTCATATTCTACAAACATCGTCGTTCGGTACAGAACTCCACAAAAATCACACTATAATCATTTTAATATGTTGCTCAATGGAAATGATGATCATTATGTAAAGATTATCATTCCCTCTAATATTACAAATCAGTTTGTTGCTCCAGTATCAGTCAAAAGAAACGCTCACCCCCAGTCAGTGAACTAATTTACCTGATCTTCACAGGTCTTTGCAGTAGAAATGCATACAACAAGAAGCTGAAGGAACCTTGTTGAAAAGTAGTTCCTGGGACCAAAAGTTCTGGGTACTTTGGTTTAAAAATGCAGGTTTAGACAGATGAGAAAGATATTGACCTTCTTACCCCACTACCTTTTAAAAACAGAGCAGCAGATCCATGAAATGTGCAGATCAGATTAAATAGAACATTGAGAAGAAAATATTTTCTTACGTAAAAATCATTTGATGGAATTCAAACTTAATTACAGCAACAATGTTTGAGATGATATAAAAAACATAAAACTATTTCTGAGAGAATGACAACGGGAGCAGAAAAAGACTTAATGAAACCCTTCCAGGAACTAAGTGACTCATTGTTCCTTGAAGAGGCGACAGTGGAGTTGAATTCCTAAGCCTCACATTGATACCATCTCACCCCAGCCAGCCAGTTTCACTATGAGCAGGGAGTGAAGGACAGAGGAAGGATAGGGAAGAGGAGAGACAGAACAACAGAGACCAAGTCGAACAAAATAGAGAAAACGGGAGAGTGAACAAAAGGAGGATTACTTTTCAGAATTGTCACTGGAGTAAAGGTCATGGAAAAGTGCAGGGAAATGAAGGGAGTGACTGAAAAACTGAGACGAAAAGGGCAGTATGAAGTATGATGGCAGGCTGGGAGAGGGATCAGTCTGTGAGGGGTGTTATCAACCTGAATATGTGATACTTTGGGCGGTTTGTGTTCAGGAATGTTTTTCGGTTTATAAGACATCTCTGTGTTCACACCAAATGTCTCCTTCAATGTGTCTCCTTCAAACATTTTTCATGGGCGAGTCACAAGCTGAGCCACTCCCATTTATTAGTGTGCTGTCCAGTTCCTGTCAGTACAGAGGCTGAGACCGCTGTCGGTTGCTCGGATCTGTCCAACTCCACGCGGGGAGCTTTGATGAGACATAAGCAGGAGGGATGGAGGGAAGAGGAGACCTGGGGAGAACAGGGTGGAGGAGGGGAAGGTGACAAACAGGAGGGGGATGTAAAGAGACGGGGAGTGAGTGAGAGCATAGGTAAACCAAAAGTGAGACTGGAGGAGGAGAGGAAGGGAAGCACTGAATGAAAAATAGAAGCAAGGACAGGAAGACTGTATGCAAATGAATGAGAGAGGGAAAGATGACTCCAAGAAACAGCTAGTTTAACCCAAGTATGAGGAAAAACAGGCAGACGAGTGTTTGAGGCAGCTGATAACATGAGTCTGAAAGTCAGAGAGATTAATGATTTGGTCCTGCAGGCTATCACTGCACACGCATCAGTCCAAAAAAGGCAGGATGTTGTGTAAAACACGAACAAACAAACAATGCAATGATCTGCAAAAAATGTTCCACCAATCTAATGCAGTACAAAGACAAGATATTAAATGTTCAAACTTATTACCTTTATTGTTTTTTTGTAAATATACACTCATTCTGAATTTGCCTGCAACATGTTCCAAAAAGGTTGAGACCAGAGGGAGAGGGAGGAAGTTTATGACTGTTTTACATCACATTTTCTTTCTTTCTTTCAGAGAGTGTTTGGGAACTGACAAGTGTTAACTGCTGAAGTTTTAAAAGTGAATTTCTTTCTCATTCTTGCTTGTTATACGACTTCAGCTGCTCAACAGTCCGGGGTCTCTCAGGTCTGGACTGCAGGCAGGTCAGTCTAGTACCTGAACTCTTTTACTACAAAGCCACGCTGTTTAAACGTGCACAATGTGTCTTGGCATCGTCTCGCTGAAATAAGCAGAGATGTCTCTGGAAGACATTGTCTGGATGGCAGCGTATGTCGCTCCAAAATCTGTATGTACCTTTTAGCATTAACGGGGCCTTCACAGATGTGACAGTTACCCATGATGCCATGGGCACTGACACACCATCATACTATCACAGGTGCTGCTTTAGAAGTTAGCACTGGTAACAAACTCATCAGACCACAGCACACTTTTCCACTTGCGTCAGTCCATCTCAGATGAGCTCGGGTCCAGAGAAGTCTGCAGTGTTTCTGGATGTTGTTGATAAATGTCTTTGTCTTTGCATGGTAGAGACTTTGTAGATGTGCATTTGTAGATGCAGAGACAAACTGTTTACTGACAACGTTTTTCCAAAGTGTCCCTGAGCCCAAGTGATATCCTTTAGATACTTTAGACTTCTCTGGATTCAACATGCTGCAGGCATCAAATTAAGAATGAGTCTACATTTCCAAAAACCAGTAAAGTTCACTGTTAAAACACAAAGTATCTTGTCTTTGTACTGTACTCAACTAAATACAGGTTGAAAAAGTTTTTGCAAATCATTGCATTCTGTTTTTATTTGCGATTTAAACATCACCCAAACTTTTTTGGAATCGGGTTGTAATTCATTACACATGGCTTCACATCCAGGCTAACTTTGTACTTGCATGTATGAGAAACAGGGTTCATTCATTTTAAAACTGCAGCCTGACAAGAGAAATCATGCTGATCATAACAAAAATGTTATTTTAGTGCACATCAAACAGCATGAATAAATAAATGAGGTTGTGATGAGTCTGGCCGTGTCAGGATACTGAATCAGCCACACAACTTACAGCATATTGCTTCTGCTACATTGTACGCTAGCGTGCATTTAAGTGCGCTCTGACAAGTGTTGTGACACAAACACTTGAGTTAAGTGAAGTGGACTGGATGTCTCTGGAGCGTCAGTGACCTGGCTTTGCACCTCTAGCGGCTGAGGTCTGATGGCTTATGTCAAATCTGTGTTTATATATTCAGCGCTGGAGGGTCCTGAGCCGGAAGCTTTTATTCATGATGACAGCTCCACTGGGAGCATAAGAGACCAGGGAGCGTACAGTTTCCCACTGCTACTGTAAAACAGCGAGGAACTTGATGATCTTTAAACAGATGAACTTCTACTGACCTTTTATACCTTTCATATACTGTCTTGTTTGCGATGGACAACAAAATGTGATGAATTCGTTCCAATGGCACAGATGTAAGACTCGTCTACTCTCACTTACAATAATGGAGGAGTAGTGGAGCAGTTTACAGGAAAGAGACGCAAGGGTCAGAGAGAGGGCAACACATCTTTGAAATATACTATACAAATAAAGCTACGTTTTAAGATGTCATGTAAGACAGAATATAGCTGTATAGCCAGTTAACAACATAATGTAGTAAAAGAACAATACAAAAACTACAAACCCCAGTTCAAACATAAATAAAAACAGAATGCAGTGATTTGATATTTCTATTTGAGATACATTCAATCAAACAAAGTACAAAGACAAGATATTTAATGTTCAAACTGATGAACTTTGTTGCTTTTGTAAATATACACTCAATCTGAGCTTGATGTCTTCAACATGTTCCAAAAAAGCTGGGACAGCGGCAACAAAAGACTGGGAAAGTTGTAGTGTGGTAACTTGCACAAAGGCTTATACATGTTTTGGAGGAACATCTGCTGCCATCCAGACGACGTCTTTCTCAGAGACGTTCTGCGCGTCTTACGACAACGTGGCTTTGTAGTAAAAGAGATTTGGCACTAGACTGACCTGCCACAGTCCAGACCTGTCCCCCATTGAAAATGTGTGGTGAATTACAAAGTGCAGAACATGACAGTGGAGACTCCACTGGATATCAAGCAAGACTCGATTAAAATGTCACTTTGAAACCTTCAAAATTAATGCCCTCAGTTCCCAAACGCTTGCTGAGTGTTAAAATAAAAGGTGATGTAACATCGAGGTTAACCTGTTCCTGTCACAACTTTTTTGGAACAAGTTGTAGGTATTAAATTCAGAATGAGTGAATATTTACAAAAACAATAAGGTTTGTCATTTTGAACATTAAATAACTTCTCTTTGTACTGTATTTAATTGAATATGGGTCGAAAAGAATTGGCAAATTTGATTTATACAGCTTCTCAACTATTATGGCATTGGGGTTTGTACACGACCATTACATAAAATGTGTCATTCTGTTAAATCTTTAAAACTGAAAATTTCTTAAATTACAGTTTTGTGATTGTCATTTAATACATTCAAATCATTAGGGAATCACATGATACACAGGATATATTGTCTTCTGTGGTTGGTAAAGTTGGAGACAGACAGACAGAGAGATAGAGGAGATTGAGTGCTCATGTTATCAGGAGAATAGCTGAGGGTTATAGTGCCTTCATGCAAAAATCAACAGAGACATTGTACAAAAAGCAAAGGAAGAAAAGAAACGCATGGGAGGAGAAAGAGAAGAGCACCAGGGATTAGTCTGAGGTATCAGAGATACAGCAGTGTCTCTTTCACAGCATCATCCTCATGTCCGCTGAGTCAGTTGCCATGGGTTGACGGCATAAACAAGAACTCAGAGGTCATTTCAGTGCAATCTCTTGTGCTGATAAAATACACAAGAACTTGTAATTCTTGTCTGTGCTGGTAAAAATCTTATCACTGGATAAGCTCGCCAACTTTGCTCTGAGAACACTGGAAACAGAGCAACGTGTGTCTGTACCTGGCAGGTCTTACTACACAAAACAGTAGGTCTGTTGTTGAATGAAATCTTTCTTAAAAACACTAAAAAAACAAGTTTAAAACAAGCATGAGCTCTTACTGTACAGTGCAAAATGAACAGTGTGTTTTAAAGGACATTGCAAAATAATGAGAGTTTGCAGCCTTTAGGATTCCTACTGGGCAACAACCTCTGAAAGAGGAGGATACAGAATAATTAGTGTGAGAGGTCATTACTTTATGCACCGGCGCTGTCCAAGGTCATGTCTGTGCATCCTATTTTTAAGGGCAATAAATAAAGAAAAAAAATGGCCCACGTTCAACAGAAATGACAGGCAATCCTCTTATTACAACTGACCAGAAATTTACTTTACCAGAAACAGGATCAGCCTGAGCTGTAAATCTGAACAGGCTTTGTTTCCCAGAAGCCTGGAAAAAAATCTTTTCATAACATTTTAACACTAAAAAAAATCTTTAAGTCATAAACATCACTGTAAATGTTGGCACAAACACTGACTGCAAAAATGACATCCACTCATTCATATACTGTTTTAATATAATAGAACTTTACAGTTTGAAAGAGGAGCAGGTGCTTCAAAAGATGCACAGCATGACATCAGAAGACTGAAAGTAAAGACACCTACACACGAGAATGCACCAAAGTCTTGAACAGAACAGATCCAAAGCTGGAATCATATCACATCACTGATTCACGATGCCAGACACCAAAGATCATCACATCGTTTCTCGCACCGATTAGGTTTGCATTTCATGCTGATCAAAAGTGGACAGACAGCAAATCAGAGGAGACGATCCCGTCGCAAGAAAACCCATTTCCAAAGCTCCAAAATCAGAAAGCCCGCCACTGCACAGCGACTGATTGGTTAAAGCCAGAGCGATGGCAAGGTTCAGTGTTCGTACCTACCTGGTCTGCCTCCAGACAATTTGTCCTCAGTACATGTTAATACTGGAACACACACACACACACACACACACACACACACACACACACACACACACAGGGGGACATTGACGGTTTATAATGGAGGAAGGTTTATATTTGTATGTATATGTAAATATGCTTGTTCATTCTCTCTTTATGCAACACAAAAAATGCATAATGCATTTATACAAACTGCTTAGAGGCAACAACTCTGACTAAAGAATGAGAAGCAAAACACAGCATACCAGGGGAAAAATCAGCTGAAAGATAGAAAACTACAAAAAAACAATAAAAATGTAATATGAGAGAGAGGAAGCCAGTGGAGTACACAAGTTTTGAGAAAGAAATCTTCATTTTTCTTAAATTTCAATCTGCAGCCTGCTTGAATACTGCACTGCTGTTTTACTCACAGTTCAGACCAAAAATTCACAACAAGACAAAGCTGTTTTAAAACACTGCAGGGAGACATTGCCGTCTCAGCCCGGCTGATGACATCGTCTGCGACTCATCTTGTCAAATCACCATTGGCTGGTTTTAGAACGTCTCCTGTAACAATAGCTAAACAGCTCATAGCAAAGTCAGTAACCCGACAGTTCTGAACAGAGGACAGAGAAGATCACCTCATGAATTTGCCTGAGGAAGTGTCACGTCTGTATGACAGCATCAGGTGTAGTGCAGTGGTCTGTGGGTATTTATTTGTGCTAAGGTCTAACCTGACAGCTCTTGGTTAAAAATCTGTGTAGGTTTAAGAAATAAGGTAGAGAACACTAGTGTATCAGAGTCTGTCTCTCCGCTCAGCCGCACGCCTTTTATGTTCTGGCTGTTTAATCAAAACTAGAAATGCAAGCGTAGCAAGTAACTCACTATCACTGTGCTTATTTGCATTTTCAGACACTAGAAATTATATCCAGCTACCAAAAATCCTGAGCAGCTGTCAGTTACAGCTGAAGAACAGAGAGTTGTTGTGATGGAGAAGCTACACCGTCTCATTTAGTCACACTGGTGTCCACTGGCAGGTTTTCAGAACATTACGGTAGCAGAAAGTTACAAATGTTTGGTCTGAACTGGTCTTCACAGTCTTGTGGTACGTGCTGCAGTCTACTGAGACACACACATGCACACAGAGACACATGTAAGTCGCTCTTTCATGCCATTGCGTTTTTGAGAACACCTCCACGACCACAATAGCACATTTCATGCACACTTGCAAAGTAGAGCAGGAACTTAAAAACAGTGAAACAGAACAGCCGAGCACTGCAGGCATAAATAGAAAAATGAACATAAAAATACTCTCTGCCTTCTTCCCTGTCTAACCTGGTCACAGCATGTCAGGGTCAGTGGATAAGCCATGTTAAGCCACTCTCATGGCATTAGAACATGAAAAACACACCTAGCTACCTGGGGATCAGTCGCCGTGCTCCAACCTTTCCTAACCTGGCTGTGCTTGTTTCCCTGATCATCAGTGAGCACTGAGCATTCGTAAGCTGACACCGGCATATAAAAAGCGACTGACATTTAACTGCTAACTTAAAATTGCAAATCAAAACAAAACAGGCAGATGGTCAAAAGACGTGACTGAACCAGGCAGGGAACTCAAATCATTCAGGTACCAACCTCCTCTTTTCTCCTCCAGGACTCCTGGGAAGAGCCTCGATTTCAATCGGTCCACAGGCAGAAGCAGCTACTGGGCTGACCACAGGCATGGCTGACCAGGCACCTCGACCCGAAAGAACCTGAAGGGAAGAAGAAAGAGACAAAATATACTGAGATTAAAAAAAATATATATCAGTAAACTGTTAACTGCAAGATTCTAACCAGCTTTATTTTAGCCACCTGTATGTAGTCATACAAAAGGCCTGCTGTATGATTCTTACTGGACATTTAGGGTCTCGTCTCTGACTTTAAAAACCTGTTTTGTCGGTTTTGTTTCCATGTGCACTGAAGGAGGAATTTAAACGCACACAGCTGTTTTCCTTCTTACCTTGCTGTCTTTGCTGGAGCTGACTCCATTGCCTGAGGACAGAACTCTGAAGACAAAGAAATTGAGATTTTATTCAAAGAACAAACAAGCAGACACCTTTAAAGAATTCTTGATACCGCACATGGATTTACATGACAAATAACTTAACTGGTTTTCAGTGTCACCTGAACCCTTAAAAATAACCAGGGACTCTTAAAAGTCTCCCACAATGCTCTTCATGGTGCACTGCTTTTGTAAATTTGGCTGAGCTGCAATTACACAGAGAGGTGTGTAGTTCATGTGACGCATGAATAGAGCTGCAATGATTGATCAATTATTAATCAACTATTAAAAACCTCCCCCAGTATTTTGATAAGCGATTAATCATTTTGAGGATTTTTTTTTTCAAAAAATGTCAAAATTCTTTTAGGATGTCATCTTGGACTTTAGAAAACACTGATCAATATTTCACAATTTTCTGACCTCTGCTGGTCCAAACAACTAAGCAATTATTTGAGAAAATAATAAAAAATATTAATAGATAATGAAACTTATCATTAGTTGCAACCCGACACGTGAATCACATCGGGCTAAACTTATGTCAATATGTCTTCCACTATACTCCCTTTTTATGTTGCTTTTATTTTATATATCCATATCCTTATAGAGCCAATCTGAAAACACCATTGTTTATCTAAAATGGCAATAATACAGAATTTCAACAAGCAAATAATAGTATAGGTCAGACCTTTTTCACAGCAAACACATTAATATGAAGTAGTAGGGTAAACACAAGTGTTACTGTTGACACTAATTAAGGCTGTATTCCATTTAGTGTGGCACAACAGCAGCACCCTGACTTTATTAGCATCACTGGTAAAAACCTGTTTAACTTTTATTTCATGTCAAAATAGCTGCTGTGAAAAAATCATGATGTAAAGTCACAGGAATGTTTGTCATCAAAATGCTTTGAGTGGACGGGTCCCATGACGACTTAAAACTAACACTGACATCATGTCTTTACACACACACACACACACACACACACACACACACACACACACACACACACACCCTCACACCGACACCGACACACACACACACACACACACACACACACACACACACACACACACACACACACACACACACACACATCCTGATAACAAAAGGCTTCCCCTGTAATAAGATTACAGTCAAGGCTTATGAATGAATGAAGTGTGTGTGTGTGTGTGTGTGTGAGAGAGAGAGAGAGAGAGAGTCATAGTACTTTAAGCAAGAATACTTGATAATTGTATATACATACAGTGTATATATGATATATAATTCAGTCATTTTCAGATGAAGCCTCCCAAGTGTTGTTATTTAAGATGAATAAGATGATTAGACAGAAATGATGATTACACAACAGCAGTACCAGGACAATCAACAAATAAAATGAGACGCATTTCCTACACAGATCAACTGATGTGGATTAAATTACCATAAAATTAAAGCTGTGCAACAATGAGCTGACAGATAAAATAATTTAATCAGACAGCGGCACAATAACATCACTTTAAGTATGAGTGTACTCACTCCTGGGGATGTAATGGTCCTGTAAAAACACAAAGAACAGACAGTGAGTCTGAAGTTCAGACACTTCAAAGAATCCAGGGATGTATACATATTTACATCATGCAAGATATTTCTATTTCTATTCATACTGTGTGTATAGAGCTCAACAGTGAGGCTCTGGAAGTGAAAATCCCATTCATATTCTGAATATAGTTATTGAATATAAGATTATTGTTGTCATCATTCAATTTAAATAAACCACGAGTTGAAATAATGGTGTGTGCTCCTGTAGAAGCAACAAGTCTGTATGATATTAACCTTGTTTTAGGAAAAACATGTTTCATTCACAATGTCATGGATAAGTACTATACTACCTACAACCTACAAAGTGTAACAGCGATGTCTCTGATTGGTGGAGCTCGTCGTTCCCATCAAAAAATTAACCGCACCCTTGAATGAGCAGTTCTGCTAGCAGGCCGGCTTGCAAGGTGGCTAACATAAGTTGTATTAGTAATGATATTAAGCCACAGTGAATATTATTAAGAAGAAATGCTATCACTGACAATGGTTAAGACTGAAGGAACTGAGAACAGTTCCTTCAGTCTTAAAATAATTATGTGCCTTTTTCCATTTCTCAGTCTTTTTTTTCTTCCAAATCAAATGTTTTACTGTCATGATTCATCTCATAGTTTGCTGGTTTGGCTTAAAACTCATTATGTAAGGATTTTCAGAATGGAAACTCACTTCTGAAACCAGAGCTACTGATAAAGTGTACGCTCACTGTTGAGCTTTATTATGTGTGCTTGCATTTCTATATTTTATTTCACGTGTTAATATTGATGTTAACAGGCTGTATATTCTCGTGCAGGTGTGCGACTGTCGTCCTCACCTCTGTTCTGCATGGTTCTTCTGGAGTAACGTCGACTGGGCCTTCTCTCAAACGAGGCTGACCGCCTTGCTTTATTGGCCTTGGTTGTCTGATACTCTGTCTTTCCACTGGTCACAAAGACAAAAACAAACATCTATTTTACACTTGGACGGACTTCTGTTTGTTCGCAGACTCTAAGCGATGGTAACCTAGACCGGATGCAAGCCGAACAATTAAATACAAAATATTACTTTCTGAATCTCATCGTGCCAAAAACAAAAGGCACAGCAATGACCCCTGCTGAACTCTGGATCCATCCAAGCGATAACCTTCTATTAACAACAAACCCTGTAACCTCTGTGTTAAACCAACATTACTGCCAATGCTTATCCAACTGGGTAATGTTTAAACACACACAGAAGGGAACTAGCTGGCTACTGCGGTATGTGGACATCGAGTGCCTGTCATGTTCCACTACAAGTATCTGTGTGTACACATGTGGGGTTTTTTTGTATGTACAGTGAAAGATACTGTGCACCAAACCAGGCTTATCTCTGCTGGAACGGTCAAACACACAGTAGAGGAACAATCATACGGCTTTCTCAATGTGTAGCACTTAACTCAGCAGCAGGTCAGTCATTCACTTTATGTGTTTTATTTGTACTTAAATTAGATAATTAGATAATTAGATTTGTTTTATTTTAACACAAGTTTTTCTGTGTATTAGTGGTTTGACAAAAAGTCCTGATTTCATCCATTAAACATAAAAAAATCTAAGTAGCAGTGAATACTTTTTTATGGCGCTGTAAAACACTCTCACTTGTTCAGCACTGACTTTGGTGAAATGCTCCTGTTGCCATGGGCTCTGCAACTCACGGGCTCCGATTTTGTTTTTTGTCAATCTAAATTTTCTCAAGAACTTTGGTACAAAAGGACATTGTACTAACTCTTGTACGCCAACCCACTCAGGCTGGAAGAAGAAGTGCCTCTGTGAAAAAATCATCTTTAACACTTTAATGTACGAGTGCATCCGTCTGCTACCTGTATCTGAAGCGTGAGCCCATGCGTATGAATCCAGAGCGTGCAGAGTTCTTCTGTACCGGCCCTCTCAGCCTGAAGAAAGCGTGGTGTTCCACTGCACACTTCCAGAGGTGCTTACAGGCCTTGGGGTGGTCCATCCTGAAGACAAAGGTGTGCTCCTGTTCTTTGCCCTGCGGAGGACAGGTGTAAAGTTAGAGGACAAGTTCTCAGCACAGTGACAAACAACACACACTTTACAAAGTGGACCTCTCCAGACAGAATGGGGCCCTGAAACCATGAGTGTTTGCACCACGCTTCATTTGAAAGTCCTTCAGTCCTGGCTGGCATATTTTCAGCAAAACAAAGCTCATGTGTTGGATCTTGCTTGCGGAATGAGGCTAAAATGTGAAGAATGAATGGCTGCTCGACAGTGTGTGCAGATGCTGTCTCATTAATCTGATTTCTCATTACGGCCAAGATGAAAGACTGCCTGGCACCACGGTCGGTTGCAAAACTCGTACTGGGGCCATTCCAGTGTCACAGTCAGATTCATGCAGTTCTTTGCTTTGTTTCCCTCTTTTTATTGGGTTTCAGGTGTACGACTTGGACAAACAGGACCCCAGCCTTTCTCATCCAAAGCTGAATAAAACCCCACACACCTTTACATCAATGGAATATAAACTCAAAATCTCAAATGCTCCTTTAGGTGTAATCACAATTCTGCACAGACCTGACACTTGAAGCCATTCATTTTAAGTAGGAGCAGACCACCATGGTGAACTAGAACTAGTTCTCTCTTTTAGGGGGTTGAACCTAACAGTATTGGCAACAGACATATTTAATTAACAGATACAGGGAAACACACAAAAGCTCACAGTTCTACAATCCTACTAAACTGTTTACATGGCTACTGAAAATAAATATTCCACTAATATTCCCATGTACAAACAGTCAAAAGTTACAGTTTTCCCACCTGTGTCAGACCGTGCAAAAACAGCCTCCCTCTTTCATTCATTCAACCACATTCTTAAAAAAGGTCAGTGTTATGATACTACGACTACGATACTCCAAAAACCTGTTGATATCAGAGTTTCTCCTTTTGACAAGAAATGTGGGCTTTACTTTTGTGCATGCATCTCTACTGTACCCTCGCAGACTGCCTTGCAGACTCAATATATGTTTAAGACCTTTCTAGAATCACTTTGAAATGTAATGTCACCCTCTGGCCACACGAGCAAAGGTCTGAAGGATACAACGGAAAATCAGTGTGGATTTTAAGGCCAGAGTGCTTGAATTCACACTGCCTGAAATAGAATTAACTCACTCTTGTTTTGGATCCTGTTGCTACACGGTGAAAGACATTTTTGCTTTCTTTCCTGACAAACTGACAGATTTCCACCAGCACGCACACACACTCCTCGGTCGAGAGTGTAAAGCAGCACCTGTATTGTTGTAACATCCAAGTTACACCAAACCACTACATACATTTGACAGATATTTATAACATTAAGGTATTTATTAAATCCTATGAAAGGATTAAAAAAATTATACAAACTTTGTACATTGTAAATTCCATTCTTGTAAATTTCAAAGGTCTTAATTTTAAGACCTTTGTAAGGCTTCATTTTGAGAATATTAAATGTGATGCTTTTAAGATTTCATGGGTACCCTGATATTCCACATCTTAACTGGAGAATGATACATTCAGAATAAGGCCAGATTCAGAATATCCAAACAAAATATGTTGTTCACATGACTCATCAAATATGTGACACTATCATGATTAGAATAATACAGGAAAAATATTGTGCATGTAAACACAGTCACTGATAAGATTTATGGTCAGAATTCTGTTTCATCTCTGATGCACCTGTTTTGTGTGTGTGTGTGTGTGTGTGTGTGTGTGTGTGTGTGTGTGTGTGTGTGTGTGTGTGTGTGTGTGTGTGCGTGTGTGTGTGTGCGTGTGTGTGTGTGTCACAAACAAGCACCTTGTTAGAGAATTGAGAAGCAAGGTGTAAACAGTAAATTCCTGTGGTGTCAGGACTAGTGTACAGTTATAACTGTTTAGGACAAAGTTGGGAGGGGAGGAGTGTGTGTGTGTGTGTGTGTGTGTGTGTATGTGTGTGTGTGTGTGTGTGTAGGAGAATGGTGCATACCAGAAATACCAGAGGGGGGGGGGTCTTCTTTATTAACCTCAGTCGCAGACCTCCAGGATGGACATAAACAGACTCTCATATACACTGGCCTCTGGGCAGAACAGGTCTAAGTCTGGTTTCATTTTGATTTGGAACCAGACTCTTTTCAGGCTCGACATCAGACAAGGTTTTAAGAGGACAATTCCTTCTTTGTATTATTTCTTTTAAATGGTTTCAAAGAAATCCATTGCAAGGTCTACCCGAGTAATAATTTTGTCTTAATAGCTTTATAATCCATTGATGATATACAGGTTTGGGTCAAATTATTTTGAAATGTTGTCACTTACTGAATACAAATTACATGGCTTTGTTTTTTAATAAGTAATTTACTCCATTGGATTACAAAAAATAGTCTAACCTGAATACTTCTGGATTACTTCAGATTACTTCAAAACACTGAAAATAGTGCACAATATACTAAAAAAATGGATACAGCCACAAAAATCCACAAGTATTAATTTTCTCTTTAAACATCACAAAAAGAAACACATTTTTCATATTCATCATTTACATGTGGTCAAACACATAAAAAACAGGACTACCACAAACTACAGCTGTACTGTGTGTATTCCACAAATTGTGAGATGCTATTTTTTGATGCTGTTTTTTTTCTCTTGCAACATAAGAGGAGCACTTACTCAAAATGTCCACCTTCCATTTTCAATGTAAATAAAAGGAATAAATTCATTTTAAAAAAAAATAGTGCTATTACTACCATTAAAAAAACCTAAGCAACCGAAGAGAGGAAACTTATGTCAGATATGCTTTTCATGAGCAAACAGAGCATAACTGGTCATCAACATATCAAGTTTCATAAGTTTAAAACTGACATATTTTGAAGAATCTAATCTGTGACAGTGTCATTATAATCTAATTACACATTTTTCAAACAGTCAACATTAAAATGTTGAAATGTATCTTTAAGTAAAAAGTGGCTAGTTTGTTCGCTCACTTCCTTTTTTGTAAGAGGACAGATGTGTTGTCCGTTCACAGACACGTCATGCTTCTGTTGGTTGTGAATGACATGAACAGCTTACAGCACAATCAACAGCTGTGTATTCACACAGAATCTGTCAGATTTTCACAGAGTCATAGCATACGTACAGATGGACAGACAGTACAAGTGATTTTTGCCATGAAATCTGACACTATTGAAGTTTGTCTAACTGAGGCCCTGCCATCCTCTGCAAGGCTACAACATTAGCAGAGCCTGGTGTTCAGACCTGGGTCAGTCATACACTGCTATCAAGAAGGATTACTGTGGGAGATTTAATGTATGTTCTGCATTTTCAACATTCCACTGTATGACGAACATCTGAGGGTGTGTGTGTGTGTGTGTGTGTGTGTGTGTGTGTGTGTGTGTGTGTGTGTGTGTGTGTGTGCGTGCGTGCTCACCTGCTCATCATCCTCCACGACCACAAGCGTCAGTTTGCTTTTCTTGAAATCCAGACAAGTGATCTTGGGCCTACAGCAGAGAGAACAGGGAAAGAAATAATGAAAACTATATACATCTCTAAAAAGGTATTTAAGTAAATATTGTAGTAAATTAGGATATAACCAAACATACCAGAAGAAGAGACCAATCTTGGTTTCTCCTTCAAACACCAGAACTCCAGTCGGGGTCAAACCCAGACTGTATTCGTTACCGTCTCTTGCCTGCGTTGTGGATAAAGAAATAAATTAAGAGGCACCAAAACAAACCACCCTATAACCCTTTCACATTATTTCTGTTCTTACATATATTCTTTTTGTTTCAGGTTATATAGTACATGAGTGTGTGTAAGTTACCTTGACCATGTGCATGTCCACTCCATACATTTCTAGCCACTTGGCTTTATTCAGGTAGTTAATTTCAGCTTGTGCTGGTGTCTGACCTCTGAGGGAGAGGAGGGACAGAAGGGAGGAGGAGAAACAAAACAGACAGACATATTTGCATGATCAAAAAGCTCTGGGTCAAAATAATGAAGAAAAAAAAAAGCTTATTTATGAAGTGTTGGTGGTAACTGTTTCACAAGCTCACACAGCTTACAGAATGAAGCACATCCTATTATTTTCAAAAATATTAAGCTGTTTTGTTCATGCATTCTTCCTCACAGATATTCACTTCAGCTGACTGGTCAGATGTGCAGTAGTTTAGATACAGTGAAATGCTTACCTGCACTCTTTCCATGCGTTGTATATCGCCAGCTCCATTTCCTCTGTCTGGTTGGGGACGAAGCGAAATTCTGTTACCAGGTCCGGAGTGTGGTCTAACGGGTCACAATCTCCCAGCTCAGCTGAAAACACACAGACACACACATTCTTCTTTCTCTTATTTCTCAACGTTGAGCAGCAAATGTTCATAAGAACGACGTGTTGAGTGGCTGTAGCTGTGGACTGCATGAGACTCTACAGGTGTATCTAATAAACTGGTAATTTAGTGTGTAATTCAACTTAAGACTATCAACATTCTTAAAATATGATTTCAGGGTTCACGTAGATCTTGACCTTCAACCCGAGGGAAAAGTCCCTGACAGTGTAGTAGGAGGTAATCCTAATGGATGAAATAACAAACAAACCCTCCCCCCATGTCTCAGGAGACAAAGCATTGTGTATCATTAGGTCAGGGACTGATGGGTATCTGATCTCCCACTGGACAAGAGGTCACAGATTTTATCAGGTCGAAAAGGGAGAAAAAAAAGAACAGAGGCAGGAATAAAATATAAATATTCCCTAGATAAGACTGAGACTAATGTGCTGAAAATAAAACAAAGAGGAAAATCTTATCACTGGTGCTGTTGAGAATAGGACAGAGACTGAAAAGCCTCGCTTCTGATTACATTTTGCAGTGTTTGAGTAGATAGGAAGAACTAGAACTTCAGTGTTTAGCTTCTCCAGCTGTGTGCAAAGCCTCGGGATATGGAGGAGAGAAAGGATAATCTCATCCCAGTAAATGTCAGTGGACCAACAATATCACTGTGAAAAAAAGGAAAATGAAGGGAGAAAGCTCAACAGAAGGAAAGAGAGAAGACAGAGAGGGTGCTGGATTAGGGGGCCTCCGCAGAGGACGGAGCACTAATGAGCTGGCATTTACCCTGCAGTGACTGTGTGTGTGTGTGTGTGTGTGTGTGTGTGTGTGTGCGTGTGTTTGTGCACGCAATCCCATTCCATAAACGTCTCTAATGACTCAATCTTTGTTCCTCTGAAGCAGCATTCTTTATACTGTTCTCCCATTTTTTAATTATTAAAATCAGTAAATATGTGCACTTTAAAAAGGAACGGCTTCTGTGGGACACACAACATTTGGTAGGACAGAAAGCCCAAGCAATTTCTACTCCACTACTGTACGTAGCCATGGAAACATCAATTGTGAGGAAATGGACACCAGCCTGTCCCCCTCTAAACTTCCTAACTGGAAGATCGATACGCACATAATGCCATGAAGGAGGAGATAATATTCCTGCTCTTACAGACATGTGACTGACACTTCTTGAAGAAGATTAGATTACATTAGATTAGATTAAGGAAGAAATTACTGAATTAACAGGCGAGAGGTACAGTGCAGGGATACACATTCATGTTTTTAAGCACTGGCTCCATCAGCCACCGGCTCCATCAGCCACCAACCCCGACCAGACTCTGACTTCGGGGATGATGAAGACATGCCCGCTTCAAGCGGGGACAGGAGGCGTGAAGCGGTTGACATGGCAACGTGCTCTCCTGAGTGATTTGTGGCAGGCTCAGTAAATTTTCCCCTCTGTCTTTTGTCCTTGAAGCTCAGAAGATTTTTTTAATTCAGGTAGCAACAAACAACAATGGCTGAATTTTATTATTGTTTTTGTTTTTTACTGTAGTATCAAATTAGGTACGGAGAATCAAAGAAATTCATTAGTATTAGTATCGACTACTATATTTCTGGCATTGTGACATCAGTAGTGTTGGCAAAGACTCTCACTAAGGGAGTAAAACTTGGTGGCCACAAAGTAACTTTTTGTTATGTAAATTTTTACCCCTTAATGTAGTTTGGAAAATCCATCTCTCAACCACATGTGTTTGCAATCTTATTCTTTTTTGTAGTTACCCAAAGTTGCACCACTTGTTGCTTTGCAGTCTTACTGTAGCAGATGGGTTCATGTGCCTCAGTGCCCATGGCAGCAATGCTGCCAGGAGAGTCACTCAAAGACAATGGTGACTCACAAAGACAGTCATGACAGGTTCAAAAAGAGGAAAACTCTTGTGGAGCAGGAACACGAGGGTCCACCAGTTATAAAGTCAGAGTAGGGGTTGGGTTCAGCGTTTGTTGGGCTTGTGGGAGGGTTGTAACAGATTTAAGCTATGTGGACAAACAGAAACTAGGTCTCAGAATAGGGACTTGAAAATCACCAAGCTTCCCGGTGTGAGAGTGTACCATGCTCCAACATGTTTTTCTACACAGGCCTTTTGGGGCTCTGTGCAGTGAACGTCTCAACTCTGAAAAGAAGTGTACGCTGCAAAAAAACATCACTCATACAGTGCACTGGACAAACAAAGGCAGCTGCTCCAGGGGTGATCCCAATTATCAAAAACAGAGCTGGTGAGAACCCGCGTGGGGTGCTTACCCTGTAGCGAGAAGGCAGCCAACTCCACTGCTGTGTCGAAAGGACAGTCTAGCCTGAAAATACAGACATGGTGAGAGTCAGCCACAATAAAATCAATGAAGCTTAATCACTGCCTCAGATAACTCAAAATCCCTTACATCCTTCACCACTGGTACCATTTCCCACTGCAGTTTTTCTGCATATACACAAAAAAAGTGCACACAAGTCTGAAAACTTGAAGCTCATGTATCAACAACAAACCTCCAGACAGCCAAGCTCTAAAATCCAACTGTTTTCATTAACATAGAAGATCAAAATCACTTTCTTGAAAAAGTCTAAACACAAATCACATCATTTTGCACATTTTGTTCACCAGAAAAACACTGGCCTTCAAAATGTCACACCTAAATTACCAGTTGGTCTCACTCACATCTCACCTCTTCAAACTCAATTGCTAAACTCTCCAACAATGTATCAGAGACCTCAGGTGACCTCTGCTGTATTGGAAGAGAGCAAGAGGAGGAGGAAGAGGAGGAACGCCAGCCAAAATTTTACATGAAATCCATCCAACTCCGGTCGTCCATGTACTCAATCATATTAGTGCACAGATTTCATCACATAAAGACAGTCTGAACATTTTCCCACTGTAGTTTTTCATTTTATTTATTGTATCAGTGCAATTATTGTGAGTTTTGTCAAAACAGATAACATCTGTGTTTTCCAATATCAAATGTAAGATTACAGTATGAATGCATCAATGCATTGTATCTTATGCTGATTCAATGACTGTGTCAATGTAGTATTTATGATACATTCACACGTGTTGTATTATAGTACAATATGGTGACAGTCTTTATACTGTAGGTACTGCACCAGACAGTAAAAATGCAACCTATTTTGGGACAAAAACCCCTAAACTTTCTTTTAAGTGACAAAAATGAAACAATTTCTACACAGTTTTATACATCTGAGTATATAACATGGCCTCAGAAAGCCAGAAAACACAGGAATAGTTTTTTGATGACAGTGTTTTAACTTCATCACACAAGTGGTTAAACTGACATATTCAAATTGCAGCCGTTTTGGTGGAAAGAATAAGTTTGAGAAGTTTTTCCATTTTTCAAAGGAATTTGTGGAGTTTTGACAAAATGATTTTAAACCCTTTTTTGTTTGATTTTGAGAGTTTTGAGAAATTGAGTTATAGTTTCACGAAACATGTTTAAATGATCGGGAAAAACGTAAAAATATTAAAATATTAAGAAAAAAAAAAAAGATTCCTTTATGGTAAAAACTTAGACTTAATATTCCCAGTCCACTTACTGACTCCTGTTAATAATTCTGTTCTGCTCACCAACATGTAATCCTGTAAGCCTCTTACAGTAACATGGCCATGACAGCCAACACAACAAATGGATTCATGTTTAACAGGTTAACAACTGATGAAGAAAGGCAACACAGTGTACTGTCCTGTGACTGAAATGTCTGCTGTGTAAAATAAGAGGTTAAATAACAAGACAGAATAATTCTTCTATTAGAACAACAGATCAGTTCCCTATGAGTAAAGGATAAAAAAAACATTCATTGTTTAGGGATTTTGTTAATTATCTCTCTGTCTCTATCTCTCCTGTTTTCTCACTGAACATTTATCTGGAACACCACGATAAAACGTTCTGTGCATAGAACCTTGTCAAGGTGGACAGCAGTTAAGATAAAATGCAGGAAATTACTTACTTGCCACTGAGGATGTCTTGTTTTAACTGTAACACAAACAGGTACCTGAAAAGAAAAATATAAGTAGTTAAATATGGTCATGAAAAGTGACTAAAGTTGGCAGTTTTATGGAACATGAAATAATCTATGGAACAATGGAGGATGTTTCTGAATCAATTGTAAAAATGCAAAAACTACAATGCTTTCAACAGAAGCTGATGAGTGAGATAAAGTGACCCTACAGTTATCATTTTTATATATAAAACAAACACTTCACTTCATTTTTACTTATATTTTACACGCACACACACACGCACGCACGCACGCACGCACGCACACACACACACACACACACACACACACACACACAAGAAAGAACCTACTTTATCGTAAATCCCTGAACAGCTTTGACAAAATAAACAACCCCAAAAAGCCCCAGTAAACTGGGCAAAGTGCAACAGGCTGTGGCTTCACTCACCTGGTGAGCTCCTCATGCAGGTTGTTCGGTTCTGACGAGTAAAACTTTACTCTCATGTGAAGGCAGTATGGTGGACCAACTACAACACAGATTAAAGTGACAGCTGAGTAACTGTTATCATATAATGTAATAACCTAAACACCAGGATGAAAATGTACTCAACTAGTCTGTTTATTATTCACAAAAAATGAATTATAAATCAGTGAACTGATGATTTGATATGCAGCAAGTAATTATGCATGTTTGGGGACGGAGGGGTGGGTAGAGACAGGGTCTCTGTATACTTACTTTTCACTTGCTTTTTGATACTTTTTGTCACATCAAGCCAGTGCTGAAAAAACATAAAGGTGATAAAAGTTCATAAAAACAAGTAATGTCTTTTTTCTCACAGCACCAGCCTTCATTCAATTTACAAGGATTAAATATTAGTTAAAATGTAAAAAAAAACAAAAAACAAACTACATAAAACAAAGCACAAAAGTGGACAGCTGAGTTAAAGAAAAGTTGAATGCTGGGAGGTTCTTTGTCAACATGCACACAGGCACACATTGACAAACACTAAAGTCAGTGTTCTGCTCTGTGCTGTAATTCTTCTTGGAGGTTCAGGCTCTATGAGGCATGAAAAATGTCAAGCAGAGGTGGTGTGTGTCTGTGTGTGTGTAAGTTACAGAGAGAGAGAGAGACAGAGAGAGATAACAGAGGAACTCGCAGCGTTCTCTACTCTCCTCTCCCCCACATTCCTTACTGCAGCCCTCCCCTCCTTCTCTCTCTTCCACCCTTTTGATTCTCTACCTCCACCCCTCCCCTCTGTGTCCCTCCCTTCAGCTTCATCTTTCCTCCCACCAGCTCTCCCTCCTTCTTCCATGGCCTTCACAGAGTATCAGGGTGAAGGAACAGGGTCACTGGCAGACCAGCGACATAAAACGGTTTGTCTCAGAGCACAGCCTGACTCCCACAGCTGACAAAAGTCCCATAACCAATCCTTTTAGCCCATTCAGTGAAATGGAAAGTCCCTGCCTCAAGCCTTCCTTCAAAGTAGTGATTTGGGCTGAAATCTGAAGTCTGGCTGTGAACGGCAGCTGAGACGACTGCCCAGAATGATGAAATGTAAAATAACAGTACTGATGACTAAAATGTTGATTAGTTCAACACTGCAACCAACAGTATGGTAAAGAAACAAAGCTACAACACAGGAAACAGTTAAAATAATAAGATACTGCTGTGTAAAGTGTGTGGCCATCCTTACCGGAACTTGTGCTGAGTCCATGAAGCGCAGTCCGAAGTAGTCTTTCTCTACAATGTCCAGATGGTACATGATCTGGTCAAACAGCTCCTCACCTTTGGCTTTTTTCTGATTAGAGAAACAAAGAAACAAACACAGGACTCAGGTATCTGAGTGAAAAACTGTCTCACCTAGAGAGAAGAAAACACCAAGGTGTAAACTAGTGATATTAAAGAGAAATTTCTCAGGATGATAAATATGTCAGAAGTCAAAAGAGTCCTGAATAAACTGGCATTCAAAACCTCAGGTTTCTTTACGATAAAGTCATCTGCAATATGACTGTGCTTCTCATGTCCAACATTTGGGATGCTGAAAGGGAAACTTCTTAGTTTTCATGTGGGTGTCTGATCAGTTTTAATGGTAATAGTCAACTGCAGTTAAGTTTACAAGACCACAGACTTTCATACTGTTTTTATTCTGCTCTATTCTTCTTGTTCTGGTTTAAACTGCACTGTTTCTTACATGACTGTTATGTTGTTTTCATATTGTTTATCATCTTCTTTCTGACTTTTTTTGATTTATTAAACTCAAATTTCTAGTTTATTTTTATATTCACAAACAGAATAACTGATGGCACCTGGTAAAGAGAATTCCATTGCACTGGTAACTTGTTTATTCTTGCAGATGACAATAAAGCTTTTGAATCCTGAAGATAAATTTTCTTTCTGACCCCTGTACATTCGTATTCTCGTACACATCCCTACACATGGTGGTTTACATGTGTATGGTGGTACACATTAATGTACTGATTTGTGTTTCATGGATCTGAATAGAGAGATATGAGAAAATATTAACATGAAGTACATCAGGTTTGAAACATACTGCCCTTTCTGACAAGGCCGTACCAGTTACTGCCTGTGTTCTGCCTGGGAGATCTCTCTCTCACATGTGCATTCATACACACACTCACACACACTCTCACACACACACTCACTCACACACACACAGGCATCCAACTTCCAAACCCCACCATGAGGCACAGCAACAGGGTTACCATGGTAACAGGGGCTGAAGTGCCCCCGACGCTGAGGAGCTGAGGGAAGTGGGGTGGCTGGATCATCATGTGATCATCTGGCTCAGTGGTCCCTTCAGTATGTTAGGAAAAGACGCCATCCAAGATCAGACTGCAGCTGCATTGTATTTATAATATAATAAAATTATCTGTAATTTTAACTAAGCACCAAGTATGGCTTACTTTTTACTGTTTCATAAGTTGACAGGAGATGAAAAATGCATTTTAACCCTTTAAGATAACATCCCCAGTTAAACTGTGCAAATATTTAATGATATATGACAAAATGAACTACCAAAAAATCAATTTCTTTGTATATTTATATTAAAATCACAGAAAATATGCTATTTTTTTCCTTGGAGTAAGCAAAAAAAGTTACTCCATGTAAATCACAAATGCTTGAATATTACACAAATCATTGAGACTGGTTGATTAAAAAATGTTATAGTGCATTTTATCCAGAAAAATTGCAGCTCCCCATTTACACGTATTGTGTTCACAGGTCAGTCTTGCCCTAACCAATAAGCTGGCTAGACTATGATGAAGAAATGCAGCAACAAGCTGAACTGGTCTATGCAGCATCTATACATAATTTGGCTATTGCTTTTACAGGAAACATCAATAACCAGGAGCAACTGATTTAGGTTTGGGCGATGTTTATCAAATGACGATGTCAACAACAATGATATCACTGCTGGGTCTAAAAGGGTTTTCTTCTTTGCACCATATGTCTGTAACTTCATTGTGTTTAAAATAAAACAATGAACATGACATGGAAACGTGCAATGAACAGCAGCAACGGCTTATTTTCATTTTCAAACAGAACTTAGGCCACAACTCTGCGGGACACACTATCTGAAACACAGAAGGCTTTTACAGCACAATGTTACGATGGTAGAGTATTCAGTGGTCGATGACTATGGATGATGGCATCGTATGTCAGCCCAACCCGACTCTGGTTTCAGTTTCATGTGGACATTAAGAACCTGCACACAGTCCCGGTACAGAAAAAGTCTCTCAACGCTGCCAAACTGCAGGCACAACAAAAAAGAATGAACTGAACTGAGGTCTTCTGATACAAGAATAAATGGATATTTTATAGTTTTGAACACGTGGTATCAAAACAAATCACAGATAAAGAAACTGGATGAGGTAAGGAGAGGGGCACAGGGACTCTAGAAGTTTCCCCGTTTGTCCCACACACACACACACACACACACACACACACACACACACAGGAGAGCTCCTGGGCAGCTCGGGGGGGGGGGGGGCTGGCCCCATGCTAGCTGGCATAGTTGACAAGGCATACCGCACCCCTACAGTACCCAGGGAGAGAGTACAAAGGACTCATTGTGAGTGTGTGTGTGTGTGTGTGTGCGCTCACCCAAGGCCTTGTTATACTGCCTGCAGTATTGTTCAGCTGTTTGCGGTCTTTCTGCCTGCCTGCGAGCACACAGCTCCGTCTCTCAGACACTGTGTCACAATACTTAAGTGACAATTGAGGTATTTAGCTGATGCTCTCATCTGCAGCAACTTACAAGTCCATTAAACCAACCAGCGCCGTAATGCATCCATTTTAAAAGGACCAAAACACAATGTCTAGGATGAGGGAGAAGACTTGGGGATTTTAAGAAGGATAATCAGGTGGTTTGGTGGATTCTTTGACACACTTGACTGTTCTCTTAAAGCATTTATGGCATGGCCGTCCTCACTGGGAACAATACACCTTACCCTATAAATGTAGGGTCGTGTTTACCCACTAAACTGTGAGAGAAAAGTTAAAGCAATCTTCTGTCTGTCCTCACTGATGCATCAATTTAAAGTAATGCAGTCACTGTGTGCAAATAACACTAATCCAACATGAGACAAAAGGTGACAACATGTCCCAGCAATCCATCGGCCCCACAGCTTGTTTGGATTATTACAGACTGGCCACAGATTCTAAATGTTGTTCAAAGGCTTTTTTTTAACCAGATACGTTTTTCACTTCCTAAAATAATAACAAATCTAAATCAACTTTACTTTATTACTGTACTTATATAAAAGCATACACACACTGGCACTAATCCATATAAACTTTGGCAATGATTAGCATAAATTTTAAACAAAATTATTTAAATATCACTTAAAATAGCACTTTGATATTACTTTTAAAATATCTGTGGTAGTCAAATTAGTACCAACTGGTGCACAAATTAATATATTAGCACTAGTGAATTTTAAACCTTGTAAAAAGGAAAAAGAAAGAAAGCAAACCCAATAGGTCATTTTGACCCATATATGCATTCAAGGGTTAAGAATTTGCTTTTTGCATCCAACTCCATGTCTCATGTTGATTGTGGACAATACTGAACCCTACACAGGCCTGGGCAATAAAACAACAGCAATATCTATCAGCAACCATGAAATCAAATAACGAATACAGCCCGTCATATCCCTGCATAATGCTGCATACAGCGAGTGACAAGCAAACAGCCAATCATTTTAGAGGGTGAAGTTTGGTTGCCGCACTGACAGATGAGAAACAGCCTGGACTGACACATGAGACAACAAACAGCGTGGAGTGACAAGTGAGACAAAATGAGTGCAGATAATGAAGGACAGGTCAGTTTGCTGCTGTGGCAACTACTATTAGAGTTTGATGGGCCCTGACTTTTGGAGGGAGCTCAGAGTAAAAACGCTCCAGCTGGGGCGGAGCGACTGGAAAGCCTTGCTGAGGACAGGGACGACACGCTCGGCCGGCTGTCACTGTGATCAAACCCCCTGGATATGGATGAATGGACATCTACCAGAGCACCATGTTGTGTAAACTGCAGGAATGCCTTACTGACCAACAGTAATACAGCAAACTTATTTTATCATCAGTCACCACCTACATGATAGATAATTATCAATATCTACCAATATGAAACTTTACTATCGTGGCAGACTTTTCAGCCGTTTCACCTTTGGATTTTTATATTTGTACACTTGGATTCCTTAACATTTCTGATATATTAGACATGACATATTTATGAAACTAGACGAGTTGAAAGGGTTTCTGTTGCAGTTTGTATAGGGTCATTTCATATGATGCCTGCACTTTAATGTCACATTTACCAACAGTGTTTACCTACAGTGTCAGCACGAGTTAAACAAAGGATGGAGAAATAGCACAAAAGTCTACTATTATTATAAATTATTTTCAACTTTCAGCTTTTCAACCAATAATAAGTGATGCTATCATCAACAGGGAGACTTAATTTGTATGTAAAAAGAAATTAAGTGTGCATGTGCTTAACTCTTCTTCTGGGCTACAAATCTACAACAAGTGAAAAGGAAGTTGGAGGAGGTGACAGACAGTGTGGGTGGCTGTAGGATGGGGAGCGGGGGAGGATCAAGTGAAAAGACAGGGAAGTAAATACATTTAAAGAAAGGAATGTGAATCATAAGGCTGTGTGGAATTATGTATGGACATGGATGCTGTCAAACAGAGGTATCCCTAGGAGACAGCTTTGGGTGGCCTCTCATACCGGGGACACCCACACAGCTGGAAAGCCAGTAAAGCATGTGAATCAGTCCTATTCAGTTTTTGACTGGGGTTGCCTATTTACAACCACCTTTTATTAGAAAGAAAAACAAACTGAACCATTTAGCAGGGGGTCCCCCAAATTTCTGCCAGCCCATAGTCTTTTTCATTGACAGCAATTCTGTTTTACAGATATCATCACTCCTTCCCCACAATGCCGAGAGGCTTTTACACCATATGCTGCACTTAACGCAAAGAAAAACTGCCAGCTAAAGCTAATAATGTGCTACGCTGAACTTTTTCTCAGAGACTGTTTAACTAAATGATAAATCAGGCTGAAACACAGATAGTGGGGAGCTATAATGCTTCCCTGAAAAAGCTGCTCAGCTTCCCTTTCTGCTGTCAGAGGGTTTGGCTATACTGACACTGTTCCTCCAATAACAGTTCAGTTTCCCTTATTACCCAGCGAGCAGATCAGACAAAATAGTACAACAAAATTTCACTGTTCTACTGCAAAGGGGAAAATCATTTTCATCTGGATCTTCTATACTGGAAACTCCACATTAAGTGCACACATACACAAACAACAAAAAATAAGGCCTTGATCACAAAAACTTCTCATTCCTGTCCTACGTTTCAGCATGTTATTTTTCTACACTGCTTGTAGACAATGTGGCAGACCCTGTCCTACGACCTCAGGAAAACTAAACTAACTGAGCATCGCCATGTTTTAATGGTGATGTAAATGTGCTGCCTTAACAAAGTGGTCTCTCCAGTTTCAGCAGGCAGGACATGACTGTCAACACATTCAGGTTCCAGTGTAATAAAGAGCAAGAACGCTGGATTTGATTAACTTTGAAGGAGAAACTCATTTCGACCAGACAAACGTCAGCTGTTAGGGAAATAAACCAGAATAACAAAACTAAGATTAGGAAATTACAGGTGGATTGTTGTCTGTGTTTATTTCATAGGATATTTTAGTTGTCATTCATCAACATCAAAAGCTTTTAATATTTTCTCATCGGATCTACACGATTCATGTAGGTCACCTATTTTGGATTCAAAACGGTGAATTTCGCCGAAAGGTGAGTGATTTTCATGCATGTGTGTTTAAACCCCCAACCACTAGATATCAGTGCTGTTACCCATCTTCCCTGTTCTGAAAAAGTAAACTTTTAATCTCAAATATCAGACACGTGATGGTGTGTTCCTTATACAACAAATAAACTGTCATATTTTTGGGATGCAATCATCCTAAAAAAAAAATCTTGAACAAAATCCTCAATTTAAATTAAATGATTCATTGGATTAAATGAGCCATTTTTATTAAATCTGCTTTCTTTCTTTGATGAACACAACCTGTCAGTTTGGCAAAACAACTGGAATGAACAGTGTTAGACTGTCCAGTTAATACAGGTACATGCCTCCGTTTGTGGTCACAAGCTGGAGAGCAAACAGTTTTTTCACCACAGAGAAAATGTTGAAAGGCTAAACACCAACAATTATGGACTGAAGCAGAATATTTCATTAGATAAACATGTGATGTGAATGGTACAAATGATTACATCCATCACCTGATTCAGAAACAATCTTACGCGGCCACCACTGGAATCTACTTCTACAAATGTTATAATACTAATAATATTAGTGTAGTCTAATCTTTATCTGCAGCTGTACATCTTATATATAAAGCTTTAAACGATTAAGTGCTACCGTCCTAAAAAAGTCATCTTTTCTTGAAGTCTCTTCTTTTGAAGGTGTGCTGAAGTGCTGCTGGCAGTGTTATCATGAATGCAGTGGATATCTCAAAGATAGAGAATTCAAACAGAGCAATGCTCCTGACTGGTGTGTTTCTATTAATGTGTTATCACTTAGAGATAGCTGGATGATAAGACAGAGGAGTTTGCTTAAGTTACCTAGGTCTGGGGGAGGTGGAGCACAAAAAAGTGAGGCCAGAGCCCTGCTGGAATGCATTCAGAAATCCAACTGAATTGTAAAACTTCCTTCAGGCAAACACAGGAGAGTTTTTAGGCGTGAAACTACACTTACGCTAAGACAAACTCAATTAGCTCCATCAATAAAATGGCTAATTAAACAATCAGAACCACCAACGCTGGTGAAAAAGCCTTTAAAAAAAAGCCAGAAAATTTTCAGTAATCATTTCTGTCCAGCAACACAGAGGAACAGTGTGAGCAGATAACAAGACTGAATGACAATGAGTCCACCTTCTCTACGCACACAGAACTGAGCTGATAGGAAGGATTACATTACATGTTAATGATTTGGCAGGCTGTTAACTCAGACAGCCTCAAAAATGTGTGACGTGATTTATGTTTATGCATTCTTACTCAATGAGCTAGTACACACTTCTGCAATACTAGTTGATTTGTTTCCATTTACTTAGTGTAAGTATCACTGCCTGATTTAACCCTCGTCTACATGAACACAGGCATTTTTAAAAATGCTGTTTTAAGACCAAAACAATCTCCCTCCAGACAAGTGTTTTAACACCATTTCAGAAAAAAACCTGTCCATATTAACACGCCCAAAAATGTATATGACATGAAAATTCACCTACACTGGGTGTGTGCATGCTGTTGCAAACAAGCAGCAGATTGTAATGATGAGACGGAAAGACTTGGCTGCTGTTCGCAGGATCCTCCTAGATGATGCTGTTTTTATTTTTAAAAAAATCAGCAGCATCTATTTTAGTCTCTCTCATTCATCATTTTACCTTCAATGTCCTTTTGTGTCTGTCCACATACAGACAATAAAACATCCATTCTGTTAATGTACAACATTACATATAACAAACCAATTTACACCTAATATATTAAGTCTGTATCTAGCTGCACCGCTAAACACTGACAGAAATAAAGTAATTTAATTAACTGGTGAGGTTAATGCTAAAATAAACACAAACAACCAAAATGAACACAACAGCAACACGTTAACCAAAGCTGTCACATACCAGCAAACTTTGGCCCAAACAAAGAAAGTTTCTCACTTCTGTCGATGCAGTCTGTGGGTTTAGTTTAATTAGATGTACAGTCTGTTGCTCCCCATCATTGTCATACTGTGTGTTTGGAAGAAATTGACAACAAGATCCTTCACTTCGAGCTCGGTACTCTGTGTTTTGATGTAGTCTGGACACAGGAAGATAGTCATGGCCTTACAGACTTGTCGGATGATGACTGAAACAACTTGCAGAGATAGTGCAAATGCAATTGTAGCTTTCCAAAGTCACCCAGGTAAATACTACGTACATCCACGGGGCTCATTTTTATTGTTGCTCCTTCCACATGCGGATGTCATCTTTCATTGAAGTCAGGTTGACCATTCAAAAGTTTTCTCGTCATTCCCCCCGCTGCACAAAATAACCCCTCGTGTAAACAAACGGGATAATCATGGAGATTGCAGCACACACTGATGTCAAATAAAGGAGACAGTGGTGCACCCTATGACGTTACAAGCTAAAAACTCCTGGTCTACACAAAAACACTAAAAGCCACATTTTTAAGCAGCTTCATTTTCAAAGGTGTTTTAAAAACATTTTCAGTGACATAAAACTGCATTTGTGTGTGGATGAAACACATAGAAAAAGCTATGTTTTTATAAATACCCATATACATGTGGACTGAGCCTCAAGCAACTACCTAACTCCCTCTCTATGGCTGATTTACTCAAAATTCAGGCAACTCGCACCAACCACTCTGGAGTGAACTGTCCCTTTAATGTCAGGTATTAGGTACTAGCTACCTGCCAGCTCATATTACAACAGTCTACAAAAAACAGCATAATAAAATACAGTTTCTAACAAGTACACAGCATCTCTTTTAAACTAATAAGACTCTTCAACACAACTCCCTTATAATTTATGCCAGACTGCTAGATTTCAAGATAAGGTTGAGTCATACAGGAGAGTTAGATATCAGACAGGCCTCACTGGAATGCTGCAGATCTGACACATGGAATGTCAGCGGAAACAAAGTAGAAAAACCTGTGAGCCAAGCAAAAATAAAGATCACATGAGGGAAAAAACTTCCAGATATCCATGTCCATGGCTCTAAATTTATAGTCACTACATTCTTAAATCACACTTAAAAACTACAACATGTATTTCCCTACAGAAGCCTGGTGTTTGTGTAAGAGTCATCGTTGCAGGCAAACAAATAACATGAGAAAAAAGAAAAAGAGGTAAAAGGCAAAGAAGAAAGACAGACAAGAGAGGAAGAAGTGGAGAGAGTGAAGTTCTGCTCTTTGTCCGCTTGGTGATGAGCCCAACATGTCATGTGATGCTGTCATGTGATTAAGTGTGTTCTCCAGAGAGGATCATGGAATTACAGGTGATCAGCAATGCTACCATACACACACACACACACACACACACACACACACACACACACACACACACACACACACACTACACAAGCTTAAAAAGACTGCTCTACTGACACAGGCACACACTGGTCACTAGTACATCTCTTACGCTTTCGCTTTCCACATGAACACTGCTGGTTATAGTGTGACGCCCTTTCGCCAGCGATTTGAATGTATAATCCATTTGGCGAGCATTAACTGTCCTCTTAAACGGACCAGAACAGAACACAGACTTAAAGGACCAGTAGAGACACCGGGACGTCCATTACAAGACACAGTCTATGGGTTCACATGCCTGTTCAAAAATCAATCATCTTTTGGTTCAGGTCTGGTCTCACTATGTCTCCATTTCTATCTAACACACAAACAAGCCTTACTGCCCAGTTAAAGAATTAGCAAGAGAGAGTTGACTGACATATGAACAAAGATAAAAAAAATAAAAATAAAAAACTTTTTTTTCTCTAATGCCTTGCATTTTCCCTTCTCTAAGATCATTAAAGTGTCATCACTGACCAAGCAGTTAACCTGAACAGAATTTACCTCGACTACTTTTGGGTGATGTGTCCACCAAAGCATTTTTCCTGAGCAGAGTGATTTTTTTTGAGTTGTCTCCAGTAGGAATGCAGAATATTAATAATCTGCTGCAAACGCCGGCAGTGTGACGAGGCGCTAAGCATCTATTCTGCACTGAACGCTGAGCGTCTGACATTTTTTTCTGCTTTCAAAGAGTTGAAAAACTTTCAACTTTGGGTAAAATGCAGGGCTTACTAGGGCTGAACAATTAATTGAAATTTAAGTGAAATTGCAATATGGTCTGCTGCAATTTTCAAATTGAAGGATGCGCAGTATTGGTTAAAGGTGAAATGTGTGTAAAAATAGCCTTTTAAATTAAGTACTGTGGTGCTGCAGAGGTGTCCTGGCCAACACATCATTCTCTAGCCTTCAGAAAACATCTTTGTTTAGTACAGATCCCTGGCAGTACCAGTACCTGACGTTTTCAGCCGCACGACAGAAACTTTTTGAATTTGCTGCAACTCTCAAGTTAAACAGTCACTTCTGACAGTCCTTCCAAATGTCGTGACCCGCTGCTGTTCTTTATAATCAAGTACATAAGAATGGACATCCTCCTAAATAATGGCTGCAGCTCAACAAGCATCTGGTTAGTGGACATGCGCACTATGGCGCACTGAACACAAACAATCTGAAACTGCAGCAGCTACTCTCCTTACCGGTAAGTCGACACTGACGTCTGTCCCGTCCAGTAAGGAAACGCGGCAGGTGATAATAGACTTTGCATCCCCAGCAGCAGGGATGTGTGTCGTGGCACGCTGGGCCTCCCGTAACCGGGTTTTCTCTGCATGTTTCCGGATGGAGCGTCGCCCCAGCGTCCTGCGCAGGAAACTCAGCATGATGGGGGAGAGGGAGGGTCACACTACCACACCTGTAAGAGAAGACGGTAGATATTAACACATAAAAGAGGTGAACACAGCTTTTTCATTTCACAGTCATGTTGATATGAAATAGTAGGGTAAGCACAGGTGTGACCAATGATATGAATTAAGGTCCCATTCCATTTAGCATAGCAGAGCCTTTCCAGTGAGCCGACATGCACAATAGCAGCACCCTGACATTGTTTAACCTGAATGGATTGGAACCGTAATTAAATGCTTTTCTGTATTTGTCAAACTTTAAAGGCCTTCAGAATTTAAAAACAGTGTCTATTCATGAAGGTTTGGGGTTGTCAGGTAGACAGTTATAAGACCACAAAAAAATGCACTGGCAGGTAGCTAGTCATCCACCATGAATACCTGAAATTAAAGGGACAGTTCACTCCAGAATGGCGTGTGCGAGTTGCCAAATTTTGAGTAGAACGGCCGTAGAAATGTCTGCCTTCTCTCAGACGTTAGATATCTAGATAACGTTCAGCTCGTGGTGCTCAAAGAGCCAAAAATTACACATCTGAAAAACTCTACAGCAACGTCTCTTTGCAGAAATCATTCCTCCATTGCTCAAGATGATCTACAGACTTTATTGTGAGCAGTTTCATGTAGGATGGAAGTGTGCATCCACTTGTGGATGAGTAGTAAGGTGTGTTGTAACCGTTAGCATACGGGTTTAGTTATTCTGACCCAATATTCAATATTCTAGGTCCAGACTATGCAACTAGCTAGGCTATTTTTATTTGGTCTTATTACATGGCTTTGTTAAATACTCGATTCTGATTGGTTGATGACAGCATTCTAAGTTTGTTATTTCTTTATAGCAGATGGTTGCTATGGACAAAGCTCTAATCAAAGACTCTGGAGGAACAATAACATCATTATTAAGTCACTACAAGCATTTTAAAACTAATATTTTGTGTAAAATTATCATTTTTGGTACATAATCACGTAACAAGCAGGATAATGTTGAGTGAGCTGGATGATTGAAGACCATTGCTCATCCTTTCGTGATTTATTTCATAATAATGACCTGCTCACTGTACATTATCCCTAACTTAACATTTGGTAAAAAGTTTGCCTCGCAGTGACCTGTCTGTAAACTGAAAGTTGGTATTACAGGTGACAAACACTGACTCAAATGTTGGCTAACCAAGATAGTTTTCAAATATTGGATAAAACTAGCTCACATCACCGGATATCACTTGGTGTAAACTGAGGAGAGGAGGAACAGATAACGAATAACTGTCACCGAGTCGATGTTAATTTAATTATGAGCCTCACTAACTATTATGTCACAGTTAGCTCGATTAGCAGCAACCACAGTAACGGTTAACGGTCGGATATTCTGACTCACTTTAGCATCACAAGGATACCATGGCAGAGCTAAGCTAACGTTGAACTAATGAGATAAAAATACCTTATAATGTTTGTCAAAAATGTTCATCACTTCACTGTGTGCGCAATTCGATAAATAAATGAAGCAAAGTGAGGATGAAGAAGAAGTTTCAGATGGAGCAAACATAATGTCAAAGTTTGATTCTTTTTTTTTTAAAGTTATCTATCGTTCTTCGACTTGAAAAATGTGTAAACCTGCCGGTGTTTGTATTTACAGGTCAGAAGATAAACCGGACCGGAAACGCCTCTCAAAGTCTGAAATCTATTAACAGGCTAAACAAAGTGTAAGAAATCTTCTAGAAACGTTAATAAAGCAAACAAATTAAACATTCAACCATTTTTGCCTCACAATTGTACACAATTCAGGCCTGCAGTACCTGGTTTGAGCAAAAGCAACAGGTGTGCGCTTGTTTTACGGCACTAGGAAACCCTTAGCAGCGAACGTACGCAATACACAAGACTCCGACCCCACAAGCGTGTCTCGTAGAACAAAACAAACGCCTCCTGCAGCTCTGTATCCGACGTACACTTGCTCCGCAGCCACTTGTGGATCCGTGGAGGTTTGCTTGGATGAAGGGATACTTACAGAAACCTCCTCGGATGAATTCACGGTGAAAGCACTTCCGCCTGCATGGCACACGATTAAAAAGCCACTTCGTACAGTCCCATGGTTTATTTCTTCTCTTTTACTTCTGCTTTTTTTCCCCAACTCGCTGCCTCTGCGGGATAATTTTCTCTCCCAGGTCCCAACAAAAAGTAGGAGGCAAAGCTGTCCGCAGGAAGTGACGTCACGTTAAATCCCTAACAAAAACTTGATTAGCATTTTTAAAGCGACACACCCCCCTGTTCTCCTACTGCTGCTGCTGCTGGGAGGCTGTGACTGAAAACAAGTTAACAAATAGTTTAACTTCATCTCGTACCCGACAGTGACTCGTAGAAACTCGGTTTTTACAACCCTGTTCGAAAAAAAAAACTATTTACATGTCACGAACCAAATACTTAAAATTTCTCATCACTTAAAATTATAATACTTAAAAATATTAAAGCCATTTAAGCATTATAAACTGTAATATTCTAAAATATTTAAAAATAAGAATAATACTTAAATTCCACCTTGCTTAAAATTTTAATACTTAAAACAATCAAAATATTAAAATATTATATGTTATTATTATATTCAGTTTCATGTCTGTTTTATTTTATTCTTTGGAGCTGGTGTAGTTAAACTATGCTTTTCGTAGTTTTCTTTTCATACTCCAAAGACTCTATTGTAGTTGCACTGGCTGTTCATATTTTAAAAATCCAGTTTTAGTGTCATTTGTTCATTCAAGGCCAGAGAAAACAAAACTACTGAGTTAAATATATAAATAACTAATAGTTTTCAGGACATTAAAAACTTCCGGTGTTGGAGGATTGGCCTCCTCATTCATTTTCTGAATCTGATCCAGTGATAAATCTTTATTCAGTCAATGATCGGAACCATTCAGTGGTTCGTCACCATTTGGCAGCAGCGCCGCCTGCTGGTCAGTTTGGGAATAACAGTTTAAAAATGTGATCAGAGACAAACACCTGCACATCACTGGAGTCACTCTGGTAGAAAGAGTTACCTGTTTTTGCAAAACCGGTATCAGAATCACTGAAATAAGCTAAATAAATTCAGATGAAACTAAACTATTTATTTCAAAGATTAAATAAAGTCTGACGTCTGAAGCGTGTCAGTATTCCCAGCTGTTGCAAAGCTTTGTCTACAACAAATCACAGAATGTGATTCTTTCTGGGTGCTACTGGAAATATAAACAAACTATATTTTGCAAGAATGATCACTAAAGTACATGAGGATGGCAGAGTGGTAATTTAATCCTTCGAAATGTCCACTTACACTTTTCCTCAACACGAGAAATCTCATCCTGATCCAGTAAACCATCATGCTGGTATATAACCCAGCTGTACTCCACATCTATACACAAACATACATTTAAAGCCTCCTTGAGTTTTTGTAGGCTGACAATGAGCTCTGATTTACCTCAGAAAATATAACAGCTGTCCACAGATAAATATCACATGTAAGATTTGAATGTTCTGCATTTATGAGTGTTAAAACTGTGTTTGGTCCTTATTATTACTGGAAGTACAATGGATACATCCCCCCCCCCCCCCCCCCCCTCATTTTGGGGCTTTAATGTGCAGTAATAACTCCCACTGTGGCCTCTGGCTCGATAATATCTTTATAAAAGGAGATTATTGGATAAAAAGTACTTTATTCTATCAAATTACGTGACATTATCATAAATCTTTAAGGTTGGCTTATTTCAAGACAGTGGAGAAGCTGTTTGTTTAGAAAACCTCCTTTCAGGATTCAATATTAATGTTTTATTTTATTTTATTTGCCCAGCCAGGCAGACAGACACTCCTTCAAAAAGTCACTGGAACTAAAACTGAATTGCATGTAAATTTTATTATGGCAGTTCTGAACCTTTTTTGGTATTTTTTATTTTTTTATTTGGTGCATTGTGTTTGTGTTGATTTCCTACATGGGTCACTGATTTGTATTGCTTCATGTGTGGAGTCATTTCACTCATCTTTTTGTCTTAATTTTGCACCGATATTGAATTTTATTGCCTCATTGGATACTGTGCGATTTTAAATTGATTTCTTTTTTTTGTTGTTTTGCGTTTGGACCCCAGGAAGACTAGCCACCTCTTTGTGGAAGCTACTGGGGATCCAAATAATCTTGCCCAAAATCAATTTTCTACTCGCTTCAAGACAAACTGCTTTATTTATTTGTGGTTATTAAATAATATTAAACACTGAAGTTAATCATCAACTTTAATCGAGGGATACAGCATCTGTAGAATGTCAGAAAATAGTGAAAACCACTTCTCAGTGTCCAAAAGGATGTCTTTAAATGCCTCCTTTTGTCAGTTTAGCAGGCTATTCTCTTGAAAAATTACTTCAATGGTTAATCGATTATCAAAATAGTTGCCGGATTTACTTGCCCAACACAGCATTTCACTTGCCCTGGGCAATTGCTATCGTTGAGCCCTGACTTTCGCACTATTTTCTTTCTTCTTTGAAAGTCTTCAGAGTGTCTGTGTTATTGATTTCCTCTGGAGATTCAGCAGTTTGACCTCCTCCTGTGACTAATGGCTCAAACATCACAAATCTAAAGATTTAAAATACGTGATTCTAGTCGAGGTCTTCAGTTCTGGTCGACATCTTTTTCATCTGCTCACTCTGACTTTGCCCAACCTCACTTTTACAGTGTGGAAAAGCAAGGTGATCTGAAGCCACGTCTCCATGCTTTGACAGACAAGCTTTAATTGTTCACAATCAAGCTTATAGACATGTCCAAAGCACCGTAAAACCACGATACCAGAAAGAAACAAGCAACTGAGGACAAAGGTTTTTATAACACAGGTAGGAGTTAACCAAGGGTATAATACGGTAAAACATTTCTCATTATTTTGTGTTTCATTATATATACACTCGCTGTTATAGATTACGTTTCAAATAAAACAAAAAGTTTTTGAAATAGCAGTCTTGAAATACACACCATTTGTGTCACATTTGAATCATCCAAAAGGAGAAAAAAAAATCAAAAATAAAATAAAAACAAAATCTTTCTGCTCACAAATGATTTTCCCTTTTATTTTAAAGATTTTTTTTCATATACAACATTGTATTTACATGGTCTAGTATTATTTACACAAAATTAACAAGTGGCACTGTGTAGTTAGGAGTTCTTTTCTTTTTTTCTTGTTCCCTACTGGTCTTATTTTTAAACAAAATAAAAATGACAAATTAAAAAAAAAAAGAACAACTTATTTTAACAATGCTTTATGTCTCCAACTTTATTTTTTTTCAGTAGCACTACCTGCCACTCAGCCTTCTTCTACAAAGTGCTGTCCTTTCCCTACCTGACTAGAGCTGTTCTTTTCATCTTTACAAAAATACGACTAACCCCAGCCCTCCCCACGTCTGGTCCCTCCAAACTACCTTTGATCAGTACCCTAAACGCACAGACAGTACCAATTATGTGTCAACAACGAGACTCTTTGAACACAGACAGCTCATCGCTGGACATTTTGTGCAGATGGAAACTCTGGCAGCCAATGATTTATCAATTATTAACTTTTCACCGCAGGGCCGATGTTTATTTTCTTGGTTTTGTGATCTTGTTGTGGACGCCACTTTATCAGGAGGCCTTCAGCGTTAAATCATCTTGATTTTGGTGGTAGTCTGACTTGGCTTGGCCCCGCTGTGGAATACAAAAACTGATGATAAGGAGCCACTGGGGGGGTTGAATGGTGGTTTTGTTCTTTTTGATTATGAGCTCATGCATGCAATCAATGTGTGACTCATTATTATTACCCATTATTGAGAATTGGGACAAAACCGTGTTTTGAGGGAGTTTGAAAATATATTTTAAAAGGTCAAACTTTTTGTGGCATTATAATATAAAACACAGAGGAAATGTTTTTGTTGCATTAAATACAAGGTCATTTAATTAACTGTATAATCAAAAGGTTTTATATATTTTCATTTGCTCGAGGTGACGTCACACACAGGAACATGTCAAGACTTTTTTGACTGGTTGGAGCTTTTTTTCATCTACTTATGTATTTTATTATTATTGTTGTTATTAAATTATAAAAAGGACTAATTTCGTTCACATTATTCAATTATTAAAGAGAACTGAGAGTTATGTCAACTCCGTCTGATTTTTAATGTCATTTTAGTCATAGTGAGTATATTTTACATTTTCACATTTTAAATTTTATTTTTTAAAAGTTGCTCAGAGTTCTCTTAATACTAATCAAAATACACACTTTTAAACCATAATTCTTATTTAGCTTTGATTTAGAAGGGCCACGGAGTCGACATTTGATGGTTCAGACACATCTGATCCCAATATTATTTAATGAATTTGTCAAAAAATTAGAAAGTTTACCAGTGCCTGAGCTGCATTCCTGCCTTTTTTAAACCAGGAAGTGAGACAGGGGTCCTTAGGGAATAGCTGGCCCTTTTTATGCCTGATTAAATCAGAAATCTGTGCCAACATTTTCATTAAAAAATCAATTTAAAAACAAAGCTCACTCTAATAGCCCATTTTTGCAGCGACGTTATCAACAGTTCTTGTTAGTTTTAGATTTTGAAGCCTTTAACACATTTCTTTTTTAATTGTCTGAAATTGTGATTTTTTTGTGATTTCTGGCACAGGGAAAGTTTAGAAATTAAAAAAAGTACAGCAGACCAAAACATTTTATAAATTGCATCTATTTCATATAAATCTTGGAAAAATTGGAATTGGAGTGTAATAGGAGTGATAATTTTTAAAGTTATTTTGGTTGGACATGATTTGTCCCAATTCTCAAGAATGGGTGAACTGTCAGAAAAAAAAAACAAACAGAAAAAACCAGTTGAAAGTTATTGAGTCAGCCATTCATTGGCTCGCTTAACTGTGTCCTTCTGTGGACATAAAAACAAGCTTGGTACTGCGCTACTGTACCCATCTGCTCAGATGTGTCATTTGCCTGGAGGCCGTGCAGAGAGAGTGGGATCCGTGTATAATGATCCAAAAGAGAGGCATCTGGAGAGGAACAATGAGAAGAATGGACTGTGGATGTTGCGTGGGCTTGGCTGAAATGACTGATGTTGCCTGAGAGAAGGATTTAGGCAGATTTCGGGAGAGGGCCGCAATACAGGAGGAGAGATACAAAAAAAAAGAAAAAAGTGAGGAGAGAAACTGTTTCTAGGCTCTTCTTGATCCCACCTCTCAATGTGGCAAAAGTATGATTCAGCTGTTTGACAGGGAGGCATGAGCATGGTTTGAAATGTTTCACAGGCGAAGATTCTGACTTAAAAAACTCTCAGAGAAGACTCCGTCTCCAGAAAAACTTGGTTAGATTTAGGTTTGTGGCTCTATGGCACAACCTTTCATTCCAGTTAACGGACAAGCAGGCTTAGACCAGACAGCTAACAAACTATATGTTAGAAATGGAGGAGGGAGAAGAACAGAGAGAAAGAAATCTGAGTACACACACACACACACACACACACACACACACACACTGTCACACACTCACAGCAGTAGGTTTTTTTTTTCCAGCAGATTCCATGGAAGAAGGAGCCAATGACAGCAGGTACCAAAGCAGCCGATCAGAAACAAAACATCTCAAATGATGAAGAGGCTACGCTTCATTCCATACCGCTATGTAAAGAACAACGGCAGCTTGACAAAAACAAAGACTCGACGAGCAACTCAATGCTGGGTTTTGTGAATTAAAAATACAAGCCATCACTTAGTCTCTTAATCACTCGTTAACACGTCATCTTGGCTTAAAAAGCAACATGTGCCTTAAAATGAAGTACCATTGGGAAAGATCAATAAAAAAGGGAAAGTATTGGTTGAATGATCTGTTTGTGTTCTCTGGCAGACAATCAGACAGATTTAGAAAAAAACAAACAAACAAACAAAAAAAACAGCAAAAAGTTTGGTTTAAAGTCCCACTCCAGTGACCTCTGAACCCCCACTGAGACTTAAAAAAAAACAAAGGATTCAAAGAGGAAATTTATAACAAATAACTGAGTTTATTTCCGGGCCATGCGATCGCTCACACAAAGAAGAGGTCTGGGTTCGCTCCTGTTAAAATGTACAGATGTGGGGAGGTCAGTGGAAGGAGCCTTTAAAGTCGTGTTTCTAGCATCACACTAAGGTTGAGATCAGTTCAACGTTAATTCAGCGAGCAGTTTTGTGTGTCGGGGGGGTAAAACTAATCCCGATTGCATAAACAATCCAGCAGCTTTCAACCACTTTAGAACTAATGATCTGCAACCACAAGTCCAAATAAGTTGGGATGTTGTAGAAAACACTAATGATAACAGAATACAATGATTTTACACCTGCATTCAATTGAATACAGTTTTTTGTAAATATACACTCATTCTGAATTTGATGCCTGCAACATGTTTCAGAGAAGTTGGGACAGGAGCAGGTTTACCTCGCAGTTTTTCTTTTATCAACACTCAGTATTTGGGTAGTGACAACACTAATTTTTGAAGTTTTGAAGGTGAGATTCTTTCTCATTCTTTCTTGATACACGACTTCAGCTGCTCAACAGTCCAGGTCTCTGTTGTTGTGTTTTGTGCTTCATAATGCACCACACAGGTCTGGACTGCAGGCAGCTCAGTCTAGGACCTGAACTCTTTTACTACAAAGCCACTTGGTGGTCCTTCTTTTTAGCCCAGAGGACATGTCGTCCACGATTTCCAAAAACAATCTGAAATGTGGACTCGTCAGACCACAGCACACTTTTCCACTTTGCGTCAGTCCATCTCAGATGAGCTCGGGTCCAGAGAAGTCTGCAGTGTTTCTGGATGTTGTCTTTATCTTTGCATGGTAGAGTCTTAACTTGCATTTGTAGACGCAGAGACAAACTGTGTCCAACCAGGTGTTTTTTGAGCAGTTCACAACTTTTTCAGTATTTTGTTGCTCCTGTCCCAAATTTTTTGAAACGTGTTTCAGGTATCAAATACAGAACGACTCCATATTTATAAAAAACAATAAAGTTTATCAGTCTGAACACTGAATATCTTGTCTGTCTGCTGTACTTAACTGAATATGAGTTGAAAATGTTTTGAAAATCATTGCATTCCGTTTTCATTTCCATTTTACACAAAATTCCAACTTCTTCGGAGGTTGAGGTTGTACCTAGGATCGCTGTTTGTTTCGGCATTTGCTTTAAGTTGTCCTGCTCGGGGGAAACCAATCAGAGGGAAGCCACAGAGCGTCAGTGTCTGGCTCAAGGACACTTCAGCAGGGACCCCTGCAAGTCAGCTGTAGGTCTGATTGACTGCGTATGAATGTGAAGAAAGAAATGAACTGACCTCAGCCTTGTTCCTTAGCTTCATCAGCCACGACGGCTGGGAAATAGCTTAGATTGTAACTCAGTGAGGCCGTGTGTCTACTGGGGCCTCTCTTATGTTCTTGTGTTGAATTCAACCTGCGATGTGAGGACAATTTTGCGCTGAATAATCAATCACTGCTCATTGTGTCTTACAGTGAGAGGTCTGCGGTCGTGGAGCGCGAGTAGCCCGCTGTGACCAGTACAGAGGTGGAAGAGAGGTGCCCAGTGAACGCAGGCCCTGAGTGATTGTAAACCAGTTATGTTCTTCACCACGCCAAACGACGGCCGCTTCAGAGCGCGCACGCGTGTGTCTGTAAGCTCAAAAACACAGCACAAAGCAGGATAAAGAATACAACTTGCCACAGCATTGAACAAGAGGTGAGACACAAAGTGCTTTCAGGTGTCCATCTGCCAGTCTGGTGCTGTCAGACCCTTAGACAAGAAAGCTGAGAAAGATAAAAACCAAGTACAATAAATTAAATCACTGTTTTTTTTTTCCACGAAAAGCAAAAAAGAAATTAAGAAGTAGTTAGAAGAAGAGGAATCGCACTACTTAACTACCTAAGATTTAATCAGGAAAGCATGAAGCTCTAGATTCATACAAACAAACATACAAGTTTTTTTTGTTCAGTGGACAGGGTTTGACACAAACTAAAACACAATAAATACTCTTTCTGAGGAACAAAAGATAAGGTATATCTCTTTATCAGCTAAAAGGACACTAAAAAAAAGGCAGGTCCGTCTGGCAGACTCGCTCAGAAGGGGACAGGGCGACCCTTTAGGGGGAAATAAAACTGAGGGGAAAAAGCTTTCCATCGAGGGGGGCAGCCCTTCCCCTTCGTACTTATGGCACTACAGCAATTCCCCATCCACATTTTATTCTCTCGTTCTTTTATCTTTTCATCTTTGAATACTTTTTTTCTTTACCCTGAACATACAATATCCCCTAATGGTACCTATTCAACACAGCTGGATTTCTTTTTTTATTCTAGCTTGTCCATGATTTTCACGTTTGTTCGTTTGTTTGTCCTTTTTTCCATTTTTTTTTTGTCAGCATAAAGTGCAACAGTGCTTTTGTTCTCTTCTCCGGCCACCCGGCCTCCTCCCGGTGACCCCCGTCGACCCGTCAAAAGTCACGGGTTTGCGGGATCGGGGTCAGGGTTCACGCTGGTCTCACTGGTCACGCTGGTGGCGCTCGCAACGCTTGGCTCCTCCACTTCCTCTTCGTCCTCCTCCTCCTCCTCCTCCTCTTCGTCCTCCTCCTCCTCCTCCCCATCTTCTGTCACTTCCCCCACATCCAGCACTTCCACCTCTTCGTCATCATCGTCCTCTTCGTCCAGGCCTCCCTCTAGCAACTCCACCACGGCCGCCTCCCCTTCCTCAGTCGCCGCTCCTGCCACTGTCGTCGTCTTTTCTGCTTCACCTGCTTTCTGCTGCTCCTTCTTCTCCTCCTCCCGCTCCTCGTCCACCTTCTCTCTCTGCTGGTAGATGGCGGTCTTGAGTGGTTTGACCAGACCCTCCTCGTAGACCTTCAGGATGGCTTCACATACAAAGCGGTACTGGCTCTGATGGAGACATACAGAGAGACATTTTAGCACATGGTTTAAATGCACAATATGTAAGTCCTGCTGCTAGGAGTTTCTCACATTAAAACAATAACAAAAGATGTAGTTTGATGATGTTGTGAAGTGGGATGTGATGTGGGATCATTGAAGTTGTTATCGACAACAACCACTGGAGATGAAAATCTGACTTTACATTATACTAATGAGGGATAATGTGTAAGTACACAACTCAACATAATATGTAACAGGTCTTGTGTTTTTAGGCATTTAAAGGCAGAAATGTTACATTTTATGGCTTTAAAGTGGCTTAAGTCAGGCACATACACATTTTCTCTAAAATAACAAGACCTGGAACAAATATTGATCGATTATTAAATTAATCGCCAACTATTTTGATAATAGATTTATTGGTTTGAGTAATTTTTTAAGAAAAAAGGGTCAAATTTCTCTGATTCCAGCCTCTCAAATGTGAATATTTTCTGGTTTCTTTACTACTTTATGACAGTAAACTGAATATCATTGGCTTGTGGACAAAACAAGACATTTGAGGGCATCGTCTTGGGCTTCAGGAAACAATGATCAATATTTTTCACAATTTTCAGACATTTTATGGACCAAACAACCAACTGATTAATCGAGAAAACAACTGACAAACCAACACTGAAAATAATTGTTAGTTCCAGCTCTAAAAAAAACAAAGTAAATTTTCTGGTAATGCAAATGTATGATGATGATGCTGCATCGCTGTAGATAATGGTACTTAAAATGAGCACAACCTTAAATATCTACAGCAGTAAAATGCAACATACACACTCACACAGCAGTAACATCAATCCAGAATCAGCAGATTTAGTAAAACACTGACCACCGACTGCTTAAAGTACATTTTAGTGGAGTTAGGGCTCGGCAATACGGACAAAATCAAACATCACAATGTTTTTGAGAAAATACCTGGACATCGATATTGCATCAATATTGTAGGGATGACTGTGGGTGCTTTCACAAAATATTTACCTGAGATTTTTGATAAATAATCATCAGTAATGTGAAAATAGTGACTAAGTGGGTAAGACGATGTCTCCTCACGTCTTCGCTTCCTTCCACTGTACAAAAATGAACGACCTATACTGCAGCTCACCATCAGGGAGCGATCCAGATGTTTGGCTTCACTTTTGTGAAGCTGTCATGTTGTCTATCTTTATATGTCGATGTTCATATCACAATATCGAAACTCTAAACTGACCAGGACAGACAAACTGATGTGTCTACATACGGGTGTTTGGATCATCATGGCCCTCTGGTCTCTCATGGTCCTGACGATGTCTAGAGGATACACCGGCTGACCGCACTCCATTAGACACAGTGCTGTCTCCATGGTGATCAGAACCCCTGTCCGACCAATCCCCGCACTGGAAAAAAGAAAACAACAGACAACGGAGAGTTTGAGTTGAGATTTCATCAAGTTCATCAAGCAACGCACAAAACGGTTGATTGGAGGTTCTCCACTCGACATTGGACTCTGGCAAACACACCACACCTGGAGAGACAGAGACTCTACAGTCATGATAAAGGAAGTGTGTTTGATAAGATCTGGAACCCTGTAATGAAACGTTTTCAGGGTAAGGACTAAGTAAGGGATAATGTACTGTGAGCAGGCCATTATTGTAAAATAATCTCTAGACATTGTGGTGCAGGACCCCGACGCAAAGTGGAGAAGTCTTGAATCACCCTGAAGGGGTTTATTTTACAATAATGACCTGCTTATTTTACATTATTCCACTTATTATACAGCTACTTACAAAACAAATCAATATTTGACACAAAATATCCATTTAAAAATGATTTTATTGCTCCTCCAGAGTCTATGACCAGAACTGTGTCCATAGCAACACAACATACTTATTTTTTGTAAGGATGCTCTGCTGTTAATTTCCTTTGACTGTGGTTAGGATGTGCCTTTTTGTTTTGTTTGTTTTGTTGGGGTACTGTACCTGCAGTGTACCACCATCGGCTGGTCCTGCCCGGCCCGTTTGGTCCGTACCAGAGCCACAAAGTCCAGGAAGTCAGTGGAGTCGTCAGGAACGCCATGGTCTGGCCACGCTAGGTACTGAATCTGGGTGAGCTCTCTCTGCTGCTCACTCTGAACACACAGAAAGACACACAGAAGGGGAAAAGATATTATATTTTCATGCCTTTTAGGAAACCGGGGACATTCAGTCTCACATCAGTAGAGACCCGAGCTTCCGAAGTTATTAATAATTCTCAGATATCACTCATACTCAGAACAGGTTCTTGTATTTCATGTGGGCGACCTCCTAGCATGTTTCATTGAGCTCCGTGTCCTGCACAGCGCCCTGTTTGTGTAATTATGGCCTTTAAACATGTTATGAAACAGGCAGTGTGAATAACAAACAGCAGCTTTATTTTTTTTTTCACTCCGCTGGACCACTTCTTGATGATTCACATTATGAAACACCAGATACTGATTTACTAAAATGTGAGATTTATGTTGGTGCAATCCAACTATAAAAAAAGACGTCACACACTATTTTTTTGTCCAACAGGGAAAGAAAAAAAAATAGACACACAGGATGCAAGAAAGTACGAGTCAGCGATATTTAAAACCACAGTGACGACTTAAACTCTCGCACGCTCACACAGAACCTACAGCTGACAGCTACTGACCACTGTTTCATGTGCGACTCAGAGCCCTTGTTTTCCTCTTTAATACTGCCTCGCTGCATCGCCATGGTAACACATCTATCTCCATAGCAACAATCACAGGCAGAGGAGAATGTTAATTGCCTCCTCCTACAGCCATATATTTTAAAGGCCATGACACATGGGCAACAACACACAGAGAAGTAATCAGGGGAACACAGACAGCAGGAACATTTCATCCCCCATTAAAAGTTAATTTTTAATGACACTGTCCTCAATAACAGCATCACACATATGACCTTTTACATATATTACAGTAGAAAACTGAGACAATGATGTGGCATCAGTTTGCATCAAAAAGCAAATAAAAAGTCATCAGTTTAGATGCAAAAAAAAAGTTAAACATCAAAACAAGACAAACTTAAATTCTTCACTTCTGTTTTTTTTTTTTTTTCCCCAAACTATCATCGTCCTTCTCTCTGCTCCTTCCTCTCTTTTTCTCCATTTCAGCAATGTGACTGACTGAGGTGGTTGGAGTTGTCATGGTAACCAGATCCCAATACGTGGCCCGCATGCAGCAAAGCGGGATCCAGAAAAAGAACAGCCCACACTGGTCACTATGGCAACACACCTCCTCGGGGTCCTCAGCAGGCTCATCCTCCCCGAGACGCCGGTCCCTGTCTCTTTGTGATTGGACGCGGCGTCTTTCTCGCCTCTCCGACCGACTCCGGTTCCCAGCGCTCACCCTCTTCACCTTCACACACTCCCTTTTATCTGTGTGTGTGCGTGTGGTTTTTTCTCTTACCTGTGTGTGTGACAGAGTCATCTCCCGGACCAGGAAGGCAGAGTTGCCCTCTTCATTGTGGCAGGTTACTGTGAAGTCTCCGTAGGTGGCGCTGCTGTCCGGGTTGGGCCAATACTGGTGACACTTCACCTACAAACACACACAAAGTGTTCTGTTTACATCTGAACGTCTAATTTACTTAACAGGTCACAACTGTTATCCTCAGCTCAGGGGTCAAAGGTCAGGCTCTGCTGCAGAATAACATGTCTTTAACTCTTAAAGGGACAGTTTACCCAAAAATCTAAGGTACATATTGTTCATCTTACTGCAAATTGTGTCTTTAGTTAATATGAGAATTATTCACTGTAGACAAGTAGTGAGTAACAGTCATGAAAACAATTCAACTAAGATCCCTGAGTCATCAAATCAGGTGTAAGTGATCAAAAAACATGCATAGTTTGCAAACTTCTCTTGAAATGCCAAAGAAGTGTTGTGTGGTGTTTTATCACCTATTTTTTAATAATTCTAGACAGACTGAATATATCATGCCTGCATTATGGGAGAATAAACAGTGAACAGGTGAAATAAACCCTGACAGGTTGATGCTTGAATCAGCCTGAAATGTTTTTTTCTTTTTTTCCCCACAATAATGACCTGCTTACAGTACATTATTCCACAGTTACTAACCACAAATTACAGAATTATTGATTTAAAATTATTTTATTGCTCCTCCAGAGTCTATAATTAGAACTGTGTTCATAGCAACTGTCTGGTCTTCATAGCAACAGTGTGTTATGCATAGCAACGGTCTGCTATATTTAATAACAGACCTTAGTATGCTGTAATTGACCAATCAGAATCAAGTATTTAACAAAACCAAGTTATAAATTTGTGTATTAAACATATGGGCAAAGAACAGGTGGCTAACTTAAAGGGACAGCTCACGCGCAAATCTAAATACCTATTTTTCCTCTTACCTGTAGTGTTGTTTATCCATCTAGAGTGTTTCACTGTATTTAAAAGGCATAATATGCAACATTTGTCTAAATAATAATGCACAGATTTAATCTCTTTCAATCATGACTTATGACCCACTAGAAGTGTGTGATGGTGTCTGTATCTGTACCCAGCAGCCCTCTGCGTGTTTTCCCATGTTTCCTCATTATTTTACTGCTCGGGACACTCCGGACCAACCCAAGACATCTATGTTTCTGGTGTGTTTAGGAACAGTTTGAAGCAATCTTACTGATTGTCTGGGCAAGTTTAGGATAAGAGATAACAGTTGGTTGGGATGAGGGAAAGATAACGGTTTGTGTTAAAATGATCACTTTTGCAAGACCTGTCCCGGGTCTGAGGTTCCTGTCTATACACGGACAGAATTCATACAGCTGAAGCAGAGCCAACAAGTCATCTTCCTTCGAGGTCAGTGACTTTTTTTTGCACCTGTGCAAAGTGGCAACATGACGTGTCATACAGCTGAAAGATATGAACAGTACAACGTAGCTAGCAATACTTTCCATGTCTTACTAGCCAAATGCCTCTTTTTTCTGCCTTGTTAACATTATTTCTAGACAATAAACTTCTCCCTGCCTCATAGCTTTTGAACAAATCTTTATTGACATCTGTTAAAACTCGGCAGGGGCTGATAGGCAGTTTTATTTTATATTTTACACATACAGTACCTCAAGTCACGGCTTGAGGATCGGACAGTATTGTAAGAACACATAAAACTTTTGCTTTACTTCACAGAGGATTTACTCATACGGTAGGAGTTAGAATTAAATAACTACATTCATACAATGTACGCCCAGGACCAGAGGATGTAGCACTTTTCTCTTAGTGCCATACCTTATAGTCTAAGTCTAAGTTTTAAGTCAATATGAGGTTTCCAGCCCTTATCTTTGAAGACTTCTTCTACTTACCCGCCCCCTCTCGACCTGCGTAGTCAGCATGACCACCATAGATGAGCCCTGCTCCCATGTCATCTGCCAGAAGTCGGGGCAGGTGTTGGGCAGCGGGCCCTGGCACGCTATGTAGCGGTTTATCAGACTGGAGGCTGGAATCTCCATCTACAGAGAGAGACACACAGAGAAAGAGACAGAGATATTAGGCACTTTACAGCTTCTCTGCCTTATTAATCTCGATTGAAAGCATGTGTTCGGGGTGTTTTCAGCGGTTCACAGACAGATAAATGTTTGCAGATTTTCTAAAGATGTATAAAAACTGAAAAGGTCAGACAGTAATTATCGTAACATTCAAGTTAGAGCTGAAAGCCATCAGTCAACACTAAAGTTACAAATATACTGTGTATTAACTGTGTATTAATCTTTTTCCAACATCTTCATAGCACTGCTGTAATCATTGTTGACATAAAAAAGAAAATCGGCTCACTTTGAGTTGTCAAAGGAGATTTCTGTCTTGTTAGATCACTCTAATAAATGTGTTTTCATGGATACTTTTTGCCTCACAGTGGAGCAGAAAAAAAGGAAAACACACTTCATAAAGTTAGTAGAACCACCAGATCATCAGTTCCTCTAAACTGTCATCAATTCTAACTGCGTACTGGATAAACATCCAAAGAGAACAAATAGAAATCTAATGAGCGTAATAACTGAAGGTCTGATCTTGTTTTTAGCCGTGACAGGACGTCGTATTCTATCCACTAAATCCTCCTCTTCATGAGAAAATGTATTAGTGGATGTAAGTAAAGGGTTTGTAGCAGACAATAATGTAATAACTGCATGCAACATTATAATTCACCTGTTCTTCTTGATGTAAACTGAATAACAAAAGTTATAACATTATTCACTTGGTTAAAAAAAGATCATACAAAATGTAATAACTGGAGCAGATAATGTATTAATGTAGAATAAAGACCATAACGTTAATTATTTGAGTACCAAACAAAATGGGACTACAGATGTTTGCAAACACAGAATTATTCTCATGTCATACGATGAAGTTCATATCTCTTGAAAGATGCTTTCTATGTTCTCAAATTAAAAATCTATTTAAATAAAGTCCTCAAGCAGACTAGCACTACATCACTTGCGCTCAACTTTCAACCTCCTCATGCACATAATACATCTTTCAGTTTTATAATGATAATTAGAGATGATTTACGGTCCCTACAACTAAACATTCTCTTTGATTTGTGTTTATTTCAAATTTTATCAAAATTGCAAAAGAACCTACGGCAATTTTCAAGTCACAGGAGAAGCAATATGTACAGAAATGTTCTGGCCTTCATGTTAAATTTTTACAGACTTAAGAAAACATCGTTGTTTGGTACAGATCCGTGCAAAAAAAAAAAAAAATCACACCATAATATGTTTTAAATGAAAATCAGAACATGAGAGATATTTTTTCAAAATCGCTCAGCCCTATTTTTGAGCAGCTATTTGACAGAGGCAACAGTGTGTGACACTTTACAGCCAATAAATGAAACTTAAACATTGTGACATTATCACATTATCAGCTCCAATTATTACACTTTTTTCCCCTTTTCTTTTAACCCATCAATAGAGTAATAACTTACAACATTATGAGAAAAAAGTTATTACATTACTGCTTCAGAAATGTTATTACATTATCAACTTTTAGAACATTAAAAATTATCACGTTATTGACAGTTATTATATTAACAGTAGTCATTACATTACTGGCTGCTACAGGGCTGATTAGATGAGTAAGAAGCTCATAATGCTTATTAATTAAACCACAGAGAAAAACAAAGATTTAACTACTTAACTGTTTTATTCCTTCATGTAATTATTATATAACTCACTGCTGTTTTCAGCATGACTCTATCTACGCAGCTCCTGCTATGTTAAACACAGCCTTTACAGGCCATTTATGTAACAATGACCTATGTTTCTCCTAATTTTGACTTCCAAAAAGGCATTATTAATACAGACAGACAAAGCCAGTCATGTTACAGACGTCTGGAAATGGCTTCAACTCATAAAAAAGAAAGGTTCACTCCAAAATGCGCACGCTTTAAACATCCATAACCTGGCTAATATAGCCGTTAGCTTAACCGGGGGACTCGAAGGCATGCAGAACATTAACTCACTGTAGAGCTGACGTGGTTAATTTATTCACCAGTACGGCCACCATAGTGTTTCAACATGTGCTCTGATGGTTAGCAGAACAGACCACCCACCGAGCCTCAGACGAGAGAAACAGAGATATCGATGGAGAGATGAAAGAGAAAAATGAGAACTCACATTGATGTAATTTGCATTGATGTAGTCATCTGTGCTTTTCAGAATGACCCGCGTGGCATCATCTGCAGAGGGAGGAGAAGAAGACAACAGAACGATTACATACAGAGAAAGACAGAATAATCGACAAGAGAAGACAGAAAACAAAAAAAAACAGGTGGTGGAGAGAGAGGGAGTGTGAAGGGAGGAACAAAAAGTTAATGCCGATACATATTTAAACACTCGAGTCAACAGAAACAGGCGGCCGTGTGCTGACACGTACAAGGAGAGATGTCTCTGTAGCGATTTTTGGAAACGTTCTGAGGTAATTTGGCACACAGCATGGTCATCCCCGGCCTCTTCCTGTACAGTTGCTGTAAGAAAACAAACACAATTTTAAATTAAAGTTGTCTATTTGCCCTCTTTGAGGTGTACAGGGAATATACCAATGTAGCAAATGTATGAAAATATTTCACAAACACACTGAAAACCATCAAGTTTTGTTTTAGCATTTGTATGATGATAAAGAAAAACTGATTCCAACTGATTCCACAAGTTTTGTGTTTATGTTTGTGCTTTATTCTCTTTCTCCTCACATCAAACTGTGCCAGTATGGCTCCGCCGCTCAGGCCCTCCTTCAGTGCGACCATGGAGTCTCTCAAAGCGTGCTGGTCTAGCTGGCCGGGGTCCTGAGGGGACTTCTCGGGGATGTACTGAAAGTCTGGCTCCGAGTCCGCCTTCTCCTCCACCACGTCGTAGATGGCTGGATGGGACAGGGGAGAAATATGTCACAGTTTATATACACACAGCTGTTTATATGTAGGCTGAGGCACGGGGGAGTCCATTTATCTTTAAGAAATAATGAAGAAAGACAAGCAATCCCCTGCATCATAGGAATATACAGTTCATATATGTGCATATTTATGTGCCTACACTTCATAAAAACAACAAAATCAAATCATGTGAATTGACAAGCATTCAATACATCGATGCAATCTTATATCTGCTCTGATGTAACAGGGGATAGAATGCATAAATCCCTCTTTGACCCAGTTAAAATACCAAGAATTTCTGTGTTTCATCATCTTAAAAAGCTCCCCTCCTACTTTGCTGATGCTGATTAAAGAAAAAGCTTTGGCATCTTTCTACATGGTGAACACATACAGCAGAGATGTACAGAAATGTTCAACTTCTTACAGTAGATCTGCTTTCATAAAATCACAAAAGTGAGCCTGAGCGGTCCAGAAAAGACCAGAAGAAGAATCAAAAACTGGTGACCAGATGTGCAGCTGTTAATCTTCAGGAGTGGGCGTCACCAGCTGTCAGTATGTTACACTTCGCCTAGTTATCACTCAAGTGTTTACAAAGCGGGGATTCATGAATCACTAAAAAACAGGTTGCACCACACGAAGTGGAGTTCTCACGTACTGAACAGTTACACTCAGCAGCTGCCAGATGTAACTGAAATGTAGCTGAACCAACTGAAAAAAAAAAATAGCTTGCATCACCTGATGCATGACAAACGTCTATACTTAGGTCACGAGACGAGGACCGCTGAGCTATCGCCATGACAACAGAGCAAACTCAGCCTGCTAAGGAAGACTGTGAAATGTGGTTTATAGCTCTGGGGAAAAAATCGTGAGTTAGAACAGTGAGAAGTTATTGAGTAGAACGGTGAGTTAAGATTTATTTTTTAAATAACTGACAGTATAAGAGGTCCTCTTGAATATTGTGGACATCTGATTCAAAACTTAATCAAACCTCTTTAATAATGATAACCTTAATTTAAGGACCAGTGTAAGTAAGAAAGTAAAAGTTTATTTATGTAGCACTTTCTAGAAAGACACCGTCAAAAAGTGCATCACACAGACACGCAAAAAGTAAAAATTAAACTCTATTAAAAAGCTTGCCTGTAGATGTGTTCTGCAGGGATCGGATAAAATGACAAAATTGAGGGTCAGAGAGATGATATTATCACCATCCAGAGACATTTTTAAAGCAGTATTGTGATATTCGATATATTGTTACATCCCTACTTCATAAATAAGTGCAGTGTAAGTTTTTTAGAACATGTCAACAGATTATGATTCAGCTCTGTTGTGTTGTGTTGAATTATGGCTCCGCTTTGCTTCATGTGGAGTTCAACTTTTGTGAACTTTGACCAATTGAAGTCACAACTTCAACAAATAGCAAAGATGAGATTTCCCTATTCAATCTCCTGCGTTTGCGACAGTGCCTTTACGCTGTACAGTTTCCTTTTTTTTAAATCATCCCTTGCGTTTGTCAAATATGAAGTAGTACAAGTGAAGCAGACACAGTAGTTTCTAACCAATGGGAGCAACTCACCATTCGGTCTGACCAATAGGATGAGCTCCCCAGAGTGGCTCTCACAGCTGGCCTTGATGAACATGACCACCTGGTCGTGGGTGTGGTCAGAGATGTCCCGTCCATTTATTAAGACCACCTGGTCGCCCTCGTTAAGGCGAGGCACACACAGGTCGGCCTGAAGAGGGAAAGAAACACAAAAACGTCAATATGTTTAATGAAATGTTTCTAAACTTGTCTTCAGGTATGAAAATGATAAAATTGTGGCTTTTTGGAGAGCTGCATTTATTTTTATGACTGAAAGAAAATAAAGTTGCCGTCATCAAGAGACTAAATGGGTTGTTGACTTACTGATGTCCCCGGAGCCACTCGAGACACAATGATGGGCATCTTCTGGTCAGCTCCCCCCTGGACACACACAGACACACACAGACACACATGAAGGAGAGATCAATCACAAATATCCTGTTTCTAGGGAAGACTTAACATTTTAGGCAAAGAAATTGATCTGGAATCGGTCATGACGCACACAGACAATTTGTGCTGATGGTTTTGACTGCTGGACACACAAATGAAGAGACAAGGAGATGAGCCAGTGAATAAATATGAAAGAAGGACTCAACAGATTTTTTCCCCTATTGTGCCTTACTGGTCTCAGCTCTCACCTTGACATTGAAGCCGAAGCGTCCGTGTTCATCGGGTCTCATCTTGATCAGGACCAGATTATCATGGGGGACGACTCCATTTAGCTGCAAGGTCAAAGTTGGACACAGATGCATCAAATTCACAAACTGCTTTCCCCTCATCACAGAAATATTGTATGCAGCTCTGTCACAAGGCAGTATTACTTGATTGATAAAGTTGGAAAGCAAAAAAAAGAAACGTTACTCCATTCTACTGTTGCATTAAGTGTAAATGTGCACTAGCATCACATCTTAAATGTAAGATCAGGATTTAAAGTGTCATAAATAGATATTTGGCCACTAGGGGTCAGAAAAAAAAAACAGAAAACAAAATAAGTGCCTACTGTCAGTTTAGCAGACATGAAGCAACACTATCATTTGTTACCTGACAGATTCAGGGCCAATACTGACTCTCTATCAGCACTCTGCTGTTTCCACCTCTGCACTAACTTTGTCTGTTTTGCCGTTTGATGCTGGGCAGGTAACATTTAGTGGGAGTCGGTTTGTTTGCAGGAGACACCTGCCTGTATGAAGGTGATGACGGCTGCTGAGACTCAATCACATAATACATTTCTTTAAAATCAAAACAATCAGCTAAGAGGCTAAAAAGTTCCTGAAAGTTAAAATGTGGTTTTGTTCAACATCATATTTTTCCATTCTTCATGCCTCATATAAAACATTATAAAGTATAAAACAATGTATTTACTGATATCTCCTGAGGACATACGCCTACATTTTTTAAAGATATTTAAGAGGATGACTGAGGTGAATATTTTATCTAAATGCTTGCTGCCACTGACTTTTTTTATAAATAAATGTGTAATGAGTTTGACCGTGTCGTGTTGCCATACTGACCGTGGTTTTATCAGCATTGACGGGAACGTCATACATCTCGTTGAGGTGGTTGTCCAGCAGGCTCTGCTGGGAGTGGGCCTGGATGATCTGACTCAAAGTCTTCCTGCTCAGCTGCTTGGGGGGCAGAGCCGGAGGCTGGCTGTCCACCCCCTCTGGAGACCTGAGGAGGCAGGGGACAGGCAGAGGGACAGAGAGATGAGACAGGAATAAAGACAAGGGGTGAGTGTTTATGTTGCAAGAATATTTTTCCACTGCAACCTGATTGGGTAAAGACCAATCCCTTTAGGAAGTTGCAATAATTAATGAAAATTCAACCAACTTTCATGAATTCTATCTTTGTCAGATCATCATAGTTCTTCTGCAGATCTGACTTTGTACAACCATCATGCATGTCTGTCTCAGTGTTTTATTACTTAAGTTTCCTGGTATTTTTTAAAATTCTGTCACAGATACTGAAAAGAACATGAAGGTTGTCATTGTTACTAACATTTATTAATGCTCTGTGCACTTTTATATCTTATAATTTTGTGCTGTTTTCACTGAAGTTGAGCTTCATTGTGGAAAACTCCCCAGGTGATGTTCTTCCTTTACAAATAAAGCCTACTTTGTTAGAATTTTTATAATCCCGAGCCTTTTTGGTACGGTTCCTTAGAACAGAGCAGTTTTATTCTCCCAGGAAGAATTTGCCTTTGATTTTTAATGAATTACACACACACACACACACACACACACACACACACACACACACACACACACACACACACACACACACACACACACACACGCGCAAACAAAAAATAACTTTTTTTTTTTAATTTTCACTTGCTCCCACAATGTCACTGCTAAACAACACCTACAACATCAACATGCATCACAGTTTTTTCTATCATTATAATAAAAGCTGCTGTGAAATGAGGTATTTTAGGCTGCAACAACAACAAACAGGGCTGGGTAATATATTGATGTAATATTGATGTAATATTGATATTGTGAATATCATGACGTATATGGTGATATGTCATGTCTTTTCCTGGTTTTACAGGCTGCCTTGCACTAAAGTGATATAATTTTCTGCACTAACCAGACTTTTCCAGTCATTATATCCACTTTACTGATGATTATTTATCCAAAAAAAAAAAACAAAACAAAAAAACTAGCATCCCTACAATATTGTTGCAATATTAATATGAAGGTATTTGGTATGTCTCGCCCTGTCCCAACCATATGTTGATTTAGAGAAAATGTGTATATCGAGATATAAATTGTATGAGGCTGAATAGCCTAAAAATATCAAGATATTATTTAAACCATGTTGCCGAGTCCTAATCCCAAAAAAGAAGCACACAAAATCCCTGAGGGACTGAAAGACAGCGGTGCTGCAGTGATGATGATTCTTCTTTTACATCGCTGGTCTATGTTAGAGCTGCAACAATTAATTGATTTTTAAATTAATCAATAGTCAATTCATTGGTGAGAGTATTTCTTTTTTAGGAAAAAAGTCAAAATTCTCTGCTTTTAACTTTTTAAATGTGATTTTTTTTTTGTTTCTTTTCTCCTCTATGACAGTAAACTGAATATCTTTAGGTTGTGAGTAAAACAAGACGTCATCTTGTGCTTTGGAAAACACTAAATGACATGTTTCACCATTTTTTGACCTTTTAAAACATACAACTATAAATGGAGAAAATAACTGACTGATTAATTGACCATCAAAATAATCGTTAGTTGCAGCTCCAGTCTACATGATCATATTTTTCACAATAAAGAGCAAAACATTATTTATTAGAATTGTAAACAATTACAAAATGGTGAAAATGGGGTACCAGCATGACCTTTAAAGATGGAGGGAAATCAAAGGCACACAGTAATGGTGTAGCTGAAGATTGTCGTGTTTGTTAAAGAGGTGGTCTTTGGAAGAAAAGGAACACGAGATGATGGGGGGAAAAAAATCAGATAAAGGGAAGTGAGAGAGAAATAGATTGCAAGAGACAGAGAAGCTTAATAGCACTGTGTTAGTCACAATGCATTAACCTCAATAAAAGGGCTGCGAGAGGAAGGAAAACACCCCCCCCCCCCCCTCCATCATCCAGACAATAAAAGCCAGTCAGTGTGTGTGATGAAACAACACGGTCAGTCAGGTAAGGCTTTCAGCAGCATCGTGGCTCGCTCTCTGGGGGGTAAAAGCGACTCATTTCACTCTGTATCTCTAAGTGTGTGTGTGTGTGTGTGTGTGTGTGTGTGAAGTTGTATGCAGGCGCTCCTCAGGGGCGGGAGCAGCAGTCAAAGAGCATTGCCTTTGTTTTGGCTGCTGCTACTGGTGCCACTTTGTGTCTTAAATACACTCACTGAAACTAACATCTATTATGGGTCAAAACCAGGTCAGGCTCTCAGAAGGAGGACAGTGTGCAGCAGGCATGAGCCAAGATCGTACATCCTCCTACATTACTGTGTTTCCTCAACACGACACGGACGAGTGAAATGGATATGAAAGTGTCTTTGTGCTTCATCATAACATAGACAAGGCCCTGGGATAAGGAGATTTAAAGGGCCAGTTAACCCCAAAATCAAAAATGCATATTTATCCTCTGGCTTGTAGCGCTATTTATCCATCTAGTTAGTTTTGGTGTGAGTTGTCGAACTTTGGCCGTAGAAATATAATGGGACTAAACGGCACTCACACATATGGGCGGTGCTGAGTAACAAACTCTTACTTATGTACTTTTAAGCGTACCAACCAAATTACCCTGGTACTACTGAGAACCTTTAAATTAAATCAATCAGTGCCAAATTTCAATATCTAGCTGAGAGAGTGACATTAGGCGTAACAAACACAAAATACAGTACGTCTAAAAGCTAAAGATTGCACCGTTTGAAAGCCAAGTCCCTTGCAGCCACTGGAGCTTATGTTAGCATGCCTGCAGCTAGCATCTAAACAATGCAACTTAACCCACCATGGACGACAAAACTTTAAGTGAGGCGTCAACAATTTCATTGCAATCTTCAGGTGATTAATTAGCTTGTTTGATAAGTTGCTTTTGGAGATAACTGGGCGGTTTTCACTGTCTTGGTTGGTTGGTTTAGCATTTTTACTAGCATGTTGTGTGCAAAATGCTCAAAATAAAAAACAAAATATTTGTAATTAATAACAAATTTAAAATTGAGAAGTTTCCACTATTTTTTTTAAAACAGAAATTACATTTTTCACATGACAGAGAGAGTAAAGTACCGAATTCCAGGAACCGGTTTCGGTACCATGTGAGCGGTACACAACCCTACACATGGGGCTCAAAGCAGCAAAAAAATTACAGCAAAAAAAGTCAGCAGCAATGTCTTTTTCCAGAAATCATGACTTGGTTACTCAAGATAATCCACAGACCCTGTCATGAGCAGTTTCATATAGGAACCACTTTGTTCCTATGGCAGAATATCAGAAGTACTTTCCTCCTACTAAAAAGAAAGTAGTTCCTACATGAAACTGCTCACAACAAAGTCTGTGGATTATCTTGAGTGGCTGGTTCATGATTTCTGGAAAGTGTCGCTGTCATTTAGTCCTGTTTTGTTTGAGAGAAGGCAGATATCTCACAAACTTTGCGACATACACCAAAACTATCTAGATGGATAAACAGCACTATAAGCCAGAGGAATATATATATTTTAATTTTGTGTTGAAATGTTTCTTAAAAACTTTTCCACACACATAACTAAGGCCCGCTTTTTAGTTTCTCTTCTCTTAAAGAAAAATTGTGAATCCCTGACACGACAGAACTAAGTGTACGCAGTGACAGGCGAAGTCTAAAAACAAGCTGCTGGAAAGCACCATGTTGCAACACCAAACGATGAGTTTAAAGAACATTTTCAGTGAACACCCAAGAGAACAAAATGATTTTTCTGAAGCCAGATTTTGCTTTGCATCAGTGAAGAAACATGTCTGATTATAGCACACAACGTAATTCATCATAACACACCAGACTGCTGCATGCAGTGTTGTGTTAAAGTATATTGTATAATTGTGCCTTTTTGTTCCCTGACACTGCATTTTAAAAACCATCACTGTAATGTATCGCGGTTTGCTAAACAGATAATTTTCACTCAACACAACTAAAAACAGAATATTATAGAGAGGCTCATGGCTTTGTTGTATTTCTCGTGTGTGGAGCTGTCACAGCGTATAACTGTGGCCTGTGGGAGAAAAGCAGATTCTAATTTAGTTTTTTATTGGAGGAAAATCTTGGAGGAGCACTGGGAAAATCTGGATTATGCGCCTGAGCAAAGTGACGGACCTGAAACTATTGGAGGAGGCAGTTCAGAGCATTTAAAAGCTGAGAGATGATAAAAAACATGAATTTGTTTCTTCTGACAATTATCTAATTCCATAAATTGCAACCCCCAAAATATATTCTGAATATTCACAGCATAATAATAATACCCGAGTCCAGTCTACACTAAGATCTGAGTCTCTTTGGGTTTTTCATGGTCCAATCAAAGGCTAAAAAAAACTGAAGAAAATGAAGATTGGGAACTTGAGAACTTGGGAACTGAAAATTTGGCACAACATTAATTTTCACCTGGTGAAACAGCCACAGAAAGTTTGTCCAAATGAACTCTATTTAAAAAAAATTATGAAGTCAGTTTAATCTTTTTCATCCAACAATAATGATGAAGAGCTTTTGTGCTAAAAGCTGTGTGCAGTTGTGCGATTGACTACACAATAATTACATGTGTATACATGTAATTACATGTAGACTGATTGTCACAAAGCTTCATAAAACATGATGCTTTCATGTGCAAATAATGTAAAAAAACAGAGTAAGATGCTAATTCTGGAGATACATGTCTGACAACAATCAAAGTAGTTTTGCTTTGCTCAAGTTGATGTTCATTTATTTAACAGAAATTTTAGGAATTATTTAAACATCCTTCAAACTGGTTATGAAAGACTCCCAATTTAATATTGATGCCACCACATGACCTAGAGAACATTGGCTATTTAATATAATTATTCTTAATGCCTGCCACCAGGTCGGATTCTCCTTGACATCAAATGAAGCGATTTACTGCGGGCAGAATGGAAGAGTCTGCATTTATATTTTCACAGGAAAAGTCACAGTGAGTTGTATGTTGGACAGTTAATAAAAGGCAGGAGGAGATTTTTCTTTTGATAATTTTATTTTTGAGGTCATATTTTGTGGTTAAGGCAGTCATGGCAGGGCTCAACTATAACATTTGCCTGCTTGCTCACTAGGCAAGGGGTAAAAAAAAATTAAACTCTTTTGATAATCCATTAATTATTAAAATAATTAATGCAAAATAGGGAGATTTCCCACTTTTCTCCATTTATTATCATATTAAACGGAATATTTTGGGCTTTTACACTGTCAAAACATTTAAAAATAACACCGTGGACTTTGAAAAACCGTGATAGACATTTTTTACATATATTTTATAGATGTCGCAGTCCTGGATTAAACACAACAATCAACTTTAATTTCTACTGTTATTTGATGACCACTAATACATAAAAGGGGTACGTAAAAATTGACTTTGGGCAAGTCAATTTTGGACCCACTGCCCAACAGACAAGTGAAAAGACATTAATTCTGAACTCTGCAGAGGCCTCCAAAATCTACACAATGTGAAAGTTTCTTGTGGCCATTTTAAGCACAAAATGCAGCATTTTTTAAAAAAAAGAAAACATGAGGCGGGTCCTGACGAACACGATGGATGAACCACATAAAGACAATAAAATAATATGCATGGATAATGTGTGTGTTATCTGAGGAAGAGAGAGCAGGTGATTATGTCATCTTTTGGCTCTGTAACAGCATGATGAGCCAACAACTTGGTGTGTGTTGTCTCTGTGTGCGTGTGAGCGAGTGTGTGTGTGTGTGTGTGTGTGTGTGTGTGTGTGTGTGTGTGTGTGTGTGTGTGTGTGTGTGTGTAGCGTTGTAGGCAGCGGAACTACCACTGTAATGTTACTTAACCACTCTGATTTCCAACTGAGAAATGTTCCATCCCTCCATTTCTATTCTCTCCCTCACACACACGCACACACACGCGCACACACACACACACACTCCCACTGTGTCAACAGAAAAAGCACGCCGTATCCACAACGCATCTTTCGCCTCATTCAAATCACAGACACTCGAGCACAAAGCGGTCCAGGCCAACAGCACATGTGTGCATCTTACACTTGTGGCTCACTTCCAGCTCAATATAGCAAAACTCACCAGCTGGACAAACATAATACCGTGATATTTTAAGCATTTATTTAGCGGCTTTAAGGCATTTTTGAATATTCAGAACAATCATTTTAAACTCACCAGCCTTTGATAAATGCTGTTAAATCTACAGAAACTTGAAACTAGAATTATCGCCTCGCCACCAAGTCAAGTTGCCGTTTACGACCATGTCTGTCAACTCATAGAAGGCTGACACGATTCCTTGAGGAATTTGAGCAACTCGAATGCTAAAAATCGTCGAGGCAAAATTTTTGGAATCAAGGCTTTGTTTAATCCACATACAGCACAGCGGTGGTGCAACAGAACGTAGAACGTAGTTTATCATTACTTTTACTTTTTAAAGTAATAATTCTCTAAATCTTGACCCAGAGTTGCCATGAAAACAGTGTGTGTGTGCGTGTGTGTGTGTGTGTGTGTGTGTGTGTGTGTGTGTGTGTGTGTGTGTGTGTGTGTTTGTGTGTGTGTGCAGCGGCATGAATGTATGTATATGCATCAAGAGGTGAGTCAAGTTGGGAAGACAAAGATACATGTATAATTCAGAATATGCAGGAGGATTTAGATCACTCTACTGTATTAGTATGGCAATGGCAGGGCTCCGTCTTTTAATAAATATTTCTTTTTGGAGTCTTTGGAGAGTAACATTATTTGTTCCATCTGGTACATTTCTCACACCTTCTCAGTCCACATATCATAAACCGCCTGGACAAAAGTCAGCACCTGGATTAAAGCAAACAGGTAAGAGGCTTCCACTGGATAATGACTGCAGTGATTAATATGTTTCAGCTGTTATTGAACCCAGTGAGCAGCTTCTCATTTCTTAAACAACCACATCAGAAGACATATCCTTCAAATGCTTCAGTTTGCTAGAGAGAATAAAGATTGGACTCTGGAGCGATGGAAAAAGGTCATGTGGTCTGATGAGTCCAGATTTACCCTGTTCCAGAGTGATGGGGCATCATCCACCCATCATGCCTGGTGTCTACAGTACGAACCTGTGGGGGCAGAGTTATGGTCTGGGGTTGCTTCAGTTGCTCATTTCAAGGTTCAGCAACATTATGAGTCCAAAAAATGAGGTCAGCTCACTGCCTGAATATACTGAATGAGCAGGTTTTTACATCTGTGGATTTTTTTATTCCCTGATGACACAGACATGTAAGAAGACAATGTCAGGATTCATCAGGTTCAACTAGTGAAAGAGTGGTTCAGGGAGCATGAGACATCATTTTCACACATGGACTGTCCACCATAGAGTCCAGACCTGAACCCCACTGAGAATCTTTTTTGGCCAGGCAGTGTATGTCAGGCAGTCAGGTTTAAATTTTTCAATGTTATCCAAGTGTTTTCTTAGTTTTAGACTTGTCTAAATTAAAATTTCCATCTACTTTGCAGAAAAATTAGTCATAAGGGACACCTCTATCAAATGCCAACTTGCTGAAGGCCGTGCTACAAAGAAAGTATTCTTAACAAAGAGTTGAGGTGTGTGAGTACGGAAGTTTACTGAAAGAAAGACTCCAAACATCAGTGCTTTTTGTTTTCAGAATCAAATCATTAGCAGGTGTACAAACTTTTACTCAGATGCTTTGAGGCCTTGAAACAGAAATGTGTAACTTTATTGTAGCAGTTAAAGAAATTCACCAGATATTTTATAGTGTGTGACACACACACACACACAAATTCGTAGCTCAGCCCTGCTGTACAACCTCTCCGCCCTGCTACCCGCTGTAAACACTTTTTACAGGCTGGTTTTCAAAGGGTTCATCTTTTCAATGGGGCCAGCTAAGTGATGCTGGGAGAGGGTGTGAACAGTTGGGAGAAGCCACAGAGACACAGACAGACATTTAAAAAGCAGTCAACTCAGCAGCAGACTCAGACAGAGTGGCACTAACACTGATGAGTAAAATTAAACTTCTAAATTAAAGGGCGGCTGTTTTGGAGGGTGCTTTATTTATGAGGCACTTCATTTACACTGAAATTTATTTCGCTTTTCCCAAAGGTTGATGTTTTTTTGTTTTGTTTTTTTCCCCTGAAGGGAAACGTCTTTAAAGAAAGCGAGAGAGATGCGTATGCAACAAAAACACAGAGGAAGAAAGACAGGGCAAGAAACTTACGGTGTGGAGTCCAAGCTGATGCTGTTGGCCTGCGTGGACGATGCTGACTTGTGATTGGAGGAGAAGACGGGCAGGCTGGGTGAAGCGTGGATCACATGATCGACCAGGTGGCCAACGGATGACGGGCGTAATCTAGTGCCCTCTTGTACAAACAGTGAGTTCCTGATGAAGAAAAAAGAAAAAAAAAAACGTAATGTTAAAAGGCTGGGAATTTTAGCTGACTGAAACGTGTCCGTTGGTTCGGGCATCAAACACTGACGTCCCTGAAAGCTGGCATCCAATGACAGCTCAGGACCATCGTATTTACTAATCACAACTTTGACAATATTATTAAGGCAAAGTTCTTGTAGATAAGAATTAGAATTAGAATAAGTATCGTCTTGGTATTGATAACGGAAATCTTATTAATTCAATCTGCAGGAATGGATCAGAACATGGATGTGAAACTATGCAATACTTTCTTGACTTTCTATGGGTGTAACAATGCAGACATCGTGTTTGAGCTTCAGAGACTTGCTTAATGACACTTCTGCAGCATAAATGTTTTCCAGTACGCTCCTGAAAAGAAGACTCCCTAGGAGGGCTGACACCTTCTGGTCCGTTTGTTGATCGTCAAGCTCTTGTCCGATCTAAACTCTCATCAGTTAGACAGTTGCTGGTGTTTCTTTAATAAGAGGAGCAATTAAGCTATTAATCCATCATTCCAGGGGGGATGGGACGTATGTAGACCTGATGTATTTTATATTTAAGTGAGAAGCTGTTTACTGAACATTTACTGGCTCCAGACTAACTGACACCATGTCAAAGTACGAGCACAAATCACCACATCAGCTGCCAGCCTCAGAGGACAGAAGAGCTGAGGATAAAAAGTTTATTTTTCTTAACACCATGTGTGTGAATTTTACTCCGTCTGACTAGTTTATTAAGGAGCACCTGCTGGTCAAGCTAAACGATAGATCTTCCAGGTTTCTCCAAGTTAAAATTAAGACTATTTAATATATTTTTAATACCACTTAGAATGAAATTTAACGCCAACTCAATGGCCATACCTGTAAAAGTATTAAAGATACATTTTTTCGTAAAACATTTTATAATGATACTTGTGTTGATATTTCCTTTAATAGGCTGAAACCACTTGTATTTTTTTGAAAATATATTATTTATTATTGGATCGTTTGTGACTTGACTTCTAATGTGAGAGCTGTAAGTTTTGTGATGTTTTACGTTGTTTTAACTTTTTTTTGTAGGTAATCCTGCAGAAATGTGACAGTAGTATGTTGCTAATGTGGCTACAGGCTGGGGAGGTGTTGAGCTAATGTTGCAATACTGACGGACAGTCAAGAGTAACCGTGTGAGCATTAAACCTCTTTTGAAGCCAAGTAAATACGACAGTAGCAGGCCATATATCTGTTAGCTTCGTTTACGTATGGAAGACATCCAGTGCTCCTCTGTGATCCTTGTCGCTGGTGTGTGTGCATGTTTGTGCTGCTGTTGTGCATATTTACTTGACAGACATGCCCTGAAGGTAACAATATGGCTACATGTGAAAAAAACAAAGGTCAGACTGCATGAATTCATGTGCTTGGCCTTTGATTAGCACCCATTTAGGCAAGCAGGCAGAATGCACTGTGTCTGATTGAATTAATCAAGAGATAACTTGCAGATTTTTTTTCCCCCATCGATCTATCGATTGGTTGAAGAGTTGGAAGATCTTCCAGTTCTTTTCAGAATTTCAGTCTGACTACAGCACAACTCCTTAGCTTTAAAAAAATGTCTCTTTAGCAGCTGGCAGACCTGGCTGCACATGAAGTAAAGGATAATGTAAAAGAGAGGGAACCCTGTCAGAACAGGCTTCCTAATAACTGAGACCAGACAACAGTGACTTAACAATAAGATTAATATTTTTTCTACCAACATAAAAAAAAAATCTTGAACTGTCAATGCTTTAATGCTTGAATTTAACACTTAATTACTGTAATTAAATTGTCGTTAAAATAGTAATTTTATATATACCTTACAGTATGGAATATGTTTTTATTATATTAAGTTATATCATATTATATTACTTTAAAATTTCCACTTCAATAATTGTCTAAAATGAATCTGATTTGAACCTCAGCCTGCTATGTCTTCTGACACTTGGACTCACTGATTGGGCGTCCCAGGCGGTGAGCGAGTGGGCAGGCTCTGAGTCTCCAGTCTCTCGTCTGATAGGCTGTTCCTGCTGACCGACTCCCAGTCGGTTCCGCCCAGCAACTTCCTGGCCAACGGCTTGCTGGGAGATCTGCGCAGACCAAGAGAAGACAAGTTCCTGTAGCGTTCGTCTCCTCATAGAAGTTTATAACAGCTACACTCAACCAACTAAAAAAAGACGATTACCTGGCAAACACCCTGTCCTTGATGCCTTTCTCCTTCCCATACTGCACAGACTGCACCTCCGTCCGCCCGCTAGAGAAAAAAAAAAAGAAAAAGAAAAAGAAAAATAGAAAGTCAGTCAGTGGACTGTCTTGGAAAACTTTAACTCAAGTGAAACTGGCTGAAAATCTAATCTAAGTTCCTATAACTTTTCAAAGTTAAATTCAAGCACTTTTCCAGCACCTTACAACTGTGGTAAATAACATATCTATAAAGGCTTTATGCTCAGAATGATTAGGCCCGATTTCATTTATTCATCAAATTAAATCAGATGTTACTGAGCTCTAAACAACCAGAATTATATTTTGTGAAAGCTTTCTACCGATCAGTGAAAATGACACCTTCATTAGGAGCTGAGCATTTATTGAAAAATCAGTCGATATCTTACAGTAAAGGTTAAAAAAAAAAAAAAAAAAACACCCACACACACCATCAAGCCAAACATCAGAGCAGAGATCGCTGATGTTGCATCACTGCTGCTCAATAATGCATCACAAGACCTCCGACTCTCAGCTCATCTCTCACTCATATTTCATAAAAAGAGGAAATAGAAAGTTCCCAATGAAGACAAACTAAACTGTCACAAGAAAAAAAGATTCTATTTGCGATCTTTCAGTAAGAGAAATGTGCAGCCTATCACAAATGGAACCAGTCGAGGATCTCTGCACATGGACACATATTATTCCTTAAAGTTTATAAGAATTTACAAGGCCAAACAATATTCTATATTCTTTCCTCATTTTTGAGGTAAACGCTGGATAATTAAATTTAGGTTTTCATGGGGGAGGAAGCACGAGAGGAACCCAGTAGCTTTCCGATGCTTCAGCCTCTAGACTGAAAGCGAGACAACAGGGTCCCTCCAGGATTCTCCGAGTTAAAATTAAGACTTTTTAAGATCTTTTTAAGACAACTTAGAATGAAATTTAATGACTTCACAGTCAGACCCGCAGAGGCATTAAAGATATGAACCAAAATCAGTCTGGATTGTAGGGCCTACAAAAAACTAATTTAATTAAACATAATACTCACATTCAGATTGCCTGGAATAAGCTAAACTCACTTGTATTTTGGACTTTGTTGCGACATTAAAAACAGCATTTTTAGGTTCTTCTTCATTACTACATAATTGCTTTTTAACAGAAGAGGATTAGAATTGAACATTTTAAATATAACTAAATGTTGTTTCTGGTAAAAGTTAAAGTAAAGTAAAAATTAATGTAATTTTTCACAAAAATTCAGTTTTCAGCCTCCAAAATATGGATATTTCCTGCTTTTTTCTGTTTACTATCATATTAAACTGAAAATCTAGGGTGGAGATTTTCGTTATTTTGTGACACTTTATCGACATCGCAGCCCAACATTAAACATGACAATTAACTATTTGATACATGCTAATAAATAAGCCAGTCTGTACAGGGGTCAGTAAAAATTGACATCAGGGAAGTAGATTTTTGGTGGAAAAAAAAACAAAAACAAAACATAAATGTTGAACCCTGAGATGTAACCAAAATTATATTTCATGGTCACGTTTTACTACATGTTCAATTCTAATCCTGTTGTTAAAAAGCAGTTATTTAGTATTAATTTAAAAAAAACTGCTGTTTTTGAAGTGGCAGCAGAATTAAGCAGAGCAGAATTAATCCTGTGCTTCTGCAAAATATAGCTGATGAATGCAAGAGAGTGGACAGAGCATCATGTTTATGCTTGTTGATCAGGTTTATTGATAAAGTATCTGCTTTTTACTCGCGAGGTTTCATGGCACTTAGTCACGGTAACAAGTGAAGCTGTCATCAACTCTTCTGTCTGTCCAACGCTGCATCTCTGCTGTTGTTCACTGACTTCGCTCTGCGACTGATGGTGTGTTTTTACATGAAAACATGAGAATCTGACTGTTATTTATGATGTTACTGTATTTATGTTATCCTACAAAAGGGCAACAAAAAATTAAAACCTTTGTTAATAAAATGCAAGACATGGTAAATTAAAGTCAATAAGAATCCACGAGTCTGCCCCCCCCGTGTGTCTGAATGAATCTGTCAAAGTCAGGCGCTGAAGGCAGGACTTTTCATGTGGATTCTCTCCATGCTCCTCTCAGAGTGTATCTGTGTGTGTGTGTGTGTGTGTGTGTGTGTGTGTGCGTGCGTGCGTGTGTGTGTGTCTCCTCGGGTTCTCACCAGTATCTGAATTTTGAGCCCAGGGTAAAATAGTGGGCGAAGAAGTTCTTCTGTGGTGGGATGGGCCGCTCCAGCCTGAAGAAGGTGTGGTGCTCCACACAGGCCTTCCACAGGTTTTTACAGGCCCGATAGTTCACCATGTTGAAACCCAGCAGAGTTTCCCGGGTCTCAGTCTGTTCACAGGGAGGAGGAGACGAGTCAGCGGGTCGCGTGAGGTGACAGAGGATGACCAGTAAAGATACATACATGTAGTAAAGATACTACTGCTACCAGTTACAGTACTATCTATTATCCATTACTTCTAACTTAACATTTCAACTGATTCATCATTAGTTTTAGTTTATCTACTTCAGCCATTTATCCATTTGTTTTAGCTTAGTGTTTCTACTGTTTATCCATTACTTTTACCTAAATATTTCTACTATTTTATCTGTATCTGTTTTATCTGTTTAGCTGTTACTTTTAGCAAAGTATTTAGGCTCTTTATCCATTACTTTAACTTTTTAACTTTTGACTTTTTCAGTTTTTCATTTTTTTAATTTATTACATTTATCTAACTGTTCTATTTATCCATTACTTTTGTCTAGCAATTCTGATTATTTATCTATTAACTTTAGCTAACTATTTCTAATATTTATCCATTACTTTGAACTAAGTGTTCTGACTGTTTATCCAATACTTTTAAGTAATTTTTTTTTTTTACTATTTATCCATTACTTTTGGATAATGATTTCTACTATTTATCCTTTACCACTGTGCTTTTAGCTTGCTTAAAAATTATTCATCCATTATTTTTTAGTCACTGTTTCAACTGTTTATCCATTATTTTTTAGTTGTTTCCTCTGTTTATTCATTACCTGACTAATTGTTTAGCCTTCTCTGCTTACTTGTTAACTAATATTGATGCATTCTCGAATGCAACACGATACGTTCAAGTGTAACGGCTAACTCAAAATGTGGACATTTTAAATTATATCATAACTTCTGGCTATATAATCTGTTGGGCTACTCTACAATCTTTCCACGTATCCCTGGCAACTGCTGATGTACCTGCTGGTTGGGAATGAAAGAATTTCAAACTAACGGGGGGGACGTTTATGCCATTAAATACATTTAAAAAATTGTATCAATTAACTGTTAAATCTCAACAATATCTAAATATTTCTTACATAAACAATGAAAGCTTTGATTCTGAGAGCACCATAAGAAGGTGAATGATGAGTCGTGGTAGAAACTAACACCAATTGGCTGTGACAGTATATAGATCTGTAGAATTGTTTGTGGCATGAAGTAGAAGAAGAAGAATAGAAAGAGCTTGACATGTCAATCAAAAGATGCAGGACACAGTGGGGGATTAAGGCAGAGTCAACCAGGACACAGACAGCAGGGGGTTAATCTGACACTGATTACACACACATATGCAGACACAACTCAGCTTACATCTGCAGGGCATCTATACACACATTTATAGAGTTAGCATATACAGAAACACACACACACACACACACACACAAACACACACACACACACACACACACACACACACACACACACACACACAACTACATCTGCTCACAACACACAGTGGTGGGAGGGAAGTGGTGGTTAAGCTGTGTGTGTATGCATGTGAGAGTGTGTGTGTCTGTGTGTACACCTACCGCTTCTCTTCTCAGCTGGACGAAGAACTGTTTGCACTTGAAGGAAATTTTCACTATTTTCAACCTGAAAACACAAAAAGACAAAACAATCCAAAACACGTCAGTGTCTCCACAGACGAAGAGCCTCTCTCCTGTTCTGATAAACCTAAAAAACTCTAAGAATTTATAAGCTCAAAGTCAGTCGGTGTATTTTGGAAAATGTCAGTAGTAGCATGGCCCAAAAAATGCAGTGTGATTAGTGGAAATGATCAGTTTTGCATTACATTTTTTTTTTCCTTTTTCAAAAAATTGCGATTTGGTTCTGGTTCTGCGGTTTGGATTCGCTTGGCCATATTGCAATTTCATTGTAATTGTGATTTACAGAGCAGCCCTGAATAGAAGCACAGCAGGTCCAAACTTCTCTTTCAGGATTTTATAAATAGAATTGAAAGGCAAACTTCTCAATGAATCGCCTGTTCTTCGAGTAAGCTGAGCCATGTGTCACACCCCAACTGTTCATATAACCTCTGACCCTCCTTGCATCGCTGCAGAGCCTCGGTCATAAGAGTCCGACCTCACTGGAGTGTCCTAGTGGCTCAATGATCTGCATCTTTTCTCATAAATCTGTCTGTTTTTCTATTCATGTGTCTAAAGAGGAAGAAACGATACAAACTAATGTTGGAATCAGAAGACCACACACGCGTGGCCACAGTAAGAGGTCTGCTGATGAGCAGCAGAGTAACATAATCCCTCCCTCGAGCTCTGTTGCTGCTGTGACTCATCGCTCCCTGCTAAATATATTTTACATACTTACTCACACACACACTTGCATGGACAAACACACACATACACACACACATACGCACACACAGTGTGTGAGTCATGCCCCATCTAAGTGTGGCTCATTTGTCAGGCTGCTGTGGACAGAAATAGGAAAGAGGAAAAAAGTCGAAATGTTTCTCGTTCTTGACCCTTCCTTACTGTATCGTGCACTTCAATTTATGACGAGAAAAATGACAAAAAGGAGAAGTGACAGGACTAAAGCAGACGTAAACCGTTATTAGAGAGGGCAAAGAAAGAGAAAATGAAGAGGAGAAAACCAGTGAGTACAGGTTTGAGAGACTCTATTAATGTGTCTTTCTCTTCCTCACACATAGTAGTGGACAGCTGCGGAGGACGCCGCTGTTGGTCTCTAAATTTAGCTTAACTGACTGGATGGACACACACACACACACACACACACGCACGCACACACACACGCACACACGCACACACACACAAACTAGCTTAAGCTTGTTGTTTCTCCACTCAGGAGGCCTCTGTATTGATTTACGTTCATTCCAGGGAGACGTAACCAAACTCTGACCAAAAACCAAGTCTTCACCCAAAAAAATTCACGGTTTTGGCTTTTTGTCACCAAATGGTAGGCGAGTCCCCAGATTTATGAATCAGGTCTCCACAATGTCAGCAGCATAAAAACCCTCTGACAGGAGTTCATTTTTTTGATGTTGCTGAAATTTGAGCAAGTGTAAAGCTAATTATCCTCCAGATATTTAACTCTCAGCTGACAAACAGTTGGTCTAAGAGCCAAGTGACTTTTTTTGGGACCAAGTTTTTTGAATTTTTTTTTCTTTTTTCATTCATTCTGGAGTTAACAATTCATAAGAAAGTCCCTGAGCAGAATTCAAATTTTCATAACTCATCCTATAAACCTTCTGTGTGTGGTTTTCCATTCACATATTTGATGTGAAACAGGCCTGAACAATTTTGAAAAAATACGTAATTGCAATTATTTTGGCTGATATTGCAATTGTGATATTAGAGGTAATGATCATTTGTACATCATTAATCTTATTATTCTTATTGAAAAACCTGTTAAAATGACTATGGTCTGATTTTTTGCAGGAATTTGTACCAAATGAAGATTTTTTTTAAGTCTGTAGAATCTGATTTATAGGACAAGACATCTCTGCCTCACAACATTCATTCATTTAAAAGTTTTTTGACACATATTTTGCCTTTGATAAATATCGCACCTCCTGTGATTTGAAATTTAAAATTAAAATGAGTTGCTTTCTCTTAACGTTATGATATTGATATTTATCTTGTGGCACCTGTTCTTTTTTCAGTGGTGAGCGAGCGCTAACGTAAGGCTGTACCATTTTCTGACATTTTATAAATCAAACATCAAATTAAAGAAAACAAAACAATCCTTAAATTTAAGAAGGTAGAACCGGAAAAGATTTAACATTTTTGATCGAAAAATGACAAATGACAATTAACTGATTACCAAAATAGGTGCACATGTTTTAAAATAAATGTGTTTTAACCTCTTTATTTTAACAAACTTTATTTTCCAAGTAATCTTTAGTCATTCAAAAGAGCTATATTTACACCTTACAGTGTTAATATCGGTTAACACCAGTATAAAAAAAAAAAAAACCTGACTGATTTAACGTTTAACACTACATACAAGCATTCAGAAAAACTAATACTGGTTTATGTTAAGAAGTGTTTAATTTAAAAGTTTAGGTAGCGTGTTAATTTGGATATGCTGATTTTGCTGCATACTAACACTCAAACCCGTTTTACCACAAACATCTTACTGCTGTCAGACTTTCAGTGATGTTCACAGACACACACACGCTCATACACGCCAGCTGCTACGTGCATTTGGTCAGGGTGTGTGTGTGTGTGTGCGTGTGTGTGTGTGTGTGTGTGTGTGTGTGTGTGTGTGTGTGTGTGTTAAGCCTACACACGAGTGAATTATCTTCCGGAGTTACAGGGATTTGAGTAGCTACAATCCCACCCCCAGTACCCATTAACATTTAGCCTCCCACAGTGCAGCAGCAGAGTACGGGAGGTTTCCAAGAATCGATGCTTTGGAGAGAGAACGAGCGCTAGAGACATAAAGAGTGACGAGAGTAAGTGAATTAGACGGAGAGGGGTGAATGGAGGATAACGGGAGAAAGAGAACAGGGAGATTTGATGTCTGTAATATTTCCAGGAACCCTAGTTTAACCCGAAGTCCTCCCCCTCGACAAAATCTGGTGGAATCATCTGCATAATTCTAGCAAAGATCAACTAAGGCTTAAACATTAATATGTCATGTCATAATCACTATGTGAGAGGTTACCAAAATATTACGCAGCGCATTACTCAGCAAAAAGGGTCCCGGGAGGAGGTTGAAGTGGAGCTGGCAGCAGATTGACGGACAGAGAGGAGAGTTTGAAACATGAACATCCACAGTTTGGTCAATAATTACTACTGGGACCACAGAAAGCACAGCAGCAAAGCTTCAACAGTTCAACTCATAGTTACTGTGTTTCTAGGCATCAATGGAAAAAGTTTGCTTCTTTTTTCTAGCAGTGCTCTGTTTTGCATCCACGGTTCCTCTCCTTCACACCTGAGAGCTGCCAGGTTTTCTGCCGTCGGCCACGGAGCGGCTTCACCGACACACTTGGTTTTCAGCGCTCTCGCTCGTGGGCTTTCAGCAGGTGGAACTGAAACTGCTGAACTTGTACAGTAAGCATGTATGTTTTATGTTTCATCTCTTTCTGTCGAGATTCGGCTCTCCAACCAAAACAATGAGCAGTTTTCACACTTCGCAACTGAAACTTTTGGAATGAAAATCTGACTGCATGAAGGAGCTTTTCACACCAAGTTAGGGATGTCATGGTTCTCAAAAACCACGATTCCATTTGACTTTTGATTTTATTGTCACCATTTGATTTGTTTTTTAGCACTGACGGCTGCACCATAGTTAGACCATCAAGTCTGGATTTGTAAAGATCGACAGATCATTGGTTTTATGCCCTGATAGCCGCCATTATCATTTTCAAATTCTTCTTTAGAAAGATGTATATGGTATCAAGTGTCATATAACAGCCAGTAAGCTACACTGTGTCATCTCTGAAATGATATTTTTTTCTCTGGAAAAAAAAAAGGCGAGGTTGGAACAAAAAAAAAAGCTGAGAGAATCACTGATTCTACATTTTCAAATTGATTATTGAAATTAAAGATCACTTTGATTGATTTTCAATTTAATATTGAAAATGTGACACCCCCACACAAGATGCTTTTCTTTCCATCTTGCAGTTAATTTGCTCTGTTATGAATATTTGTCATACCTGTAGCTTTGTTTGAAACCAGGTGACCCCCTTCCTGTCAGAGTATGAATGAACCAGATGTGCATTACACACATCTGGAACTGTTTAGAAATCATATACTACATCTTTCCTTTGCCTAGCAGCTGTTCCGGGTCAATCGGCTCTTCAAAGCTGCAGATAAATATCGTGGAAGGGAGAAGGAAGGGTCCATTATTTCTTGTTTTTGAGGTTTTTATATCTTCTCAAGTGTGTTCATTATGTATTCAAACTTTTTCCCACGTGATCTGACATAGATTTCCATGTGATGACGTTGCTATACAAACCCTTGAGGCTGAAGGAACTACATATAAAATATTGCCACCTGTCAAAGGTAACTCCACCTCAGGAGTTCTTTTTTCCTAACAGCTGATTAAGAGTTTCTATTTTGAAAACCCAGAAGAGAACAGAAATGGAGTCACCCTTTAAAGACACATGTAATTCTATGTTTTCAGAGAGTGTGTGTGCATGTGTGTGCGTGTGCATCACTCACCATGGGAAATAGTTGATCCGTACCCTGTTCTTGTAAACCACAATGCCAGCAGACATCACCCCGATAAGAATCTCTGTGTTGCTCTGGTCCTGCAGAGAGGAAAACAGGAGTGTGTGAAGCAGTGTGTGTGTGCGTGTGTGTGTGTGTGTGTGTGTGTGTGTGTGTTGAAGGTGGAGACAGGGGAGCAGAGGGAGCAGAGCCGAACAGAGAAACAGAGAATAACAAAAAGAAAAAATAGAGAAAGACATCTTTGGGAGGCTTCCTCCCTGATACAAAACAAGTAAGACACTGCTGAAAACAGCCCAGATGTCTCAAACTAAGACTAGAGAAGAACCTGTGTGGGACAAGAACAGAGTTTGTGAGGACGGGTTCAGGCCAGGATCCAATACACATCCACAGTGAACTGGAGAAGACCTTCCAACATGTTCAGACTTTTGTCCTAATTGATTATCTAAGTCAGAGATGTAATTTTATACAGTTGACACTGGACATCCTGCCTGTGCAACATGATCCTGATGATGACAGAGTGCTGAAACATGTTTGTCTTGTGCTGCTTCATGGAGTCAACAAAATTGATTTCCTTACAGTTTTGATACACAGTCTCTAATCAATAATCACGAATTGCCTGAATTGGAAAACCAACATGGAGACTTAAGTTAACCACTGAACCCAGACTGAGAGAATCTCGTCACGATGGTGGTTTCTAGCTGCTGATTCTTATCAAAAAGATTATTACATATAAAAGCGAGGCTACTCCCCGAAGAAATGATGCAAGCAATGCTTATTTAATTCAAAATAATTAGCAACAAATCACTTTTCTTTAATCACTTTCTGGCCGAAAACAAACCTCATGACATGCGAGAAGGTTCACTGTTATTAAAGTGTGTTTGCAGTTAATATTACAATCCATAGTCACAATCCAATTACATTCCCCCATATTATTATAGATGATGTGAAACAAAAACCAAAAAACCTTTATTAACTAGGAAATATATATAAATTTATCTAATACAGCATTTTTTGTTCATATAAAATTATTTTTTTCTTTTGATTTAAAATGATTCTCCTTTCCTTCTTTATTATAATAAAATAAAAGTAGCTGGAAAAAATTGGCATTAATTGTTTTTGGCAATGAATGCTTGAATAAATGTACAATTGCAAGTAGCAGTGAGTAGCAGTCCTTTTAAAATAAAAATAATGAAATAAAATAAAATAATTAAGGTAAGCAAGACATTTTTTAATGCGACATCACAGTATTTGATATATCATACATCGCTATGCAACATCATCCTTATTAGCCATGGTAATAACTAATCATAAATCGATCAATCACCATTAACAGATTAATTAAGTGACAGCAATTGCGCCTCTCTGACATTGTTTTGTCTGTGGGAGCCATTTGTTCAATAAGGAAACTTAAAATTAAACTTAAATGACAAAAAACGGAAAAAATATGCATTTTGTATTTTAATAATTATTCATGATTGGATTGTGGATTGTTAGCGTTTTAAACTACTTTTACCGTAGCACAGTAGCTACAGCAGATTAGACCAGTAAAAAGTGAGCTTCATGCAATGTTTTCTTCATGCCTATCCAAAAGAAACGTATAAAACAAATCAATGTAAAGAATGGCATGGCCACTCTGCTACTATCTGTTGCTGTTTTCAGTGAGAGCGGAGCGCCAATGTGTGCCATTTCTGCACGATGTGGGCACCAACACCAACTGTACACACTGCAGCTCCTCCAACCTGCTCTCAGTCCTCCTCAGCTGCTGAGGGAACGAAAACGGCGTCGGATCAAACATGTTGTCACAGCGGGGGCAGACTGGGACTTCATGATATAAACTCTGATACCATTGGTGGACGGCTGATACAGACCAAATAATCTTACAGCGCTCGGAGTTTTTGAGGAGGAGAGGAAGGAGAGACAGAAACGGTTACACAGAGAAAAAGAAAAGGAAAAAAAGAAGTATGAGGCACCAGACAAACACAGAAACACAAACCGTATATACATCAGTCTTTAACAGACACCAAAGCATGAAAAGTAGCAGGTAACAGTGGCAGAATAAAACTCTACTTACCCTTGCATAGTGCAGCTCTACCCCGTAGAGCTCCAGCGTGCGTGCTGTGTTCAGATAATTAAACTCTGACTGGGCAGGAGATAGACCACTGAGAGACAGAGAGAGGGGTGATGAGATGAGTAGAGGAAGAGAGTGAGTGTTAAAGTCATGGAGGAGAGAGAGAGAGAGAGAGGGAAGGGCACAAAAACAAACAAAAGAAACCAGCAATCAGGGACATGAATAAAGTAACAACAGCCAGGTCTGATAAACTGAGTCATTTCTGTATTTGTGTGCATCTTAAAACACTGAGTTTTCTTAAATATTTCTCAAGATTTTTTTGCTCAATATGATGCACAATAGTGGCAAAATTCATTATTGCTCCAAGCAATAACACTCTATAACACCTCGCCTCTGTCTCTGTCAGAGAACACAGCACTCACAGAGAATTCTCTGCAAAAGGTTCTAGATAGTTTCAGTTCTGTTTTGCACTGCTTCTGATTTCACCTTCATTACTGTGGTCGTGGCTCCACATCTTGTACTGCTACGAGCTATTCTGCACATTTTGCCTCCAATCCCACTCTACCTCACTACACACTTGTCTTATGAATATAAAATGTTATCCTATTTTTTTTTTTGGTCTGGTATCCTAATATATTACTCTTACATTTTAGTATAGTTTATTCTTGTATTCTATATTCTCAGATATTTATCCTAATGTTTACAGAGTATGCCAAGGATTTTATTCTTTTTTTTTTTTCAAGGATCTCTACAGCAACAAATGGCATCATTATAACAATATTTAGCACTGCGGCATTTACATCCTCTTCATCTCAGGGTTCCTGCACCTTTCAAAAGTCAATTTGAGCAGTTTACACACATTTTTAAGATGCATTTTGAAGTTTTTTCCAGCACCATACAGCTGTGGTTAATGGCATATTTATATACATATATATATTATCAAAATGATTAGGCCTCATTTTAGTTCTTAATAACTTAATAACAATCAGATGTTATTGTGCTATAAACAACCAAAATTATATTTCTTGATGGCATGCTACAGAAGGGTGACAAAGTTTCATGTTTCAAAATGCGTCACCTGTCTGTAAGTAGAATTAGCTCCACATGGCTGAGCCAATAAAAATTAATCACAATTACTCATTTCAATAAATTAATTAATTTTTCATTTTCAGGCCAATACTCTTTACAGCTGCTGTTACAACTCTAAGCTGTTTCAAGCACTTTTCAATCCTTGAAAACATTATATTAAAATTCAAGCATTTTCAAGGTTTTCCAGCACTCCGGCCTGGAGTCCAATGAGCAGGTTAATCCTGCTTTTACCTTAATGCATGAGTAACAATAATAATAATAATAATAATAATAATAATAATAATAATAATATCACTTGTGAAGGTGTAACAGTCACGGTGGGATATTTCTGTGCATTCACTATTTTTACTTTGAATACTTCAAGTACGTTTTTCTGATTTCACTCACACACTTTTACTTCAGTAACATTCAACATTCAATGCAGGACTTTAACTTGTAACAGAGTATTTTCACAGTGTGGTATTGACCATTTGAATGTGTTGGTCTGTGTATGCGTGTGTACCTGTGCTGCTGGTGATGTTTGGAGACCTCTTTGTGGAAGTCCTGGGGGGGGCTGGGGATGAAGCAGTATTCTGACAGATATCCTGCTGTATGCTCCGTTTCACTGTAGTCCCCCAACTCAGCTGAACACAGAAAGAAAGAGAGGGTTGACATAATGAGGAAAATTGTGAAAAATGTCGCTCAGTGTTTCCCAAAGCCCAAGATGACGTCCTCAAATGTTTTGTTTTGTTCACAATACAAATAATCAGTCTACTGTCATAGACGAGTTAAAAAAAAAAAAACAGTACATATTCACATTCTTATTTTAAAAATTATTCGAATCGATAAATTGGTCCTTTTTTTAATAAATGTATTTCATACAACACTCAGACAGGATGTGCCTCAAAATAACAAAAGACCATAGGATCAAAAATCTGTTTCTACTCAGAGATGAAGAAAGGAGTGATTGCAGATAACAGGCAGAGAGAAATGATTCCCAGATCTCTGGTAGCTTTCAGAGCCCACACAATGAAGGAGCTCAAAGCGAATCCCCAAAGCCATTAGCTCACTCGCTGGTGGTTGGAGCTCAAAAGCATCAATTCACTAAAGTAGTCCCTGGACTAACCTACTAGCCGGTAGCCTAAGCATATTGACCAACGAATCAATTCAAGCTCACCCGCTTATTGATGTTCACACAGCTCCAGGGAGGAATATATGTACAGTCAATAGCTTACATCTGAGAACAGTAAGCTCATGTTGGTTTTATTTTATACTGCAGTTATTACTTTAAAAAGGTTCAATATTACAGCAAATGAAGCTCAAAGACCAGCTGACAGCCTGATCTCTCTTTATATATTCATATTCATTCATATCATGAAGCTATCGACCATCACAGCACAAACAAGACATTCAACTCTCCATTTGTGGTGATGCATTTTCATGCATTGTGGGTAATTTAGTCCAAGTGTGTGCAAGTGTGTATTCTTTCCCTTTATTAAGGTAGACAATGCAGGATTTTCCTAAGAATACACACATGTATAGACTCGCTCTCAGTCATGACTTATGACCTTCTAGAGGAGTGTACTGGTGTCTCTATCTGCAGAGCAGGGGTGCAACTAACGATTATTTTCATTATCGATTAATCTGTCACTTTCTCAATTAATCGATTAGTTGTTTGGTTCATGAAATGCTGGTAAAACCAGGGAACTGAAGATGCCGTCTATGCTCTCTTCACAGCCACCAGACTCATTTGACAAAAACAGTAATTTTACCTCATAAAACACACTCGTCACTGGACTAGTACAGCCTAAATAAAAGTTTGTTTGTGTTTTTGTGAGACTTTGGTGTTTTAACCCATTTACGGATTCTGTTAAAGGATTCTGGAGCGATTTAAAGGCTTCGGTTCCCTGTTGTTGAGCTCGCTCAGACTCAGAGGCAGATTTAGCGAGATGGTTTGTCGCATCTGTTTGGTGGGACAAATGACACTGCAGATTTTTTGTTTCTTCTAATTTTGTTTATGCAAGCATAAGCACAGCGAGTTCAAACCCAATATCACAAGAGTGTACAAAAATGTAATATTTTGAATTTGTATAAAAACTCCTTTCTAAAACTTTTTAGATGCTTACTATTATGCACATGAGACCCTAAATTACAAACCTGACTGTATGTTTGCCACCACTGGCAATATGAGTAAATTCTAAAAGGAGCACTATGGAAATCAATTGAAAAAACAGCTTTGTGTTTGCTGATGCAACATTTCTGTAGTTGAAAAGCAACACTACAAAAGCCCACATTTACTGCTTTGAAACAAACAAACAAAAACGTGTCTTTCAAGATTTTCTTTTTACTGAAATGCCTCATTTCTGAGGAGGGGGTTGCTATGGTTTTCACTCAGTTGGTCAATTTTAAACAAGAATGTAGGTCTGCCGGGTGGGATTTGTGGTGTTTTGAGAATGCAAGCTTTAGTGTGGGATTTAGAGTGATCAGTGCTGGCACTTGAGGCGAGCTAACTGAATTAGCAGCATAGCAGCTGCTTCAAGCCGTTTTTCCCAAAGCAAACATTTATCTTCATAATCTGGGCTGGCACCGAGAGAAGTGACAACACGGACCTCGCTAGAGAGAGTGTGTGCATGTGGGTAAAAGCAGTAGTATCATGATGTTGGTAGTCTAGGCCAAATCTCCTCTCTGACCTATATACTGGAGCAGTGCAAATTCCCCACAAAATATGCCAGAGAGGTGGAGGACAGAAAGAGGGCAAGAGCAGAGGGAAGAGGGGGGTTTACGAGCGCTAAAAAAAAAAAAAAAGGGGGGGGGGGTAAAGCAGAGAGGGATGAGAAAGACTAAACAGAGATAAAAGAAAGAAAGAGACAGAAGGCAAAGCAGGCTGCGTGAAAACAATGAGCTACAATAAAAGAGAAAGAGCGAGTGAGACGGACAGACAGAGCAGTGTGTCAGGAGTCATTATTCTGATGACAGAGGGGCCCAGTCAGCATTTAACCCCAACACTAAATCACAACAGTAGATGAGGCTGAACGTCCACTGGCACTGACTGACTGCTCTGTAGGTCTGAAGAGAGAGGAGGTGTTTTTTTTTTTTAGCCAGTAGTTTTGGGAAATGTAGGCCACGAGGTGTTGGAACAGCATTTTAAGCAGGGACTAACAAACAGGGAAGAACTGAGTGCTTTATAATTCATTGTGTTGCCCAAATACAGGCATGTAGCTAAATTGGGGATCTGGTACATTCAATCAGATATTACATCTGAAAGATTTATTTATTTGTCCTTCACTCAATATGATGGGATGAAATAAAAGATAATGCATAGTCGCCATTCTTTAAGCACATTCCTATTTGCTACTGTACCATATTTGGCCTATGGATTTTTGATTAGTCTCGACCGTATAAACCACACCCCAATCACACTGAATATTCATATCACTGCAAATACTATCATATATCACCACACAGCTTAATTGAATCATAATGGCTTCAGAGCAGCAGCCATAAATGCAGTGGCGCAACCGCAGTCATTACGTTTAACAGTGTGTGTAGCTAAAGAGAGGCCTAATGAATTGCCTTTCCATCGTTATGTGGAGTGGATGTATCCAGGGAGCTTCGGGAGCCACTTACATTGAACAGCATAGGACGCCAGCAGTGCGGCTGTGTTGTGTGGACAGGGCAATCTGGAGGACACAAGAACACACACACACACACACACACACACACACACACATATATACAGACATTACACATTGGATCGATGCAGAATTCTCTTTGATAATAACAGTAATATAGGAAAATGTCAATATGAGTTTTTTGATCTAAAGAAAACAAGAAGGAAAATGCAGTAATGGTTATTTGAGCCTGTTGGGTATGTGTGCATGTATATAAACTCATATTTCCTCCCGTCATTCACCTCTTTACAACCACTAGTGTGTCCACTACAACCTCTATTAGAGAGGCTGTTTTTGAGGCAGAAGAAAAAACATACTCACCTTCCAGTTAATATATCCTGCTTGATCTGAAGAAAATATTGGTACCTGAGGGGGGAGACGACACGGTGCATTAGGAGAAGAGAACAGTGAACCATTACCTCTCTTTAAACTAAATATAATATGATGTAAAGACAAGAAGCCAACAGACGCCTGTTGGTCACATTAAAAAGGTGACAACTGTGAGGGTCTGATATATAAAATCAACTGACACCCTTTAGCAGAGGCCTTTGTGTAATTAGTAGTACAACAAACAGGGTTTCCCTGCCAGTCTAACTTTAAGGTGGGATACTTTTGTATTTTTGGCCGTCGCCTTTGTTAAAATTATTTTTTTATGCCAAAACTATTGTGCCTTTAATCAGCAACTGCTTTGATGCACTTTTAACAAGCATGGGTATGTTAAGTGTGCAGGCAACAGGAGAATGACACATTCACAATTTCATGCAAAAAGATTTGTACTGTATATTGTGTAAATAAAAGGTAAGTGTATTTTCTTTCTGTAGATGTTCAGTAAAATTATAAAAATTTGTTTCATGCAAAAATTTTCATAATCTGCAGCACTGCGCTCTACAGAAACATCATGCAGAGGAGACGTCACAGTGTCGTGTTGCCTTTCCTGCCTGGTGTGTTTTCATCCATGGCCTCGCTCTCTGAGCCTCATCAACACTTTGTGTGCAGCGTGCAGGAGTGAATAGTGAGCCTTGAATTTGACGCGCTGATCCATTTGTATTGTAAAAACAAGTCACGAGCAAAACACACTCCTGACGGCTTTGTTGGGCTGTTTATGATGTTGGCGGTGTAGTACGCAGCAACACAGGGGGGTTAAACAGTGCTGTTAACAAGAGCTTGGATGAGTAATGGCACCTTAAAGTACTGATAATAGAAGGATGAGATTTTCTTTCATCTTTTCAACGTAATTAATCTTCACTTCTTCAGTTCATCAGTTTATATATTCAGTAAGATTACATTCTGTCAACGAAACTGGAGAGGAGGACAAAAGGGCACAGAGCCTGATACTGAAATAAAATCATTAAGAAAAAGACGAAAAAAAAAAAAAAATGATATGTGTCCAATATGTCCAGTGTAGTAAAACAATTCAGCATTGATCTTAAGTCATTGGGTCACATGGCATAGAGACGAATGATTACTGTGGGATCTCTGACACACACTTTTTAGTGGACTTAATGAACTGACAAAGTGTACAGAGTAGGAAACAAGCACAGCAGTTTTAATAGTTTTTGACCATTAATCAGGGAAAACACCGACGCTGACATACACGTTTTCTAAAGATCTGTCAGGTGCCGCTGCTCAAAAAGTGGCGGTTTGATATCACGTCCTTTTTACTTTACGTAATTCCAGCAAACTTATACCATGGTCTGGGTGAATATTCTTCTCTGATTGGCTGGCAGGTGGAATTCATCTCAAGTTAAATCACCATTCAAAATTCATCCGCTACCCAACTTGTAACCGTAGCAACATTAAAGAACACAGCTGTCAAAGGTCACACCACTTCCTAACTGGAGGTGATGCGTGCGACCACCTGACTGCTTCAGTTCTCCTAAATGAAGATGCCCTAACCTGCTCCGTGAATCAGCAAACAGGCTGAGCGTCATGTTGCTCGCTTGAAAAGTCGCTCGCCCTGGTTCTATTTCAGAGAAGTGTCACGCACCTCCAACCTATTTTATCTGGTTAAAATCGATGTGACATCCTTGATGCTTCAGTTTCCCCTCATCGGAGCAGTTGAAAGGGACGACAAGAGACTGATTAACAAGGTTAAGAAGAAGCAGCACCTTTAATATGATCAGCAGCTTTTTTATAGGAACATCTTCAAAAAGGACGGAGTTTGGAAGGAAAAAAGGGAACTTTAGGGAGTTACAAGTAAGTAAACTGTCCTCCAACTATATAGAAACAAACTCATTTAAAAAAAATGTTTGTTATGAAAACATAACTCAGACAACTACTTCATTCATCTACAGAGGGAGGAATGTTAAGTGCGCTGCAGTGAAATTGTATGTGTATGTGGACAGCTGTTTGTCTGCATCGCTTCTAGTTAGGAAGCGGTGTTACTCATCATCAACTGCAGCGAGCCAGCTGAGTTTAGTTGTAAAAGAGACAAGAATTATTCCTTATCATGACAACCATAAGCTCTTGCTTCATAAAAAAAAAAAAAAATCACCCAAAAATCTCAGAATACTTTTATTTCATATTGTTGGCAAATGACAACGGTATAAACGGGACAGTCAACTCGGATGGTTCTTCGTTTCCACATCGTGCCTTCAAAACGTTTAACGCACACCTACTCTCTGATTACATGACTGATAATCAGTGTGTTTCTTACCGTGTGTATTCTTCCTGAAGTTTACTGGGGTCTGTCACAAAGAATTTGACTCTGAAGCTCAAGTTATGGGGAGACCCTCCTGCAGAAAATAATAACAGTTAGAGAGGAAATCTGATGGAGACAACATGTGCAGCTACTGAAGATGTGATAAATGTATGTATTGACAGAAAGAACTTGAACACTCATCTGATAATGTGCATTTACTTCTACTATGATAATGTAAACACAGTGTATATGTTGCCATGCAGAGTGTCAGAGTGTAACAGAAAGCTCTAATTCATGAGATGAGAAGTCAAGAGTTCAGTTCAAAGCAATACTGACTGATATACTGACATTATTTTTGTAGTTCTTTGCTCCAGGACATAAACAAGTGGAATAAATGAGCCAAAGTGGAAAATAACAAGCCTACATTCATATAAACAAATCAGTCTAACTCCACACTGTGTAAAATACAAAATCCTGTGGTTATTCCTCAATGAATCAATCCTTCTGCATAAAAAAACAGAGTTGAAACACAGTTCAATCATTGCTCGAGGAGGAACGCATTTCTCACTAGGGCTACTTTTTAATTGTTTTACATGTTACAAATTCTATTACTCATTATCAAAAAAAGAAGAACAGAGTTGAAATGAAGTTTAATCATTGCTTAAGGCAGATTCAGAATATTAAATCCCACTCAGTGTGGACTGGAGACTTTTGCTTGAGGTGGAGTGTGGACTTTTAACCGTCACTGTGGCTCGACTGCAGACTTCTGCTTTAAACAGCTGCTACATTTTGAAATTCAGTCAGTTAAGTTGGACTTGGGCGAAATGTCTTGGCTTTACAACTTTCTGCTGAGTCCTGAAAATGACCTGGAGTGGTTAGTTGTGGATTTCACCTACTTTTTAACTGTTTCCTGATGGGCTTGTTGGGATCGAGCCAGCGCTGTAAAATATTGATTGAGAGACACTTAGAGACACTGTGAAATTTCCACAGTGTGAATACACAGTTTAAATTATTCACCACTGATCACACATACAACACACCTGAAAGAAATACCAAAACACCACGCAGACACAAACGCACTAAACGTACAGTAAACGTACATTCTACATAGTTATTTACACACAGTCATGATGTATCATCCAAACACTTGCCATGTTTTTTCACTCACACACAAACATTTCCTCCTGCACACACTCATAAAACACAATAAACCTAAATAAGGGTTCCAAATGGGTTCTTTCTGAAAGGCTGAGGATCTACCCAGAACCATTTTCTTCTGAAGAACCCTTTTGTGTAGTTAAAGAGGTCATCAGGTGACCAGAGGTTCCATTTAGAACCCTTTTCATCCACAGAACCCTTTTTGGAACAAAGTTCTTCAGGAATTGTTGGAAGTATAGGTCACGTTTTTCTCACTTACACAACGGTAATTGTTCCATAGGTTGCTAAAATGGTGGATGACAATAATATACAATCAACAGTATTCAAGAAGTGTTTGCGTCATCTGTAGAACACAATATGGTTCTTCATAGAATCCTCAGAAAACCTTAAGAATACATTTTTAGATCCCTCTGCATGGGTTCTGGGTGGAACATTACTAGGGATGCATGATAAATATCTGGGCTGACAAATTATTATATAAAGGTTACATAAAGGTTCTACCAGAATCTAAAGAGGATTCTCCTGTGGGGACAAGCTGAAGAACCCTACGTAGTTCTACTTAGCACCTTCATTTCAAAGAGTTTTAGTAGAAACCTTGTATTTGCCAAATGTCAATTTAAAATGACAAAGGGCTCACCGCAGAACCACGTGGATGGATTCTGTGTGAAGCCCTTGGAATATAAAAGGGTTTTTTGATAGAACACGCTGAGTGGATTCTTCTTAGTACCCTTAGAGGGTGTAAAGGTTCTGGATAGATTCCCCAGCAGGCCCTTTTTCACCAACAAGGAACTGGAACTGTTCCAGTCCAAGCACCTAATTTTGAACCATTCTGAGCGTTTCCACCAATAAGAACTTGGTTTGGAACATGAAACGTTGATTCCCAACTGGAACCAAAAAACACCTGCTTTTCTTGGGATGCAGTTGTGCACGGAATGACTGCAAAGGTTCCACTCAGAACTTGGAACAGGAAATTCAGGACGATTCACTAGATAGTTTCCAAGGGTTTTGGACAGAACTAGTTCAAGTACCAGAGCTTATTTGATGGAAAAGGGCACTGAGGGGGTTCTGGGTGAAACCTTTCACAAATGGTTCAAGGTATAACCCTTTTTTTGGGTTCTAAGTAGAAGCCTCTGAATGGGTTCCAAGTGGAACCTCTAAAAGTTTCTAACAGGACCAAAAAAGGGTACTCCAATGGGGACAAGCCAGAAAACCCTATATGGTTCTAGTTAGCATGTTTATTTGTAAGAGTGTAGATGGAGAACATCATACTGACTGGCGTATCTAAGGAGTCATCAGCCAAGTGCAGGCCGAAGTAGTCTCTCTCAGTCAGCTCCAGGTGCTTAAAGACGGCGTCCAGCAACACCTGCCCATGATCCGACTTCTGCAGAGAGGACCAGAAAAAAAAAAAAATCAAGTTAGAATTTGTTACTCAATTTCAACTGCAACAAAGACGGAAGGACAAGTGGGACGCGCTGCCTTGCACAAAGATCTTTGAATCACATCTTTGCTGCTGTTGTACTCCTTGTGTCAAAGGTCACGAGGAGGAACAGTAAGAGGTTATGAATAAGAGAGCAAATTATACCCGATGTCATACTGTAGAGAAGACTGAAGCACAAAGAAAGCCCTTTTTTTCCCCTCCGTTAAATAATTTATACGCTTACATTTCACCAGGTTAAAAGGCATCTGATTCATTCATGTTGAGGTTTCTCTGATAGCTTTCTAACCACACGGGGAAGAACATGTATAAGGAATTAAGTTGCGTGTCTGTGGGCTAACTGTCGTACGTTGATCTGTTTCACTACTTGCTTTGTCCAGTGACCGTGTAACATCACCTGACATCTTTCTAGCAATGGAGCAAAGTTAAACACCCCTAATAAAGACATTAAATGCATTTACACGTGTGGATTATCGCTGCTTTTTTCTCATTTTATAAAGGACGAGGTTCAATCATTCTTTCTGCAATGACGTTACTACAAAGAATTGACTTTTGGATTTCCTCAAGATGAGAGAAGCAGGAAACACAAAGAGGTGCACAGAGCCAAAGGTAAATAAATCCATTCCCATATTCACCAGCTGTCTTAAAGAAAACAGTAACATTTGATGACTTGGCTTGTTGGCTCAGCGTCTGATCACATCGTTGATCATATCACATTCATATCAATCAATAAATAAATGATGGGTCCATTATTTTCTGAGTTTATTTCGAGATTTTTACATAATTCTGTAGCTTCCAAATCATATTTTGGTCAAAATACATGGTCAAAATGCTATTTTCCCAAACCCTTGAAAATGCTTTGCCACATAACCTGACGTAGGTTTCTGCATGATGACACTGCTACATATAAATCCCCAAGGTTGAGGGTTTTGCAAATGGCAAATGGTTGTTTCTATTTGAAAAACCCAGGAAACAACACAGATAGAGTTGCCCCTTAAACTATATAAAGATGTCATTCACATAAGTGAAGATTCATTGTTAAAGTTTTCACACAATATTCTTCTCTTTACTCCCTGTAACAAACTGGACGCTGATGAGTGAAAACAGATGTGATGTGTTGGCAATCGCTTGATGAAAACTGCCATGAGATTAGAAAGAAGCAGAGACAGAAAAGTCAAACTACTGAGGAACACTTGGCACTGAAAAAAAGCACGGTGGTTAGAAAGAACTGACAAAGTTCAACACAGAAACCACCGTCTGTCTGTGGTGAAGCTTGCACAAGGGACAGAGGTGGAAAGAGGAACAACTAAAGACAGAAGTTGAGATTCCAGGGAAATAATTGAATGTGCTTCAACATAATTAAGTAACTTCATATCAGTTCCTTCTGCTTTCAGAGGGTTTTAGACATCCAGTCAGAAGGAAAATAGCGATGCATCATTCCCACAAATTCTGTATCATATCACAACTGTAATATCTCTCAAAATAGACACAAGATGATTGTTTTTACCCTTTGCTGTCATCTGGAATGTCTACATGCTTTATAGGAAAAATAACTGCCTCTTTTATGTTACTTGTTAGTAACTTGATCATTTTGCCCGTAATCCCTGTCAATTAAAATAGTTTAGACATGACAAGCAAAAGCGTGGACCTCACAGCACGTGCAATCAGTGAACAAGTCCGATTTAATCCAGTTATTAGGACTAGGGATGCATGCATTAGTCGACTACACGATTAAAACTAGTTAGCACCAGAAATACGAGTCATTTAAACTATTTATCAATATTTTATTAATGTACAACATGAGATAACCGTTGCCAGCTGCCTGCCACTAACTAAGGCTGCAGCACAGGCAGACGACACACAGGAAATGGCTGGATGGCCCAGATGTTGTTGACACCTCGTAAAAGAACCTGCATTATTTTTGTCTAGAAAATGAAATAATGTTGCATGTAGCCTGCGTCAGAATGAACGTTAAAAGATCCTGCTCGTGAATTTTACATGTTTTTCTGTCAAGTGTGAATGAAGTGTATTTTACGAGGAGTTAATGAGCTAATCAAGCTCAATTAAGTGCGGTAAAAGAGAGAAACTTAAATCTAGAAGGTGTGCATTGAATTTCTGTTTAAAATGGATAATAGGTATGAGAATATTTAATTTCTTGACACTTAGTGAGTTTATTTTGTTTACTGGGCGTATTGAATGCACACAGTGTAAGTAACAGAACTCCCAGCTGACACTCGAGAGGACGGGACAAAGTGTGGAAGGAGATGAAGATATCACCATTTGTCCATGGATGATTGTCAGCTGGAAACTTCGGTGGTTGGCTGGAAAGTTTTAACATATTGCTAAAGCACAACACCACACCTTTCAGTGGCATTTAAAATACAATTTGGCTACTGAAGAATGTGATTCATGATTTCTAATGGATCTTAATACATGCAATTTTTTTATTAATTAATACACTGTGCTTAATTTTAACTGTTTTCTGTGTATTTCTTACTTATGGACTAGTCTGCTTCTGTAAATTAAAATTTCCATTCAATCAACAGTGAAATTAGTCACCAGGAGCCACTTTTCTAAAATATGAACTGAAGATTACGCAAAATTAAACCTCTAGATACCACAGCGAGGCAGTCAGGCAGTCTAACACCATAATGAATAATGTTTATGTACATTTTGGGTGTCATACCCTTTATTTTCACTTTCATAATAGATGGACCTTGTCATAATGTCATAATAATGGTAGGCACAGTGACTGAACAAAAATGAAAAGGTTGCAAAAAAAGGAATCACCTTTTCACACAGACAGGAAAGGGCGAAAGGGATGAAAGGTTTAAAAAAAGGGGGGAAAAGGGTGAAGAATAATTTATTAAAGGGATCATTAATATCACATCGTTGCATGAGAGTGGGAAGGGTGAGAGGATAAACTGTGGGACCACAAGTGGAGCAGAAATTCACACCTGATCCTGCTGCGACATTGAGAGAAGAGAGTACAACTCCATCAGAGCTCCCATGGGAGAACACACACACACACACACACACACACACACACACACACACGCACACACACACTCGTCCACCTCTCCCCTTTACCCCGGTGACACACTTTTACAGCCCAGCATGTGTGTATGTGTGTGTGTGTGTGTGTGTGTGTGTGTGTTGGGGGGGGGGGGGTGGAATGATAGTTGACAGTTGACATGTTGACATGGCAGCCCTCTAGGATCACCGGCAGTCTTTTAGTGCTCTCTGTGTGTGTGTGTGTGTGTGTGTGTGTGTGTGTGTGTGTGTGTGTGTGTGTGTGTGTGTGTGTGTGTGTGTGTGTGTGTGTGTGTTTGCAATCTACTGCTGTCAAAGCCTTGTTAAGTGTGAGTCAACTCTCATGTTTCTTCTTGCCTCCTTGCTCACTTCCCCGCAGCTTCGCTATCATGTTTTGATGACAAAGAAGGAAGAAAACTGTTAAAAACATGAACATCTCTCTGAAAGAAATCTCATACTGCAGTATGTTGGAAGTGTAGGTGAAGGGATTTTACTATATCTGATGAAATGGACAAACAGACTTTCTTGTGGCTGAATCTGACAATGTTTTAAGCTTTAAAAGAAAAAGCTCTCTAAACTGGCTAAAAAGAAAAACAGAACTTCTCAGAAAAGCCCTCCTTTTGATCATCATGAGATCCCTACCATCTGATTGTCAGATGATCTATTTTTTTCACATCTGAACTTGGTGTACTCGCTTTAAAAATGGGGTAAAACCAACCAACCAAGCTTTTCAGGGGAGATCAGCTGTTCAAGGAGCAGTCTACAGACACTGTGACTGACAGGCTGATTGGATGATACATGATATACAAAGATCACACAAACTGACTCAGAGACAAACTGGCTACGTCATTAACTTGCTGCTGGATTAACATAGTGACAGGGAAGTCTGAGGCCCAGATCAGACTAAAGATTCATGACAAGACAAAACCATTTTAGAACGTCAGCTGATGGCATCTCCTCACCTGTGACTGGGTTCGTCAAATTTCTAGGAACTGGTTTTAGAATATCGCTATTTCCAGAGCTAATCAGCTCATATCAAAGTAAGTAAACTGTCAGTAATCTGAGAGTTTTGAACAGAGGAAAGAGAGGATCACCTCATCAGTTTGTCTGAGGAACAGCCGAGTCCGAGTGACACAAGACTTCAGGCCACATTCAGACAGATTCAAACGAAAGTTGAAAGTTGTAATGATGAAGATATCATTTAGTCTCGTTGTAAATTTGCAGGTTTTCTGAACAATGCAGAATGGTGCATTTCAAGTAGTTCCAAGTTTGAAATAGTCTCGTCACAAATCTTTGGTCTGAACTGGGCCTAAAGACTGGGGTCAAACAGACAACATGAAAAAACAAAGGAAAAAAAATGCAAGCCTTTAATATGATGTTTCCTCAAATAAGGCTATTCATAGACACGTCTGAGAGGCTGTGTGTGTGTGTGTGTGTGTGTGTGTGTGTGTGTGTGTGTGTGTGTGTGTCCACTGCTTCCCCTTTGTATGAAGCAGCTTTTCAAACTGGATGTGGGAGCCCTCTGTGCACTACTGTGCTCCCAGGAAACCCTTTGCCACTGTGCGTGTGTGTGTGTGTGTGTGCGCGCGCGCGCGCACGCGTTAGCCTCTTCTGGTATTCTAAAAGCATGCAAGCTAAATGTACGATCACCGCCACTGCAGAAGCAAACAGCCATACATTGTTAGAACTGAGTCAGGAACACCGGCAAGCATGTCCACACACACACACACACACACACACACACACACACACATACACACACACACACACACACACACACACACACACACACACACACACACACACACACACACACACACACACACACAGTTTCACACATTCTTTCATGATAGAAAGATGGAAAGAGCAACACCACACATACTAAAGGAGAGACCAACACAGACACAAAAAAAGAAAGAGATGGAGAAAACAACAGACGACTGAGAGACAGTAAGAGGAAGACAGAGACTCATAGAGACACAGAGAAAGAGAGAAAAAGAGGGAGCGAGCAGGGAGAAAGAGAAAAAGAGTGATTGACGATGCGGCTGTGTGAGACAAACGCTCTTTGTGTTCATCTTCATCAGTCCAGCAGCACCACTGACTGAAATAGTGTCTGTGTGCGTGAGAGCGAGGAGAGAGGAGAAGAGGGAGACATGGTGATAGAGCGCAATCAGAGCACAAGAGACTGACTCCGAGAGAGACGGAGGGGGAGAGAGTGATGCTCTGATAAGTTTTTCACCCTGAGGGTTTATTTTAAGTGTTTAAGGGGAAAAGGCCCACAAAACATCAAACGTAGTGGAGGAACCGTGGAAAATCCCACTGTTTTTTATGGCAAGTTAACAAAAAACAAAATGTGACACACATATTTCCCTCTTTGTTTCTTTCCCCTCCACAGGAAACAGCTGAATGTGCTGCATGTAGGCTACGTGTTTGTGTTGAAGAATGATGGAAATTCAGGAATGTGTGAGGCAGCTTGTCCGGACAGGAAGGCAACTACATAAAGGAGGAGTCCTCTACCTGTTTCTCTCCCTCTGCATTCAAAACACATCCATAAAATTCTGCAGAAAACTTCTCCAAGCGAGGGAAGCAACTTGAACAAAGGAATATCTGGTGCCACAGGCCACCATGTCCCAAAATTGGCTAAGTCAATTTTTTGTGGCAAAAATAAACTTCTGTAACTGTGACCTATGGCACTTGTGTTGTTCACTTTTCCCAAGAAATGTGATGTAGAGTTTCCTGACACATGATTTCTAATGAAAAACAAGCTCGACTTCTCCGGTAGTTGAAGGAACTGTTGACACACACCGCAGTACAATACCTCATTAGATGCGTCATATTCAAGCCACTTTAATTCCTCCTCAACTTCCATTCACTCCTAAATTTGTGTTGCTGTTTTGTCTTTTCATATTCTGCCTTTTGTACTTCTGTACTTTTGGACTTCAGTAGAGTCACCGTATACCGGCGCAAAGGAATCTGGATGTTTGTGGACCTGTAGCAGTTGTTGATGACTTGATGGCCTGTTCAAAGGAGTGATGAGTTAGCATGCACATGAGATTCACAGGTCAGTCTCTAAACACTTCACTCAACAGGAAAATCTCCCAGCTTTTGTCAAAACTAAGGGGAAACAATTAGACAGTTTAAAAAAAACTTCCACGGCCAAACCAATCCAAAGTTTTTAGGGTAGCACTTCACATAGAGACGAGAGATCATGTGCTTAACACTGAGCAGAATGGGGGCATCATTTCTAGTAAGGTGTGTCCTCGACAGTAATGTAAGGGGCATAAGTTTATTAGCCGCCGCTCACACTGCTGTTCAAGCAACTACATTGCATTTAAAAATCCCCCAAACAATTGGTAGGTGGCGAGATCTCTGACTGTCTGGTCACAATCTCCTCCAGGATAATGACTGATGAATTGTAGTGATCTATGATTCAATAATAATAATAATAATAATAATAATAATGATAATAAAGAATAGAAGAAGTGAGCAAACACGATGTACTGATGAATATCAAATGATATGACTGAAAGACCCCTGAACAGCCACTAAACAGACCCTGTGGTCAGATTGTTTTATCAAATCCTCTTTTTAGACTTGGTCTACAACATTATCGTAATACATATATAAATATATATATATGGCTACAGACAAAAAAAAAGAGGATTTAACTTAAGAAGCACACATACAGCATATTCCACCCGCACATACCTCCCCGTTTCTGGATAGAGAAGGAGCTAAGCAAGCAAAATGCTCCCACAGCCACACCCATCCCACAACACAAACACAAATATGCTGAGCCATACTCCACAGTTTTCACACAAATGTCCAGCTCTAACATGTAATTAAAATGAAATAATCTTTTACAAAAACAGAGCAGCTGTACTCAATATTTTTGGCTCACCCAGTCACAGAGATGGCACACTAAACTGCTGGAGCATTTGTTATCAAGTCTGTACTTAAAAGAGTAAGTTTCAAACAATATTCCACCAAGGTCTTTACAGTGCTTAGAACAGGGGTTCTCAAATGGTGTGCAGAGGCTCACTAGTATGCCTTATCATTGCAACTAAACAAAAAGTTCTGAATGATTTTTAATTTACTCTATCAGAACTTGTTTCCCAATACACTGACTCATTCTATACCCAAGTATTCACTGTTGTTTAGGTTGGTGACACTCTGAGAACAGAGGTGCCAAACGGGTTCTTCCTGAGGGGCTGAGGTTCTACTACCTCATACCATTTACTTCAGAGGAACTTTTTTTTTTTTAAATAAAGGGTACATGAAGAGGACTAAGGGTTTCATTAAGAACCCTTTTCATCCAAGGAACCCTTTTTAGGAAAAGAGTTCTTCAAGGATTGTTGAAATCCTTGAAAACCATCTTTAGTCAAGCGTTCGTCAAAGGTTTTTTGTACCATGATATTAAAGGTTTCTCTGTACCGTTTGTGGGTTCTACATAAAACTGATGGAATATAAAAAGGTTCACCATTACACAATAGAAGGTAGAACATCTCAAAGGGGGTTCTTGCCAAAACCTTCCACAGATGGGTCTAGGTGTAACCCTTTATGTTTGGCAGAACTCCCTAAAAGGATTCCTAGTGAAACCTGTATAATAGGTTCTAGAAGGAACAAAAAGGGTTCTTCTTTGGGGACAAGCCGAACAACCCTTAATGGTTGTAGTTAGCACCTTTATTTCTAAGAGTGTCCATAGGTTATTTTGGATGGATATGAATACAGGTGTGACTTGGGCGGAGGAACTTTACGAGCTTCTGCCTTAGAAGACTTATTTCTTGTCAGTGAAATATCGTCCCCCGGGGCGCCCCGGTAGCTCACTTGCGGGAGTGAGAGCCCCGTGTACAGAGGCTGCGTCCTCAGCAGCAGCTGTGGGTTCGATTCCAGCCTGTGGCCCTTTACTACGTGTCTTGCGTTCACTCTCCTGTCTATCTAAAACTGTCCTATCTAATAAAGGCTAAAGTGCCCAAAAAGATGAACTCTGAGAAATATATTTGCCACTACAAATACATTCATATACAGCCTGCATCGTCATAAATCTTCATGGAAACATGCTAGCAGAAATGTTTTTTATTTGTTTTTCCTACAATGTCCACTTCTGATTGAGATTTTTATGGTTATGTTAAGGTAAGAGCAGAATCTCTGTTTGAAATCCTGCAATTTTGCACTTGTATTTCGCTCAGAGCTCTCACTCACCTGTAAATTACAGCTGTTTTGCAGGATTATTTATCCTCTGCCTGTCGCTGCTCTTACTTGCTCATTAAGAGCTACTTGATTACCAACAGCTCTTACAGACAGCTGAATGTTTATGTGGCGTTCAGTGGTTGCCATGGTTACCACAGCACGTCACTTTATTCTGAATAAATCCTGCTTCTGACCGTGCCTTTGTACTTGTAAAGAGGTGGGTCACTAGTGGGCTGGGCTTTTTGATTTCTTGACATCTATCAAGCTTTCAAGCTACACCAGATTCTGCTTTATACTAGTAGCATTTTAGCCAAAGACTTGCCATCTATAAGATCATCAATACAGGCCCTCGTCTCCCTCATACCCTCCCCCGCTACCCGCACCACAAGCGCTCCGGTTCCCATGACAATAAGTGACTGCTTCTGGATTTTCACTCCCCGCTAGAATCAAGGCCAGTCGGCCAGAGAGAGGATCAATAGAAGTACTGTTGCTCTGACGCTGGCTTGTCTTTCCAGGAAGTTACTGCTGCTGCAGGGGTCTGATCAATGACACTGACAGAGACCGAGTAATTCATTCAGCAAGAGGCGGGGAGGGGGTGGGGATGCAGGGAGTCTGGAGCAGGAAGCAGGGAGGGTGAGAAATGTGCAGGGAGAAATGTAAAGAAAGAAAGGAAAGGAGAGACTTTATCAAAGAGACACAATTAGGTCTAAAATGATAACCCTGATGATTCTGCTGTTCATTGATGTCAAAATACAAGAATGTTTAATTATTAGTTAAACAAATTAAGTTGTCTTTCATTTAGTCTGGAATTCATGACCATATTTCAGGAGACTCTGTCATACCATGAAATGAACATAATAAACAATGCAAATTTAAGTTCACTGGCCTTTTGGTTGAATCAACAGGATTAAAGTAAAACACTCCTCCACATGTCTATCTCAAGTCCTTTTAGTGGAAATCTCAGAGCCCATCAGCTATCATCTGATGACAGTTTAGCCTCTGGGGGCAACAACCACTGTTTCGGGGCTTCCGGTGTAGCTACCAGATATCCGGATAACAGATATTCAGGGAAAACTTCCTCTTCCATGTGCAGATCACTGTTAACAGTCTGATTAGAAACTTGAGACGTGCAAAGGGAGCTGGCTGAAATCTATAAAGTGATAAGTGCATATGAACGCAGCTACATTTTTAAAGTTAACAGAAAGATAAATGTTTGTCATAAGATGGCCAAGATTGTATTTCATCTTCGTCCTGCCCCTTTCACTCTCTGCAAGCAACAAAAGCCCAGTCAGACCTGATTGATCGATACTACTCAGCAGAGGTGTGGACTTGAGTGACATGACTTGGACTTGTGTCAGACTCAAGTCACAAATTTGATTACTTTACACTTAACTGGAAACTTGAAAGCACTTGATGCCTTCTCCCAGAGATTAAAAAGTATGTTATTCAAAAAGTGTGCCATGAATAAATTCATCTGCCTTTTACTTCCCGAATCAACTAAAATGATCACTACTCACTGAACCAATCAGACAGCATCCAATCAAGTCGCAGGAGAGAAGCATGAAGAACTAACGTTACATTCCTGAGCTCCAGTTGGAAAAAAAAAGATACCAAAGATAATTTCATCCAAAAATGAACTGCAGTCAAAAATTAGATAGAGAAGCAACAACTTCCACATTTGTTCCACATTTAAAGCTGCACAAAGAACAATAAAGCTACAACACTGATGAAACTTAGTTACATCAATTTAATTCTGATACCTCGGAGAACCTCCTTGAAATCAGATGAATGAAATTACGGCATGCGGACAGAAGAGTCTATGTTTACATTTAGCCAGTTAGAAAGAAGCACAAGGTGGTGTTTATTTAGACCATTTTATTTTTGATGTTATATTTTGCAGTTATTGTGGTGGAAACACTACTGATTTTGTCTGACTGACTCAGGACTTCAATATCTTGATTTGGAATTAGTCTTGGCTGAGTGCAATGACTTGACAACAGAAACCAGAACACTTTGAATACTAAGGTCTTGCTTACAGATATCTGCCTTTATATGCACATCTGTTTATAGTGGCTGTTTTTGATGGTACCTGTAGAAAGAGCAGAACAGCAAAGGAAGCGAAAGAAGTGAAAGAATAACCGCAACAAGGTAGCTTGAAAAGAAAAACAAAACAAAACATAAAATCCGACCGTTTCTGTTTCTCTCATCATCTGCTTCTCTTTCACAATAGTTTATTATGTCAGCACTCTCAATGGCCCATTCAAAATGTACACATTTGTGTATTTCTCTCTATATATGTGCATGTACAGACATGTACTCACACTCACATGCATGAGCTCCGCTCAGACACAAGCGCACTTCACCACACCAACAGGATGTGATTTGTCAGAGGGGATGTTATTAGAGGAATTGTATTTTCTGACTCACACAGGGAATTTCCCTATTGACACCGTCATAACTCTGATCAAACACTTAGTGACAGAGAGAGAGACATAAAGAGACACGAAGAGAAAGAAAGAGAAAAGGAAATGTGTTATCGCATGAAGTGACAGATTACTTTAATGTCAGTCACAAGCCATCTTGTAACACACACACAATTTCTCTTTCTCTCCCCTCAAGGTGTGAGACGTAAAGCTTGTACAACAAGATGAAGACCGACTGTGTCTGATCAGCCACTGAAATCAAAGCTCGGGGGGGTGGGGGGGTGGGCAGGAAGAGAGGATATTGAAACTGCTGTGAGAAAAGACATTTTAACCTTTAAATTTAATCAGAATAAAAAAGATGAGAAAATGTCTGCAGACAGATGTTTTTCCCCCACCAACTCTCAAGTTAATCTGAGGTGGGCTTGAGGGGAAATTTACAGTAATGGGAGAAGTTGGGGGGGGGAAGAGGAGGACCAACATTGATTTTTCTGTTGTGGGGTTTTGCATGGGTTAATATATGATTATTTGAAGTCTCCCTCATTTGCACCTCACTTTGTGGCTTAATGAACATTCATATGTTGTTTTGTGTATTTTTTTTTTTTAATTGATGATAATCACATGAATTTTATTAATTTTCATCAACTAGGCTGACATAAACCAATGGGTTTCCTAACTCCCAGAAAGAAGAAAACACTATGACAATAACAATTAAATGACCTGTGTATAGGATTTAGTGGCACCTAGCATAATACTGCTTGCCTCACTCTCCCCTTCCAAGTACATAGGAGAAAATTTGGCAGAAGCAACACTGAGCTACTGTAGAAACATGGCAAGGCAACACAAGGTATCAATTCATTTTCAACACCACATTTAAAACAAAATAATTTCCATCAAATATAGTATCGAAAGTTTGCTGTTGAGAATCATTTTTTAATTCAAGTATCTATCAAAGGTTGAAATTATGGTTTTGTGATAACTTTCATGCAACATGTCAGACTCTGGAAGAGGACAAGTGCCCTCTGTAGAAAAAAACAGCTCATTTTAAGGGAACAAAAACACTACATTTCTTATTTTCAGGTGATTATACACTGATGAATAGCTACTTATGAATATTACAGTCCATCACAGCCATATTCTGCCCATAAATCCCCCTAAATCTTACACACTGGACCTTTAATGGATTAGTCTCAACATTTATTGAGAAGTTAGAAAGTTTTTAACATAGGGTAGCTATTTTTATATGAATGGATCGAAGAGTGTGTCAGAGTTGCAGGAATATAACAACAATATCAATGGGCATTTTGGAACAACAGTTCCCAAAATTTGAGGGCTATGAGGAATGTACAAGAAGTACGTCAGCCACAACTTGAGCTCAATTTTTTTTTCTTCTTCTTCTTTTTTTCTTTACATTTTAGTAAATTTACCCGTTACAGCTTGATTCTACTGGACACCGTCACCGGGTCTGAGCATGACGTTTCCACACAATACTTCTGATTCCACCAGAATCAACAGAAACGGTTCTTCTCTTTGCTCCACTTCAAATGAGCACAGAGTCTATTTTCAATCCGCAGGAAGTCAGACACAGGAACGGCATAACGTCTAGTCTAATCAGTTTTCAAAATAAAATACCATGTCTTGACTAACGATCACAAAAACAGACAAAAACTGCTTAGCCTACCTAACCATGGTAGAAGCACAACTATGACCAACAAAATATCAGTCAAAACTCTGCTGCTGGGGCATGAAGCCGCGTGGAGGACGGATCAAACCTGCGGCCCAGACGTGATACACTCAGTGGAATCAAGGTGTTAGAAGTATGCCAAGTTATCAGTTAGTAGTTCCTGTTTGTAATGTGCCCATGGATGTACAGACAACTATCACTGGATTACTTTCATACTGACAACTCTCAAGTAAGTTTTGAAGCTATAAGGAGCATCCTATTCTAAGGTGTATTTGTGATGTACGTCGGGGATATCGATACTCTCGGGAACCGTACAGTAAGTCACGCTGAATCTGAAAATAAGCGCATCATGTCTGTGTGTTCAGATTTGACTGAGTTCTAACTCCTCCTCTGGACCCCCACTGCCCCCTCTGGGGAGGCCCGTCACGCAGTTTGAAAACCTCTGTTGTTTTGCATGAGAAATATTCTAATGTGTAATCTCATGACTACAGAACACAAAGACTACACACAAGATGGTACAACGAGAAAATCACAGGCATCAAAACCAGCCCAATATTTATCAATGAAGGGTTTCTTCCATTTGTCTTTGTCTTTTCCAATTCAGCTAATTGAAATTCATAGTGAGACACTGTACTTATAGAGCAGAAAGGAGGAGTACTTACGCTGACTTTGAACGCCTGGACAGTGTTGTCCAGTAGCAGTACGTTGCACACAACCTGTGTGTGCTGCCTGTCTCGCTCCAGCTCCGTCGCCCGGACATTGTAGGATCTGCCAGCAGGCAAGCGGAAGCGCGCGCTCATCACGCTCCTACCAGGGTCTGCAACAAGCACACACACAGCAGAGAGGAGAAAATGATGAGTGAGAGAAACAGAACAAGAGATGATGCATCATTATATCAATGTTTGTAACGTACACATACTACATGACTATCCAGGTGTGTTAAGGTGAGAAAACTCCCCTTGAAAAAGGCTCAGTCCCTCCACAAAGAAAACAATGTACAGTGCGACATGATGAACATAGTGAAGGCATCTACACAGCAAGGCAAGCCCATACAGGCAGGGTGAAGCAGCAAATACTGACTGCTTCATGAGAAAAGAATGTCTATGAGAAGGCAAGCGGCATGTTCCCTACCAGGGGATGTGGAAACTATACAGCAGACCAGCACTAAAAAACTCACAAGATACTATAAAATGAAAAAAAAAAAAAAAGGAGAAAACATAATTTGGCAAAAGAGCTTAAAATATGTCTAACCTTCCATGTTTCATTATTTCAAAATGTGATTTTAGAAGGATATCTGACCTTTTCAGCTGAAACATTTATTAAATAATCTTCACTGAATTCTAAAAACAGCTTCACTCATGTGGCCTTAATCTATTCAGAACTGATTGATCAATATTTTGAATTTAATCATTTCATCATCAGCATGCCTAAGCTTGTGTAGTGCTGCCGTCATTTACCAACCAAACAGTGGCTGAGGGAGCGCTGTCTGCTCATCAGTGAGGAAAAAATAACAAGTCCTCTTTGTCCCACTTTCCACCTTATTGGTTTATATCCAGGCAGCAACAGTCACCTGCTGGGGCTGCAGCCCAGGCTAGTAATGGGGAAGTGTGTACCATTTAACCACCACTGCACGTTAATAAAATATCAATATTAGTTTAACTGACTTGTATTTCTGGTGTCGACTAGGAAGGGTAGCAGTGTGTAATCAAGTAGTCAACTAATCACACATATCCCTAGTATCAACATTCAATAAAGTGGTTTTTTTCTACGTTACTTATTTACATTTATTTTTACATCATTCCAGTTTGTTAAATGTATGTTGTGTGTATATATTTCATTGATTCCTTAAAGGAATAGTTTTCAGTGTAGTAGTAGTTCATTTCAGTCCTAGTTAACACTTTCACAGAAAGATAAATAAGGAACAATAGTTAACAAAAGTAAAAAAAAGTGACGAAAAAGGTGCAGGTTGAAGCTTGAGCTCATTATCCTTACCCTCTTTGCATAACGTGTTCTGTCAAGCAACACTTTCACTCCTGGGTTTAAGCAACAAAAACAAAAGAAATAAAACAGAAAACAAAAACAGAACTTCTTAAGAAACAAAACAGAGACTGAAACAAGGTTCTTTTTTTTTCTTCCAAATTTACAAAAATGAACTACATGTTCTTAATTCCTCATCATTGCTGTAGTTGCTGCCTGGCAGCCTCAGTGATTCAGAGGGACAGGAAATTACTGCGCCTAGCCAAGATACAGTCCAACACATAAACCACTGCAACGCTGTATTGTCTTGTTTTTTCATGTTTTTTGTACAAGTTAAACAAATAAGATCTAATAGATGATGACTTTAAATGTTTTGTTTTGTCCACAACCTGTGGATATTCAGTTTACTGTCACAGAGGTCTAAACAAACCAGAAAATATTCATATTTGAGAGGCTGAAGTTATAAGTATCTAGCTAAAATGTTCATTCTATTTGATCATGTGACAATTAATGTTGGTAAAAATATGTCATCATCACTGCAGCTGACTGTCAATAATAAATCTCTAAATAATATATACTGTCCACTTGTTCTAAATTAAAGAAGCTGACAGGAAAGCTCAATCTGTATGTACAGTAAATCCACTCAGTTCCTCATGTCAGCTCTTTCCGTTTTGCAGAAGTGTTTTGAAGTTTTTATATTTTGTTGGGGAACATATGCCATTGCAGTGGGATCCGTGCCCGTCCTATCTGCCTCCTGCTTTCTTTTTTTATTGTTTGGTGATCTATCTTGACAGGAGACATAATAACCCCATGAGGGTCATGACCCCGTCACCAGGAGCAGCTGTATTTGTAACGATGGCTCTGTGTGAGTGTATTTGTGTGTTATACAGTATATATGGAGGGCCTTCTGCGTGTCTGAGCCGCTTGTCACTACACATCAGCACAAACTCCCCCATGACCACTGGCAGATGGTGTGCACGCTGTGTACGTACACACATTTATACTTGAGGACACAACAAACAGCAGCAACAGCCCGTCTTCTCACCTCCAGACATTTAAGCTACATAAAAACACAGGCGGTCTTAATATGCATAGTGTATTCATTCTTGGTATTTGGATTAAAGTTAAACTCTGATAATTATGTGAATGTTTACCATTTCAGTCCCCTCATGCTATTTTGGACGGTAAAGTTTATTGTTTAATTGTTAAAATACTCTTACATATCTTTGTCGCAAATATTGCCTCTTTTGTGGGATCATTCATAGCAAAGACTGAGTGTTTATGTATGTATTCTATATTCTGCATTTTATATTCTGCATAAAGAATACCAGCTCATATTGTTTTTGATCCAGCCCCCCCCCCAAAAAAACAGTATCCGTCAAGCACTACTGATAACTTATCATTTCTAATAATTTCTAGTCATTTCTCAACATTTTGATTGTTTCACTGCTGTGAATACAATACCACCATGTGTCTAAACTTCACATTACTGCATCAAAAAGGAAATAAAATATTTTATTATATTCAAATGCACCTCTGCTAACAAAACAGCCCAGAAGTCAGTGGGCACACTTTGACACTGTGTGCTTAAAGGTCTGACTCATTTCCTGCTGACTTCAGGAGCACTGAAGAAGTCCATGAAAATAATTTTAAAGAGAAATATTCCAGAAATATTCAAACAATACCAACAATAACCCATGTCTCTGCCAGCAGATAATTCACGTGGCATCATATCGGTGCAAACAATCAGCCCAAATATCAAGAAGATATTTTTTAAAGGAGCACTTAACCAGTTATATACATCAAGACAAGTTTTGTAAGAAATAAAAAGATCTCTTGGCATGAAAGAACAGTTTTACATGTTGCATAACCCCTTATGATGTCACCAAGGTTATCTCAGTTTGTTCTTGGAGATTACAATTTTTTACTGGAAAGTCTGTTTCTTGCGGTGTATTACAGCAGTGGTACACGGCTTTGCTTGAAATCAATGACCTAACATCACCATCTGACTCACTGGATGTAAACTGGGGAAAAAAGGCTTACCACTGGCTGTTCCACTGCCAATACCAGAATGAAAAAATGATACATAGAGCTTTTATTATAATAATAATAATGTTTTTTTTCTAACACATTGGTATGGTACTCGGTATTGGTGAAGGGAAAAAGGGTATCGGAACATCTCGATGTAACCAAACTTGGTCTTGGTCTACCGCCAAACCAGGAAATGCATAAAATGGAACAAAACCAGCAGTCACACAACTTAAAAAGGATGTGAGTAAAAAGCAGCAGGGCAACCTTTAGTTCTAACACTTCTTTATTTGACGACATATACAGTCTGTATACTTTCGTTCTCACAGTGGTGTGAGAGAGTTCAGTCTGGCTAAAAACAGTGTTGTTATAATCACTCATTACAAACTTGAAAACATTTGACATTACAGTTACTGCCTAAAACTTGCGTTGTAATCATCCCTTAGAGCTCCTTCTTGGTTCAAGTTTTAATTACTGCACGTGTTTTTTTAAGTGCAGTTCATATTTAAAAAATAGCTAGAGGAAATAAATCGCTTTGACTCATTACGACCTAAGAGCTAAGACCTAAGCTACCAACATGCTGAAAATGTAAAGTTACTCTGACCAGGTTCCTAACAGTACGAGTTCCACCCTGACACTATTTTGCAGAGGACCCCACTGCTGCATCACTGGGCTTTATGACTGTTATAAGAAATACAAACAACCCAGAGCGTTTCTTTCCTCCACAGAAGAATAAGAACGTGTGGAACCACATTTCTCCAGCGCTTACACAGTACTGTGGACGTCCGGCTATGTGAGACTTGCCTACATGGGAAAAGACCAGAGGCATTGTATCACGTAGCACATATAACGAGTGAGGCAACTGCTTATGTCGTCACTTAGTAACGAAACTGATCGTGACATGAGTTGCATCAATATCTGTCTGATTCAGCTCAACAGGTATCAGTGCTTAACACCTACACTAACATTTGATTGCCTGGGGGGAAACCCTGACTTGTGTAACAAGTGTAACTAAGTGGGGGTGTGGAAGGAGGCAGGGAGGGTCTAACAAAGAGATGCTTCTGACAGGGCTGGGCGATATGACTCAAAAATTATATGTGGATAATTTTACACTATTCCACAATACTCAATATATCTCAATAAAAACATTTTCTATAATATAACATACTGGAAATTCTCAGATCGTAAAAACATATGATCATATTATAGAAAATGACAGAGCTCAACAATAAGGATAGCCTGTTTGATCAGGGCAAGTAAAATGCCATGTTGGGCTAGTAAATCTACCACTTCACTTGGCCAGCTGTGCAGTATTATATTATTATCATATTAAACTGAATATCTTTGGGGCTTTTATGGATTTTGAAAACTGAAATGGACAGTTTTCATAATTTTTTTAGATTTTATTGATATTGCAATCCTAGATTAAACATGACAATTAACCATAGTCTTTGTTTTTATTTGATAAACATTAATAAATAAGCCAATTTGTACAAGGGCAAGGAAAAATGACTTTGGACAAGCAGACTTCTGATTCATTTGCTTGCAAGTGAAAAAAAAATATTAACATTGAAGTGACATGACCATCATCAATATTTTTGCCTAAATACCTGAATATTGGTATTGACAAAGGATGCAAATTGCAGGTGCCTTCCTTAATCAATCATTGATAAAATTAACAATCAATTAAACAATTAATCAAACTGACAGACTCTTAAGAATTTTGCATTTAGCAAACAACCCCTCAATCAAAGTTTTATTTCCACTGCAACATGTTCCACGTTCTCTGAAAGTGTTACATGCACCCTTAGAAATAGAGCTGCTAACTAGAACCATGTAGGGTTCTTCAGCATGTCCCCATAGGAGAACCATTTTTGGTTTCTCTGAGAACTTTTTTATGAAAGTTCACTTGAAACCATTTCAAAGAATTCTACCTAGAACCCAACATAAAGGGTTATATCTGTGAAAGGTTTCACCAAGAACTTCCTGTAAGAGAACCCACTGATGGTGCAATGGTTCCACCTTGAAGAACTCTTTCTTCTAAGAAGGTTCTTCAGAAGCAAATTGTTCTGGGTAGAACTGAAGCCCTTCAGGAAGAACCCTTTTGGAACCCTCATTTCTAAGAGCATAGCCAATGAAACATATAAAGAGCTACATGTTTCAGATGTTCATTTGACAGTAGATTGCTTAATTTTTACCTGATTGATCAAATTCTCAACGATCAATTAATTGATCACTGATTAATTGTTATTATCCCCAATACTAACTATTGATTAGTTTATTACTTATCAAAACTTTTGGTGAAAGCACCAATAGTCATCAGTAATTTTAATATAATGAGTAAATGGGCAAAAAGGCAAATAATAGAACATTCTGATAAATTCAGAAAATGACATTCTACGTAATGCAGCCTTTAAAACCAGGAAAAGACAACACTTATACCACATCATTATATAAGAATATCCAAAATCTGAGACAGAATCTATTCTCATATCATAATATTGATATAATATTGGTAAATTGCCCAGCTCTAGCTACTCCGCTTACAGAGAGTGTAGCGAGCAGCCAGCAGGTAATATCCAACCGGGCGTGATGCTGGTCATACTGTAGGTCGACATGGCGAGATCAATATATCCTGACTGCCAACACAACGACCACACATAATGACACAGATATGCATAAGTACAGGCAGACACATGCAGCCAAAAATGCACGCAAGTGTACAGGCAAACGTGCGCACCAACGCGTGCACACTGACGCCAGCCGCGGCACTGTCAGCCTGGGAAACAGAGCGAACAAACCAGCGACATGAGCAGAGAGGAGCGCAGAGATGAAGCCATGCAGAAGGAAGGATGGAAGGAGGGACGCTCTCCTATCACTGGCTCACACTGTGGAAGAGCAACGGGATACACAGATGATGAGGTCTGACACACAGACTCTCTCTGCAGAGGCTGGCTCGTACCTCAACCCCCCCCCCCCCCCCCCCCCTTCCTGTCCTAACATTTGCTGAAGATAATTTAAAGACTACGGACCGCGGGACAAGATCATCTCTGTAGTGTACAGCCTTTTAATCACATTTCTACGCCGCCAAATAACACCTCTGCATGGGACTTTTAATGAACTCAATTTAAAAAACAAAGACTGCAAATAATGATTATTTTAATTAGTGCAGAGATTCTCAAGTTTTTCTCAGCCAAGGACCATTTTCAAGATAGTAAATATAGCAGGGAAGGACCCCTACATGAAGCGCTTTGTCCCCTGGAACAATTTCACATTGTCTATTTTTTTGCATGTCTACGTAGTGATGAGAATAGGCCTAATAACAAACATAAAATAAGAATAATTGGCCTAATGTGGGACTTCAATACAGTCAACAGTTACAGTTTGTTAGATTAGAAAGTAGTCTATGAACTATTTTAGATTTGAAAATTAAAATATTATTAACTAAAGTATGAAGCCATTTTTAAATAAATATATTTTTGTTATATCATAATTCATATCTTTTCACAGAGAGCGCCACAAACCTCTATTTGAGAACCAATGAATTATCAATCAATCTGTCGATCATTTTCTCAAATAATCCATTTATGGTATGTTTTTTTTATAGATGTGTATTTTCATACAGTTTACACTGTGTTTTTGTAAGTGTGTACTTTTTTTATAGAGAGTGTATGTTATCCTTTTCTGTCTATGCACAACCCAAAGACCCAAAGAGTTTACTGTAACAGAGGATTAACGAAACTGCTGAAATCAGATTTTAAAAAATTATTCAAAACAAACAAATTAATCAAATACCAAAAGAGCTGGCAATTAATTTAATAGTTGACAACTAATCAATGAATCAACAAAACTTTGCAGCTCTAGTTATCTGGATTCTTGGTCAAATATATCCTTCTATCCTTCAATCACTTCAATCACTTATTTGAGTACTGTACTTCATTTAATTTTATACACAAACTGTTTTAGCTTTCACTTTGTTTTGTTAGTGCACTCTGGTGTCAGCCTGAAGTCATTTGATTTCTCATTTATACTCAAATTTTATGTTCCATTTTGCTGTATTTCATTTTCAGTTTCATCACGTTTGACTCCTGCTCCACTGTACTGTTCACCGTCCTATTCTATTGGACCATTTTTCTATTCTTTTCTATTCTGTTCTATAATTTTCTGCTCTGTCGTGTTTTCAGTTTTGCTCTGCTGAGCTGGACAGGGCAGCCACACTCCCCTGAGAGAAGCCTCCGGATCTCCGGAAGCATGCTAACATTATTGCTTCCTGCAGTCAGCAGAGCTTACAAACAGGCAGGAGTAAGTGTGTGTGTGTGTGTGTGTGTGTGTGTGTGTGTGTGTGTGTGTGAGTGTGTCTTGACCCTAAAGCTTCCCTCAGTGGTGGGCTCCTCTGGCTCTCTCAGCTTATTGCAAACACAGACGGTCCTGGAGCCTTCCTGTCTGTACACAGGAATACACGCCCTTCATATAAACACATATATGATGACACACCCCCCAACTGCAACACATTAACACACACACACACACACACACACACACACACACACACTATCCAACATCAAAAATCAGGTTGCGTATCGATCAACTGATATTAACACAAACAGAGAAGCGTGACAATAACCATTATCAGTGTTACCTCCTGAACCATGATTCTCCCCAGACTTCATATTCAGATCTAAAGTCTTCAAAAGGAAAAAAGTTACCCAAGATGCAACGTCCTTTCCCAGTTCGAATACGGGCCGACTACTGAACTTCATTTGCCCCACACGTTTCTATTAATACCCCTGATTTCTTCAAGAGAACCAAAAAAAAAAAAAAAAGATGTGCTATGCATGTTTTCTCTGTCCCTTTGTGTTGCTTTGGAACAACTGAAACAAGAGGCTAGCAGTTAGGAATCCCAAAGGAATTGTACATTGCACAGTGTTTCATAATGCGTAAACTAGGCCACAGACAAACAGGTGGTCAATTACAGATGTGTGCCAGTGTGTGTGTGTGTGTGTGTGTGTGTATGTGTGCAGACAGCTTGTGACTGCTGTGAGTTTTCATAATAGATGATAGAAAAGAAACAACTTTAAAGGTCTCATAGATCTCTCTCTCTCTCTCTTTCTGTGTAGCCTGCCACATTGAAAAAATGAAATACAGACACAGATTCAAACCTGACCTGATCCATTGCTATATTTTAGTTAGAGCTGCAACAATTAAGTGTTTTTTTTGTTTGTTTTTTACCATGTGGAAGCAACATATTCCTGTCAGATGGCAGTTTACTGCGACTGTATTAATAAGTATAATAATAATAGTTTTATTGGACTTTACTGAAGCATACTGTCAGAAGCATAGCTCCTTTGAGGAATAGGGCAGTGAGTAGGAGTGCAAGTAAGGGAGAGAGCTGCACACTGCCGCTCATGACAAAGTAGTCAGTCTAGCAGTAAATGTACAGTTCAGTTCCCTTTGTGTCAGTTAATAAATGCTGCTAACGCTAGCATTTCCTTTTTTATAATCCAGGTTTTAACTGCAGCGTCTTCTTGTAGATTTGGTAAAATAAATCCATAATAATATATCAAACACTTAATGTCTTCAGTGGTCATTTATCCACTTTCCCATCTTGAAAACAGTTGTTGATGTTAGAATGTTAACTGTCCACGAGCTATCCTTAGATGCCAATATTCAGGTTGAGTCTGTCAGCCAATCAGAGGCTGTCTTCCTGACTTGTAAGTGACAGTGCTAATCCTTAGGTGTATTAACAGATCCATAAAATTTGTGGCGATCACGTTAATGAGTTCAACCCTGCGGTAGGAATAATAACATTATCGTATTGTGGTAATGTGGTTATTGTCTCATGAATGAATCCCCAGCTATTATGTTAACTGATTAATTTGTTTAGAGTATTTTTTAAGAAAAAGAGGAAAAAAATGTCTCGTTTCAGCTTCTTAAATGTGAATCTTTTCTGGTTTCTTTAGTCCTCTGTGACAGTAAACTGAAAGTCTTTGGGTTGATGGCAAAACAAGACACTTGAGGACATTTTCTAGGGCTTTGGGAAACACTGATAGACCAAACCTCTACTGGATAAAGTTGAGAAAATAATGAACAAATTTATCAACAAGAAAAATATTCATTAGTTGCAGCCCTAATTTTAGTTATTCTGTCTTCAAAAACAAATAGATGTGCTGGTATTAAGTTAGCAAGGCCGTGACCTGCTCCTAATAAAAAAATGACTTTCTTTCCTTTGTACCCCGACAGCACAGCCACCCATCCTCTTTCTACCTGTCCCTCTTTAGACCTCAACATTTGCCCTCATTGACCTTCGCCTAGTTTTTGCCACCATCTCCCGTTTTCCCTCCAACTACCATCCTCCTCCCCCTCCCACATCCGACCACCCCATGATCCCTTTAATTCCACTTATTTTATGTAGGGCAACGACAGCAGCAGAAAGAGTGCTGTTTCGTGTGTGTGTGTGTGTGTGTGTGTGTGTGTGTGTGTGTGTGTAATTGACAGGCTCAAACAAAGCATTTAAAATGTGTCTGTGTGGGGGGAGGCGGGGGGTCCGGGGAAGTTGCAGCTTAAGGAATGTGGGCAGTGAATGACCTCTGACCTCCTTTTGGGTTAGCCATATGTGGCCCTGTCTGATGGTAAAGCCATACAGTGCAGCTTGTAATCTGATTGCTAAAGTCTCTTTGAAGAGAAGAGAAGAGAAGAGAAGAGAAGAGAAGAGAAGAGAAGAGAAGAGAAGAGAAGAGAAGAGAAGAGAAGAGAAGAGACCCAAACAGCAAAATAAAGTTGATTTCTCTATGAATTAAGACGGTTTGTTCTGTTACTGGGCCAACCTACCCAGCTACATCCCAAAACATGCTATTGTTCCCCCTGGGATGGACAAGTCATGTTCTATGTATGTATCTAAGTAAAAACTGAGCTGCTGGTGATAGAAGTTTTTGTAGCATGTATGACATTTTCTAGCTTATAATTCTGTGTGTCTTAATATAAATTTAGCCTAATTAGAAAAGTCTTACAGGGTTTAAATACTACTACTACTGGACCATAGAATAATGAATAAATAGGAAATAATGACACTTTGCCATGATGAGTAGAGACAAATTAGTGGGCTAAAGGGCGATTATGTACAGCTGGTGGTAGCCAACTGGCAATTGAATAAAATCATATGGCTTATAAACTGCCTTTGTAGTTGGAAGAAGTCATCACAAGATAAAATTATAGATGCTAATATTTTCTGGATTCCACAATTCATCATAATTAATTAGCGAGGAGACCTATAGAGCAAAGAGGAACAACCAGTTATATCTTTTCTACCTCCAAATAATTATTTTGTTGGCTAAATTCCCTGTTTTAATAAATTCATTTCATTTTATATTTCAGATTTCTATCAATAAAAAACAGATGCAACTTCTGCAGTATGTTTTAGATAACTTTACTCACAATGACGGCATTGAAAATCATACCTTTGGAATTGCTAAATACCCTGGTATATCGTAATACCTTGATACCACCCAAGCCTAACTGGGTTCAACAATAAGGATTTCCCATTTGCCCAGGACAAGTTGCCATTTCAGGCTGTTACGTTCAGTTACTAACTTGCCCACCCAGGCAAGTAGTAAAAAAAAATAACTACTGTGATGATTAATTGGCAAAAAATGTTGTTTTCAGCCTCTCAAATATGGAGATTTACAACTTTTCTCAGTTTCTTATCATATTTAAGTGAATATGTTTGGTTATGGACTGACAGAAGAACACATTTGAGGACATCACCTTATCCTTAAAGAGACTGGATGGACATTTATTTGATATCTGCTAATAAATAAGCCAAATTCATACAGGGGCAAGTAAAAATTTCTGACCCACTTCCTCGATTGGTCAAAAATGCTGTTGGAACATCTCTAATTTTATGTTGGTGAAGCCACAGTTGGTTTTGGTCTGCTGTTGAACCAACACGCGTAAAATAGGACAACAGCAGCAGTGACACAGAGTTAAAAAAAAAAAAAAGTTGTGGGTAAGAAGCAGCAGGGCAACCTTCGGTTCTCACACTTCTACCACTGTGAGAACAAAAGCGTACAGAACGTGCATGCCAACAAATGAAGGGCAAGTGTCAGCCAACCTGACAGGATGTGTGAGGGTTCAGGTTGTCTAGCGTGCAAAACCATCACTTTGAAAAAAAAAAAAAATCTTTAAGCTATTTCTTGATTCAAGTTTGAATTACAGCACATGGGTCCAATTACATTTTAGTGTTTTAAAATTATGGTTTAATATATATATTAAAAAAAGTTGACGTATATAAGTCACTTGAACTGATTATTATGAGACGTCTAGTCAGGTTGGTCAGTTCAGTGATGGTTTCAAATTCATCACAATTCAGTTAAACAACAAAGAGCTGCAAATGTCTGCAAACCTCTGCTTGAACTCCACTGAGCCCTTATGGAATAAGCCTCTTCAAGTGCTTGAATGAAAAGCCTGAGTCAGCCTGCCTGACTTCATTGATTAGAGAAATTAAACAGTCCAATCCAGTTCTCAGCTGCTTACAGCCCTTTTATTTTTTATTTCAACCTAATAAAGACGTGCCACAACAGTGAATAGGAATACTGGGCCCATTTTTATTGTATTCTACTGAGAGTTGTGAAGGAGGACAAGAGTTTGGCGGTCTTGCTGCAAGCAAAAACTGTTGATAGATGTTACTAATGAGCCGTGTTTTACTCACAGCAGCCTCAGAGTCCAACTTAAATTAAATTTCATGTTTGTCTTATGTTACATCGTTCAGATCTGCTTTGTAAATGGCAAGTCATGTCTTAATGAGGAAAGAAAATCAGGACAAAAGTTGTATTTTATGTGTTACAGTTTCATGATTGTGTCTCCTGGCTGTTTATGTTTCCATAAAAAAATTCCACATGTGCATATTAACATTTTCAATAAAGCAGTAACATCCACCGTTCTATCATTAGATGACACTGAACAACAGCCTAAATTACACAGAGAGCCACAGATTTTAAACAACAAAAACCTGCATCAACTCTTCAGATATTTTCTCCAAATCGAACAGTAAGGACATGTCTTATGTCTCACCAAATCTGACAGACACTTTGACAGATTTTTGACTGCACAAAGGAGTGACCTCTGATTTAAGTTGGACTTACAGAGAATCTACATTGGGGATAAAAATGACAACAAAACCATGTATGTTTGCAATTAAAACTCCACAAGGTACATTTCAGATAGTATGCTTCATTTTGTACATTTGTTATGTTTTACAACAAAATACAAAAACACTTGTTGTCAGAATATATATCTTGCAAAAGTCTGAACTTGGTTATTTGCAGTTTTCTGGACAGTGAACAGTTTATATACAAGATGTTAGTAAAAGATATAGGCTTAAAACTTACAAACTAGATAGTCATTTTGAGGTGCAGTAGAAGAGAGAAAAACTGTTATTTCTGCGACAACAAGGTTGAACCACAAGGCTTTCCTGTGGTTTCAAAAAAGGCCGAACACCACTGCAAGTAAAATATACCTGCAGTAAACATAATCCAACAAAACGCCACACGGTTCAAACTAAGTGAGTCAACCATAAGCTATAAAGTTTAGGATTTAGAGGCAGGTAATATGGATGAAGGGATGTTAAAGTGTGTGTTATTTAATGGCTCTCAAAAGGTTCCTACCATGCTGAGAAAATGCTCTTTATTCCACACATGAAAACATGAAGTTCACAGTTTCCACACTAATATGTTAGGAAAAATACAGTGGTGACAAAAGGAGAATTTTATTAATGTGAAATGAAGGGCATGTTTCTTTTCAGAGTAATAGAGAATCAAGAGAATGAGGGAGTGATGTCAGAGTGGGCAGCTTCAGCTCACAGAGTGAAGTCAGAGAGTGAGGCCAATAGCGAGCCCAAGGCGGTCGCAAGTGTGGTTAAACGTTTCAAAACACACAACACTTGTTGCGGTATATGTGATGTGAAATGCAAAGCTGATGTGGGCAACATGTCTAACCAACAACAAAATACAACATACCTAAAAGCTAAAGAGTGCACCATTATTCCTAGCCTGAAAGCTAACCTCCCCCCACAGCAGCTGCAGCTAACATTAGCACGCCTGCAGCCAGCATCTAAACAGTGTAACCTAACCCTCCATGACCAACAAAACTTTAGATGAGGCATCAACAACTTCATCAGCATCTTCAGGTGATTAATTAGCTCACTGGATGCGTTGTTGTCTCAGTTGGCTTAGCAGTTTTACTACTGTTAGCCACTGGCTGCGTCAGAAACTCCTTACCAATATGATATTTAGTAAGGTACAACAGTGTGGGAGATTTATTAGCATGCCAAAAAACTTAATATGAAACCAAGATTCAAGATTTGCAGACTATCAAGAAGGAAATATTACTGTATGTTAGCACAGAGGTGGTAAAGGCGACAACACCATAACAGGAAGGATATCATGTGTTTCCTCTGTAATAACTGACAGGCTGACCGGCTGCAGGTTGTAGAGACAGATTTGAGAGGGGAAGGGGGGATTTTATTTATTATTTGTAATGTACAAATGGTCTACATAAATTACAAAATATTTGAAATAAATAACAATGTTGAAATTGAAGATTTTTTACAGATTTTTTAATACAGAGAGAGTAAAGTACCGAAAAAAGGTACAGCTGGGTACTGGTTCCGGTACTGGTGCCATATTGTTGATACTGATCATTTTTAGCAGTTTTTAGTTTCAACATTTGAACTTGCCACAGTCAGAGTCCTGGGCGGATCTGCTATTCAATCACCTCAGTATTGGATTCCCAGTTGTCAGACCGGCCTCCATTCATCTCAGAGGCCATTTTTGCACTCTAATAAGACCTAGCTAACTGAGCTAACTGGCTAGTGACAGCTACAGCACAGTTAGCAGCAGTCCTACATTGACTGAAGTGTCACAAGGTCCATGCTGCAACAATCCCCAAAGCCTAACAGCAAAGTGCCGCTCCTAAATGGAGTTTAAGGTTGGTGTTTTTTTTCTGTGACTAACATAACAAATGAAAACGAAGCTGACTAAGATTCTTCTCACCTTCAAACCATTTAGTCAACTATAAAGGGGCAGCTTTAAAAAATCAGCATCATATCTAATTTCAACTGGACCACAACATGAGAGAATCCAACTAGACTTTCCTTGAAACCGTTTTTTCTCCTCCTTTCTTTTTTTTTCTCTCACTGCTCTCCTCCCTGTCTTTAACTGTCAGTATGGCCTGTGAGTCCATTATGCAAATTATAGTAATCAGTGCCAGGGAGCAGCCATTTACTTCCACGCACACACAAACACACACACACACAGAGCCATTCATAAAACCTAACACCTGTCACGGAGATTTCTACTGAATCAAAGATGCAGATAACGAAGACTGACAGGCATTTTCAGGAGCAGCTCTTCTCAGCTCATTCTGGACAAAGTCACCACTGCACTCATCTCCTCTAGATGTGTCTCACATGTCCTCTCACCTGAGCAATGACCATCATAATATCCTTATTATATCATATCACCACCTCTCCATCACTCTCTCCTTGGCCTTATTACCTTCTGTGTTCTTCTACTCTCCACTCCTGCACACTGTACTTCCTCAAATAGTGACGGAGGCTTTTATTTACCTAAACTGCAGGAGGTAGGGCTTTAATTTGAAGAGGGCTTGTTTTAGAGGCAGGCATTTATTTCTAATCCCTCTGTTGGTGTGTAAATTAGGGTTGGGACGATGATCCATCACGATGCCTGACAGTCACTGACCACTGAGCTTTCCAACATGATAACAATGTGATTTAAAAGTGTCTCAGACCTTTCCACTGAAAGCAGCTCTCAGCATCAACTCTTAATGATATTCAACACAGTAAACAAGAAATGTAAGACATGTTAGCAAAATACAGCTGGTGTCAAGAAATGTAAGAGCCATCTCACTAATGGCTGAAACCTTCTTTGATTTTTTTTTATTATTTAATTTTATGCTGACAAGACAGAATTTGCAGGTTTGTTTTGATTTTCAACCTACAAGACAGCAAGACTCAGCGCACACAGGACCTAAATAAGGATGTGGAAGCTAAAGATCTCTTAAAGCTCCAAATAATTCTTTAAAATTGTTGAAAAAAAGAGAAAAAAAACTAACAAATCTGCTGTGTGCACATAAAACGTGATGTTTCTACTAATGCCTCTCATCTCAGTCTCAAAATTCACAATAACCTGACAAAGAAAACAGTCAAACTATGGAAAGTTTCATGCAAACACCTTGGTCTGATTACGTCAAAAGCATTATGATGACGAGTGCTGTAAGGAAACCACAGTTAACACACACCTAAGTTTTTCCTCAGGCCATGTTAACGCATAAGTGCACTTCACTGTTGTTTTGAATGTACATATAGCACAAATGTCACCTTGGTGACCGGCTAGCAGGGGCACAGAAAACCCACATTTTTAGGTTTCCTGCTTTCAGTTAACACTGCAAGTAGCAACTCGCTGATCCACCATGAACTCAGTAATACAAAACATTATAAATACAACAAAATATAAATCTAATTCCATGTTTCTCTGGCACTACAACAAATCTGTTAAAAAAAATAAACTACCAGAATATGTCTGTCTGTTGTCCTGGTGTCCAGCAGCAGCAGGTTCATGTAACATTCAACATGATATTTAAAATCATTTATTCACAGTGTTCAAGTTGTAACATGCAACAACAGTCCAAGGAAAAATTCAAGCAGCAGTCTAACTACTGACACAAACAGCACACAGCTGGTAATTGATTTAATTCACAGCACACAGACTGCTGCTTTTGCATTTCTATCAGTCATCTCACAGAGCTTAATTCCTCCACAACCACCTCCTGCAAAGAGCAGCATGATGTGATCCTTTCTACATGTATTTGCTACAGAGCTTTCATACTTATTTAGGCAAGTTAATTTAAGTTGCAAAGGGGTTCTTCAGCAAGAAAAAGCTGATAAACTAAATGCTGGAGTAGAATAAAACAGACAGTGACTTTTTAAACATACTGTTCAGGCCATTATCTACCTCCACTGCAGTGTAGAGGATAAAAATTAAAGGAATTTCAATGGGAAAAGCTAAACTGAATACATAGATTGGAAACATGAGAGGGGTGGAACAGTGTTGCCTCATTTATATAACAAGAGGCCCTCTTCTCTACAGTAATGTGGATACACACACATATACACACACACACACCAATGCACACCAATGAACACACAGAAAAACAGAACGCAGAGAAACAGAGATGCAGGTTTGATTAAAGCAGCACATTCCCCTGATTTTTCCTTTCCTGCTGACGCTGGCACCTTTAAATGTTACCAGGGGTCGTGTTCTGAGCACGCTGCAAATTTCCACCCGCATCCACCTCAACCCTGCACATTCCTGCCCCACCAGCAGGGAGGCCAGGTGTTCTGCACCAAGCACACACTCTCCCCCCTGCTGCGAGGCAGTTATGCTGCCAGGCTAGGTTAGTGGCATAAAAACTACACGGCTCAGGACTGCAACCACATTTACACCTGACAGAAATAATAATAATGTGCGTACATGCAACTACATATTTAACCTGGGGTCCAGGAGGTTTTTGTCTGAAATATTGTCTCTTTTCATTCAGAACTGAATAGGCAATTTTCTCATTTTTGCCATTATTGCTTTCTTTTAACTTTTGGTGAGAAAATGCTGATATTGTTTGTCAAACCAAGCAACAACCTGAACGGATCAATACATCACAAATTTAACAATGAAAAACTACATTTTATTGGGGTTAAAGGGATGGCTCACCCAAAAATTAAGATTCAGTCATTGTCTATTCAGCCTCACGCCAATTAAGGGTTGGGTTTATTTTGCTAGTCACTGCTGGAGGTTCACAGGAAAACAGCGTTGCAGAATCTCCTAATCAATGGAAGTGATTTGTGACCGATTTTCACACATTAAACAATTGTGACAACAATTGGGGGGGAAAGCACAAAATGCCTCCACACTGCTCGTCTGGTGTAATCCGACATGCTTTTGCACACCGTCACAACACACACACACACACACTCACACACACACACACACACACACACACACACACACACACACACACACACACACACACACACACACAGTTCAGACAGTGTGAATGTGGCTCCAAGTTAAGGATCTACAGTGAAGATTCAGGCTGAAAACATGGTGGAAATAACATTTTTTAGTCAGCTTGGCATGTTGGGGCTTTAGGAGACTTGGATTACACCAGACGAGCAGCATGGAGGCATTTTATGGTTTTATTTGCTTGTTCTTTTACATTTGAAAACTGGTCACCATTCACTTCCATTGTTTGGGAGATTCTGCTGAGTTTTGTGGACTAAAAAACCAAAACCTGACCTTCAATCAGCATGACGGTCAGTAGATAATGACTGAATTTTCATTTCTGGATATACTATGCCTTTAAATAAAATTATAAAATGCAAGCAAAATAGCCTCAAGAAAAACACCAATATTATCAATAATTTTGAGTCATTAAAAAAAAATTGATCAACATTTTATGACCAAACAAATAATCAACAATAATCAATATAAAAATAATAGTTAGTTGCAGCCCTAGATGCCATTAAATCTAGCAACATGTATTACTTTGGACTTTGGACCATTTCTGGGAAAGTAAAGTTGAAAGTTGAACTGACGTGAGGTTAATCAATAAGTATCAAACATTTATAATTATTTACCATCTTTCACCAATTGTGATTTAGTCAGTTCTTCTGTCGGCAGCTCCGTCCGTCTCTTTGCACCTGAAGTACATGTTGTTACTCCAGTTTTGTTAAAAGATCTCCAAGTGTGTGAGTGTGTGTTTAACAGTGTGTGATCAATAAGCTGTAAGTTAATCAGCCTTCCTTCATCAGACTGTGAAAGGTGCCCTGACACCACACGGACTGTTAACAAAAAAACAACACACACCTACGTGTGAGCAAATACACACATATTCATGTGTGTGAGAGCTGATCTTTGTTCTTTTGCATATCAATTGTTTGAGATACAATAACCTATGTGATGCATAGATTCTTACATGCATACCAACACGTTAACCAAACCATATTAAATTTTCTTTTCATATTAAAATAGCTTCTTCTGTCCAACCAACATCCAAAACCCAAAGACTCTTCATTTCCTGTCATAAATGACAAAGAAAAGCACCAAATCTTTACATCTAAGAAATTTGAAACCAGCAAATATTTGATGTTTGCTTGGAAAATGTTAATCAGTTACTAAAACAGTTGGCAAAAGAGCTCCAATTTTGTGCATTTTCCTTAACTGATAGTTGAAAACACTAACAAATCTATTGATCATTGATAATAATTAGGATACCAAACACATGTTCTCATTTTTTTACTCATTTCTTTCTCATTATAAGTTTAAATTCAAGTTTCCTTATTCAACAATGTCTCTGTCAGACAAAACACTGTTACTGCTATTTCTGGACTATCAATCAATTACTGATCAATTCATTTTCATCACTAAAATTCTCAATGGCAATTAATTGCTTAACAACTTCATCAAAAGAATTAAAATCACTAGTTGGCAACTAATTTAAACGATTACTCAGTTAATCATTGAAGCTTTAGCCGAAAGCTCAAAAAAATTGCAATGATATTTGGTTTGAAATGATGACATTTCAATATTTGTAGGATAGAAATTGTGCAACAAAACATGCACACGTGACCAGCTGTGCTGTGTGCTTTAACTTCAGTGATTTTCATGGCTTGCTGCATTCAGATGGATTAAAGTTTTAAGTCTGAGTATCAGCGTGCGGTGATTTTCTTGAGCAGTTGCTGAGTCGGGGCGTCAACACTCCAAACATTAAAAATAAGAATTATGGAATTACACAGCGATAAGCACGTTGATGCGAATCATGTGAAAAAAGCTTGAGCTTTTGCCTGAATGCAAAAAAACAGCTCTCATACAGGTCAATTAGTGTAAGAACCAAACTGCCATGAAGCACAAAACTATTCTGCCTGGTGATTTGGTGGCATGGAGAGACAGGTCATGTTGAATTCCTCTTCTTAGAAGCTACAGCTGTTCAGGCGATTGACGCTCAAACACTAAACCATCAGAAGTCAAATGTGAACCCATCTCATTCATTACCTGCCACCCCCCCCCCACAAGCCTTTGTTCTAAGTAGTCTTGGATCTTCCATTCTTGTTCATTGCTGAGAAACAGAATTAGACTAAGGTTGACATTTAAAGTGAGAGATAAGCCGCGGGTAGTTGAGGAAAGAGTACTAGGAAAAGGCTTTTATCATCGGCCTAATCCTTTAGAGGGAATACAACAGTCATTTTCCTGGAAGCTCTGCACATCCTGCAGCTTGTCGAGGTTTTACTAAAATGTGTCCATATTATCAATGCCGCACCGTCTCTGAAAGGTCACTCACTCAGGCACTGAAAAAGAGATTGCCTGATTTAGTCTTCACGTGCAACAATGAGTCAAGGTCTCTTCAGAAAAATTACAATGCAGCCTCATCTCCGGGCCTCTTTATATTATAGATGTTCAACAAACTTGAAGTGCAGAATAGGCTGAAGACACAAGATGACACACAAAAGAAACTGTAACACACAAACAAGTGGGAAAGGAGAGAGAGAGAGCGCTTTGATTCCCTGCCTGCATGAGTGTTGAAGGTTCCTACCTTGGGCTAGAAATGCACAGTGAATTATGTAAATGCAACGCAGAAGTTCTCGTGGCCGAATCGTATCCTTCACAAAAATGCCAACTGAAAGTCGAGTTTTGCACGATATCAAAGAAGCCTGGGAGAAAAATCGCAGCTACATTATGTACAGGACTGAAAATATTAACTTTCTGTATATGCTGAGCAATAAAACAAAAGCAATCTGTATCGACACATCATCAATAGCAAAAAAGACCATTGTTCAGTAAAACGTTCCCTAGTTCAACTTAAATGTATGAAATGTGATGAAAACACATAACAAGTACGCCCTGGCTCATAAACAGCCTGTCATATCACTTAACAACAGAGTGTGCGATGACTGACGCGCAAACAGCCAATCATTCATCAGGTGTGTTGTTCAGCTGCACCACCAACATGTGAAACGACAACAGGGACGGCGTGGAGTGAGAAAATGAGCATTCATCATAACAAAAAAAGACTGGTCAGCTCGCCAGTGTGGCATTTTTTGTTTGTCTGTTGTTGGTGTTTTTCATTCAGTCAATAAAATGTCAAAAATTTGTGAAAAATGCTCACCACAATTTCCCAGATATCAAAGTGACATCTTCAAATTGCTTCTTTTGTCCAACTAACATGCCAAAGATTCTTTATTTACCATCATAAAACAACAAGAAAGCAACAAATCCTCACATTTTTAAGAGTCTGAAACCAGCAAATGTTTGGCATTTGTTTCAAAAATGACAAGAGACCATGAATTAATCATCGAAATAGTTGACAACCAATTTTCTTCCAATTAGAGAATCAATTAATTAACTACTTGTTGCAACTCTAATAAAGTGGCTAAATTCAAAGGCGATTAAATCCAAAACTAAGTGGTTAATTTGAAACTTTTTTTTCTCCTGGTCTTTAATAAAAATAATTAAAAATGATCAATTATCTATACTGATTGAAATATTTTATGGTGAGAAATTTTTCAGTTATATAGTATATTATTATACAGTTACATCACCCAGCCATATGTACACACATACGCCTTTTCAAAAATTTTCAAGGTGGATTTTCAAGCTTCTCCAGCACATACATGTAAAATCAAAACTCCATCACATTAAATCAGATGTTGGTGTGCTTTAAACAACCAAATGTGACAGCATTTTAGAGAAGGCTGTCAAATAGAAGGAAAATATGACAAAGTTTGATGTTTCACCTGTCTGTGAGTAGACTTGGCATCCTTTATAATGTTGCTGACCAAGTATCTGTCTTGTTTAATTTCTTTATATAAAAAAAGAAAACTATTTAATCAGGCATCAATTTATTATGAAAGAAATGCAATTACAATTTCAAGCAGTTTTAAGCACTTCATCCAAAATCCAAGCACTTTTCACACCTTGAAAACACTACATTAAATTTCAAGTGTTTTCAAGGATTTCCAAGCACCTGTACAACAACTTTGTCTCATTCACACTTACACACACACACACACACGCTCACTTAGCCTCACAAAACTCATGCACAGCATCTGCTGCTTTAATCTGAAAGTTAATTGTATACATGAGCCTTCAGCACAAATGTTCACTTCTGAGAGAAACCGTTTTTGAATTCAGCGTGTTTTTTTTTTTGTTTTTTGTTTTTTAAACAGAGCTGTACCTGGTGTGGCCAGTGTGTGCGTGTGTGTGTGTGTGTGTGTCCATGGATGGCACATACTGTAGGCTTACAGAGTCTGCTCTATTTTGATGATGAAAGGGACTCTGCTTGATGCATGATTTAGGACATTTGTCAACTTGCTCTGCGTAAGTTTTTACACTGTGCCATGCCTGTCTCTTGCCTTACTGTGATTTTGTGATGATCACCACCTTTAAAGTCAAAATGACAAAACATTAATCTCTTAGAAACAAACAATGGTCTGACTTATTTCATGAAATACACAGTTCACTGTACGGCTGCTGCTGCTCTGTCTGTCTGCGCTCTCTGTCTCTTGAACACATAAATTCCACGCGTTTGATCTACATGCTGATTTTTACGCCACACTGACTTGTCAGACAGCAGCATGGCTTTGACCCTTCAGTGTTGTGGTTAGAGATTGAATTTCTGTAGGCGGGGGAAAAACAGGTGTAATTTTGACGACACACAGGGGATGTGGCTGGCAGTATGATGAACGCTCAAGACACAACTACGAAATATCAAAATATAAAACCAATACACTTAAAATCCTTTAGGTGGATTAACTGTAAATGATATACTGTCAAAGCTAAACAGCTGCAAAGCAATCAAAGTTGATGATTAAACAGCTTGTTTCGATCTGTTATACAGCTCATATAACAAGAAGCATGTGAGTGGGAGAGGTGTTAGGGGACGTCTCTGTACCATTGGTTGTATGAAGAGGTGAAGATGAAGAGATGGAGGTGGGTGGAACACATTGTGGTTGGTAAACAGGGCCAAAACAGGAAAGCGTGGGCCCACCTGACAATCACCTCACAGCCTGTACAATGTTTCCACGCTGCACAAAATAAGGTTTGCTGCGGGTGAAAAATACTGAGACAGCAATTAGTCCCTTTTTGTTTTTTCTTTTTGCAGGTCCCGAGGTTAAAGGCAGAAACGTCTGTCTGGATTGATACGTTTCAAGGCCACAGTTTGCTTCAAACACAGTTCATGCTCAGACAACTGATACACATATCCTACCATAATTCTGTTTGCACAGCGCTAATTTAGACAGTAAATATTGTTTTAGTCCTAGTCTTTTGACTAAAATGCCACTTAGTTTTAGTCACATTTTAGTTGTCTGAATTGTTGTTTAGTCTGGTTGCATTTGCCTAAGTATCATACTATTTTGATAATCAAGTAATCAGTCTGAATAATTTTTTAAAGGAAAAAAAAAGTCTGATTCCAGCTTCTCAAATGTATATTTTGTATTCTGGTTTCTTTTCTCCTCTATGACAGTAACCTGAATATCTTTGAGAATTAGACATTTTAGGAAGTCGTCTTTGGCACTGACCAATATTTTTCACCCTTTACTGACATTTTATGGACCAAACAACTAAACAATTCTGCTCTGATCCGATGTACTTTACTTCATGAACGTGCACAGACATACAGAGAGGAGATGGGAAAAAGAAGAGATTGGAGGAAAACAACAAAAAGAACCAGAGATGTAGTACACAGTTCAGAGCCGGCCCTGATTCGCACACTATGTAATTAGTGCAGGGCCCCACAAATTACACCAGGGTGAATTGTGGGAACAACAGTCGGATAAACGTGTGTCTCTCCTCTCTACATTACTGTTGTGATGTTAAGTTGATGTGCATCTCTTGTGTCTGTCTGCTAACCCAGCAGCAGGCAGTGCGCTGCTGTTCTGTGACTTTGTGCCTGACAGAAGTGAGAGTGAAATGAATTATTACTAAACTATTTATCACTTTTGAACAACTGTGTTTATAACCTGCAACTCAGAGAAGATAACCACATTCCACACGGACATCCCTTCATACGCTCATGCATGAAATGAAAGTCACATTTTCCAGAAAAGCAGTACTGATTCAGCGTTGAATGATTCAATATTATCAACGTTAAGTGAAAATCGATCGATCTTTGATTTGAAATTCCCATAGCATGTCTGTGAATGAGAGAGTTCAGTCATAGAACTGTCAAATTATAGTTTAGTTAGCTTTTTGTGAGTTGACATAAATAAACTGAACATGTTAAATTGAATTGATTGATTGAACAGGTCCTACATGAAACTGCTCACGAGAAGGTCTGGATTATCATGATTTCTGGAAAGAGACACTGCTGTTGAACGTAGTTTTTTTTGGCAGCTGGAGCATCACAAGCCAAGTGACATTTAGTTCTGTTATATTTGAGAGAAGGCAGACACCTCTATCACCGATATTTTAAAAAAGCTCCACACCAAAACAATCTAGATGGATAAATATCACTACAAGTAAGATACTAAAAATATGCATTTTTGACTGTCCCTTTCACAAAGTCCCATATTCAAATCATCAACACCCTGCCGTCTGTGTTGGCATACGATCAGGTGAGATAATGCAAACATCTATATTTGCATGTACAAATACATCACCAAACATGAGCCAGAGAATTTGGAAAGTTTTAGCAGCTGCTGCTTAACCTTGATCCCATATACTCTATAACATTTAGCAAATTTACTGTAAAATGTCTTTGGTAATGTACATAAACCACACATTCTCTGTAGCTTTATAAGGTTACCAGATATAGGCCAGTACAAGTTATGTTTATGTTTGTTATAGTGTTACTAAGCAGAAAGCATTTCCTCTGCAGCATTGACCTGACATACAACAAGCTCATGGTTTCAACAGTGCTTGATTTAGCCCGGTCTGCATTAATCTGATTTTACAAAAGAAGATTAGTGAAACCCCAGACCTAAGTGAGGGCTTAAATGAACCAGTGAAACATTCCAATTCAACTTCAGAGTAATTCTGTTATATATTAGTATGCAGTATATAAAAATGAGTACAGCAGACAAGCACAAGAAACAAACACAAATGCACACTGACTTTGCATGGATTCACATAGTGTTTGACATTTTCATGTTTGGTTCAGAGAAACGTTTATATGTGCTGTGTATTTATATGTTTGTCTAATAATAGCTATTGTTTCCCTGTTCATTTGTCTCTAGTTTCACTAAATGTGAAAACTGTGTGCATTTTTAAAGCCTAGTCTTGATTATCCGGCCACTTTCCATACTTCACCCAGATGAAGACCAGAGGGGTGACTGATGGGTTAGCAGGGCATGTTGAGCCTGAAGACAGAGTTTTCAAGGTCACAAAGGTGGCGATCTTTGTGACCTTTGGCAGCCCTGCCAGGTTAAAAGATTGCCATCAGAGATTATGCTGCAAAACCAGTCTGCTCCAGAGGAGGTTATGTTGAGAGTTTCAGATTAAATCGGCTGTAAAAAGCACCACCCTCTCATTACTTCTTTTCCTGGCAATGATCTTCATGAACGACACAGATTCTAAACTGAGAGAATGGAGGGACCTGTAACAAACAAAGATGTTTTCTAAAATCTGTAAAATATGACATGTGACCAGAACATCTCTGCAGCACGACAAATACCATTTTAAAAAGGTATTTTGACATTTTGCTTTTAACAAATATTGCACCTGCTGCAAACTGCAGTGGGCCAGATGTGATTGAAGTAACATTTTGATATACCGTTGAATGAATCTATATGCATTCAGTTGGTAATGAAAATGTTTTTAAATATCTACACAATAAAAGAATGATGAAGCAGCTATGACCCACACTGGATGATGTTTTCATGCTTAGTTCTGGTTTGCTGCCATGTCCATTTTATACTGCTGGTATTGCAGTTAATAAAACACCAATTAGAGGATTGATTAGTCTATTTGTATTTATGACAGAGAATATTCAATCAATAAAATTCATTTCACTTTATTGATTTGCACCATGTGGAAAAAATAAATATATTAAATTACAAATTTATATGATCAGCAATCTTCTACCTGCATTCTTCTCCAGCTTTATTTGCTGTAACAGTGCTGCTTTTTGCCCAAATATTATTTTAAAATTTCTCACAGCTCTCCATTATAACAACGTGATGCTCTTGAATGAAGTTGGTGGCTCACAATCAAACACCCTCTTTTATGGGAGCGTGCAGAGCCTGATAAAGAAAACCAGGGTTAAAGCTACAGGAAATTTGAGACTGTTTCATAACCTGTTACAGTGTCACCAATGCCTCTATATGACCTACATAAGTTAAAATGACGAAGTGGAAATGCTACTACTCTTGTCCACACGGACCGCCAAAATCAACAAAATATGAAAGTTACTTGTAGTAGCTTTGACTTGAAAATTTAGACAGTCAGAAAATTCCAGCCTGCATTCTTCTCTTGCATTATTTTGTTGTAACAGTGATACTTTCTGCCTTAACAATTTTTTTATATTCTTCATATCTCTCCATTATAACAACCAGTTCCTCTTGACTGAAGTAAGCGTTCCACATTCAGTCCAGAAGAGTTAGATGATGAGTCAAACCCGTTTTCATGGGAATGTGCAAAGAGCCTGATAGAAAAAAAAAAAAACATGGTTGTGATATCTCTGTTATTCTCTAAATCCACAATTTGATTTTACTTTCAATTTTAAAGTCATTTTAATTTAAAAATATTTTCTTTTTATCTGTGATGGATATGCCATTGTTAGACTAAAGCGTACTGATTTGTAAAGATCAACAGATCGTCAGCTTCATAACCTGATTTACATTTTCAAATTCTTCTTTAAACAGATAGAAAAGTCCAAAAGTTTTCTTCAGACACATGCTGGACATGTGCAAGTATGCAGGGATGGAAATAAATTTTAAAAAAAAAGAAAAAAAGAATTGCATATCCTGCTTTTGATTTTGATCGACTTTGGATTTAGAACTGAAATCACCCCTGCTTAAAAGTACACGCCTCAGCTCTTGCTGTAATCTCCACTCTTTCTCTGAAACCACTCTAAATGCTTTTGTCACTTTGCTCCTATTGTAAACAAGCATAATAGCATCTCATTCACTTCCAACCTGCATACAGAGCTACGTTTATCTAGAATGATTTTGTTGTTGTTGGGAGTTGAATGAATGAAGGAGTGCTTTTGTTCCATTCATGTAGTAATGATTCTAAACTCCTCTAAAATACAATAATAGTATTGAAACACAACTGGCCATATGCCAAGATATTTAAGAGTCAGTCTTCAGCTGTAGCATCTGAAACTGGCCCTGAAATGGCCTGAGGAACGAACCTCAGAAAGTAAAATCACTGCCGCTGCACAGAGTGGTAGCTTAGCCAGAGTTAATCAGTTGCTAGGTTAATGCTTGAGCAGGAGAGGCTGAAATGTGCACAGATTCATAGTCCTGTAATTAATGTGTCTTAGATTAAAGTGTCCAGGAAATGTCATGTATTGTCCTCTTGCTAGTAGCTTCCATGCTGGCATAGTGCAGCCGTGAGTCAGCCAGAGCCAGCCCCCTGCCTCATGCTGAAATCAGAGAAACCACAAGAATGTAACAGCTTCTGTTATTATCCCTCCCTGCTGCCTCACTGCCTGATAGCCTGCCCCAGAAAATAGCGGCGAGGCTGCCTGTTTCTCTCTCACACACAATCTTGTTCTCATGTTCTCTCTGTCCTCTCCTTCTCATCTCTGAAACACACACACGCACGCACTCTCTCGGGGTATGGTTGTCCACTTTGCTTGCTTTCTTTCTGCACACACAGATATTGTATATACGCTTAATACACACACAAGTGCACACACACACAGGACCTGACAGTGCAAAATCACATAGACTGCAATTTGTTTTTCCTACTGAGAATTGCTGCAAACCCCGGGCTGTCAGACACATAGAAACATCTAGACAAATGCCCACAGAAAAAAAACAAGCCGCTACAGTACATAACTAGCTGGCAGACACACAGTAAAAAACATCAATAGACTGAACGACTAAGAAATTGATTGCCTGTATGTCTGCATTGTTCTACAACTACCATGAGACTGAGTTTACAGGGCTTCAAAATATGTTGCAGCACCACAGCTTCATAATGTTTTACCTGTCACAGATCAATGCTTTCAATAAACATTTTCATATGCAAAAAAACAGTTGACAGTAACTTCTTTCCAACATTTTGGCTCATTTGGTCATATATTGACATGGGTAAAAAAGGGGTTTGACAACATTTTTCCACAGTTTAAAGTTCTGTCTAGGGATGAATGATATGGATTTTTTTTTTTCAGCCAGTTACAAATAAGAGACAATTATCTGCTTTTCGTGGCCAATAGCAATAAGATAACTGCTAATTTCACATTTTGTTAATTTTGACAAGAGGTTCATGGATGACCATCTCTACTGCTTTAAACGTTCATTGATTTTTCTAGTAAAAAACATTTCTTTTTAAATTCATAAAAAATACTCGATATACCTTTTATAAAGCATTCTGGCCAATAATTTGCATTCAATCCTATGACATAGTCTTTCATTTCAGATATTATTATAGCCACTACATATCAGCAATAATTTCATTGTCTGTATAATAAATAATAATCTAAAATTGTAATTATTGGTTGATAATTTGTCAGCCCCAATATTTATCGTGCATCCCTAGTTGTTAAAGCATAGTGGCAATGACTAAATATAAAACTTGAGATTGCAACAGAACAAAATACAAAGCCTAAAGTAAAATGATGGCACTGTGCACTCATTGCATTACTTTTAAACAGCGGATGCTTTCGTCCAAAGCAGCTTTAAAAAAAAGTACTCAACCTCCACAGGAACCTGTTTCCTGCAGAAAGTTGCATCTGTACTGTTCACTGTTAAACACTTCAGGCACATGTGACAGAAGGCTGACTCAGCAGCACCTCAGAACGTTGGACAAAATCAAACATTAGACTATTTTAGATCAAATACCTTGATTGATAATCCAATGGAAATTTATAGACAGCCCCTATGCAGCAGTGATCAGGTAGAGACAGGATGAAAAGGAGGCGTCTTGTACAGTAATGATTCAGGGTTTATTACTGTGGGCTCACAGTCACACACTCTTTAATGGACTTCATGAATAGGATACAAGCAAGGCAGTTTTAACAGCTTTTGACCTGTTAATCAGGGAAAATACTCACACTGACGAGCATGGCTGTTTTATAAATTATCTGTCAAGTACAATCAAAATGTTGCAACTGAGGATCAATATCCAATCATATTTACTTCTGTAACTAAGGCTAACTTAACTTTCATTACAAATGTACATTTGTTTGCCTCATAATTACCTCTATCTTGCAGAAATTGTGAATGCATCGTTCCTCTGTCACCTCAACACTCAAGTGTTGCTCATAATGTGCTGGCCTTTTGGCTTTCAAAAACTGGTCTTTTTCACATAATTGTTCTGTAACAGTTCTATTAAAAGACAAACTTACCATACTGTGTTATAAACTGATTTGTGGTAAATTATCCTTATTAATGTTGTGATATTAATTTAAAGCAATCACCCAACCCACACACACACACTCCCAAGATCTCTCTCCCTCCCACTAATCAACTACTGAATTTGGAAAATAAATAAATAAGTAAAGGGCACTTCTGCAGGATGCTGCAAATTCTAGTTACATTGACTTTAAACATGCTTACAAAAGGCAGAGTGGAGCCCTGATTTATTGAGAAAAGGTTAGCTTGAGGAAAGGCTCATTCCTACCCTCAGGCTGTGAATTAAAGTTGAGAAAGGCTAGGCCCAGGTGTCAACAAAAGAGCACAGAGAGGTGATCTACGCTCACGTGGGTGGACACACCCTCTTAAAAAAGCATACCCATCAGCCTTTGTAACCAGATATTTCTATGCATGTTGTCGGTCCCTTCCCTTCTGATTTCTTAACTGCATCATCTCACATCTACACTGACGACATTTTCACAGCCCGTATTTACATTCGGCACGTGTCTGTTGATAGTACAGAATAAATTATGGAATAAGATGATCGTGTGAACTAGGATTAAATACCAGTAAGGATAAAAAGAAATGAGAGCATGCTGAATGGATATAAAACAAGCCTGACGGAGGAGAAACTGAAAGCAGTATGAAATAAAAACAGCAGCACTAATGTCCTGTGTTTTCAGACTGCTCTTTATGATCTTGTTTGAGTTGGATATGGAAGCCTATTGCACTTCCTCCACACATCTCCAAGCAAAACAAGCAGCGGATAAAACAAGGTTTTACCCTGTAAACTGTTGATGTTCCAGAAATAACCCTGTCAAGTGTCGCACAAAAACACGCAGCATGTCTGAAAGAGAGGTCTGGAAACGTAAAGTTTAGAAACATGGCAACCAATGTAAGAGACTCTACTTCTTGTATTTTAAAAGCCTAAATGATGGAACCAAAACATAACTAATTTGCTGTTTCTAATGCTGTTCATTGCTAAAATCAGTGACTGGTAGAGATTCATTATTTCAAGTTGGAAAAAGGTTCTATAATCCCTGCTTTTACACTACCTTTTTAGCAAATTAAATGTAAGTAATTGAGTCTAGTTAAACTCTGGAGCAAAAAAATACTTTTGTAAAACCCTTCAGCCCCATTAGGTCACATTTCATCTCAACCTGAGATCAAAAACAATGAAACCTCAGTAATTTCTCATGAGGGGGACACAGCGGAATAAGGCAGGCAATCCATTCTTGGCTCCAACCCACTGTTCTTAAGCAACTGTGTCCTTTGACCCCCTGAGGTATTCAAGACTCTTTAAGCAGCTGTTTCAAAGGCAGACCTGAGGATCTGAAGCTGACACACACTTACACACATATGCTGAGCTCAGGTTGCACAAGCAGCAGGTTATAATAGGCACATGGCAATAGATCTGCCACTCTTTGCTGAGCAAATCGCAGTATGTCTTTAGGAAATGGTGTGGTACGTGCAAATGTGCAACACGGGTTTCTGTGTTGCTGCCTCCATGCATTTTGGGGGATAGTGGGAAGGATGATAGTGGAGGAGAGGACAAGTCAAAACACGCAGTGGAGCATAACTCTTGAGTAAAGAGTTAGGAGGCAGCTGTACTCACATACCTGAGGAGTGTAAAGGTGGGGGTGGGGCTGCACTGGAGAGAAGTCCTCTCCTTCAGAGGGAATACGTTTAGGTATCACCTGTAGTTAGTTTCTAACAACGTAATGACAGAGGGTAGTTGTGGCCAGGAGGGACTGATCTCATCATCTGAACCCAGTCTGAGGGCAATTTGCATCCAAAAGACTCACTTTTGTTTTAGACACTTGACCATAAATAATTCTCTAGTTCTCACCACTGGTACATTGCTTCTGTTACCATTTCTGTTCTAACTGAATATCTAGTATGCATTTAGATTCAAATAAACCATAAACCTGTGCTTCCCTGAAAAGTCAAATACAACCATATTACTCCTCGAGCAGCTTGCCAACTACAGCTGAACGATTTTGATTTCCGATTTCTAATTGCGATTATTTGACTGATATTACAATTCTGATATAAGTTGCAATATTAGAGAGAATGATGACTTTTCCATCATTATTCTCATGTTTATTGAAAAACATATCAAAATTATCATGGTGTGATTCTTGTTGAGATGGGTACCAAACAGAGATGTTGTGTGACAGTGGTGCAGCCACATTTTTCCAAGAAAATGCAAAACACCACAAATTTGAGGCATTTATGGCCAATTGAATTTCAAGTGATCCTTGTTACACAAAACAAGCACACAGAACATCAGCTGCATTTTCATTTGCTTTACTAAAGTCTACCAACACTTTAGAGCATTTTGACATAAAGCATCATGGGATGTCAATGGTTAATATCAGTTAACTACTGAGAATATGATCAGTTACACATGTCAGTCTATAGGTTCATTTGCACACACACTCCACTAATGGTTTTGCCAATATGCAGTCTGTGGTTAAAAAATGAAGCTCGCCATGGGACAAGTGCCGGTGTTATGCCTCCAATCAGTGTGGCAGAGGACGAGAGAGTCAAAGAGCTCCAAGCATGTTATGCTACTGAGAGCTACTGTGACTAAACGCTTTGAGGAGATGAAGGATAAGTTAAAAGTCAAACTAGCTGCTGGACAGCTCTCATGAACAAAAGCTAGATCACAACCACCTGTCCCTTCATCACTGCTGACGGGGACATGTAGCCCAGTGTGCTCCTCTCTCAGAGCCTCTCCGTCTGCTGTCTCTGTCAAGGCCTGAATAGACTCCCAAACAGACACCTAGCGGTTCAAACTCTCTGTCGGAGGTTGTCTCAAAACCTTGCCAAGGACCTGACCAGTGGGGGAAATGTAAATACCTCTTGTATCTCACATAATTTTGCGTTTTTGTTAAAACTTAACCAGTTAGTTGCTGGTTAATATGTGCAAAAGCAACATTAGCCAAAACTGACATCCCTACTATTATCCACACAATATGAACCCTAACTAATCAGTGTCTTGATGTCAAACACAATACAATGAAAATGTAGACAACTGTAAGCAAACTAAATATGCCCACGGCACCATCTGCCCAAGAGTTCATCAGTATTTTAGTTTTTGTCTGACCAGTTAACAGAAATAATTTAGAACATCAGACCACAGAGCTCTGGATGGATAAGCTGAGTAGAAAAGAAGGAACTCTTTCTGTGGAGGAGAAGAAGGAACTGAAATGAATTTAGCAATGACTAATTGACAATAGAGAAGTAAACAAATCTCTACAAGCTGAACGCATTCACTTGAGATACCATTTAAAAGAAACTGGGAAAATGTACAGATACTTAACCTGGGATTAAGTATATATATACATATATATATATATATATATTTTTTTTTTTTTTACCACTAAAGCCAAACATCTTTCGGTGCTTCATATATTCCAGCCACCCATTCTTGCCAGTCAGTCACCCCCTGTCCCCTTCTGTCTGCCCACCTGTCCAGCCACCCTTTTCTACCATCCCTCCCTTTATACAAAGGCTATCTCTTCTTCTATCCATCTCATAACCAGTGATCATCAATGATGATGCTAATCCTTTAATGTCTTTATGTTGCTCTGTCTTAATCCAACCTCTGCAAGGCTAGCTTCACAGCCCCGGAACTATAATCTAGCTAGCTTTATCTCCTGGCTCTGCTGGCATAATCTAGGCCTGCATTTTTCAGAAACTGGGTTAGAACACACAAGTGACTCATAATGGGGCTGATACAGATGATGAATTACAACAGATATCTAGAGCCTCTATTTATGTTGCCGAGGCCTACAGGCTTGTGGGCTAGTGGAGTAAAAAGTCAATCTCACTGAATAAATCAGAACGTTTTGAGTCATTTTGTAGATGTGTGTCGCTGATAAAAAAATAACCAGCGGTCCACAGAAAAATCAAACGGAGAGCCCGGAGACGACATTTGAATGTGATATGCTCTACAAATTTTTACCACACCTGACTAAGAAGTAGAGGGTCTGTCCCTAGCTCCGCTCTCTGGCTGGATAACAAGCTAATCAAACCATTATGACTGCCCACTAACTGAGAACACCATTACCATAATGTTCAGTTTCATCTGAGTTGTTACGCCAACGCTGGACAGACAGAGAGACAGAGGGAGAGAGTGAGTGACATGGGACAGGATGGAAGAGGTGACCCTGATCTGACAATAAGACATCTAAAATAAAATCTTAAAATGGAGCAGAAGGAGAGCTAAAACCACTACAAACTCATGTTCCAGGAAAATGTACTACTGAGTCTTTGAATGATTTTTCACAGAAGCTGCTCATAGACACAAGACTCATTTAAACATTCTTACTTATTAATAAAGAATCACTGTGATTAATACATGTATAAACAGGTGAGTCTCTGTCTGCTCTATTTTCTGAATAATATTATGACTACAGTGCTTAAAGCTTGACAGATACATCCACACAATACCATTATTCTTTACTAGGCATGCGCGCAATGATTTGGTTAAATTAATTATTAATATTTTATCAATGTACAATGCCAATTAACTGTTGCCTCCTAGATGTTAGGCAGCCACCCACCACTTGACATAGCTGCCTCTCTCTGTGCTAACAGCCAGATGTTGTAATCCAGCCAGGTGACACAAGGAAAGTGGGACAGATCTCATAAAACCAGCTTGGTTTGGTAGTATTTTAATTTTAAAAAATTAAAATACGTGTACATGGGCTGTGCATATGACCAGAGCAATGTGTAAGGACATTTACCACAGTCATGTGGACGTTAACCTGACCGGCGAGCACGCTGCTGGAACTAGCTAATGTTAGCTGCCGCACAGTGACATTTTTAAACTAATAATTAATTAAATCTGTGCAGAGCTGCATTTAAAATACAAGTCAGAGACTGCTGTGTTTTACAGCACAACACTTTGAGCCAGTGGGGTCTTTACAATAAAATGAAGAATGACTCATTCAAAAAGCCGTCAGATTCACCTCCATTGAGTGACTTCAGGAAACTGGGTGTGCTTGTCATCACAGAAATAGACCATAAACTTTTTATGTTTATTGTAACTTCTGCACTATTTGTTCCCTGCACTTAGACACAAAGCTCTGCTCAGCTCACCAGAGCAGCTCCATCCGTGGCATAGCATTCAGTGTTGATTGACTATTACTCATGACATCAAAATAAATCAAACAGTGCTGTGGGTGGGACAATGAGTGAGACTACAATGTGTAGTAATATTAGACTGTATAGTGTATTGTTATCTATCATATGAATTATAATATACTATTGTGCAGTAGACTACAGTATTAGTAGGTTACCCATACATAAAAATGTTGATTTATTTGAAAAGGAAAGCTATTAGTTCATTTAAGATACATCTGATGAATTTCTCATTGAACTACTAGATTAATAATCTGTAGAATGCTTAATTACTGAAATAATCAATAGCTCCAGTCCCACTACCAATCAAAACTTATGTGTGCTACTAATATTGCACTACTTGCTTTCCATTTTGGAAGTCCAGATCTGTCAAGGCACCTTCATCCTGGCATTCTGTAGCTGTGGTATCTTGCACAGAATAAACACAGCTGTGTTTGGGGCTTGGGAGACGGTTTTCGCTAAAGAGTTGTGCCATATCCGCCCCAGCAACAGACCACTAACTAGCTGCCTTTCTGAGCGCTATCTGGCTGGAGATTCATGTGAATGGGTGGCTGTTTGGCTGGTTCACTTGAGAACTGCCAGTCAGACAGACTGAAGGTGCTGTAGCTCAGGACAATGATGCCGATCTGAGAGCGCTACCAGCCTGTGCCACGTTAGACGCAGTTGTATTTGCGCAGGACTGTGCCAAACTACGAATATTTGTAAATGTGTGGTGACTATTTTGCTTCACATTGCAGAAAAATTTGGCAGTAACTTCCCCTAATGTAATTACTGATGCAAGATGCACAACATTCAGGGAATAAACTAGCAAAAAATCACAAGTAACTTGGCAACAGTTGAGTCAGTGTGCAGCCACTGTTCACTGAAATGGCCGAACTCTGCCTATCAAGCGCTCTGCTTTCTGCACTTCCCTTCTGCAAATAGGACTGTGAGCTTTCCAAAGGGGTTATAATAGAATGGGCAGGCAGCTGGTCCTCTTGGTTAAACATGAACAGGCTGCTCTTTGACAGGGTTGTCAGCAACAGTCAGCATAGGTCACAGAGAGCCTGGTCTCACTCAAATAAAGAGGAGGATCTAATGAGGAACCCTAAAAGGTAAGTACAACTCAATTTGAAACAAGCACAAGTCATTAACTTCCCAAGCAACTTCAGCAGCACTACATTTACAGAAAAGAAAAAAAGAAAACTAGGATACACTGCAGTGAGAGGTAATACCAAAAGTTTTTTTCATAGCTCTTCTTGCATTGAAGCCTACTAAAGTAAGATACGTAAATGCTAGCATCTTTGAAGCCTGATAATATATCTTGCCTGCAGCACCCAGCCAGCAGGCTTCTTACAAACACTGTCAGTTAACACCAATACTAAGCTGTCAGCACTACTGAACACCATGCTGAGGGTGTGCCTTTCCAACGTTGAGACTAACCAGACATAAGGTGTCTAGCAAAGATAGAGAGAAAAAGGAAGAAGAGACAACTCAAAGCGAAGGGTTGAGATGAAGTGAGAACAGAGGAAGCTAAAGCTCAGGCTGTGAGAAGATAATATCTTCCTGGAGTGACACAGTTGTGAGACAAAACAGAAAATCTTACAAACGTAAAAAGAAATGATATTTGATCTAATGGTTTTGTTCACTCATTCTGCACAAGACTGACTTCTTGTATGAAACGTTCTGTGCTGTTAGCCCATCCCACAGTGTATACACATCTCAGTCTTTCAAGCCAGACAGAACAATGGTTGACCTTTGACTTCTTTGCTATTTGAGCTGGTTTATGATGTTTAACCAGGAGGCTGTCATCTTTATGCATCTTCTTTGCAGGCACTAGCCACACCTGCAGAGACACGTCTGCAAAAACCGCATGATGATAAATTGGTGGTGAGAGGTCTGAGATCGTCAAAGTGGACATGAATTTGCTGCACCTCCTAGCATGCCACATTAACACTAATGAAACAGCCTAATGCTTGCACCCACCAACCAAAGCATTAAAAATTGAAGCACTAGCAGTAAAACACTGTTATTCAACACTGTTCCTCACTTAATGGCTTCTTCACTTCCAGTAGAAACAATAGAATATTATCATATGATGGATTAAGAAAACAATCCTTGTGAGCTGCAGGGAATATTGACCAACAGTTTCTCTAACAGTTGTGCATATTACAAGCCTGCAGGCTATGCCTCAAGACTGAGAATGATTTCAACTAGACTGACTACAGTTACCACAAATGATTACTCATTTTTCTGGCTATTATTAACCAACATAATAAAATTCTGAGGTTAACCAAGACTTTCAGGGCTCAACAATAAGGATTGCCAGATTGCACAGGGCAAGTAAAATACCACATGGGGCAAGTAAATCTAGTGATTCAAACTGAAAACAGAATTAAGGATATTGTAGCTAAGGAGGGTTGCACATGCACAGTACCAATCAGGCAATAGCTAGGAAATAATGGCAGATAAAGAGAAAGTTTATGAGCTGAAGCACAAGCAAGCATTTCAATTATCCTGGAAACAGGAGTTTAGTTGGGTGACGTTACAGGATGTAGGCTAAATTACAAATATATGCTGCACAGTTTGCAGCAAGTTTGAGAAAAAGGCGGACAAAACATGGTTGTTTTTAAAAGGCATGTTGTATGTCTGAAAAATGTCAGTAGAGTTAAACAAGAGCCAACAGCATCTCTCTTGCATGGCAGCTAAGGTTGCACTATTAATCAAAATATTATCAAAAATTATTATTATCTCAATATCCAAATTGCAGAACCCTGCGATTTTTTGATGAAGGAAAAATGTGTGACAAAGCAGCATTATAATGAAGTGCTGTAGTGCTGCAGAGATGCCCTGACCCAAAAATCTTTTCCCCCAGATTAATGATAACCGCTAACAAAGAAAACAGTTTGTATGAAGGGCAAGTAAAAATTGACTTCAGGCAAGTAAATCTCTGACCCACCTGCCCAAACGGCAAGTGAAAAAAATCCACCACTGCAATTAATGGACAACTATTTTGATAATCGATTAACTGTGTTGAGTAATTTTTTAAGAAAAAAAAGTCCAAATTCTCTGACATCAGTTTCTCAAATCTGAATATCTTCAGGTTTATTTTGCCCCATATGACAGTAAAATGAATATCTTTGGGTTGTGAACAGAACACAACAACAACAACAACAAAACACTGGAAAACATTTTCCACCATTTTCTGGCATTTTTGGACTAATCAATTAATCAAGAAAATTATCTACAGATTTAATTGTTAATTAAAGTAATTGTTGGTTGCAGCCCTTAAAAAATCATTCAAATTGAACCCTGAGATTGTCTGGGAAAAAAATAAGGGTAAATTACAATTTGGCTGTGCACCATATCCACAGTTTAATTTGAACAAGTTGCCTGGGGGTCTGATGACACTCCCTAAGTCACAGCTTGCTCCCATGAGATCGTGCTGCTACCAGGTGCAGTTTATTCCCATTAGCCCTGCCACACCTGTGCCCCCCGTCTTCCACTCTCCATATCCTCTCGTCACTTCTTCTTTTTCTCCGCACTTTTTACTACACGGACACACACAGAAACACACACTCTTCTGCTGTACACCATGGGGGATGGCAGGTTCAGGTGTGCTGCTCAAGTAAACCAGGGTCATTGCCACAGGCAATTTAATCTTCACCAGCTGAGTCCACACATTTTTAAAACTCAGGAATTCTTCATGTTTGGGCAGTACACATGCAAATAAGTGCAAAGTTCACTCCAGGATTCTCCCCAGTACACCATTTATGACATTTCAATATGCATAGAAATAAAAATGGTCAGACTGCATGCTACAAAAACATGACAACTTTGCTCAGCCCTGTTTAATCATGTTGTATCTGCCAACAGCGTCACAGCGCAGCTTCCAATCCTACTGTCTTTTTCAGCTGTCAGACATGGGATGTGCAGGACTGTGCCTTTAAAGAAACCTTGATGCCTGACACTCCTATCTTTACTCTGGCTGAGCTCAAAATCCACTGTAGCAAAATAATCCTTACTACCACTGCTTTAATAATATGGTGGCAATCAACAGCCTAGAATGGTGTCCCAAATAAAAATGTGCAACATGGCAGGCCTAATTCCCAGGATAAGTAGTTCAGCTTCATCAACCAGCAACCATTAGCCTCAGACAGGGATTCCCAAACGTATTCAGGTCAAGACCAACCACAAACATTAGGTCAAAGACTACCAATTTTTTGAGTCCCCATCTGCTAAGTGTGTTTATATGGATTTCTTCAGAAATGGATGCTGCAGAAAAGCTATTGTCAAAACAATTGCTACTGAAAAAACGGTAAATTTACACAAGATATAGTAAGGTTGTCAGGATACCAGAATTTTAAACTTTGATACAGTACTAGTATAAGAAATGATACTCAAAGTCTCTTTCAATACCATGACAAAAAGGAAAAAAGTCCTAGGCACAAAACGGGAAGCCTTTGAGCTTGTGGTGCTCAAAGCACAAAGAAATGAAATTGAAAAATTCAAAATCAGAATCTCTTTCTAGCCAACAAGAGACGTTTCAAATCCATAATGTATTATTGCCTAAAAATGACGGCAGCATTTTGCCTGTGTGCTACTATTAAAGCTGCTAGCTACAATCACTCAGCCACTGGTGGAAACTAAGGCTGCACAATTAATTGTAATATTATCAAAATCGCAACATGCACAAGTGCAATATCCAAATCGCAGAACCAGAACCAATGTTTTCAAAAAATCTGTCAAAAACATTATATTATAATGAAGCACTGTAGTGCTGCAGAGATGCTCTGCCCGGACCTTGTTCTTCAGATGAAAAGAAAACATCCTGGAGTTTGGCATGTGTTTTAGAGAAAGTCTGTATACTGATTGATCCTGTATTTTATATTGCAGAAAAGTCTAATACAGATACATTATTTATATGCCATACCTCTCAGCCATATATGGTATTGTAGAGTATTGAAGTATTGATACTTCTGACAATGTTAGGATATACAAAGTATGTCATGTGGGTTGGGGCTAGGGTTGAACATTTTTGAAAAAAATATTCAATTGCGATTATTTTGCCTGATATCGCAAATCATATCGCAATTGCAGTATCAGCAGTAGTGATCATCTTTAAATCATTATTCTTATTTTAACTGAGAAATGACTAGTGTGTGATTTTTTGCAGTAACCTGTACCAAATGATGTTTTATCTAGTCTGTAGAATCTGATTTGTAAGACAAGACAACTCTGCTTCATGACATTCATTCATTTAAAAGTCTTATGACATATATTTTGCCTTTGACATACATAGTACCTCCAGCGATTTGAAAATTGCAGCAAGTCATATTGTGTTTTCGATTAAATTTCGATTAACTGTGCAGTCCTAGTTGGGAGGGGAATGGGGGCTTCTGGTGCCTCCTTCACAGATCTATGGGGATCCTTCTCTAATCACACTTCTGGGGTTGCTGATTTGGAAAACACTTGGAAAGACTGAACCCTGCTACTGGATTTCATTCACAATTCCTTCCTGTGCCGAGATCCCATTCAGACCCAATTGTGCCTCAGAGCCATGCCTCTGAAGTCATTGTGCAGTTTAGACAGGGGAAAGGGACCAGAAAGAGCCGAGGAGGGAGAGATGGAGGCGAGACAAACAGGACAGAGCAGGGTCCATATGATCTCAGCAGCGGCAGCAGACTGGCAAGCAGCAGGCAGCAGAGGAGCCGACTGCGACCCAAAAGATGTGGCACGGATGGTGGAGGATTACGTCATCGAAAAAAAAGGAGGACGCCTCATCACAGCAAAACCCTCAAATCCATTACTTAACACGGCACAGTTAACAGACAGGAGTCGTTTTCTGACATTTAAAAACATGGCAAAAAATGAACAATTATTGATGCATGGAGGGGGGTAAAAGCAGGGTCGCAATAAGCAGCTTATCCATATAGGCCCTCTGATGTGACATGTTTAGGACGTGACACGTACAGGAGAGCGGTTATAACAATCATTTAGCAATGAATGACAAAATCCCACATCTATTTATTATGAAGGTATTTCCTTTATCTATCTGCCGCTGGTGTTGATAAAATAAACATTAACTCGCCACTTGCTTCAAAAAAACGACAATGCAAATAGAGGTGCAACGGTTAACCGATTATTAAATTAATCTGCAACTTTTTTGATTATCAATTCATTGTTTTGATGGATTTTTTTAATGAAAAATGTCCAAATTCTCTGTTGTCATCTTCTGAAATGTTAATATTATATTGTTTTTCGATAACAATAAACCGATTATCTTTGTGTTTTGGACAAAACAAGACATTTGAGGACGTCAACTTGAGCTTTGGACAACTGTGATCAACATTTTTTTAAAACAATATTACAGACCAAACCACCGATCGCTTAATAACCGATTAACCTAGAAAATAATCAACTGATTAATCAATGATGAAAATAATAATTAGTCGCAGCCCTAAACGCAAACCACTCAATAATCATGAATTAATGGTTATTACATATAATAGAGGAATGTCATGTTTAAAGCCCCGTCAGTAACTGACGCCGCACTGGACGCTGTCATTAAAGAGCTTATTGTACACTGTGCAATGAATTAGCTTTTAACGGCCTATTTGGCTAAATTATAAATGTAGTTTGAGGAAGGCCGAACAAAGTTGTAATAAATCAATAAACCTTTAAATGCATACCAATGCTGCGCACACTGGATTAGCTGTGAGGTATTGAATGGGCTGAGAGGCAGCTAAGCTAGCTAACGAGCAAAGCTACACAGCCACTGGCTATTAAGGTTGTGGACTAAAATGTATATTAAAGCTTTATGTTTGTTTTTGCGATAAACCACTCGAACAGGCACGAGTGTGATAACAAAATAGGCTTTTTTGATAAGCGTTATCCCAATGTTATTTCGCAACATTAGCCTTTTTAGCTGTGCGGGAAGCAACTTGGATAAAAGTGACAGCGCTAAAGCTAGCTAGCTAGCTAACGTCAGCTGGCTGTAAGAGCTGGTGGCCTGTGAATGAGCGTCTTTCTTACCGTCATAAACTGCTCCAGGGGCGTCCAGTTTTTAAGGAATATGTTTTTTGCTGTGTGAGGAAATGGTTTGTGTGTGGGGGGGCGATAAAGCCCGAACATCCAAGATCAGTTCACCCGTTGCCGATGAAACCCAAGCATCATCATTATCACCGTCTTCATCAGTACTCGGAGTCCGGCGCTGCTTCACACACATCCATCCAGCAGAGCGGGGCCTCCTCCGGGCTCGACCATGCAACTGGCTCGGCAACGACGGATAATCCACAAGACGGGAGCCCCCGCAGTAACCATTGGCTAGACGCGGCGACTAGCAGTCATTTCAGGTCGACAGAATGAAAAATAGATCCCCACGCAGGCGTGAAAAATGAAGAAATGTGGCGTCAATCAGCAAAAAGGTTGCAAGTGGAAACAAATTGGACGTCAAATCATACAAGAGGCAAATGTTGCGTTTCTGACTTTCCCAACATGAGCCTGTCCGTTGTAGTCAGCGTTCCCTGCTCTCTCTGCAGCTGCTTTGCCTGCCTGCCTGCCTTGCAGCACAGCAGCGATCAGCATAGCGACGTAATGGCGCAAACCGAGCGCACAGGGGCGGGGCCACGGAGCGAGAGGCGCGCAGTTTGTTTTCAAACGCACCCAGGTAGAACCATACATATGTAATGTGAAAACCATTTATTATGTACGGGATATATGTAAGGGGTTTATTTCTCAATAATGTCCTGCTCACCGCACGTTATCTCGTTTATTACATGGCTACCTTTTTTCATAGCAACGGTCTGTTACACATAGCAACGATCTTCTATAAATCAAAATAAATCAACAGAACTTAGAATGCTGTAAATGACCAGAATGATCAGAAAGCCATGTAATAAAATACATAAATTGGTAGAATGCCCTACCACGTGACAGAACAACAAATGAGTAATGTCTCAGAAACATAATAGATAAAACATACATGCAGACACAGATAGAGAGAATGTGCTTCACTCTCTGTTCTTATTGAAATAGAATGAAAATCTGTATATTTTATATATATAAACACAGGTTACTAATCATACAAATTATTAAGATCCTGTTCCATTTAGTGTAGCAGAGTCTTTCCAGTGAGCCAGCTTGCACAATAGCAGTACTGTTTTACCTGAAGGGAACAAAACCTTAATTCATATCATTGATAAAACCCGAGTTAATCCCACTGTTTCATGTCAGAATTTTTGCTGTGAAAAAGGTCTACTGAACTCACTTTAATTCAATTTTTAAAAAGAAAATAAACTCTTTTCTTCACTGTTGACAGACAGGACATTAACAGTGGAAATTATCTCTGATATTATAATGCAAACACACACACACACACAGACACAGATTTTATTTTATTTGGAATGTATTATTAAGTTGACTTTAACTTTGAAAAGAGCCCTGTCCCCACAGGAGTCTGGATTTCATAATGAATATCATTGTGTAACTTTCAAAATGAGTGTAATTATGAAAATTACTCTTCTTGTTCTCCTTCACTTCATTTCAGAGCCCATCCATTCACACCAAACTAATCTGCAGTCCTGTCATTCACGCACACTGTAAAAGAAAGGTAGTAACAAATTGTTAGAGTGGTAATGTGGGCTGTACTGACCTCAAGTGGCTCAGAAAAGAAACAGCCTACATACAACTAACAATGGCCCATTGTACAGTGACTCTGTTTGGCACACAATGAAGTAAGCAGATGAAGTGGAGTGGTGAGAACAAGACAATAAGCCCAGTGTTGTTCATATACACGTCCCAAAAGCCACTTTGTAGTCGGGTAAATGATGGAGTAGACCTAAAAATTCAGTCCAAGCTTTTTTCTTCCTCTTTTTCACAAGAACACTCCTAATCAGTTATGTATATTGATTTATTTTTGTTTAAATATAGCACTACCTGGTGATAAAACTGAGTATTTTATTTATTTCAGCAAAAATATTTAGTTCACATATTGGAGAAGACGTTTTTTGATGCGGTGTGCAGGGCAGCGATCATCTTGCAGCCTGTCCTCAGTAGGATGCCCAGTGGTCCTTTTCACATTTTCTAATTCACACTGTAATTCCCAGGAAAGTGGGACAGATATGTCAGTTTTTGTATGATGAGATAAATGAGGCTGTTAGTAACAGAGAGGGCTGATCTCTGTGTGATGGTCTTAAAGGCTGCACCAAGTACAGCACACTCTTAGAAATAAAGGTTCCAGAAGGGTTCTTCCTGAAGGGTTGAAGTTCTACCAAGAACCATTTGCTTTTGATCAACCTTTTTTTGAAGAATGGGTTTGTCAGGGGCACTTTGTAAGACACATTGTCATCAAAATAACCCTTTTTGGAAGAAACAGTTCTTCAAGGATTGGTAGAGGCCTTGAAGAACTCTTTCGTCAAGGGCTCTGTGTACTGCAATATGAAAGTGTTGTCGGTAGGATAGGTTCTAAATAAAACCCTTGGAATGTAAAAGGGTTCTAGGTAGAACCTCCTTGGTGGTTTGTGGATAAAACCCTTGAAATATAAAGAGGTTCTCAGCAGATCCCCTTGTGTGGGTTCTAGGTGAAACCCTTGGACTATAAAAAGGTTCTCAGTAGAACCCCTTGGAATATAACAGGGTTCTTGGTAGAACCCCCATAGAGCATTCTCAGTGGAATTTTATTTTAGTGATTTCCAGCTCAGGATAAGTGTGGAAAAAAGGAAAAGAGAGTAGGGAAAAATATTTTTGTTTGCCTCTACTCTGTTTTGTAAAATATAAAATTTTGAATTTCTAAAAATGAGTTGATCATGCAATCAGAGTCTCCTGAATCTTTACTTTCATAACTAAATGTTGGAGCCACAGTAATATTTTTTGTTTCTTGTTTAATTTATTAGAGGTAATTATATGTAAATGCAAATGCAGTTTTGTTGTTTGTACACGGGGTGGAGCACGAGGTCAAACACAGGTAATATAGGTAAGGTGAAGATGATGAGCAGCAGGTGTGTGGACAGGGCAAGCAAACAGTTTTTTGACCGTGTGTGGCGGCATGGAAGTTTTTGGGACAATGTGTTGGAAATGAAACTGTTAAATGATACTTGCCTGTGATGGAAACCTGTCTGAGAAAGAATAATCGACATATAACGATTTACCTGTGTGAAGGTGAGCACATCTGAAAATAAATGGGTCACCGCACCCAAAGAGACTGGCGTATTGGACATTGGTTTATGGTTGTTGCTAAGAACACGTGTCTGAACAAGTTCTCCTCGTCCACCCCTCAGTGGCCTTAAATGTAATGTTTGAGTTTTTTATTGAAAGACTCTACACTAAATATGAAGCTTGTTTGAACATTAATAACATATAAGTTATGCAGTGATGAATTGATCAGAAAAGTAAACTGTCTCGTAAGGAACCCAGAACTTTACAGCTACATCTATCTATCTATCTATCTATCTATCTATCTATCTATCTATCTATCTATCTATCTATCTATCTATCTATCTATCTATCTAATTATCTATCTATCTATCTATCTATCTATGTAGATATTTTGTTTCTGTCATTTTGTGGTTAAGGTAGAAACATTATTGCTTTTGTCCACAGGGGGCCTACCAAATGAACAAAATCTGATACTTCCCTGTAGTAGCTTTAATTTGAAAATAAAGAATTTCAAAGAAAGATGAGTTATACGTCCTTAAATGTTCATTGATTTTATCTGATGAATATATTGTTAATGTTTGTTTATTAACTGCCTCCTGGCTTCATGTGATTTTGCAAAAGTGGCCTCTGGGCAAACCAAGTTGGGTATCCCTAGTGCAGGGTGTCAAAGCCCACAATCTGCTGCGTAACTGTGGATCTGGAGCGAATTCTGAATCTTGCTCATGGCACTGACGTAAAGGAGGGTGTTTGCTGTCAGCGAACACTGAACCCAAGCTGTCCTGATTAAGAACAGTCCCTCTGCTCCACCAGTTCTGCCGTCTGCATGCTTTTTATTTACAGATTTTATCAGGACGCCTGCCTCCTAGCTTTGACTTCACTGACCCATCAGAGACAAAAACACAACGGATTCTGGATTCCACTTAGTCGCTGCTTCTATGGCCTGGTCTATCTAAGGACAATAATGTAAAATGTCAGTGTGTGTCTATCTGCAACACTATTAATTACATGCTTCTATATTTAGTTTAGTCCACAGGGTACAAGATCGGAAATATAATTAAAACACCACATCTGAACCCTGTTAATATGCAGCCAGATGACCTGAGGGAACCTGGGTGTCTATATGATGAGTTCTGAGTCACAATAAGCTGCATATTAAGATTATTATTGCAAAAACAAATTAGTTCAGGTCATGCAAATAATGTGTGGGTTCCTCCTCTCCTTAAAGGTTATTGGAAACCTGATATGAGAGGAATAGAAGAACGCTGCTGCTCATTATAATGAACACAATTATATGGTATTTAAATAAGGACAAAGAGATGTCTACAGGTAAAAAAAAAAAACAGAAAGATGGAGCTTTTTATAGATGCACTGCTGAAAATACTTCGGTGTTCATGGTTTTCAGACTGGGGTCTGGGGACCAACAGAGGTCCTTGAGTGGGTTGTAGGGGGTCCAAAGCAAAAGGAGAAGAAAAGAATATTTTAACTTTCATCACACTGTTTGGAAACAGGGTCGACTGCTTTGATTGGTTGAAATTTATAATGTTCTAGTTTAATCACTGGTCGACTAGATCAGAATCATTTCCTGGGTTTAGCTCCAAATATTGGTTTGAAATTCAGTTTCTCAAAATCCATTCAACTCAGAGGGACTCATGAAGTCATGATGTTACACTCTGGTACAGCAGGTGGCGGCCTGCACCTTTTAACACCGGTCTGTAATGCAAAGAAGTTCTTTGAAAGGAGTTCTTATTTTTCTACTTTGTTTTGACTGATGGACTACAAACCAATGTTTATAGACATGTATGAATGCTGCCACCTTCTGTACCCAAGTGTGTAACGTCATGACTGTTCTATCCTCGTCTAGAGTTCCCTTGATGATGACGAATTTTTCAGAAATTGAAAGAAAAACAAAGAATACTCAGTGATGCTGAAAGCAATATGAGGACATTCAAATTTCAAACCAAAGGATTCAATTTCAATCTGTGAAATACGATTTCAACTTTTGCATAAAATATTCAGGCTGCATGATTCGGTAAAAAAGTCGTATCGTGATTATGTTGAATGAAAGTACAATTTCAATATGCAATACAAATCATCAGGTTTGCATTATGATTTTCATGTTCACTGAAAAAAAATATTAAAATCATGATGATGTTTTTATTTATTGAGGTCGGTACCAAACAAACACGTTTTCATTCATCTGAGGGCCAATATTTTTAGGCCACGTCATCAATCTATTCAAAAACATTGTATATTTCATCACATGCTCTGAAGAGGCTTCATGTGTTTATTTGCACATTGGATCCAAATCTAACGCTTTAAATCCTGTCTTTGTTGGATAAAAACATTTGTGACATCCCACTTTTTATAACTTCAGTGGTTCCTTACTTCTGGATTCATAAATTATTACAGTAAATAAAATTCAGCAGATGTTGGATGACATTTCTTTATGAAAAATATATCAACAGTTCTTTTTGTCCCTTTTTTTTCTTGCCGAAAAACAGAAAAAACAGGAACCATCTCACCCTGGTATTTCTCAGCAGTCAGAGATGAGCACAACTAACAGGAGATCATTACATGTTCAGGTGTAGTAGCGACCAGTAACATCCATCTTTATTCTGAACACAGCTGCCTGCTTCTCATTTCTTTTCAAACTTTCTCCTGTTTCATCATAGCAAGGATCACTTCTCTCCTGGACGTGTACGGTGTGTGTTTCAACTGAAGGATGTGAGCAGGGAACAGGTTCCCACTGGGAGCGTACATATCCTCTCCCTTCTGCCCCATCAGGGAGCGCAGTGTCTTGTTTCTGGACAGAATCTTGTCATAAAACTCCACCCCTCCTTTGGCGTAATCACGGGACACTCCCGCCGCACGCCGGTCTGAGCTAAAGTCATTCCACTGAGAGACAGCATCCGAGGTGAGGAAGTAAGACACGGTGCCGAGCCCCAGCGCCACAACGTTCGCAGCGCCACGAAACAGCGCAGGCCCAGTGTGGAGCCCCATCATCTGCTTCAGCACCACGCTGTACACCCAAACCCCGCCCAGACACAACGGGGCCACAGCAGCAGTCAAAACCGGTCCTCCAGACTGCAGGCGGGCCACCTCTCGCGCTATGGCAAATTTCTGCGCCTCAGGGGAAAACACCAGTGCATCCTTCAGGGCAGAGCCGGTGTCGCTGCTCCAGTCCACAGTTTTGCCGTTGATGAAAATGTTGCGGTTGGTGATTCCGCTCGGGTCGTCAGCTGTGCTGTTAAAGTTTGCCGGGATGCCGATTTGGGCTCCTGCAGGAAGCCAAGGAACACCAGCACTAACTGGATGGAACCCAAAGGAGGCGAAGACAGAGAAATTCTTAGGTGAGCTGATACCATAGTCCTTCATCACCTGCAATTGATGACAAAAACATTGAAATGTGGATTTTATTTCACTTTTTTCCATTCCAATTTGTGATACGCTGTTTGGAGCATTCCACAGGTAAAAAGGTTAATTAATTACAGGTGACAGAATCACGAGCATGGACGGGTGAGATTTCACCATCTACAATCCATAATATCATTGAAAGACTCAGAGAATCTAGAGAAATCTCTGCACAAAAGGAGCTAAATCAACATTGAATGCTTGTGACCTTTGACCCCTCAGGTGGTCCTGTAATAAAAACCCACATCATTGTATAAAGACACAGTTTGTCTCTGCGTCTACAAATGCAGGTTAAGACTCTACCATGCAAAGATAAAGACAACATCCAGAAACACTGCAGACTTCTCTGGACCCGAGCTCAACTGAGATGGACGGACGCAAAGTGGAAAAGTGTGCTGTGGTCTGACGAGTCCACGTTTCAGATTGTTTTCAAAAATCATGGACATCGTGTCCTCTGGGCTAAAGAGGAAAAGGACCATCCAGATTTTTATTCGTGCTAACTTCTTAAAAGCCAGCATCTGTGATGGTATGAGGGTGTATTAGTGACCATAGCATCATGGGTAACTGTGAAGGCCCCATTAATGCTGAAAGGTACACACAGGTATTTGGAGCAACAAATGCTGTCATCATGCTGTCGTCCCTTTTTAGACAGACAGAGACATCCGCACTTTTGTCAGCAAGACTATGCCAAGACACGTTGTGGACGTGTTCCAACAGCAGCTCCCCAGTGCAGCTGAGTGTTGTTAAAAGAAAAGGTGATGTAGCACAGTGATAAACATGATCCTGTCACAACTTTTCTGGAACATGTTGCAGGCATGTGTTTATTTACAAAAAAAAACAAAAAACAAGTTTATTAGTTTGAACATTAAACATCATGTCTTTGTGCTGTTGTAAATTGAATATAGGTCAAAAAAGATTTGCCAATCATTGCTTTCTGTTTTTATTTTGTTTATTGTACACAACGTCCCAACTTTCTTGGGATCAAGGTTGTACTTTAATGACATGGCTCCTCCATGAATTATTAATTTATTATTTGTGGAGGGAATCTAGGCTTTATGAGTGCTGTAATTTACCAAATTAAAAGGTCGGTATCTCTCTATTTCTGTTCACTATTCTTCTTACTTCAGCTACAGTAAAAAGTGCTTGGATTTAATGCCAAAAAACTTACATAACTGTTATTGTTCAAATATAGTTTGTTTTAATAGTTCAATATTTGGCAATGAAGGTGTTTCTAGGTGTTATGTCATCGACACCATCTGCAAGTAACTGTACAAATCTAATTTAATTTCAAAAATTTAAATGCAGTCTTGAGAGGAGAAGGTAAAGACAGAAGACATGAAACTTCAGCACATCCACACACACTACCTGCTGGAAAACATCCTCAAGCTTCTCAGACAGCACCATTGGCTCTCCTTTGTACCAGGCCTGATAGAGCGGACGGAAGGACATGTCAGGGAAGACATGGTAGAACAAGTTGGCTGCAAAGACCCCACCGCAGCTCGCAATAAGCAGCGGAGTCCGGTACTTCTGGAGAAGCACTGAGTACTTGAGGAAGTGGGACGCCATGTCAGGGTTTTGTTTTCAGTGGTTTTGTGTCACTTGGATGCTGTGGGCTTCAGTAGGTGGCATCTGTGAAGGAGTCAGACAAAATGTTTATGAGTACACCAACAGGCCTGCTGCATGTTATAGATATACACAGAGAATTCAAGAGGTGAGGTGAGGTTGTCCTGTTGAAGGAATATTCTCTTTAACCACTAGAGGGCTGTCCTACGAAGCCAGATTAATGCGTTAAGTAAGGTGTGTTGAGTCTTAAGTCATAGTTTTCAGTGTCACTAAGGTGGCTCTCTTTAAACCTGGCTACTTAATCACCATGGTAACTGATGATGATCTAATAAACTGGTCCAAAACAGGCTAGTTTCAGGTGAAATGGGCAGTAAAAAGTGCCATTTTTAGACAAATTATTTTCCTGATGATGTTCTTTAAACACAATATAATTCTCAGTTGAAGGAATACATTATATATGCAAAGTTGTTGAGCTGTACTCTAGTGATGTCATCAAACAAAGCAGGATATTTTAAATTACAGCAGCACAATCTGTATGCATCACGTTGGCAAGGAAACCTCAGTTAATGATGCAGAAAATCAGTTTTTCCAAGCACAATTCATGCATAAAATGCAGCACTAAGTGCTGAACTTTAAAGCAGAAAATAATAACAATTAAAACAATGACAAAATAAATAAAGTGAAAGTTAAAACTGCAAGATAAGACGAGATAAAACACATCACCCGCACACTTAAAGAAGGATGAAGCAAATACAGACCAATTTGAATTATGCTTTTAAGCCTGATCCTGATTTGCTGCCAAGTCTGTTTTGCACTGCTGGTATTTCCACTCAGAACACCAATTAGAAAAGTGATTAGTCTATCCCATTTATCATGGATTATACTCCATCAGTAACATTAATTTTACTTTGATTTGGCCAAAAACTAAAGTGATTTCCATACATCCTTCATCATAAGACAGTTTGAGATCTAAGTATCAAGTTTACGGACCAAACCACTAATAGAGTTAGTGGTTTGGTCCGTAAAATGTCAGAAAATGGTGAAAAAATGTTTTTTTTCAAAAGCCCAAACTGACACACTCAAATGTCTTCTTATGTCTAATACTGAAAGATATTCAGTTTACTCTCATAAAAAGAGTAAAGAAAACTTTGAGAAGTGTGAATAACTCAAAACAATTAATCAATTATCAAAATAGTTAAGTTATCGATTAATCATTGCAGCTCTAATTAAGAGTGCATCAAATTAATGAGTAATTTTCTGCCAGAAATTTTCTTGTCTTATTTGCAGCAACTAGGGTTGGGAGACCCTAAAATAATATCACAAATATATTCTAGGATAGTCTGCAACAACAATATTTTTTGCAATATGAAAAAATATTGAAGGCTCATGTAATGAAATCAGTTTGTTGTTTGTCTCCTTTTGCTGTTACTGTCTTCTTGCACTTCTTAAATACTATGTGGTTTACTGTTAATTTCATCTTTTGTAGCAAAACCACTTCCACACTGCTGAAGTCAACCCCCTTTTTGAAACTAACCCTTCCACTATTACCATTATCATGATATGAATTTATAATATTGTAATCTTTCCATTATATATAAATTTTTGTATCATGAAAAAAAGATATATCGTGAACTGTGCAATAGAACAAACCCTGAGCAGAAACTGTGCTGCTTTCTGCCATAATATATATTTTTTTATTCTCCATATCTCTCCATTATAATGACTTGTTCATCTTGACTGAAGGAGGCAGCAGCTGATCGCATCACTTTGTGAAGAAGAAGAGTCACATGACGCAGCAGATGCCCCTTTTGATGTGAACACACACAGAGCCTGAAGAAGAAAGCCTGAGTTCACAAAGACACTTGAGAGCCACTGCTGTGATACTATTTAACTCTCACTGAGGTTTCAGGTTTTGTCAAGCCAGCTTCCTTCGTAGTACAGCAGCCCTTAGATCTCCATAACATCCCCTTCATTACAGACCATATTCGGTTAGCTGCAGTTAACAGGTGCACATGACAGCCCCTGATCATTCTGTCTTCAAGTTAACAAAGACAACACCAGGTGGGAAGATAATAGCTGATACAACTAATGCATCATGTGACTGCATGTTCCAGTCCACAGATAAACCTCGCGTTTATTCAACAACATGTTTCCCTATTAAAAACAAAAAGCAACAGTTGACCTTTTACAAACAGAGTTGGGGTGCAGCTGTTGTATATGTTGGCTCACTGAAAAGGCTCTGCTGCACTAAATGGAATGGGACCTTGAATAGTATCATTGGTAACACCTGTGTTTACCCTAGTAAATATTTCATATTAGCATGACTGCTGTGAAAAGGGTTTATTGAGCACTGACATTAGAGTGTGACTGATATTATCAGCCTGATATCGGCCTATAACAGTTTCACTGGTTTACGTGGGTGTCTGCATGTATGTTGTCTGATATGTTGATATCATAAAACTTTTTTTAACACAACATAATTCAGATTCCCTTTATTTGTTAACTTTTTAGACAGTGATCAGTATATATGTGAACTATATATTATATATTATATTATATTATATTGTATCATAACAGCCAATATACCCGTATCAGATTTTTTTTAAATTTCATAATACTGATATCAGCATCAACCAAAAATGCAATATCGCTCGGGCCCTAGTAAACATACAACATAACTAGATATACAGTTAAAGACGGTTATGCTAAGGTACTGCTGGTAGATATATCAACATAACTGACCTTAATTTGAAGTGAGGCTAACTTCATTAACTTCACATTAATACTGAATAAGTGGGATGTTAGCTAGCATGACATAACGGCAGCTTTGAAGGTCGTCTTTTCTTTTCTTTTCCTGATCTAACACTGAATTAGATTTAACTATATAATAGTATCAGATTACCGAGTCAAAATGCTGCTATATTGGATTTTATCAACACTGCTGAATCGAAGCTAACTTACAAATCGCATGCTAATCGCTGTCTCTTGGCATTTCTCCTCGCTTAAACACCAGACAATGACACTAAAATACGACCGTTAACCAACTGTACCTCTGCAAACAGACCGAGCTTGTACATAATGTTTTATTACATGTTATCTGTATTTTAACAGTGACCTCAGCTAACTGACCCAGTGAAGAAAAGCTACTGTTAGCATTACTTTCCTGAGTAGAAACAATGAGACTTAAATTAACTGCATTTACAGTCTTCAGAGCAACAAACACCTTTTAACACTCACATGTTCTCCACATCTTCCTAAGGACAACCGCTATCAAACACTTATGTGACAGAAGATTCTGTCCGTAAAGCGACTGTCGTAAAGCTGTCGCCATAGTGTTTCGCGACAGTTTTACGACAGGACAGTTTATTTTCTCTCTTTATCGCCTTTTTTGTACAATTTCAAGCCACATCATTAACAAAATATAAACTACATCAAAGACAGACAGAGAAGAGAAAACACAGCATTATACAGGACAAACTATAAAACTATTTACATATGGGCACCATGTAACTGTGGAAGACCAACACAAATAAAATGAAATATAAATAAAGACAAAAATAAATGACTAAATAAATAAACTAATGTGCCCTATTTATTATTCCTATTTAGCTTTCCAATATATGTATTCATTTATTTAATTTTTAGTATGCTTATGATTAGATTTTTTATTTATTATTTTTCCCCATGAATTTCCCTTATTTGTTTACACAAATTTATTTATTTATGTATTGATTTTTACATTTCTTTATGTATTTCTATAAGCCTTTTACATTTATTTGCCTTTTACAATCACCTAACAAATCACCAACCCTCAGACTGGCTGACAGAGTCACCATGGACCCCTGTCATGTTCTTCATGAGGAGTACCAACTCCTGACCACCAGGAGGCGCATTAGTGTGTCACAATGCAGGAAAAACAGGCACAAGCAAATGTTTGTTCTTCACTTAATCAACAGAGGACTGCAATTAGATCAGTGATTAATCATTCTTCATTCACCCCCACACTTGAACGCTCTCACACATGAACTACAGGCACCTACAAATGATTTTAGCTACATTGTTTTAGTGTTATCTATCATTGTACCCATTATCACTGATGGGAGGTATTTATACTCCTGACCAACAGAGGGCAGCAACAACAAGACCCAGAGGAAGCTGCACATTATCCAGGTGTTGCAACACCTGTTATTGAACAATTATGTTATGTTATGTTATGTTATGTTATGTTATGTTATGTTATGGTATGTTATGTTATGTTATGTTATATATTAGAACTGTTTACATTAAACTATGATTTAAAAAAAAAACAAGTTCACATTGCTTGAACTATCTTGTGCCACCATAAGGTCAGGGTGACATTTGATCACAGATCAGGGAATTAGCTGGACTTGTCTGCTGATCTGCTCATCTCTGCAGTACCATTTTCAGGTAAGAAAAGTAAAAAGTAAAAAGCCCATTTGAAAATCAGTAATTGTTATTGCATCATTAATTTGAGAAGACAAATTATTTGCATGTCTTAAAACCAAAAGCAGTGAAATTACAGTAATGTGATACTTTGTAACTAGTTACTTGTGTCATATAATGTCATGTGCTATGTCATTGATGATTTTTGGAGCTTGTGATAAAAGAAACGGACAATAAAGTGTTATCTCATCTTCCCACATCTTATCTTATCTTAGCATATGAGTATGGTCCTACTCTTTAGCTTTTGTTCACTTTCTAATGAAGATGATAGTTGTTTTTTTTTAGGTTTTATTACATGTATTTTATTTATTATCTATTTATTTATCATCTATTATTATTGGACTGCTCCCTTTCTTTACACAAAACCTGAAATACAAGTACGTATATGAAAGATTAAGAGTGACTCCTTCTGAGTGTCGGCACTGCAGAACCAAAGCAACATTTTCCCTCTACAATCTGAACGCCCAAGAGTTCCCATTCCAGATGCGAATGCTTTCTATTTGTATTTTAGAAACCATTTTAATTAACAGGTTTGTTTCACTTCAAGAAAGACAGGAGGACAGACTTGATGCAACTATTTAAAGCTTAGATCAGTCATGCAATCATGTGCTGCTGAAGTTTTACATGTGGTGTGAATTTGGGGTCAGAGTGAAACTTAAGAGATGTTTCTCTCAAAATGGCAATAACGCGGTCTGCTGGTACAATACTGCGCGCAGAGGTATGATGGCATCATGCAAAACTGACATCTCCATTTTCAAACATGCCTCAAAACACTTTTTCTCAGGTCACAGTTGAACAAAGGTAAACTTTGACCTGCAGGGCAGCTGGAACCAGTCAGAGCTGGCATCAAATGGGAAACACATTCTTGACTTTGTCAGTAAGCAAACAGGATTCAGTTGAAATGAATGAGGGAGTGAATATTGGCGAAGATGGATGCAAGTATAAATGTGCTTTTATCAGGAAATCCAGGATGGATTTTTCTTCTCTCCCTGAGAAGTGTAAAGACTTTATTGAAAACTGAGCTTGCACGACCCCCTGTTTAAAGGGTTAGTTCACCCAAAAATGAAAATTCAGTTATCTACTCACTCTCAGGTTGACTGAAGGTTGGGTTTATTTTTTTAGTCCACAAAACACTGCTGGAGTTTCACAAGAAAACAGCGTTGCAGAATCTCCCCCAAAATTTAAGCGCATGATGACCAGTTTTCAAACATAAAAAAAACAATTTAAAAAATGTATGTACTATTTAAAACTTGCAACACAAAGTCTCAAAAACCAACACATGTGAAACAAATAAATGAGGGATATTAATTTTAATAGTAACATGGACTGAAGACAATATTATTCCACATAGTTTGACACTAAAACATGCAAAGCAGACGCACAGGTAAAAGCATGCACAGTAGAAAAAGAAAATGCAGAAATCAGTCATGGCACAGTTGCGCAGTGGTTTGCACTGCTTCCTCACAGCAAGAAGGTCCTGAGTTCAAATCCCCCAGCCGGCTGGAAGCCGGGGAGTTTGCAGCTGAAGCAGAGCCTTTCTGTGTGGAGTGTGCATGTTCTCCTCATGTTCACGTGGGTTCTCTCCAGATACTCCGGCTTCCACAGTCCCACAAGATAAACATTAAATGGGTTAATTGGTCATTCTAAAGTGCCTATTGGTGTGAATGTGCGTGTGAATGGTTGTCTCTGTGTCAGCGCTGCGATGAACTGGCGACTTGACTAGGATGAACCCCGCCTCTCGCCCAGAGTCAGCTGGGACAGACTCCAGCCCCCCACGACCCTTCAAGGATAAGCAGTTATGGACATTCAGTGAATGAATGAATTAATAAATCACAGCAACAACAATAAAAGACATTCATGCAGGTACATGAAGGCAGTCTGGTGATAGTTAGTTGTAATATAAGGTTACTGTAGTGACTTTTGGAAAAAAGAGGTTACTAAAAGTCAATTTAGGCAAGTGTTGTTTTTTTTATTGTATGTATACTATGTGTCATTGTAGAAGAAACACAAAGTAGATTCTTTGTGACGAATCAGTCAATAACAATCAGTAGAAAACAAATAAAACTCAGCATGATTACAAAAGAAAAATGAGGAACAAAACAGGTAGAACTCACCAGGATAAAAATAAAGCCAATCTCCCCCACATCTCTTTTTTCTGTTTCTTTTTTCTGAGGCACTGCTGTCATCTGTGGGTGTGATGAATAGATGGGAACGCTTCATTACAGCTCTATTGGTATTTTCCATTCTTTCAAGAGACCCAGGCAGCTGTAATTACTGTTGCACATGCATATGTTCCATGTTCCACATTTTTCTAGATTGAGTCAAACATGCACGCAATCTCGTGTAGATTAAAAAAAAGAGGAAGGGGTGAACTGGTGTGGCTGTTGTTGCAGCTGAACCATAATGATGAGTGCTCATTTGAGGAGCGTCGAGGTGTGGCTGCATGCCTCTGAGCTGTTGTTAAATTTTAATGGTGTGTAGCTGAGACTTATGCTTATATGCACAGGATGCACATGAAAGCTGGAAGCAGGTACACAGCAGCTGATATCCACACATGGCAGTGGTGTCACAGGCGAGGAGGAAGTGAAAGTTGTGCAGTTGCTTAAGACAGCAGTGAGAAAACATTCTGTGTATTTTAGACTTTCTTGTTGCACGATCTTGTGATGACCTCTAATTATGATATTTAGCATCACAATGTGCAACTGCAGAAACAGTAGAAAGGTTTTGTATTCAGAGGGTTTTCTTCAACTTGCATGAACCCTGATGCCAAAATAGTTCGGGGCTAGTGTTGAGGTGGAAGTGTAGGGTGGGGCAGATGATAACATCCTTTTAAAAGAATGGGTGGACCTGCAGAGAACAGTTCAGCGACACTTTGATTGCTTGTTTTAATTTCAGTTCAACTCTAATCCTGTTGGCCAAAAGGCTACAGCAGGTCAGAGTGGGTGAGCACCAATCCGACAGCTTTCTCACCTCAGCTGGTTCACTCAAAGGATGTTTTATCTCCAATAGTTTTTATTTAAAAGAGAAATCTCTCATATATTTACTGTAATGAATCATAAAATAACCATGATGTATCATCAGAAATTAAGGAAACATGCTAAATTGAAATACTCAGAGCCAGAATAACTGTTTAACTTATGATTAAATGTCAGTCATCAGTAATCTTTTAGCATAAATTCAGTAATATATTTATGGCGGACATTAAAGCAGTCACTGAACTCCATCTCCAGAGTGTGTATTTTCAGTGCAGTTGGCTTTTGTTTTCCGGATAATGGGTTCAACTCTACATTGACAGACAAGTGATTGTTAGAAACAGATGAGGCGGACTTATGCTGGAGGACTCGTCGTCGCTTTTTGTTGTCAAATTATAACGTTGCCCTCATCTTGTGCTCCGGCAGTGTTCCTGCAGCCTGCCTGAGCTTCCTCTGTGGAGGATTGGGTGGGGGAAATAACTCAGTTCTACCACAGATCACATTAAAAAGGATTTCAACACATTTTTGTATACAGTTTATGGAAAGAACTTGCTATTTGAACCATAATACTCATTTTTGGATGCACAATTACTACACTTGGCTCCTTTAATAAAAACAAACTGCTGAAGTAATTGCTTATCTTCCATTACTGTTGACTGTGTGAAGAAAGGATACTTATTTGAAGTAGTGTGTGAGGTGCATATCCATAGTAGGTGAATTACCTACAGTAGATGCCAGTCAACACATATTATTTTTTTTAAGATGGGCGTGTTTTTCTTCTTCTTTTTTTTTTTTTTAGCTATATGTTTTGCTGCTGATCCTGTCCAGCAGTACATTGCTTAGCTTCCTACACCATTAACCCCACTGCTCCTCCAAACTGGGGTTGTGCCGACCTCCATCTACTGTATTTCTGCTCCCCCTCTGCTTCCAAGCACGTAGAAGAACCTAATATGGCTATTAAACTTATGAAAAAAAAAAAAAAAAAAATAGAGAAACATGGTGGTGCAACACGGTAGCCTCTTAGCGGAAGACCCAAGCCCTAATTCTAAGGTAACAAAAGCAAAACGGTTCTTATTTTCAGGTGATTATACACTAATAAATAAATGTATGAATATTATATTCATGCAATATTCTGCCAATAAATGCCCCTAAATCTTACACATGGGACATTTAAAACATACTTTTATTAACATCTTCTCAATAAAAAAGTCTCCAGCAGACTCTTTCACTGTATCTGCAGGGAAGATGAAAACGAAAAAATGCTCCTCCATGATGAAAACTGGCAATAAAGTCATACGTGCCACCATGCCATTTACAGTATAACAAAAATCATTCTCTTCATCGGACTCGTTGAGTTTACTCCTCTCTGTCTTGCAGTGTTTTGCCCTATTAAAATGAAAACTGATGATCATAACATGCATTTTTAAAAAGTGTTTATACTTTGATCACATAAAAAATTAATCTGCTCAGCATCTACAACATCTGCTCAATAGATTATTATAGTTATCTCCATAACACCTGTGGAGTGATGATTCATAATTAATGCATGACCTTGTACATGTCGGGAGAAGCCCCACAGTATTTAGGACAGCATCACACAGTCATCGCAGCTCTGACTAATCTGTTAAGACTGAAAAAAAAAAAAATCATCACTGTGCAGTGGATGTGTGTGCACGCGTGTGTATGTGCATATGTATTGTGATGAAGACAGACGGTCTGATCCTAGTGGAAAGAAACAGCTCACTACTGTCTCCATGGAAACAGGCAAGAGGCGATGGAAGTGTGCGTCTCTGTGTATGTGAGAATCCCCTGTCCTGTTCTATTTTATTCTATTCTATTCTATTTTGCACATTCTGTTCTAAACCTAAAATAAATAAGTGTGTTGTTGGTGTGTGTGTTCATGACATTAATGTGTCTTTATCATAATTCACTTCATACAGAGGTGTGTCAGCCCTCTGATGGACTGGGGGCATTTCCAGGTATTTCTCTGCTTTCTGCACAACGTATTCTTGAAGAATCCACTTCATTGTGCGACTGTGGAAAGAATTAGGCAGGTACCAAATTGTATGAGTATTTTTAAAAAAAAAAAAAAGATGATATTGTAATCCTCTCAAACTTCTTGCACTGACGCTCTTTGGTTCTTAAGGACTCTTCGGCCATGTCCCCTGTGTTTTTCTGTCTTTTTTAAAATGTTTAACATATATATCTTGTAAAATCTTAAATTAAAGTAAGAAATTGCTAAATTCCATTTCAAATATCCAACATAAATATTTAAGCATGTATGAGAAGTCAGTCTCTTCTGTGTTACTAAACGAGTTTGAACTGACAAGAGATCAGGGCTGTTTCTTATTACATGGAGATAGTTGTGTGTCCAGTGATTATTACCAAAAAGATTTATCACCAGAACATGATAAATTACAGATAAAGTCCTCTTTCGATTCGCTTACCAACAATGTAAAATCAGTAGGAAAGAACCTATTGGAGTAACCACTGACAGTCACCTATCCTTTGAAGAACACACCAGAAAAATCATCCAGTTTCATTTTAATCGGTTATGAAACATCTCTGAGGTCAGACACAAGCTCAGTCATACATGCTCTTATATCGTCACACCTGGACGACTGTAACTCTCTTTTTACCTGCGTAAACTCACACTCTCACTACGACAACTCATCCAGAACTCAGCAGCCAGATTATTGACTAAATCTAGAAGGTCATTTATTTTAGAGTACACTTTAAAATTGTATTAATTACTTATAATTACCATCCACTGTCTGGCACCAGACCACATTAATGAGCTTTTAACTCCGTATAGGCTCTTGAGATCAGCCAATCAAAACCTTCTGGCTGAAAACTGAAGGTGACTGTGTGTTTTCAGTGTGAGATCAGGCGACTTCTTAAAACTCACTTCTAAAAGATGGCCTACAATTAATAATGTTTTGCTTCTATTTACTTTGCACTTTCATCTGCTCTATGAAATGTTTTTAAATGTTTTCTATGCTCAAAATTCTTCAGGACTCGGATGTTTGACCTCCGTATTTCTAAAATCCTGGCCACGGCCCTGGTTCTTGGCATTTTGAACCAGACTGAAGGGGCAACACTGATCTCAGCCAGATGATATTTAGCACCTTTTATTTTATGTAATAAAATAAAACTAAATGCACACAAGCTGCATGTTGTCTGATCTTTGTAGGATCTGAGGTATGTGTGAAATGAAGTGGGTGAAGGAATCGCGGCGTCCTGTACTGATATTGATGTGCATTGGCTTCAGTGTGTTTTTTTCACACATGGATCCATGTGCACGTGCATTGTATGTCCGTGGATCAATACTGACACACGCACAGACGTCACTGGTGCTTAATGATCCATGACACTGAATGTCAATTGTGTTGCTGCCCGCTGTGGTCTTTTGATGCACCTGAAGAGAAAATCAACCTCTGATTTTGTACAAAAGCTAAAAGTGAGAATTAAAAATGCCTCTAAAACAAACTGTCTCAAACTATCCATAGAAGAGATCCTCCTTCTGACAAATGTCTGTTCTTTTATCTGCCTTGTAAAACACTTTGTTACTGTTTATTTGATAAGCCATATATATAACCTTTATTATTATCAGACAGTAAATATCATATCATAATTGGACCAAACAACTGACACCTGTCCAGAGATCTCTAATTAACTTTGTTGGGGAGCTGATTTACTCTTTGGGCTTAAAACGAAACTGAACCACTAAAACTTTCCCACACCGAGTGAGCACCAACTAAGATTTCAATATTGATTTCTAGTTGAAGACTGGTTCACATTCAAACTGAACACGTAAGACAGGTATGCTGTCAGGTGTGATTAGAGGGTCCTACAGCCCATGTCACAAATCTGCGTAGCTCCAGTCAAGCCTGTTCAAGTGTTTAAAGTTTTTTTTAAAGTTTTTATTTTGAAATATTTTAATTAAATGAAGAAATATGTACACATGTACTGTATATCATAGGCCTACAAGTTTTGTTTTCTTTTTTTTCATTCAGTTCATTTTACAAGTGTTTGCTTTGGCTAAATGCATTGCACTTCTCATTCTGGCTGCACATTATTTATTTATGTTGTGATATCCGTTTCATCTGAGATATTATTACCAATGCACAGTTGTCTAATTATACATATGTAATAAATGCATTTGTTGTTGTTGTTGTTGTGTCATTAACTGTGGCTGCACAGTAATCTGGTCTAAATGAAGATGCAATATCAACACATTTAATGTTTCACATAAAATATCATTAATTAATTGACCACATAGGCTGTGTACTGAAACTTTCAGGACATCATAAAGGGAGAAGTTCTTAATCTAAAATAATGAAATTTTGCTTCTTGCTGTAACCTAACACACTCAATTACAACTTTGACTACTGTGGATTTAATTGATTTTAATTTATTAAGATGTGATGTTTGAATGGATTAATGGCAGGATTTTCATTTGGCCAACTCAGGTTTCAGGTTGCATGTGTGGCAATGTCTTTTTCTGTCAGTCAGTGTTTGGTTTGTCCTTTCTGAGCTACTGCAGAAACACGGCGGTGCAACATGGTAGCCTTTCTGGAAGAGGACCTACCGCCTCTGTCGATACAAACATCTCATTTTAAGGTTTTAACAAAAACACAACACTTGTTGTTTTCAGGTGATGATGAAAACTATTATATTCCATTTCTGCCATATTCTGCCAATAAATCCCCATCAATCTTACATTAAAAACATACTTTTATTAACACATCTCAATAAAAAAAATAAATAAAAAATGTCTCTTTCACTGCAGGGAAGATGAAAGGAGAAAATACTCTATGACAAAAATTTGCAATAAATTGCGCTTCTTGGGATGTAGAACTTTGATTTATCAGCAAGATGTGGTGAATGAGTGGGTTATAGACAAGATTTTCATCCAGGCAACTGAGGTGTTGATCCTGTGTGAAATTATTTAAATTTTTGGCTTTCAACTGAGAAATTTGGATTCTTAGTGAGCGTTCAAAGTGACAAGAGGCTGCTGCAAATCCCAGTGAAATATGGTCTAAACGTGAACATTCAGTTAACGTGACCATGGTATTTTTTTTGTATTTTAAACATGTTTTCAGTGGAAACAGGCTCACTTTGCAGGTGCAGGACAGCCATCAGAGAGGCTCAAACCATCTGACCGTGCCCTTCGAACACCAGCAGCAGCATGTGAAGAAAAATGAGGAGTTTACAGGAGACACACAGCAATCAATTCTCAAATTACGATCCCATCAACTTGCCGTCCAATCCAGTGGAGTGACCTCTCAATGAATGAATAAATCAGTAACCCACTCAATCAGTTCACCACCTCTTGATTGCTTCCTACAAGTCTTCCAAAGCCTAAATCAATAGATGCTTATCTCAAACACAGCAAGCTCTGGACTCCTCCATGAACATACGGGAAAAACCAAAACAGAATTCATGTTTAAAGCATACAGTATCCATCCTATTTACTTTTAATTTCCTGCAGGTCTTCAAAACCTGAGGATATCTAAAAATGGCAAATGACTGATAATGTATTGCCACATAAATGTGCTAGATAGGTCATTTCCTTTTTCCACTTGCAGAAAAATTTACTTTCCTTGAGATTTGGATATATATCATGTTTCAGAAATGTTCAATCAGTGTTAACAAGACGCTTAGAGCCATAGATGATTGAAATGTGATGCATTTAATGGTGCAAGTGCATTGGAAAGATTCCTACATCAACATAAGTGTGATCTTGAGAGAATGTCTTCAAACGTGACACAAATGTCCATGTGAACTAATTAGTTTTTGGTGGTCAAAGGTCACTATGACCTTACAAAACACGTTTTTCGCCATAACTCAAGAATTCATGCGCTAATTCTAACTAAAATTCACACTTTATTTATATAGCACTTTTAAAAACAGTTTATAAAGTGCTTTGACAGACAAAGCAAAAGAGCAGGAGGCAAAATAACAGAAGGGTAACACAATAAAGCCAAACAGAAGTAAGAAAAAATTAACCAAAAATTGCAATAAAACTAAAACACAAGCAAAAGACACTAAAGACAAAACAGCACAAGAGATAAGAACAGAAAAACAAATGAAAATAGAGGGAGGAGAATGCAGACATTACATGATGTTGTAAAGTCAATATAAATAAAAAAAAGGAAGGAGATAATCGCATAATGTCAAGTACAAATGAAAAGTATAAAGATATATTAAAAAGAGACGGCATCACAAAAAAGGAAGTCTATAAAAATTGGTTTTTAAGAAGTTATTTAAAAGATGTTACTGATTCTGCCACTAAATGTGATCATAATCCGTTACAATTACAGGGAAAAAAATTTAATTACACAACAATTATTAATTGGTGATGACCATTACCTTTCTTTCCAGATCTGGTAAAAAGAAATATATAGGAACATGCATATTGTGTGTGCTTGCTGTGTCTCTGTGTGTTTATCACAAGCTTTTAAGTGCAGTAGATTTCCTGGAAACCCTGGCCAAACACACACACCACACACACGCAAGCACACACGCACGCACGCACGCACGCACGCACGCACGCACGCACACACACACACACACACACACACACACACACACACACAGAGACACAGCACTTTATTGTCCATCACTTAGTTACTGTAACGTGAGTTCTTAAATGTCTCATTCCTGGATTATTTACAGAGGTAAAACTCATATCAAGCTTCCTCTACCTTGTTTAAATTGAATTATTTACATCTCTCTTTCTCTCTCTCTCTCTCTCTCTCTCTCTCTCTCTGTCTCTCACACACACACACACACACACACACACACACACACACACACACACACACACACACACACACACACACTGATGGCTACTGGTAATGGACCTCTACATCATAAATGCTCTTGCCAGTAAATGTGCATAATGTGTGCATGTGTGTGTTATACATCTTTCTGAGCCAATGTTTGCACTGTGTGTATTTTATAACAACAGCACATCATGTCTGTCTTTAAATAATAGATCACCTCATCACCCCAGCATTCCTTTGTGCTGCACTCTGTGGAGGTGATAATTCACAAACAGCCTCATAATTACTGAGGTTTCTGTGCAGTCAGTCGTAATAAGTCGATCTTGCCTTTGCTTTCGTGACACTGTGATATTTGTATTAAAATTATTTACTGACATGTCACTAAATAAACTGTGAAACATGACCTCTGTACCCCTTTCCTCTCAATCACTTTATATCTCTCTCTCTCATACACACACACCTCCATCTTTTCTCTTGATTGATCAGATCTTATCTGTCTCTTTGACCTCTACCTAAAACGAACCGAGGCTGCAGTTTCACATCCTTTTTCTCTCGTTGTGCGTTCACTGAAAAGGCAACAGCACACAGTCATTGATGAATACACTTTGTCTTCATTGTCTTTTATCATACGAAAACATTTAAAAGTTTCACATGAAATGCCAGAAGAACATTTTACCAACGCCTTTTTTGAAGGCTCCACTTGGAACCCATTCAGAGAACCTAACATAAAGGGTTCTACCTACAGCCATGTGTGACAGGCTTTAAGAACCTATGACAGGTTCTGCAAGGCCCCTTTTCCACAAACATCAAGCTCCATTGTGGTTCAGACACCTTATTTTGAACCATTCAGGGCATTTTGATGAAAAATAACAGGTTGGTCTTCATTGATGATGCATCCTTGATTCCACTCAATGGTTCAACTCAAAACTGGCAGACCTGCAGGCTGGTTCATTAGATAGCACCAACGTTCAATGAATCTTGATCTGGTACAAGAACCAGAATGAAGTTGGTTGAAAATTGCCTACAAAGGGTGTTATGAAGAACCCACCCAGGGTGTTCTACTGAGAACCTTTTTAAATAATGTATAAAGAAGCCCTTGAGTTTTTCAGGGGTTTCATCAATCCTCTCGGCTTGGCACAGTGGTGTCTAAAAACAGTATTGGCAGGAAAAAAGCAGAGGAGAAAATGGTGAAATCAGCTGGAGCAGTGTGGGCGGGATCGCAGAGCGAGCAACACAGAAAGTCACACCGATCGTGTGGCCCCTACTAAAACAGTTGTGGGCCTAAACAACTGTTTATGCCAGTGGTCAGTCCACTTCACATCACTGTAATATTATTAGTGATGCATTATGTGTTAAGCATCATGATGTTCAGTGGCAGACTCTTCAGTGTCTTCCAAAATGGAGTAGACATTTAAAGTAGCATAAACTTGAAATACTCAAATAAAGTACAGGAACCTCATTCCATTTCATGTTAAGTAATTGGTATCAATACTGTTACGATCTTTGGAAAAGATGTAGAAATTTTGGGGTAAATGTTAGGGTAATTTGGGTGTAATTTAGAAATTCCAAATATGTTATGACCTAATCACCACCTACTTACCACGAAATTTGTGTTAAATGTTAGAATAGAAATGTCATATTTGTTGCTATAATTATCACCTATGTACCATGAAATTTTGAGTAAAGTCTGAGGTAATTTTGGGATAATTTCACAGAATTTTTAAATAAGTCATGAGCTAATTACCACCTACTTACCATGAAATTTAAATATTGAGGTAATTTAAGGATTATTTCAAATAATTTTCAAATATGTTACTTGCTAATTACTACATGGAATTGGGGAGCTGTAAAGCTGTAAATACTCTTATTCATATGTAATTAATCCATTTGATCCCCTTAAATTAAGTCCAGCTAATTTGACAGGACTATCCCTTTAAAGAAGTCCGCTGTATCAACAGAGCATAAGAACAGTCCATTTCACTGAAAAGGGGAACTCCTTCACCTCTTCGTGAGATTTCAAAGAACTTAAAACAAAAAACACATAATGAAGGAAAATGAACTCGTTATTTTCCTTGTATTCTTGAACACAGATATCATATGACACCGAACACCAGGATTTAATGCTTTAACATCCTCCCCAAAAAACGGCGTTCACCCCTTTGGGGCTTTTCTATTTATAGCATCAGCTGTTGCAATACAAAGATTAGCTACTCGACGTATTGTTTGGCAGATGTGGGGAGCACACTCCCGTCTGTGGCGAAGAAAGGGCGGCGGTGGTTTGAAGCCGAGAAGGGCAGAGATGAGGAGGAATATGTCGGTGTGAGGAGGACGTTTTTCTTTGTGTTCACGACAGCCGAGCTCGTATCGGTAAGTAGCTTTTTCCTGCTGACAGAAGGAGGAGGTCGTGAATGCGGCCGTCTTGTATTCACGGACAGTGAAGGCAACACCGAGCTTTAACCGTTAATGTAAGAATCAACTCCTCTCAGTGTATCAACAACTTAGCTTAAACTGTCGTTTTCGACCGATGACAGCGCGGGTGAGCGGTCGAGGGAAGTTAGCTTGTTTTAATTAGCGAAATGAACGCCTGTCTCTCGTTTGCGGAAATTCCTTTTTGCTGCAAACTTCAAGAGAAAGATGAAGCAACCGAAATCCGTTATTCAGGGGCGGCTACTGTCGGTTTTCCACACGGCCACAGAGAGACAGACAGACAGACAGACGGGCCTTGCCTCTGTGTCAAAAATGTTCCCGTGGGGACGAAACAAAAACACACAGCTTGTCTTTAATCGTCCGTCAGACATACAGCTACACACACATATATATATATATATATATATATATATATATATATATATATATATATATATGTTTATATACAGTATTTTAACCAGAACCATTTTAACCAGTTGTGTGCAGCACACACACACACACACACACACACACACACACACACACACACACACACACACACAGTGGTGTCCAGCTCTGTGCAGATTTAACCGCTGGACACAGAGAACAGAGAGATTCTTCATGTATCAAATCATAGGATGAGATCATTCAGAAGCACCAGTCAGTCTGCAGAGAGAGACACACACAGACAGACACACACACACACACACACACACAGAGACAGACACACACAGACACACGTTGATCACTATTAATAGCCAAGTGAAATCACCAGTCAGATAATTTGGCTGTCTGGGGACAGATCCCCCTTTATCCTTCCATCATAACTTCATGGAAATGTCAAACCCTGCTGCTGCTGCTGCTGAAGATGATGATGATGATGATGATGATGATCACGCTGCTTGTGAGAATAATGGTTTACTGGCAATACTTTGCATGCTTAATTATGACCTTTGACTATAAGAAACTACCCTCTGGATGACTGACAGATTCTCAGTTTCCCACACAGGTGGCTGGGCAATATATCAATATCATCCTGTTTGGTCAAAAATATTGTGATATTTACTCATTTTATCTCCTCAGCTGTTTCCATCCCTTGGAGAACAAAACATGTCGTGAGTCACAACCTACATGATCAGTTAATATCGACATTGACTGATATGAAATGTCACTATAATGATAATTTTCAGCTATATCAGACTTAGTTACATGTGTATGATGCCTTCGTATTAAGTCATTATTAAATAATAATTACTTATAAATTGTCATGTGCATGTCTGTGATGTCTTACCCAGATGACACTGCAGGGGTGAAAGAAATATTTAAGTAAAACTATATAATACATACATTATAGAACCCATTGGTTTTTTGGGGCAGATGCTGATACTAAGGAGTAAAACAAATTCAAATAAATATATCACTTGGTATTATTTATACAGAATATAATATACAATATATAGAATATATCAGGGCTGCAACTAATGATTGTTTTTAAAGTCAATTAATCTGTCAATTGTCTGAATTAATCAATTCATATTTGTTTGTTTTAAAATGTCAGAAGATGCTGAAAAATGTCAGTCAGTGTTTCCCAAATCCCAAGATGACGTCCTCAAATGTCTTGTTTTACTCACAACCCAAACATATTCAGTTTGTTGTCATAAAGGAATAAAGAAACAAGAAAACATTCTCATTTAAGAAGAATTACTCAAAATGATTAATTCATCATCAAAAGAGTTGCCAATTAATGTAATAATCGATTAATAATTGATTAATCGTTGCAGCTTTATGAGGCTTTGGCATTTACTCATTGCTGAATTATGATTCCTGTGACGAGGGCTGGTGTTATAGCTTATAAATAAAATCTCAATATCTTTAGACTATTTAATGAGATACAATCTTAATATAGACACTTTATCTAAAATAACATACCATAAATTCTCAAATATATTAATATTGTAGGGATGAGTGTCTGTGCTTTTAAGGCTGCAGTTAATCGTCATTTTCATTATAGATTAATCAGCTAATTAGTTTTTCTGTTAACTGATTGATTGTTTGGTTTGAAAAAAGTCAAAAATAGTGAGAAATGTAAACAGTTTCACAGAGTCCAAAGTGACACATTTACAATGCTTATTTTGTCCAGCCAGTGCAAACCTGAAAATATAGAGCTGGATGATATGGACAAAAAGAAATATCACGATATCAGGTGCCCTGTAGCTCAGTAGGTAGAGCGTGCACCTCATGCACATGTTAGTCCTCTGCAGCAGTTGTGGGTGTAAATTCCAGCCTACGGCTCTTTGCTGCGTGTATTTCCCCACTCTGTTTCCTTCTTTTCTGTCGTATCTTCATGTCCAATCAATAAAGCCCTAAACAGCCCAAAAATATTAACACAATAGGATTTTTGATGAGTAATTATCAGAATTGTGGATATAGTGACTAAGTGGGTAAAGAAAAATAACAGAACAGGTTGATCAGTCTGGTAAGTTTGGTAAATTACATCACTTTACTGTAATGCAGTCTTTAAAACTAGGAAACACTCGCACTAAGGCGATATCTAGTCACACCTCAAAATGATTAACAATAGATAGAAATTACTGACATAATTCAAAGAACAAGTAGCCAATCCTCGCAATTGTGGAGCTGGACCAATATTTTTTTGCATGAAAATCAACTTAAATGATTATCAAAATAGTTGCCAAATCATTTTCTATCAACTGACTAATGATAATTACTATTATCATTACTATCTACAGAGGATTTCTGAGAATAGCGTATTATTATGAAAAAAGACATCAATGTAATTTATGGCTAAATGAGTTCAAGGTAGTGAGACCATGTCAAGTTAGTCATTGGTGATGATGACCCTCAATCATGCGATCAACTCGCCAGCTTTCTGAGGCCATTTGCACTTTGTCCTTTCAGCCATACGGCGACGAAAATAAGAAGAAGAACAAAAGAAGAACAAAATAAACACTAGACAGCATAAAACATGGCAAAACCTAAAGCTCCCAAGTTTGAAGTCAGTTCACGGACAGCTGGTATCAATCTAACATTGAGCTTCAACTGTTACTGGCACTCATATTGCTTGTCAAAATTTTTGAAGCATTGATTCATTCATTCAATACGCACTGACGTCATGAGGAAAGAAAAAATATGAACATTGTGGTTGCTGTGGGTGCTTGTCATCTCGTGTGGTTGGCCGGTCAATAGTGTGGTATTTCAAAATGCAGTTAGTGCGATAGCCCTATTATTTTGCAGATTTGTAAACCGAAAGTGCGATTTACACAGGACTATTTTTTCTCAGCTGACCCTAGGGGAGCTACGTCCAGCCAAAAGTTTCACAGTCTTATAAATCTATCGTCACTGGAGAAAATGTGAGGGGGGCAGCTGACTTTGTTTGCCTCATTTTCTGAAATTTATGAACATTAATTACTACATTAAAAAATATGTGCATCTGATTTTTGATCACATTAATAATTGCAGAATTGACGCTAGTAAAGAAATGTTAGGGCCTTTTTGTATTTTGCCTTAGCTCTCAAACAAAGATAGCCCAGAATTATTGCTTTCACTTCAGCTGTCTCGGTGACAAGAACCAGCAACCCGCTTCACATAGGTTTAAAACCCCATTCCTCCAAAGAGTCAGGGTTTCATTACTTAGGAAAATATATGCTCTGGTCAACCATGGCACAGTTAATAAATCTACACCATCAATTTCTTAAATAATTCATAAGTCAAATGTGAAATAAAAATTCAGATTAGCTCTCAATCCAAGAAAATAAGGGTGGTGTTTGACAAGGGTTTGTCCCTTGACAGCAGCTTGGAGGTTTTCATATGTTTTGAACTCGATGAACTCTGTCTTAACACCTCCTTTGAATGATCGATGAGTGTTGATGTCAACGCTACAGTACAGGCTGGGGTGTGCACCACTGTGTTCCTCCTTATTCCTGTTCTGTGAGATATGTTGCTGCTTTGTTCCCTTGTTAAGGAGGAAGTCCCTTTATCCTTTCCCAAGGCAGCAACTAGCCACTTCTCAAGAGCCCAGAGAGGCTTTATGGAGTCATGGTGAAGACAAAATATGAAGTCCAAAACACAACAGGAGACACTGACAGAATACGTCACTGGTTTATTCTCTTCTTTTGTCCTCGAGCTGCTGGATGAGGAGAAACATTATATTTCCTGGTTAGCCACAGATATAGAGATGGGCTCTTCAGGTGAGGAATCAAGTGAAACAAGTCTTGATTTACAAGCTTTGTGGTCCTGTTGAAATGCCACACTGCTACAAGGGGTTGCGGTATCTTCATTAGCTGTGGGGCAGTGGACTTGTTTTTCTGATTGATGAGGAAAAGGAATGACAAGAAAGAAATTCAAAAGGTGGTTCTATTCAGCATTTTTCAGCAAAGTTGAGGTGTGCTTTATAATTATCTGTTAAAGAGTGGGAGTGAATGGCTTGACCATAATGGTTTGTTGCCTCCTACTCTCTGTCATGTCTTATCCCAACTCTGTCTCCTAGAAATTAAGTTGATAGCATACTAAACTTTTTTCCTATTTGTTTTGTGGCGCAAAAAGCAAGCTGCTGGATTATGGATACAAAGTGCAGGTCCTTTGATACCACAGTGCTGAGTTTGCATCGTGGATCGAATCTGTGGTTAGTTTTAGGCAACAAAAACACTTTGGTTAAAACTGAGAAAGACTGTGGTGTTGATTAAATGTCAGTAACTACAGTGCTTTGTGTTTCAAGTCAAGTCTGTGGTGTTTTGCTGAATTAAACAAAGACCAGGGCATTAACCAGGTGCTGTGAGTGCTGAAACCTTACCATTAAAAGGTAAATAATGTGCTAAATACTAGAGGATAATGTATGGCAAGGTTGGATATTTTGCTAGACAACAATGGAAATGCGTTGCCAGTGAACATTCTACCAAGACGTTCAGTATCAACACTTGGGTGACTTGCAATTGGCTGTTGTCTGATGACAATTTAGCCCCCTATTTTAAGACTGATTAGCAACTTGAGACACATGAATGGAGTCAGAGGCTAATGTCTATACACACATATGCAGATAAATTTAAAATAGCAAAAAAGAAAAAAGACTAAACTGTGGTCAGACCATAGCTGAATAGCTGATGGTCATATTGCATTTCGACCACTGCACTGCATCTACCCTGTTCTCCACAGGGACCGTTTACCTGCATGCAACCAAAGCTTTGTCAAACATAACTGATCAATACTTCTTACTATAGACATTAATGCATGACTATAAATGGAGACCAGAACGCTTCTGATACCGAAATCTTGTACCTTCAGGCTCTACAGAGACTTTATAGAGATTTGACTAACAGTTTGTTAGACTAAAGCTTGCTTGGCTCATAAGCCAAAAAAGCGTTAGTGCTTTCTGCCTACTTCCTGGATATGTGGCACACTGAATATGCTCAGTAGTATTACCATTATATTGATACAGATTTCTAAATCACTTTCTTTGGATTGAGGAACGTTGTACAAATATAAATACATGAAGACATGGATCAAAACTTCATAATAGAAAGAGCCATAATTGAACTTGTTTGTAGTTTGAGGGGTCCTGTCAACAGTTCTTGAAACGTCTCTTTTATAATAGCGGCTTATGGGGAAAACGCTTTTTAGGCAATAGGGGAATTTTTCACTGCAATACCGCAGTGACCACTGGGACATATTCTATGAAAATACCAAAACTGAGTCTAGAGGAAAGGATTTAGATTTATTGGCATTAGTGTGGACATAGTGTGGTCCTAAGTGTTGTGCACAATACGCAAGGTATGTCCTATGACAGCTTGATTTGCCCACTGACACATGATGGTTTGTAACCATACAACCAGCCACATTAGTCAGATGACTAACTTTGGTTGTACACATAGTAAAATTTCCTCTACAATGCATCCCCTCCCATAGGAATTTGCTTTTAACTGGTGTCTGTGGATTATTTTAGTCTCCCAGAATGGTGTGTTGTTTCAGAGAATTGTGCACTCCACCGAGTAGACTCACAGAGGGAAGTGCTGACACACCGCACAAGGTTGTGACCTGACTTGGCTTCAGTTACCCAGGCATGACTGGTTTGAAAACCACAACTGGTGGTAGGTAGTGTGATTTCATGGTGCTTCTAAAGCTGTTTTGCACAGCACTGAAAATCTGTCCAAGGCGGTGTCTTTCTAAAATGGTATAGCAGCAGAGACGTTCACTTAGTGACTTTATGACAGCCAGCCAACTGACTGACTGAAGAGGCTTTTTAACATCAGGAATTTGGCTTGGAAATTCTTTGCCCAACCTGGCTGGCTGATTGGCTGGTTGGTCCTTTGGAAAGGAAGGAAGCATCTTCCTTCCCTCCATTGTGCTGGGCAGGAAAGGATGGACTGTGGCCAGCTGACAGCTGTTTCCTGGTGGATGAAGGAGGAATGGGTGCGTGGGTGGGTGGGTGGTGAGGGTGTTGTGCTAGTAGAGAGTGAATATGTTTTTTGTCTGCTGTTGACTGTTGCTACAGTTTATAGCATGGATGCCCAAATTCTTTCCTATGAAGAGGCACAAATGAATCTGGATGGAGGGCCAGGGGCCAAAAAATAAATGTTAAAGTTAAAATGTGTTATATTTAAAAGAAATTTGTACAAATTTTATATCTAAAATAAATTTTCAAAATAATCAAAACACGACTCTTAAATCTTCATTTTCAATCATTTATTCATTCGCTGAGATAATTGTCAAGAAAATATCCATATACATTAAAAGGAAGGACACCTTTCTGACAGAAAGTGCATGAAACTCAAGCCACTTAAAATGTAGAGTCAGTAGCATTTGTCCGAGCTGTTCTGAAACACACCAGGACGTCAAATACCAATGTTTTGGGTTGGTCACCAGCGTCCCAAGCACAGCAAAGTAATGAGAAAATAACACAGTACAGGCAGAGGGCTCTGCAGATACAGCCAACACACACACACTTCTAGTGGGTCGTAAGTGATGATTGAAAGGGATAATACTTTCATATATTTTAGGAAAATATTGCATATTATGCCTTTAAATTAAGCTTAATTTGGCTTCAGCCTGAAAAATTCAGCCTGACAAAAATATTAAGGTAAACATGATAATGACATCAGACGTTTTAGAAAAATGTAAGTGGAAACCTCAACAGCACTGTGCTGTACATTGCAGTAAAATTCAGAATTCATGCTTTGTAGTCATTACTATAAGGGTTTTACAGCACTCTCATGATGATTTGTTTTAAAAAGACACACATTTGTTGAGCACTGTACAAGCTGTTCCCCTGAAGTGTAAGAAAAATCATCTGAATCATTTGCACATTTTAAAATAGATCTTTTTAAAATTGAGCTTCAAATGTGCTTCCCTTGTGCGGAAAAAAATACTCTTCTGTCAAACCTCTCATATTCTTGTGAGATAGATGTTTATTTTCGTTTTCAAAAAGCCATAATTACAAACTAAAGTTATCCATCTGTGTTGAAGCCATCATATTTCTCTGCTGCTTCTGTGGTTCCAGTGGGCTACTGAGAGTAGACGTCATTAGCCTGGTTTTCTACTGCTAGGCCAAACCAGGCTCACCAAGGCTTTCTTTAGCCACTTTTCCATACAGTTGTTATATCCATGCTGCAAGTGAACCAATAACGTGACAACAGTACAAGTGTTTTTCAATGCAACACAACAACAGGGCCTGTTGCTTGCAACCCTTCATCCAACATTTTTTTTTACGGTAGCTGCCCCTTTTACTTTGCTTGCACAAAATTTGAGAATATTGTTAGATCTCGGTGGAACAACTCTAATCACAACAGCTGTAAGGCGCTAATCTTGGTGTCAGTTGTGGAAGCATTTCCTGTACTTGCTTCAAAATAAAAGCTTTTTGTGGTTTTCTAGCGGCAAGCTCTTACTGTGGAGCAGCAGCCATTGGAAATGTTTGCATTAGCAGTAACTTAAAGGTGCACTGTGGAGTTTCCTTGTAAACAAACTAAAGTTATCCTTCATTCACTGTTACTCACAAAAACGGATCCTTTAGCTTTAACAAGCGTGTTGAACACATTTCTAGCAAGTTTATCTAGAGCAAAAGTAAATTATCTCAACAAAACATTATAGGTTGGCAAAACAATTTATTCAAAAACCTAAGAAAAATCTAGTTAAGACAGTTGTCTTGAAATTATGAGTTGTCAACTTTTCATTTTTTTTTCAGTGAAAAGTTTTGAATCTTTGAACCTTGAACTTTAGCATGACCAAAATGCACTGGGCAGGACACACATGACTGCAGTCTGCACTGTCTCTCAGGGTTCATGAAGACCGAGCCCTATATGTTACACTCAACCTACTGTGTGTGAACATAGCGAGCCTTTTTGAAATGATGCTTTCTCTCTAGCTGCCTGCATGCATGCACACTAATCAGTTTAGTACCTAAGCACTAAACAGAACCATATTATCATAGGTCTGTGTGGTTATCCCCTGCAAGAGGCCACAGTAGAAACATGTATGATCACAGTTCAGCACACTGTGGTTGGACTAAAGAAAGGACAGCATCAGTTCTCTTTAATCTAAAAAGAGAGAAGTATCAACTTAAATTGTGACCAGTCTGGTTTTTGTTCAAAGCACAATTGTTGAAATGTGTGAACATTTGATCACTTAGGTTCACATTAGCAAAACAAGTAATTTAATCAGAAATTCAGGTACCCCTTTAGCACTTTGTAGGCTCGATGCTGCTATATACTATGTCACAGAACTGCAGGTTTCTGTGGTTTAATTTCTGCCCAGCTTGCATAAATACTGAAGTCAATACAGTAGTCCCCATAAGATGCAGTTCCTGTGAAGCCTGAGAGACGTTGGCTCCAGTACCACTGACTGTTTATTGAAGGGACTGGAAGTTTATCCCATAAAAAAGTGAATTGTTCCACTATAACATGTTTTTAAGTTTTCAGTCCTCTGCCATGCTATAAACCCACGTACAGCTGTCATGCAGCTTGTTGTCTTTCTCTGGTGGGTAGAATGTAAATTACTGTTACCCAGCTATGAAAATTTGTATTGTAGGATGTCTTAAAGGATGTTGAACTCTATTTTTTGAGCAATTTTTCTTCCATCGTCTTTGATCCACAACTCCTAGATGTGGTCTGTGGTCTCCATGGTGATGAAAAAGCAGCTGCAACAAAAAAAAACCCTAACACCTCTCTCCCTTGTTCTCGCTCTCTGTCTGCCTGTTGTTCCCTCCCCTCTCTATTGTCAATCCTTTTCTTTCTTTTTCCTCTCTCTCGTCATCCTCCATTTCAGCCAGGTGTGTCTCATCAGCCACCTACTAGCCTACTTCCCACCCTTCCCACCACTGTCGAGGTAGCCATGGCGACCAGCGCCGTGCCAAGTGACAACCTGCCAACGTACAAGCTGGTGGTGGTGGGGGATGGTGGTGTTGGGAAGAGCGCCCTCACCATCCAGTTTTTCCAGAAGATCTTTGTGCCAGACTATGATCCCACGATAGAGGACTCGTATCTTAAACACACAGAGATAGACGGACAGTGGGCCATACTGGATGGTGAGTAGAGATGATCCTGCCCCTCCATGCTAATCTCTTACTTTATATATTTTGTCATTTTACTTTTGATTTCAGTTAAACATGTCCATCTTTGACCAGTGAGTCAACATTTGTTTTTTAGCCTTTAAGCACATTCCTGTGGTTGCTTTTTCCTACACTGAGCTGACTATGGAATAGCAATTCCCTGAACAAGTCAATGACATTTAGAAAAAATCACTGCTATGGTTGTTGTTGCATGTGAGAGCAATTAGAATTAAAGAATTAGAATTAAAAAATCTCTTAAAAATATGTTTTATTGTTTATTGGAATGTATGTTTGTGTAAACCTTTGACATCAATGGCCGTTGTCAAAACCTAAAAACTGTTCTGACATGTGAGGATAGCCCTAAGGGTGACACAGGGTCACAAAAATCTTTGTCTTTCTCCTGGGGTTATGAAAGTAGGGCTGATCACACAAGTTGTGCAGGAAACAAACTCTTACTCTGACCATGTACTATGCAAAAAAGTGAATCAGGTCACAATAACAAAATTGCGCAATCTGATTGTACAATGATGACTGTAAACTGGGTCAGTTTATCAGCCTGGCATTGTCAGATTAATACTAGTCTGGAACTTCTTTGCTCATTTTTTGATTTCCAAGGGGCGTTGTCCGTAGATGCAGACAAAAATACCTATGGACACAATCATAGATGCTGCACTGACCTCTTCGGCTTGTTGCTCCATTATGCCAGTGTTGCTGCAGTAGTGAACAGGCTAAGACTGACCTGTGAACAAATGGGAATGTTGTGTTTTTTCTGGTTAAAAAGCACTATAAAGTGATCTGTGATCTACGTGGTGTAAGGAAAACGTTTTTCTAGCTTTTTCTAGCTTCCTTCATGTAGATCATGAACCCTTGATGACTCACTGAAATTGGTTGAGAAATAAATGTTATGTGCTTTTTATCCAGGAAAACTGCAGCTTTTTCATACAATACAAAGGTCAATGCTGCATCTAGGATCATATGTGTATGGACACAGTTGGATAGATGACTAATCAGAGCAGTAAAACATGATGTAGAGCTGAGGGCCACATGCAGGTTGAGGCAGTGCTTGGTCTGTTTTCAAGCAGGAGAGATAAGGTGCCCTGGTTGCAGGCTTTCTCATATTACAGCTAAATAGTCACTAAAATGTGTTTCTGAAAATATTTGATATGAGAAATAGGAAACGCAGTAGCAGAATCTTTATTTATATTTGATCAACAGTGCCTAGTTTGACAGCTTGAGCCTGGTGTGAAACATGTGACATGTGAGGTTCCTCTATCAGTCATCTCATCAAACCTGCCTCACACTGAATAAACACTCATGACTGGCCCAAAGAGATCCTGGATGGCTGGACATTAGGGCTGCAAAATATGTTTAAAAATATGATATTGTGATTATTTTGAGAGAAATTGTGATTGTGATATGATTCATGATTAGTGGGAATGATCACTTTTGCATTTTCATTTTCACTGGAAAAAAACTGCTAAAATCATGATGATGTTTTCTTACAGCTGAAGAAGATTTGTAGGTCAGCACATCTCTGCAGCACACTACATTGTAATGCTCTCATGCATTTTTCCTTTATCAAAAAAATTGCAGCTTCTGCTATTTGGACATTGCACTTGGCCATATTGTGATTTTGATAATATTTCGATTAAATGTGCAGCCCTGGTAGAAATCTCCTTGAACTGAAGGGCGGGGGCAGATGAAGCGTGAGCTGGTCTGTTACCTGTCTGGTTCCCCAGCTATCAGTTTGTATTTGTGAGAAAATCAATGTCACAGTTCTTTCAGTGAGGAGGACTTCAACAATTATTACTTAGAGCAACTCTGACTCTTTATCACAGCTTTTATAAGTCCTGCCATTCTTGATAAGTTTTCTTATTCATGGCCATATTTAATAAAATGGTGCAAATAGAGATAAAATGAAAATGACATGAAATGCCCAAATGAAGAATTTGCCACTGCCACTGAAAAGCACATTTAAAAATATAGGAAGAATAAGAATAAGAGAGAACCTCCCATGTTAAGTGATGCGTTTGTGGCACTCTGTCTTTCTCAGTGCTGGACACAGCCGGACAGGAGGAGTTCAGTGCGATGAGGGAGCAGTATATGAGGACAGGAGACGGCTTCCTCATCGTCTTCTCTGTGACAGACAAGGCCAGCTTTGAACATGTTGACCGATTCCATCAACTCATACTACGGGTCAAAGACAGGTAGGTTACAACAGCACAAACACAACAAAGGAGAATTGAGTAGGATTGAATTTGGGAATGATGAGGTCATTCCTACTCATGTTATGATTTAATATTAACCCCTCATTCACACTGTCGATGAAAATCACAGAATTCTTGGTCAATCCTCTTTAAATGCCTTAGTGAGAAGAATTTTTTCAAGAACTCCAGAGAAACAGTGTGAAAGGGGTTTTGTGTTTCACTGCACGCACAATAAACCCACAACTGGTTAATTCTGTGAGACATGACAATCAGTCCAATCTGTCCAATCAGTCTGGCATTTTGATTTGGACTTTAAACACTTTAAAGTCATAGTTTATGAGGTGAATATACTTCCATGAACACTAAATGATTTGCCAAACCATTCACAATCATTTGCACAAATATATTATTATATTATTATATTCAGCCCCTTTCATGGTTCGAGTTTGAAGTATATTATTTTTTCACTTCAAATAAAATAATTAATTTGATTTCAGTTGGCTGAATATATTATTTGAGCGTCTGAATATTATAGTCCGCCACTCTGCTGAGGTAGGCAAAGAGTTAATGATGACCAATTACTGTTTGAAGATGTAATATTAACCAAAGCCAAAGATCCAATTTGATAAGAAATATTAATTTCATCACTGTATAACTGGATATTCCTTCCCTGAGCCTCTCTAAAAATACTTTGCCAGTGAACTGTTTTTGTGTCGAGGGTCTGGATGCCGAGGCATTTCCTTCCTTCTCCCTTCTCTTCTGTTGCAGCTCCAAGTTCTCTCTCTTATTTTCTTTTTTGTTATATGTTCAAGCAAATTTGTGGTATTGCCACAGTAGGGGGCAGTGAGATTCTCACGCACAGCTATGAAATAGCTCCATACAATGCTCCTCTTTCATTCAGCCATTGCTGCAATTAGGCGTCGGATTAGACTAGTTAGGGTGCAGGTCATGGTGCGCTGCACATACACGAGCCAAACAACAATATAACAACAGCAGAGGAGAAAAGTGAGTACATGCATGTTGTGTTCACAAGAACGGGACATTGTTTGCATGGGCAGTTCTACTCTTTGATGAAATTCAAATGGGTACGACACAGAAGAGAGAAATGGATCCCTTTGTATCAATACTATTCACAAGTATGTATCAATATTTTGGTATCGATCCACACACCCCAATTTGTTAGGCGACGACCTCTAGTGGCCGTATATTTTACTGACCAAAGTGATTGCTGTGATTTAGCAGCACCGCAGCATCACTGCAGCGAGTCATCAGACTGGTTCAATAAACCCCAAGTTTATCGCAGTTATTTTAATCAGATTATTTGGTAGTGGAAACCAAAGAGAATGCAGCCAAACTGTCCAATACAAACAACCACTGCGTTGAAAATCTGTGTGTGTACACCTGTGGTAAATATATACTGTAATAGGTCAAAGCCAAAGTTACCAAAACAGGAAGTAGCTATAGATGTTTGCAAAATGATGAAATTGTGGATTTATTGATGATCTTCTGACTACCAATGTTGTTTTCCCTTCTGAATCATACTCTTGTGATTGTACTGCCCTAATTCAGTTTTGCCTAAAGTGTTATAAGCAATAGAAATTTTAGTTTAGTGTTAAGTTTTTTCGTGTTTAACGGCCATTTGACAAGGTTCATTCTGCATAAACAAGTAGCACTGACATATCTTCCAGAATAAGAACGGTTAAGGATCAGGGTCTCGTCCTTGTTTCACCAGTTGGCCTGAATCAGATTTGTTTCCACAGTTCTCATCAGTTGTGTTGTGAATGTCTGTTGTGAGAGAAGAGAGTGCATCTGTTCTCTGACTGTGACTGACAGCAGCCAATAAAACTGAGCTTGACATGTAACAAAAATAGAAACTGGAACTGAGCAAGTTGCTGTCTGCCCATATTTAGTGGTGCTTCACTGTAGCTCATTTTTCTGCAGGATTTGAGTGTTGCAGAAACATGACACCTCCCAGACAATTTGTGTAGCATCTGATGCTCTTTCTAATCTAAATGCAAAACCTATCAGGTCTTTAAAATACCCTGCACATCATGAGACACTTTGCACATGTGTGTTTGTGTTCCTCTTTCCTCTCAGGGAGGCCTTCCCCATGGTGTTGGTGGCAAACAAAGTGGATTTGGTCCATCTGCGAAAGGTCACCACTGACCAGGGCCAAGAGATGGCTGCAAAACATAGTGTAAGTAGTGAACCTTTCCTTAAAAGCTCATCCTCACTGTAATCTTGTAACAGTAACCTGTTTTTATGTCTTTAACTGAGATTCTAACAGAGTTTTTACACATGCAGGTTTACAAGTTAATCCTTGAATCTAAAATAATTTAATCCAAAATCACAATAAGAGTCAAACTGGTTGAAACTGAACAGTAGGCTATTTTTATTTATAAAGTCAGATATGTTCGACACACTCACACACACACACACACTCACACACACACACACACACACACACACGCTAGAATCTAAAAAAAACAAACTAAAAGCTGAAGAACACTTTGATGATACAGACTCAGACTGTGTCTATATTAAGCCGTCTAAATTTTAAAATGCTGCCTTACACCCGGCACACACTGCCTACCTGAGCACCGTGTTAACAGGTTAGAGCAGCCATACAGCTCACTTGAGCAGCGTGTCACCTACCAAAAATAAACTGTGAAAATTAACTGTTTATAGTCCTACTGATACACCAGCAACATTACACCTTTTAGTATAGTTTCAATAACTGCGTTTACATTGCCCTAACAGAATAAGAGCCCAGTCAGAATAACAAAAGCCTCATGTAAACACCTCAATCGGAAGAATCTGGCCTGAAAGGAATTGTCAATCTTATTATGATTGTTTCTCTCATTTGTCTCTACTTTTTTGTTTGAAACCTTAAAAGATTTACCGATGTAGATACTGTTCTCAGGATATGATGTGGGTCCTTCTTTAAAGTTACGGGACTTTTTCTTCATTTATTGGCAGCTGGCAAATCAGAACCACTTCTTTCAGCAGATTAGAAGCTTCACAGCAGGCAGAACCAGTTTGTGCATATCAAAAAGTGTATATTCTGATTAATGCACGCTTATTATCTTATTTAGCGTCTCTTTGCTTCAGTTCACCAGTTTCGTGCTGTGTGGATGCCACATGGCCATGAGCTGCAGCAGTTTAGCGAGGTAGCTGTCATGCACATGTAGATTTAGGCACTGTGTCCTGGACCCTGGGCATTATTGTGAGAATGATTTGTGTCCACATTAGCGTTTCCATTTTGAAACACCACAGTGAAACACCTGAACATCATGAAAACAGCTAAACATCTTCTTCACAAACAGGAAAACTGTGCACCACAGCCAACATCACTTAAGGAATGGGACAAACAGCCCAGCTGACCAAATTATTATTACATGGTTGCAATGTCAGTGCAGGTCAATGACTACAAAAAACATCAAGCAGTGTGTTAAGATTTACTCAATCTGGAGGCTGTTTCCAAAAAACTTTGTTACAAAAATCCTGACTCAGTCTGAACAAAGGGCTGAAAGTAGGGATGGGCTGATGCGGTACTCATTATCGGGTCTCATACTGGCCAGAATCACTCCAAAGTCTAACCTGAGACAATCCATTAGCCTAAACTATCACGTAAATACTTAACTAAACTTCGAGTGTTCTGCTTTAAAGAGAGATGTGTCACAGTAACACAGATGAGCAGGATGTCATGTGAACAGTAGCTAGAACAGGAGTGTGACGTGTCATCATCACAGCTGTGTGGAGTTATTTTAAACTCAAGGAAGAAAAAAGCAAAACAGCAGTTTATATACATCTCATTTCAAATGTTTGATTGGTGCTGACCAGTCAAAAAGGCTGCTGAAAGTTCATTGTGTTAAAACATTAAATAAAAAGCAACAGAACTGCATAACTGAGTCACGTTATGGGTTGTGTGTTTGTTTCCAAATAGAATATCTGGTTTTTATATGGCTGGTTAAACAATGCATTCAAACAAATGTTTTATTAACAGCTTAGCTGTTTTAGAGGGGAAAAAAAGGATTTGATTGTTATTGGTATCAGGGAGGTTGAGTTATCGATATCTGTGTCAGACATGAAAAAGTAGTATCGAGCTGAGACACAGAGAAAAAGATGAATTTAACCAGCTTAATGTGGATGTACTGAACACAGCATGAGCGTTGAAACAGGTGTAAACAGGCAAAGATGGTTATCAAATGAAGTCAGAAATCTGCTCTTACTGTAGTCTGCAAAAGGCATCACTTTCATACAGAATGCATCAGAGAGAACTACTCTTAAATAAGACCAGCATCAGAAACCACACAAAACTTTAAAAACTGATTTTTGCTCTTGGTTTTCAAAATGTGCCACCACTCTTGATTACCATTATTGCTCTGCTATGATAGTTTTCTGTCATTTCTTGTAAGGTTAAACATGTGATCAATGATATTTGTTTTGTTTTATTTTTTATTGTTGTGTATTTTCTTATGAAAAAATCAGATGTTGATTGTATTTAATACTGTGTAATTATGTAATAATCTCAGCTTTCAGGCTGAGATGAGATCTCTGAGCTGCTGAGTTTCCTTTCTATCTGTGGTGTTTAATGACTTTGGTCTGGTGGGATTCAGGGAAAACAACAGTTCACTCTACTCACACATACAGTATCCTCCTATTCAGCCTTGGGACTTTTTATGTCACACTTTTTTTCCAATTTCTGTTGTCAGTGGAGAATACAACTTTAATATCACTTATTCGGAGCATTTCTGCTTGTTTCTTCAGATAACTTATATTGAAACCAGTGCCAAGGATCCTCCAATGAATGTGGATAAAGCCTTTCATGAGCTGGTTCGTGTTATAAGGTAACTCCAAGTTCACTTATTTTTCTTATTTCCATGAGATGAAGTCTGATATATTTGCATGAAAAATAATGTTATTGTTTACAAACTGAAATCTGTTACATCTGATAAAACTGTCTCAACTCAAAGCGTGTCAGCCTTTCCTCCTCTCTGCTGCGTATTTCACTTCTTCTGAGGTTAGTGGTACTTGGAGAGTGTTACGCTGGTATGTGAGGGCAGTGAAAGTGTTTTTAGGACGAGTGGAAAAGCAGAGAGAAAAAATCCCAGAGCTATTTCCTGTCTTGACACACGTGTAATTTCAGAAGAATTTGGTTTGTCTCCATGTTTTGCATGTGGTCATATCCTGTTTTAAGGCCTCCTCTGGTTTCAAGGACCAGCAAGCAACACGTAAGCATGTCACACTGTTTCAGGACCTGGACTTAGATACTTAAAAAAACAGCCGTATTCACCTTTGTGTTTGTAAAAAGAAAATTACAGGGAGTTCTCATTGTCTGGATGCCAGGTCTGTGACTGACTCACGAGGAATCTCTTCTCTCTCGTCACGACTGAGGAGAGTTGATTGATAAATCAACATTGCCCCCTTGTGGCCAGACTGTAGAAAGCCACTCATACGGGGGATGGATAAAGAAATGCTGTTTTCTTGCTGAGGCATCAGCAGAAACTGTTCATTCTCTTTAGGGCTGGGTGTGGTTTAAAAAAAAATAAATTACCAGTACCAAAACCAGCAGTAAGACTGACACCAATAGAGAACTCCTATTTTATACTTTTTTTCCAAGCAAGAAAGCAAATTTATTTATTTCCTAGAATGTTGAATTATTCCTTTAACACTTATTTTGACTTTAAAGATAACGATGATGAACTCCTGATATATGAGAGATTAAACATTATGAGACAAATTGACAACGATTATTGTATTCTAACGCGTCAGAAAAATATAGCAAATTGTTTCTGGGAAGATTATTTTTTATAAATGTTTGTTGTATGTCTCTGTTTCTCCCCACACACAGACAACAAGTCCCAGAGCGAAACCAGAAGAAGAAAAAGAAGATGAAATGGAGAGCAGAGCGTTCCGCGGGTTCCCACAGGTTCCACTGTGCCATATTGTGACCTCCCTCGTCCTGTTTATCATTCGTAACGTACACACACCCACACGCACACCCACATACCTTTGGACGTCCCCAAAGGAACTCCCAGCAGTGGTTAACTACTGGAGCACAAAAGGGAGGGAGGAGGGGGCGTCGATGAATGGCTGGACGGATTCAGAGGGACAGAAGTCGGACTGATGTCCCCTCAACCCTTCACAATGCCTTGGAATGAGTGCTATGCCATCTCTACGCGATTTATGGTCCCTCTCAAAGGTCTTTAGATCCCTCCCATCTGTATTCAACACAGAACTACAGTGTCACCAAACTGTTTCCCAATCAAGTGTAATTTTTGAATTTCTTATCAAATGTGGCACAAGATGACGGACTCTGTGGAAAAACCAAGAGATCAGAATGACTGTCAGAACTTTTGTCTTTGTGAGAAAGGGAAAGAAAACGGAGGAAGCGGGTCAAAATGTCAACGTGTGTTCTCCGACTCCAACAACCTGCTGGTCGTCACCTTTCGGTCCGCACACTCCTACAGTTTTTTGGAAGAAAAGCACCTGAGCGATCTTCAGTTATGTTGTCCACGTTCTCTCTCTGCGTAGAGTGGACATCAGAAAGGGCAGGACGGATGAATATGACAGTGGTGACAGTGTTTTTGGTAGTGAAAATAGATGTTGATGTGCGGTGTCGTCGGTGAGTGATGGGAGTGCGGCGTGTACCTTGTGGTCATGTGATGCTCTGGTTTTGAAATGTCAGTTCAGGGAGGATGGAAGGACGTGTCGTAAAGCAAGTGAAAGAAATGTGACGTGATGCTGAGAAACGTGTCATATCGGTCGGCAGGTGAACGTGATGGTCAGATCAGCTTGTTGAATAAGTGTTTAGATATAGTATAATAGTAAAGGAAAGTAAGATCGGTTGGTATATGTGGTTACACTTTAACGTAAACATAACAGGGTTGACACCAACACTGACGTGTCAGCAGCCATTTTTACAGTCACTCTTATAAATGGATTATTTTCCAGTCATATCAGAGCCACTTCACGTGAAGTAAAATAATTATATTTAAAGCTACTACAAGGAGTTTTTAACTGGTTATAAAACAGCCTCAATTTATTATTGATGCCTCTATATGAAGTACATTAACAAAAGAGACATCTGAGAGAAGACGGGCTATTTCTGTACACATTTTAAGATAGATGGGTTCCTCCTGAAGGGTCAAGGTTCTCACCAGCACCGTTTGCTTTTGAAGAACCGTTTTTTAAAGAAATGGTTTTTCAAGGGTTCTTTGTAAGGCTAAGGATTCCATTAAGAACCCTTTTTGGAAGAAAGAGTTCTTCAAGGACTGTTGACATCCCTTAAGAAGTCTTTCATCAAGGGTTCTTTGTACAATAATGTCAAAGGGTTCTCAGTAGAACCATCTAGGTGATTTCTAGATAAAACTCTTGGAATGTAAAGGGATTCTAAGTAGAACCTCCTGGGTGGGTTGTAGATAAAACCTTTGGGATATTAAAAGGTTCTTGACAGAATCTCCTCGGAAATCAGACGACACAAGCCTGCGTTTACATCACATTTCTACTGTAGCCAGTTAAAAGGAAGCAAGAGGAGATTTTTATTTAGATTGTTTAGATGTTTTTGAAGTTACATTTTGTGGTTATTATGGTAGAAACACATCAAAAATCAACATATAATATGTAACTTCCTTGTAGTAGCTTTAATGCAGACTGTCTCTGAGTCTCCATCAGTACTGTATGAACAACAGCCCTGATATCTTTTTCTTTTTGTCTTTGTAGTCTTAACAGATTCAAGTTACTTTCCATGTTTTTGTATCTAAAAAAAATATAGAAAATTACAGTTATATTTGTAATATAAATAAATCTAATTATAGGTGGCAATGTAAACAAATTCAATGCTGTTTTACAGAAGATCTGTAGGAAATTCTTACTGAAATAGAATAGATAAGGGATAGCGAGAGCTTCGTGTTTCAGATGTGAAACAGGCTGGAGGAGCTGATTTGCACTGGCCACTAACCAAAATAATGTGATGTCACTTTATTTCAATCTTGGGGCTTTTTCAGACTGAATTCAGGACAATGTTATGAGAAGAATCGTTCTCAGTAAAGGACAACACTCCTTTAGTTTTGGGTGATTCATCCTGTAGCCCTGGGAAGATGTCAGAGTCAGGCAGCGTGATGCTCCCATAGGGCTTAAAGCCATGTTAGCCGAGCTACAGACGAAGTTTAGACGTAGGAAAACCACACACTCGACGCAACAAGACATTCAGTGTATTCATGTTTGTAGCTGTGAGGTGGGTAGGAATGTAAAATTTAATAACCTATGAAATGGCTTGTACTGTTATCGCACTAAAGTGTCAGTGGACAACTTTTTTTGTCTGGATGAATACCGTCTCTTGAAGGAATACATTTTTGCACTTTTAATACAATTTCTGACTTTCCTATTGGCATGTTGTTTTCTGTTCAAATCTGTAAGTGAAACGAAAAGGCACGGTCAAAAAGAAATTGAATGTAAAAAAAAAAAAAAAATCGAAAAACGAAACAAGCAAATAGGCAATTAGTGTCGTAGCCCTGTGTGCCTGCGTATGCCTGTTGCCTTGGCGATGATTGTAACAGTCAGAATCCAATCATTTGAAAGGTATTGAAAGAGAAGTTCTACATTATTCAGTTCTGAATTAAGACAGCTGAGTATGAAAAGAACTCATTTGTCGAACGGCATACAAATTCACCTCAGCATGAAAGTGGAAAATCAACCTCAGCAAAAAGAAGGAACACAGTATTAATCTACATCTACTGTTAAAGGGACTTCACGCAGAGTTTCCAGAGAAGAAAACATTAAAGCAATGACGCAACAGACTCTGGATCATGGAGGAGGTAAAAAAAAAAAAAAAAGAAAGAAAAAAAAATACTGAATGTGTTTGATGAAGATGTTGCATCATGTATGTTTGATACCATTTTGTATTATTGATATGAATTATTGATATGATTCTTGCAAAGTGTTTTTTAAACAACTGAATAATTTATTACTGTCTATGTTACCTCAGCGTGTCCCAGACCTGGACAAAAAGCCCCCCCTCCCCTGTTTTTTTTTTTTCCTTTCTCTTTTGGGACTCTCAGTGGGCCTTTTGCCTTTGAGCCCCCACATGAAGAGACTTGTAATGTGTCGCGGACCAAGATGAAGAAACAGAATTTGGTCCTGAACTTAACAAAAAAAAAAAAAAAAAAAAAAAAAAAAGGAAAAAAGAAAGAAAGAAAAGCAGAAGGACCTCTGCTTTACTGGAGCTGGGGGATGTGCAAGGCCTCACAAGTGAAAACGTAACAATACGAGGGTCAAAACAAGTAAAGGTTGTCATCCAACTTGCAATTTTAAACATGTTTGTTTGTTCAATGTGAAAATTCTTAAATGAATATTTTGATGTTTTGGAAAATATGCACATACATCAGTATCTGTGCATGAAATATGAAGCTTCAGCCAGCAGTCAGTTATCTTATCTCACTGTTTCTCAAATTTTTTACAAAATGTACCAGCTTTCAAAATACCACCTTTATGACCAACGCTAAAATATCGTAGCGTCAGCCTACTCTATTCACCTACAGACAGTCCATACAGGAGGCACGGCCATCCCTAATGTCAGAAGGATTCAAATTTAAAAATAATAGGATGCCCGACTGCATCTGGTTGGATTTTGCAGTATTCAAGCCTGCTTCTCAGGCTATTATGACCCACAATCCTTTGCGTAGCAGAAAATAAGTTACATCAACAGAGCCGCTGAGAAAGCACAGACAGATGACGGCTTGCATCCATTCGACGGACTGCAGTGGATATATGAGCAAGAGGGAAGTAGTATGTCCCAAGTGTATACGTACTGCATCAAACAGTACATACTGTGTAAATGCAGCTGCAGTAAAGACTAAAGGTAAAAAGAAAATGTATGTAACTCAGAATGCAGCGTAGGTGTTAGCTTAATGTTTGGATTGGAGACGGGGGAAACTGCTCGCCTGGCTCTATGTGGAGGTAAAAAAAATCAGTCAATCAGCACAGCTAACGCTCAATAAATGAGTATGTTATATTTATTTATTTTTTAAATCTTAATGAGTTGTATTTTTAGTGGGTCTATGTGCCAGATTATTTCTCACCTTTGATCAGAGCAAAGCTGTCTGTTTCCACTTTTTATGCGAAGTTAAGCTAACTGGCAGTTTGGCAAGTTTCATATTTGGCATACAGATACAAAAGTGGTATCAGTCTTCTCATCTAACTCTCAGAAAAGTGAACTTGTGCATTTCCAAGCAGACTGAGCTCATGTACCAGCCAGGTGTCTTCTAGTTGACTATTTATTTTTTTGGTTTGAGGTCCAAAATAAAGTTTGAAATCAGAAAGTTACCTTTCTTGAATTAATCGTTATGGCTGGTACAAAGAAACCTGCTGATTTATTGTGGCGTCTTCACGTTTCAGGCAGACCAAATACAAATGCTGAAAGTGAATTAAATATGATGTATGAGTTATGATTTGACCCTGGACTATATGTGACCTAAATTGAGCACTTTTGTTTTCATTAATTGGAGAGGTAGCGTTCTTCTTTCAAATAGACACAAGTATTGTTGAAGTTATGCAAATTGATTTGAGTTGTGTATGTCCTGAAACTTTGTCAGTACGTAAAGGGCCGTCTAGACTTTTAATTTCGGATTACAAAAAAACAAAACAAAACAAAACTTGGAGTTGTCACACCAGTTGTGTAATGTGTGTTTTTGGACAGGTCTGTCGTGTTCTAACTGGCTGTGTCAGACTGAGGAGCTAGACGAGGCACAAACAAACTGTGGCCTTTTTATCTAGCCTCAGGGGTCGATTATATTTCAATAAAGAAATACAAGTATTGTGACTTTACATGACTGACTGCTTCATTTTTTGTTGCACACTACAGTAGGATCCATGATGTTAAAATGCCGAGCCACAACTCACCTGTGAATGGCCTGTGGTCAGAGCCGTGTACAGCAGCCACGGTGAACACGGCTACATGCGTTTTGAGAGTCGACTTGCTTGTTCAGCAAAAGCTCGCCTCATTAATCTTCAGAGGCGTCAGGGTCCATTGAGCTCAACACCACGGCTGCTGAAAGCTCCATTTTGCCTCATTGATTTCAAGCCCTCGGGGACGTGAGGCAGGCCGGCACGCAGGACAGGTACCGCTGCTCAGCAATTGATTTACAGTTTGTCCGTGAAATTGGTGAGGAGAGGCGCTCGACTAGAATCAAGCTGCAAGATGGTGTTCAGGCTTATTAAGAAGATGGATATAATTTCTCCTCTCCATCGGTGAATTCAGGGAAACCGTCTTTAAGTTAAATATTTCAAACCTGGATATGTTTGCAGATTAGGCAGTGCTTCAATTTAACCTTCACTTGATCAGAAAAGTTGCCTTCATATTAGCTTAATCAACAATGACATGAACTAGAGGCCCAGCAGAGAGAATCTTAAAAAAAACTAAACAGAGTTTTCCATCAACAGATAAACAGTTTAACACATTTTGCCTGTACCATGTAATGACATTTGTATCATACTGGATTCTTAATACATCAATATGATCAATACTTTCATTGAAAAACCTGTTGTATATAATCTGGCTCATGTCTTCTGCCCTCTGGTGGACGATCAGTGCACTGCAGGCAGCAGCCAACCTCTGAGTGCAAAATCCAACATGGCTGCCTTCACGTACATATGAATATTTACTGTATTGAAACAATGTACAATTACTTAATATTATTATACCTTATTTAAATCATTTTGAAAATGTGTGTATCAAATATGATACAGCAGGTATGTAAGATAATTTATCTGCGAATCATTATCCTGTTGAATTTCATGATGCAATCTGAATTATTTCTTACAATAAACACAAATACAATGTTTAAATAGAATAATTAGAGATTGAAAAGTCATCTTAAGATAAATTTAGAGTGGAAATTGAGTTTTTTAAATGTGTTTTTTAATATATGCAACCTGCTCTTGTTGTAATCACTTGCTAATAACTTTCAGTTGACTGATTTTCACTAAAACAATTCCCTGATTATCATAATCTGTATGTTATATGAACCAGTTCAGATTATATTGCCCAGGCTGTTTCTGGCTACCATGATGCCAAATAAAAAGGTTTCAGTTTGGATTAAAAAAAAAAAAAAATCAAATCAAATCAACTGGAATAAAATAAAAAAATATTGTAGATAGATTTCATAAATATGAACCAAACCATATATGATCCATAAATTTTATAGAAAAAATTTATTTATAGATTTTGTGAAAATGCAGTTTATTAATATTGCACCATTCATACACAAGGCAATTCAAAGTGCTTTACAGGAGCAAAGAAATATATTAAAACGTTAAGAGAGAAGAGAACAAAAGTTTAATACTTGAAATCTGACAATTCAGTAATAGTTCTGGCTGTAAAGTTTCTGTGCAATTCGAGGGTCTCACCACTGGGGGTCAGCACTTCACTGATAACATATCTGTTCTCGTCACTCCGGCTGTAAAACCAAACACAAACGTTTGCACCTGGCAAAGGACCAAAAACATGCTTAAAACAATCAGCTGAGAAACTATTTGAATGTTGGAAACAATCATGCATATGAAACAATAAAAAAATGCAAAATGCTCAGCAGTTCCTCTGCAATCGAATGTTTTTAATAGAAACAACTCATCTAAATAGAAATGTGCACAATAATTTAAAGACCCACTCAGGAGGACATTTTGACAGGACTCACAGCACATTAGTGTGATGTCATTGGCTGGAAAATCTCATGTTCCCTCTCACCATCACGTCCGTTTCAGCACTTCTGCATTTCAGTTACACAGTTCTCATCGTATTCTCACACATTAGATACACCTCATTCATGTCACAACCAGTGCACACGTCATGTGCTCTTTTCAGTTTCTCCCTCTGCCTGCAGATGCCTGCTGTACTCATTTCTAATCACATCGCAACCCAGATCACCTTTCTTAATAATCATTTTTATTTCATCCTTCCTACTGTATATTAAAAGTTTTACATCCCTTTGATGATGTAGCTCCTGGGGTTGATCAGTGCACCTTGTTGTTGCGTTTATCGCTCTCACAAGCTGCCTGAATTTGAGGAGAAGCTCGCCAATTAATACAACTGCACACTCATTTATTACAGCCAGTCTGCCTTTCTGTTTAATAGCATTTCAAAGCAGCTGTGTCTCAGTTTTTCATAGAACTTTGGGGTTATGCAGTACAACAGTGGATTAATCAGCCTCCACACTGGAGTGTCTGTGCAGCATGTGTGATTATCTGGATTAAGGGGTTATTGATGCAAAAATGTTCAGAAGGATAGAGAGATATTGTTTTCAAAATTGCCTCAGATGTGGAAAAAAAGAAAGAAAGGCGAGTTTTGTAAAGTCAAAATTTCTATCAAAGTGTAGTTGGATGGATTCAAACAGCTCTAAAAGGTTCAAGTCAGATTATTTCTTCAAATCTTTTGTGTGTGTGTGTGTGAATAAAAAAAGATCTGATGTGTGTCAATATGCAAAAAATAATCACAGCTACTTTGGCATCAATACACTTTGAAAATGCTTCACAACCAGCTCCATGTTTCATTGATTTTTATCTTCACAAAAGGCCTGCACAAATTCTCAAATGCTCCTTAAAAAAGGTGAGAAAAGTCACAGTTTGAAGGCACTTGATTTTTGAGCTTTGAATCAACTCAGTCTTGTAAGTTTTGAAATTAACTAAACAAAGTTTTGCAGACTAATCTTTTGTTGAGATGATTTACTTTTTACTTCTTAAGATAAACTGGAATCTTAGTTGTAGAAACCCCCAGTAAGTTGGCTGAGAAGTCTTCAGCTGACATTTTACTGTTTCTATCTGACACGTTTTAAAAGAAGAACCCTGTGAAAGTGTTTATGTGAAGTTACCTCACAGCTGCATACATGATATAACATTAATACTAAAAGAGTGAGGCTAAAGCTAGCTTACATCTCAGCAAACATTAGTTGGATGGGGAAATACAGCAGGTATATCAAAATGATAGAGGACAGAAACACACTCATTAATGTGGGAAAAGGAAGCGCAGGACTCGTCGCAGACCTTGAGACGAGTCACTCAGCCAAACCAGCTGGACTGCGATCGTGAAAGAGCTAAACAAACGCGGTTTAGACCTGAGACAGCGAGCCAAAGAGAGATGCATCGTCATCGACCCACTTTGATTCTGCATCAGCCCACATCCTCCTCCTCAAGTCCCACATATAACAAATGCAGATGCAGTGGAACCGAACAAGTTTGTCTGGAGGTAAGGTTACTGAAGCTAGCATTAATTAGCCAGACATGCTAACATTTGCAGCTTATGTTAGAGCAGATGAAGACAGAGTTTGATCTGTTCACCACATGCGTGCTCTTGGGAGGCGGGTCTTAGCAATGACTCGATTGAAAATATTAAATTATTAATCATTATTTACTTTTTAATTGAACAAGAATTTCAGCAAAGTGTTATTATTTGGTAAACTTAACTCTGAGTTGGGCTCAAAAATCGATTGCACTAAGTTGCCTTGAAATTTGATGTTTTCTCAACCTACCGTGTGGCGGATAAAGGCCAGAATGTTGTGATTTTCATGAAGAGGAAGAGAAGAGAGGAAGTCATAAAGGTAATGAGACATAATATGACAAAAAGGTCAAGAAGCCAATCAAGAAAATGATGGAAATGATGGAAAATCACAAAGCAGGAGTGTGTCAGAGGAGACAGCAGCCAGCAGGATGGAGCTGCAAATGTACTGCCGTATAAAAATCCTTGTGAGGAATTTGTTTTTTTCTTGAGATCAGAGGGCAGCAGGGATGACGGATAGATATTAACAAGGAACAATGAAGAGAGAAAAGCAAGAGAGCAATGCAGATAAGACCTCGCTTGAATCCATTTGTCACTGAACAATTTGTCTGAAATCAACTTTTGGATCTTACTCGAAGAAACACTGAGAAAATAATGAAATATAAATGAAATGAGGGAGAGAGAACAGATAGAAAAGGTGCAAGAAGATAAACAAAATATAAACTCAGAATTTATTCATCTCATTCATCTAAAATACGTTTTATGCTTTCACTAATGTTAGGTTACCCACAACTAGATACAGTTAGGCAGGCGTAGGAGTGATTAGCACAGGCTTGTGTGGCTGTGTGAGGCGTTACAGGGTGTTTATTTCTCCTTTGAACATCACCTCTGTGAAATAATCAGAAAATAATGATTTATCATGATAGATGTTGAAGCTGGGTGCACGAAATATCATCATTTGGTCCATGAACTCCACCTGGACAGTTCCTGATTTCAGAGGTGCTGAGATGTCACTGTTGGGAGGTTATCGAAGATGCAGATAGGTCAGACCACAGTGTTTGACTACACACTCACCGGCCACTTTATTAGGTACACCCTGCTAGTGGTCATAAAGGGATGGACACGGACAACAATACTCAGGTAGGCTGTGGTGTTTAAATGATGCTCAGGGGCCCAAAGTGAGCCAAGAAAATATCCCCCACACCATGACACCAGCAGCAGCAGCCTGTACTGTTGATACAAGGCAGGATGGATCCATGTTTTTGTTGTTTATGCCAAATTCTGAGTAAGACTTCTGACCTGAATCTAAATTTAATCTCAGATTTCTGACTTTAAACTGAGATCTAAAACACCTTTTTCACATGTGGCCCTATTTCTTTTCCATAGGCTCCTCAGGTCACCTGCAGGTGGTCTTAAAAATCTCCTTAACTTTATGTGATTTTACTCTCAAGATGTTTTTTTCCCCATCTGTCATTCATTTCTTTCAAGTAGTTCAGCTTTCCTTTTCCCCTCTATTTTCTTTATTGTGTGTAACTGATGTTGCAGTATCTGTGGAAATAACTGTCTGTGCAGCATTAAATGAGCTTGTTTTGTGTTTTTGTGCATGAACAACACAACCAAATGAAAAATTAGCAAAAGTACTGCATATTTTACCCAAAAGTGTCTGAAGATAAATCTGAGGGGTTTTGAGATGATGAAACAAAACTTTGCTGCATAAATCTGTTTTCTTTTTGGGATATTTCTCTTATCTTTGATTTGTACTTTTTTTTTGTGAAACATTGAATAAGTTATTGAAGAAACTGAGGTTTAGAGGTTAAACACCTCTTTGCCGGAGCTGATGACAACTCAAATACATCTGAAACATGAAAAGTTGCCCAATCTCATTAATATTTTGTAAGAGTTTATAAGACAAAAAGATTTTCATATTTTGAGAAAGCTGACAAGACCACAGAGGAATTAAATACATAAGACTGCAATACGTGTTAGTGGGATCAATCATTCTCTGTCACTTAATCAATGATGTTGTGCATAAACAGTGTTCACATAGTGACAACAGATCTATGAGTGGGATCAATAGGTTTGATCGGGATGTGGATGTGAATGTTCAAAGAAGCCACACATCTTTCTGATGTCTTAGCTGTCGCATGTTGATTTATCTTGGTGTTTGTTGTTAATGTTCGCATTTTTTCATGTTTGCAATTAAGGGAAATCTTTTTTACGTCTCCCTGGTATCTCATATGATTTAGGGAGCAACCTGGATTATTTTTACAAAATTTATGTGATTGATTGACTGATGTATTGAGAGTCGGTATTATTGCAAGTTTTTTAATTTTCCCCTCGCACCTGCTGTTACGTTCCCCAGTAGGTCCAGGAAATGAGGGCAGTAACAATAAAATAATCCGTGGAAAAAGTGTAAACGAGGATTTTTTTATTAACAAGTCAAAGGCAAACACCTACACCAAACAACAAAGGAAGAACAGGCTTGTTTGAGGTGAACTGCACCTCACCTGGATGGTAGACGAGAGCAGGAGGCTGCAGCAGGAGGCGGTGACGAAAAACTGCAGTCAAGCTGGACAGTTTCCGGCAGCCTTCAGAGGCTGCTCTTTCACCTCACAGCATGAAGGTTGAGGGTTCAGGGGCGCCCTGTGGCTCAGTTGGTAGAGCATGTGCCCTATGAACTGAGGCCATCAGTGCTCTGCAGCGGCCGCTGGTTTGATTCCCACTTATAGCCCATTTGCTGCGTGCCATCCCCTCCCTCTACCCCATTTCCTGTCATGTCTTCAGCTGTGCCTGTGGTCGTTGTGTGTGGAGTTTCCATGTTCTGCGTGGGTGTCTTCTGGGAGCTCCGGTTTCCCCCACCGTCAAAAACATGTATACTGGGTCATCCCCTACTGAGGAGGCTGGCAAAAAGAACACAAACACTGTCCCTCTGAAAAGGGAGTAAATGACAGAAACTGACCCACGGTGACAGAAATACTAATGATAATGATTAAGATTTTGTTATGTTCAAGTCAAACAGAGTCAGGATGCTGCTCCTGTACATGTTGGCTCACTGGAAAGACTCTGCTGTACTAAATCAGTCCCTCCAGGAAGTTGCAATGTTGTCATCGTAACTATTCACACAAATTCAACTGTGCAATGTTGCAATTTTTTCTAAACTCTGCACATTTTTGGTAGAGTTCTACCAATCACAGCAGTCCCCAGTGTGCAAAATCATTCTTATTTTGTCACAAGTACTGAACATTTCTCATTGTTACTGACATTTATTAATGCACTGTGTGCTTTTAGTTTATAATTTTGTGCTGTTTTGACTGAGTTTGAGATTAAACCATCCTGTTTCATTGTGGAATACCCTGCTGGGACACTTCATTTACACACAAAGCAGATTTATCATTTTTGTAATTCTGAGCCTTTTTGTTACGATTAATTAGAACACTCAGAGCAAACAGTTATCCAAAGTTATCCGAAAAAAATCTCTCTTTTGTGGTTTTCTCTTGGTCCCACAATTTCATCGCATTGCTAAAAATGCCTAAAAACAGTTTTTGCAGTTGCAGTTTTTTAGAAAAGCTGCTGTGAAATCAGGCATTTTAGGCCGCAACAATCCCCAAAACAGCCCGTGAAATCCTGGAGGGACAGCCAAATGGAATGGGACCTTAATTAACAGCCGAGAAATGGTAACATCTTTGTTTCCCCTACTATTTGATATCAATATAGCTTCCTCTAAAAAGCTCTACTGAGATCAAGAAGTACTTTTATATGTGTGTATGTGGCATATGTATCATATTGCGTGCATCATAATATCTAAATGACATGAAGCTGAAATGTCAGCAGGATGGAAGCAGTGACTCAGCAGCTCAGAGGACGCAGATGTTGACTTTGATGGTGTTAATTATCACGGCTGTCACGATGCCGATGATAAAATAATGATAAAAAAAAGCCACAGCAATCAATTATTCTTATATACTGTATATCTTTTTGAAGAATGCATGACCTCAAACGTGTTTATAACAGCTGCCTGTTATCAGACAGAACGATCAACGATTTGAATTTGATTTGTCTGGACTTTGAATCCAGAAGGCAAAGAGAACAGAACAGGCACTTCACACGAAAGCACATTTATGAAACCCATATGCTGTTTTATTTAATTTAATTATGATATATTTGTTTTAATCCTGTATAATACTGTACAATAGTGAAAAGGGTTTTGCAATATTTTTCTGACTCAACTTATTTTTATTTCTGCATTCACTTAGTAAACTATATATATATATATATACACACGCACACACACACATATATGTGTATATATATATATATATATATATATATATATATATATACACATATATACATGTATAGTCATATGTGTGGTTAAGCTGTGCTCATTCTTTTCTCACAAGTAAAAGTATGAAAAATGAGAAACAAACAAAAATCATTTAGTTCGTTTCATGATGTGATTGTGGGAAAATGGGAGATCCAAAACTGTCACCACAATTTAATCTTTTTCTTTTCCTTATTTCAAGCCAAATGGATCCAATAAAAATTGCTGAAATGCATCCAAGATACAGTCCTGGCAGAGAGTCTGTGTATAAAACATAACCTTAAAGTATTCTTACTCCTTTTTATTCATTTATTACATCACAATCTGTTATCAAGCTTGGTGGCAAAAGTTAACAAATTAGAGAGTAAAATGTCATATTTTATAATTCACAATAAAGTTTTCAGCCAGCAGCTTTATTCACATTTAATTTAATGTCTAATCACCGGCTACATGCAGAGGTAGAAAATTCAGTGAAATGTATATAAAATATGTATTTAATTGTTTTTGATGATGATTAATTCTGACGTATGACACGCGGCTTAAACTGTGGATAAAATGTAAGAGAATCGTGTGACGTGTCCCGTCGAGGTCGGTGCTTATTGTGCTCCTCGTAGTTTGGTAAAAGAGAGAAAGTGAGAAAGTGATCTGTGACATCTTTTGTTTGATATGGAAAAAACAATGTGAGAATATTTTCTTTCTTGACATTTTGTGAGTTCATTTTGTTTATTTTGTCACAGCTCACACACACGTCCCAGCTTTCATCTCATCAGCAGTAGCAGCTGGCAGTTTTGAGCTTTTACTACGTTGATTCTTGCACCAGCAACAAATCAAAATGACATTTTCTCTTGTGGCTTACTACTTTGAGGTGATTCATGTTTGCCTTTAGTTTTTCCTTTGTTTCATCTTGAACACTGTGGCGTCAGGGTCTATTAGCAAACACATGAGCTGTAGGACTGACAATTTAGGCACCAAAACTATTGGTTGCTTTTTATATTGCTCTCGTTATAATCAATACGGCCGCAAGAGGTTGAGACCTCTACTAAGACTGCAAAATTAATTGAAATTTTCTCAAAATCACAATGTGGTTTTCTGCAGTTTTCAACTTGCATGAGGTGCAATATTTGTTAAAGGTGAAATATGTGTCAAAAAACATTTAAATGAATGAATGTTGTGAGACAGAGATGTCCTTCTATAGACTTGAAAAAACAAAGATTCCTGCAAAAAAAAACAAAACAAAAAAAAACATGTTTTTCAATCAAAACAAGAACAATGATGTAAAAATGATCATTCTCTCTAATATCACAAATCCATCCATTTTCAACTGCTTAATCTGAAATCGGGTCAGGATTCCCCTTTTCCCCGGCCACGTTATCCAGCTCTGACTGGGGGATCCCGAGGCGTTCCCAGGCCAGGGTGGAGATATGATCCCTCCGCCTGGTCCTCAGTCTCCCATGTGGCCTCCTCTCAGCTGGACGTGCCTGGAACACCTCCCTACAGGGAGCAGAACTCATCTCATTATTGAGGCTACCTAAAATGTGATAGGAGTTTGTGTAGAATGTATTTTAAGTACATACATATTCAGTACCAAGCAAGTATTTGTAATTTATAACAAGAAGAACAAGAGAAGACAAGACTTTTTGATGTCTTCATGTCCGTCTCTGACTACGCTGTATGTGATCATAGTAGAGAATACAGAAAACTATATTCCATGATTGACAGCCTCAACACAACCTTCATTTTACATCCTGAGGGAGCCTGTGGTATCATGCTGCCCCTCCGCCTGCAACAAAATGCCTCTCTGGAACAAGGTAATGAATTCTGCTCTGTATAAGAAAAAGTTAGATGAGAAGAGGCAAAAGGTCTGTCAGATACTCGCACTGCTGCATGATGTTGTTTTTTTTTGTGCCTGAAGGGGATACAAGACCAGAGAAACAAGACTGACAGTGCAGCGTGATGAGAAATATGCTCCCTGAAGACCTGTAGAAACATACCAACATAAGAGTCCCTCATCTTATATTCAGGTAAAAGGAAAAAAAAAATCCAGCCGAGTGAGGCTTGTTTGATCCACTGAAAGTTAGAGCAAAGCTGGATTTGCCTCTGAGGGTAATTCATTTTAATTTGCCTTCTAATTTGACAGACAGAGAGTTAAAGGAGGGATTAATGGATTGATGAATTGTTTCTGCTGCAGACTGGACAGGATGAGACAGCTGTGTAAGTGCCAGATGTCTGTATGTGGATGTAAACCCGCAAATGTTTCCAAGGCAACCCAGTTAATATCAGACTGTTATGATGAAAACCAGATGTATGATCTATGATATATAAAGGCCTGCTTCAGTGCATAAAACCCTCAGTGAAATATCTACTGTAAATGTGAAGTCCAGAAAACATATCTGACTGATAAACAGGGACATTTTCAAAAATGAAAATGTCATCATTATCATTATCTCACCCTCACACTGACAGAAGGTCAGGTTTGTTTTTTTTGTCCACAAAACACTGCTGGAGTTTCACGGAAAGCCGCATTACAGAATCTCCCAAACAATGGAAGTGGCTGGTCGGCAGCTTTCAAAGGACCAAAATAAAAACATAAAATGCTTTGGCTTTAGGAGACTTCGATTACACCAGACGAGCAGTATAGAGGTATTTTATGTTTTTTCGGTTGTTTTTTACTTTGAGTGTTTTGTGGACTAAAAAAAATCTAAGCCCGACCTTCAGTCAGTGTAAGGATGACTAGATAATGACTGCATTTTCATTTTTGGATGAACTATACCTTAAAGTCTCTGGACTAGACTCCTTTGATAAAAACAGTAGCTTTACCTTGCAGGACACACACCAGTTGCGAGTCTACCACCGCCTCAATCCGCAGCAAATACTGCTCCTGTGGATCTGAACTATTGTGTTAAACACCAAATTTGCACTAACAGACACAAACTAACAGATCGTGGCAGCAGCAGACCAGTAAGTCCTGTGTTTTACAAGGTAAAACTACCATTTTTGTTTCAAGGAGTCTTGAAGGCTCTGAAGCGAGCAAAGATGATGACTTCAGTTCCACACTGGAACTTAAAGTAATACTGATTCTTTTAGGTGATCCTTTTTTGAAAAGGCTAAAATCAATTTTGCTTCTGACCCTGCCCACAGCAGGACGTGTACAGTAGCTTCTACACTGAGACTCCTGAGGGAGATGTCAGTCAAACGTGATCTGCCATGTCTCACTGTCTTGAGAAATGGTCTGAGCAGCACAATGTCCTTTTTTCTGAACGTTTATTTCAGTCAGATCTCAGACACTTAATAAGAAACTAAACTTTAATATGATATGGGCATTTTCACTACTTGCTATGTTTGCAGAGGCTTTAACCCTGGAGAAAAAGCGATTTAATATATTCACTTGACACAGGGTGCACAATAAGAAAGTTCAAGAAGCACAAAGAGTCTTTGAGGATAAATAAAACAAGAATAAAACAACCCTCTTATATCAGCTGCAGACGCACCAGTATTGTACATGAGACACCTATAGTTACTGGTGATAACAGCAAATCTGATTTCATCCTGCAGGTCACAGAATTCTGAGGGCATCAAAACAAACTTTTCTTATTTTAATAATAACCTGAGTCAGTGATCAGCAGTGAAAAGAGTTGGTTATCTCGGTGAGAAGTTGGAGGCGTGAAGCCTGTGGCTGCTCCTTCTTGTTCTATCGCTTTCATGAAATGCTTAAAATAATGGTCATAGTAATGGTAGAAGAAGAAGAAGGAAGTTTCAGACTGTGCCACCTGTCTGTAAGTATAGACTCGACATGCTATATAATCTGTCTACGCAAACAGAAACCAATCAAACAACTAAGAGAAAAATAACATCAATTTCAATAAAATTCTTTTCATTTCCAAACTCATTGAAACAGCATCTTTCCAGCATGTTGTTGACTGTTAGCAGGTTTTGCATCAGTCGTCCTAATTCTGTTCAGACTAAAACAGTTCATCGCTTTTCAGTCTCAGTGATTTATTATGAAAATGATGCAGTCACAATTTCAAGTGCTTTCAATCACTTTATTCAGAATCCAAGAGCTTTTTGAAACCTTAAAAATATTACATTCAAATTCAAGTGCTTTCAAGGACTTCCAGCACCTGTAAAAAAAAATAAAAAAAACTGAAAAAGTTCAGGTCACTTGGCAAACAGGCAGAAATCCGAAAAAACAGGAAGGGACATAAAGAGAGGCTGGAATGAGGCAGTCTAAGGTTCAGCTGTTATTTATACTCGAGTCTGATGAGTGAAGTGGGAACAGGTGAGCCGGTGGGCGGGGAGCTGCACCTCAGAGGGGAGTGGAAGGGTCTGAAACAAAAGAAGAGGTAATAATGACCCGTGTCAAGCTGGTGTTGTGGCACTCACAGTTTATACTCTGAAAATATTCCAGGATGCCACAAAACTGAAAAGAGACCTCGAGGGATAAAGATTTCCTGCCTGTAATTAAACCATCTCCAGACAAACAGTCCTTCTTTTTGCATATGTGTCACCTAAATTGTCTCATTACCTACAGCATCAGTTTTAATACTCATTCAGTTTTGTATTTTTTTTTCTTAACCCTTTGACACCAAAGGGGTGGGTGTGGTTAGCAGTCAGCTGCAGGAGAGAGAGCAGCTGGCAGGAGATGGGTCATGAGGGCAGTGTCAGCTGCTGGTTTTCCTGATTGCACTCTTCCCTTTTCATGCAGTAGTGTCCCGACCCACAGAAGACCTCTGCTCACTCAAAGAAGAGGTTAAAACGGCGGACATGTGCTGCAGGAGACGGGCAGCCGCAGGCGCATGTCATGCAATGCTGATGTATGTTACTGTGTTCTGAGCAGGAGTCTCCAAAATAAAAGTACTCTATATTGCCTGAGAGCTGGATCTGTGTGTCTGTGCTGCGGAACTCACGAGGGTAGTGAGACGGCTACAACAATCAATACTTTAATCTAAAAAATTGTTGCATTTATGACGTTTCCTCTGCCCTCTGGTGGATTATCAGTGCACTACAGACAGCAGCCAGCCTGTGAGTACAAAATCCAACATGGCTGCCTTCACAAAGAAAGCAGTTACATCATTTTAACATGTTAATTTAAATATTTACTGTACTGAGGCAACTTATAATTATTTAATGTATTATTTTATAGTAAAATTGTGTTTAAAATGTGTCAGATATGATAAAACATGTATATAAGATAACTTATCTGTGAATCCTTCAATCAATATTCTATTTAATTTCATAATGCAGATTGCATAATCATCTAATTAAAGACCGAGATGTCATCTTAAGATACATTTAGAGAGGAAATTTAGATATATATAGCTGTTTCTCAATACCAAGTACCCCAAGTTCGGACTTACGTACTTGGCTGTTCAGACTTAGCAAGTTCGACTTGGGAGTACAGTCTCTCGAGGACGGGAGGACGCAGGACGGTCATTCTGTAATTGGGACAGTAGCGTACTGACGTGCAGCCAGGTACTCTTGCTTGGCTTTCTCACTTACAGTTATTTTCACCATCAATGTCTATTTGAAATAAAACTAAATATGATAAAAAAACACAACCCTGTATCTTTTGGTTTACATGTGTGGAAAACAAATTATATCTCATGTTTTACTACTACAGAGATATCAGAGCCAGCGGTCGATTTCAAAAGGTCACGCCGGGATAAGGCTGTTGAAACGCAGTCATCTTGCCAGCTGGCGAGGTATGCTGGCCGCCCCGTTAGCATGACAACACAAATTTTAAACTACGTGCTATTGTGATGAATCAACCACAGGTTTCAAGTTTTAATTTCTACATTCTCACATAAAATAATCTTAAAATTACATTATGTGATACTAAAACAGTAGTATTTCTTCACTTGTAACTTAAAGTTGTGGGTTTTCTCTTCTGCCATTGTTGCTACGAAATGCATTCTGGGATACGTGGCTGCCCCAAGTCCACACAAGTCACCACCCAACGCATCTTCAATAAAACGGGCGGGGCAAGAAAACATCCGGGTATTTGACTGTACTTGGCGAGATGCAGACTTTTGAATTGGAAAAGTACTTGGACTGAGACTGATGACGTTTAAGTACACAAGAACAGAAGTACAGAGAAGAACGCATGTTGAGAAACGGCTGATGTGTTTTTATACGTGCAACCTGCTTTCATTATAATTATTTAGATGTCGCAAACAATTATTAGCAAGTTAGCACTTGCTAATATTATATTCTCAATTGATTTTCACTAAAACAATTTCTTGGCTATCATAATCTGTAAATTAAGATCAGATTATATTGACCAAGTTGTCTTTTATTTGACCTAACCTCAATTTTCTCATAGTTTCTCATTTTATCTGGAAACAGTTGTGACATTAAGGGAAAGACCCTCTTAATATAATGATTTTTTATGATAGTGGTCCTTTGACCGCCTGATACTTTATAAATTTTCAAATTCTCTAAATATGTACAACTGCATAAATGTTTTTGACTCTGTCACAGCTTTTTCTGTAATTATCTTAGACGATTACCATCTTCATATCAAGTATGTGAGACGTGGGTTCAGAAGAAAACACAAACACTATAAAACTTGTCACTTTCATCTACATTGAAATCGACTCTCACACGCACTCCTCAATCTTCCTCCCACACAAGAGTATCTGATGTAACTTTCACTCACTACACTGAAATATCCGTCACATATAGCAGAGACACTCGCTCCCACGTAAATGAAGTGTTTTACTTGTTTCACTTGTGTCGGTGAAGTTTGAACGGACGTGTGCTACAGTTATGAGTTGTGTTCACTGTGACTCTTCACACTCTATAAATCTTCTTACTGTATAAATAAAACTGTCATGCGTTACACTCACCAAATGTGAACTGGCTTTTCTAACTGGTACACTGGTGTGAAGATATTCTGGTGCAGATACACATTTACAAGATGAGATGTGTTAGGGATGAACAGACCTTTTCCACATCTAATCTTGAATGCTACTGGACCGATCAGCCTAATTCTTTTGTGCACATTCATGACTACATGCTGAAGGACCTCTGCACTTCTGAATTTTTGAAAATCTTGAAAAACCTTTCCTGTGGCTCCATGTCGGCGACACCTGCGGCCAGAGGCATTACGTCATCCCCTTCCTGTGAACACAATATCTCAAGAACGCCTGGAGGGAATTCCTTCAAATAAATATTTTGCCAAAAAGTTGGCAAAAGCGTCCACTTGGACCTCGGCTGGCAGACAAAGTGATCTGTCTTTACCTGCAATCAGGTTCTAAAGGAAAATAATGTTAAATGTCATTATGAGACCAATCAGAAATTCTACAACTTAATGGGTGTTTCTTTGGAGAGAAACGGGTGACCCACAACAATATTGTGCAATGAGTAAAAAATATATTTATATAAATTCACGGGTGTGGGATGGGACAAAATTAACTGATTGTGGGCGGGCAGCAGATGAGAACAATAATACAACACATACACGTTTTTTTTTTCTTGGAGAAATCATTAAATGACTGTGCTGTATGTTTGACATTTATGTCCACTAATACAGTAATATCAAGCCAGCTGGCAGGGTTTTATTGTGAAAGTCTATGACTTTGACCCCACATCCTGCCAGTTATTGGGACGTCACTTTATGATCTGACAGTGATGTAGGCTCACTGATAGCTAAAACTGATGTCATAAAGGCAAATACAGCCAGCGGAGGATAACAAAGTTTGGACATAATATTGTCGAAGACCAAGTCAGATGTTTGGAAGGATTGTGGCGAGCTCACAGACTGTAACCTCGTCAGAGGCTTCGCTGCTCGTAAAAAGTTTCAAAAAGTATTAGCATTTGATAGCTGCAAACTAGGCTCATTGTCACTGTGGAAACACACCAACAGCTGCAGGAGTGCTGGCGTTGCGCTCGTTGAGAACACAAGTGAATGACTGTGTATGTGCACGGGTCGGGTCGCAGGGCTTCCAGCTGGGTGTGGATTTGACTTTCAATTAATTGTGAGTAATGGGTGGGTTCTGGTTACCTTGTGAGGCAGATGGATTTGTGAGATCATGCGAGAATCCATCTTGCCAGGCTCCAAGTTACCAGTTTGTGTCCTCACCAGTTTTACATGCGCCGACAGCGAGATGCGTCCATGGAAACAACAATGGCAGCTTTTGAAGATGTTAGCATAGATACTGTGATAGCATCAGGTATATCAGAAGTGCAGAGTATTTTGTCATTGAAAGAAAAGCAAAGAACAGCACTGAGGGGTTTTATCGATGGAAAAGATGTTTTCGCTCTTCTTCTGGTTGGCTTCAGCTTTGGTTCAGTAAGTTGATCTGATTGGTTGAAGTTAGCACATGTTAGATGTGATGGTCTGTCCAATCACCTGGCGAGTGTTGTTTGAAAACCTGCATCCTGGGACCTCCGGTTCTGTGTAACAAACCATCTGGCCAGTCAGGTTAGGGTTCTGGTACTCAGCTTTGCAGGTGCAGGCAGGAGTGGGTTTGGACTCTGCTGTGCGGCCCTGTGCCCTGTGCCGGGTCCCTATGTTGGCACTCAGTCATCAAAACTCTCAGAACCTATGCTCTAAAGCTCTAGAGACCAAATAGTTACTTTGTGGTCACTGATTAAACACGCACTTATTTTGAACACATGCTTATTTTGAAGCATGCATCATGTAAATAAAAGTATCAGCTGAAGCCAGGACCTCATGAGTCACTGATCATGAATTTCAGTTGAAACTGATGATCAGTTGATGATCACACATCCTGACACGCCTCCTGCTGAACAACAACCACACACCAATACTGTAAACAGTAGTTTTAGTTGTGGACATAGAAGCAAACATGCTTAGAGCCAGTATGCAGTATGTATTACAGCTGCACTGTGTGAATGAATCGTTAAGGCTTCCTTTCAATGTCTCTTCTGTCCACAAACGTGTCCTATATGCTATAATTGCAGTTGGAACATTCTGTACAGAAACTGCTGCACTTATATCTTTTCACTTCAGGAGGGAGAGATGTCACAGAGTGCAGAGATGTCTGGCACGGACGGAGAACCCTGCTTCGGCCTTTGTTGGTTAAATCATTATTTTTAAAGCAGAACGTACTAAGCCTGGTGCACTTACCACTGAAATACCAAGTGTTTTGTTTTTGCACAGTCCCACTAAGCGCTAAGCAAGAAATGGCAGCTTTCACCATACTTGTAACGAGCTGGTGAGTGCGTGAGCTGATTATATGTCTTGCATATAGAATCTCAATTTCAAAAAGAAACTTGAGACAAGTGTTTTCAAATAAATGTTTTTAAGAAGAAATAAACTGTTTTTTTTCCTTTAAGTTATCATTATGAAGTAAATGTTGATTGCACAGGGTAATGGCTATAGAATAATGACACCATCCACATTCAGACTGTTTCCATATAAGCCTCACTTTCACTGTGCAAATCTGTCTGCGATTAGGCACATGTTTTCTGGAGAAAATGTCACTACTGCAGACTAAATTAATGATCACATCACCAACAGCTTGCATCTGTTCCCAAATTTATTATAAAATTGTGACAATTTCAATTTACCTCTTCAGTGAACGTGTTTCTTTCTTCTCTTTTATTTCCAAAGTGATGCTCTGACTCTGAGGGAACAGAAAGTGATCCGGTGTTGTTTTCCTTCTTCAGAAAGTGTTTCCCTCTGTGGTTGAGGAGGAGGTTATGGTTAGGCATAGCAGAGTAAGACAAGGTGGAACACATATCAACGGGAAAACAGATTTACACACAACACCTGTTGTCTTCACCACAAAAATACAACTTGGACACGCTGGAGCCAAAAAGTAAACTGTTGAGAAAAACAGATTTCCCTTTAAATTCAGTGAATTAGAAGCATGGCTTGAAATACAACCCCTCCCAAGACCCCCTGAAAGCCTCAACAGTTAAGGCAGATCACTTTTTGATTGATCCCTCAGAAGTGCCAACATGCGAGGTAATTAACGTAGCTACTGCTGTAAGTGGGCCACTGTTGACAGGATCGGCAGCAAAACATAGAGTCCTAAAAAAAAGGATCATGGATGGTGTGAAAACATTTTCACAAAGTCAGAAAGTGAAAATGTGTGTCCTACAGTTCAGATATAAAATCAGCAGACCTGCAGAGCTTCTCTCCTCAGGCTGCAGCTGCTCTCCGGCGTCACCTGCGCTGCATTCTCCGTTTCCTTCATCCCGTGAAATATAGATTTATTTCAACCAAACCAGAGCTGGTGATTGTTGGAACAGTGGACAAATGAACCAAGAAGTGTCCAGTGAGTTTTATTTTGTTTCTACCAAGACTGAATGACTGAATGACGGTGATGATGTTTTGCAAAGGGAGTCTGGTGAGTTTGGCGAGAGCAATAAACCAGCTGTTTCTGGTCAAACAAAATGTGTCTTACACTTTAATTACAGCTGTTTCTGGATGCCTGTCATAAAAACAAATGTCTTTGTGAGTTAACTTTGATTTAGATACTCTTTGCCTTAGCTTACTTTTTTTTTTTTTGCAAAGTTCAGACGATGATAATATGATTCATGAAGAGGTGTGTATGAGACACAGAAAAATGTCCCACTGCTGATTTTGTGTCTTGTTTTTTGCTCTGATTGCTAAATTCATTCTTTGATTTTGGAACAGCAGCCTTTAATTCTTGTTATTCAGCCTCTAAGAAATGTTACTGACAGTATTACCTGCAGAATGTTTTTCAGTGACACGTTTTAGTAACGGTGCACACCGGAAAACAGGGCTCCCCGGAAAGCCGCTGTCTAAATCAAACCCTTGTTTTAACACGCTGGTTTTGAAGTAACTTGCTGTGCATCAAGGAAAGCTGCTTTGTCCTTTGGTGGCTGTGCAGAAAGAAAGAGCTCAATAAATATGTCAGTGAACGAGTGATGAGTGAAATGGTTTCATGAGTTATAAGTATGACAGGCAGGATATTACAAAGAAAAATAAAATCCTTTCAAAGGTTATTTCCATGCAATTTATGTCCTGCTACATTCTACACAAGACTTTAATTACTGTGTAAGGAAATATTTTATAGAATACAACAAAGTGTGCAAATTACATTCAAACGCATCGCTTTAAAATGGTACAGTATCTGGTCTCTCTGTGGTCTCTGCCTTTGCATATTGAATACATCCTGAATACAAAGAATAGATTTTTTTTCCTACTTCCCTCCTGTATGCATGTAAACATTCCTTCTTTGGAATAATCAGTAAATGTTTACCTCCCATCACGGCATTGCATCTTGTGAATAATTTGTTGAGATGTAAAGGGGCATGATTGGCTGGTAAGGGTTTTTTTTACAATGTCACAGCTGAGGCTCACTGAGGAAAATTACACACAACCTAAAGGAATATATAACATATCATACAATTTATCCATATACACTTTTCAAAACAGTTGTTTCAAGGGAAGGTGTTTCACAAGGCAATAAATAGCAAGCAAGATAAATTAATTAATTAAATCAATAAAAAGCTGGTAAACATGAGCAGCACAAAATATGTAATAATTAAAATGATACATCAGTAAAAGGTGATAAATGCGAATATGTATGTTCATGAAAATGTTCATGGTGTGTACACACATACTCTTCGTATGCTTCACTACACTATATGCACATAATCAGATGTGCACGCATTATAAAAATACCAACCTAAAGAATTCAGATTCTAAACGTTTTTAAAAGTTGATACAGATGTTGAGGATCTATTCTCTGCAGGAAGTGCATCACAGGGTTTGGCAGCTGGACCACTTCTGGTCACAGAATTGGAGCAACAGCCAGAAGTAGTTGATCTGATGATTTAAAATCGTGTTCAGGCTCATAGGATGCTAACAGGTCTATTATGTACTCTAGGGTCAGTCCAACATTAAGGTTAAGGTTCCTTTGCATCAAACTGGACATTACAGCACAACAAAAAACAATAAATGAGAAACATTAAATAGGTCACATGTGCAGAACATTAGCTTATGGTAATAACAATTTCTACACATGATTACAAACTCGGATACAAAATCAGCGCTTCTTCTGCATCACTTGGATGAAGCAGATGGATAGACAGTTGGTGAGACTGCAGTTGTATAAAAGTTGTAGTTGTCTAAAATGTATTTATTCTTAAACAAAGCAATTAGAGGAAGATAGGAAAACCCTACGTGGGATTCATGAAATGTGCACTGACAGCCAAATCTGTTCTGACCCACCTGAATGGGGTGGATATGCATGCAAGAAGTTTGCATTTTGCAATTGCAAGGACAGAAAAAAAAAACACATTTTATTAACAAACATGGAGCAGATTGGAACATCATTGGAGACATTTTTCAGTCGGGGTACAGCAGGTGCAGTTTGGTTATCGCTCTCTCTCCCACTTCCAAGGCCTCCATCCCTCCAGCCAGCAGACCAAAACAATCAAGATTCTGTGCATCATGTATTATTTACAGATTTATTTAATGGATTTTTACCTTTTGAGGACGGACAACAGATGTAGAGATGGTGCTTTGAGGCACCAGTGGATTTATCTGGTCTTCTGAGCAGTGGTATGTAAACAAAATGAACTGTGTTGTTAATTAGAAACGTTTGGGAAGCACACAGTGCATCCTTGGTGTTCATAGCTGTCTGTGTGAGCGACCATCTGAGAGTAATCCAGGCTTAATACCAGTTAAACAGCTGGTCTCTCACTGGATGGCAAGAAAACCTATAGTGGTGAGTATTTGCAGAAAAGATGGATCATATCCTTTTGGTCCTCTTGGAAACCATCTTTGAGTCCAGTTGTGGTTATATAAAATAAATGACTTTTTCTTCATCATTATTAATATTTCACGGCACAAAACATGAGTTGACTTTTAAATTACTTAAAATAAACATTTTTTTTCTTACCTAAAACAAAATGGAAACATAAAATTATTGATGGATGCAAAGAAAAGGAGGCATATAAGGTGAGAAAAGGACGGGACACAGAATGGGACCTTGTGGCACTCTGCAAGTGACGTGAGCCAGGGAGGATAAGGAGTTCCCAAACAGTCCTGTGAAGGTGCTGTTGGATAAATACGATTTAAATCAGGTAGAAGCAGAGCATGAAAGACTTGTGGCTTAAAAGACTTTGGTGATCTATTGTATCAAAAGCTGAACTGATATCAAGAAGAACACAAATGAATTTACACTGTGTAACTTTCACACAACTTTAGTCGGTTGAAACTTTGGTGAAACTTTGATTGCAATTGAGTTGCCTGGTCTAAAGGTTTCTGCAACACACTTGAAACTTGTCTGAAACTCAGAAGCAACAGTTGCAAAACTCTCAGCTTTGTGAAAATAACTGCAGACAACAGCCAATCAAAACACTGAGAACGAGATGACACCAAACACTCACAACATTTCGACCTATTTTAAGTGATTCAGGAATGGAATGAACAAATGAACAAAACAATAAAACAGAAGATGGCCTTTTGGATGCTAGTGTAGTTACTGGTATACTTTAATATTGAGTTTTGATGAGAATCAGACAAGATTCCTCTTAAGGAAAAGGGTACATAGTAGGATACAAAGATGAAACTGTAGTTACAAAGACATTTCCCTGTTAAATATAATCTAGTGAGAAAATAATTATTTAAAAAACAGATGATCTGGCAGCTAATTTTAGTGAATTCAACCTGCATGAAAATTGTTTAATGCAATTTGCAACCTGCAGCTAGTTGCATGAAAGTTTCACCAAACTAAAATGCTACTGTCATTTAAGAAGATGGTCTGATTATAGATATATTTTTCTAAAACCTTTAATGGGAACTTCATATTGGAGATTTGCCACTGGTTGAGGGAGGGACCAGCCTAAATGACACGGACCCAGCCTGTCCAGGTGCAGGACGTCAGGTCAGTCGACTCACCCCGTCTCTGCTGCGAACTACCTGCTGAAGGCAAACACAAAGACAGCAGGAGGAGCACTGACAGAGGCTGGGGTCATCTCAATAATAATATTCATAAAACTACATGATGAAAAATGCATTTATGCTAATGATGTTGATGCTATCCAAAGCGGGTCCTCACACAGGTGTGATGAGGGCACGTTTTCATCAGCTCCAGAGAGAGTCTCGAGTTACTCAGTCTGGGTCTGCACAGTTTGGAATCAAAGTTGATAAGATGATATGCTATTCAAAAAGAGAAAAAAATGATTCCTAAAATATTGCACAGCATTTTCATATTCTCACTCATCTCAGTTTAATTTCAGTTTTATTATCTAATGAATCAGAGAATTTTGGATTTATGTAAGTAAAAGTCAATGAGGAAGGCTGCTGGTATGTATTCATGTTCACTTAAAGGACCAGTGTGTAATAATTACAGGAATTTATGTACATAAATTAGATATATTATATATAAGTATATTATTTATTATTATCAATCAACATAAACTCATAATCTACATGTTCCCATTACTTTAGAAATAGCCATTTATAGTTACATACTGTCGGGTCGACTTATGGAGATCATCATCCTGCGCCGTCTACGGCAGCGCAGAGCGGACAAACTGCACTAACAGTGAGTCTTGGGAAGCCCATGGTGACCTTATGTTGTAACCATTCAATATTGGACCCAAAATACGAGCACAGCCTGGAGACAGAGAGAGGTTTAGACAGTTTATTGTGGGTTCTTTTGAAGGTTGAGGCTGGTTTGAATGGCTGAGCAGGGCAGGCAATGGAGCTGGTGGCTGAAGACAGAGGCGAGGCTGGTTTGAGCGGAGCTGGCGTGGAGGATCTGAGGCACAGGGAAAAAGGGTGTTACTACACTATAAAACTTTTAGCAGACAAGAGCCTAGATATCTGTACCACTAAGGTGACTGAACGATCTGGCAGAGTCTGGAAGTCTGAGCCGGGGTATATACTGCAGTGGCTTGATGGTGGATTGGGTGCAGGTGAGCAGGAGAGTAGCTGCAGAGGATTAGGTGGATGAGCAGGAGGAGGGAGCTGAGAGTCCACGCCCAGCAACACAGACAGAGACAAACATGACACACTGGGGGAAGGGAAAACATGAAACACAAGGAAAGGGAGAGACAAGGCCCAAACTCTAACACCTTACGTAGACGCCGCAGCGTAAACACAGAAGTAGACGGGGAGGATAGACGCGGGTGATTGCTGGCAGACCATTTAGTGTTGTGAACCTTGACTGGCACAGTTTTGACAAATGGAGGATCATACATACACTGTACCAGAACAAAAAGCAGCGGACAGTGAATCCCCATCATCCAAGAAGCAAAGACGTGAAGAAAGTAAACGCAAGCATGACAGGAAATGGCAAAAACACAAATCAACATCTGCATAGCGTTTACACGAAGGAAATCGCTGATGGAGTACAAACGTTTTCACAGTGACGCTGAGGTTGCCTGTTTTCTGCTGGACAGGTTATTCATCCTAAACACATAACTGTAGTTTGTTGTGAGATAGCTTTCACTCGCCATTTTGTCCACTGACGGCCACCGTACTCTTGGTGAGAGAGGGGCGGTGTCGGGGTAAATCCTCTTAGTTGCAGTCTAAGGTTTGAACGCTAGATGCCACCGGAAATCACACACTTCTCCTTTAAACTAAATACAAGACATGAAATTATTCATGTATCTTTGTTTTTGTTTAGGAACAAGTCCATCAATCTGCAAAAAATGAAGGACAACATTAGTTTCTTTGAGTTTTATGCAACTAAAACCACATAATTTACGGTAAGTTAGGAGAAGCTGTTGTCATGCTTGAATGAAAACAGGAATCTGAAACCAGCATGTACCTTTCATAAAGGTGACTTCAATTGTTGTAAACATTTTTCAGTTGTGTGTCTGAACAACAAAGATCATTAATTAGATGAGCTGATCATGGCATGCTAATGTGGTTTCTTAAAGGAATGTGTGCGCTGCTGGTTAGAGAGTGATTTAAGGGTTGGAATAAATACAGTGAGGTTTTTAATGTAGTTTACACAGCGGATAACATGACTGTGAGAATGAACAGATGTTTGATGACGAGTGGCTTATTTACATCATCACAACGTCGAGCTGGCAGGACATACTGCGCTCTGTCTCAGTCATTCCTTTTTTCATGTCACACTCTCAGAAGTGAAGCAGCGGAGCAGCCACACTCTCTGGCTGTCTGTCGGGTTTGAGTACCAATTTAACAGAGATTTGCTGAAGAGCTTTTCTGTATTTACACCCAGCGATGGACTGCATTTATGCTGAAACTGTTCCAAACCCTTAAGATTCAAGTGATTTATTAATGTGAGTCAGATTCTGAAGCACATGGAGGCCAACTCATTTTCTAGCATGTACGGCGGCCTATATGGCCCTGCGTTGCATTTTCTCTGTTGGCACGGTGCCTTTGAGGGCACTTTATCACATTTTCTATACTGGAACGATATCCCACATTTTTTTTCTGGGACAGATATAATGCCCTCCCTCGCCCACTTTTCAGCAAACCAGATTACAATGACGTTACATTGAGGATTTCTGTACAAACAGGACAAGAAACAGGGAAAAAAGTGGCAGCAGTGAGTCTAGAGTGAAGTGAGAGCAGCTGTTGAGGAGGAGAGATCCAGCAGAGCAGTGGGAATGAGGCAGCGAGGTGCTCGGATTAGATGGAAGCAAGCTGTGGAGAGGAAGATCTTGTGGGCTGATCTCAGTCGGTCAGAACCATGACGCATCAAGTCCAAGCTGTCTATGATGTCCTTCCCAGCCCATCCAACCTGCGCTGCCAGGGCCTGGTCGACACACCCGTGTGCTCCCTTTGCCAGGGGAAGGGGACCCAGGAGCACATCTTGAGCTGCTGCCCGAAGGCTGTCGGGGAGGTCGATAGCGCTGGCCGTATGACCAGATGCTCAAAATGATTACAGAGACAGAGAGCATCAGCCGGAGGTCCAAACCCATGATGCAAATTATCAGAGAGAGAGGCCAAGTCCAATATCAACAGCAACATCAGGGCTTCTCAACAATGCACAGGCCTGGCAGCTGACAGTGGACGTATATAGCCAAGACCACGCTCCGACCTGAGAGCGTCCTGTTGTCAGAGGCAAGGAAGAACTTTGTCGTGCTGTAGCTCACCATGCCATGAGAGGACAGGATGGGGGAAGCCTTTGAGCGGAAGAGAGAGAAATGCAACTGCCACAGACAAGGCTGGAAAGCAAGGTGCTTACCTGTGGAGGTGGGGTGCAGAGCCTTTGCAGGACAGTACCTGTATAGGGCCTACACTGTACTTGGCATTACAGGTGAGAGGAGGAGGAGATCAATCGATAACATCATAGAGGCTGCAGAGAAGACCTCCAGGTGGCTCTGGATAAAAAGAGCAGATCCATGGGGGCAACCTGTGGGTTGAGGCATGATCAACCTCAGCTGGGTCACCTGGGTGAGGGTGTCTAATGACCTCAGGTTACATCACTGATGATATGCCCTAAATTAGCATCAAACATTCCCGAATGAAAAGCCCAGGGTTAACGAGGAAGCCTGTGCCAAGCTTAAGGCACTGGCCAATGCCTTAAATTTGGATAGTGTCTGTTGTGTCTGTGCTAGACAGAAGTCTGGCTCCACACATTATCAGTCTGAAAAAAAAACTCTCTGGCTTGTGAATATTTCTTTAAACCACCTGTCTTGGGCATCACAATGCCAAGGATGCAGTGACAGTGCCTTTGCAGCATCTTGTCAGGAGGTAACGTTTTATGGTACTGTGAATGGCTGGTGAGTGTAGTGTCTTTTAATGAAGTCACCGAGGGAGGAACTTGTTTTGACACATATTTTGGGCAAAAACAATAAACCAGTGTCCAAGAGCCAAGATGCATGTCCTGTACTAACGCTCCACCTAGTGTTCAAACACAAAAACTACAAGTGCACACATATGTTCACCTGTGTATTTCATAAGCATGAAACAAAACAAACAAAAACTACATGATGCCTCCAACAGTTAGGATTAGGGTAACCCTAGAGACACACAGGAACACTCTGAAACATCAATGCTGCTGCCTGGCTTAACACACCAGAGGCACATTTCTCCACACTGGTCAACAAGTGATTCTGCTCTTCAGCTGTTTTCTAATCATGCAAAGAGCTGATCTTTAAAACAACCGTGAATTTAAAAAGCAGATCATCAGCATGATGAGAACTTTAGGCCAGTTTAATGTACAGTAATGTTAGCTAATGTTAGCTAACCTATACACATGTAAGCCTACATCTAGGAAAACAGAAAACTAAAAAGCAAAACTGAGACAAAATGGATGAAAATAATTTCAGTACATTTACATTGATGTAAAAACTGAAATGTTGATTAATATGCATTGTCCCTTGTTGAAAAAAATATAGAATGAAATGAAAAACATTACTGCCATCTAACCTCCAAGATTTGGTCCCACCAAGTTCACCTTTTCAGACAAATGGAACAACGCTTATGATGACGGCTGGGTTTCTCCAGAAGGCAAAGCGCTGAGGGGAGGTCAAGCACATGTTGAACGACTAATCAGACGTCACCAGGTGCACCATTCAGAGTATCCTGACCGGCTACATTGCTGCCTGGTATAGCAATCACACCACCCTCAACCAAGGCTACAAAGGGTGGTGAAAACTGCTCAGCAGCGATCCACGCAGGACCTGCACACTCAGCGCTGCAGGAGGAAGATCATCAAAGACCCCAGTCACAGCAGCCACAAACTGTTCTGCCTGTTGCTGAGGCAGATGTACTGCAGCATCCGCTCTCTCACCACCACGTTCATTCATACTGCCTGTTCATGCCTGCACACATCACAGTTTATATCTATGCAAACAATTGTCCTTCCCTTTTTCATGCCTTTCTTTTCTTTCATTTTACTTGTGTGATTTTCTTTAGCACATTTTATAATAAGCATTGCTGAAAGGAGCCTGAGAAGCACAATTTCCTTGCCAACAGCAGCAAAATAAAGCTCGGGGTCAAGAAATGTAACAGCTACTTAAAAACTACAAACCAGCACAAAACTGACAATTAGCCTACCAACATGAACCACCAAGTTCTGCACAGAACACCAACAAAAAGAAACATTTACATTTTGGAAGCAGCCAAGTTAACAATATTTGGTCGTGCTTTATATTACAGTACACTAATAAAATGTGACAAGTACTTTGTATCAAATTAGACAAAAATTGGAAATGTTTTTTATTAGACAGTAATCAAACACAGCTATACCCTAATTAGACACCATACACCCAATGGTACACTAATAAAAGTGGTACTTTGTATCAAACTGGAAGTCATGTTACCTGCTCTCACAGTGAACTCTGCTGTCAGACACGTTTTGTATAACCCAAACTTATTTTACAATTGCATGTTATGAAAGTTTGGTGGTGCAATGTCAGTTCTTTCACTGCATGTTTTCAGCGCTGTCTGTTTTGAGGAGGAGGAGAGCGAGAGGGAGGGGGGAGCGAGAGCGGTGCAGGCAGAGGCAGCAGGAGAGAAAAAATGTAGGAAAGTTACAGCGGCAGTTCACTGATGCCAAAAATGAAACATATGCATGTCCTAATGAGATGCAATGATATGCTAGTGCTGCATCAATTTCTTTCCCGATTCATATTCAGCTTTTTCCCGCCACAGGTCTGAACGGATGCACTTGTATCTTACACATTAAAGGCCAATAAATTGTTACACCCTTAAAAAATACTATACAACCATACCTGATTTAGTATACAGTTACATGATGTCTGATTGAATACAGTCACCTACTGGCCAACACAGCTCATGTTTTTTGGTGAGAGCCTATGTATCTATGCACTGAGCCTGTCTTACAAATGAGCTGCTGTTCGCAACCATGCTCTGCGCTCCTTATAGGCTAGAATTTGCATGCATGACATGTGAAAATTATACTAACCAAGGAGGAACAGATACATGCAGATAGCCATATGTATTTTAGCTGGATAGAAACTCAACTAAAGCTTAAACCTTTACTAAATTTGTGTTAAATCAATGTTCCAGGTTGCATTCCCTGCAGAGTGGACGAATCCTGCTGATATGTCTCAGGGATGTTGAGAACTACACTGACCACATGCTGATAAGATGGCCTCATGATGGCACATACATATAAAAAGAAAACATTCATGTTATAACTGCAACGTGCTACATTTAAGGCGACTCTCCCCTGCTGGTTTCTCAACTATTCAGGTGTCACCAGGGTGGATAGGTTGAACCCGCCCAGGCCGCCACCTCAGCGCTGTAAGTGGATGACCTTTTCCACTAATTGGGCAGAGGAAAAACAAGCACTTGGGTGTAAAATCATGTTAATCACAGCCTATCAACATGCCTTTTGTGATAGAGAGTGCATCTCTTCCCATCTCTGTGAATGTGTATTCAGAAATTGCTGGCTAGTAAATGTACCTTTTTTTAAACTCTTATTTGCTGTCTGTCCTCTCTATTGTTACACTGCTAACATAAGGTTTATTTTACACCAATTAAACGCTGTCACACGACTGTCAAACCGGCAGCTGCATGTAATCAACAGTTACCATCTGAGAACAGGGTGCACAGTGTGTTTCTGATGTATGCACTAAGTGGATTAGCTCACTGATGAGTCACAAAGCAGACTCTGCCAATGTGTGCGTTGGGCTACATGCTGGGCAACATACTGTAATTAGAGATCCATGCTCAATAAACAGCTCCAGACCTTTTAGGGACGAAGTGAACAGGGATGTTTCTTTCACACAGAATTACTGTTTGGGAAGTGTGACAATAATTTGTGCTAATAAATGAGGTGTCATCTGCTCTCATACCTTCTTTAATCACAACCTGACTAAAGCACAAATGTGAGTCCATGAAATAAAGGCTGGCAGGCTCTCAGCAGGGCTTCTTCATCCTGCCTTTTCTGCACCATGGATACCTCCTTCAGCAGCACGTTCTCTAAAAATATTGTAAAAAATATTGCCAAGCCTGAGCATAATATGAGCCATGCTATTCAGTTACAAGTTTTATAGAATGTTATGAATATTTGGGTAAAAGCAGATCAATTCTAGGGCTGGGTGATATGGCTTATAAATAATATAATGATATTTTTAGGCATAACTGAAATATACAATTTCAAAAACCCAATTCCACAATTGCATGTTATGAAAGTTTGGTGATGCAACATGGTACAATGTCACATGTCTTATAAATAATATAATGATAATATCTAATACAAATAATATAATGATATTTTTAGGCGTAAAACCCTTACATTACTTTCATTTTTAATCTCATAGCATTATGCCAGATTAACTCCATCTACTTCTTGAAAATGCCCATTTAAACAAGACATAATAGTTGACATGTCTTTCACTAAAACTCGGCAGTCCTTGTTCTTTGTTTCAACATGTACTGAAAAACTTGCCAACTATAAACTCGAAGAGTTTGAAAAGACTTCTGAAAGCCTCTCACATCTAAATACAATGTGTCACAAGTCATAGAGGTTTGGTCACAGAGGAAGATTTTGCAAAGACTGGGGTCAACATTTTCAAAACTACAAATAGATTCCTTTTGAAATGATTTCCCATCATGCTCCTGGTTAAAAATTTACAAGAAGAGTCCTACAGTGGAGCAGAAACAGAGGCAGATTTTGGCTGCAACTGAACCTTGTGTGTTGTGAGAATGACTTAATTCACAGATTGACTATTTGGCCTGAATATACTAGCAATATTCCCATTCCATATTTATTTCTGACACAAGGGACATGCAGCCTGCATCCCAGCAGCCAGTGTTGCCATCTCTTTTACAATGAATGTAGTTAGCACTAGCTGTAAAAGTCGCTAAAAGTGGCAAGATGAAATCATATGCCATTGTGCATTCATTTGCATCAAGCTTAAGGGTTAGTCTTAGTTTTTAGTCTTTAGTCTTTAGTCTAGTCCCAACTCTCTTATTTATTATGCCAAGATGCCTGTTTCACATTTTTCCCATGGGAAAACACTGAATTTGGGAAAACTGCTTTTAGTTTTTGTGCTGCACAGACACTCGGTACAACAAACATTAAAACTAAACACGCTTGTACCCTTAGGTCAGTTTAAACTAGAACTTTTTAACTGTGTTCTGTTGTGGTCTATTTGTTTCTCTTGTTATGTTTTTTATGTATATATATCAAATTTGTACCTTGGAGGAGCAGACAGATCCATCAGCATGGCTCTCTATGCTTCTCTGACCAACCTTGAACAGAGGGAAACTATGTGAAAATGTTTTTTTTATTGACCCACCTCTCTCCAAGCCTGGTCCTCAGTACAGGCACACCTCCTCTATTCTCTCTACACATTCAAACTGCACTCCCACACACCTCTCAAACAATAACAGTGAATTTTCAGATGACACAACGGTGGTGGCATTGATCTCAATTGTAGATGAGACAGCAAACAGAGATGAAGTCTGCAAACTGGCAGCGTGGTGTACAGAAAACAATCTAGCATTGAACATAACAAAAAAAGAATTACCTCACATCTTGTTGCAAAGACCTGCAAAATATTGTCTGGCTGCTATCTTCATTCTCCCATTTTTAATAATCTTAACCTCCAATTGGGGTGCAAACCAATTTCATTTCCTCCATGAAGCAGTAAAAGGGTGCACACTCTTTGTGGCCTTTATGGGCCTCCAGGCCTCAGCCATTCCAAGACATCAAGAAACATTTTAATCTACTTGACACACCATTCTTTTTCTATCTTCAACTCTGCACAGCGATGCACACTTATCGTATGCCTTGTAACATACCTTTTCCACACACATCCATTTCATTCCAGCCCCACTGGACTGTAAACATACAAGTATCTTCCAGGAACCCCGGCCATCAAGTTATTCATTTTGATTTGATACACAGAACATATTTCACTCCCTGCACGCTGCATAAAATGAAAGCTTTGCCATCACCAGTCTGCACCGTCTGCAATCAGAATGCAGGGTTGCAGTGTTCTGGAAGAGGGTTTCAGAGATGCAATCAAGCATATTGTCCAAAACAATTCCTTATCTACCAGATGTCCTGTCTTAATGACAGCTCTGACTGGGAACTCGGCATTTCAGCAGGCAAAATATATCACATTGGAAAAAAGATATTACTACAGTTAAATCCTTATCTTATCCTCGATCTATCGCCATGCAACCACATCCTATATGTTTAAATACCAATACAAAATTATCACAAAAAACAAGCAAAAAACACCCCGAAAGAAGTGGTCATACACTTCAGGAGACATGATGAGGACCGCTCTCCTTTAAGCACGACAGGGGTAAAAGTCGAGAGGGTTTCCACCTTCAAGTTTCTAGAAATCCACATCACAGAGGACCTCAGATGGAGACTAAACTCTACAGCCCTGGTAAAAAAAAATAAGGCTCAACAGCGGCTCTACAAACACTTAGAAAAACCAACCTGTCTGCAAAGCTGCTGGTGCCTTTCGAGCACTGCTCTGTAGAGGGTGTACTGACGTGGTGTATTAGAGTACGGTATGCTAACTGTTCAACAGCAGCAGACAGAAGAGCTCTCCAGAGTCATAAAAACAGGCCAGAAAATAATTGGAGTTCCCCTTCCCTCGCTGGATCTTCAGATCACGCCTCCTCTGCAGAGCGAGCAGCATTGTGAGAGATGAAAGTCACTGTAACACCACCTCATCTCTCTGCTGTCATCTGGAAGGTGCTTCGGGGTGTTAAAGACCAGCACTTCCAGGCTCAGAAACAACTTGTACCCCAGAGACATCATTGAACTGAACCATCCCCCCCAACATACTCACAACAAACCTCAATACAGGACTAACAACTCTAACAGTATCTCCATACAATGAGGAATGTGCAATAACTGTTGAACAACTGTGCAAAAAGCATTTACAACTGGGAAAGCAGTCTACTACATCACTTTCTAACTTTGAAAAATGTTCTACTACAGTACAATAACTGTCTGAAATTGTGAAATAACTTTCAAAACTTTAACCATTTACAATAGATTTGATAGTACCCTCAGAAATGCACCTCTTTTTTTATACTACAGACCTCTTTCTTATCTTTTAATCCTTTTTAGTATGATGCACCTCTTCTATGACTTCTTTTTAAAATTCTTTCAATTTTATTGTCAGAAGTGGCAAAAGTATGCACATTCACATTCTTGATTCTGATTAAAGTATAAGTACTGATTCATCTTTACAGCAAAAGTGAAAAAAGTACAGGCTCTGAAATGCAAAGTACAAAAGCAAAAAGTTTCCCTCTGTGTAAATCTAAGTGGACCTCATCTTTTCTCTGAAGTTGAGTTTCACTCCCATTTACACCAATTCCATCTTGTAACAGCCATCGTGCCTGGTATGTAAATAATCTATAATTCCCCTCAAATGCATCAACGCTAAAGTCACAAACCTGTTCTGAAAATGTAAATAAAAATAAGTCAGGAAATGCATACTATGGAACAATTGACTTTTTCTCTGAGACATGCTGCTAAAAAAATGTGAAACATACTGGAAAAACTAGAAATCTTACTTGAGTCTGAAATAATTTGCTTATGTATTTATTCAGACATATTCAGACTTTATTCAGACTTTTTATTTCCTTCAGGGGAGGAGACCAGAGGCAGTTGTAACATTTTGCACATTTTCCTTCATCACTCACAAACTATTTGAAAAACAATAATCATCTTTTGACATATGTGACACTGTTAAAAAAAAAAGCCAGCACCACTCAGACTATTCCACCCCTCCCTCTTGGAGTGGTATGTTCCATCTTCCCACTGCAGCTCATAAAGATGATGGGAGAGTTTTTTGAGTTCCAGTTGGGAAGCTAATTAAGTGTTATTAACAGGTGTTACTGCCTTTGTATTCGTTTTGTGGGTCCACTGAACTGTAGTTTAAGTCACTTATTCAAATATTTTCATATATATTCATTGCCTGTGGAGACAACTGTTGTTCCCTTTCATTTTGGCTAACCAATAACATAGAGATAAAATTGATTTAAGTTTCATTCCAGTCATCTTTTAGGCAGCAGAAGAAAAATACAGAGCATCAAAAAAGTTAGTTTCATACCTCAAAATTAGTTTTTGTTGAAAAACTCTAAAGATGAAATGATCCTGCTCCTGTTTCTCAGGCAGAGAGGGAATCCTACTGCGCATGTGCTGCGTAAATATCATCACCCCAGACTGTGTCTGAATGGAGGAATTTCCTTCTAACCATAAGAAAGTAGTTCTGGTAGATTCTACCTTAGAGAGAAAATAGTTCCTACACGAAGCTGCTCACAACAAGGTCTGTGAATCTTCTTGAGTAACTGATTTTTGGAAAAAGACACTGCTGTTGAGTTTTTCAAATGCATCTTTTGGTGCTTTGATCACAACAAGCTGAGTGCTATTTAGTTCCATTATAGTGAAGAGAAAACACTAAAACAAACAAGATGGATAAAAAGCATACCAGGTAAGAGGAAAAATATGTATTTTTGTTTTTGTAATTAACTGTCCCTTTAATTTTTGCATGTAAGAAATGATTCTGTTTAATAATGTGTTCATGGCATATGGCACACTTACAGTGAACCTACTCGACACCTGCGCTCAGCTGATTAAAATATATTTCAATTTACAGCATATCTCAGAAAACATCTGTCACAAGTGACGCACGGCAATCGATAAGTGCCCGGTCCCCTTTGCAAACAGCGCATGCCATGAATTAATGCGTAAGGGAGAGAGAAATTCTCAGTCACAGATCACATGGTGGCGACGAGTAGCTGCAAGGCATCTAGAGGTAGGCAGCTTTTACGCACCGTCTGTCCTCTCTGTCACATCTCAGACTGACCGAAGTCCCTGGTGCCAACGTGAATCCGGGACTTTCCCTCTGCAGAGGCGGCGGCATTTCTGAGAAGTCATTTTTTAGGACGCCGTCTGAGCAAATTACAGCTGGAACTGGATGGGAAAACCACGTGGAATTTGTGATGTGATGAAGTCCAGCGCCGCGTCCATTCCGGAGCTCAGTTCTGGAAAAGAACTTCGGATGAAACTTTGAAATAATGAGAAGCTCAGAGGGGAAGTTTATCTCGAGCATAAGGTTTATCTCGAGCATAAGGTTGCTTGAACTCAAATGAAGGTTATTGTTTTACGTTGCTGGAGATGAAAGCAGATCGACGGAGTATGAACTTGTTCGTGTGGATATTAGTCTTGAACTTTTTCTTATGCTGGACTTTGGTTTACGCACAGGTAAGGAAACATTTCGCAGACAGGGCAAAGCGCTTTGGTACTGTGACAGTCGCTGCTGAAGTCCTATTTTTGCATGATAACAAACTCCTCTTTAACCTGTTAAAATGGCCTTAATATAGCAGCCTGATATTATTGTTGAAAAATCTCCAGTTTACAAGGATTATTCTCACATTATCCAAAGAGATAATTCTGTAAAAAGAAATCCTTCCTTCCTCAGTGTTCCAGGGTTGCTGAGGTATTTGCCCTCTTGATACAACAGGAAGAAGCACTGACTAATGATTGTCACATTCTGACAGCAAAAAGCCTGTGCGCAGCGCAAAGTGTCTCTACAGTTCGAACCTGTTGATCTGTCCAGCCTTGTGTTTTTTCTTAGTATCGATCGTCAAAGAAAGTCTCCCTGCGTTCATGATAAGCCTGACTCTTGAGGTGCTGCTTGTTCCTTATTGAGGAATTGCATCACGTCACACTCAGCCTACATTACATTCTTTACGGACCACTTCATTATCTGATCAGGTCTGCCACATGGTAGAAGTCTTTTATTGAACGTAGAACGTAGAACGCCTGCACCTCCTCCACCATTTCAAGGCACATAGATGCCAATTAATTTTCTTGCATGTTGGCCAGCTTGTATGGCACTATGTGGCATTTTCGGAATGGCACCTTCGAGTGCATTTGATCACATTTAAAAACACTTTTTTACATTTTGTCCTCTGAGAGGGCACATTTTCACATTTGGTCCACTGTTATGGCACCCTAGAGAGCACTCTTTACATATCTTGTCTCCTTGAACAGCCCCTTAGATGGCACCTTTTCACATTTTGTCCTCTTGGACGGCACCCTAAAGGGCACTTTTGCACTGTTTTTTCCAAACACAAGCACCAAGGAGGCACTCAGTCCAACAATAGTGCTGAGAGATGGTATTTATGATTATTGTGTTAATTTGAATGGCCAGGATTACTTATGTCTAGTTATTAACAACAATTAATGTCAAAAGCAATAACTCAAAATAATGATTTAATATCTCAAAATATTAGTGTATGCAGATCTGTTTCTTACTGTTAACAGAGACTCCAGTCTGTAGTTTAGTTCATACACCTCACTGATTCACCACACAGAAACACCAGACACTTTATATTACAGTAACTCTTCTGTCCATATTCTCTCTCTCTCTCTCTCTCTCTCTCTCTGTCTCTGTCTCTCTCTGTCTCTCTCTCTCTCTCTCTGTCTCTCTCTCTCTCTCTCTCTCTCTCTCTCTCTCTCTCTGCTGTGAGTGCCCCTCTGGCACTTGGTGTCCTGTGCACAGTGCAGGTGAAAGACTGCACCATGAAGCACTAAAATTATGTCTATCATAGGCTTGCAGGGTTTTTCATGACCGAAATGTGAACCTGGAAAGTGATTGTTATAGTTGTGTCACACTTTTGAATAGAGAGCATTATCAGCACCATGGACAGCGCCTCCAGCATCAGCACCACGACAGATACTGAATGAGTGTGTAACAGAGGGGACACTCAATCTGCTTTGCCTGGGGCCACTTTTGCAAAATGAAAGGAGGCCAGGGGCCAGTGAATAAACAAACATTAATAACATTATTTAGCAGATAAAATTAATCATTAAAAGGCCCATTGACTTTTTAACTGAACTTAATTTACATGAACTTGGTGCAAAGATTAACTGATAAATCTGATATTTTACTGCATTTAATAATTGCAACTTTATTTGTAAATTCTTTAGTAACATTTGAAAGAGTTTATACAACATTAAACATATCTGGAACTTCTTGTGTCATGCAATTATTGAAATATCAGAATGATTCCTAAACATAAACCATACACTCAAATTGTGCTCCTCATCAGCTAGTAGTCGTCTTCTCCTGCTGAGCTCACCATCGTCTGACACCCATCACACAAAGACCAGCCTTCTTTGTTACTAACAGTCTCATTTGTCCCATCATATAAAATGGCACATCTGTGTCTCCATCCTGGGAAAAAGGGTGCGAATCATTTCATTTTAATTGTCAATTAGAAAATGGTTGGAGAGCCACCTGGCACCTTACTGGGGGATTTGACAGATTTGGCCTGTGGGCTGCAAGTTAAGTATCACTGGGATTCAATGTTGAAGAAATTACAAGGACTCACAACATTGTGAAGCCATGCAACAGTACAATAATGAATAATTTTGGCAATATGGTAGTTTAAACATTGTTGTTTTTCTATTTTTTTTTTTTTTTACATTTTTTTTGAGTAGGATGAGTAGGAGCAGGTCAGTTGTGGTTTGTAAATACAACATTCAAAGTTGGCTCCTCCTCTCCACCTCAGTGGCTCCTTCTGGAACTGGAGGACGTGCCCTCTTCTATCCATAGACGGTGGTCTTAGTTGGTGGCAGGCGAGGTGGGAGGAGCTGGAGGACTCACTTATTCAGTACATTAGTGGACTGAACCACTGGACGTCACCCGTTGGTTTGTGGAGCTTTGAAGCCTCGAGTTTGGTATTACAAGAGTTGGCAATCTTGGTTTTTCGGAAACAGAGCAGGCACGGTACCAACGAGAGAGTGGAACTGGCGGGTGATGTACTGTGACTTGGGCGGTGCTTGATGTGGCTCGTCTGGTCAGCAGGAAAAAATGGCAGCCTGCCTGGTTGTGATCTTTCTCATATTCCAACTAAACAGTCAGTAAAATATGTTTCTGAAAACATTTAAAGCAAGAAATAGACAATGTAGTAACAAAATATTGATCCATACGTGATCAGCACTGCCTAGTTTTAAAATTTGATCTTGAGTTTTGGGAGGATCCTTTTGAAAATCTCGTGACAGAAAATATTTTAACCCAAACCACTGTCTGTCTCTGGCCATAGCCAGGTGTTTTTACATTATAAAGCATAATTCAGGGTTCAACATCAGTGGTTTTTTTCACTTGCCCAGTTGGACAAGTGGCTCAGAAATCTAGTTCCCCAAACTCAATTTTTACTTTCTACTGTATTGCTTTGACAGTTCATACTGATATTCATTTTGATATGATAATAAACTGAGAAATGCAGGAAATCTCCATATCTGAGAGGCTGAAAATAGCATTTTCTATAATTTTTCATGAAAAATTACTTTAATGACTAATCAAACCAAAATGGTTTAGTAGTGTCTGAAGATTCTCAGTAATCAAGGTCATGATATTCATTAAGGTTTATTGTAGCCAACTGGACGTGCTTAGATTCTTGAAGATGTTTCGCCTCTCGTCCAAGAGGCTTCTTCTTCAGTTCGAACTGACTTGGGTTAAAAAAAAGAAAGCTATCTTGTAGCAGCAGTGGTGGTATAATGTTCTGTGCTCTGTGTGTTCAGTACTTAGTCATGGGGGGTTGCAGGGGCTTTGTCCAGCTGTAGGATGAATAACAGGGAGTGGGTGTTAGCTGATAGTTGTGCTTCCTTTACTGGTGTCTGTAGGGCAGGGTTGGCTGTTACTGTCTTCAGATGTTTCAGCGCGATTGTTTGGTGTTGCAGAAATACCATTAAATGAAATGAAATTATATTCTGAAAATGTGGACTCTGTTCTCTTTCTACACAGTGCGGCCAAACACTGAGCTGAAAAAGGAAGTATATACCAACACATGTGGACAATTATTCTGGAAAAAATCACTGAAGAGAAAAAGATATGGAGGAAGAACCTTCTGTAACCATTCATGTTGTTTATTAGATAGCCTAGATCTTCCCACGACTGTGCTCGGAGGAGAAGCAAAGCACTCTGACAGCCTCTCTGCCCCCAGCAGCAGGATCAGCACTTTAAAATGCATGAAGTTGGTGATTTGCAGGTGGGGTTGTGGTTGGGTCATTGATTACCACTTGTTTTTGTGGATCGGGTGGTGCTGATCGGCTCTCATAACAGGTTGGGTGGGTGCGGGTCTTTAAAAAACCCTGACCCATGAATCACTAATCGCTGTTTGTGTTAATTAAGCCACCCTTTACTACAAGAGACGTAGAGAACAGGTCGGTTTTAGCTCCACTTCCTACGTTACTTTATGGTGTTTACTGCTTAATTTATGTGAATTATTAATGTTAAAATACCCTCTGCTCCCTAGCGAGTGGACAGACTGTTAAACTTTTTACAGTAAAAACCATAAAACACCTGCTTTTAGAATGGAGTTTAATTACATCATCAAGGAAGCGTTGAAAAGTGTTGTGCTTATTTGTGAATTATTTCAAAAGTGGAGTCGGCCTCCATTAAACACATATTTTCCATTACAAATATTATGTGGAAATAATTTCAAGGGGTTTATCCTCTAATTACATTTTGAAATTTTTCAGTGGATTAACAGGTTAAATTTTTGAAAGTAATGTGACGCATTGTGCTGCAACTCCAACAGCTCCTCTGTGGAACTCATTCCCACTGTGGGTTTAACGCATCCAACAGATACTTGCATTTGCCCTCATTGCATGTCTGCTGTTATCTAACTAGTCAAATGAGATGGTGCATGTATTTACATAGCTTTTTCAAATAATGTTCTGCTTGTTCTTCTTATCTGAGTAGGGTGGCAGTTGTTCTCTGATTTTGGTTTTCTTATGTATATTCCTTTAGATGTGTCACTGATGAAAGTCTCCTTCCTGATCATGCATGAAAGACAGTTGCCTCCGGAACGTATACTTCTAACACTAGTCATGTCCTTGACTCACGTCTGAACACACAGACATGAAACACACATGGGCCAAAGCATCGCCTCGTCTACGTCTTTGAGATGATATCTGTGGTTTGCCTGCAGGCATTAACATTTCCATATGAATACAGCCAGAATTCTCAGTGAGGGAGGAGAAATGTGCTTTCAAATCAATTTTTATTTGTGTGAAATAAGACAGTAAATGTCCATACTACATAATATATGAATGCAGGGTATTTTTGATATGCCTGGAGGGTATCTGTGATAATGACGGTGGTCAGCATGTGTGGAAAGAACAAATACAGTTTGACCTTTAGCTGACTGTTATTTCCTTAAATATGTATTAGTGTTCACAGAATACACACATATGGTAGGCATTGTGCAATCAGTTGTAAAAATGCTGAAATTATGAATTTATTTTGTCTTTTATGGTAATGAGCTTTCCTCTCACTTGATTTATGGCCTCCGTAAACAGTTTCCTGATGAGTTTATGGTCTCAATCGCTAGTTTCAAGTCTTCTTCAATGCAGCATGATGTTTATTTTGTAAATTATGGTCACATTTAGAGTAAGATGAGTGACAGGTCATTCTCAGCAAGTCCATCCAGTGCAACACACAGGGCAAGATTAATTTATGACTTTCTTGTTTAAAATGTTTTTAGAAACATAATTTAGTGACTGTTTAGCTGTAAAGGGGTCAGGTCGTGTCTAGAGGGGAAGCTAAGATTTGTGAAACTCTTGTGAGAATTATATGCGTTATTTGTTAACAAACCAAAAAACTTGGTTACAGTTAGGGACAAAATTAACCTGACAGGCCAGATGGTTTGTTACATAGAAACATCTGGGAAGTCACAACATCTGTCACGTCTAACTTCATGGCCAACTTCAACCAATCAGATCAACTCACTGAACCAAAGCTGAAGCAGGCCGGAAGTAGAGAGATGAAAGCCTTCAGTGTCGTTCTTTGTTCTTTCAGAAAAGAAATGCTCTCCAGTTCTGATATAACTGATGCTCTCACCGTATCTACACTAACCTCTTAAGGAGTCGCCACTGTTTGTTCGAGATGAGTCATTTCCATGGACGCTTCTTGCTGTTAGAACACTTAAAACCACACCCGTTCCTGCCAGTGGTCTCTCCGAGAACGCTGATTGACTCACACCACCTTTGATGCAGATGCAAACAGATAACTTGAAGCCTGGATTGATTCTTGCATGATCTCATAATCTTGCTAATCCATTTTATGGTTAAAATTATGGTTAAAATATTTGCTTTTGCAAGATCTTTCGTCAGTCTGTGATCCTTCCAGACACGACCAGGCAGCCACTATTGTGTTATCGGTTCTCACTTGACATATCTTCAGAAACCCATTTAAGTGACTGGGAGGCTGTCATGATTTCCTGCTGAATGGACGAGCCAAACTCAAGGACACGTAGTACGTCACACGGTAGTGCACATGCTCTGGTTCCAAAAAAACAACATGGCAGCTCAAAAAATGGCAAAATCTAGGTTTCAGAACAGTTGTTCACAAACCAGTGGATGTTGTCACACTAGCTCTATCCACTAATACAGTATACTGTCAATGTTTACTTTAGGCAGCTAATTTGACAAATGTATTTCCATGACGCAGAGGCAAGGCTGGTGAATTAAAAAGGAGGACGATTGAAAAATCAAAAAGCTTGTTTCCTGTGACTACACTCAGTGGATCACTGTAAAGAAACAATAGCTTCTCTCATCTTTTTCTGCAACCCTGTCTCCTGAAAATTAAGTTTATATGGTTTTCCATAAGAAGTTTTGGACAAATTGCAGTAGCTTATGTTCCCCATTTTTTCCATTCGATTGAGTGCTGCTTTCTTGTGCTGCAGGAGCCACAGGGAGATGGTTGGGGTGGATGGTGGGCGTATAAAGCACAGGCTTTGATTCTGGAGACCGGGCTGTGCGTAATGTGATTGTGGTTAGCTGCAGGTTGTAGCTTTCATTCTAAATGTTGAAGAAATAAAATTGTGCTTCAAGTCAAGGCTGACTTTTTCAGTATTTGAGTGTCAAGTGGCCTTCTTTGGTATCTTTAAAGGTGCAATATGTAACAATTGTGTATCCAAATAGTGAGTTGGAACTATAGATGGTATCTTAAATAGGGATGCTCCTGGCGACTAATTTCCGTGTAGATTAAACGCAAAATTTAATTTAGACTAGTCAACTAGTCTAACAGCAAGAAAACACTCAGAACGCAGTTAAAGTTGAGCACAATTAATGAATTTATAATGTTTAACACGGTCTGGAAAAATACTCTGTGTATTAAGATTCATTTTTCATTTTAAATGCTGCTGAAATGCAATAAAGACACTGCACATTAACCTAAAAAACATGACAACTCACTAAACACTTCATCTTTTCAGACTGAAGAGGATCACAGTGTCCGCGTGTAAACGACCCGGAGCTGACGTTAGCTGCCAGCCTGCTACACAGTGTGGCTAACGTTAGCAGCAGCAGCAGCTGCTCTTCTTGCAGGTTAATGTCCATGTCTGTGTGGAAAGTGGTCGCATGTTGCTCCAGTCAAGTGATTATATATTCTGCCACAGTCTTACAAGCTGTCATCTGTACGACTTTGCTGATAAAAATAGGGATTGCGTGGGCCACTGGGCCATACGCACTGACGGCGTGAGGGGCTGCCGTCTGACGGTGCCACAGCCCCGACCAGTGGTGGGCAGCTGCACAACATCTTAGAGGCAACAGTTAACTGGCGTTGTGCATGAATAAAATTTTGATAATTAGTTCAATTGACTAGTATTTCTGGTGCCGACTATGGTAGTGACATTTAATCGTGTAGTCAACTAATCACGCACATCCCTAATATTGAATAGGTTGAAATCCTATTTAATATACAGTTTATGTTTGAAGCAAATTGTTTCTGTCCTCCTGAGACTTGAGGAGGCCCAGGCAAGCTCCAACAACACTGCAGGAGTGCAAGACAAAATCAACATCATAATTGGACAATAGCAAGCGACTATAAGTCCTACATTGTAAGTTCTCTGAAGTTTGAGTTCAGTGACTGCCCGACATACTGCCTGCAAGACCCCATTACCATACTGCTCAATTTAACTGATATAAACATCTACACCTACTCACTCATATTCTGCAATAATTTGAACAATTGTTAACATGAAATGAGTAAACAAAAACACAAGTTATGGGCTGGAATAGAAATTTCAAAAGGAGGACATATTGTTGGCATTAGTTGTTGTCTTTAATGACATATCATGTTCATTTTATGATTTTTTTTTATTACAGTAAACATATTATGGATTTCTCCTGTGACTTATTCAGGCTTTCCCCGAGCATTTCTAAACCTTAAATGCATCTCTTCCATGTGACGTCAGGTACCTGTCCTCCTGCTGGGTATAAAAAGATGCCCGCAAATTGTCTGATGCAGCGGGACGGGATGGAACGTGTGCAGCAGGAGATAATGTCAGAGGAGGCAGAGACGTGTCGTTAATCTCCATGACCAAACCTTAATAAGTTCATGTTACTTATCGAGTCCTCACAGAACAGTTACACGTTCCAATGTTTACTGTGGAACCACAAAAGAAAAGCTCCTGTCAACATCCAAGACAAATTTAAGGACACACATTCAGGTATTTCCCGAAGTTCATACAACCATCGCTAGCTAAGCTAATCATCACAACTCAGTCAGCAAACACCAACAGCTAGCAAGGCGCTAGCTAGCAACATGTCCTCTGGCAGCAAACTGTGTGTGTGTGTGTGTGTGTGTGTGTGTGTGTGTGTGTGTGTGTGTGTGTGCGCGCACGTCTTTGTGAAGGGAATTTAGGCAGGAAGAGGTAAGAAAAATGAAAAGACAGGAGAAGCTTTGGGTTATGTTGGTTGAAATATTACTTGTGCAGGTTTTTTTTTTTTTACAAACTTCTCTACAAAACCAAATTGTTGTGGTCAATTTAAATAAATAATTTGATATTTGTGTAAATGGCTCCTAGTACAGAAGGGGGTAGTAAATACACTACTAAACAGACAGACAGATACATAGATACTTTATTTTTACTTAAAAAATAGCTTTGATGTAGTTAAGCTACTTTTGTCATTTTATTGTAGCTACATTTCTCTGGTGTATAACTTCAGTGTAGTGAAGCTTCATTTAATGTTGAACAGCTTGTAGCTGAGCTCACTACATTTTCCAAGTAGCTTTCCCAACACTGCCCATTCTTATGCATGTATGCATGTCTTAACAGTGGAGCAAGAGTCTGAAAAAGATGTGATTTGTTGGCTAAATGGTCTGTCAGAAATCTAATATTGCACAGTTCTATGAACTTGACATGGTACTAAAAACAAAATGTGAATCACCTCGACAGGCTCAGAGGTCGTGACAGCATGAATCCATAATCTATTCAAATTTTCAATACATGCATCATGGATGTGAAATAACTGGAATAATTGCTGTCTGCAGACAAGTAGAGACGGTACAGTACAGAGACTTTGACGTTATGCCTTCAAGACTATAACAATGTCTGATTTTAGCAATTAATGAAAAAAAAACAACAAAAAAAACATCTTGTTTGTTAACACTCCTGCATCTGTTAACTGACCTGATATTACAGAGCTGGCAGACGGAGCACATGCACTCTTCTCTCACATGTGGCCACAAAGGAGAGTCGTGAGTTTGGTGTTGCAGCTGATCAGCCTCCAGGCTCTGACAAAGTGTCCTGGACCTCAGCAGATAAGCAGGTCCCATGTGAATAAAAGAAACAAAAGAAAGAAAGAGAAAAAACTCTTTGGAAACAATGAAAAAGGAAAAAGTCACCAAGGTAAAGACTAATTTCAAAACCAGTAGATAAAACATAAAATGCATAGACATACCAAATAAAAAACTTTTCTCTAGATCAGTGATTTTCCAGGTTTTTTTGAGTTGCATACCCCCAGAATGATGATGATCAGGTTGGTCGTTGATCGTGAACTCCACCTCTGTCTGCCAGACGGACACAGCTATTTTGAAAATCAATTGATCGGTTTGAGTAATTTTTTTGAGGGAAAAAAAGTTAAATACCTCAGATTTCAGCTATTTATATGTGCAAAGTTGTTGAGTTGTGTGTTTGTAAATTCACAGAATAAAATGGGATTAGAGCAGCACAAACTGGATGCATCACGTTGTCACGGGAACCTCAGTTTGGTGATGCAGAGTAAATTTTTCCTGTTTGCTTTACATCATGTTTGTTTTTTAGGCCTGATCCTGATTCGCTGCCAAGTCAGTTTTGCACCGCTGAGTTAAGAGAGAAAGTTGATAATCACAGTCTTGATTCCAGTTATCTCTGATCAGGGTTTTAAGTTAATTTGAAGCAGCTCATGTGAAGAAAACCTGGATATGTTGAGCCTCCTTCATACAGTCCTCTGGTTGGGTCATTGACTGAACTTGTCCTGTCACACAGAAGACTGTCCCTGTCAGACGTATTCTCACATGGTGGAAATTGGCTGGAAAATGGTTGAGGCGAAGTCTGGCGCCTGCATGTGCATGTACAAGAGGACCGCTCTGTACTGATGATTCATGTTATCATGTTGAGATGACCCCGAGTCATCTCATGTTTTGTCAAGTCAAATTTCTGTACTTTTGTTTTTTTTTTTTAGCTGTGTCATTGTACACAGAGCAAAGCAGGAGCTACCTTCCCAGTCAGAGAGATGCTCAGTGGTGCCGTGAGATTTTATAACTAACGTCTCTCTAACTGTGAGGAAAACACACAGGCAAGCAGAAAAGAGTATGAATCAACCACACAGAGTGCAATGTCATCAACACGCCCACTCGCTCACTGCTCCCAGCTCTACTCACACATGGGCTCACAAGGACTTTCATCTCTCCACCAGTGAGGATGATATTGTTTTCACCTTGTGAGTCTGCATGTGTATATTATGTATGTTATCATGGCGAAATGTGTTTCTGGAGACACCCACTGTAGTGAGAATCACCACAGAGGTTACAAGCACTTTGGCAAGTATTTTTATGTCTGTCCATCTGTCTGTAGACATGTGCAAAAATGGAGTCATGAAACGTCACATGTGTAGTTGAGAACAAAAATAAGGCCAAGTTTGAAGATGGGTGTGGTCCAAGTGAGGGCACAGGAAGTAGGGGGTAGGAAGTAGGGTTGGGCCAATGTACTACGATGCCTTACAGTCATCTACCACTGCGCCCTCTACCATTATAACATTCTGATCGAAAAGCCTTCTGTATTTGACGTTGCCTTAAGGCCAGAGTTATTGGCAAAATTGTGTTGTTGCCATAAAAGGAGAGAAAATGAAAGGACAGCTGTCGCCTCTGGTCATTGCTCTACACCTCCATTTATTATTTTCTTATTAAACGTGCAGTTAGGCAAGCCCAAAATGCTCAGTTACGTTGGTGGCAGCAGTTTTTCTTTTCTTTTGGCTGAGATCGTGCTGTTCTTAGTCTTGCATAGTCAGATGTCTCTCCACAGCGCACAATGCTGGAGAAAGTTCTGGTGTTGTCTTCACATATGCTCATTCTGCTATAGAGGAAAAAAAATCACCCTGCCTTGTTTGCATCTCTTTAAACTAGTCAAACATTTGCAGCTGAAAAATAGTGTCCAGGGGAAACTTGCTTTGGTGGAACATTTGCACATCTGGCATTAAAAAGACTACATCACTGCAAAAGAAAAGGTAACAGTTATTAGCTTTTTTTTTATGTCCGTACCATTAGCATCCCAGGTGCTAATTTGCTCTCGTCAACATGTAGGTTGCAGGTCACAGGTTGTTCTTGTTTCCCAGGGACTTTGAAAACGTAGACAGCAGACACCACGATGCTGCTTGAAGCAAGCAACCAATGGCAGGACTTATACCTGCAGTGTGCATCCAGTGAGTCAGGCTAGCTATTATCTGCATTATTGTTTAATTAGCTTAGCTTCCTCAGTATAGCCGGCTGGCTAACTTTGTAAACCACTCTCCTTCTCGTCAAACAACAAGATCACATCCATTGTGATTTTTCATTGTGGACATCATCATATGCCTATTCAGTAGACATCAGTCAACTCTGGTAGGAAGTAGAGGGTCACGCGGGACACAGGATTCCTGTGGGAGGCAAATTCAGTAGCCTGATTCTTCACAGGACTGGGACGAGACAGGGAAAAAAGACCAAACAGGACCAGAACTCATAATAACAATAGATGTCAAAAGTTAGAGTCTGAACTCAAATGTAGACAGAGAAAGAAAGGTGAAAAGACTTCTATTTGACGTATCAGCAAAAATTGTGGGTGGAGAGCTGGCCAATGAGCTTGGCAGAGTGACAAGACAGGAGTGTTGGCAGATAGTCCTGGTGACAGGGAGAGTTGGCATAAGACGCACAGACAAGCAGGTAAACCAGCTACATAGTCAGAACTGGCTGTAGGGTCAGGGGTTTTGTAGTGGAGAGGTGAGGGGTTGATGTCAGACAGGTGAGCTGATTGAAGATGATGACCAGGAGTGCTGGACGAGCAGAGCAAAGAGAGTGAGGGGAGAGACCACTCCCACACACAGACACAGACAGACGGAGACAGCCGGGAATGCCGAAAGACATAGGAGACAGATAAAACTGGGAAAGAACACGAGCTGTGACAATCTGTCCGTTTAATATGTAGTTCTAATGCTAATAAACTCGATTTTCTTTATTTTCAACATAATTGTAGTAGTTCTGTTATCTTGTTTAAATTATTTTCTGGTGACTGGTTGCAGCCAGTGTTTTGGACACAGATGCTCCTCTCAGGCAATTTCATGGCAAATCACACTTTGAATAATGTGACATAAATTGACTGCAGAGTGACTGAAATTACACTTGCATGACATCAAACTGTGAGCAGTCAAAGTTTAAATGACACCCCGGCAAGTGACAAAACCTCTTGGATAACAATCAGTCAGTCTAATATGCAGTTCTAATATGAACAAACTCAATTTTCTTTATCTTGAACATAATGACAGTCATTCTGTTGTATTATTTTAAATTATTTTTTATTTTCTTCTGTCTCCACTGGTGACTGGTGGATGTGATATGTGACAGAAGTAAAAATCCCCTCCTGTCACTCTAGTCAGGCCCACTGACAGTAAATTTCACCTTGTGAGTCTCTGTGTGTGTCATCATGGCAAAATGTGGCCCTGGAGACACCTACTGTAGCAGGAACTACCACAGAGGCGGTTCTGAGAATGTTTGCAGGTGTTTATATGTCCATCTGTCTGTCTGTGGACATATTTTGTCAACGCAGTAGCATCACAACTGTGCAAGATGCAGAAACAAAACTTTACAGGTGTGTAGTTGAGATCAGAATGAAGCCCACGCTGGGATGGGTGTGGTCCAAGCACAGGTACTCTCGCCCCACCACGTTTTAAGTCGTGGATCACTGTATCTCAGATTCAGTCATTCCCATCTCTCTCAGACAGGAGGTAAGATGTCACCTGAGTCTGTGTGAGTCTGTCTGTGTGTCATTATGGCAAAATGTGATCCTGGAGAAACCTATTGTACTGGGAACTAGTACAGAGGCGGTTTTGAATAGTTTGACAGGTGTTTATATGTCTGTCTGTCTGTGGGCAGATACACAATAGCATCACAACTGTGAAGGATGTAGTCACCAAACTTTACAGGTGTGTAGCTCAACTCAAAACTCAAACTTTCAAGGCAACAGTCTGCGATAGATTTCTGAGTTTTGAGCCTGTCTCAAATTCTTAAATTTTGAAAAAGTTTTACTGATTACTCATCTTTTGTTGAGATGATTTACTTTTCTTCTTCAAATAAACTTAAAGTTCTCAATTTTATAAACTCAAAACGTGTTTAAAAATACTGAGTAAATTTAAGTAAATGTGAAGGTAAATGTTAAAAATGTAATATTTTCAATGACAACTATTTACTGTTTTAAGACAATTGTTTATTTTGCCTCTAAAACTCAAAGATTCAATTTTTCTACATAAGAAAAGTAAATTATCTCAACTAAAGATTTCAAAACTTAAAGTTTGAGTTGAGCTCAAAACTCAGAAAAATATTGCAGTGTGATGCCTTGAATTTTTAAGTCTCCTCAACCATTTTTTCACAGTGTATAAGTCAAAATCCTTGCTCTAGCATTCTTGCTTGTTATTTAAAGGTGTAAACAGTGTATATAGTCATATGACATATTCCCTTTCAGTTATCACTTATTGTTTTCTCATGCTTGGGATGTTTCACCGACTCAAAACAGATGCCTTTATAAATAGCTTGGACAAATCCTACTGACTCTACTTTTTCTAATATCAGTGTGGTATAAAAGCATGTCGTTTTCAGTTTAAGCCTGTTTTTGATTGATAAAAGCTCAACTACCATCTTTGATTGCAGATGAGTCTTGTGGGGTTGAGGTTCAAGGAAACATGAAGGAGAATAAAAACGATGGGAGAGTCATTACAATGCAATGTTAACTGTGTCATTTGGAGACCAACACCAAATAAACAAATGTGCATATTTGGAAAAATCAGGCAGTAAGTTATTCTGTTAGGTTTGTGTTTTTAGCATTTCTTCATCAAAGGTCATAATATGTACATATGTTGGATTTTAGTGCTACTCCTGTAGACTTCAGTAGAACTGGAAACAAAGTCTGGCACCAAGCAGAGCATAAAATGTGTGATATGTGTGTAATATGTCTTCTTTCTTTTTTGATTTTATTTTGGAAATGCCAGGAAGTTGTATTGTCAGAGTGACCTGTGCTGTGCCTGTATAGCACAGTATCACCACCAAGTTTTTAGGGTGCTTTACAATCTTCACAGGAAACATTCCCCCCAAAAAATCCTTTAACGGAAATAAAGGATGAAGCCTCAGGAAGAGTAACAGAGGAGGGATCCCACTGCCAGGATGGACAGATGTGTAATAGATGACTGGTGTTCAGAACAGTAAAAATCACACTGAAATTTGATGACATAGTTTCTGATACATATAATTTTAAAATAAAGAATAGAATAAGAATGTGTATCAGGGAGGATGCTGACAGAGACAGACACCTGAGGACAGGTCACAGCAAATTCTTTCAACTAGAACTGAGACTCGACTTTTTGGACTGAAAGCAGGGCGGGCGTCACGTTCTTCAAATGCACCTTTCCTTTTGAACAAATTTATTGACTCTTGAAATGTCAAAATGAACACAAACATTTCCTGACCCCCAGCACCCCCCCCGGAGCGATTTCTTTTAAGGCTTCTTTTGTTGCTTCAGTGACATTGTATTTATTTATTTATCCTTCCTTTAAGCAAAAATGTCCCATTGAAAAGAAATCAATATCTTAACTGTCAGGGAGTCCTGATCACAGCAAGTAGAAAAAAAAAGTTCTGGGAAATCATTTGAAAAGGGAAACAAGGATGACAAAATTCTTTTCTAAATGTTGAAATTGGATTGTTTGATGGGTTTTCTGACTCCAGGCAGGGCTGCGTTCCCTCTTGAATTTAAAATATGGCAAAACAGATGCCCTTTCTGCCCTTTCGAGCTGTGTGTCAGCCGGTCTGACAGGTGGAGGTGTTTTGGACACAGATGCTCCTCTCACGCAATTTCATGGCAGTTCACACTTTGAATAGCGTGACGCAAAACTGACTGCACGGTGACAGAAATGACACTTGTTTGACATCAAACTGTGAACAATCAACGTTTAAATGACACCCCACCAAGTGGCAAAGCCAACGAATGATGAAGGATGAGTGGCAAAAATTCTTCTACTCAGTGGTGGATTCAGGCTGTCTGCTGGGCAGGGGAGAAGAAAATAAAAATGGCAACAAAACATTTCTTTCTAATTTCTTTCGTATTGTTTACCATCTGATGATGACAGGTCAGATTTTTTGCGTGAGTAGCCCCTCTTCAACTCGGTGCACAGGGGAATGGAGGCATGCTTTCTGCTTGTTGGTTGCTTTTAATGCCAAATCATGCAGAAACAAAGCAGTTTGCTTTCGTTCATCACAAGAAGACGTCGTGAGGAGCAGGAGGGAGACAATTCAGCACAAGTTCAGCCATTATTCTCAACACAGACCCCTCTTTTCACGACAGTTTCTCCTCAAAAAGTGCCACTAGTGTTAAGATGGCGACAGAGACTGAGACCTCAGAAAAGACCTCAAAAATAGGGAGGATGCAAAACCACATGGCAGATTTTAAAAAAATGCATGCCCCTCTCCTTAAGAAATGGGGATTCTTCTTTCCAGAGTGTCTGGTTTGTTGTATCTATATTGTTATTATATTGTGTGGAAACAGTAGAGTTTTGGAGGTGGGGAGGGGGGGTGCACATGCTGTAGAGTGACAGAAACAGGTTGTGATAATGAAAAGGAAAAATATAGTGAAAATCAGGAGAAATAAAGGAGAATTGTGAAATAGGGAGAGGGCAATGAAAATCACCAGCCTCCTGGGAAAAATCGCATTCACGTACGGAGCTGCGAGAGCTGCTGCTGCTCGCCTGCTTTGATAACGAGACATTAATACATGCTGCCAAGTCACACACTTTTCCATCAGAGCATGAAGTGTTTGTACAGCAGTGGGAAAGGCAGTTCACTGAGGACCAGTCATTTCCAACATTTGTTGAGGGGCTTGACATGTTATTTGCCCCAGTGACACACTGTATTTCCCCTCATGAATCCTCTCTTACAGGCCTACATCATCCATAACAAATTGTTCTGTGAAAGACTTGGATGAGAACTGTCATCAGGGCACTGGTGATAAGACACAGACTGGACTATTTGTCCCTGCTCTGCTTTGAAACAGAACTGACTGAATCTGCTGGACTATAATGAAATAATTTCACTCTTATCAAAGCCCCGTCCTCTCCCACTGTAATCATCAGAAGTGAGCTCTTGTGCTAATATTTTATTGCATATTTCAGTATTGTTCATTGGATTTAGTTTCTGTTGGGTGTACAGTTGGGTTTTCCGCTGATTTTGCTGCATCAGCCATCTGCCTCCTGACATTTATGGCTGCCGTGCCAGGAATTTTCAAGTGTCATTTGTAAAGTTATTGAGCATGTTAGTGTTGGTGTACCTCTATCCATACACTTGATTAATGATGCTGCTGCAACTCATTCATTGGAAAGTTTTGTTGATTGTCATCTTGCATCATCAGTGCATCATCAGGACTTGCGTGGGGGAAATCTAATTCCAGTGACTGACTGAAGTTTGTGCAGCACTTTAATGCTTCTGATGTGTTCATTCATGAAAAGTAGACGTCTTGTGGCCTCGCTGAACTGCAGCGACTTGTACAGGTTACAGAAATTTTGTGAAGAAAAGAAAAGAGTAACCAGAAAGTTTCCAGATTTTTGTTTTCTGTCATTCAAAGAGAGGGAGGGATTGAGGGAGGTAGGTGGAGAGCACATCTGCCTTTCAGCTGACTTTTTCACGTCTGTCATTTGTAATTGTGTGATCGCTGTCACACACTTTTTAACCATAAAAAACACACAGAGTAGGATACAAGCAGAGCAGTTTGAGCATATTAATTAGGGAAAATATCTGTGTTGAAGTTCATACCTGTTACTAAATCAGTTTCATAAATATAAGCTGCACATGTTTTCAATCAATCAGTCGCCTTCTGAACAGATTTCATGATCAGCAGATGGATTTATTTGTTTTATAGTTTTAAAAAGTGCTAAAATCACATCCTCTATCTATGTTTGACCAAGACCCACCTTTTCCAGTGGACTCGGTCTGGCTGTTTGGTCTGCACCAGGGTTCGATCGACAACTTTCACACCAGCCAAAATGAACTGCATTGAACATGCAGACCACCAGTCCAGACCACAGTCCATTTTAACAGGACCAAACGAGATACAACGGCACAGGAGCCACTGTGAGAGGAGCAGTTACTGGAGACTGTAAACCAGCAAATTGCAAAGCAACATCATTTGGTCAGTCAGTGCTCCCTTTCAGTTAAAGATCCACAGGTGTGGAAAACATTACCTTCTTAACTAAAAACATTAACTGATATGAAACTTTTTAATGCAACAGCAAAACTATGGCTCAAACAAAGGCAAAAATGTCTACAAAGTCTATAAAGTTTGCATATTGTCTTTTCCTTTTGTTGTTGATTTTAGTCTTTGTCGTCTTGATGTTCACAGTGTTTGTTTGTGCTCAGTCATTGTTGTTCTAAGTAATGTTTGTAGTGGCTGTTGATATTCTGTCATTGTTTTCTCAGTTCCTGTTCAGTGGTTGTTTGTTCTCAGTCACTGTTGTCTCAGTTACATTTATAGTGGTTATTCAGTTTTAGTCTTTGTTGTCTTTATTATTGTTTGTAGTGGTTATCTGTCTGTCTTTGTTTAATTGTTAGTTTCCACGTCTATTTTTAGAGTGTTTTTTGTTGTGTTTTGTCCTTTGAAAGTCTAACCAGGGACAAGGACTGCAGGATGCTGTTGCTCGAAGTCCTATGTATGTTGAATCGATTGCATTTTTCAGTTAAATGTCTTCATGTACAGTCTCTGCCAAATATATTGATAAAATAAAATAAGATATTTTGTTGAACATATGCATTACAGAACCTATTGATGTGTTTGGTCTTGGACCTCTGCACCCACACTGTGATTTCTGCCTGCACTGCTGCTTTCAAAGACACTTTATCATGGTTTAACCACCATAGGAGCATTGAAGAAGGCAGTTTTGGCAGTTTGGATCCAGGGGAGTGCAACACACACACACATAGACACTGTATAATTGATTGGGCATTTCCTTTGATTGATTTGTAAGCCACACCAGCAGCCCCGTGAGACTGTAATACTCATTACACAGCAGAAAACAATGTTGTTGCATACAGGAGGTCAGAATGTTGGAAATGCAGATTTATGCCAGACCTAGCAGTGTTTTGAATGTTAGAAATACAACTTGACTTAAAAGTAAAGTGCATGAATATTCATTCTCCTGATAAAATGTACAGGATTTTATATTCAGCGCTGAATTCCACAGTATTCAAGAAACAACCAATATGGGACTTTTGGGACCTCTGATTCAACAGGGTCAAAAATTCACAGATTTATGGTGAGATTTTGAGCTGGACCTTTTTTGTGAATTGTGCACCATTTTATTAAAGAATATTAAATATTTTATTCAATGTGTTAAAAAATTTAATGTAAACGTATACCAACCAAATTTAGAAAGGAAAACTGAGAAAATAAAGAATGAATACAAATAAAATCAATATTTTATGGGCAAATTGTCCTCATAAATTGTACTATATCTAAACTATCCCAAGTATTGTTTTCTGTATTATATGTTCTGTGCATATTGGTAAACATATGCTGATACCAGTATCTGCGACAGGCCCATATCAGGCTTATATCAAGTCCATATATCAACCAGTATACTGGCCAACCTTTATATAAGTCAAACTCTAATTAAAATAGAAAATGTGCCATAAAATGCTGCTTCTCTGCTCTCCATTTGCTTTTTTTGTTTTCACGACTTTCCTTCACAAGCAACAGATGTTGGCAGCAGATTGTTTATGTCAAGATGTCCCATGTGTTACTGAAAAGCCAAAGGCAGTGGTTGGTTTGAACACGTGCATTATATAGAGATGGAGTGTCACAGATCTGATCTTGTTTGTTGTGCTCCACAGGTGGGGTTTGATGGTCCTCTCACTGCACAGGAGCAGATGTACATCCTTTATGAAATCAAACTGCAGTGCTACCAGAACCTCTCCAATGCTGACTCAGGGTCCACAGGTACAAAACATTTGCTGACAACAAACATGACCCCGCTGTTCTCCTCTTCACAGTGTGATGTAGAAATACCAACCCGGTCTCTTCAGTCTACCTACAAATAACCTGATTTCAAATTGTGTGCAGTGTGTATGTCAAAGTGGGCAGGTAATATGTCAGTCCTTTCCTCCTAACGTCTATGGAGAGCTGATCAATAGTCAGGTGACATTTAGGAAAGGATGGTTTGGGTTAGAATAATCATGCGACATAAACATTTAACATTTTGGAACAAACCTCATGGGTAAAAATCCTCGGTTGCGTTCAATCTATCCAACCGCCCCATCGTCTCCATATGTAGACTTTTTCACTCTTTAAACTACATCACCTGACAATCTTTTGATGCTTTACTTTATTGCGGTTTTCACTGCGAGGCGGTAGGGGACGCTGTGACGCATCATCTGACAACTGTAACTCTAAGTGAGCAGCAGAAGAAGAAGATGGTGTTATCTAGAATGAAAACATGGTGCATGATGACCCGGCCACGGAGCCTGGGCACAGAGTGGGGCTGCTCACACTGCAGCCCCTGGACCTCCACACCAGCTGAGTCACGCCACTGCCGGGTCAGAGAGCACCACGATCTGGGCACAGAGCCCGACCACAGAGCAGGGCTGACTTAGCTTGTATGTATGTAAACTTGCCACCATAGGAACAATGGTTAAATGACTTGAAATGATCCAGAATATAAGCGTGGGTCTGGATTTATGTCTGCCTCATAGGTGTGCACCTCTGAATTTAGCCAAAATTATTGTCACCACAAATTCACAGCACAAATGCCTACTTGCCTAGTTGTTGGTCTTACAGTAATGATCAAATATTATTAAATATTTCACAAACTTTATTTAAAGATTTTTATAGTGACCAAAAAGGTACCAGAACCAATCAGAACATGCCCATCCCTATCTCTGAGGTTCTGGATCCTCATCCAGCAGGATTCAGGAGAAATAAGTCCTAGAGTATGAACTGAATGCAGTTTCAAAGTCTAAAGTTGTGCTTTTTGTTTGCAGATTGAAGAGAATGTTTATTTATGGGGAAAAAGATTTACTGGGGAGGGGATTTATTGGCAGAATATGGCAGGAATGGAATGGAATGTCTTCATTATATTTACTTGAAAATAGGACTTCTTGTGCTGCCACTACCTTATAATGAGCCATTTGTATGTACTCTTCTTCCACATGTTTCTCCTACATGCTTGGAAGAGGAGGGTGAGGTGAGCGGTAGTCAGTTTGTTGCAATCAGCAATCAACCCTGGTCCTTTAAATCAAACACTTGACAGGCTGCCCTGCCTTGTTGGGAGTCACTAAGCTATCTTTGGCCTGAGAGAAAGGTTAGAGAAGGGTAAACTTAAGAAGAGTGATATGAATTATAAATACAGTTTCTATTCAGGAACTTTTTAGTGCTGTCTATCATAAAAACACTGTGAGCTTGAAACTGTTTTCAACTGCAATCAAATTGTCAGAGTGGCAGACAGACACTGAGCAATTTCCACTTTCAAATGTCGTCTTTCTGACTGAATCATATTTATGTTTGTGGAAGAATGTTAAGTGGTGATGTAAGATGAATTATGTGACTTGATTGAAAGAGCATTGCTTCTGAAAGTTGCACTCTAAATTGTTTTGCAGCACTAATTTTATGTTATGGTTATAACAGAGGGGAGATGAGTCAGCACTGGTGTAGATTTAATGCTTTTTGGCTTTGTATACATCCCACACAATAAAATCCACTGACATCCATCGCTTTCTGAAGAAGAAACGTGTGCTAATTGATATTCTAAAAGGTAGTTTTAAGATTTCATTACTTCTTAAACACATATTCAGGTGCTCATTTGATTTTAAAGACCAAAAACAGATTCTCAAAGTCATTCTGAAACTTTCTGACATTTAATGAACTGACTTCAAAACGAGTGTTACAAGTTTACAGAAGTAATTTAGAAGAAAATTGGGTTCTGGGGGTATTTGAGGATTTTTCAAGGAGATTCACACCAGAGACAAAGTTTGCTGTTTTCTTCTAATTAAAACTATTACAATCACGCTGGCCATGATTTGGTAATTTAAACTATGAACACCCTCCTTCTGAGTTTTTAGACCCTGCGGTTTAAAAACATTTACAAATTAAACTTTAAATGATACAAAATAAACAGGGAGTTTTAGAAGAACATGCAAATAATAACTAACTAACTAACTCAATGCAAAATTGTGCATTAGAGGTGTGGACAGGAGTGGTATCTGTTTTGTGTCAGCAGGATAACCTGCGCTCTGTTGCCTCCTGCTCCATAATTACTTGTATTTCACAATTTGATCGATTTGATAGACATAATTTTATTTAGTTATGATTATAGTGATTTCATTGCCAACTGTGCTGAGTCAGGCTGTTCACCTCTGCTCACTGGAGCAGAAAACTAGTCCCCTGTGGAAGAATATAATAGTTTGAAGAATGTTTCACTGAGAAAAATCAGCGGTGAATAAAGCAATAACAGGAACAAAGGGTTATTATAGTTTCTAAAAACTCATTATCTCCATGCTTAATCCACTGTAGTTACTAAGGCTGCATGATACAGTAAAAAGTCGTATTACTATAATTCTGACTGAAATTGTGATTCTTACGTGTGATACCATGAAAAAGAATGATCATTTTTGCATCACAATTTTCAATTTCACTGAGAATAGAAAATAATAAAGTAAAATAAAATCATGATTGTGGGGTATTTGTGTTTTCCTACATATGGAGAACAAGACTTTCAGGTGAGCACTACAGTACTTGATGTTATTTTGTCACACTACTTTCCTTTATCAAATAATTGCAGGGATCTGCGGTTTGGATATTGCATTCGTAGGTTGAGTTGATAAAAGTAAAAAGCTCTGTGGTGTTTTTTGCATCAAAATTAAAGAGGGATACAACAAAGATATTCTCATAGCTGCTGCTGACAATAGATAAGAGCTTTAAAAACAGCACTGTAAAGGAGTCTATAATGTGTTATAAACACCTCAGGGAAACAGGATTTCAAAAATGTAGTGTGGTGATTAACTCAGCACAAGTCATAAAGGTCAGAAAACTGCTTCCTAAAGCAAATAATAACCAGAGGAAGCCGTTTCATCACTTAGGCTTTTTCTTTGCCTATGATAAAGCTACACAGTAACTGGGAATGTACAATGTGCATATATATGTGTAAAGCGCCAATTTTAAAATCATACAGACTGTTTATATGCATGTGTAATATGTCAGTGAAATACATACCCTTTACACACTTTACACACAGATTTCATACAGTTAATATTCATGAGCAAAAACAGTCATTTTACTGTGAGTGTTGTTTGGTTGTATATGTGGTATATAAGTGGTTGAGTAGTGTAACTTTTTGCACTGTATTGTCTTCTTGTACAGTTTGGGAACTGTCAGTGCTGAATGTGTGCACTAGAAAGACCAACAGCAACAGGGAGGTGTGTAGAGGTGTGTGTACTCCATCAGAGGTGCTTACTGGATGGAGCATGTACAGTTAACACCCCCACCCCGTATACACATATATATATATAATCACGCTGTGATTGGCCAGCTGTGTGGAGGTGGAAAGTAATCAGGGGATGGACCTTCTTCTTTTCTTTACAGTGAATGGCTTCCACGGGAGACTCTTCCACTTGAGGACCTGTGCACTGTTATCAGACAGCAGCCCGTATGAACTTGTTATTTTCTAGCAGAATTCAGCCCTTCAAGTCTCAACAAAAACATGTAGATATTAAGGGCTCATTCTAAGGTAGCGAAAATTGTCATGTTTGGGGTTTTTGTTTGTCATTTCCTATTTTTATTTCATAGGTCTTGTCTTCCCTCCTCTTTCTGTTGACTTGACTTCCTGACTTTTTTCTTCTTCCTCCCCTTTTTTTTAAATTTCTTATTAGTTTCAGCTGCTCATTATTAGTTCTTTGAATATACAGTCAGTTTGTGTTGCCCTTTTCAGTTGTCAGGTTGTCTGTGTCTGTTCCCCAGTGCTCCCTGTGTTTCTGTTCTGTTTTAGCAGCAATCCACTGAGTCTGTGCTGCAGCTGTGTCCTGATGCTGAGCTGCAGTCAGCTCATTTTCCCTCCGAGCTGCAGGAGTCCACTGATCCTGCAGCAGTCCTCAAGAGCCAAGCTGCTCATGTCTGCCCTCCCCCAGAGCTGCAGCAATCCTCAGCTTTCATGGCTTTATCAGCTCACCTGCTGGAGCCCTAACCCCCATCACTGGCCTCCAGTCCTGTCGCCCTGTTGCCGCCTCCCAGCCCTGCAGCCATGTTGCACATGTCCTGCTCTGCTCCCCTGCCACCAGATTCCAGTCCTGCTCTCCAGATGTTGGTCTCCAGTTGTGTCCTTCAGTCCTGAGAAGCACCCCACCCAACCCTGCAGCCAAACCTTCTGGTGCCAGCTGCCTTTCCTGTTCTCCAGCCTCGTCACCAGCCTCCAGAGGGGTTCCACCTTCCTCACTGGCTCCAGAGGGGTTCCTTCGCAGGTAACCTCCTGTGGAGTTCCACCTTTCCTGGCATTCTCCAGAAGGGTTCCGCCTTCATCACTGAACTCCAAGAGATGGGTGCTCCCCAGTGTTCCCCGTGTTCCTGTTCTGTTCTGTTCTGGATTATTCTTTGTGTTTTTTTGTTATACACTCTTAGCTGGACTGTTGAGTTTGTTTTTACCAGATATCCTCAGTGGTCTTTATTATTTTTTCCTGTTGCCTTGCTTTCGTCAGTTCCACCTGCAGAAAGTTCATTAAAGTTTCTTTTTCTTCATCCTGAGTTTGGTTCCACCTCAGAACTGAACCCATGATAGAAGACAGAACAATTCTTATTTTCAGGTGATTATACACTAACATACTTATCTATGAACATCATATTCCATTTTCACCATATTCTGCCAATAAATTCCCCCAAATCTTACGCACTGGACTTTTCATTGTAACATGGAGGAATTTGTCATCACAGTACAGCGTGAATATATTGATCAAATGAAAATTTAACCGTACAGGTTTCAGCAAAAAAGAAGTGATCATTGACCAGATGTGTGTGTGTATGTTGACTTCCTCTTTCTCCTCGTCTTCCCTCTGTAGATGAGACGTGTCCTCCAGACTGGGACGGTCTTATCTGTTGGCCTCATGGCTCCCCTGGGCTGGTTACCAAGGTTCCCTGTCCGTCTTACATCTATGACTTCAATCACAAAGGTTTACAGTTTCCTCTTTTTTTTTTTTTTTTTTTGCAGATGTACCATCACCAACACTGACTGCTAGAAGAGTGCAAGACAGTTTAATGTGGAGATAAATTCAGGCTGTTTATGCTGCTGATATATTGCAGTATAAATATTTTCAGCATAAATGAACTAATCTGAAATATTCAACATCAAAACTTTATTTCATTCTGACTGATTAGACCCCCGTCTGGTTTTAGCTATGAGGGATATTATGTGAGTTCACTGGACCTCTAGGCCTCTTTCACTAATTATCAATAACATCATTATTATTACTAATAACAGAAACACTGACTCTGTTCTGTTCAAGTGTCTCAGTAATCCAGCATGCACAATACCAGGACTGAACTAAAGCTGAAGCAGCTAAATGGAATTCAGCCATTGTTAGTTTTATTATTCATGCCTTTGCTTTTTTTTCATTTGATATGTCACAATACCTCCAGTGGAAAGAGTCTATAGGGTGATAAAGGTGTGGAAAATGTTGAATGATTTTAATTTTTCCCACTGAAGACAAATGCCAGATGTTAGTGGGGTTTTTTTGTCCAGTGTAAAATGGACTACGGTAGGCTATGACTGGTAACACCTGTGTTGAATATTTCATGTCAACATGGCTATTATGAAAAAGTCCTGTTTCTTTAAGTGTTGTAAATGATGTAAAAGTATGTGTTTACAGGACATGCTTACAGGAAGTGTGATGTCAACGGTTCCTGGGTGTTTGTGGACCGCTGGAACAAAACGTGGACCAACTACACAGAGTGTCTGCGCTTCCTGCAGCCCACGAATGAGGAAGGGAGAGTAAGTATGACTGTAAAATATTCACGCTGCATTTCATTCGGTTAACCAGAGCTGTATGCTGTATTTATAGTTTTAAAGTTCACGTTCACACCACAGAAACATGTTATTAAGACAAATTTAAATCGTTAAGTAATTAAAATTAGGTCACAAAATCATAAAAAATTAACTGTTTTCTCTGCTCTGAAATGCTGTCCACTCTGCTGTCTCAGTGTCAAACACCACTATGTCCTGAAAACAAACTGAAACATGAACGCCCCACATGTTTGAGCCACCAGAGCCAGAGGACGCTGACAGGATGGTATTTTTTTGTCTTCTGTGTCGGGTTGTAGGCACTGAAGTGAACTACAGGGCTGATTTGGCCTGAAGGTACATTCGTAGTTGATCGTTAGGGAGGATGAGGGGAGGGGAGGGGGAGGCGGTGTCATTCGTGTGCTCTGGCACCGAGCCACGTGTCAAGTCCACCCAAAAAATCCTGAACAGAGAAATCATGAACAACAGGACTAACTCCAGAAGTCAACTCCCCCTTTCTGTTACAGTCTTTACTCATTAACCATAGAGCTTCCTAACTCTCATTCTGTGTGTCTTGCCACAATCCTTTTATGGGGGTCCCGACCCAGAGGTTGAGAAACACTGCACTAGTTAATTGAACACAGATGCCGTTGTTCTCACCACATATAATTGGTGGCCTGTTAATATGCCTGGGTGGCCCGCTCAAGTAATTTGTTCTTAAATCTCTCTTAGCTGTTTTTTTTTCTCACATTGCCAGCCAGTGCCAGCATTTTTGACAAAATTCACTCATTTTTGTCGACACCCACAGAATATTCAGTTCTATGAATATGTTAACATGGAATATATCAAAAGAAAGAACAGATCTTCTAGTTTCAGACACAAAAAACACATTGTTCTATCATGTCGACATTATCCTGTTTGACTGCATTTTAAATTATAGTATAGCTCTAAATTTCCACAAATCCCATCATCATTAGTGTAATGATGTATTATTACCTCCTGTCAGGTCCACTGGCCGTATGTCTTCATATCTGGGTTTATGAAGTCTTCACTTATTCTGTCCTCTACCTCCGTGATGGAAACTTTCGATTGACCCCCTCCACCTGTTGCTGTCAGAGTGCAAGGTGTTTTTTTTTTTCTTTGAAGCCAGGTGACAACACTTATTTTGCTTTAACAGGTCCTTCAATTCCTCTGCTGACACTATTAAAATGACAGATTTTCCTAAATAGATCTGCAGGACATCAAACTCTAACCTCACACAAACCTTTTTTAATTCTTTGATGGCATTTTCATGAATGAACACTTCCTGACACATGGGAGAGGAAGTGTAGCCTTATATGGTATCAGGGCATTAATTATGCTAATTTACAAGTCGTGCACATGCACTCAAATACACGCTGGTAGATCATTTACACAGTTATTTGAAGTTACAAACGTTTGTTAATTCTGATGTGGCATGTACACACGAACCATTTGAACAAAAAAAGATAAGTTGCAAAGCTGTATAGTACAGATGCTCCAGTGGTCATTTCATTCAGCGCACACACATTAGATTAGTTAACAGGGCTGTACAGTGAAACTGTTAAAATGTTACCCACATACATACGTGGCTGTGTAAACATTAGCATATGTAGCAGTCAAAGCTGCTAATCCTGCAGAAGCCTCGGGCAAGCTAATGGGGAGGCTGACTGTGAGCAATCTGAGATGTTCTTTTAAAAATGAAATCAGATGCTTGGCAGTCGTGTGTGCTTCTTCTTATGTAACGAAACATAGTGCAGAGTTGTTCAAATTTACATCTTATCACATGATTGCGTTACCATCGTCTGCAGCAGTGGCTCCCACCTTCTTAAGCTTGTTACCCTTTAATACAAAGCAGCGTCAGCTTTTGACAGCTCCTCACAGGCCGCATGTCTATGAATTGTTAGCAGTTCATTTGGAGAGTGGCCTTTCCTTCTCAGGCTGCTTTATTATTATTATTATTTATTTATTTTTAATACAGAAGGAGTTTGAAGCGTACAGTATTATACAGGACCACCATTAGAGAAAAGTCTGAAAAGCTGAGATAATTTTATGTTGCAGGATTGTGTGTTTTTTTCATTTCCCACCTCTGTAATTACCTCCCAATACCTAACATTTTCTTGCATCCTCCTGGGGACCGCTGTCATACAGAGACTTGTTCCTTTTCTTTTTTGAATGTGATAAAGACACAAAATAAAATGTCCTTAAAAAACAGACACTAATCACACAGCAGCTTTTGAAGTCATCCATTTTGAGAAATCGACTAAGTGAAGGCTCGTCTCCAACAAACAAAGTGAGAAGAGGAAGGAAAACACATTATAACTGAAAGAGTCTCTGTCAAGAAGAGTAAACACTCATCAGTGTTGTTGGACGTGGAGCCATGATGACGTGTGTTCTGTTGAGACCTTTTCAGAACTGGAACTTTAAAGCAGTATTAATTATTTATGGGCAGCAGAACAAACTGAAGACACATCACTGAGTACCCCTTCATGAAGTTGAGGTTTTAAATGTGTTTGCAGACAGTTGCCTGTTCAGACATCAGATGCAGAGCAACTTAAAGGGACAGTCCACCCCCAAATCCAAAGTACACATTTTTCCTGTTACTGCAGTTCATCCACATAGAGTTTTTGGTGTGAGCTGCTGAGTTTTAGAGATATCAGCCATACAGATGTCTGCTTTGTCTCCAATATAATGAAATGAAATGGAACTCAGCTTGTGGTCCTCAAAGCACCAAAAGACACCAGAACAATTCAGAACAAGTGTCTGTTTCCAAAAACCATCAAACTGTTACTCAAGATAATCCACAGACTTTGTTGTGAGCAGTTTCATGAGGGAACTGTTTTCTTTTTGCAGTAGAATTCACTGGAACTACACTCTTAAAAATAAAGGTGCTAACTAGAACCATTGTCCCCATGGGAGAACCCTTTTTGGTTCCTGGATTAACCTTTTATAACTCTTCCAGAGAGTTCTGCCAAGAACCCAACATAGAGGGTTATACTGAGAATAATCTGTGAAACGTTTTCTGTGGGTTCTATCCAGAACCTTTAAACCAAGTGTGCTTACAAGTACCCACCCTGGGGGTTCTACTGAGGAACCTTTTATGTTACTAGGCTTTTATCTAGAACCCACCCAGAGGGTTCTACCAATAACAATTTTATATTACCAGGGTTTTACCTAGAACCCACCTAGAGGGTTTATTCAGGAACCATTTTATATCCCAAGGGTTTCATCTACAGGGTTCAACCAAGAACCATTTTATATTCCCTTGGTTTTATGTATAGCCCATACAGCAGGTTCTACTGAGAACCCTTTTATATTACTGCTTACTACTTACAAAGAACCCTTGACTAAAGAGTTTTTCCAAGGCTTTCAACAATCCTCAAAGAACTCTTTCTTTCCTAAAGGGTTCTATCGATGAAAATGGTTCTCAACAGAACCTCTTAGGGTCTTCATAAGAAAAGAAGTAATCAGAACTACTTTAAAGAAAGTAGTTCCTACATGAAACTGCTCACAACATGATCTGTGGATTATCTCGAGTAACGGGTCATGATTTCTGGAAAGAGATGCTGGTTTTGAATTTTTCAAACGTATGTTTTTGTTGCTTTGATCACAACAGGCCAAGTGCTATATAATTACATTATACTGGAGAGAAGGCAGACATTTGTATGGCTAATACCTAGAACACAGCAGAACAGAATGCATCTGCTGGGGTTGAACCTTGTCATCGGTTCACCAAACACAAGAAAGAGCACAGCAGTTAGTAAAAAACAAATGTGTGGGGAAAGACAGGCCATCTTAAATACATTTTCAGTTGCCAGCAGGACTCTGTAGCGGAGCTTGAAGCTGACGAGACAATGGGAACCATGTGTCAGGATTCTCCTCAACTTCTTCATCGTCCTTTCTGTAAAACGTTACGCTTTTGGGGTTTGCCAATTACTTTGCTTGTTGTTGACACACCCCTTGAAAGTTCATTCTTTTTGGTTTAGTTTTGTACACAAGCTTTAAAATCTGCTGCCTGACACAGAGATCATTGAGTTTCCTCTGAAGATAAAGTGCCTGTGAGGGTTTCATAGAAACGTAGTCTGTGTTTTCAGAGAAGCTCACCTTGGAGCCCAGGGGCTGTATTCATACAACCTCAGAGCACAAAGAGCTGCTCCGAGCTGTAGAACCCTGAGAAATTCCTCATATAATATAATGCTTTCTAATAATCTCCTCTTAATGTTAACAGTAAAGATAATATAGTTGTTTACAAAGCATCATGGCACTTAAAAGAGCTCCTAAGGTGAAACTGTTCAGAGTGAGGAGGAGGAGGGCTTTTGAAGGGCTTAAGAGACAAAGAAGTGCAATCACATAAAAACAATAATAACAACCAGTGTTGGGAAAGTTCACTTTCTACACGAACTAGTTCAAAGTTCAGTTCACAAATTTTAAAATGAACTAGTTCAGTTCATAGTTCATAATTCAAATTTTTTTAACTAAGTTCACAGTTCCAAAAATAAACTAGTTCATAGTTCTTTTTTTTTTCAATATGTTGCTGTGAGCTATTATTTTTCAAAATTATTGCCACAGCCCATATAGAACCACAGACAGCAATTATTTTATCAGTTTTAATGTTGGAGTGTCTTGATTTTTTATTCGCTTGCACATGCCTTGAAAGGCTACCCAGGTGCTTGAGTTCAATGTGCCGTTTCAGGTTTGTTGATGATGTAACTGATGTGCGGAGTTGCTTTTTGAAACCCGGCGGGCAAAGTTTGCACAAAAATGTAAGATTTTTCCAGTGGAATCCTCACTGACCTTCTCATAAAACTGTTTTAAATAATCATTTGAAGAGTCTGAGGTAGTGCTGCTGCTACATGTTGCTGTTGTTGGCGCCTCCATGCTGCTTTGTGTGTTGATGATGCATGCAGCGGTGCGACACTGTGGTGGCTGGTGTTGCCAGATTGGGTGTTTTTTCCATTACATATTAAGGCCTGTTTACGGTGTGTTTTAGCCGGGATTTTGCCTGGAAGGCTCTGTGGAAATCTGGCACCCTATTGAATGAAGTTAAATTGAATGAGCGTGCCGTTCACAGACATCAGAATGAATGCGTTCACAGTGACGTTCATATTTTGGGCGAACGTGAACTGAACGTACAGTATTTCTGCCTGATGAACGAGTTCATGAACCATCGTTCAGTGAACGCGTTCAGGCACAACACTGACAACAACAACAACAGTGTAATAATAATAATAATAATAAAAATCCCTCTTTATTAGTTGCTTTCCCTGTTATTGTTAATGACTGATAAAAAAAATGGAGTGGTGTGGGGTGCAGAAAAAGTTTCTGACTTTACTTCTGCAAAACGTTACCTGCAGAAACACTGGAACTTAACAGTAACATCTGATTTAATGTGATGAAGAAAAAAATCATAATTTTGTGTATAAATATGTAATTTATCACAGATTGAAGGTTCTAGAAATGCTTGAAAAGTGCTTGAATTTGACTTTGAAAAAGGTGTATGAACCCTGAACTTTTGATTTTAGTTAATGTGCAAATCTGATTTTGAGGACGTTAGAGCAGAAAAAAGTCCATGGAGGGTCCTCACTCAGGTCGGGAACCAGTGCTTTAAGGAGACAAGCTTGAAGCTGAATTTCAGTTGGTACGCTCGGCCTGTAGATACTGAAAAGAGATCGATTTGGAGTTGGACCAAAAACAGTTTTGTTGTTTTTGTGAAAAAAAAAGTGGTTTTCAACACCTCAATCCTTTTGACTACTTGTAAAATTGTATTATTGTTCAACTTATCCATCTTTTGAAATACAACCCACTCATCCCAGCAAACCATTTCATCTCACCTGGGGGACTTGTTGCCATCTGCTCTGTGAAAAATGAAAGTGATGGAGTTCATGGTATCAACTTAATCTCCTCTGAGTCTGACCAGTGCTCGAAAAAAAATACATTATCTCTGATTTCAGACAAAACAAGTGCTTTGGTACTCCTGATGTTGTCTCCAGTATGTAAGCATTTGTTAAGATTAGGAATTTAAATCTTCCACATACATGCTAATACTTTATAAGTCTTTCTGTTTTAATTAACTTCACACAGGGATAGTGAGAGCACTGAGGATTGGTTACAGATCCAGTCTTTAATTTGGCATATGCACAGGCTACAGAGCAGCTTTAGCATCAGTTTCAGCTTTAATATTCAGTGCATCTGTTATTCCTTGATCTTCTCATGTCAAAATAATTAGGGCACCACATTAGCTGAACTCTGTCTCACTCTCATTGCAGCTACACAGGATATTTCACCTTATAGAGAGGACTGAATAGTAATTATTTCTTTCTCTGTTCACAGCAAGAGTTCTTTGAGCGGCTGTATGTCATGTACACCATCGGCTATGCCGTGTCCTTCAGCTCCCTGCTGGTGGCCATCCTCATCATCGGATACTTCAGGTACAGGAGGTTTTTCTTAAGACTTAAGTGCTATCTTTGTACCTCACCTCACAATCAAGTGCAAAGACAGATACACTCACACAAACACACACACCAGTGGAATAACCGCAGGACAAGATCCTCTGCTGTGTCTGCATATTCACATATTGTATCCTGAGTGAGTGTAGGAGCTACAAAACAACAGCGAGGTTTAATGCCTGATGACCAGTCACTTTTCAGTCTATGTGACACATGTGCCATTTTGTTGGTATCCTGACAGTCCTGCTGTGTTTCAAACGTCATTTCTCAACATGTTGCTTTAGTGTCGTACTGTGTTCACAATGACAAAATTGCAAAATTGAAGATACTTAAAAATGTTATCATGCAAATTATACAACAATTACACAGCCAAATGGCAGACAGTGCCTTGGCACCACCACGCAGCTTGAAAAACAAAGCAGCAATTAAGCATTTGGATAGCAGTGATTTGATTTTTACACGCTTTGTGTCAGTTCATTTAGTCCAACATGGTGCTGTATAGAATGCATATCTGACAATAGAATAACAGGATATTAAAATATGATAACAGGAAAACAGAAAAAAATATTTAAAATGTTTTAAACATATGAGAATATGTTAGAAAATATGTCGGCCTAGGTTACTTTCTGATAACAAATTCAACAGCTGTGTATGTGTGCGCCAGCCAAGTGCACCGAGCGCTTTAATTAATTGATTAACAAGCACAAAGCGCCATGAATTCAAACAATTCCGACAGTTCAAGCACTTATTATGGTAACCCGTGGCTCTGACATCTGAATTAAACTAACATGATGTCTGCCACCATCTTTGTATGGAAATACTGCAAAATATCAAAGAATGAAGATGCAAAGTGTGCGCTCGGAACTAGGGATCAAAAGTGCTGGACTCAGGCACTGTGACATCTGGAAATGAATCTGACAAAACTGAAGTGTGCAAAAACACTCGATTCCTACTTTATCCAAAACACTTCTGGCTGAAATGCTGGCAGATTTGGCAGCATATGACAGATTTATCTTCAACAGTTGTCTGTGGCAAAATGCGATGGACAAAGTCTCTTGAAGAATCCATCTGAAATCTCACACTAAAGTAAATGAGAACTTTTTCACAGCTTTGCTTTTGAACTTTGAGTGATGTCTGACTTTAATATCTGACATTTTAATAGGCACAATGCCAGCTTCAACAGCAGCTGCCTTTGAACGTGAACAGAATATGGCATCTGTCTCAACTTCATAGAATGACTTTGAAAACATCAAATGACTTATTTTAATGAATCTGCTTTTTTTTTATACATATATATTTGTAATGATCACTGATGACAACAGCCAGAGGGAGATCAAAGCTATGTGCATTTTTAAAATAATTGAACCCTAATCAACCTTTTTTTCTTTTTTGCTGATCTGAAAAATAATCTGATCTGTGACTCAAAACCAAAATACGATTCAAACCATGAATTTTGTGATCCATTGCACCCCCTATTTCAAACAGACAGACTTCATGTAGTGAATGAACAAAACAGTCAGCAGTTCTAAAATGAACTGCTCAGTACGCCAAATGTCAGACTAATTAGTTCCTGTTTGAGGTATGACAGAAACAAATTTATACTTTTAAAAGCAAAAATTTGGTTGCTTGGTCCCGAAGCTTTCAGAAACTTCATCTGAAATAACGATCTTTTCAGAAGCATGCACACGTCCCACAGTATGTCCAGTGTTGTGTGTAGTGTATATCACATTGCCCAGGCTGGCTTTTTAAAGTCCAAATCAAATGTTGGCATTTTTTTTTTACACCTTTATGAATTACATGGACAAAAGAATCACAGAAAATACAAATAAACATTGGCGGTCCTTGTAAGGCGACAGTGGGATGTTGTCTGGCATATTAGTTGAGCGCCTCCACTGAATGTTGATGTGCTGTTGTGGAACCAGCTTTATGTTACATGCACAAAAATAATCCAGCACAACAACAGGCAATGGATGATGAATCAATGCATAAATAATGGAGCCATGTCCTGCACTATAATCACTTTATTTGCCAGGGCTTAGAACTTGTTCAGTTAATAATCCTTATTGCTGCTGATGAATGTGCTACATTGTCAGTGTTTCTCTAATTTCATGCTCAGTAGCCTACACTTTCACTGGCATGGCGTCATCCTAAATCTAATCAGTGCAGAAATGAACTTGGGACATGAACCCTGCCTCGTGGGCGAAAGTCCTGTGTTTGTTTGACCAACCTCCTGTAAACATGTCTTCATAATACATCAGCTGACTTTGATGGCGGATAGATGGACACCTCCAGAAATGATGGTGCAGGGGCACCTACAGCGTCTGCTCCGAAGCATAATCACTGTCATTATGCAACCAATGTGCCGTATTTGACGGGCTGAAAATAAAAAACTGCTAAATCAATTTGTACTGCATTACATCTCAACATACTGTGGATCCTTGTTCTGCTGTCGGTTGGTTTACATGGTTGGGACTTTAGAATACTTCAATTGCTAAACTTTCAGAGCAAAAATATGGCTATAAAGTATACTCTGAATACTTGAGGGTGGTTATTGCAGGAGTGAAAGGGAACGATGATGGAAATAGCAGGGAGGCAGCTGGGAGGCAGCTGGATGAGGCAGAGGAATGAGATGGCCAGGATTGCCAAACCTGGGTAGGAAAGTTGAGCGGAGGTGGCGTAGCTTGCAGGAGGTGTGGATGATTGAATACAGGCAGGAGTAAAACTAGAACATTATTATCCTTGGTCTCCCCTGTGGGAGACCGGGGATAATAATGCAGCGCTGATGAGGTCCAGGTGAGCAGACTGGGAGTGATGATGAGTCAGTTACTGCCAGGTGTGGAGTGAGTAGTGCTACAGGGAGACAAGAGACCTGGGGCCTGTACCACAAAGCAGGAATTGTGATTAGCGAGGTAACTTTTAGGGTTAACCCTGGGTTATCAGTACTACGACAGTGGTTCATTTTTTACCAGGGTACATCACCATGGTAACTTAAGCTGAATGCCTCTGGAGCAGGTTATGTTCAAGATAAGAGATCATTGTAGACAGAGCACCGCCTGCTGACCAATCAAAGCACTTTATTAAACGGCACTGGCCAACTATGTGCAGAGGAGGAAAACATGTTATTTCATTATGCTTTTATACACCAATTTCATCCTACAAAACTGATTGATTTGAAAAGTCTTGTACTTGTTGTATTACAGTGCAGGAGTGTTTCTTTCAGTCTGGATTATGATGGTTATGATCACCTTCTTCTTTATTATTTGTCTAATATTACAGTTTTCTCTTCAGATGTTGGCTCTTCATGTCAGTAAACATGGTACGATTAGTCAGATGCTTCAAAACACTGCCTCGAAATATGAACATGCTCATGTCTAGACTGGGAAACTCGTGTGACCACTTATGTTTTAATTGCCTTTGTTATGTTTGGTGAAGCCAGACCACCAAAATGTACCCTGGGTATGTTGAAACTTCTTCATACACCAGGCCCCTGGGAGGGAAGATCACACCCACAACACAAACAACAAACAGACAGGAGGAGACGGGGGAGAGGGAAAAGAGGAAAACACTAGGGAGACAACAGGAGGCATTGCTGTGGCCGTGACAACTCCTAAAAGTATAATTTGAATCAACAGAGTCCAAGCAGCAAGTGCTGGCTTTAAAGAAGGGCTGCTGAGTGCACAACCATGTCCAGCTATAAAGGGACTAGTGACATTGACTGGACATCACAAGAGAATTATGTCTGTCAGGCATCAGCTGCCTGGTGACTGAAGCTACTGTCCGTGTCCGCAGCGAATCTCACATAACTGCTGGACCAATCAGCCTAATACTTTTTGTGCAATTTTATGGCTGTATGTTCAATGACCTCTTGTAGTTGCAGTGACTGCACAATTTTTGAAAAACCTTGAGAAACCTTCTTTTATTGACTGGAATGTTTTATACTGACTGCTGACTCCTCATTCCTCCTGACTGACCGGTAAGGACAGTAAGTCACCGACAATTGCTTGGCTAAAAACAAGACTTGTCTCATCTGTTGCTGATCACATTTTGGTCTTTGTCATGGGTCAAAAACTGACAGGGATCATGTAATCACTTCTATGTATGCGTGCGTGAGTGTATGCTAATCTCGAATCCTACAGGACTGATCAGCCTAATTTTGTTTGTGCACAGTCATGACTGACCTCCTTGATTCAGAAATTTTGAAAAACCTTGACAAATCTATTTATTTTATAATTTTTATGCCTCTATGTGCCACTGGGACATACAGACTCTGACTTAAATCAACAAGCAACATTACGTTTAAATTACTTAGTACTTCAGCTTATGTGAGTTTTTCCAAAAATGTAGATTTTAGTATCTATTATTTTGTTGTAAAGCACCTGGTGCTTGTAATGTTTTAAATAAAGAACAAAATGTAGTAATTAAATGACATTTAAACTTAGAATTTTACACTTATTGTCACTTTATGAATGGACTCTTCTACTTTTGATGTAATTTCATGCATCTCTGCATGATGTACACTGTGCACTTGATGGCTACTCAGAGTAAAAAGAAACTTCAGTACAAGAGTAGTTGAACTGATTAAGAGAGACAAAAGTAGAAAGTTAAGTCAGCAGACTTCTCAGACAGGAAAGCCACCAAGAGATACAATCTTAAATAGGAAAAAACTTCAAACGGAGCAAATTTTCAAAGAGCCATCAAAATACTTTTTGACAAATACAGATCCTGTATCTGCTGCGTCTGACTTCATAAAGCTGCTTACACATGTTTGATTTGTGCGCGTCCTCAGCTCTTTCTGCTCTCTCCGCTTCTCTTTCAAGATAACAGACAGTGTTCATCGCCCAGTGTGAAGCTTTATCTGGAATATCCAGGAAAATAACACAACATAACATGATCGGTAAAAAAAAGGCTTTCCATGGGGCAAGGAGGCACACAGCAAGAATGTTGTGCATTTAATCCCAGTTCGGATTCAGCTCTCCTGTGGGGAGTTTGCATGTTCTCCCAGTGCCTGTGTGGATTTCCTCTGGGTGCTCCGGATTCTCCCACCATTAAAAACATGTCTGTTGGTCCCTGGGTGCTCCACAGCAGATGCCCACTGCTCCTAACACTAGGATGGACAACTGGTCATCACACGTTTATAATTCTGAGACTTCAGAACCAGTTAAAACTACCTGTAGAAGGTTTAAAAAGTCTCTTGGATCTCTTATCTTGACTTTTTTAAGGATATGTGCCACAGACATATGATGATGGTATAGAATGTGATGCTGTAGATTAACAGCTCAACAGTATATATGATAGTAAAAACCTTAAACATCTACAGCAATAAAATGCAACATATACACTGGTGCAGCAGTAATATTAATCCAAAAACATCAACTATAATAGTAAAACACTGATAGGAACCATTTTACTGCAGAATGTGTACTTTTACCAAGTCAGTTTAGCCAATATTACTTACAGTTGTACTTACTTTTACTTTATTAAGGTTTTGAATGAAGGACTTTACTTGTAGTGGAATATTTTCACACTGTGATACTTTTACTTCAGTAAAAGATCTGAATACTTCTTCCACCAGTAGATCTGATCTCTCTGTTTGTAGCCTTCTATGAAAATGTCAATTGCATTTTACCGTACTATAAATAATTCATCTCTAACCGTTTGTTTACCATTTGTATTCATGGCAGACGTCTTCACTGCACGAGAAACTACATCCACATGCACCTGTTTGTTTCCTTCATGCTGCGAGCTGTCAGCATCTTCGTGAAGGACAGAGTCGTCCACTCCAGTGCTGGACTGCAGGACTTTGATTCGGCCCTGTTGGACGGCCAGTCAGTCAGCATGGCACCACTGGACAAGTCTCAGTATGTAAGTACAAGTGCGACTTGTGATTCTGTGTGATTTTTCACAATGTAATAAAAAAAAAAGATTTGAATTACATATGAATTATAAAAAAATGATTTGGCCCACTTTACTGCAGTCTCAGTGTAACATAACTAACATGTTCTATGTTGAGCCAAATTCCTTTGTTCGTTGTCTACAGTCAGATTATCACTTTTACACTTTTATATTTCAATATTTTCACTTTTTGTTCAGCGACACTCCTCCCATAGCTCAACCAGCATGAAAATAACTGTCTGAATTCCATCCAATCTTGTGAAACAATTTTTTTAAGGCCAAACATGGACCTGATCTTTGGCGCAGGCTGAGAGATACCCTGAGGCTGTGTGTGAGTTTATCCGGATGTCCAGTTTTAGGAAAATGAGAGTGAACTAAATGACAGTTGTTGTTAAAGATAAAACTTGCAAGAAGCAGAGTTAACAGGAGACCTTGTTTCAGAGCTGAACCCTGTGATTAAAAACAGTTTTGTTTTGCTGCTGGCATCCTCCTCATTTCTGATGCTGTTATCAGTAGGGTGGAATTAAATCAATGTTCTTTGTTTTCCTTTTCTGGCTTTTCTGCAAAACAACTTTGTGCGGTAGAATCAAATTGCACATGTGAGACAAGGTTGACAATTTTATGTCCTCAAGATAATACAGATGTTTGCAAAGAACACTTTCTCTAATTTAATCTAAATGATGAAAGGAATACGCCTCTGCCGTCACACACTGATAGATGAGGAGAAAAAGTGTGTGATGAAGTAACTGCTGGTTTGGCATCTGCAGGGTTGCATGAGGAGAGTGAAGATGATTTAATCTTCACACTGTGCTTTGTAGCAAACACGCTTTCATCATTCAAACTCTGCAGGCGGCAGTTTGTTTGTGACAGAACACCTCCACAACAAACTTCCCATGGGGACTTTTCTGCCTGAGAGTAACGGACGTATATTTTAGTGTGAATTTCCTCTAAAATGTTGTCCGTTTAGCTCATTAAACAGCTCATTTAACACTGACTCAGCTCCAGTCATGAGTGGAAAAAAAAGGAATAGCACTCCCATTCAATTAACTTCATGAATTTCATTTTTTCATGAACAGATAATATTTTGAATGATTCTCATTCATTTGGTGAAGTGCAGAGAACTGACATCAAAGGTCAGGCTTGTTTAATTCAAGTGATTTGAGACATAATTATTTGCGTCAGGTTGGCAGTAAGTTTGCAACCCTGAAACATCACAAGCAATTATTTTGATTTGCACTGAACTGTGCAGTTTAATCCTTGCCCCTGAAAATGTTTCATAAAATGGCACTGTGAGAAAAGTCAGAGATTTAAATAAAAGTGAGATGAGGATGCTCAAGTCACAAACATTTTAAAGGTTTTTATGGGGTTGTTTTGGGTGTGTTTTTGGATAATCTTCTCTCCTCCACAGACAACAGAGTGTAGCTTACTGGCTGTTGTGACACACTTGGTACCATGGAGACTTCTCTTTTTAAAGAAGATTTAAACATTTAAATGACAGTTGTCAGGGCATCAAACCGATGATCTCTTAATGTTTGCAAATCAAGGCTTGAAAGTCTAACAGTGGCAGAACTGTTAGAGCTGAAAGAAATTGTTAAAATCAAAAAATCGATTCAAATTGTGACCTTAAAATCAAACCAAACTGTGGACTTGGAGAATCATGGCATCCTAAATAAATAAATAAATAAATAAATAAATAAATAAATAAATAAATAAATATCTCTCATCATGCACTTACTGCATGTTACAAGCTCATCTTGCATTCAACACTTGCAGACTGTAACCAATTTATAATCTGTGCTGCAGTCGAGATAATAAAACCTTCATTTAAAGAACTGTTGAATCACTATTATACAAAATCTACACAAAACCTACCGGTGATATTGAGGTGTGTAGCAAACCAGCAGTGATTTCTGTGGTAATTAGATTTTTGGGACGTTTGCCTGCTGATAATTACTACATAAAGACTAAAGTGCTGCATGTTAACTACTTACTTCTGTCTCACTATTAACTTTTGGGAAATGACTACATAAAAACTGCTTCACATTTAATAATGAATTACTATACAATGCCTACAATTTACAGCAGTGTGGCTTCAAAATCCCTATTGAATTACTGCCTCTGTCTGTATGTGTCACTACTGATCACTATTGAATTTCTTTTCATTTCTACACAAACTCTTTTGATTTACTATTGACAAAGAACACATTTACTATTATTTGCCTGTTCAGCATCATGCTATATTTTAGCGCATATAAATTATTCTTCTCAAGAATGAGCTTACACAAATTTTGTTTCAACAATTTTGATTAAATTGACAGAAATTGTCGTCATTTTTTGTAGGAGCTGCTGGTGCTGCACTTGTTCCCCTCGGCAGACACCTCGGTCTGAAGTTACTTTCACTCTGCAAATAGGATGGTTCACCCAAAAATTTAAATTCAATCATTATCTCCTCACCCTCAGGCTGATTGAAGGTTGGGTTTAATTTTTTAGTCCACACAACACTGCTGGAGTTTCACAGAATCTCCCAAACAATTTAAGCAAATGGTTTCAAGCATATAAAACAACAGAATAAAAACATAAAATGTCTCAACACTGCTGGTCTGGTGGAAGCCAAGCCTCCTAAAGCCCCAACATGCCAAGCTGACGAAAGAAATGTTGTTCACACCATGTTTTCAGCCTGAATCCTCAGTGTAGATCCTTAGCTTGGAGCCACGTTCACATGCACACCGTCTGAACCGGGTGTGTGTGGTGTGACGGGACTGTAGGAGACTTGGATTATGTCAGATGAGCAGTGTGGAGGCATTTATGTTTTTTTTCAGTTGGTTTTTACATTTGAAAACTGGTCACCGGTTTGGAACGTTTCATCAGTCATCAAAAACAACTAACTTCAGACCTACTTAAACTACGTGTGGTCTTGCTGTAGTTCTGTGATTACATATCCACCATACAAGCAAGAAGTAGAAGCTCCACATGATGACTATTCAAAAGCCTGTGTAGTAAAGTGGTCATGTTTTCACAGCTTGATCTGTAATAACACCAATTAGCAAACCTCTCTCACTTCATTATGACTGGAAACTACAACTTTACTACAGAACTCCTCTGGTGTATCATGAGAACGCAAATTACACTTCCTACGTGTCACTACAGAGCCACTGCTACACGAATAGGTTTTGTGTTGTGATTCAGCAGTACTATTTAATGTATGTGCACTTTATGGAAGTGCATGTACTAAAAATAACTCCCAAATAACTCCAAAATACATTTGCTCTGTGCCTCTGAATCAATATATTTGGTCTTACAGTTGTAAATGTGCATTTATTATTTAGTTTAATTATTTTTAAGATGTTTTGAGATATGAAATGCAATATCAACCTGGGCAAAATGCCTTGTTCGCGCCTAATAAAATCATGGTAACTCAGTTCAGTGTGCAGTGGTTTACGTTGATGATTTTACCTGAGATGTTCCGACCAGCACCTGATCCCTGAGACTGGCTGCGCAGAGGGAGTTCTGTTTGTGTGTATTTTTAGTATGAATTTATTCCAAAATGTTGTCCTTTTCTGATTTATTTAATTAAAGAGGTAATTTAACAGTGACCCAGCTCCAATAATGGATGGAAAAAAATGAACAGCCCTCCCATTCATTTTTATGGATTGAAAATAAAATGTCTCATTGTTTTTTATGAACTGGGAATGTTTTGAATGATTATCATACGTTTAGCTAAGTTCAGAGAGGCATCTCTAATTGACATCAAAGGTCAGGCTTGTTAAATTCAGGTGATTTAATAATTATTTGTGTCAGGTTGCCAGTTTGCAGCTCTGACACAATGAAAGCAATTGTTTCGATTTGCACCGAACCATTTAGTTTGATCCTGGCCCTTGAAAATGTTTCATAAATTGGCTCTTTGGTGAAAAGTAAAAGATTTAATGAATGAAATGTTTATATATTTATATATTTGCACCATGCAGGATATTAATGTAAATGACTTGTTCTGTGTGAGTTTTTGGACTAATATGCTTCATATATAAGTAGTTTTCATGGAGTTACTACATGTCACAGGCTCCAGGTGTGCATTCACCGTTTGCAAACAGTAACCATGTTATTTTCTCTGCTCTCACAAGTGCATGTACTTCTATTAATACCCACATGAACAATACATTTGTTCTGCATCTCTGTATCAATATACTTGTTCTTGCATGTGCAGTTATTATTTAGTTTTATTAAATATTATTGAAATTATATATTGTATATATACATATATATAACATGCTCTAAACAGTAGTTTTTTTTAATTCCATGAGTCAATGAAATTCATAATCAGATGGCCTCAGGATTTCCTGGCCTGTCTGCCAATACTATGGACTTTCAAGACCACCTGATTGTTTACTTCCATATTACCGACCCTGTTGTTTTTGACACAGTGGAGCAGTCTTTATTGTTCTGAATAATACATTCCGTCTCATATGCTGTTTCAACTATAAATAAATAAAGTTAAGCTTCCTAAACAAAAAATTCCATCTGCTCCTTCTTCATCATTAAAATTCCATAATCTGTGAATATGCAAATGTTTATTGCAAAAGATTAACCACTAGATACCAGATGTCACCTACGTCACTGAAAAGTCCATTGTGTGTGTGTGTGTGTGTGTGTGTGTGTGTGTGTGTGTGTGTGTGTGTGTGTGTGTGTGTGTGTGTGTGTGTGTGTGTGTGTGTCCCCCAAAGGTTTTAAGTTTCCACATCACACCGCTGTTGTCTAGATGTATTTAGAGTGGAACATTTGATTTCTGGGGATACACATTATAGGTATATTATTGGTTATGATATGTCAGGTCAGTATATCAATACTATACTGACATTTTGATATGAGACAAGATATGGTCTTAGATTCTGGATAGAAGTCTTGTCTTTTCCTGGTTTTAAAGGCTGCATTACAGTAAAGTGATGTAATTTTCTCCATTTATCAAAAATCTCATTGTATTAATATTACAATATCATCACGATATCAATAAATATCAGTTAAGTTCCAGTAGATTCGACCATAGACAGGAAAGTAGTTAATGATTCGATCTGATTCAATTTCTCAGATATATATTTTTTAAGACTAACAGCTCTGCCGTTGTTAAATTATTGAGCTTTATTTGTAAAGATCAACAGATCATCGGTTTCATACCCGGACAAATGTCAATTACATTTTCAGTTTTTTTTCTTTTAAATGGTATCAAGAGAGATAAAAAAGCTGGTAATGTGTCACCTTTGAAGCGTTTCTTCAGACATGCTGGACGCTGCAAGTAGTAGGTGTGAAGAGAGAGAAAAAAATTATGAAAACATAATCGATTTTAAAATATTATTGAAATTGTGACACCATAACATACATATAAGCAGTCATTATGGAGTTACTACCTGTTACAAGCTGCAGGTGTTTGCAAATGGTGAATGCAAACTGACAGACAGTAAACATTTTATTATCTGGGCTCTGCACCTCTAAATCAAAGTACTTAGTCTTAATTAAGTCTGCATTTATTATTTAATTTTATTTAATTGTATTTAATTTTTAACAGCCCCTCCAGACATGTTTCAATACATAAAATGATTTTTATTTTCTTAATGAGAATTCCTCAGATTTTCTTGGACTGCCAGCCGATACCATTAAGTTCAATTCAATAATCATTGTTTTTTTCCATTTGTATTCAAATTCTGTCCCTTGTCCTTGAAGACTACCTTTTTATCTACTTACTTTTTACTTTATAACTATATTACCAATATTGCCTCAGACCCAGCGGAGCGCTATTAGTTGTTCTGAAGACTAATTTGTGTTGGATATGGTTTTTCAACAATAAATAAATAAATAAACCAGATTAAATTCTGTTTCCTAATCAAGAAACTCCCACAATAACACCAGCTCATTACAAAAAAAAATCCAGAATCTAGACCTTTGTGAATCAAGTCCATTGTTATGTGTATGTGCGCTAAAGGTTTTAAGTTTCCATGTCACATTTCAAAAAACTGCGTCTTCAACCGTGAGGTCTCTAAATCCTGTTCTTGTGTTGACGTGTTAAACGTTTCAGACTTAAGATGAGCCCAGAGAAACTGTCATCCCTCCAGCAGATTAATGTGAACAGAGTTCCAGTGTCAAACTCTGAACATTCGTCATCCTGCAATGCAGCAGCTCAGTCAGTAAGGCTTTGGCTTGGGTACCAGTTTTCCCCCCTGGAGACTGTGGTCCTCTTTGAGCGGGGCACCATTGCATGGCCTACACATGTAAAAATAATTAACAGTGGGGTGAAAAAAATTAAATAAAGGAGGAAATATAAAGTACATTCTTGTTGTTTGTGGTGGAAAAAGATCTAACAGAAAGGCTTTGTCTAAACCTGGATTAAAACCCACAAATTTCTTAATATGAGGTGAAAGTGCTAACCACTGTGCCACCGAGCTCTATTATTGATTTTGGATATAATTTCACTGCTAATATGAGATCTTTAATTAGAGATAAAAACATCTGGTTGTTATTAACATATGTGGGCCAAATGTGGGTAGCTTTGCTGGCTTTGGAACAGTTTCACTGCTGTGGATACGGACTACTTTTCCTCACTTTTGTGCAAGGTCATGCATCAAGGTACTTCAAAATGTTATCAGATCATCTGCTCTCTTTAGGATGATTGTGTGAAGTACTGTGATCACAATAATGCATCAACACACAGGCACTCAAACAAGCAGGTACAAACAGGGTGTGATAAAAGCATTAATGTTCTGTTATCAGATTGGCTGCAAGGTGACAGTGCTGCTCTTCATCTATTTTCTGGCGACCAACTACTACTGGATCCTGGTGGAAGGCCTCTACCTCCACAGCCTCATCTTCATGGCCTTCAGATCAGACTCCAAGTACCTCTGGGGCTTCACACTCATCGGATGGGGTAAGTAGAAAAGAAATACACATTTTTCATGCATAAAATCCACGACGGGGTGCAGCATGACAAAAACATTTCTCATTTCTCAGGTCTTGGTGGTCGATGGTTGGTCCTAGAGTGAGGCCAGGTTACTGGGGCACTGAGCATTTGACACACTATGTATTTGGACATACTAAATCTTTTTCTGGCATACTAAACGGCATGCTAGTATGGGTATTGGAACACACCCGACTTTCTTCCTTGTATGAAGAAAGAAGTTCTAGTTGATTCTACAGCAGAAAGAAAGTAGTTCCATGAGTTTCTGCAATAGATAGAAAGTAGTTCCTACATAAACCTGCTCATAACAGGGTCTGTGAATTATCTTGAGTAACACAGGACGAGTTCCATTTAGTCCCATTATATTCAGGAGAAGGCTGACAACTCCAAAACTCCCACCACGACAATCTGGATGGATAATACAGCCTGGTGGAAGGCTTCTTTTCTTCTGAAAAGTGCTTGAATTTTGGATAAAGTGCTTGAATCTGCATGAAATGACAATAGTATTACTTTTGTAATAATTCGCTGCTTTTTAGATAAAGAAATAAATGCACGACTTAGCAAGTCTCTGCGTGTGTCTACGCTCAGTGTGATCTGTCAGAGTTTCTTTGGTTTTTATGTGTTCCCTTTGATGGAGCAGTGAGAGACAACAGGAGGTTGTGGAGGTTGCTGTTTCAATGATTGTTGACCTGAAAATGAGAAGTACAAACCATGATTGAAACGAGGGCAGAATCCTCCAGCCTCCTATACAGTCTGCAAAAAGGAGAGACAGCTTTTCACCAGGGGAGAGTCTGCGCTTTTGAGCCCACACAGGGTAAGCTGTAGTTGAGAATTTTCAATTGGGAAAGCATTACATCATAGTTGGCTAAATGATGACACAATATAGTAATACTAGTATTATATGTCAGTTACGGTACACGTGACATTACCTTCAAATGACATAGCTCTACTAAAGTTGCAGGAAGTTGCTTGATGATTGGTTGGTTGGCTGTTACACTCTTGTTCGACCCAATTCCCATTGGTCTGGTATTATTTTAATAAGTCGAGAGACACCTCTTACCCAGTTGTTGGGGGCAGGACATTGCTGACTTGGTGTATTTGAGTGACAGGGTCCCAACTAATTGACACCATGTGCACAAATTGTGACACTGGCCACAGCTTCATAGGACAGAAGAGCTGAGTGGTAAAAACTTTATTTTTGACGACAGCTTGTGTGGATTTCACTCCACCGAAATGCTTTCTCAATAAATGTCTGCTGGTAAGGTTTCAAGCTGAATAATGAATACTCAGCTACTCAGGACCCGCCTTCAAACTGGAAAGCTGTAAGTTTTGCCATGTTTTATGTTGTTGTTTGGTCCATAGGTTAACTTGGAGCGATGCTGGACTAATGTTGTAACACTGAGGGACAGTCAAGAGAAACTGTGTGAACGTTAAGCTGCGTTTGAAGCCAAGTTAATGACCAGAGTATCATTTTGGATGCCAGTAACTGTTTGAGCTGCGTTGGTACTGAGCTTCGTTCATGTTTGGAAGCAGAAGTGACCCTTGTTGATGGTGTGTGTTTACTGCGTGTGTGTTGTTTCTGTATGTAAATTTACTTGATAGACATGAAGATAACAATAATAGCTGTGTGAAAAAGAAATGGTCAAACTCTTATCTGCTGATCATATGCAGATTTTTTTCCCCTTCACCAATTGACAGGTGGAAGATTAGGAGTTTCATATTCACGTAAAGCAGTAAAGATTTTATTGAAATAAAAGTTTTTTTTCTCATAATTAGCAGGTGACACATTTATGAGACGTGAAACTTTGTTGTGCTTTCCTTTAATTTGTCATCCATCTGAAGGATGCTATGAAGAAACATCATTTTGGTTGTTTAAAGCATGATAACATCTGATTTTAAATGAATTAATCATTTTCAGTATTAAACAGTATGTATGTAGGCCTGATATACCACAGCTGTAAGGTGCTGGGACAGACTGAAAATGCACCTTTGGAAACGGTGGAAAAGGTGTAAGAACTCTGCTTTGTAAACAGTCCTCCAGTTATGTAAGAATAAATGCAGCCGATGCTGAAAGTTTTAGATAATACAGACCTTCAACCTGCACAACAGTCATAATTGCTTTGTCAGCTTATAATAAATATACAGACAATACAATGCATTAATATATCCAATTATGCATAATCCTTTTTTTCTGCACCTAACCATATTTTAGGGAAAGGTATTACACTGCTGTGACAACAGCTCATATTCAACTGCTCTGTAGTCATTAATATTGTCTGGTCATGTTCGGTGCCTACAAGGTGCTACACTGAAAACAGAAAACAGATTACCTGGGGATCAGAGTTTTATACCTCAAACAGAAAAAAAGTTTTTATCTTACACATAACTGTTAGATGTCAATAAAATCATGAATATCATTATCAACAAATAAGAAGTCAGGATGGAACAAACATGGTGATCTTCAATATAACACAGAACAGCTGGCATTATCTCTAGTTTCTGTTCTTTTCTCACACATGAATATGTGACACTGTTCAGACATGTAGACGGAGGGTTTTTGTCCCCTCACAGAATTTGTTTTGCTCTTTTCTTTGAAGTTAACACAATGGGGAGGATTGCCGTCTACTTCTATCTGAGTCAGTGTCTCCTTTTCCATTGTACTCCTGCACACTTTGCCAGAATTTAAATTACTGTTTAGGGTTTGTTTGATTTTGTACCAGCTGTTACTGCATTAATAACTGTGGCATTTTGTGCTGTACATTAAACAAAGTTGTCCCTGCTGTGTCAGTGCTGCTGCTCTGTTTGCTCATTTTATGCTCATTAAGTATTTAATGTTCTGACAGAGTCATTTCCCTGTTAATTAAACTCAGTGTCTGTGTTTATTGCTGAAAAATAACAAATAGAGACTTTGCATCATGAAACCATCATTTGAGAACAAACAGTATGAGTTTCAGGGTCGGTTTGGTCTAATGTGACTATTCAACTTAAATAATAATACTTTAACAAATATTCTCCAAAACTTAAAAACTTAAAGTTGAAAGTATTTCTTTACTCAAACACATTTTTTGTGCAACTGTTGGCAGTCCTGGGTGTCATTTCACCTGTGGTTGCATGTGCATGAGGACAAAGCTCTGCAGTCTTCCTTTAACCTGCCCTTGTGTCAGCAGCTCCCTCTAACATGAACCCCTCCATTTTCTCTGTGGAGACCCAAGAACAAATTGTTGTTGGGCCACATTTTGGCTTGATAGTGTGAATTCAGCTGCATGTAAGAGGGGAGTCATTTCCTTGCAGTTAAAAAAAAACACTTTACAATTCTTTCACTGTCCAACAGAAACTGCAACTTACATTCCTCTTCTGTTGCTCCTCCTGAGGTTTCTTCCATTTTTTCCCTCATCAACCCTCTCAACCCCCGGTAGAATCGTTGAATGTTGCTGCACTTGAAACGAACATTTTCCTACTTAATCCAAACAAACGGCTCGAGCTCAAAATCAAAAAGAAACTGGCAACTGCAAGTTGTTTTCATCTGAAAAAAACACATCATCTTTTTAGTTTCATACCGAATATGCAGCACGTGAAGCTTTTTAGACCAGGTTTGATTAAACGTGTTTCAAAAGACACCACACGCAACAACAAGCAGCACTAAAACTACTGTAAATAATGAATCTCAGTGAGAAGAGAAAATAATTTCAGGTCAGTTTTATAGTAAATATGTGATCCACAATGTTTCTCTCCTTTTGCTTCCTGAGTCAACATTCAGAAGAGGAATGACCCATACATGGTTAGAATTATGGGGGAGCTGAGGAGAGCTGGGCTCCTGTGAAAAGGACATGAGCTCCTTTGAATGTTTACTGTGACACATTTAGTGAGAGCTAAAAAAATTTGTTACAGTGTTAGATTATATTTTCTGTTTTTTTATATTTCCTTTATTTGCAGTAAAAAAAAACACAAATTTGCTGAACACCGTTTAACAAATGCTCAGATTTATTGTTTTACTGTGTGATGTGTGATTCTTGGAGGGATGTGAATGAGAGGCAGTAAAGTGGCTGATTTTGTGATTTTTATTTTTCTTCAAATTTCTGCATTCATAAAATGTTATTGGCAGTATTAACTGTCTGTATTAGGAACAGTAAAATGTTTTTAAAATGTCTGCTGTAACCCTGCAGTGGACTGCATGTTTTCGCAGCGGCGTGCACCGGAACAGGTGGACTCTCCTGAATGCCACCATGTCATTCAAACCTTGGTCCCACACTTTACCCAACACGGCTATGTTATAGGAACAACTATAATGTGACAGTATGTAGTGTTTTTGGCTACTTTTGTAAAAAAAAAAATCACTTAATTCATATGTGGAAAGGAGCCAAGCCCAAATCCCAGACCCATTCTACTCCAGCACCCAAATCTTGGTTTCTGGCAACATGGCGGAAGAACCTCACTTGAACCATGTCCTGTCCACTGCCCACAATAACCAATGAGAGTCAGTGTTGAAAGAAAGTTTCTACTCTCTTCTCCCATGTAAAGACAAAGCCGATTGGAAAATACTGTGCTGATGACCGCTGCTTTGTATAGCCCACAAAATCCCCAAAATGCACTTTTTATGTGTAATATGAAACTAATGCAGGGAAATTATGTACATTTAGATAGTTGTTTGGGCTTTTCTGTAGATGATTATTGTTAGAGCTGCTTTAGATAGACAGGAAATGGAGTTTAGAGAGAGGGAAGACACACAGCAAAAGGTTAAGAGGAGCATAACTCATGGCTGCTGCTGAGGATCAGTCACCACATGGGTTGCATGTTCTACTGACTGAGCTACCAGGGAACCAAACTTAGATAGTGAGTTGTCGAGTTTACATTTTCTTTAGGAAACACCATGACAAAACGTGTAAATATTAAGTTTTTGTGATATGGTCATCACTTTTGAACTTGAGACTAGGTCCTGTTGTGTTTTCCAGCCACTAAGTAGCAGTTTCGGTCATTTGCAGCTATACTTTTGCAAGAAAAACACTATTCAGGTGGAAATAAAAGCCCTCTACTTTAGTATGTTCAAACTTCCATTAGTCAGTGCCAGCAACGCCAGCAGTGAATTTGACTGTTAGAGTGTTACCTTTCAAAATGGATCAAAATCATGAATGCACTTCAAATGGTTCAGGAATAGCTTTCAGTTTACTTTGATTTCGGCTTGGATGGGTGTTTTTGAGTATTATTTAAGCCACTGTGAACATGTTGAAAAGCAAACTTTGCAAACCTAATTTTAACTGTGATGCCAAATCCAGTCTACTTACAAGCATCAAGTTGAAAAATAAATATAATCCATTTCTAGTGCTGTGCTCAGTGATCATCATAAAGTTATGTTTAAACCCCTGCACTGTCTGCCACTCTCACACTACAATAATGCTTTCTCAGGCTCAGATAAGAGAAAATATTCATTAAAATATGTCTATCTGGACAAATACATATTGAAAGAACACATTTCTTTGTATTGTATGATCTGACAGTGTGAAAACAGGGTTATCCCCAGGCCAGCAGAGCAGATTTGTTTGTGTTCAGTAAAGTGTGAAACACAGGGGCGCTGTGTCATGTAGCACTGTGTCCTTTTACACCATGGGAACTGAATGTGCCACACAGACAGAGGAAGTCAGTCAGAATGTGATGATGAGTGATGGTGTCTGCCAATGTGTGTGTGTGTGCAGAAGATAACGGGTGTCTGTAAATAGTAGAATGAGGGATTATCTTATCTTACTGTATATTCATTTTATTTTTCTGATAATACTTGTACAGGTTCAAAATAGAATTAAGAAAATTAGAATAGATGTTATGCTCATCCAGTCTGGTTCTTTGACAGACTTTTACCATGAAAGTGGTCTGTGTGACTTAAAAGGGTGTTGCCAATAACTTGGGATTCCTAATTTCATCTTTACTTCCTTAATATCACAAATAGGAAATTAAAGGTATATTAACCAATTTTCTAAAATATTCTAAAGCCTGAAAACAGAGAGGAGACGAGAAGCAGAAATCTAGATTTCTCTCAGAGCACCAAAGTTATTATGGAACTTTTCTCCAATGAAACCAAACAGTAAACACCGCCTACCTGAGCGTTAAATGTAAATATGAATAAAGTATAACAAAGTATATGACTTTAGCACAGCTCATTGTTTGATTTGTGTAATTTCAGGTGTTCCAGCTGTTTTTGTGGCAGTGTGGGCGGTTGTCAGGGCAACGCTAGCAGATGCAAGGTGAGTCACAAAATGTTTAAATGTTGGTCTTCTGTTACACCTTAAAGTAAGAAAAGCACAAAGTTTTTAAAAAGGTCAACACATCTAAAGATAAACTTGAATACAAACATGAAAAAAGATGGAGAAAGTGGGTTTCTGGATGGCATGATATGATTGGGCTTAATTGTGGTGACATTTGAGTCATCACTGAAATCCAATTAATTATGCATGATTTAATTTGCAAAGTAATCCTGAATAAATGTTTCATAATGGAGCTTGTTATTTAAAGTTGCTGTCATGTCATCTACACTTTACAACCCTGAAAATGACACCCAGAGGCCTGTGTGACTGTTAAAGATCTCATTCCAAATCCACGAATGTTCATCTGCAGCTTATAACAGCCTTCACTTCTCCTGGAACTGCAGTAAGGCCAGGCTCTCAGAGGTCAGGGCTCTGTGCAAGCCAGTCACATTCATCCACAGCAAACTAAGAAAAACTTTTCTTTATGGACCTCACTTTAAGCACTTTGAAACAGTAGAGGACCTTCCCCAAATTGTTACCACACCATGGCTCTGTTGCACCAACAAGAGTTCATTTTTTAACCCGATAAAATAATGGCTTACCTTTAAATTATGTTGCACCAAACTGTAAAACTATCCTGAAATTAGTGTAAAAAAATCTGTTGCATGAAAACTTTAAACTCCAGTGATCCAGAATTAACTTTAAACTCTCACTTAAAGAGGTCTGACTTTTAAAATCACTGTCTTTTTGAGATGGATTGAGCAAAATAATCAAGTTGTCAAAGCAAATTAAAGGACAGACTGAATCCAGTTGAGTTTTATGAAGTGTCCCTTCTTTCATCCACTGCAGTTTCTCCATTAAAACAGTTGCTGCCAGGAGGTCTCATGTTTGTCTTTAGTGTGCTGTTTAATCTTCTGTAATTTGGCCATGTTGCTCTACCAAGTTTTCCTCAAAGGATCCGGAGCTTCTCTGCCGAGCCATCAGGACTAGGCTAACAAGGCTACCTAACTTTTTAGCCAGCTAGCAAACTATGTCATGTTTTGTTACATTTTTAGCTAAAGCTAGCAACCAAAATTGTATTTGATGAACTTTTTAGCAAGCTAGCAAACAATGTAATGTTTTGTAAAGAAATGCAGAGCAGCCAAAAGAACCAAACTCCGATTAGATATAATCTTAGATTAAATGAAGCTTTGGTGGTGCAACCCAGTTGATATGGTCTAAAATATAGTTTTATGCTGTAGCGTCAAGATTCCCTTTAACTGTACCAAAGAGGCTGACACTAAACAACTAAATACACAAAATGATAAGCACATCTACATATCTTTGGCTGTTAAGTGTATTTCAGAAGCACAATAGGTAAAATTATTGGTGCAGTCCAGGATCTCTTCAGGACACCAACACTCCACCTCTATTATCCATTTGCTTGGACATCATCAAAGGTTTTGACCGCTGAGTTGAGTGCGACTTTTCATAAATTCTGATGTGATGGTATTTCCTGCCAACCATGACCTCCCTCTGCCTCTCGGTATCTGCTGATAACATTCAATGTTTGTTTCACTGATGCTCAAAGCCTGAAAAAGCCTTTTGTCCAGATTCTCTACACAGACAACAATACTGGAACAAAAGCTGCAGACAGGACAGCTGATTTTTTGCAGTAACTTTAGTTCAGTCTCTTGGAAACTATTTTGTATTGGATGGACTGTTTGGGGCTGATTTACAAAATGTTGAAAAGTTTGAGTGACAATTACTGCATACTGTTTGTTAGGATGTGTTTGTATGAACAATGTGGTAGGTCACAGGATCATGTGTTACGCTTACATTGACAGAATGTCTGGTGAAAGAGACCCCTTCTGTAGTTAGGTTGTTTGGATAGCTTAAGTTACACCAGATGTTTCTAGTCAGACAACTCCATATAAACTGGTGATGTTTGTTCATTCCTTCTTACCCTGCATGCTGCATGTTATGGAAGAACCTGAGCTCGTATTAAACATTGTTTTCGGGTACACCGGTGTCATCTCTTCTTTTTGAATCCCACAATAATTATCATCGTTACACTGTTTAAAACATATCAGTGTGTTGTTCATGTTTTGGGAGGCTTTATCGGGCACCTGCACCAATTATCTGTTAATGCCCTGCAGTTAATGCTCTGCCCAGGGTCATAGGCCACCAGCAAAAGTGCAACAGCCAGATATTAATTAAATTATATTTTTCGTCTGTATCTGAACATTAGTGTCTGATATTTCATTTCATTTCCATTATGTGTCTCGTGCTAAGTGGTTGTTCCCTGGTGATGGATCTGTTAAACAGCTGCCCCAGAGAGGAGGTGGATTATTTAAATCACATTCAGCTCAGTCAGAACTCAGAGGTGAGGTGAGGTTAGTTTACTTCCATTACAGCCAGTGTTGGGGATAATGCACTGCAAAGTAACATGTTATGAGTAGTCAGATTACTTTTTTGGTATAATGTAGCTCATTAGCTGTGCAACTGAGAACACTAACAGAGTTAACTGGTTCATTAATTGCATGTTGAAACATGATGTACTATTTGAGCCTGTGTTTTATTGTTGTCACAGAAGGACAGTCTGGACATCACAACCAACATGTGCAACGAATCACAGAGTGGGTTTGATTTTTGGAAACGCAAAAGCATTTATTTTTCTCAGCAAGTAATATTGTCACATAATGAGTTATTTCTAATGGCAGTGATCTAAACTTTCAACACAGCATAAGAATTAATCCATCATAAAACAGACAGAAATGCACAAAATCACAAATCAAAGAAGACATTAAGTGACAGCGAACCATTCAGAAGTCTCAACAGTCTCAGGGAATATAATTCTTTTTACAAATTTAAAACAAAGAAAATGCCACCTTGAAGGTTATGGGAAACTTTAAGTAGTGGAGATGCTGGATGAGAATCATCCATCATACTTTCCTGACATTTAACTGGGTTACACAGTATTATGGTGGCAAGTGCTGATGTTGCTGCACGTAAAAGAAAAGAAAAAAAGGTGACACACAGGAGAGAGAGGGAGAGGAAGAAGGACACAGCATGTGAACATGGACAGATGTGTTGATGTGATAGAAAACCTTTATCATGAATCATTGTTAGGATTCAACTGGTGGTGGACCCAAATGCAGACAACAGGAGGAGTACCAGTTCAAAAGGGTTTAATTAAATAAAACAACAAAACAAAGGCTTAATGGAATGCAGGGAAGAAAAACAGAATCCACAAAAGGCAAACTCAAAAAACCGTCCGGGGAAAAAACACAGAAGGGAGACAAACAGGAAGCAGGCTGACAGACATGAAAAACAGGCACGAACTGAAAAAGACACTGAGGAACACAAGGACTAAATAGAGGGAACTAACAAGACACAGGTGGGTAAACAGGTGAAAGCCATGACAATCAAAAAGAGCGGGAAAAAGAAAAAAGACAGGAAGTAAAGACTAGACACATGAGGGAGAATCAAAACTACCAAAATAAAACAGGAAATCAACAAAAACCAAAACCATGACAATCATAATATTACTCTACACTTACACTACATTAAACTACACTCTAAACCTGTCATAACACTGCACAAGCAGAAGAGGGAGCAGGACGAGAAGAGAGAGATGATGAGGGGAGTGAGGAAGGAGTGAAAAGCAGAAAAGAAAAGAATATATATAGATAAGAGCCAATTTGGAATTTGCAACCTACCTGACATTTTTGGTGGGTTTTCATCTCAAAGTTCTTCAAACACTTTCAGTAGGAAAAAATAAGAAAGAAAGCAAGAATAATCATAACAGAAGCAATACAAGTTCCGTTCAGATGGTTTGCAGATCCAGGGAGAGAGGAAACTGTGGCATCATTTTCTACATTTCAACCAACCAAAAAAAGAAGGGATTACTTTGTCTATTTTTTTTTCTGTTTTGTTCATTTTTCTGTTGTCTCGCTGCCTTCATTCACCGTGTTAGTCTGCACCTGCACTTTATCTCAAGCCCTGAACATTTTTAAGCCAATTTATTTGCTTGGTGCTCCTGTCCTCACATCTGCGGCTTTGTTTGAACACAAATAAACCCCCACAGAGATCAGTGGAATTATGGCATTTGTTCTGTAATGGTAAGAGGCCTGTATGAGAGAAATAGTGTGCTTTTGTTCTGTTGGCAGTACAGCAGAGGTCAATTTGCACTCAGTAACCCAAAAAAGACAGCACGCTGATGAAAAAGGTGTATTTATGGAACTTGTTGCTGACATTCAGCCTCATGCAGCAACATTCTCTTAAATTGTCCCTAAAATTTTCTCAATATTAATTTTCAGTTAAGAGAAAAAATGAGAAGTCAACTTTAGAAGCAACAAACGGTCATAGTGTGCTGAATGGTGAGTCCCGCTTGATCATAAACTGGAGGGACATTGCTAATTGTTCTTAGCATAGGTAATGCCCCCTAAACACAATATAAGGGAAGTTATTATGTGCAAACACAAGGGCAAGAATTGATCGTTTCGCTAAGCACCACCCTCCTTAGTTACTGTTGCTAGAGACGGGTCACTCAGCCAGACCGTCTGGGCCATGATCACAGAGGACAGCTGAGATAAGAGCTAAGCTAACCTGTCTTAGACCTGTGACAATGAGCCAGAGTGAGATGCATCGTCGTCGACCCACTTTGAGGAGGGGGATGTGGGCTGATGCAGAATCAAACACCCCACCAAAACAAATGCTGATGCAGTGGTGTCTAACAAGTTTGGCTGGAAGTAAAGTTACTGCAGCTAGTAAGCTAGTGTTAGTTAGACATGCTAATTTTTGCAGCTTATTTCAAAGCAGATGAAGACAGAGTTTAATCTGTTCACCGCAAGTGTGCTCGTGTGTTTCACATTTTTGAGAGACAACGCTAGAAAAAAAACGCTACCATCCAGATTCATGAAACGACAAGTACCTCTATCTCTTCTCTGGAGAAGTGGAAAGCTTGCCAGACCTAGATACGGTTGCTAACCTATGACTGGACAGTTGCTGTTTGCAGGTGGGGCTTAGTGTAGGATCACTTGGAGAGACAATCCGATGAAATGTTGAAATATTTCAAATGCTGTGTCAGCAATTACACATTACAGTACATAAATTCCCCCTCAACAGCCAGAGGTGAAATACTTCAATATGTTATATTCTACAGTTTGTCTGGTCAAAGTAGTGACTGTAATCGAGTGAAAACATCACTGACTGCCAGGATCCCACAGTTTCCTCATTCATCCTGCTGATACCTCACATCCGTCCACTCTTGTGTGTCCAAACCATTCCGTGAAGGACCATGTGGCTGCAGGTTTTTATTCCTACCAAGCCAGAGCATGCCAGGCTCGACTCATTTAATCAACTTCAAACAGCTAATTAGTTGAGTCAGGCATGCTGTTGGTTGGTCAGAGCGAAAACCTGCAGCAACTCAGCCCTTTGCGGAATAGTTTGGACATTTAAGCACTTTTTTTTATTTTTGTTTCACCAGCTTATGAAAACTTAGTTCTGGATTCTTGAATTTATTGCATCCCAGCACAAAGCAGCTTTCAGACATTTTTCTGTTGTTTACTAGCAGACAGAAAGTGACAAGAGGCACGGTCACACACACAAAAAAAAAAAGGTGGAGGGAAACACAACCCATGGCTCTCCATTCAGTGTGGGTGGGGCCTAAATGCTCACACTGGAGGAGCAAGAGAAAATTTGTTTGCAAATGGTTTGTTGAATGCGGCCCAGTGAATCAGAGAGGACTTGAATTAACTCTAATTGGTAATTGTTGAGGCCATGTTTACTGCTGATAAAACTGCATTTTTGTTAATACTTTTAATGAATGGATTGCACATTTTGTTAAGTGTTTATTTTAATTAACAACTTGGTGCCTTGATAAATCCCATTTGACATTTCAAAAGCAGTATAAACGCAGTCATACTGTCACTCCTTCAGTTTAGCATTAATTACAACTCTTCACCTCAACATTTAAAAAGCAGCAACTTTGAAACTTAAGGAAGTCAATGTGTGTAATCTACAACAACTATACGTTCATGCCATTTTCATCACATTACATTGGTGGTGTGTTTTTCAAGACTATGCATGTGTAACATGCAAAATGCACACACCAGCAGGCTTAAAGTCTGTTCAGTGTTTATGATACAATTGCATAATCATGTTTGCATAATCCCCTGGAACATCCACAATATGGAGATCTATATGTTTGTGTAATGATGCAAGATTTCCTTTGAAGTTAAAAACAAAATGCAAATTTTGCAAATGCAATGGCTATATGAAGAGAGCGCCAGACTAAACTTCATTACACTACAAACAGATAAAATACACCAATGAGTGTGAGCTTCAGTTTTAATTAAGATTGGTAAATGTGGGAGGAAATATGTCTGATGAAATGATCTGCAAGAGATAATTTAAACCACAGAAAAGTAAAAGTGAACTTAAAAAATAAGAGCTAACAGTTGACAGTTTAGTCTACCCCATGGCGAAGCTGGCTATTAGAAAGACTCAAAGATTATGTAATGAAATGGCCGCTTGGAAACAGAAGGTTAAATATTCTTTATATATAAAGAATTTAAACACATTTACAGACTGAAAAAGGTTGAATGTAAAATTGAAAATGACAGAAAATGCAGCAGAAACCATTTAATTTTGTTTTGAAAAGGACCTTGAATTGAAAATTGAAAACATCTTAGGCTCCAGACTGGTGCTTATTGATGGTGGATGGATAATAGAATGGTTTTCTTTTTCTCTTTTTCTATCTGTGCTGACATTGGGCCCAATGAAAAACTTCTTCAGAAAACTGAAAACATAATAAGCTGCAAAACATACAGCATATTACATTTGTTCTCCCTTTTCTCCTTTTCCTCTTGCATTATATAACCCCTCCTCTGTTTTTGTCATCGTTCATCTTCACTTTCACATTCCTGCCTTTGGTTATAACTGTTTTTCCATTTCACCCTCCGTCTCTGATATTTCTTGGGTCTTATCCAACATAATTTCTCTGATTATTAATTTTTTTATCCTGTTCGAATTGTGCCACAAATCGCACATTTTATTTGTTTTGCCAATTTAAAAAATAGTTTTGCAAGTCAAGAAAGTCATAAGTTTGTTGTAAAACTGTTGAAGTATCAGACTGAAGATTTGTGATTAGAAAGACTCCGAAAGACATGTACATGACATCATTGCTTTCTCTCTCTAAATGCTATCGTTAGCCGCTGAAGCTGTTATACCTGTGTGTTTTCATACCAGGACGTATCTTAGTCACACAGGTAACAGATCTTGCTTGTTCTTTTGCTTCCCGGCTTATTAAAGGACCAGGAGTCGCTGGACAAAACACTTCAGGTAGGATAATGTTAGGAGGGACAGCGATGTTCACTGAGCAGTTTCACTTAAAAATAAACTAAACTGTAACTTTCTTGACTTGTAAAATTGTCTTTTGAATTGACAAACATCACATGTGTGACTCATGGTACAAATTCAACCGGGAACAAAAATGTCAAGGAGAGGGACTTTGCCTCTCTATTGGCTAAAAGGTGACAGTGGGAGTGGCCTATCGCAAAAAGGCACATAACTTCCAAATGGACCCAGAGACTTGCACAAGATTGGGTAGAAGGGATGGTCATGAGCCACATAACAGCTAATTAAAGGGATAGTTCACCCAGAAATGAAAATTCTGTATACTCACCCTCATGATGACTTAAGTTTAGGTTTAGGTTTAGTTTTTCAGTCCACAAAACACTGTTGGATTCTCCTAAAGCCCTGACATGTCATTCGCATGCACACACAAACCATCATACTACAGAAACCCAGTTCAGACGGTGTGCACGTAAATGTGGTTTCAAGCTAAGGCAGTGAAGATTCAGGCTAAAAACATGGAATAAATGACGTCTTTCAAGTCCATTTGGCATGTTGGGGCTTTAGGAGACTTGGATTACACCAGAGGAGCAGGATGGAAGTAGTTTGTTTGAAAACTGGTCACCAGTCACTGAAACTGGGAGATTCTGCAACACAGTTTTCCTGTGAAACTCCAGCAGTGTTTCGTGGACAAAAAAATAAACCCGACCCTCACTCAGCATGAGGGTGAGTAGATAATGTCTGAATTTTAATTTTTGGGTGAACTATCCCTTTAACTGTTCATGCCAACTGGCAAAAAAGGGGCGTGACAGTGGTTGTGGTCTATCACAGAAAGGGACATAACTTCTAAATGGATTCACACAACATGACCAACATGACATGAACCGTTTTTCAGAGACCCTTGTAGGAGGGATTGGTGATATATGCCCCGCCTCCTACACTTTACCCACGCCCACTTCTGTAACTCATGAACCCATGTTGTAGACTCTTGTGGTAGGTGAGAGTTCCTTTTTCCATTGGTCTGAGTTGTTAAGTGGTTGTGTGTGTGAATGCATGCCCATACATAGAGCCGGTTGCAGCAAATTTTTGCTTGTTTTTTTTAACTGACCAAAAAGTCCAAGTCTAGGAAATCTATTTTTTTCAGTCTCTACTGCGTCTATCTCATATTTCTCTGCACCTCCTGTACGTCTCCTGAATAACTCAAAGCACCTTCTTCTTTGCTTTGCTCCAGAATTTCTCCTGCTTCTCTAACTTCATCCTCTCCTCATTGTATTTCTGTCAACTGCAGGTGTTGGGAGTTAAGTGCTGGTAACATTAAGTGGATCTACCAGGTTCCCATCCTGACAGCCATTGGGGTAAGATTGTGAGTGTGACATACAGAGTTTCAATGTGGCTTGAGAAGCTGTTAAATAAAATTTGCCTCTCTTACTGATGGCTGTGAAGTAAGAATTAACTTTTGATCAGCGTCATTCATCCCAAATGGGTGTCTTTTTATGTCTGAGTCAGAGTGAAGGATAAGAGGGTTTTAAAGCTTGTGACAAAATAACACTTGGCATAAACTCTTGGTATAAAACGCCTCACACATAATCCGCTGTCACAGATACCACTTTCCCCAGAGTGAGTTATTCTAGCCAGCTAGCCACGGTAACCACGGTAACCACAGTATTCTGGTGAAGCCACACGGTTTGGCAGACACACCGATGTACCGTCCTGTTACCTGTAAGCTGACTAATGATTCAGCTCTGGTGCTTTACTCTGGTAAGAGCTGAAAACAGGCGGCTGTCATGATATTATTGGTCGATTCCTACTTGGAAAAGCACAGGTCATATTTTGTTTTCACGGGAGGAAAAAATTAATAGATTTTCCATTTGATATGAAAATACAAATATTTTTTTTTTATAAAGATTTTTTTTTGTATTTTTGGGGGGCATATAAAAGAGTTGAAAAGATTGAATGAAAAATGCTCCTTTAACCCTAAGGAAAGAGAGCTAGAGATTACTGCTGTGATAATTATGTTCAGAATTTGTAGAATTATTTTAATAAGTAGTAGTACTTTTTGTTGAACTTGAAATCCTTCTGCAAATCAATGAATAAATAATTTATATTTTTACATATATATTTATATAATATGTTTTATTTTAACTCCAAAAACTTTTGTCGGGGTCTCTGGATCCCTATTTGAGAACAACTGACTCAGAATAGATGCTTGTTTTGTTATTATTTTATCATATACTTCCTGATGTCACCCAGGAAACTGCTCTAATTTTACTATATTTTATTTTGGCAAACATTCTTACTGATGTAATGAGCAACTTAGCATTTTTATATTCCCCAAAATAAGATTTTCAAATTTGTTTGGTTTGTTTTGGTGCCACAGCTCATGCTGTCTTGGCACCCATGTAGAGATTCTTAATCCAAGCCTCGACTAACTGAGCATAGTAGATTTATTTATCCACTGCTCACACAGTGAAAGCAGCTGCAGTCCTCCATCAGTGTGTCTGATCAGCTGGAGCACTGCTGTGCACTTGCAGAGCCTGAGTGGAGCCTTGGGTTGCAGCAGTGGGTGTGAAATTAAGCTGCAGTGATGCAATTTGTACAGACCAGTCTGACAAAGTGCCACCCTTCCCTTTAGACAAAACTGAGACAGCCCCACCTCCCATAATTTAGTAATGTCAAAAAATACTGACAATGTACCTTCAAAAAAATAAGTATATTGTTGCCATGGATGCAGTGAGTTACGTTGTACTTTATCACATTCTCTCCAACCCATATTTGTTTGACTTTTGCCAAAGTTGTACCATTAACAGTATGCAGAACTAAACTGGAAACAAATCTATAGTCTATTTATGATGTTATTGTATTTATATAAGCATACAAAAGGGCTAGAAATAAAATTCAGACCTCTGTTTATAAAATTCAGTACTTTTTAATTCAATGTTTTTTAAATGCTTTTAAGACCCTGCAGGTATTTTAGGAGTTCCTTTTTGCAGTGTACCCATGGATGTATGGACAAGTACCACTGGATGAGTTCAATACTGAGGAAAACGTAAAAACATGATGATTCTCAGACAGGGAGCGTCTTTTTTTCTCTGATTTCTGAGCAGATTCATGGATTTTTATTCACAATGAACATCAGAGATAATGATATCCTCGGAAAGCATTAAGTCACACTGAATCTAAAAATGTGTATCATCATTACGCCTTTGTTCAGATTTGAATCTGAGAGGGAGTGTTGAGGCAAATTGTGACTATCACACACTAATGGTTTAACCTTATTTGCTTCCATGAGCTGTGTGTCACAGGGACTTCTGCAGCTCCAACTGTGTTTGCTGGACCAGACAACATTAACTATGCCCCCCCCACCACACACACACACACACACACACACACACACACACACACATACAATTTAATAAAAATTTCTGCAATAAAACTTGCTTGTCAAGAATAATTTACATGCACTAGAATATAGCATGACACTAAACAGACAAATAGTAAATGTGCCTTTCTCCATGTTGACGGTCTGCAGGAGGCCCTGAGATACTCGCCGTTTCATTAGTCTGGACGGTGACGTCTTTTTTGGCATCTCTCGTGAAAAACATGAAACACAAGAGCACACGTGTGGTGAATGAATTAAACTCTGTCTTCATCTGCTCTAACATAAGCTGCAAACATTAGCATATCTGCCTAACTAACACTAGGTTACTAGCTGTAGTAACTTTACCTCCAGACAAACCTGTTAGATCCCACTGCATCTGCATTTGTTCTGTGGGGGTTTGAGGATGTGGGCTGACGACAATGCATCTCATTCTGGCTTGCAGTCTGAGGTGTAAGACGAGTTAGCTTAGCTCTTATCCTGGGGTTCAGACCGGTCCAGCTGGTCTGGCTGGGTGACCCGTCTCAAAGTCCGCTGCACTAATCAAGTCCCTACGCTTTACCCATGTTAATGAGTGTATTTCTGTCATCTATCATGTAGATATATCTGCTGTATTTCGCTGTGTGACTACAGTTTGTTGAGATGTAAGCTAGCTTTAGCGTCACTCTTTTAGAATTGTTGTTATGTCATGTATGCAGTCGCAAGCTAACTTTACATAAACACTTCTCAGAGGGTTCTTCTTTTAAAACATGACAGATGGAAACATTAAAACGTAAGCTGGAGACTTCTTAACTGACTGAAGTCAAGTTAGCACTAGCCTACGTTAGCCAGCTACACTTATGAAATCTGCTTGAGAGTCATTTTAGCCAACAAAATCAACAGTCATCAGCTAGAATTGAGAATCTACTTTTGTTTACATCTTCCAGGTTTCAAAGGCCTCATGTTTCAACAATTACTCTCAATTTTGATGTTATATCTGCCACCGTTAAACGAAAACTGCAGCGTGAGAATGGAAAGTTTGGCAGGCTCAGTAATGGTAACTAAGGAGGGCGGGGCTTAGCAGTTCAATAGGGACTGTGAAGGTATACTGTAGTAAATGTGTAGGTATTGTGTAGTAATTCAATAAATAAAATCAATTCAACAAATGTGAAGCAGTTTTTCTGTAGTCATTTCCCAAAAGCTAACAGTGAGACAGAAAAAATAATAATGCAGTGATTTAAATAGTCATTATGTCATAATCACCTGTAGGCAAACATCCCAAAACTATACTCATTACTACTGAAATTACTACACAAAATCACTACTTTTGCTACACGTCTCAACAGCAATCAAGTAATAAAACCAGTAGGTTTTGTGTAGATATTCAGTATTGGAAATACTTTATTGATCCCTGGGGGATATGTAAAATAGTATGTAAAATTAAAAATTTATGTAAAATTAGTATGTAAAATTAAAAATATGTAAATTCTACTACAATGTATAAAAGATATAACAATGATAAGACATTTATACAATAGGAAGTGTGCAAAGGTGCATGTGCCTTATCTACATGTATGTTGTATGTCTACAGCAACAATCTAAAACTGCAATGTAAAGAAAAATATGATGAATAGAAATAAGAGGATGGATGTAAAATATAAATAGACTGAAGAATGCTGTATGAGTGAGCAGGCAGTGAAGGGCTGAGTCTGACAGATAGTGATGTTTTTTTTTTTTTTTTTTAAATATGTACAAAAATGTGCATCACGCTACAATTATATAAGAGTGTAATAACAATGTTGCATACATTAATCATTGCACAGAATTATTGTCTGACAGTCAGTAGTGCACAGTTTAAGTATATACAGATAATAAATAATGAGGTTATAGTTGCTTGTCAGGGGTGAAATAAGTCCAGGATTGTTTTGTAGGGATGAGTAGCGACCCGGTGTATTTTTTTCATGAGGATTCAGAGTTGGATGAATGTTTTTAATGATTGAGTGTTATACTAAAAGTGAAGGCACAGCACAGATAATAGGGGCTTTGATAAGCTAAATTAAGAAAGAAACTGAGGAGCAGGAATGACAAATCATTACAAGTCTGACTGTCCTTGTCTGTTTCAGGAGGAAATTTTCTCTTTAATTCAAAATTAAATGAGCTTAAAGTTTGCCAATACAAATCATGAGAAACGGTCCCTGTCTCTGTCGTTCATGCTGTGCACAGCTCCTCTGTGGGCTTCTGGAATCTTTTAGCATTTTAACAAAAACACAAATAAAGGAGAGGGAAGAAAGGGGGATTGGCTGGTCATGCAGTGTCTTGTGGTGAGCACCACTTTTGCAAGAGCTGAATAAATGATCAAACAGCTGAAAACTGACTCCCTCATTGAAAGAAATGTGCACACTTGAGTTGAGTTAAGCTGCTACCAAGCTGTGCTACCAAGCTTGAAAAAAAAATCTCCTGTGGATTCTAATCAGTGACAAAATTGATTTATCAGGACTGATGCACTGCTGATGATCCCCTGAAGATACCGAGTGTTGAAATCAAACCCAATGCTATAATTCAGATTGTATTCAACAGTGCTCACTAATGTACTAAAACAGAAAAAAATTACTTCAAATCTTTTGACACATTAGAAGTAATTCTGAGAACTCTTCATCTCAGGAAAGTGAATATGTCTGTCTGTAAATTATAGCTTGGTAAGAAATGGGTTTTTAAGATCTGACGGGGTTTAAGTAAATTCACAGAACAATCTCAGACTGGCTTTCCTCTATGCCACTGTCTTCTTCTTTGCCTTCCTCTTCGCATTTTTTTTTGTAGCCTCTTTCTTTTTCTTCACCTTCTTCGTCTTTGCTTCTTCTTCACCCAGTTTTATTCTTGTTGTTCTTCTCCTGCCTCACCTGGCCACGTGCTGAAATAGCCACCAGTTCACCAGAGTGGTATAGACGTGAAGTCACAGTGGACAAATTTTCACTTGGACCCAAGATTGAACTGAATAAATTTTGGTGGTTGAAGAGACATTCCCTCATGGCGTTATTGAAATATAGCTTTCACAAGAATAAGATGGACATGAAGTCAGAATTACATACAGTGAATATTTGTGTGTAATAGATGTGGAGAAAAATTGAAGGTTAGCTGAAGGGAAACTCATTCTTGGGCAATCTCAAATGGATTATTGTTACTGACAAACATCCATCACATAGTGTTATGTTTATATATTGGAAATGATGTCTCATAATCTCTGTGTGTCACATGCGTGTTTGATTTTATCAACAAAGACGGGATCATTATGCATGAATGATGGCACTGATAGTCATCACAGTCCAAGACCAATAGCTCTGCTGGTTCATGGTCTAAGTGCTAATTTTCTCTCATCAACCACGTCTCATTTCTGTGGGTGTTCAGGGTCAGACAATGATTACAAGTGAAGCATACTCTCCTTGATAATGTCAGGCACACTCACTATAGTGCAAATGTATTGTTGTGTGTGCATGTATGATGATAGCAACGGAAAAATGAGAAAGAATGAACAGAAATTCATTCATATGTGACTGCAAAATAACTTAAAATCTAAGCTACTCTTGCCTGGATTATATCTAAAGCTGTGTGTGTATTCTGGAGCTGTATTTGTTACTACATTCTCATCCAAGAGACACATCGTACTGAAAGGATGATACAGATTCATGGGTCTAAGTCTGTCACTGTGAAAAACTTAAGCCTCAATTTGCATCTTTCAAATTACTTTGCCTCAGCCTCATTAAAGTCTCTGAGAAGCAATCCCAGAACTTGGCAAAATAAAAAAAAAAAAGCTTTTTTTTCCCTCCAAGCTATTATGAAAAATGAATGGATTGCACAGAACACTATAATATCTCACTTAAGGGAATGTATAGGCTTCTAAAGTGCTTTACTGTTGTTGTTTACAGATTAGCCTGCAGGTATTGATCTTACCTTGTGATAGAGTGGAAAATGTTGAGACATCTACATAATGGTTTCTTAGAAAGTTGTATATAGTCGTCTAGTTATTGTTGGAATAACATGCAATTTAAAACTGAAATTATTTTTGTATGGTTTACAGAAAGAGGATAGTAAAACTGGCTTGTGATTGGAAACAGTCTGTAGTTTTTCTAGTGAGAAAGGTTTGATTGTTTTTTGGTTTGTGCTTACAAGTTTTTGTGCCACCAGATAAATGACATTTCACTCTAGAACACAACTGCAGGACACGGACACAGGAGATGAGATGAAGAACGGGAGATAAGATGAGGTTTAAGAAGGTTTATCTGTAAAAAAAAAAATGGCACGAAGATGAACAGAAAAACAGGTACGCAGGCAGGAGGGCAGACGGGAACGATCCTGAGCACAAGGAGAATTCAATATCAATAAAATATAATATAAACTCAAACATCACAAACAGTGAGGCCTGAAGTGTGTCTGAAAGAACATTATATACATATATATTACGGTGGCCGACAAGTGCAAACGCGCTGCATATACAGACAGGCGCTGCAAATACAGAAACGCGCTGCATATAAGAAAACAGATGCAAAAGGAAAACGCTGCAAATACAGAAACGCGCTGCATATAAGAAAACAAATGCAAAACGAAAACGCTGCATATACAGTCACACAATGGAAGTGCTCCAGGCCTCTAGGGGCAGTGCTGAGCTTTCCCCCGAGAGACAGACAACGGACGAATCAACCTGCGGAGGAGAGGAATAGGCCTACGTGAGAAGTAGAAAGTTATTGGTGAGAGGAAAATTGGAGGCGGGAGATTTTCCTTAATAGAAATGGGTACAAATCTCATTAGACTTTTGCAAATCAGATGCTCACATCAAGGGAGAAACGGGCACAGCTCCAAAATGAGAAAATCAGTTTATGGCGGCTGAGGTTGTTATTGTGAGCTGCCACAAATTAATGAATGTGTGGGACACACTGATGGATCAGTCATCTTCCACACTGCACACAGTCATTTTAGACAGACGGCAACAGAAAATAAGCACAACACAACAGATAAAACAGATCAGACTGATTAATTGTGGTGGGTAACAGGTTGTTCTTTTAGTTTAAAATATGGCCCAGTGTTCCTCCAGAGTTTTGCTTTCCATAGTCTTTTCAGTTGCTGATCAATCAGGAAGCAGTGAAATGATAATGATTTGTCATATTGCCTACGCGTGTATGACTTGGAACACAGCAGTATGACATTTGAACTTCCCATCCTGAGTTTGATGTGACAGGAACATGGCTGCTGTGATGTTTGACATTGATGTTAAAAATGAGGTAAGATGGTTTAGGGTTTAGGTTATCTGCAAATGTGTATTTATGCTTGCAGTAAGTGGGCAAAGCAACTCTAAACTCTGTAATTAATGTGGTTGCAGAAGAACAGATGCTCCACTTCTGAAACACCGATGTTACGCAGAGCCTTGACATCATATCTATGGGATAATGTAAATATGTAAATATAAAATGCAAAACACGGCCATGACAGTCTTCTTTAATTTGATTAAATAGCAGCAATAATATCTTTTGTGAACACTATACCATTCATGGTATAAAGGTGGAGCCTTAACAATTAAAATGACCCATTATTTTACAGTCCAATAGGACCAAGGAGCACTTAATGAAGACTTTTCCATCTCTGTTCTTCTGTTTCAGCTCAACTTCATCTTGTTTGTGAACATCGTGCGAGTGTTGGCCACCAAAATCCGAGAGACAAACGCGGGGAGATACGACACCAGAAAACAGTACAGGTTTGTACTCAACTGACAGCATCTCCGAGTTTGACGCAAAGTGTGCGCTGCAGAATTGATCTCTCTCTGTGATCAGTCATTTTGACACCTTGAACGAAAGTTTCTGTCTGACACTGGAACAGTAAGTAAGTCAATTATGAATTATTAGTAGGGGAAAGGAAGAGACTGTTGTTTACAGCGAACATTAGCCAAACATGAGTACACTGTGCATTGGGATATTTTCAGTTGTGGAATTAGTGAGATAATGAGTTGCTACAGCAATGGAGGATTATGTGATTTGGTGCAACAGTGTGGCTAACTGATGTGTTTATAGTCATGTTAGTGACATTTTAACAAAAGTTTAATATATATATATATATATATATATATATATATATATATATATATATATATATATATATATATATGTATATATGTATATGTATATACATATATGTGTGTGTGTGTGTGTGTGTGTGTGTGTGAGTGTGACTCACTGTTAGTCAGGACAGATGATAATGATTGGGTGCAGTTACTGGACGCCACAATGGAAGATGAATGTAAGCCAAATGCAACACATTTCATGCAGATGCAGATCTCAGGGTGCCCATAAAAAAGAAAACAGAGAAGACAGGCAGGTGAGGGTAAAAAGCTGCCAAACAATATCTCAAAGACGCGAGTGCAAAGGACTCACAAAGACTGGCACAGATTTTTGATGTTAATTAAATCGAGCAGCTCATAATGATGATAGCTGCAGTAGCTTGCTGGAAATTAAAGCAAAAAGTGAGTGACAATTAATTGGGTTTTATTGTTATAGCTCTGAACATCAGTTGCATCAGTTATGATAATAACTGTACTCACCAATGGGAGAGAGATACTGGAATGAGCAAAACTGCATTTTATTGCTAACACCAATGGTGCACAACTTGCGGCCTGTGGACCAAATCTGGCTCTTGATATGGTGTCACTCAGGAAGCTGCGTATTAACCTGCACACACTAAAAGACCTTCGATGTGCTGTTTGTTCTGTCAACTGAAATGCAGTTGGAGTTATTAAATGCAGAATAATCAATTATTTTTTCCGGGCATCAAGCCAATTTAATCAATATTACTATACTTGTACCAAGTTAGTTTAGTAAGTTTAATAGTTAAATTAATAAATCAGTTTATTTTAATTTAATCAGTTAGTTAATTTGAAAATAAAGAGTTTCAAAGAAAGATAAGTTATGGGTCTTAGGTTTTTCATTTTGTCTGATAAATGTTTTTTTTTTTTTTTTACTAACTGGCCCCTGGCATGGCAAAAGTATTCATGTTTTACACACTCCTGGATTAAGAGGGATTTTTTGGGATTGTTTTGGCCTTAAATGCCTGATTTCACTGCAGCTTTTCTAAAATGAATGTGATGAGCAAAAGAAAAATGCAAAAAAGAAGTTGGGATTTTTTTCATTTATGATTTGTTTGTAATTCATTAAAAATTCAAAGGAGAATGAAACTGCACTCTGCTCTCTCTCAATAGGCAGTTTATTGTGTTTTATTGTCGCAGCTCTGAACATCAGTTCACATATGTTCAAATTTTCCTGTAAACCGTCATCAGCCCATCAACCGGCGGTGGGTAAAATATTCATCCACCTCCTCCGATCTTCAGTTTAGAGATTAGTTACATATGCTGTGTACATTCACTACGTCCAATAAACAAAACAAACTCACACAGCATCGAGAAATTAAATATTTTGACACCTATTTTCCTTTTTAAACAGAGAAAAACAACTGTACACCTTCTGAATTCAAGTTTCTCTCATATATTGAACTAAGACAAGCTTCATTGACTCTTAAACAATCAGCAGATCCGGTTCACAAATATTGCCTCAAAAATCAGCCAAAAAAAGACACCCAGCCCATCATCAATAGGTGATATATTCGTCCAATCACCCAACCCAAGTACTCACCAAAGTCACTGACTTACTGGAATGAGCCTTGTATTATAGCTCAGACAGTCCCTCCAGGATTTCATTGGCTTTTTTGGGATTGTTGTGGCTGATTTCACCACAGGTTGTTTTAAAAATTGTACGTGTTACAGAGTTTTTAGACATTTTTTGCAAGGAAAAATTGCAAACAATAAAAAAAAAAAAAAGTTACTATTTTTTCTATATTTTATTAAAGACGATCAAAGGTAAGTTGTTTCAGGGAGAATAAAACCACATTCTGTTCTAACTGCTCGCAGTAACTCAAGGCTCAGCTTTAGAAAATTGAAAAAACATATGCTTTATTTGTAAATGAAGAATTCGACCTGGGGGGCATTCGACAAAGAAGCAAAGTCTTTTGGAGCTCAGACTCAGCCAAAACAACACAAAATTCTAAAAAGTACACAGAGTATTGATAAATGTCAGTGACAATGAAAAGAAAAACCTTGTGTTCCCTCTTTTGAGTTCTTCTACAAAAGTATAGTGAATAATAAACATTGAGCTGGCTGGGGACTGCTGTGATTGGTGGGACTCGCATTGCAACTTCCTGGAGAGACTGCATACAGCATTGTAAAAGTACTGCAAAAATGAAATAGAATTTAGATATAGTCGTGTCTTTACTTAAGCACATATCACAAACGCATCACTTAATTGGATGATTGTAAAAAGCCAAACCAAATTAGTCCTGATGCATTTTAATCACAAGTCCTCGAGCTGTTTACCACGACAGCTGTGGAAGCAGCAGAGAGGAAGATGAAATCCTGCAGTTACCTGCATATTTCAAATAAACAAAAATGCTAAAAAATGATTGAAACTGACTGCATCACGCAAAGAGGAGGAGACAGGGAGGGAGATCACTGATTGACCTCCTGTTCCTCGGAGTGATTGCTTTCTTTGACGGCCCTGACAGCCATGGATAGAACCTGTAGAGTGCTTGTGATTTTCTTCTGTTTTGTGTGATTAAAAATTGTGCAGCATTGTGGCCTGTTTGAAATTATATTTGATTAGAATATATTAGAATTAGAATGAACTTTCGACATTTATTATGCAGATAATACATTAAAATTCACATGCATGTGAGAGTTTAGAGCTGCCACAGAGTATCAGTGCCACAGCTGCGGGGCTGATCTCTCTAAAGCTAATAGCCTGCTGAGGAATGCTGCAGCTGTTCAGTGACTGGAGGCAAATATGTTGAATGGTTGCATACAGTACAATTTAGTTTCCTTTCAGGTTGTTCAGAGGTCATCATATGCACTTTGGTTGCTATGGTATTCAAAATTGCTCCAATAAAGAGGATATCCACCATCTTCCTGCAATTTTCTTTGCTGTTATTGTCATTTCCCTGGACTCTACTCAGGATGTACTGTACATTCCCAGCAGTTTGAATAGATGCAGTCCATGTCAAACCATTAAGGGAGTCCAGTTCTTTTTGTTGACAAACTGCAAACAGGAGGACTGTCTGAGCTTTAGCTGTGTTTGTTTGATGGATGTGTTTCACTTTCATGGAAATTTGTTTGAACATGAGAGAAATGCGCTGTACGCTGATGCGTGTAAAGCTAGGATGGGAACAATCATTAAGTGTTCATAAAACATCTTGTTTGAATGGATCAATGTGCAAATCTGTGTGTTTAACGGATAGTTTGCATGTGAAGTGTGGTTCAATAGCCAGTGTGTTACCTACAGTCCAAACACCCTCAGTTGGAAGAAACAGAGAGGAGTCGCCACTTAAGAACAACCTACCTAAAAAAAAAATTAATGCATCTTTTCTGTAATTGTGCACAATAATATAATATAATAATATTTCCACTGCTTTCCCCTGCCATCAGACAGCTTTTTCCACTGAGAAGCTGCAACAGGAAACTCACTGCACAATTAATTAAAAAACAAATTGCAAACTTGATTCATACATCTGAATCAGAAAAGGTTTTATTGGCAAGCAGGTTTTCACTCACAAATGTGATAGCAGAGATGATATGCACCAACAGCAAAATTCCTCGGAAAGTACTGTGAGTCACCCACTACTTTTTCCCTACACCTTCACATCACGCTACATTTACACATTGACTTATTTGCTTCAGAACAATCCCAGTTGCTATATCAGTCACACTTATACAACGTAAAGCCAGTGGAGGGAAGTGGTGGACTAAAGACTAGAGAAGCAAGCCTGGGACCAGAAGGTTGGTCAATCCCCCAGCCGGCAGGATAAGTCTGGGTGGGAAAAGTGCCCTTGAGTAAAGCCCTAAAACCCCAACTGCTCCAGTGGTGCTGCTCAGTGTCCAGCTGGTTGTACTGGGCAGCTTCCAGGTGTCACTGGCAAACTGTGTGAATGTGACCAGGATGTAACTGCAAAAGAGAGAATCGGTCTCTGGGAATTCTCCCTGGATAAATAAAGCTTAAAAAAAACACTATTATATCAACATTAACACATACAACTCAGTCAGGGCTTTCTTATATCTCTTCCTCATGCACAGCACTCCGCTGTCAGACCTTGTTACTATGTGGAAAATTGATTCTTCGGGGGCTCGCTCAGTGAACGGAGTCATCAGTGAGATTTCAGCTCTTTACTGCAGATCTGTGACTTGTTACTGATAGCAGCTCTGACTAAAAAAACATTTTAAAGGACTGTAAAATGAGATCAGCATCCTCTGTGTGTCTGCGTGAATACTAATCAGCTGTTGCAGTAACCACATTCACTGTGTTCATATAGTACGTATAGTGGTACGATAAACAGTTAACATTGTCAAGACAGTTCAACATAATTTATTACAGAGACAGAATGGACTTATTGTGCAGTGGCAGAGGAAACACTGCTTCATTTTGTCTGGTCAAAACCTTTTTGTTTACTTGAGCATCTACAAGTGCAATAAATGGTTTTATTGAAAAAATAAGAATCATGTGAAAGAATTATGATAAATTAATTAATAATTTTACCTCATAGAACACCGATCTACAGCTGCCTTGATCTGTTAGTTTCTTTGTGTTATTATGTGATTTATTGATCCTAAAAGAAATGCATGCATGCACAAACTAAGCCACCCACAGGAGTACTCCCTGACTATAAAAGGCTAACAAACCTACAATAGTGCCTTTATGCCCTCAACAGCATCTACTAAAACATCAACATTATATGGTTTTGCTGCAAATGACTTTGCAACAGCTTGTTCCATGAACAGAACATCCACAAAAGTGAGTAACCACTGTTTTCTCTGTAAATGTGGCGCCTGCCAATGTAGGGCAATCAATTTTTTGGCTGCTGTTCAGTCTGCCAGCCGCACCCACAGTTTTCAAGAATCATCATTCAACAGTAAAACATATAGGAGGCATGGTCCAGAGCGTTCCAACTTCTGATAGTCATGAAGAGACAGTTCCAAAATCTAAGAACTTCTGGACATCCCCATACCATTTTCAAAAAACGGAATTTGCAAGTTATGCAATATGTCCCCAAAACAAAATCAGAATTCATCATTTGATGATCAGGGTTTTTGAGGTAATCGTTTTATTGGACCAGACTCTGACCCAATTAATGACCGTGCAGTTTAATGAAAAACCTTATTTTCCTCCATATTTTGGCATTTGGGATTGGATTAAGAGTTGCCTTTACCTGCGTGCAATTCAATTTGCAGACCAGACCTCAGACACACACACTTGAGTATATATTGTGCAATGGATGTTCTTACCTCCAGGAGATTCCACAAGCCCCTGGAAGTAGATCTGATCTGCAGGTAAAATCAAAATGAAGTGACCGGTGTATTAAAATGCTGCTGTATATCCCGGAAAGTACAGAAATCACAATATTTTATAATATCAGCAATTTTATTTATCCCTCGTTCACTCCAAGGAGGGAATGAAACAGGCCACTCAACAAAAAATTATGATAATGAAATAATGGAGTGCTGATTAAATTTTGGATGATCAACAGTCCGGTTGAGGGGGAGAGAGTGATATTAGCTCATATAACACCAGTTTCCTCTCATAAAAGGCTGTCTGAAGGCAGGGTAAAGCTATGAAATTATTCTCAATATAAAATACACTTAGACAGATTCAGATTTTTTTTAGATGAGCCTTTCTTAAGTGGCTAAAATATGTTTTGTTGCTGAATCTGTCCACAGCAGTACATTGCTTAGCTTCCTACACTGGTAATCCTCTGTTGTATGTCAACTGCCATCTACTGTAGATAACACACTGACTATGGATAAATACCTCAGATGACCCCACTTCAAATAATCCAATCCTTCTAATATTGTGCTCTGGCTATCTGATTGGGTTTAAAAGTACTCTGCAGTGATTGGATTGTTAGGAAATGTTTTCTTATTTGTAAGTGTTCCAAAACTCACAAAGCAGCACACAGTGTTCTGCAGGATTGTGTAGATTCTTCCCAAAACTGCCTGTCAAAGCAATGAAGACACTTCAGCTCAAAATATGTGTCTCCATCAGGAAATAAAGGTGAAGAGTGTAGCTGAAGCGATTCAGACTGAAGTCTTAAAGCTTTAGGTCTGTATTTCCCACAGCGTATGACAGAGTTAGTTTGCAGGTTCCCAGAACACTAAGCTGAAAAAAAAAAAAAAAAAAAAAGATTTTGTGCTTCATTGTTGCAGTCTAGTAGTTACAGAACAAAACATATATTATATAAATATAATACAAATATATTATAAAAAGTTTGAAATATTTCCCGTATTTCTGGCTGTAGAGTAAATGTGAGCCTGGCAACAAAAAAATCATTACCGATCTCAGTATCTACAGTGTTGGAAGCCATTAACCTGGTAACCATAAAACTTATTGTCTGGTTATTCATCTCTCAGTAAAAACTTCTGTTCTGTTTAATGCAAAATATAAATTGTTTGCAAACAACAAAACTTTTTTCAATTTTCTTTTTCATTCATGCATTTGTAGCTTGCCAAGTTGACCCTTTAGTCTATAATCTGTCTGCAGGTTTTTACATTATTGTTCAAAAGTTTGGAATATCCTGCCTCAAAAGCTTGGCTGTTCTACAATAGAAGCTCAATGCAGCAAGGCTTTCTTTGCACAAACTGGTTTGACAAAACCTAAAACCCCAGTCAGGCATAGCGAGTATCACGATGGTGGTTATCATCTCGCTTTTTTAATCCAGGCTTCCTTCCCAAGGTTCTTCGTGCAGTCACATAAAAAGGGCCGTTTGTGTAGAAGAAGAGTCAAATGATGCACCAAAGTGGAGCGACTGCGAGCCGCCCACTTCAGTAAAGATGAACACGTCGTTATAATGGAAGGATAGAAAAAATACATTACAGCAAAAAGCACTGTTTCTGTAGGACGAGAGAGGAATGCTGGCAGGAAATTACTAAGTTACTTAAAGCCTGCTATTTATTTCTACTTTGACAGCTGCACATTAAACAGTTTTTAAACATGATGCTGTCGGTCTGACTCTGTCCTATAATGAAGGATAAGTGGAAATAACTTTAGTTTTCTGCCAAAATCAAAGTAAAGTTTCACAGAAAATATTCTGACTATTCAGTTTTCTAATCAGTGTTTTGAGGTGCAATTTCTGCAGTTTCAAATGGATCAGTCTAAAAAACATTTAAAGTGTCTGAAGCTGCTTCATCATTCATTTATTGTGTGGATGATTTGCTGTGTGAAGGAAATTACTTTCTGCATCACCAAACTGAGGTTCCCATGGCAACAGGATGCAAACAGTTTGTGCTGCTGTAATATGATTTTGTTTGGTGGCATTACGAACGTAGAGCTCAGCAACGTTGTGTATATAACATCTTCCCTCATCTGAGAATCTATTTTGTTCATAAAGAACATCACCAGGAAAAGAAAAATAGAGTTAGAGACCGGTGCTTCTTACAGCTGATTTAATCTGAAACTCTGAATGTAACCTGCTACTGACAAGGTTATGAGTTCAGCATAAGTCACCATGGTGATACTGAAAACTATGGCTTGAACATGTGCATGGAGAAAAACAGCAACTCAAAGGGCAGGAAGAGGCTGAAAACCTCAAAAACCTCAAAATCGGTGCAGTTTTAAACAGGAATAGGTTTCAGTGTCAAGAGCACAAAACTGTCCGTAATGAGCTGAAGGTATTGGGGTTGTCACTTTAACAAAATTTTTCTTTAAACTTCAAAATAGAAATAAATGGTTAGTCCAATGGTTTTCAAACTTTTTGTACCCAAAGCACTCTAAAGGGCAAAAATCTCAAGGCCAGTGTTGCCAGATGTAAATATGTGATATTGGACTGCGACTTTCAAATGATCGTATTTTAACAAAATTTATTGCACGTACAGAAACATGGGAAGGGGCCAGGAAAATATGCCAAATGGCAAAACTTTGCTATGTGCACCCTATTTTATGGAGGCTCCATCATCTGCACAAGACTGAAATTGATTGCAGCTCATCACACAACCGCTCGGACTGTGTCACTGCTTTACCAGTTGCTTGATATGATTGGTTGCTCTAAGACAAGATTATGTTGCAGGTTTATTGAAATGTAAAAATTGTCATCATATTTGAAAAAAAATTATGTATTATAAAGAATGCCTGTAACAAGCTAGCAAGTAGCTTATTAGCCAATCAGTGGCAGAGTTTCTGGATACACAGTCCATCAGTTTCTTTGTAGTCTGAAATGATTGGATTGTTAAAATATTAAAAAGTATGTTCTTCTTATTTGTAAGGGATGTAAGATATTTTACATCCAGGTAACACACACACACACACACACACACACACACACACACACACACACACACACACACACACACACACCTGTACATTTTCTACAACTGCCAGTCAAAGCACTGAAGACACCTCAGCTAAATATATTTGTGTAACCAACAGGAAATAGTCCCTGGAGAAAAAGTCATTTCACAGAACTGTCACTTCTTGATTTAGATGTGCAGATTAGCTGAAGGGATCCACACTGGAGTCAGCAAAGCAAATGTTAAAAATATTATATGCTGTGCTGGTTGCCCTGACACTAAGCCTAAACAATAAACTGAAAAAGTTTTTGTGCTTCAGTGTTGCAGTCTAGTAGCTACCAAAGAAGAAAATTAATATTCCCTAAAGGACAAGTTTGAAATATTTTTCTGTGCTTAAGTATGCAAACCAAAATGGCTCAGTCTGTGGGAGAGCTTGTGTGAGCAGATGGCAACAAACAATCATTACTGATCTCAGTATCTAGAGTGTAGAAAGCCATTAGCCCGGTAACTTCCTAACTTAAACTGCTACTTTCATTTTGTAAAGCTGACCAAGTTCATGCTTTTATTAATTATACCATGGCATGTTGTGACAGGTTTGTCTCAATGAACATCAACAATAAATACCAATTCCTCATCAAGAATTACACACAACTTAAAAAGCTTAATTCAGCACAGTCAAATGGCTGAAAGAACTACTCTACATGTTTGAATCATCTTTCATGCTCTTAGGTTACAGAAACACCTCTTTACAAATACTCTAGATGATATTTTGCAAAAAAGAATGTATTACACATGTAGAACAAAAACGCTTCCTTTCAAATGTCAGGGCTGAAAGAGAAAAAGATCCCTCTGAGCAGCAGTTAAAGATGAATATACTGTAAGAAATCACCAGTCAATGGTGGAAGGAATCAGAAGCACTAAAGCATCATATTTACAGATTTACAAAGGTTCCTGATTCAGTGTCAGGTGCATGATAATGCCTATAATGAGCTGTAATCATCAGGTATGTTGTTTTAGCAAAGCTTTTCTTAAAACTTTGAAATAGAAATTTAGTTTAGGGCAGCAGTTCTACATCTTTACCAGGTCCAGACTAAGAACTCATAAAAAACCGAGGAAGGAGTGGAGACCTTGCCCAGAGGAAGCCTGGGGCCCCCATCTGGAGCCAGGCCTGGGAGGGGGACCGTCAGCAAGCCATGGAGGCTGGCTGGGTACAGCCTGAAAAAACTGATGTGGCTACTACTCCTCCATACTGTGGACCTACCAACTGCGGAAGAACTGCTGGGTCGAGTAAGCTGCCTGATAGGTGGCAATGAAGGTAGAGGATCCCGATGGATCGGACCCGGGCAGCAGAGGCCAGCTCAGGTGGAGAAGGAGCTGTAGGATGTGGAGAAGGTGGAGCGCTATCAGGTTGATCTGGTGGTGCTTATATTTATTTACAGCCTCTGTTCTTGAACCTCACCTCTCAATAAGGGTCGGATTCTTTTCTTCTCCAGAGCTGGAGCATGAGATGGGCTGGTGAATCGGAGCAGCAGGAGTGGCATTGCATTTGCTTTAACACAGTTGTGACAAAAAGAGAGCTTAGCCAGAAGACAAACCTCTCAATCTACTCCCATCTACGGTCATGAAGGGTGGGTCACAACTGAAAGAACAAGATCGAGGATACAAGCACCTGAAATGGGTTTTCTCGGGAAGGTGACTGAATCGAGAAGCTTAGTCATCTGTGAGGGAGTCTGAGTAAAGCTGCTGCAAGTGGAGGTGGTTCAGGCATCTCGTAACGATGCCACCTGGTCGGCTCCCTAGTGAGGTGTTCCTGGCACATCCAGCTGGGAGGAAGCCACGGGGCAGACTGAGGACTAGGTGGAGGGATTATATCTCCACCCTGACCTGAGAACGCTTCGGGATCCCCCAGCCAGAGCTGGTTAATGTAGCCGGGGAAAGGGATATCTGGGATCCCCTGCTGGAACTGTTATTTCCATGACCCGACTTCGGCTAAGCGGTTGAAGATGGCTGGATGGACTTAAACAATAAAGTATAGAAGTAGGACTATTTATCTTTTAAACTAACATTTTAAACAAATATAAGAAACTATTAATTAAAGTAGACATGAGAAATGTGAATTACTGCTAAAAAAACGTGTGTACATGTGTGTGCACTAACATACGTCATGCCACCCCTACGTAAGTCCCACATGTGCCGTGTCAGTTAAAAAGTCTGTAAACATCCTCATTCAGATGCTATTAAAGATATTGCAACAATTTGAATCAAATTCCAAGAAAGTTGCACACGACCTGCCATGTAAAAGACAAAGAGAACGACACATGCATTGGCTCAGAAACAGATACAGTCGGCTCTCTGACTGAATGAAGACAGAGATGTGTGTGTACGCCCAGTAACCTTGCAGTAATAACAGGAATAGCAAAAATGCAACATTACGCCACCATTACATTTTTCCTCCTTGAGGACTCCACTTTGGAGAAAAGCCTGTACTTTTCTTTCTATGTAAGAATCTACTAGAGATACTTTCTTTCTGCTAGAAATAATATGGACTTCTTACAACAAGGTTTGTGGATTATCCATCCAGATATTTTGCATGTGAGAGTTTTGGAGACCACAGAGATGTCTGCCTTTGCACCAATATATTGGAAGTAAATGGCACAAATGTTATGCCCAGCTCGTTGGAGAGCGTAACAAAGAAGGGAGGTCCACACAATAACAGCTTTTAAACAAATAATTTATTTATTGAAAATAAAGCAACATAAAGAACCCAATGACTAAGTAGGAGAATCAGTGGTGTAATGAAGGTGCTGTGAATGTGTGTGCTAACATAAGCTATGTGTGAAAGGAAACCAAGCCTAAGCTAAACAATGTCAAACCAAACAGAACCAGAACCAGCCTTCCAGGAGGGAGAGAGAGAGAGTCATCTTGGATTCTCCCAAACTTTTAAAGGCCATGCTCAGGTGAAAGCAATCCTCAACGAGGAGGAAGGGGCGAGCAACCAGGGAGGGAACCTGCAAGAGAAAGTAGAGGCAGGAACAGGAACTGACCTGAGGCCTGTGGCCGTCACACAAGTCATGTGGTGCTCAAAGCATGAAAAATTCAAAACCAGTCTCTTTCAAAAACGTCATGAACCAGTTACTCAAAATAATTCACAGACCTTGTTGTGAGCAGTTGTGTGTAAGGATGGCTCTGGATTCTGTGGAATGAAAGTAGTTCCTAAATGCTCACGACTAGGTCTTTGGATTACTTTGAGCAAGCTGGTCATGATTTCTGGAAGGAGATACTGGTTTTATATTAAACCTAAAGTGAAACCATTGTTTTTCTTACAAAGATGCACAGGTGTGTTGGTGTATATGCTTGTGTAGCATTTCTCAGTGGGGATGGTACCACTCCTCAGGGGGCGTTCAGGGCTTGTCAGGGGGCACTGGAAGCAATTTTTTTTTAAGGGAGCATGAAAAGGGTTCTAAAACTGTTTTGTCCAGCCATCATGAATCTTCAAACCAAGACCAGGCTGATTCTTTCCCAACAGTAAATCTTGTTGAGCAGGGACTTCTTCACATACAGTCCAACTGCTTCAGTTGCTTGAATTCAATGTCCTCCACTGCACAACCTCTCTAACTAACTTATCTGCAAGCTGCGGTGAAAAAAAAAACATTCAAAGCTTTAGCATTTAGCTATTTTTTTTTTCAAAGGTAAAGATCAATAGCCCTAGAATATTGGATCGCATACACGTGTGGCCTTTTTCCTTGGTAGGCTGCTCTTGTTTTACTGCTTCCTGTTTAGCATTTCTGATCAGCTGCTCTTTGTTCATCAGAAATGAGGCCTAATTAATGTCTGAATGTCAACTTTCTAACTGTTGCATTTGTTTAAAGCTCATTCCATTCATATTGCTTTTTTATTCTGATAATAATTGTAGCCATCTACAGTTCTACAGCACAGACACACAGATCCAGCTCACAGTCAGTGTACTTTTATTTTTGACAACTGTTCCAAATACTTAAACACAAATCAGCAGTTCTTCAACATGTGCCTCTGGCTGCCTGCATCCTTCAGCACATGTTGCTCTATCTGTTCAGTTCAGCAAACAAAAGTCTCAGGTAGAGCTCCTCCTCGTCTCATGAGCGGTAGTTATCTGAGGGCCACACCGCTGCATACAAAGAGGAGAGCAAGATCAGAAAACCAGCACCAGCTGTGCCAATTAACTCACCTGACACTGCTCTCATGAGCCGCCACCCCCTGCAGCTGACTGCTTATCACACCTCCCTCCACACTGATATTCTAGCTGTTAAATCTGTTATTTGATATGCCTTTTCAATGATAAAATAGAGAATAATAATCAACATTAATATTCACTCTGTATTTTGTTTGCTGGGGCAGTGAGGGATAATAGAGTCGGGGGCGCTGGACCAAAGCGGTTAAAAACCACTGTGCTAATGGTTATATTAAAAGAGTGCAGAGGGCAGAGATACTTGTTTTAAAGTGTTGTGTTTGTGCTTTTATTTGTTGTTCTGTTTTATAATATTTTATTTTCAATGATATTTAGTGGAAATATACTGCTTCAGTGTGATATTATCACAACCCTTCATTTCAAAACTTTATATTTTAATTGTTTAGTGTTTAATCTGACAGAACTGTCTGACACACCAATATTCTTCTTCTCATATACTGATCATCTAAAGCAGCTGGGCTCTGAGTGTGTGTGAGTGTATGTGTGTGGACGTGTCTTCCTCATGCTGTGGGGACATACATCTCTTTACACTCTCACACTGGGGGACCTGCCGTCCTTATGGGGACAAAATGCACGTCCCCATAGTATATATAATTAAATTTTAGGAAGAAGACTTGGGTTAGGGTTAGAGTAAGGTTAGGTTTAGGTTAAAGAGATAGTTTACCCAAAAGGCTGAAGGTTAGGTTTAGTTTTTTTAGTCCACAAAACACTGCTGGAGTTTCACAGGAAAACAGCGTTGCAGAATCTTCCAAAGTGAATGATGACAGTTTTCAAACACAAAAAAAAATTAAAGCTGCAAGCAGCTGTGACCGGGCCCGAGCACCGCCGCGCCACTCGGGGGGGCCGGCAACCGCCGCCCGCCGGCCGGACCCGCCCCGGAGCAAAGAGGCCACGCGTCGCCGCGACCGTCTGACGTCGTCCCGAAGCCACGGTCCGCCCCGAAAACCAAACGGCTCTCGACACCCACTCGCCCCCGTGCCGATGCAGGGACGGGTGAAGACCTCAAGTGCGCACAAATGACCCACAAAATGTCTCCGTACCGCTCCCGTGGTGTGATTTAAGTGTCTGTAAGAGGTGACAGTAAAACGTAACCCAAAAAGACACCATTTACACCGTGTTTTCAGCCTCATTGTCAACTGTAGCCTCTGAGACTGGAAATACATGCACACAGCTGTACTGGAGATCTTCATCCCTCCTCACATCAGCACAGGAATGAGTAGATATTGAGTGAAATTTCATTCTTAGGTGAACTACTTTTGAAAGGAATTCACTGTCATTTCCTGCTCCCAGTATTATGTAGATGTGTTCAGGGCATGCCTATTATCACACGTTAAGTTTGATGCAGATTAGACAATTTACACTAAATTTATAGCAATTTCCTGTTTCATGGCGAAACGCCAAAATTCGCCGCCACGCTACAGCCACAGCATTTGACACTGACCAAATCTTTTAATAAGTTTTAATCACACACTTGTGTAGTTGCTCCATGCCAGTTTTGAAGACAGTTGAATCATTTTTGTAGGAGGAATTAGTTAAAATAGGTCATGTGGAAAACGCCAAAATTGAGCACCAAATTCAAAATTGCCGACTTCCTGTTGACTTTAGCCTATGGGTCCAAGAGACTTTTTTGTTCATCTTTCTGTGATACATATGTGTACAAATTTTCGTGCACGTCGGCGAAACTCACTATTTGCGGCGCCGCACGTCAAAGGGCGTGGTCGAGCCATTTGGCCACACCCATGGACAAAACTCATATCACATGTTCAGGTGGGGACTGTTAATGATCATGAAAAGTTTCAGGCAGTTTTGACCAAGTACAGGGAGGCTAAAGCCACTTCCTGTGTTTTTTGCGAAACGCGTTAATGGGCGTGGCCACGCCATCTGGCCACAGACATGGACGAAACTCATACCATATGTTCAGACCGGGACTCTAAATAAGCATGTCAAGTTTCAGGCAGATCAGAGCACGTACAGTCCAGTTATAGCAACTTCCTGTGTGTTGGCGAAACATGGACCTTCGCCACGCCGCCAGGGACACGCCGTTTCACGAGACGTCCTGATCTTCATGATGTAGCATCATCATGGTCTTAAGGCTTTTCAGACCAGATTGGAGTTTGATATGGTCAACGTGCTGGGATCAGGACCTCAAACTGTAAAACATGTCATTTCCTGTCGCCAACAGGGGGCGCTATGAGAATTATGGAATATTTTCATATAGGTGTGTTCAGGGCTGGACTATTATCAGACATGTCAAGTGTGGTGCAAATTGAACTATTTATACAGAAGTTATAGCAAAAAATTAAAAAATTGCATTTATGGCGAAACGCCAACATTCGCCGCCCCACTATGGCCACGCCCTTCAATTTGAGGAATATCTTTCAGTAACTTTGGATGACAGTGTAGTGCAGAAGGTAGCCAGCGAATTTGACGCCGTTCTGATTCTTCCTCTAGGAGGAGTTCGTTAAAATGCGAGACAAGTGAAACGCCAAAATGACCAGGAAATTCAAAATGGCCGACTTCCTGTCGGGTTTAGCCTATGGGTCCAAGAGACTTTTTTGTGCGTCTGGGTGTGATACACATGTGTACCAAGTTTCGTGCACGTCGGTCAAACGTGGCGGGGGGGCTGCTGTTTAAAGGGCGTGGTCAAGCCGTTTGGCCACGCCCATCGACGAAATCAATATCATATGTTCAGGCCGGGACCTGTCACACACATGTGAAATTTCATGCTGATGTGAACTTGTCCACAAAAGTTATTGCTAAATATGTCGTTTTTTCGGGCCGCGGTCCTTCGCCGCTCTCTAGCGTCGACACCCTTTGCCGGACCGCCACGCCCTTCAAAATGTAGCATTACCCACTTGTTAAGGTCATCTTCACCAAATTTGAGCTAAAAATAATGAATGCATTTGGAGCAGCATGTCAAAACCCGGAAAAAGTCATTTCCTGCCACCACCAGGGGGCGCTATGACAGTTATGGAATATTTTCATATATTTGCATTCAGGCCCATACACTGATCATACACATGAAGTTTGGTGCAGATCTGACCATGTACCTCAAAATTATAGCCATTTCCTGTTTCATGGCGAGACATCAAAATTCGCCGCCACCTGGCGCGCAGGCCCTTTATCAAAAACGTAAACCTTCAATAACTTTTGATCACAATGTTGTCTAGATGGTACACAGCGATTTTGAAGCCGATACGACGAATCGTGTGGGACGAGTTCGTTCAAATACGACACGTGCGAAACGCCAAAATCGGCCGCGCCGTCCAAAATGGCCGACTTCCTGTAGGGTTTAGCCCATGGCTCCAAGAGGATTTTTTGTGCGTCCCGGTGTGTTCTATCTGCGTACCAAGTTTCGTGCACGTCGGACAAACATGCCGTCGGGGCTCGTCTATAGATGGCGCTATTGAGCCAATTCGCCGCGCCCATTTTCGAGACCCTTAAAATACGTAATTTTTCGCCGGGACTGACGCGCCCGCCAAATTTGGCGGCCCTACCTATATGGCAAGTCCCCCAAAAATGCGATTAAAGATTGTGAACGAGAATAATAATAATAACTAGAACTGCAAGCAGTTATGAACGGGGGCCAAGCCTCCCCGCGCGACCCGGTCCCAGCGGCCCTCGGAACCCGCCGACGCGGGCCCCGAGGGACGCGGGGCTCGGGGCGATCGCGGGGACGCGCGCCGTCGTCCAAGCTGCGGTATTCATGACCAATCATTAGGTAACTTTGCGGTCGGCCTCAGGAGGGAAGCCGCATCATGCACAGCGAATTTGACGACTCTGAGCAACTTTTGGGAAACCTGATGTTTTTGGGTTTGTAGCGCCCCCTATTGGCCGATCTGCACCAAATTTGGCACAGCGTCTGTGGATGACCTCTGGAACGAGCGTGTTAAGTTTGAAGTCAAAAGACTTAAGTTTGACCTAAATATGACACAACATGCGTTTTTTGAGCTAGCCAAAAAATCGTTCGGTTATAATTAGCGCATTTTTTGGCGTGCAACAATTCTTTTGATAACTTTTCGTCAGACACGTCTTGACATCGTATGTGCAAAGTTTGGCGCAGATGGCGCTTAAACTGTAGGAGGAGTTCAAAAAAGTAGGTTTCGGACATGTGGTGACTTAGCGACGGGAATTTTCGGCAAAAGTGGGCGTGACCTACGTCAGAAAATCCAGCGGTTTTCAGGGAACACGGCAATATAAGATTTCACAATGTCTCATTAAAATGTGGAAGTTATAGGCAAAAATGGAGGGAACCCACATCATGCATAGCGAATTTAGTACAAATCTGAGCAACTTGATGTTTTTGGGTTTGTAGCGCCCCCTATTGGCCGATCCGCACCAAATTTGGCACAGAGGCTGTGGATGACCTCTGGAACCACCGTGTTAAGTTTGAAGTCGAAAGACTGTAGTTTGACCGAAATATGACACAACATGTGTTTTTTAAGCTAGCCAAGAAATCGTTCGGTTATTATTAGCAAATTTTTTGTCGTGCAACAATTCTTTTGATAACTTTAGATCGGACACATCTAGACATCGTATGTGCAAAGTTTGGCGCAGATGGCGCTTAAACTGTAGGAGGAGTTCGAAAAAGTAGGTTTCGGACACGCGGCGACTTAGCGACGGGAATTTTCGGCGAAAGTGGGCGTGGCCTACGTCAGAAAATCCAGCGCTATTCAGGGAATACAGCAATATAAAATTTTTCAACGTGTCATTTAAAATGTGGAAGTCATGGGCAAAAATGCGTTATAGCGCCCCCTAGCGGAGCACACGGACGATTTTCGGTAGGCAGGATCTGAGTCCTATTCTACATGTACCCATAAAATTTCAAAGCCCTAAGTGTTATACTTTGGCAGAAATTAATTTTTTTTGTTTATCTTGTAATAAGCCCCGCCCACATTGACCTGTCATGACCCCCTTGAAGATATCGCCTCAGGACCGGCCCTACATCGTACGGACCAAATTTCGTAAAAATCGGTGCAGCCATTCTAGAGATATAAACTTCCCATATCTCTAGCGCCCCCTAAGGGCCAACATTCGCCAAATTCAGCTCATAGGCTCCCAGTCTCATGCCAACCAAGGATCTCTGATTTGGTGTCGATAGCATTTACTTTGACCGAGATATGCAACATTTTCCATTTTTACGGCTAGCTACGGAAATTTGTTCGTTAATAATTCGCGGAATTTTCAACCCAAAAAAAATCTTTTGATAACTTTAGCTCATGAGCAGTAGAAGAGTGTCCGTGCCAATTTTCGTGCAGATCGGACAAAATCCCTAGGAGGAGTTCGAAAAAGCAGGTTTGCCAGTTTTCGCGATTTTGCGAAAAAATTATTTAGGCGGAAGTGGGCGTGGCCAATTACAAAGTGACTCAGCTCCATTCAAGGAATATGGGGATATAAGGTTTTTGAATGTGCGACATACGGTGTGGGAGTTATATGCCAAAACGCGTTGTCCTTGGTTATAGCGCCCCCTACAGACGTACATGTGCAGTTTTTTGCGTCTGAGGTACGTGCTGGGGTGTGGGCCAGCCCTCAAATTTGCATCGTTCAAACTTGCACGGTTTAGCCTGCAGCATGACTTTTATTGGCGGAAGAATAAAAATAGAGAATAATAATAATAAGGAGTATAATAAAAATCAGAACAATTACAATAGGGTTCCCAGCACCGCTGGTACTGGGAAACGCGTATGCTTGCATCCGCGTTCCCCAGTCCCCGCGGGCTTGGCCCCCTAATAATTAAAGCTGCAAGCAGCTGTGACCGGGCCCGAGCACCCCCGCGCCACTCGGGGGGGCCGGCCACCGCCTCCCGATGGCCGGACCCGCCCCGGAGCGGAGAGGCCAGGCGTCGCCGCGACCGTCCGACGTCGCCCCGAAGCCACGGTCCACCTCGAAAACCAAACGGCTCTCGACACCCACTCACCCCCGTGCCGATGCGAGGACGGGTGAAGACCTCAAGTGCGCACAAATAACCCACAAAATGTCTCCGTACCGCTCCTGCGGTGTGAGTTAAGTGTCTGTAAGAGGTGACAGTAAAATGTAACCCAAAAAGACAGCATTTACACCGTGTTTTCAGCCTCATTGTCAACTGTAGCCTCTGAGACTGGAAATGCATGCACACAAGTGTACTGGAGATCTTCATCCCTCCTCACATCAGCACAGGAATGAGTGGATATTGAGTGCAATTTCATTCTTAGGTGAACTACTTTTGAAAGGAATTCACTGTCATTTCCTGCTCCCAGTATTATGTAGATGTGTTCAGGGCATGCCTATTATCACACATGTTAAGTTTGATGCAGATTAGACAATTTACACTAAACTTATAGCAATTTCCTGTTTCATGGCGAAACACCAAAATTCGCCGCCACGCTGCAGCCACAGCATTTAACACTGACCAAATGTTTTAATAAGTTTTAATCACACACTTGTGTAGTTGCTCCATGCCAGTTTTGAAGACAGTTGAATCATTTTTGTAAGAGGAATTAGTTAAAATAGGTCATGTGAAAAACGCCAAAATTGAGCACGAAATTCAAAATTGCCGACTTCCTGTTGACTTAAGCCTATGGGTCCAAGAGACTTTTTTGTTTATCTCCCTGTGTTACATATGTGTACCAATTTTCGTAAACATCGGCGAAACTCACTATTTGCGGCGCCGCACGTCAAAGGGCGTGGTCAAGCCATTTGGCCACGCCCATGGACAAAACTCATACCACATGTTCAGACTGGGACTGTTAATGAACATGTAAAATTTCAGGCAGTTTTGACCAAGTACAGGGAGGCTAAAGCCACTTCCTGTGTTTTGGCGAAACGTGTTAATGGGCGTGGCCAAGCCATGTGGCCACGGACATGGATGAAACTCATACCATATGTTCAGACTGGGACTGTTAATAAACATGTCAAGTTTCAGGCAGATCTGACCATGTACAGTCCAGTTATAGCAACTTCCTGTGTGTTGGCGAAACATGGACCTTCGCCATGCCGCCAGGGCCACGCCGTTTCATGAGACGCCCTGATCTTCATGATATAGCATCATCATGGTCTTAAGGCTTTTCAGACCAGATTGCAGAGTGATATGGTCAACGGGCTGGGAGCAGGACCTCAAACTGTAAAACATGTCATTTCCTGTCGCCAACAGGGGGCGCTATGAGAATTATGGAATATTTTCATATAGGTGTGTTCAGGGCCAGACTATTATCAGACATGTGAAGTTTGGTGCAAATTGGACCATTTATACAGAAGTTATTGCAAAAAATTAAAAAATTGAATTTATGGCGAAACGCCAACATTCGCCGCCCCACTATGGCCACGCCCTTCAACTTGAGGAATATCTTTCAGTAAGTTTGGATGACAGTGTAGTGCAGAAGGTAGCCAGCGAATTTGACACTGTTCTGACTCTTCCTGTAAGAGGAGTTTGTTAAAATGCGCGACAAGTGAAACGCCAAACTTAACAGGAAATGCAAAATGGCGGACTTCCTGTGGGGTTTGGCCTATGGGTCCAAGAGACTTTTTTGTGCGTCTGGGTGTGATACACGTGTGTACCAAGTTTCGTGCACGTCGGTCAAACGTGGCGGGGGGGCTGCTGTTTAAAGGGCGTGGTCAAGCCGTTTGGCCACGCCCATCGACGAAATTAATAACATACGTTCAGACCGGGACCTGTCATGCACACGTGAAATTTCATGCTGATACAAACTTGCACACAAAAGGTATTGATGAATATGTCGTTTTTTCGGACCGCGGTCCTTCGCCGCTCTCTAGCGTCGACACCCTTCGCCGGACCGCCACGCCCTTCAAAATGTAGCATTACCCACTTGTTAAGGTCATCTTCACCAAATTTGAGCTAAAAATAATGAATGCATTTGGAGCAACATGTCAAAACCCGGAAAAAGTCATTTTCTGCCACCACCAGGGGGCGCTATGACAATTATGGAATATTTTCATATATTTGTATTCAGGCCCATACACTGATCATACACATGAAGTTTGGTGCAGATCTGACCATGTACCCCAAAATTATAGCCATTTCCTGTTTCATGGCGAGACATCAAAATTCGCCGCCACCTGGCGCGCAGGCCCTTTATCAAAAACGTAAACCTTCAATAACTTTTGATCACAATGTTGTCTAGATGGTACACAGGGATTTTGAAGTCGATACGACGAATCGTGTGGGACGAGTTCGTTCAAATACGACACGTGCGAAACGCCAAAATCGGCCGCGCCGTCCAAAATGGCCGACTTCCTGTAGGGTTTAGCCCATGGCTCCAAGAGGATTTTTTGTGCGTCCCAATGTGTTCTATCTGCGTTCCAAGTTTCGTGCACGTCGGACAAACATGCCGTCGGGGCTCGCCTGTAGATGGCGCTATTGAGCCAATTCGCCGCGCCCATTTTCGAGACCCTTAAAATACGTAATTTTTCGCCGGGACTGACGCGCCCGCCAAATTTGGCGGCCCTACCTATATGGCAAGTCCCCCAAAAATGCGATTAAAGATTGTGAACGAGAATAATAATAATAATAATAATAATTCTTGCGATTCCAATAGGGTCCTCGCACCGGTTCGGTGCTCGGGCCCTAATAATTCTTGCGATTTCAATAGGGTCCTCGCACCGGTTCGGTGCTCGGGCCCTAATAACTGAAAGAAAACATTAAATGCCTCCATGCTGCTCGTCTGGCATAATCCAAGTCTCCTAAAGCCCTGACATACTTGAAAGATGTCTTTATTTTTAGCATAAATCTTTACTGTGGGTTCATAGTTTGGAGCCACTTTCATGTGCGAGTGCACACCATCTGAACTGGGTGCATGTGGTGCGACAGTTTGCACGCATAAAGTTTGTTTTTACAGTTTAAAAACTGGTCACCATTAACTTACATTGCTTGGGAGATTCTGCAGCGCTGTTTTCCCGTGAAACTCCAGCAGTGTTTTGTGGACCAAAAACCTAATCCTGAGCTTCATTCAGCATGAGGGTGAGTAGATCATTACAAAATTTTGAGTTTTGAGTGAACCATTCCTTTAAAGTTAGGGTTAGGCAAGTAGTTGTTATGAGTAGGGATAAGGTAAATCCTTAGAAAATGAATGCAAGTCAGTGCAATGTCCTCTGAAGTGGTGGCAACATAACTGTGTGTTTGTGTTTGTTTTAGAATATTGCAAAGGGTTATTAAGGTGTTATTATTATTATTCATAGGAAACTGGCAAAGTCGACCCTTGTGTTGGTGCTGGTGTTCGGGATCCACTACATCATCTTTGTTGGGATGCCTCACACACTGGAGGGAACGAGCTGGGAAGTCCGCATGTACTGTGAGCTGTTCTTCAACTCCTTTCAGGTACTTTCTTTTAACACCTCGATGAACTTTTTAAACACCATCTTGAAAATCTGCCCTGAAACTTGCCTTGTTGTTTTGCCCTGGTGCAATAAGCAGTGACACGTTGGCATTGCAGGACAGGAGGTTCAGCAATTTTCTGTCTTTTTTTCCTGCAGTGGCTGAGACATGCATATTTTAAAGCAGTTTGGTGTCAACAAGTCAATATCTCAACATCATCTTGTGACTCTGTCCAACTCCCACCTCCAGTAATTCATTCTCATTTTAACCTCAAACGTTTTTGAGGGACTCACCACCAGTGTTGTTTTTGGCAGCCATTTTTGATTTAATTTCAGTCTTAGTCTTTTGGACGAAATGCTTATTAGTTTTAGTCACATTTTAGTCATTTCTATCCTTGATAGTTTTAGTTGACGAAAACTAAAAGGGTTTAAATCCAGTTTTAGTCATAATTTTAGTTGAAAAAATAATGACTTTAAAATAGATATAGGAAATTGTAATTGAGGTTGACAGGTTGTGTTAAAATTCATAAAGCAACAGTTAACTCTCTTAACACTTTAGTATAATAACCAGATTCCTTACCGGTTTGATAGCACTAGCCTAGACTTTCCCATCCATGAAGATGCAGTTCTGTCATGCTGTACTTGCTGAATAGTAAAGAGGCATTAGCTTATACAACTCCAGTCTTGTATTAACCTCAGGCAAGCTGCAAATATTCTAAAACTAAGAATACTACAAGAAAAATAAATTCCTGAGGTACATGAGGTTGTCAGGTTATACATACTTGAATGGTATGAAACAAACACAACACTTGGACGTCTTCAAACATGAAATAACAAACTTGACTAGTTTGATAGACTTTGCAACCAAAGTAATCACAGTGAGTGGCTCATATGAGCTCTGCCAACCAGACTGAGCATGACAAGATGGATTTTTTCTGAAGAGTAATACACTTTCAAGCTATTTTTATCATGTACATGCTGACATAAAGGGTGACATCTTTTATTAAAGCCCTGTCTATGATGTTTCTATGTTAGTCATTTCAACCTGTTGTTACTTTTGGGAGCAGTAATGAAACATTTATGAAAACAGTCATGAGGAAAACACCATCATTAGAACAACTGAAATAAACAAATTTAATTTAATTTAATTTAATTAAGTCTTTAAATGCCTCTTGAGGTTGGTCGTATTCTTGCCACGTAGTTTGTAGCCACATGTTCAGCGCGTACCTCTGTCTCCCACTACAAGGCATAAAGTAAAGTAAATTAAAGTAAAGTATATCCATAAATCATCACGTCTTTTTCGCCCACCAAGCCCTTGTGCTGACGTTGCCGCAATGGTCCATGAACTGTGTGTGACTGGCCTGGTGTGCACTGTGCCCGGTGGTGGGCGGGACCAAAGAAGGACAGGATGCAGGTGCATTGCTGATATCTTCAGCATTTGACAGACAGATTGAATGTACAGTTGGACGAAATGCATTTTGATAGTCCGATAGTCAACCCACTAACATTTTTGTCTCATCTCTTCTCGTCAATGAAAACAACAGATACGTCTCGCCATAATTTCCTCATCAAATAGGTGATGTTTAGCTCATCACAGTCTCGTTTTAGTCATGGAAAAAAAGATGCGTTAATGAAATTATTTTGTCATCATCATCGAAAACAACACTGCTGACCACAATTATCTTCTAGAAGTGGCTCTGTCAGTGACTGTCAGAGTTTATTATTCAGTCAAGCATCCTGATAATGAGACTGATTCAGTTTCATAATTCAGCTCTGCCTAAATTTAAATGAGCAATTTCATGCATTATGTGTAAGTATGAGATTGACCTTTCCTATATATTAACTAAATGACAGCTAATAACCACTTGTTTGGATTATAATTCATGTTCAGGAGTGTTGAGTACGTAACTCATCAGCTATTATAATGAACTAATTCTCAGTTTGACTTTAAACAATTTCAGTGTAATGAATGAAACAGAAAATGAGCGCTGCCATGGAAACCCTTAAATGGATGGAAGAAATTAAATTACTCTACAGGAGCCAAAAATAGTTGATGATTACTCGCTTCATGGAAGATTAAAGAAGAAACATGTAAAAGCTTTACTGTACTGAATCAGAAACTGACCAGGACATGTCATCAGAGATTAAGGAAACATGGTAAATTGAAATACCCGTTAATACCCGTCGGTTCAGTCGTCTGTTTCACATTTATTGGAGTTTAAATTTATGCCGAATCTTAAGGGAATGAGTTAGTGTCTGTTTATGAGTACTGAGAAATGATGACTAATATTTTAGAAGGAATGCTTAAATTGGTTAATATGTTAATGAGTCACTGAACTCCAGCTCCAGAGTGTGTTTTTTCAGAGCAGCACCATTGATGGTATGTTTAATAGGAATTCAACCTATTTAATAGACCATTTATGGCTCCAATTTACTGTTTGGAGGTTAGGAGAAGGTAAGGGATTTGTATATTTCTCCTTGAATTATGTAACATGTCTATCTTTCATGTAGATTTTTTCTTCTTCTCTCTCTGTTGTTCTTTTAGCAATAAAAAAAAATCATTTCTCCATTAAATTGAAAATGTGATTTACCCCCCAGTAGTGAAAAGCACCAAATTTCAACCATAATATAACCGATCTTACAGCAGCAGCAGCAGCAGCAGCAGATTTTACTGAATACTTAACAGTCAAAACTGTTGGCCCTTCTTGTTTTTAAATCCTTGGCAATGTCTTGACATTGTCCAACCAGCCTCTAGTTACAATAATATGTAATTTACTATGGCCCAGTTTCAGAGTAATTTTTGGTCATAAAGGTTTCACACACTAACTGGTTGATTTCACCAAACACGGCATGTCTGTGTGACGGTTCTGATCCATCCTCCGTACAGCTGCGAGCCCCACCAGCAGTGTTTCAGAAGCATTTCAGCAGCGGAGCATTTTGCCTGCCTGATTTTGCTCAGATTTTGTTGATTAGATCCTCTTTCCTTGTTCTTTGTGCTTCTACCATGACTAAGTAGCCTACGTGGTTAAATAGTTTCTTTTCTGTTTTCTGTCTTTATGATCAGAAGTCTGCACAGGGTGTTTTATTTTGAAAATTAACAGGACCTCCCTGTCTTTTCTGCATCTGACTTCCTGCCCGTTCGATCTGCTATGTGCTAATTGAAGCGATGTCCCTCAAAAATAGAAATAATCTGCATTAGCAAATACATTTTATTTGGAACTCAGTCCTGCCTGGATCAGTTGTTTGTGAACATGATAAAGAAGCACTAGAGAAATATCTAATTATGTGGCAAATATGCAGATTTATGCATAAACAATCACATATATCAATATTTGCTTGGAAAAGACCCCAAATGAAGATATTTTAACTCAAAAACAATACCTTATTGTGACACGAGTAAAGCATTGGAGAAATATCTGAATGTAGCAAATCTTACAAATCTAATTTATTTATTTCCAAATAATGTTTCATACATGAGCCAGTCACTTAGCTTAAAATGTGCAGAGCAGATCATTACATTATATGTATGTTGATATAGGCAGGGAGGCAGGCAGCAACAGGTTTCTGCAATAAGATTCAAAGTGATCAATAATTATGTCAATGCAAACTTTCTGTACGGGGATTAAACTGGCCAAGATTTACACAGGCAAAGGCAATAATCAGGGTTGTAGTGAGGATTAAACCCAAGTAAACTCAGTTGATTCACCTTTTTGACCACCCTCACTAATAATGCAAGACAAGTAGTGTTTATCCAGTAATGCTGATGAACTGTGGATTGAACTATATAGAACTGTGGACTTGTGCTTAAGTCCTTTTTCCCCAGCTTCAATTTGAAAATGAAAATGAAAACTCTCAGGTACTCTCAAGCTTTGAATGTACTGTCTATCACTGCATTGCTGGCTAATGTGGCTTTTTGTTTGGGGCTTGGAGTGAGTGATTTCAGTGCTTTTTAAAACTGGTGCTTTTGTATGTTGCACTCGTACGATTGAGGTGAAATTTGGACGTTTGTCTGCAGAATGAGCAGTTTCGGGAGCTGCAGGGAGGCGTTCCAGCAGAGACATTCAGAGGCGCCGCTGAATATTTGGGTTTTTCCAGATTTAATTCAGTCCTCACACAATCAAACACGTCACTAGTATGAAACAAATCAGGCTCCCACAAAACAACCCAGCCTCTGTCCATCTGTGGAAACACTACACACACATTTAGCAGGACCTAACATAACACACCACAAAAGTTAAAAAAAATAATTGTCAATACATCAGTGAGCATTCATATCATTTAAATAGCAAAATGGAAATCTAGAAGCTTGAGATGAAATATATATAATATATATAAGGTTATATGGATATTTAAGATTTCATGATTTTTTTTTTTTCAATGGTATTATGTGGCTGATGATCCATTTAGCAGCTTCAGGTGCTCATCAATCTCAGCTGTCCTCTGACTGGGTGATTGGAAAATTGAGGCAGTCTCTTTGTATAAATGCTTTGAAGCTGCCCAGATGAAGTTTTGTCAGACTGAAACATCAATATTTAAAAAAAAATGGCAGCAGAAAGCAAAATAGTGTGCAGGAGCTTCTCTCATTGTTTTGAAGTTGCACGTTCCTCTGACACACATGTCACACATTCAGGTGTGCAGAGATTTCTTTTCTTCAAAACTTTGTAAATTCATTAAAAAAAATCAGTCGTGAGTATTACCACTCTGTGAAGTTCACCAAAATGTAGATCTCAGAAGAAATGCAGAAATGTTTGGATGTCCATCACTCTGTTTTTTTTTTTACAAAAACTCTAAAACTAATTAAACTAAATATCTCCTCCCACACTGACACCAAACTCAATACTTCTGCATCTTCAGACTGTCCTCCACAAATGATCCAGACAGATTTTTATCAGTAAAAAAACTGAACCCACAGTGCATCAAAGTACTAAATCTAAATACTAAATCTCCAATGTGCAAGACAGATTTGTTAAAATTTGTTAGATATATATATATATTTTAATATTTTGAATTCAACCATCATATACACCATTTCAGTTAATGGGAATAAACATGTTCAAAGCTACTACAAGAAGTTACTAGGAAACAACTTGTTGATTCTGGAGGCCCCTGTGGACAAAAGTGGTAACCTTTCCACTGCAAAACGCACAAAATATCATTAAAAATAAAATTTAAAATGTGAAAATGGAAACACAGGCTCACTTTGTCTGATTTCAAGTTATTCAGACATTAATGCTGCTTCCACACAACTCTGATTTCTAACCACCTACCAGAAAAACGTACGAAAGAACACCACTCTAAGTCTTACGTGTGAACTAGGGGAAAAGCCATCTAACCCAGACTTGTCCAAACTATTCCATAAAAGCTGAGTGGCAGCAAGTTTTTGTTCTAACCAATCAACAGCACTCATGAGTCAACTAATCAGCTCTTTGGGAGACTGAAATCAGTTGATTAAATAAGTGGAGCCTGGAATGTAAACCTGCAGCCACGCAGACCTTTATAGAACAGTTTGGACCTGCCTGATTTAACACAACTCCCTGAAGAAGTGCTGTTGATGTCAGAACAACAGCCCCACTGAAATAATACAAAATATAATATGATAAAACCTGTTCTGCATGGAAACTGATGTTAATATGTTGCCGATGTTATTCAGTGCTGTAAAATAAAACATAACATAAAGGACTCATGTTGTATTTCTTTGAGGCTGCACTACTGAGTGATGTGCACCTGGAACACCAGAAGTTAGAAATTTGGGTCTGGAAAATTCTAACCTTTGACCTTGTCCTGAACGCAGCATAAGAACAACTATATAGAAATATCCGATCTTTTCCCAGGTGGTCTTGTTAACTTAAGTCACATAGAAGCATCAGTGATAAAGTGAGACTGTTTGAAACTCCTTGTTGTTGCTTTAAATTATAAGTTTGTCTTTGAAGGAATACATTACATACATGTCTGTCGTTTAGACACAAATTCTCCAAATTCTGTCTTGATTTTTGTTTGAAATCTGCCTTTACATGCAGCCCTGGTGCCTTTAAATAAATCATGATTTTAAAGAAAATATGTTCCAGGCAGTTCTGATGATGAACCCTCATGTATTTCTCAGTTTAAATCTGCCCACAGTGGTTCCCAGCCCTGGTTCTCGGGACACACTGCTCAAACACACCTGAATCAAATGGACTGGGCCCCATTTCCCAGAGCCTTTGTAGCGCTATGTTCATTTTAAGTTGTATCTTAAGGTCTCCCTTAAGCTTACGGGCCGTTTCCCAACTCTGGGAATCAGGCTGCTGCAGAGGCTTGATGATGAGCTGAGTGGGATGAGTGTTGGGAGAGGGGAAACTTTCTAAGTAGGGCGGTGTGTAGGTCCAGGGTTGGGAAACACTGGATTTTTCATTTAAAAAGTTTAAATAATTCAGATCTGAGCAGTTCTGACAGACCCTCATATACGTCTTCCTCTCAGTGGTTTCAGAAGGAGTTTTGAAGTCGGGGAGAAGGTGTTGAAACCAAACCTAAACAGGGTTTCTTGGGATCGTCTTCCAGAAAACTGTCATTTCAAAGGAAAAGTGAGAACGTGTGAAAATGAACGTGTGGCATGACAGAATGTGAGAAGTGTGAACGTGTCACAGTCGATTAGCATGAGAATAACCTGCCCTGCTCTCAAAATATGCTCACAAGACACATGTAGCTCAGCGTAAGTTCAATCAGGAAGACCTTCTATTACGCTGCCTTCATTCACAACTTTCCTTTACTCCGTCTCTCTCCTCCTATTCCCTCCAATCAGCTGTTTGTGGGCGTTCACCTTCGTCTTTACTGTCCAATCAGTTTTGCCACGGTCGCGATAGCCAGTCGATTTGCTGCTGCCAAATCTTTAAATCGCCTCTGTCTTTGCTCCATCAGTTGTCATTCAGTCAGTAGCGCGACCCTCCTCCACCCCTCTCTCCTCCAGTCATTGAACCCAGGTAGCAGAAGATGTTCACCTCGATCCTCCTCCTCCTCTCTCTCCTCCAGTCTTCAGGTCCAGGCAGCAGGAGTCCAGAGCCACTTCACCTCACCAGCTCTGCTTTGCACCTCATCATCACCACCACCACCAGTGTCTAGACCCCGGGGGGTTCTCTTCACTACAGCTTCATCACCAACATTTATATATATATACATATTGTTTCACCTCAATGGGGTCTAACTGCCAAAGTCTGTTTCATATATCATGCACGTGCCAGTAAACCATTTCTCTTTTACTCTTAGTCTCTCCTGATTGAAATAATGATGTGACAGACGTTGCCACTTTGGATCACCTGAAAGTGGTGGGGACAAAATGTCTTATTGTCTGTCCTATTCCAGCACCAGTGCTGCTGCTTCTTCTTCTCTTCTTCAGGCCTCGACTCGCGTTAGTGCGGCAGCCATAATTTAATTTATTTTCCTGACAAACAATCAAAACTCAAGTGGTATTAAACACTACTTTCACTCCAAGAGCATCAGTGCCAATGATAAAAGTTCAGGCTGAAGAGTAAATGAATTGCACAAAAATATAAAGATATTAATAAATAATGTCGAACTGTCTTTTGAGGGGGTTCAGTCATCTTTAAACACTGGCAGTGTTTATCTAGGCAATTTCATGCTTGATCTGAGCAAAATCTTTGAAGAAAAATGGAGTCACTGTTCATACAGTATGAATAAATCTAAATCTATCCATAAAAATGTGACAGAGGAGTGATGTGTTCACAAACAGGAGGAATGGCCCGAATTGATTTTATGTTCCCTTTGTGAATACAAAACCTGTTTATGGACTAAGTGAGATGACTGTCAATCAGTTTTTAACGGTGCAGAGACTCCAGTGTTCCAGTTTTAGGGTGTAGAATTCAGAAAAATTAAATTTTCTTGTTTTGTTAGATGCCTGTGGGAGGATGTACCCAGAACGTGTGACCCATGTGAAATTCTGTGCAGCCAATTCCTTCTTCAAATGGAGCAAACACAACTCACGCTGATATCTAACAGCTGCAGGTACTTAATCAGCCAGAACAGGATCAAACTTATTAATTCCTCAATCAATTAAATCGCATCAATTTTATTTTTGATGTGCATTCAAATGTGTACTAGTTCAAATAAGTTATATCAAAGTGAAAAGGCAAATTTAAAACACATGAAAGGGTTTTTGGATTGTGTGTGCGCTGTTGCCAATTAAAGCCAAAAAACTAGGTAGTGATTGTATTTGTGATGGTGGCCAGAGACACAACAAAAGCAGTTTCATGTTAAAACCACACCAACATTGCACTGTGCTGCCGACTGTGCCAACCAAAACCATTAGCTGTATTCCTGCAGCCACCCCAGCATGAGCTGATTTGTTTGAAGCCACAAACCATGAGACACGCCAGATGAAAATTGCTTTGCTATTGTTGAAAATGAGCAGGCCGGTCTCACTCCCAACTGATCAGATACTGACAAATTTGCGTTCATCACGTGTTGAAAGTAAGTTTCACAGCATTAATCACATGTTAAAAACAGATTTCTGACCATGTCAGATCCTGCAGCCAAAGCTTACCTTCTGCCTCAGTATCACACACTGAGGGATGAGAATGTGATCTTAACTGTATGTATCGAGGTCTATATAATAATGACACACTTGGTAGTCTGTCTTCTTTTAACATTGTCATATTTCATATATTTTATGCTTGTGAACCATACTGAACCTACTTAAAGGAGCAACATGTAACAGTTATGCATGCAAAAATGAGAACTACAAAAAAAGCATGTTGATGTCAGACTGTATATTAAATAGGTTAAATTCCTATTTAATATATAATCTAAGGTTGAAGCGAGTTGAACTGTCAATTTATTACTGATGACTGCATGACCTATACAAGAAAATGAAACCATCTGTGAGAAGACTGGATATTTCTTTATTATTCTTAAAGCCTGCCACTGTCAGACTGTCTGTAATCAGATGAAGCCAGTTAAAAGGATGGAGGAGATTTTTATTTACAGAATTTTATTTTGATGTCATTTTGTGGTCATGGTTGAGGAAATGTGTGTATTAGCTTTAATATGAATCTGAATGTCTACAGTCTTAAACCAAATGGAAAGGTCCTTTAAGATCCTGCACTTTAGGAGGCTGATGCTCTTGAAAACCGTCCCTGCTTATGCAAGCAGAAAAGAGAGCTGAAAGAGGACGAATCCATAAAGAACGAGAACCAGGTGCATAATGGAACTGAGGCTCCATGACATATTAAAGTATTGAAATGATGGCAAAAGAGCCAGGTTACGAAAATGGTGAGGAAAATCCATATTTGGTGTAATGCTTCATGTCTTCTTCTCTTCATAAGCTGCTTTTTTCACACCATCATATCCGTATTTAGGGGCTATAATGAATCCAGACAAAAGAAACTGTCCTACTCTGCTGTCAGCAGTATTTGGTTATTTATCTGATGTCTCTCACCCAACACATGCAAAGCACTCACAGATGAGAACCCCATGTGGCTTTATGAAAAGATTATAATGGGTGCACCCACCCACTCACAAACAGGTGCTCAGAATGACACTTAAAAACATGAGTGACTCCTGGGAGGCAGATTCACATCAATGTTACAACAAAGAGCCTTATTTTCTCCTACATACAATATTTACACTGAAGTTAAAGGCAACTTTTATGACAAAAAGTTGAACTATGAACCAATGCAAGTTACACACAGGGCCAGATCAACCTGCCGGGGGCTGGAGCTAAAATCACCTGCTGGGCTTCTAATTAACCCAAATTTTCATCCAATGTCTTTTCTCTTGCTGTGTGATAGTTTCAAAATGTAATTCTTAATTTCAAATAGGTTTTCTGTTTAATTAGAACAGGGGTGTCCAAACCTGTCATGGAGGCAAAAATAATATGGTTCATTCAGACCTTTAATTTAAGAGAATTTGTCTTAATGAGTTATTACTGTGTTTGAATCAACTGGACATCACTGTGTTGCAGCCACTGCAGCTGATCACAGCCGTACTAGACAATGAAAGTAAAGGTTAGCTTTATTGTGATTTATACAACCATACAAAATAATTATACAGCTGGATTTCATTAAGCCATGCCAGTATTAGGAGCACTGGGGAAAAAAACAGCAGGCACTGGGAGAACATGTAAACTACACACAGGTCCATAAGTGCTCACCGCTGCACCACCGTGCCATTCTGTGCCACTGATAAAACTCTCTGCTCTGCTCCGGAAAATACGTGCTGAGGCTATTTTTGACAGATGCTGCAAAGAACAGATTGAGCCAGACAGGAAGTTAGAGACAGAAACAGCATAGAAAATCTGGTCCTTTTTCAAAATGAAAGACTGATCATAAAAGGACAAAAAGGAAACTATTTAACTATGTAGCCCACTTAACCATTGGGGAAAAAAGGAAAAATGATCCAACATAAGTAAAATAAATCAGGCAGGTAAAACGCTCTGCTTCTGAAACGGATCAAAATGGTGTCACAGACACAACGTGCCCAGTTGAATCAAGGCTAGGGCTTCGAGTACACAACTTTGATACTGATTGATTATTTATTTCTATTATTAATAGCTGTTTGCTATAAAATGTCAGAAAATGGCGCCGCTGTAGCTCAGCTGGTGGAGCGTGTGCTCTATGTTCTGAGGCTGTCAGTCCTCTGCAGCGGCCGCTAGTTCAACTCCTGCCCCGTCGCCCATTTGCTGCATATCATCAGTGTTCTCTCTACCCCCCCCATCAGCTGGCATAAAAAGCCCCCCAAAAAGCCCAAGATGACGTCCTTAAATGTCTTGTTTTGTCCAAAAACCAAAGATATTCAAATTATTTGTTAGAGGAGTGAAGAAAGCACAATGTCCCATTTAAGAAGCTGGAATCGGAGAACCTTGAAAAATGACTGAAACTGATTAGTTTATTATCAAAGTAGTTTCTGATTAATTTCATAATCGGTTATTCAGTTAATCATGATTTAGTTATTCATGCCATAATTTGATACCTAAGGAATTTTTAGTTGTTTTTTAATAGTTTAGTACTGTACAGATATTCCAATATTTTTTAGGTTGGTTGAGAGTTTAGAGTAAAAATAGTTTCTCCAGCTGCTCCCAAATCTTTGAACAAGTTCTTCCTTTAAAGTGAGTAACTGTGCTGTAATGAGCAATGCAGTTTTCCTTTTATCATAATGGATTTGGTATAAAAAAATGTATGGTTCAGGAACCGAAATTAAAGCCAACTTAATCCGTATCGGCACTGAAAGTTTTTGAATGATACCCAGCCCTTATCAAAGGGTTTGATTTCACTCCTAATGAGAACAGTGATACCTGGACAGAAGAATTTGCTCTTTGTGTCCTAGGAGATCATTTTTGCTCATACGCATGCAGAGCCGAATAAAGTGAGCATCGTTTTGGGACGGTGCCTCAACTGGGGAAATCTGAGAAAGTATCATCATATCACATTTCAACACACGTTCTCCTGTGCTCCTTCCACATCAGCACATAAAGCCTTTATATATTCACTTCTTTCTCGGTGGCAGTAAATCTTGAAAGTGCAGGTTAAATTATGTTATCAGTGATGTGAGCACAGTCCCATTTTCACAGAAATGTTGATGTTCAGGAAACAGATCATTTCCAGCAGGGTTGGGAGGTGCGCAGCATCGCAGTCACTGATTTGCCCCTTCAACAAGTCCACCAATTACAAAAATATGATTTTGTGTGAGCATACATCTGCGACACAAGGCCATCTTTTCATCACAGGCTTCTGTTCAGTGCGTTCAGACAGTCAGTGAGATCAACCACAAAAAAAGCAATGTCTGCCAGCTACTCAAGATTGCTCAGTTCAACAAGACTATGAATGTTTTCCCTCCAAAAAACAAAAAAAACAAAACAAAAAAACAGTCCATTTCAGATCTTGGTGAATAGATTTGCTCCAGCTCTGTCTCCAGAGGAAGCCAACACACAAGTCTGATAACCACATACCTGCATCGTGCATCAGTTTCCATCAAGAAAACCTGAAACTCCCACTGACTGAGGGCTCTCGACTGGATGAGATTAGTGCTTCTTGAGACTGATATATCCTGTATCCCATTACACTGTGATAGAGACACTGAGCGTTCACAATAGAAACTGAATTTTAAAGTAGTCAGTGAGCCAAATACTATTTACAGGCCATATAAAATACAGTAAGGTGATATATGGCCTATAGGCTGCAGCTTAGACACTCCACTGTGATATTACATGCTTAATTATTTCATTTACTAAAAGGACAGCTACAGTCTGCTGCTTAGTTTTTATTTTTCAATTGTCCATTCATAATTAAGAAATTCATTTCCAGTTCATAACAATTTTTTGTGCATGTCTGCTACTTTTATTTTAAGGAACGAAAGCAGAAGCACTTTTAGTTAAAAGAAAGAAAAATATTTTATACAGATGAAAAATGCTGTACTTTATACATGAAATTTTTAAAGAAGAAATCTGAATTATATTATTGTAATAAATCATGAAATGACAATGACATGTCATCAGAAATTAGTGAAACATGCAAAGTTGAAATGCGTGACACTCTGAGAACAGAACTACAGAATGTTTCATGATAATTAGAGTTCAAATTAATGCAGCATGTTTGCTGGATGAGTAAATGTGTTATGATATGTGTCAAAGTAAAACTAGATAGTGGACCCAAATATGCAGACTGAAACTGTGGAGGCAGAGTTCAAGTGTGTTTAATAAAGCAAACAAATGATCAACGGCTTATTTAAATGAAGAAGGTCAAAACCAGAGACAGGAAGAAAAAAACAAAAGGATCCACAAAGGCAAAACTCCAAGAAATGAGAACAGGTCCAACAAACGACAGAGTGACACACGGGGGCAACAACGAACTGACAAAGAAACAGAGAAACACAGGGACTAAATACACAGAACCAAATTAGACACAGGTGGACAGACAGGTGAAACCAATGACAATCAAAAAGAGCGAGAAAAGAACAAAGACAGGAAGTAAAGACAAGACACATGAGGGAGAACCAGGACTACAAAAATAAACAAAATAATCAACCAGTACACATGGATTTTAAATAAATTCTACAGTGATATAAATCTATACAAGCTTTCTGTCTTTCTTTTGGTATTTTCCCTCTGATAAAAAATACCTAATGACTTTACTTTAACCACTTCTTTCGTGTGAATATTTGCCTGTTTTTGTATATTTCAAATGTAACTTCACCTTTCTTGAACAAAGCTGTTTTTTTTTTTTTAAGTATTAAATGCAGATTAAACAACATTCACATTAATGTCTGAACATTGCTGGAAGCTGTTCTTTCCAGAGTACACTGTGTTCATTTAGGCTTCTGAGAAAGTCACTGCGTGGTTGTCTCTCACCAGCAAAGGTGCACAGCGAGACATGCACACACACACACACACACACACACACACACACACACACACACACACACACACACACACACACACACACACACATAACTCTTCCCATAAATCCACCAACTTCAGAGACACCATGTCTCTGTAACTTCTCATGATGGTGGGAACACAAGGTGAAACAGGTCAGAACACGGGGAGCCAGAGAGATTTCTGTCTATTTTTTCATCAGATAAAACTATTTGAAGCGACCTGCAGCTCATCATCTTGTGTTGATAATAGACAGGGTGTGTAATTCACTCAGAGAAGAATGACATTTTGATCCTGTAAATGATTGTGATCAGCAGACTGTATGCTCCCACTTTGATCTGAGCACTCAACTTTTATTTCAATCTCATCCTTTCAGGGTTTCTTCGTGTCCATTATTTATTGCTACTGCAACGGAGAGGTGAGTTTTTTTTTAATCATACACAAGAAGTACAAACACCAAAGCAAATACAAAATGTACCAAACAAAGTACATAAAATGACAGGTGAACTTTTAGTCACAGATCGATCATAGCCACCGTCCCAATCACTGTTTTTCAACCTGGATCCTATTTTCCCACATAAGTGACTGATGTGGACAATGATTTGTATGATTGGTTTAGTATCGATCATTCAAACTCAACAGAAACCATAATAAAACTAACCAAAAACTCCTTGGTTCATCTTTTTATTGTTCAAACAATCACCAGTTCTGATTATTTGGTAGAAATGAATATTTGATTCACCGTGTTCAATGTGAAAATATTGTGAAAAAGTTAGGAGGAGGCAGAATATTATCACATCTACCTTGGTAAAAATAGTTTATTTTGACCAAACAATTGAAGCTGGTGATTGGTGTAACACTGGAAAGATGAAGGCGTTTTTGATTATTTTGTTTCTATTGAGTTTGAAAGTGTTAAATGTTAAAAAAAAAAAAAAAAATCCCCTTTTCTTGTAAATCGAGTCTGGTGACTTTGATGAAAGCAATAAATTGGCTGTTTCTGATTTATCAGAAATGATCTTATTTCTGTAGTAGGGCTTCACAATAAGGTTAAAAAATTGATATGATTCATGATTAGTGGGCATGAGTATTTTTGCATCACAAAAACACATTTTGGGGTCTATATAAAGAAATATGTTTTCTTACTTCTAAAGAACAGGATTTATAAGCCAGAGCCTCTCTGCAGCACTACAGTACTTTATTATAAAGCTGTTTCTCACATTTCTTTTAACAAAAAATTGCAGCTTCTGTGAATTGGAGGTTGCATGTTCCATATTACAGCTTTGATATTTCAATTAATTATGCAGCCTTATTCTAGGGAACCTTTCCATAATGTTGTCAGACACTAATTTAACAAAAATGAAGCCTGTCGATGGCAAAAAGCACTTTTAGTGGACGTGCTTTTGACAGTTCACAAGTGATTATATTCAGCACATTTGACGGCTGATGGCTACTGTGATCTCGCTCAATACTGGATCATTATTACTGGAACTTATTGCACCCATTTAGACACAGAAACACAGAAAAATAGGATGATGGTTGAAAAATACTTAAGTTACCCTTCAAGGAGTACAATGGATCCAGTGGCACAGGTAAGAAGTAAAGAACTGAAGTACTTGAAAATCTGTTTTGTCTTTTGTCTTTGATGCAAATTGTATTCTATGAAGCACCCCTTGCATCACTGCACTCTATTTTCTATTCTTCTGCTGGAACTGAGCTCTATAAAGTATAATTTTGTCATTAACACAAAAGCAAATGACTCATGTAATGTAAAAGGTTTTCGTCCCACAATTAGCATCATATACTCAGAGCAGCTTTAAGCTGCCCTTAATGCATTGCTTTCACTCAGCCCACACACAGAGTATAGTTTAATCTAACTATGTCCTCAGCTTGCTGATAGAAGACAAAAGGCAGCTGCATCTGACAAACAAGCTCAGACAGCTGAGAGTTTCCTACTTTTTATAGCATTAGGTGGGAGGGATGAAAAATACTCATGATGCTGGGAAAGACAGACGCGTAAGTTCAAAACCTTGACTGATAGAAACGAGAGATGTAGTTAACGAAGCAGGTTCAAATAAAACTAAACTACAACAAAATTTACTACAAATTGTGATGTTCTTGTCTTGTAAAATTATCAAACATTATGTCTAATTCAAGCGTATTTTTATGAATGTTAAGTATGGTCCCATGGGGCACACTGGAAGTGGAGGGACTTTGCCTCCATTACAGTTCCCACAGAAGAATCACTGTACTGAAAATTGAAAACAAAAAATACAGGTTGAAATTGCATTTGCAAAATTACCTTAGAAAATTATGTTTTATATCAAATCAGGACCCAAATATTTACAATAAAATATCTCAAAATAAGCCTCTTGTTCTGCACTGTATGATTATTTTGCAATATAATATATATAGCCTTTGCTTTCTTCTTGCTCACAGGTCCAGACAGAGATAAAGAAAACATGGACACGCTGGAACCTTGCCTTTGAGTGGGAGGGCCCGGTGGTCTGCGGCCGCTACCGTTACGGCTCCGTCGTTGTCGGCCTCAACAACAACAGCACCAGCAGCCACTCCCACCTGGCGGGTGGTGGCCCTTCCACACGCTCCACTACGCTTGTCTCTAGTCGTGTTTATCGGAGCACAGGTCCCGTGATGAGCATGCACGCCACCCTCCCGGGATACGTGATCAGTAGCTCAGACCCATCCATACCTGAGGAACCTGAGGACAGCGGCCCCAAGCGGGTGGACGATATCTCGCTGAAGGAAAATCTACCCGTAGTTAGTCCCAGTGCAACAGCTGAGGATGAGGAGGAAACGTTGTAGCAGTCGTCCAAAGGACACTACAAAACAATAATTCACTCCAGCCGCAGCCTGTTCACCCTGCTGCTGTGTGGCAGATACAGGAGTATCTGCTGCTGAAACACCAGACTCCAAAATGGCTTCTTTCTTTAGGCTGTGAGACTTCATTTCAGCCTCAGCGCTCCACCATAAAAAATAGTTTTATTTGTATGACTTATTTATTTATTCACTCATTTACTGTATTTAATTTGTGTATATAATTAAACACTTTACTGAACGATACACAAAACTAAGGAAAAAGTGAGGAAAGAATCAGGAATGACATGATGATGAATGAAGGTTAATAAATAATGCCTGAAAAACGGTGATTGAAGAATAATAACTTACCAGGAAACAGACTGGTATATATTAATGAATCATGAGTTACCTGTGAATCGACAAACTGTCCGCTTTCTTCATGAGTCATTCCTGATAAACTCTCACTGAATTATTAGTTGATCTTTCTCTGACCCATTCAAGTAAAGCGACATCATACGGACATCACGGTCTTTTTCACTCCCGCCTCCAAAGTCTCAAAAGTTGAGGAGTCCAGAACTGCAAGGCTAGTTTTCTGCTTTCCGCTGCGTTGCACCTGGTTTTTGTTCACATACTACTTGTCATAATCATGAAGTAATAAGAGACTGCTTAGTAAAGGCCTTTACACACTGACATCAAACTTTTTGATTTCGGAGGGGAAATTTTTGATGGTGGGGGAAACTGGAGCACACAGGAGACACCCTCACAAGCATGGGGAGAACATGCAAACTCCACAAGCTTCAGTTTATTCCTGATTCAGTCCTCACTGGTTCCTTTGTAACTCCTCCTTGTGTATCGTATTGAAAAGTGTTTCCGATAAATAAATTAACCTTGTAATGTCAAAGAAGTTTGTAGCTGGACCTGCGCCAACCTAAATCAGTCTCATGTAACTCAAACTCTAAAGACAATATCAAAGCAAACAAAAAGTTTCCCTGTACATACAAGAAACTGAAAAGTGTCTCGAATCTCCTTATTAAAAAGAACTTACCATACAAAGTATTTAGTAAGCAAGTCAGTATTTTAGTAAGGAAGTTGGATAGTTGTGAGGCTGAGGGCCAGTCAGAGGCGGATTTGGTCATCTTGGGCCCCAACGCAAACACAGGCATGTGACCCTCGACATCCCTTGCGAAAAGTCAAAACACTTTATTATCTAAAGTTGCTTTCATTAGCCTCTATCAGCGTGAACAGACTCTTAAAAAGGCAGAAAATCCCTGAGGATAACTAGACACTTCATTCGTTGTCAAAAATGCTCTCAGACCTCCTCAAAGAAGCAGTTCACTGAAGGGTGATGGTTCAAATCTGTCAGAATGCAGCACTGATCGGAAATATTAATCAACTTCAACCGGTTTTGGTGCCATTATGCAGTTGCACGAGACACCTGTAACTCCTGGTGGTAACAGCAATTGTGATTTAATACTACAAGTCACAGGATTCAGAGGCAGCAGAACAAACTATTGTGGTTTTAATAAAGAAGTCAGGCAATAATTGGACTTATTCCATCATTCTGAGAATACGTGATCTGATTTCATGCTGCACATGGATCGAATCAGGGCGCAGTGAGAGGTGTTGATTACCTGGCTGAGAGAGGTTTTGTGCAGTGTGTGTGTGTGTGTGTGTGTGTGTGTGTGTGTGTGTGTGTGTGTGTGTGTGTGTGAGTGTGTGTGAGGTGTGCAACAGCCTGTCACCTGCAGCTCTTCATCTAACAGCTCACTGTAGCTGCTCCTGACAGCTCCATTACTCCCTGACATATTTCAAACTGATCTGCTGTCAAAATATGCCAAAAACGACCTTTTTTGTGTTTTGTAAGCTCATTTTTGATGAACTATCACATTAAAGCTAAACCCCCTGACATTGTATTTCTTGTATCTACTTCGAAATAAAAGTAAATTCTTGTTTTGCTAGTTAAATGGTTTTACTATGAAGCTGGAGCAGTATGAAATGTTCGGTTTGCATTAATTGTAACTTAATACAGTATTTTTTGATGATCGCTGACCTGGACCTTTGCATGAACTCCCTGAACCTCAGGCTCAAAGACCAACTTTAGCCTAAAACAACGCAGGCAAAGTAAAGGATAAAGTAAAGTAAAAGTAAAGTATTGTTAGCTTGGGGCCAAAGGCATTTTCTGACCTTTGCCTGATGGCAAGTCCGCCTCTTTTTCCAGTTATCTGAAATGCTCAAATTGTACACACAGGGACTTAAAGAAAACATGAGCAGGGTTGAAAAATAAAAAAAAAATCATCAGATACTGGCTGATGGTTTGACACAGGTCTGCTGGCACTGAAAGCAAATGTTTGATGTCTGCTGACCTCCTCAACCGCCACTGCTATACTTTTCACTTGTTACGTGAAAATTATCATAAATTATTACCTCTGATGGAGATGGTTTACATATGGATAAATCTGTAGGAGGCAGTGGTATGTGTGAGGTGCCAAGAGGTGAAATGCAACAAACGAACATGTATAAAATTAGATTTTAGTGTGGGCAGTCTGAGCGAGCTGCTGCTGTGGCTGCTGCACCTCCTAATGAAGACAATTGTTTATCACCTTCAGAAGGTTAGAAATTAAACATTGATATGAAACGTCTGTCAAAAAGGACTACAAGCATTTATTTTTCTAAGAGAGGGCAATGCAGTTTCTTTTCCCCTTTCCTGCTGTCATCTTGACTGTACATAAAATGCGACTGATTATAAAAAAGAATCAAAGCAGGAAAAGAGAACACAGAAACACTTGAGGAATACACAAAGACATAAGAAGAAACTGGGGGAAACAGATGATAAGAAGAAAGGGTGATGACTTTTTTTAAGGCAGCTGCAGCTGTAGAATAAACCTCATCTGGAATGAGAAGAGTTGATGAACTTTTTTCTTGCAAATAAATGTTCAGTGAATTTGAACATTGGAACATAATTTACAGTCATATTCAGCAGTTTCTAAACCCTCTAGTTGGCTTAATTGCAATTCCCACATGTGGCAGCATCTGTCATGCAAGAGGCTCTAATGATGAATCTTTTTATTAAGAACTGACTCCTGAGGAACTTATGTGCTTTTTTGTACACTCAGCTCACTTTGCTAGATAACTCGTGTCTCCTCACAAAATGCCAGATTCTTCACAATCTACAAAAGAAATTGCAAAAAAGTCGTGTAAAATGTGATTTGCAAATCATTGAATTCTTTTTGACATGTGTTCAACTGCATACAGTTCAAAGACAAGATATTTAATCTTCAAAGTGATTAAATTCATTGTTTTTGGTAAATATACTCTCGTTCTGAATGTGATGAACAGCAAAACTGGGAAGGTTGTGGAAAACAGACAAACAAAAAGAGGTGACAGTATCATGATTGGGTATTAAATGGGCTCAAAAATCCTCAAAAGGCTCAGTCGTTCACAAGTAAGGATTGGATGAAGTTCACCACTTTTTGGAAAACTGTGCAGGCAAATAGTCCAACAGCTTAAGAATGTTTCTTAACACAAAACTTCAAAAACATTTTGGGATTTAACCATCTACAATATCATTAAAAGATTCAGAGAATCTGGAGAAATCTCTGCACACAAGGGGCAAGGCTTGTCAGTAAACACAGTTACATATCAACAACTTCCAGAAACACTGCAGACTTCTCTGGGCCCGAGCTCATCTGAAATGGACAAGTTTGCTGTAGTCTGAAGAGTCCACATTTCAGATTGTGGACAATGTGACCTCTGAGTCAAAGAGAATGACCATCCAGATTGTTACCAGCGCTAACATTGAGAGACACCATGTTTAATGCTGTGTTGTGATGAAAGGTACATGCAGGTTTTATAGCAACATGTGCTGCCATCCAGATGTCTTTTTCAGAGACGTCCCTGCTTATTTCAGCGAGACAATGCCAAGACACATTGTGGACGTGTTCCAACAGTGTGGCTTTGTAGTAAAAGAGTTCAGGTACTAGACTGACCTGCCTGCAGTCCAGACCTGTCTCCCACTGAAACTGTGTGGTGCATTATGAAGTACAAAATATGACAATGGAGACCCTGGACTATTGAGCACCTGAAGCCATATATCAAGCAAAAAACTTCAGAACTTCAACAATTAGTGTCCTAAATTCCCAAACACTGAGTGTATCACAGAGGTACACACAACACACAACTTTTTTGATCATGTTGAGGGCATGTAATTCAGAATGAGTGCGTGTTTACAAAAACAATAAAGGTTAATCAGGAATTGGGGTTGTATTTTTTTGTTATTAAATCAAGCTGAAATGAAATGAAGACATTGTGTACTTTTAAGAGATGTATTGATGTACACAAGCACAGACAATTCTGACTTTTATTGCCTTGAACTGTTGACATCTGTGGATTCAGTTGCCATGTGAACTGTTTGTGACAACTGTTATGGTTTCGGTTGCTTACAGTCACACGCACATTTTTCATGGCACATTACGACAGCATTACAATCATGATTTTCTCATTTTTGACAATCAACTGTTGTTTTGACTGTGAAGGGCAACTTTTGATGGGTTTTGTGTCTGCTTTGTGTATGCATGTTTGCAGTGCTTAGTCACTAAAAAAAGAATCTTTTTGTACGTGTGCCTCTTCTGCTCCAGCAGAAGCATAAAAAATGGACTGACAGGGTTCTTTTTAGTCTTGTCTGTTTATGTGCTGAATGCATTTGGTTGTTTTTCTCTATATTTGTTTGTCTCTCTCTCCCTCCTCCTTCCCTGTTAACTCCTGATAAATGTTTGATGTTTTCAACAACTACTTGTTGAGCTGCTCTTTGATATCCCAGCTTTCCAATGATTGCATGTGGTAGAGAAATTGCTTTCTTTTATGAATTAACAGAAAAAAAAACACATCACACATATACTCCTATATAACATCAGATATTGAAACATATGCCTAAGGTGACCACTCTGTGGAAGGGCCAGTGTGTGGGATTTACTGGCATCTTATGTCGAGCTGTGTATGATGAGTTTGGCTAAAAGAAAATGCAGTTCATGATGATAGGAGGCAGGTTGTTTCCTGCAGGTTCTCTTTAGGCCGTCTAAACCACAGAAAAGTTCAGGAAAACTAAAGTTGGCTTGAATTAGATATTCAGCATGTGATCCATTCTGTTGTTTACGTGGTACCTCCAAAATGGCCGTGCGTCTGGGTCACTGATCAAACTGTGACCTTGGTGCAAACATTAAGAGCGAGGAAGTCTAGATAGATAGATCAGTCAAACAAACATGGGATTTCCACCCAGGAGATTAGAGTTTGTATCCCTTATTATTTAAAGTTTCAGGTTGTGTACAGAACTTCCATCACATGTATTTATTTTAAAGGGACAGTTCATTTCAGAATAAAAAAAAAAATGTAGTGGCCTGTAGTCCTATTTATCCCTCTAGTTGTTTTGTTGTGAGCTGCAGAGTTTTGGAGATATTGGCTGTAGAGATGTCTGCTGTCTCTAAATTATATGTGGTTTGTTGTGATTAAAACACCAAAAACATACATTTGAAAAATTCAGAACCAGTATACTTTCCAAAAATGACGCAATTGCTCCACTTCAATTAATCCACAGACCCTGATGTGAGCAGTTTCATGTTGAAACTACTTTCTTTCGGCAGTAGAATCTAGTGGAAATACTTTAGGATCTACTAGATCTACTCTCTTTTCTATTAGAAGAGAAAGGTCCATGGATTACCTTGAGTAACTACATCATGATTTTTGGACAGAGACACTGGTTTTGAGCTTTTCAAATAAATCTAGATGGATAAATGGCATTACAGACCAGGGGGAAAAACATGTATTTTTGATTTGGGGGTAAACCACAATCTAAAACTAAACCTAAGTATATTCTTCTGCCTAAGTCTAACCAAACTGCTGGAGTTTTGCAATGTTAACTGTGTGTTCAATACCACATGACTTGCGTACATCACATATTTAAGGTCTGGTTCATGTGCTGTTTTAAATGAGGCTCAGCGTAAGTTCAATCAGGAAGACCTTCTATTACGGTGCCTTCATTCACAACTTTCCTTTACTCCATCTCTCTCCTCCTATTCCCTCTAATCAGCTGATTGTGGGCGTTCATCTTCCTCTTTACTGGCCAATCAGATTTTGCCACAGTCACGGTAGCCAGTCGATTTGCTGCTGCCAAACTTTAAATCGCCTCTGTCTTTGCTCCATCAGTTGTCATTCAGTCAGTCGTGCGACCCTCCTCCACCCCTCTCTCCTCCAGTCATTGGACCCAGGTAGCAGAAGATGTTCACCTCGATCCTCCTCCTCCTCTCTCTCCTCCAGTCTTCAGGTCCAGGCAGCAGGAGTCTGGAGCCACTTCACCTCACCAGTCTCTGCTTTGCACCTCTTCACCACCACCAGAGTCTAGACCCCGGGGGGTTCTCTTCACTACAGCTTCATCACCAACATTTATATGTGCTTATTGTTTCACCTCAGTGAGGTCTAACCGCCAAAGACTTTTCATGTTTCATATCTCATGCACGTGTCAATAAACCATTTTCTTTTACTCTCAGTCTCTCCTGATTGAAATAATATTAATATTTACAGTTACTAGATATTTCTCTCAGAAGTAGCTGAATTACTGGCTGAAGGCTGGCAGTGTGAAAGCTTTATCACTGATAAGAGTTATTAATACTCCTGACCACTAGAGGGCAGCAACGACTACCATTCCTACCTGTAAGCTGCACTTTTATTTCCTATGGTTTAGATGGTAAGATTTAATCGAAGAAGACCATGTCAACCAAGTGTTGTTATGCTAGTTAATAAATAACTACAGTGAACAGTTTCTATTTTTGTATAATGATAAGCAAACTTACATGGCCTGAACTGTTACGTGCTGCATTTGGCTGCTGTCCTCTGGGGTTGTTTACCGTTTTGAGGTAAGACAAAATGAATGAGCACATTTACATTTCAGTAATTGTAACTGTATTATTAATTTGAAAAAGTAATTAGATACATGTCTAGATATATGTAATTGGCAGTCGACCTGTTCTGTCATGTAGGTATGAGGGTGTGTTACAATCATAGCTTGCTTTTATTTATGATGTGCATGAGATCAACAGGAAGGAAATGGTATTCTCTAGGAGCTGCACGTAGACAACTGGACTATCTTGATGTTCTTTAGGACCTTTCTCCTCTCATCCGAGACGCTTCTTCAAGTTCTAGCTGACTGGTGGAGAAGTTGGAACTCCTTGTTTCTCTCAGTTGAAACTTTTCATGCAGCTAGTTGCAGGTTGCAAATTGCATGAAACATAATTACAGTTTCCAATCTGTGGTAGTTACCAGAAGGAATTCACAAATAACCAAAGTTTCTTGTAACATGATTTAATAGTTTCACTAAAAATTAGTTGGCTATAATTGGTACTTTTCATTTGCTGTATTGTTGTGTCTTTGTAAATACATTTACATCTTCTAACCTTATAGTTTGTATCGTTATCTTGCTGGACAATATCAGTCTTGACATGTGTGCTTTTTCTTGTTTTTTTGTTTTCCTTGTTTCGTGATGGCTGTGTCAGAGAACAGGAAGAGAACTATCAGTGCATTAATGCTTATTGATACACTGGAGGAGAAAACATGAATTACTGGTTAAGCAAAAAAGAGACCATTGCATTGTTTCACACTTTATTCAAGGAGCTTGATCCAGTGAGCCTCAGAGGACTGCATTCACCCTTTGATTCAAGGAAAATAAATAATTAGCTCTTTCTGGCCACCTTCTGACACTAGTATGAAATTGTAGATTGATATATGATTGTACAGTTCAAATGATACCACGATATAGTTTGATGTCATCATCTGACACGTTATCACCATTTTGATTGGCTGTTGTTTGAAATTAGTTTCACAAAGAGTCTTACAACTGTTGCAGCTAAGTTTCAAACAAGTTTCAAGTTTGCTGCAGAGGGCTTTGCATCATGCCACTCAATTGCTACTCAGTTTCACCTAAGATTCAACTAACTAAAGTTGTGTAAAAGTTTCACTGTATAAAGCCAGCCTTAGGGAACGTGAGGAAATGAGTTTCTAGGGGCGTCGGAACTCCTCATTAATCCCTTAGAACTGAAGACGCCTCTTGGATGAGAGGTGAAACGCCTTCGAGAACCTCGAGCAAGTATACAGCTGCTAGAGAATACTATCTGCCTTGGAAAATGTGTGTGTGTGTGTGTGTGTGTGTGTGTGTGTGTGTGTGTGTAGAGGCTTTTCAGAAGCAATAGTCAGCTCTTGCAAACAAAGCCATAGGGGAAATGCACCAGTTAACCTCCAATTATCAGTGCATTGTTTTTCTCACATTCTGTCGTTTTTCTAGCATTGCTCAGTATGAGAGACACATGAAGGTTGGTCGGTTGAACAGGCTGGTCTGACTTTGAGAGGCCTGGTTGTATGTTTTCTAGAAACAACTGACACAAATAACATTGTGTGCAGAGATGTGCACAATTTAACTGATCCACATGCTCGATTTGTTGACTGCTACTTGCAGGTTTTGCTGTACGTAATTATAACTACCCACTGTCCCCACTTTGTTGTTTATTTGCAAGACACACTCCCTCTGTCTTGTGTTTTGTCATATAGTCTTGCTTAATTGCCATCCAGCCATGGAAACGAAAAGCAAAGAGCCCACACTCAAACATGCACAGTAATACAAATAAGACCCCTGTCAGGCTCTCGCAGAAAAGCATCGCAGCTCAGCGCAGTGGTGACTCATTAGCCAGGAGAAGGTATGATAGCTTGTTAGCATGTGCTTCATATGAGAAACCTGTGGTTTTATGTTTCTGTTTTTTTCCCCAGTGAAAATACTCACCTCACCTCACCCCAACCACAAGTACAACCAACACACTGTCATTATATCAAAATAAAATACTACTACTAGAGTTTGTAGTATATCAGTTATGGAGGTCGATGCAGTTTCTCTCTCTAGAACACTCACTTTTTGTCTTTTGTAGATTGTAATAAATAATACTTAAAACGTCTTTGTTGTTTTTGTCTACATAAGTAGCACATTATATTCACATATAAAGAACTTTAAGAGAAATTTCACACATAGATTAATTATTTCTTGGTTTACTCGTTCTAATCTGATCATAATTTAAAATATATATAATATGGATATGCAAGATAGTGTTTTTTGCAAAAAAAGACCATGGTTTTTAACCCATGGACATCCTGAAATTTCTGTTCACATCCTTTTCAATAACAAAGCACAGTACATTTGTAGTAGCAGGTGATCAGATCAAATCATTTTCATTGATTTTTGTACCAACATAATGCCTCTTGATAATAATCACCCATGACCCACCAGAAGTTTGTGGTGTGACATCTTAATTATAAATGACTGAATGACACTTAAAATCAAGATGAAATGAAAAATGCATTTTTCTTTGAGATCACACCCCCCAGTCATAATACACACCTATTTAACAATATACCAAAAAAAAAAACCAAAAAACAAAACAGTCTTTGTATTTTTATATCAGAATCATAGAGGATCTTGTCTTATTTCTATAGAACAAAATCTGAGGCTTATGTAAGCTAGAACTAACTCATTCCAATCAATCAGTCAGTATGACATCCTCTCATCAAAGCTCTGTCGGTCTTGGAGGCCATGGTCCCAGTCTGACTGTATTCACTGTGAGGTCCCAGGCTGGGAGGAGTCAACCAGGTTAATGGACCACTGTCCAAAGCTAAATGGGTGCTAATTCCTTTATTTGAAGGGTTACGCATTATAGTCATTCTAGTCGTCATGAAATGGGTTACCTAATCATCTAATATTCAATAGTTTCATATACCTTGATTTATAAAACATCCCCTGCTGCACTGTGAAAAAGATCATGAATGAAGGGACATAAATGAAGGATCTGGTGAGTGGTAATTAAGAGAGTTAACAGAGGAGAGAGAGGGAGCTGTAGATGGTGTTATACTCTGCTTCACCATTAACAGAAATATAGTTTTATATGTTTATATAGTTTTTATGTTACGTAACCCAGTCGCATTAACAACAGAACAAGTGGATGCATTAGCCTGAGGACCGACGCTAGTTCAGTATAATGTGGTGCTTCTTTGATCTATGATGACATTTTGTTTTCATTCAGCATCTTCCTGAAGAACATTTTAACAAAGTGAATAGAACTGGTCGATGCTTTAGCTATAGCATCCTTTGCTTGAGGAACATTCACTGTTGTCACCCACAGAGTAGAATCCACATAAAAACATCATATGACTCACTAATTTAACACCCTAAGCCACATTTTAACTTTGTGTGCTTTGCACAACAAGTGTGCAGAAATAATTACCAGCCTATTAAACCACCACAAATGATGGTAAGGGTTTGTTGTAGCATTACGTCATATTTAAACTAGAGGAGGGTCACTCAGTAAAGTAGGGATCCTCACCAGGCATCAGATGGTGAATAATTTCCAGAGAGAAACTTATTGTCTTCACTTAGAGGCTGTTTTTACAGACGAGGATAGATGACCAATAGAAAGCTGAACATTATGATGTCACAGTGAAGCCGAACTCTGAGTTTTTGGGTATAAAATGTCATCACCTCATCATTTTATCCTATTAGATATTTGTGTGAGATTGCCATGCTTGGCATATGAAATCTTGAGTTAAGGCTAAAAATGTGTTTAGTGAGGTCACTTTGACCTTTGACAACCAAAATCTTACAGTTCATCCTTGAGTCCAAGTGGTCCTTGAGGTATTCTTGATATATCTGGAGAATATGCGATGACTTGAAAAAACTTTTTGGCTCTACATCAGCAACAGATTTGGCCAGAGTCATTATATTTTCAAGGTTTTTCATGATCCCCCTCCAGATAATTAGTTAGTCAGTGTTTCACTTGTACTTTATGCACGTACCTGTCGTGGTTCTGGCCGTGTCACTAGTTTTCCCTGTGTTTTTCCTTGTCCTCTGTTTCCCTTGTCTGTCTCTTTGTGTATCTGTGTTGTGGGCATGGCATTTCCCTCCCTCTCCTGGGTTCCTGATTAAGTTCTTTCATCTCAGCTGCTCCCTGCTGCTTACCTGAGAACCATCAGTAATCAACCCTGAAGTATAAAACTCCAGCTCACCTCTCCAGTCCTCGCTCCATCATTGTGTCAGCTGTTATGGTACAGTCATGCTTCAGGCCACCATGAACTGTACATGCAAGCTTGACTTTATTTTTGTGTATTTTTTCATGGGTTACTGTTTTTTCTCTGCCACAGCATCACTGCCAGCCAAACATCGCTTGCTTCCCTGCCATCAGCCCACTCCCCTCAGCCTCCATCACCTGGAACCCTCACCCTCATTCATTATTCTGGCAATAAAAAGTTTTTTTTATTTTTCTCTGTGTCTGTGTTCAGCTTTTGGGTTCACCTTGTAGATTGCAACAGTACGTAGAAATATATTTTGCTGTATTTAATATTTTCTTTCATTAATTGCCACTGCATAGCACTTTGTGTTCACACAACTCATCTCTTGTTTTTTTTCCCCCCCTCCTTAATGGCTCACTTGGAGATGCACATGGAAAATGGAGTAGAGGCAAATCAGAGCAAATAAACATAATCAGACGGGCAAAATGCTTGGCTTCTGAAACGCTGCTGGTGGGAACTGCAGTCGCTCGTGTGATGGAACAAAACCGCGGCGTACATGCAACGTCACAAAGCCGCATCTGGTGGAAATCCCCGGTAAGTATGATCCTCAGGTTCTTTAATGGAGAACGTTTTGATAGGTAACCTTGAGAATAATACCAAAGTTTTTTATTTACATGATGCTTCATGTTGTTTTGCAGTTCTCAATAAACATTTATTTTGTACAAGTCTGTACTCTGGCTGTTCTCTTTCAGCTCTCCTCAAGAGACTACTTGTGATGTATGATATGTGTCCTCATATTCTCATTAAGAGTGAGACCATGTGTCTGTGGCTGAGAAGTGGTCAGTGTGGCCACAAGTGGGAATTATGGATATTAGCGAGTGTCAGTTTCAGTGTCATGATCATTAATTGATAGCAAATGTAATGTGACAACAAACAGGGATTGATTAGATTTATCAGCTATATATATGTTGTATTTTCTGTGTATTATGAAGGAAGTATAATTTAATTTCTGTTGTATAACCCTGTCATATAATGATGAATAAATGTCCTTGAAACAAGTGACTGTGCATTCCTAGAAGGGTTAACAACACAGAGCAGAATAAGTAGTTTTGTTGGGATGTGACTGTAAAATGTGGAGATGAAGAACAAAGCAGTTTTGATTTCCAGTTCCGCTGAAAGATGTTTTTATAAGCACCCTGAGGGTGAACGTGACACACAACTAGACTGGGTGAATAAATGAGAAGCACTCACACAGCGAAAAGGGAAAAAAAAAGCTTTTAAGTCACTTTTGTCTTTTGTGAAAACCACTGGGACACATTACATGAACTGGTTAGAGCGTTTGAATTCATAAAAGCAAATGGAAAGAAAATGGGAAGATTATTGATTTAATAGTCTAGAATCATTCCTTTTTTGCCTAAATCAGTAATTGAGGTTTTCGAGACATAAAAATAAGCATCAAAATACATTAAACTTTTACACGTGCCTCCAGGAAAGATCAGACCGCTGTCTGGAGTCTGTTCACGTAACAAACAGGCAAGTAAACAGTATGTAGATCAGTTCCTGGACGCGATAAACTGATAAACAACTCAGACAGGAAAATAGGAGACACCAGGGGGGCTGCAAAAAACACTGTGCAAGTGTAGAGAGGCAAAAAAACAAAAAAAAAAAAGGAAACAGAACACCGTTTGCTGTTTTTCAGTAGCCAAGGATGGGGTTGGGCGACATCTACCAAACTGGCATCTATCACTATCAACATCGTGTTTATATACTTTCCTTTATACTTGCACGCTGGTTGTTAAATTGAAATGTACAAAACTTTATATATTTGAAAAAAATATTTTTCTGTTTCTCATAGTGTTGCAGCTGCAGCCACTTCATCCAGGCACACCGCTCAGCGTGCAGGGCAGGTGACGCCAGCTCGGTTTTCTGCCACTGACAGACTCAGACTGTCTGACAACATGATGGTAATGATCACTACAGTGAGAGACCTACTTTTTTTTTTTAGAATTTCTCTCACTGGTGACGAAGAAAGGCGATAAAATACGAGTCTTACTTGCCAGACATACTCACGTAGGCTGATAGAAGAACACAAGACACAGGAGACAAGTGTGGTGCTCTGAATCCGTTAAAAGGAAAGGAGAAAAAAGTCACCAGTTGAGCCCACGTTAAGAAAGCAACTTTGTCAGACAAGCTTGTTCTGAGGAACAAAATAAATAAATAAATCAGGAAGCCAGTCACATTCAGATATTTCAGCACTTAGATCAGCACCTCCTGCTGACAGGCAGACAGGAACAGCTGATTGACCTCACCAAGCCAGGTATATTGTCTGGTACCACATCTCCTTACACAGAATTACTTAAACATATAATAGATCCGTCGGTCTGCAACAGGAGAGGCAGTGACACAGAGCAAAGATGCAGTTAACACGATGTTAAACAACTTAATTAACATTCTTTTTTTTTTAGGTTATGTTTTTGGGCTTTTCCTGCCTTTATTTGCAAGAGTCGAACCAGCGGCCGCTGCAGAAAACTGACGGCCTCCATACACGACCAACTGAGCTAAACAGCTGCCCCAACTTAATTAACATTCTGACTGACTTTTTCATTTATTTAAGTTAAGTAATTTAAGTCATGTTTTACTCACCACTTGTTGCCCCTGCTCAGCCTGATGAAGTTAAATGTTGTCCATTCTTATATTCCACCATCCTCCATAGACCAAAACAATCCAAACAGCGAAAAAAAAGAAAATATACCAACTTAACACACAGCAATGGTGGGAGTCAGGTGAACCTGGTCCATCTGTACTTCCCCTGGCAGACGTGCTGCTCCTGCTGTTTCCCCTTCAGATCCACAGCCTGTGTGAAAGTTTCTTTGAGTCCAGTTCCGGTGAGTTCCTTGAAGTGGACTGCCAACGCAAAGTTCTTCAAACCAAAGCGGCCTCTCTTCCAGGAGGTTTTTTTTTTTAATATGTCTATTTTCCCCTGGTAACTACTGTGTGAAGTAAGTCAGCTCAATTAGACATTTGGTCTCCTCTAGATTTGCACCAAATTGCATCAGACATCATCTTCAGTCTTCCTTTCTTTTCCTGCTGCAACTCAGGAGTTTGACATCACTGTTACTGCACTCATAAGTGGTGCTCTCTGTTCAACAGGCTGCTAAGACGCTACTTGCTTTGTTCTGGTGTGACTTCATCTGTATCAGGCTCCTCAGTTTGATGCTTGTCTTATTTATGGGGTCGTAGACCTTTTCACATTCATCATCCTATTTTGCATTTGCTTGATTAGAGAATTATACTTTGATCAATCACATCTTCCTCTATTAGGTCTTGCAGAGATTTTGGATATTCTGCCATCATCCTTCTGCCAACTAAAGAACAGTCCCTGTTTATTAGGCAAGAATTTTTCTGCATCATCTCACGAACCACAATCTGGACTGCATCCTGCAACCACTGGTCAACACTGTAAAGACAGCCTGTGTCTCAGTGTAAGGTCAAGTCCACAGTGAGAACCTACACTGGGTCTAGATGGTTCCAGTGAGTTCTTTAGTGAAATGTTGTTATTCAAGGTCATCTATTATTATCATATAACACAGGGTTGTGCAACACAATTAGAACTGTAGATTCTTCATAATTCATCCGTAATGCCATTACTTTGTCCTGCTAGAGTCTTGTGTGTTGCATCCTGTCAACTTGGAAAGAAAGAGGCTGACTGCATTGTTGATATTCTCAGATCTGCTGCTCTTTAATCTGAACCCCAAGCTTCCCCAAGCTTTTCCAATGCCTTTGGGTGCATAGGTGATAGTGTTTCAGCAATAATGTCTAAAAATAAAGGAGAAAAGAAGCACAAAACATGGTTTTATGGGTTGGTTGAAATATTCACATTTGTGTGTAGGTGATCAAAAGCAATATGGGCCCCAGGATTAAGGTCCATGATTCTGGTACCAGCAGATGAGTGCATGATAAATCTTGTCAACTTCTCTGACTTCATGTGTGCACTAATGAAGCATATGAAGTGTCTGAAGATGGAGGCTGTTGTGTACAGGGAGCATTAACAAGAGAGAGAAGACCGTCACATGCATTTTCTTTTGGGTGATATCACCAGAGAGCTTCTTGAGAACCACTGATGAAAAAAACCCATATCTTCACTTGCAAGAGGTTTGCTGGTCGCTGTATTAAGATAGGTACATTGTCATTTACACCCACCCACAGAACTAAAGTGATTTTCATCAGGAGTGTCTCTTCATCACTTGTGGATTGGAAGACAGGGAGAGACAAGCCTTGACTCTCCATGGCAACAGCTGCCCAGGAAGACTCACCAGCACTGTAATCAGTGATCTTGTTCTCCCTGTGGGTTCCAAGGCTGCAACAACTTGCGTGATTACCTGTTTGAGTACAGTGGATAGTTTGGAGCTCCGTCATGCGCAGTGCACACAAGTCACGGTGGAGCAAGGCTAAACGTCCTTCTGTGAGTCCTTTGTCCTCTCTTTGATGTCAGAGTTTCAGTTGAGTTACTGCAGCTGAGTCGCACCTGACTGTAGTCATCCTGTAGCTTAGTTTCTGTTCATACTCAGTTGATTTCATTCAACCTTTTATTTTCACCTCTGAAACCGTTCACCTTGTGCTGTTTCATTCTTATTGATGATCTACACAACTGAATAACTAATATTCTAATGAAATATCACAGGGTTTTTCTTATAAGGTCAAAAAGCTGTGTGATTTTTTTTTTCTTTAAAACACTTGTTGATCTGTAGTGAATATCCCACACAGCTTGCAAGCCCATTTTGCTGAAACCTCATAAAATACAGAATATGCATACAAAAAGGATCATGTCTTTAATGTTATTGTCTTCACATATTCCCAAACAAAATAAACAATGCACATTATTAAAGTACATTAGATGTCATCAGATCAGTTTCCAAGTCAAGTTAATGTTTTTCTCCCTCACTGCTGCAATAAAATTAGAACATGTGGCAAACAACACCACACAACTATTTAATTAAGACACTTTCTAGTATGTATTTCCCAGCATGCTCCTCATGAATAATTGCTTCATACTGTGCTGTGCTGTCACTCCCACCATCTGACATATGTGGGAGGTGTAAGATTTTTCTGCAAATGGCGGTGCTGCCAGAAACTTTGTGAACTTGTAAATGAGAATAATTTTCTCCCGCTGTAAAATATCCTTGATACGATCACTGCCATCACCTGCTGGTGACATCATTCGCAGCTGCACTTTGGAGTTCCCCACACAGCCAGCCGACTCAATCACGAGCAGAGATTCGCTGTCAATCATGGCATCACACCTCCTTTTTGTAGCATCAAGTAACTAGGGATGCACCGATACCACTTTTTTTCAGACTAACTACAAGTACTTACTGATACGAGTACTTAATGTACTTAATGTAGTTGTTAACAGTTTAACTTGGGCAGTACTTTATAGCATGTTGCTGTAGTCACTGGTGGACAATGCATCTCTCACTGATAATGACGGCACAACCAAAAAAAAGAGGGTGAACATTAACAAACATCTAAAACTGTGCTTCATATTAGTTCTTTATATGTTTTATCAAATTGCTCGAGTTAAAGTGTCTACTTTTCCTAAAGTGGTATTGGGTGTGGTGAATCAAAATAGTTTTACATGTACATGTGAACAGTATTGGACAGATAACTGATGCTGGTGTTGGTATTTGTGCATCCCTACAACAAAACAAATTAAACCAAACTAATCAAGAAGGTGAACACCTAAAACATCAGCGTGATATGAACTGCCTCAAATGAAACCATCTTCAGGAAAACCTGGTTTGATGTGTAGTTTGATGTTTTAATCTGACCCATGTGCTATCTATTGTTGTTGGGGAGGCAGGATTTATAAGACGACCTATACTGCAGCCAGCCACCAGGGGGCGAACAAGACGCAAGTCAAGTCTCTGATAAGAGTGGATACTATATGGCTGGGCTACACTGCCTGTTTGAGTAGTGCGTGTGCATAACCTGCATAACCTGTTAGTTTTTTATTTTGGTGCCCATATTAACAGGTTAGAGCAGCCACACAGAAAACGCTGCCTGTGTAAACACCACTGCCGAGCTGCAGCATGAACTTTCACAAAAAGCAACATGAAAAAATGGTTACAAGCATCTAGCATACTATTACAATAGTAGTACTATTACAATAGTCCAACATAACCCCAGCCTGTGGTAGCAGCCACATTTGCTATTTATGGTAACATGCAAGCACCAAGTTCTACAGGTCAACCTATGAAATAACTAAAACAACATAAAACATGGCAAAACATGCAGCTTCCAAGTTTGAAGATGGGTCATGGACAGCTGGTATAGATCCATCCTTGAGCTTTAACTGTTATGGCCCACATATTGCTTCTCTGATTTAAGTGTGACACAAGAAGAGCTGAGCCTTACATGAAAAAAAAGACTGAATTTGAATGAGCTTGATGTTATTTATATTGAAAAGAATACATAAAATCCTTTTTCTTTCCTCATACAAGAAAATCATGTCTTTAATGTTAACATTCTTCCTGTATGCCCAAATAAAATGAGTAATTTTCGTCATTATTACAGCACATTAGATGGTGCAGGAAAATTTTTTGGAAGATTCATCCAGAAACACTGAAGCACAACAAATTGTTAAGACACTAATACACGACACATTAACAAAACACATCACACATCATCAGAGCCAAGCACACTGGCTCCATCAGAAAACAAGTATACTGCAAATAACAAATATATCAAAAACAACTAATTTCACAAAACATCAAGTGATCAACCTGCAGAAAATATCAGTAATTAATATAAAGGGGCACTTATAAGAAATGTACCATGCAATTCTATAAATAGTCAGCAAACATCATGGATACCCTGTATCAGGCAAAATGATATATTAAGTAGGGCTCAGCTATAGCTTAGCTTAAAGATAAAAAAGACAAGTAGAGCTGCACTCATTAAGATGGATTTATAACACCTTGTAGTCCCTGAATTAGAAATTCATATGGCATCGGCTGCAAAAATGAGAAGAAACAAAAACTTAATGTAGAGAGGATCTGTCTGGTTGACATTTTTGTCCCCTGCTGCAGCAATACAATTAGCACAGGCGGCTGACAATCTCAATGTAATTAAGACGACACTTTCTAACATGTATTTCCCAGCATGCTTTCCATGAATAATTGGTTCATACTGTGCTGTGCTGTCACTTCTGCCTCCTGATATATGCAGGGGGTTTAAGGTTGTTGTTGTTGTACACACAAAGAGTGCTGGTAAAAAACGTTTGTGGACTTGTGAATATTTCAACAGATACTGTTAAGTAAAATTTGCGGGTACAATCCATAATTCATAGGTCCATTCTTGATGCGAGCCACCCTGGTCCCGAGGCAGCAGACAGCATCAGACCATGATACTGCTACCACTGTGCTTCACAGTTTGGATGAGGAAGTAATGCTGGAATGCTACTGATTTTCATCAAACATGACACTTCTCATTTCAACCAAAAAGTTCTATTATGGACTCATCCCTCCACACGATATGCTTCCAATAGCCTTCTGGTTAAACCACGTAACCTTTAGCAAACTTTAGATGGGCAGCAATTCACCATATTGACACAGGGGACATTTTCCTCTTACGTTGCGATCAGCGTGGCTCAATGTTGTATTGCAGGTTTAAAGTCATATTATAAGGAATCTGACAAATTGTTATAACTTCACAGCTTCTTGACAATGAACAGTGAAACTCTAGAGGGAGATAAGGCCATATCTCAAGCTAAAACGTCGACGTCAGACAGCAGCTGGTAGAATTCAACCATCTCCCTGCTAACATTACTGGCATCATCACTGCCAAACAAAACACGCACTGCTAAAGGGATTGTAACTTTTCTGTTGGATTTAATCTGTATGAATATTACATAGAGGTATGTGTTTCAGTGAGTATAATGTCACATAGCATTAATGAGTAACACGCATCCACATATACAAGCCATGTCACAGCGGTGCACATGAGAGTTATCCTTCTTTTGATGAGGCAATTAGGGGAAATTAGGTTATTTATTCATAATTAATGTCATTTTCTTCAGTAGGCCATGTTTCTCTCTAGTTGGAGGACAGTTTACTTACTTGCAATTCCCAGAAGTTCCCTTTTTCCTTCCAAACACCATCCTTTTTGTGGATATTCCTACAGAAAGACTGCTGTGGTTTGAATAAAAGGTGCCGCCTCTTCTCTGCCATGTTGATCTCATCCTTCCTTTTGACTGCTTTGATGAGGGATAACAGAAACGTCCAGGATGTCACATCGATTTTGACCAGATAAAACAGGTTGGAGGTGCATGAAACCTCACTGAAAAAGAGCCAGGGTGAGAGATTTTTCACTGTTGGCTGATGCATGGAGCAGGTTAGGATGTCCTCACGGAGAAACTGAAGCAATTACCTGTTCACTCGTTCGCATCGCCTCCAGTTAGCAAGTGAATTGAGTTTTGACAACTTTTTAAGGTTGTTATGGTTACAAGTTGAGAAACATAAATTTTGAATGGTGATTGAACTTGAGTGTTCACCCAGACCATGTCTAACTCAGAATTAATCTACCATTGTCTGATCACATCCTGTAGCACAGATCAAACAGTAACGTTAGCTAGGAGGTGACTGAATGCTGACGTTAGCATTATATATACATAACATTATGTTATGTATATTTTTGCTGGCATAAAAATATTAAGATTCATCAAATATTAGTCATGAAGCAGGCGTCAGGTCAGCAGTCAGACATGACATAACAGACTGTCTTCTAAACTTCTTTGAGTATGAAATTAAAAGTTGCAAAGAAAATTTCCTGACTTCTAATGTTATTTGATTATGGAGATTTTTGTTGGTTTTTGTTATCAGTTATTATTACTATATATAGACTTACAGTAATATTTTTATTTTAATGCATTAAAAAAGGAAAAGAAAAAACGGTTACATACTATGTACAGCTTATAAAGTAAGAAATGTTTACAATACAGCAATAATACTGTGAAAGCAACAAAATACATTGGGAAAATTATATTCACACAAACAGAAGAAAACCTTGGAAAAATATTGCACAAGCCCACACAGGAAATGCCTCCTGGCCACAGTGGTTCAGACTGTCATCCGCCGACTGTTGTTCTGTGAGAACCAGTGTGTCCACTTTCCCCACCAGTATGTATATTGTATGGAGGATGATCCTTCACCTCGCCAGCAGCATAACAAAAGCCTTCTTCACTGTCAGGCGAGCCCATGACAGCCTGTCCCGAGAGGAGTTTCATCCTCCAAAGGGTTTCAGGAGAAATGGTCTTAGGGAAAATGCCACTATGACATGTGGCACCTTCCCAAAGAAGTAAATGAAGCCCTCGGTGTCTGGCAGGGCTGTTACTGGTGGTATGTGGAGGGTGTTGTTCTCCAGCCCTCAGGGCAGAATTTCTGAACACATCACCATCGCTGCTTCCACCAAAACCCTTTATTTGTGTTACCAGGGACCTATAGTTAGCATCAACAAGGGCCAGCCGCACAATAGAGGAAATCCCTTTCGGACTTAAAACTCCACTCCCAGGTGGAGCTGTGATTGCTATATGCTTCCAATCAAGCACTACAATGCAATGGGAAATTGCCTCTTCTCCCTTAAGCCTCTGGCCAAAATGACCAAGGTTTCTTCAGCTGAATGAGGGAAGAAGTGGTACATGTGGATTTCAATGGTCCTAAAAGTATCCGAGATACAGAATGTATGTATCCCCAATTCAAGGCCATTGAATGCACAGAATCCCGATATCTGGTATCTGCAAAAGGGAAATCTCTGTGTAGTCAAGGATGGATATTTCATTTCACTGTTAGGGAGAACAATAAACGGAAAAATTTGTCAGGAGCAACTCCTTAAGGGGACACCATTGTGCTGCCCAAAACCTTTATTACTACTAGAGATGTGTGCGATTACTCAACACATGGTTAAATGTTGCTGACCTCGATAGTTGGCACCAGAAATACCAGTCGGTTAAACTATTTTGTAATATTTTATTCATGCACAACGCCAGTTAACCATTGCCTCTAAGGTGTTATGCAGCTACCCGCCACTAGTTGGGCCTGCGTCCCCATCAGACGGCAGACCCTCTTGCCCACAGGAGTTGGCCCACACAATCCTGGGTGTTTTTATCTGTCAAGTCTGTCAAGTTGAATGTAAGCTGTTACAGAATAAACTGGTATATAGCTACTGGACTGGAACAACATGTGACCACATTCAGCACAGACAGACATTAACCTGCGAGCAGAGCTGCTGCTGCTGCTGCTGCTGCTAGCTACAGGAGCAAGTAATGTAGAGATGATAGAGGAGGAGGAGGAGGAGGAGGAGGAGGAGGAGGAGGAGGAGGAGGAGGAGGAGGAGGAGGAGCAGAGAGGCAAGGGGGCTGGAGACTCGAGTGGAAGATGAAAATGAGGATAAGAGTTAACATGAAAGTGGGGGGAGAGCAGAGAGAGGAGGTGAGGGAGGAAATAGTGGGGAGGAAAAGACAGTTGAGAGAGATTAGAGACGAGCAGGCGAGTGTCCAATCCTACAGTTCTAAGAGAAGAAAGCGAGCAAATCCACCACAGATCCCCTCTGCTGTGAACACCTCTGTGAAAGAAGACACACATTTTACCCATTAAATTGCTTTTTGTTTAAAGTTTACTGTCAGGAGTAGAAACAGTATTACAGCTTTGATTGATTAGTTTAGTTTTACTTCACTGGGATTATTTTGTATGGAATAAATAAGAAAAACTGTATTGTCTAAAGCACATGTCTTTTTCATTTACTTTAATGTGATTGTAAAGCATGCCACAAAGGGTAAACCATACAGTTGCTAACAATTTAGCTGTTAAACATCAGTTAGCATGGTTATTGTGAGCGCATAATAGTCTGCCAATATGTCACTCATATCATTCAAGTCATCTGCTGCCTGTTTGTTTCACTTGTTCTTCCTGCATTGAACTTAAACTAAAAGTTTATTTCCATTATACCCAGGATCTAGGCCAACTGAAACGTGTCCTGAAAACCTGAGAGAGAAGCTTTTTTTTTTTTTTTAATAACTTTCTGCTCTGGTTCGCTTGTCTAAGTTTGGCTTCTTCTAATCTTGATGATTGAACAACCTGTGGAGGACTAGATCGGTCTGCAGTCCAGCACATTAGCCCGACCTCTTGAGGGCTTTGTGAATTGCAAGCTAAAACTGGACTGTTCCTGCTGTTCAGGAAGTAGGCTAATGTTTACCTTGAGCTGAAAACAGTAAATCAAGCCTGTACCACTGCTGATGGTATCTCTGAAACCAAACACAAGCCAAAGTACCTTTAAGCTGCTGTGAAAATGAAACATAAAAAACAACTTGTGTAGCAGGAAACATAAAAGTCCCAGAAATGGAGCTCGAGGATGGAAGCTGTGCAGTGCACTGAAAGGACAGCTGTTCTCACATGGTGGACTGAACAGTTAAACAGCCAAAGAACAGCCAATACACATAGAACACGTTTATTACGTATATTTAATATAATGAATAATATATAACGTATATAACTATGAATACCCACTAAATAGTCTGCTCAACACAACTGTACAGTAGAGCTGCATGATTCTTGCTAGATTGTAAATTACATTTTTTCTCCCCAGGAATTGAGATGAAAACATTTATTGAACTCTAAGACATTCAAGTAAAAAGAAAAGCTTAACAAGACATTTGCTGTCTACACAAAGCTCCAAACAACTGATGTAAACCTCGACATATCAAAGTGTTGGACTTGCTACAGAAAAATGCTTCAAATCGCTTTTCCTCTCTTACTTTTGAATATTTAATTATAGTGATTTACTTAAATGCTGCTGAGCATAAAAAATAGAACATGCTTTAGAATACAGAGTGTTATGCCCAGCTCGTTGGAGAGCATAACAAAGACAGGAGGTCCACACAATAACAGCTTTTAACAAATAATTAATTCATTGAAAATGAAACAACATAGAGAACCAAATAACTAAGTATGGAAATCAGTGGTGTAGTGAAGATGTTGGGTGCTGTGAATGTGGGTGCTAACATAAACTATGTGTAAAAGGAAAATCAAGGCTAAGCTAAAAAAAGTCAAACCAAACCAAAAAAAAGCAGTGGGTGCCTGAAAGGCACCAGCCTTCCAGGAGGGAGAGTGAGCCATCTTAGATTCTCCCCAGCTTTTAAAGGCCCTGCCCAGGTGGAAGCAATCCACCAACGAGGAGGGAGGGGCGAGCAACCAGGGAGGGAACCTGCAAGGGAAAGCAGAGGCAGGAGCAGGAACTGACCTGAGGCCTGTGGCCGTCACAAGAGTAATGAAAATAAAATTTTGCATGCAGTGCTTTGTGGACTACACTTGTCAACCCTCCTGATTCGCCTGGTGTTTTTCATTGCCCTCTCCCAGTTTCCTCGCGGGGTTACAATTCTCCTGTATTTCTCTTGACAAATTTTCACACCTTTTTTTCGTCTTCACAACCTGTTCCTGGGACCGTACGCGGTGTTTAAGTCTACTGTTTCAAACAATATGATGAGAGTCAAGTAATTTTTGATCCTGTTTGAACTGTGCCACAGATAACACATATGATGTCTGTCAATTTAAAACATAATTTTACAACATAATGAAGTCACAATTTGTGGTAGTTTTGTCATAGTTTAGTCTTGTGTGAAACTGCTTAGTGAACTCCATCTTATGTCTCACACAGTATACATCATCAACACCAAACTTGCTGTCCCTTGTACCGTTATCTTAACTGATGTGTTTTATACTGTGACTCCTGGTCCAAGTATGAAGACACACAGGCATCTTAGCTTCAGTGGCTAACGTTAGCTTTTGGAGAGAGGAGGTCATGACGTCACTTACACGACTGTTTGGTGTGTAATCTTTCTAATTTTGTATCTGCACAGTCTGATACTTAAAGAGTTTTCTGCCAACTGGTGACTTTCTTGTCTTGTAAAATTATCTTTTGACAAACATCATATGTGTAATTCGTGGCACAGTTAAAGCGGGATCAAAACATAATTTGTCACTCACTATACAGTTTTTTCTGAAGCTAGGTCCCATGGTTGTCCACTTTGCATCTATATAGCATGGTTTGCCACATATGGTTGTTGAGCAAAGGTTTTAGTTTTTCAGTCATTATTTGAGTCGTCTTTCTCATGCTTTAATCAATCAATGCTATCAAAGCAAAGTTCAGATAATTTGTCATGTGGGTAAAATAAGTTTATTGTTTTGCTGCTTGCATAATTTCAGTTTTAAGATTATGAAATGTCAAATACAGCATGTAGAGAATACATTCCAGGCTGTAACTGAGACAAATGCTGCAGCAAAGAAATTTTAGTTTTTCTTTCTGGTAAACTCGCAGATCCTTGTCCTTGATTAAAAATCCAATAAAGCAATCTTTTGGTCTTTTCTTTCATTCTCTTCATCTGTGTCTGTGCAAACATGAAGGTCAGCCATAACAGACTGCACTCCGTGTTTCAGAACAACACACTGAAGGCTACAGCAGCAAGAAGGATGTGAAGATCTGATTGTCATTTTTGTTATACAGCCATTTCAAACCTCTCTAGGTAATGTGTATGATTTCTCTTCTGTCTATGCCATTCTCAAGATTCCACAAACGAGAGAAATGGGAGTTCAGGTGCTGTGTGTTTTGTGTGGGAGAGAAGCAGAGAGTGCTATATGGTGCAATCAGTGGTATTCTAAGTGGGAAAAAGATTGTAAGACAACAGCCACTTTGGAAAGATTAGAAAATTTAACAAGTATTACTATTTAACATACTTCCTCATATCCCATTAGAAATATGAATAACATTTTGACTTCTGCATAACCTCTTCTAACTACAAAACACTGCAATTGTCAGCTGGGTAAAATGAGGCACTGTGTTAGTCATATAAATACTGCTTACATGCTGAAGGCCAGCTGTAGGAGAAGCAGAATGAGTCATTGCTCAGAGTGGAGAAGCTCCTTCTTCTTGTTCCACGGTCAAAGTTTGAAGTGAAGTTCTGAATTTAACAAACACTTTTACAGAGTAAATAAACCGTCAAACCATTTTCCTGATGCTGCACTCTAATCAGAATCGGGCAGCCCACCTCTCCGTGCTCCCGCTCTTGTCTGTTAAACAGAGCTCATTTTCAAATATATGCTAATTGAGATGCATCATGCACAAGGAGTTTACAACACTTTTTAAATTTTAGCACATTGATTCGGACTTGTGCCTTTGATGTCTGTAGAAGCACCACCGGACTGCAAAGTTTCTTTCGATTTATGATCTCATGATAAACAGCAGGGCTACAGCATGGTGGTGAAGTTAGTTAAAAAGCTGCAGTCAACGGTACAACACAGGTAACCTACTACAGAGACTTTTAAAAGGGCTCTGAATGTGCTTTATACTGACTGTCAAATCTCCCACAGACTCTGTGTGTTTCCATCACTGTGATTTCTAGCTATGGCTGTTTCTGCAAAAAGTAAATGACACTAAAATGTGGTTTGGCCAAGTATCCAATTGGCATTGACCATGTAAGGGATTACCATTTTGAAAACAGTAATTATATTACAGTTGCTAATCCAAGTGAGTTACTGAGTTACTTTTTGACCTATGTTGACTATCTTATGATGTGCACATGTGGCAGGTCTGGGCAGGTCACATTAGCTGTTAGCCAAAAAGCTAAACAAAGGAAGGGGGATGAGGTAGAGGGAGAGAGGCATACTTTCCACAGGTGAAAGTATTGTCATTATTTTAAATTTGTTTGGCCCCTCCAGAAATAATCTGTGGCGATAAAAGCTAATTTGAAGGCCAAAGGTCGACATCTGGACACCTGAAAACTAAAGCTTTCTGAGTGGTGGTTCACCGGATCAACAGGTCAACTACAACAAGTCTGTCAACTAGGTACAACAGTAATACAGTAATATGACGAGTCAAAGAACTAATTAGAGTAAAAAGTAACTTACTACACTTCTTGAGTAACTGAAAACTGAGCTGGGAGCAATAGGTGGGCAGAACCAAGGTAAGAGACCAAAATAAAATACATACTCATTAGGCTTAGGCTTGGGCGATGTCTAGGGAATCATCCATAGTGAAACGTCATGATAGATGATATCGTTGTTAGTGAGCTGGCTATAGTGAGGAAGCTGTGCAAGGAAAACAAAAGAGCAGATAAGGGCATGAGTGAAAGAAACACACTAACATCTGCCTGCAGAAAAGAAACAGTGAATTCTAAGTCTATGGCTGCCACTCAGTTTTGTGTGTAATTGTATTGATTCAGCACACTGTGACATCATGCATTTTTGTCTTTTTAGTAAAGATGGCAGCAAATGTAATGATGTGTCTACACAAAAAGTGATTCGGCTGCATTTTTAAATCATCTGTCTAATTTGTGAAGTAAGTAAAAAAGGTTTAATGCTTCCTGTGATGTATAATTTCAAGGTCAAATCTAGTTTGTAAAGTATGCATTCAAGGCTGTGAGTAACCGATTCCCTTGATTAAAAATCCAATAAATAAATCTTTTGGTCTCATCTTTCATCCTCTTCATCTGTGTCTGTGCAAATATGAAAAACATCAACGACTGTAGCAGAGTGCACACAGTGTTCAGAAGAACACATTGAAGGCCATAGCAGCGACGAGGATGTGGAGATTTGATTGCTCTTTTTGTTGCACAACCATTTCAAACCTCTTTAGGTGATGTGTATGATTTTCGTGCAGTCTACCCCATTCAGAAGACTGTACATGGCCAAACACAGGACAGCAGAAATAAATGGGAATCTAAGTGGTGTTTGTTTTGTGTGTGAAAGAAGCAGAGAGTGCTACATGGTGCAGTTGTTCTTATTATTATATAGAAATAATATATATAATTCTAAGAAATATCTTGTGGTATTCTTAAATGGAAAAAGACTGTAAGGCAACAGCTACTCTGGAAAGACTTTTTCACTCTGAAGAAAATAAAAACTTCACACAGTGAAGACAGCGATGACTCAATGCACTGGCCTTGCTATCAATTGATAATGAGCTAGTTGAGCAGCTAACGGATTCCAACACCAGAGTCACTTAGAAGTTTGAATAGTGGCTCACTTACCGTAATTTCCGGACTATAGAGCGCACCTGATTATAAGCCTCACCCAGTACATTTTTAAAGGAAAAACCATTTTGTACATACATAAGCCGCACCTGTCTATAAGCCGCATGTGCCCACATTGAAACATGAGATATTTACAAAGAAAGACGGTACACAGAAAGAGTTTTCAAAGTTTTAATAATATACCTTAGCTTTTCTTTCCCAACAGTGCCTGTGACGCGGCAGTAACACAGCAGCAATACGGTAGTAACACAGCACTAACAGGGCTGGTTAAAAAAACATACCTCACCATCGATTCATTTATGCCAAGTTTACGTGCAGCAGCTCTGTTTCCTTCTTTATCGGCCAGCTCGATTGCTTTTAACTTGAAAGCTGCATCATATGCATTTCTTCTTGCATTTTCCATGAGGGTCTGTTCATGCTAATTATATTCATGCACAAAGCGCGAAGTTACATTAAACTTGCGTCTTCCTCGACACATATATTCCACCTGTCTCACTCTTACCTTTTCTGCTCGAGCACCCCTGGCGGCCGTTAGAAAAAATGCATAAATTAGCCGCATCATTGCATAAGCCGCAGGGTTGAAAGCGTGTGACAAAAGTCGCGGCTTATAGTCCGGAAATTACGGTACTTTACTTTCTCTGTTCTCCTCCTCACATTCAGTTCAAACATGTCTGCGTCAAAGATCACTCCTCTTCTCCTACAGCTGTCCTTCAGCATGTAAACAGTAAAATGACTAACACTGTGCTTCATTTTACTGAGTTGATAACTGCAGTGTTTTCTAGTAAGAGGAGGCTCAAAACATTAATTCATATATTTGGAGGGAAACAGTCAAACTGTAAAAACGCTTAAACTTTCTAGTGACCACTTCATTGGAGAATCAACTTGTTTCTTTTACTCTGCAACAGGGCGATTTATTTTTCTTCAGCGTCAGGTTTTTGGAACTGAAGTGATCAGTAACTGCTGGCTGGATTGAAAGAGTTGAAGGTGCATCCGTGACTGATGGGGCAGTGGTCTGGCGGTGGCGGTGTCATTCATGAGTTGGCTCCCGGGGCTTATATAATGTTAGGCCCAAAGCCATGTGTCAAAAATTGAACTTGAACTGTGAGGGGACGCACTGACACAAATCCAGAAGGGTTTTAAATCACGATGGTAGAGGGCTCAGTGGTCGATGACTTTCAGCCGTTGGCGATCGGTCCAACCTTATGACAAATTCCAGACTCAGACTTATGAAACTTGTGACAAGTTGGTTGGTTAAGTTGCTGTCCTTCATGCAGCAATAATTGAAGTTGTTTAAGATACTATAACCTCTTATGTATTTTGTGTAGACTAACACTTTCCGGTGTCCATCTTTCTGTATTAAGCTAACGGCAGCGATTTCCAATATCTCATGGTATGTTCAGACTACTGGCGAGAAAACATCAGGCTGCAAGTCATTTCAGTGGAAGCCAGCAACATGAAGCCAGAAATTTATGTCACTGTGCGTCTGTGCCACCACCTTCATTAACGGGATTGGTTCTTTAGGTTTATGATGTCATAAACCAAACCTGACTGAATCCATTTTTCTGAGACTAATCTTGCTCAATGTTATTTCAAAGCATTTACAGATTATTTTGCTCCTGATTTGTCTTGTAACACATGAAAAACTTGTTAAAAATGTAACTTTTACTGGAGGATGTCTTTCAGCACTACTGGAGAAGAATACAAGGCAGTTTATTATTTACAACAAGATTGTATGATGAGATTTCAGAGTAGTTCCCTCTTGATTGACAGAAACAAAAAATCAAATGAATAAATTTATGGGGTGGAGTGCTGAGAATGAATTAGCAGACTCCCAGGCTGAGTGAAGAAGTGGATACTTCTGTATCTCTTGGGCAAACAGGCTGTGGCTGGAGTGGGTGTTGTCTTTTAGTATCCTTTGGGCTCTGCACAGGCACTTCACCTCTGAGATATCACTGATGCTCAGTCGATGGATACCTGTGATGTTCTGGGCGGTTTAAAAGTTCTGCTCTATAGTTTTCCAGCAACTGTTTTTCATGCAAGGACAAACCCCTGATGAGGGCTTAATTCAAGGTCTTGCATTGTGTTCAGTGGTCGAGGTGCATACAAACAACAGATGCAGTGTTTGCCTTTGAAAGTCTCCTCAGCAATTGAAGGTGTGGGTACCTTATTGTCATAGCCCATAATTTTCCATTACCATTTAAATCTCAGTCACGTACCTCCTTGCTGAGTCTTGGATGATGTGTATGTATGCACTAATAAGCCGGAAAGAAATAATTTATAGAACAGCACATGTGCAGTTTTCCCCACTCACCCTGACAACTAGAGGTATATGATTCCACATCCTTGACCCTTTCTGCCCAACGGTGTCTTGAATGAGAAAAACGTCACAGACATTCTCATTAAGGCAGTCAGAAGGTGAGATGCATGTTGGAATACAGACACACACACCTGTCACACGTTTCACCTCCTCAGCTGTAGTGAGCAAGTGCTTTTCAGTAGGACCTCTCGCCTGAACCAAGCTATACTCCAAGTTCACTTGCTGTACGAGACGCTCATTCACAGATGCACATTCAATAAACTGAGCACATACATACACAGACACATATGCAATCTAATACATGTATTAAGTTTTAACATTGCTCTGTCATAAACTGGAATTATTATAAGGGAACTAAAATCATTTTTGGAAATGATTCTTGGTGGCAAAGAGAAGCCCATGTTTGCCCCTTATATCTGGGCACAAGGTTGGACACAGGACACTGTTTAACAAAGGGTTAACTGAATACTTGTTTAAAATTTACACCAAACGCTGAAAAAGAAACTTAATAGGCTATTCCACCCTGTGGACAGGCTTTTTTCGAGCATTCATTTTTAGCATGATAGCATGCTAATCCCAACACATCCTCTTACCTACACAACAGAATAGGTAGATATCCAGTTTCTCCTGAAACAACATATATTACTGGACCTTAACTGTTATGTTTCATGACATAACTCTTGTGACTTTACACATGTGATTTATGTTGTAAAATGGTGACAGCTTGGTTAGGTTTAGCCATAAAAGCTATTTGAGTAGGATTAGAAAAAAGATCATGGTTGGGTTAAAATAAATTTGTTACATATGTATGTCACATGAGGGAAGTTACATCACTCATGTGATGGAAGTCGTGTGTAAATACATTTAAATAACTTTAATAGAAGTGCCAGAATTCCATAACTGCTCAAATGGCCATACATGGTCCTTTTGACCTTTGACTCCCAATCTCTATTATCTCTCATGATAAGTACCAGACTCCACCCAAGAGGACATCCAAGGCAACATTTTGGCTTTCTTGGACTGTGCAGTGCACAATGAAGAGGACAGAAGCCTCAACATCCAAGTTTACAGGAAACCCACACACGCGGACCAATATCTCCTCTTTGACTAACACCACCCATTCATTCATTCATTCATTTTCTGTAACTGCTTAGTCCGTAAGGGTCGCGGGGCTGCTGGAGCCTAGGACAAGTTGCCAGTTCATCGCAGGGCTGACACATAGACAGACAACCACTCACACTCACATTCATACCTACGGGCAATTTAGAGTCACCAATTAACCTAACATGCATGTCTTTGGAGAACCCGGAGAGAAACCAAGCAGACACGGGGAGAACATGCAAACTCCACACAGAAAGGCCCTGCTCCAGCCGGGGAGCTGGGGGATCGAACTCAGGACCTTCTTGCTGTGAGGCGGCAGTGCTAACCACTGCACCACCGTGCCGCCCACTGGAACATAAACCAGGGGTCATCAGAACCCTTCACCACCGGGCACAGACCATTCCAACCAGTACGGAGGGAAAGGATAAAGAACAAAAACACATCAGGGCAGCGCTTAAAACCTGTGGTTACCCAAACTGGGCTTTCATCAAAACCAACAAAAGAAACACGTCTGAGAGAGAAGAAAACACCATCAAAAGGAAAAACATTGTTATTCCTTACATTGCGGGTGTTTCTGAAAAACTCAGGAGGATTTTCAACAAACACCACATCCCTGTCCATTTCAAACCCAGCAACACCCTGAGGCAAAAACTGGTCCACCCCAAGGACAGAACACCCAGACACAAACTAGAAAATGTAGTTTATGCCGTCCAGTGTAGTGAGGAGTGCACAGACCTGTACATTGGGGAGACAAAACAACCGCTGAATAGGTGCATGGCACAACACAGGAGAGCCAGTTCCTCAGGTCAGGACTCAGCGGTCCATCTACATCTTACAGCCACAGGACACTCCTTTGAGGACGACAACGTCCATGTTTTGGCCAGGGAAGACAGATGGTTTGAGAGAGGAGTGAAAGAGGCCATTTTTGTTAACCTGGAACGGCCATCTCTCAACAGAGGAGGAGGTCTAAGACACAATTTATCTGCCACTTACAACGCAGTCCTAAGATCACTCCCCAGGCCGTTGGATACCCACCTGAAACCATGTGACCCTAACAAGTCACATGATAGAAGAGTCCTTAACGACTCTCATTCACACCTCCCCCCAGGTGAAACTCATGAGTCACACAATGGAGGGGTGGGCACATGCCCCCCCAGGTGCTAACGACCCCATTAGGTTTAAAACCTGAACTCCCAATCCAGTCAGGCAGAACTGAAGAAGCCTCTTGGATGAGAGGCGAAACGTCTTCAAGAACTCTATCAAGTCCAGTTGCCTGCTACAAACTTTGATACGAATACCATGACCTGGATGAATGAGAACATTCACAGACACGTGGCTGGTGTGTTAACATCCGGAGAGCATGTGGCTAATTTACCTGCTGTGTCAAATGTTTGAAGATTAATGATGCTGCTTGTGAAAGAAATGGATGTTACTGAATGCATTTAAAGGGTTTCGATTTAATTGCAAATTGATACATTGTGTTTGTAATTGTAATTTTTCAATTCATGATTGGGTGTTTAAAAAACATTTCATAGTCAAAACATTTTGTATTTAAAATATTTCCTATTTTAGATAGATAGATAGATATTATAAATAAGTTTGATTTAAAATATTTAATTACAATAACTGCTAAAACACATTAAGTGTTAAATGGTTCACATCAAATCAGGTTTTAAGTTCTTTATTTGCATTTAATGTAATTTAAGGTAAATTAGGGCACTTGTATGGGTAAAAATATTTAAAGGTGTTTATTTATTTGTTTATCTTTGGCACTTGGTTGCACTGAATTAATGTTATATGTTTTCGTGCAGTATTTAATATTTGTCTTTTTCTGTGTTTTCTTTTTCTGTTATAGGTTTTTCACCTGAATGAACTGAATGAACTAAAATGAACTAAATGAACTGAATTATCTTCAGATAAAAGAAAGAAGAAAAGGAAAAACTGTTTCATCATTCGAGTGAAATCCAGTGAACTCTGAGTTGGGATTTTCATCCTTTCAAGTTGGGAATTGCACAGGGACTTAAAGCAGAACTTGACACTTGTCATAGCAATAATGACTGCTTATAGTCACAGCACTACTGATTTGTAGGGTGATCCAATTCAAATTTTAGCTTAATCTAGAATTACTCAAAGTGAGACACAATAAAATGTATTTTATAAGATTCCAAACATGTTATTTTAACATTAATAATAACACCTAGATCACAAAAAATAATCATAACCTATGGGAAAAGGCTGGAAACGAGTACAAAAATAAAACCGGACAAAACTGGAAACATTGCTTTTTGTAATAATAAGGATACTTTGTTTCAAAATTACAGGTGCTGAGACAAAAAGCACTTGAGTCTAATTGATTACTTGTATTAACATGTCAGAAAATTGGACCATTTGTGAAGTTTTATTGATGGAGATAATGGTAGTTGCTAAGCAACCAAGATGCATTTCCGACCGTGCATAAAATGATGACACTTTTGTTGTTGTCATTGCACATATAATTGGCTGTTACAGTGGTAAAGCTTTAAATAACTCTCAGTTAACTTTTAGTTTCACAGGCAAATTGCACTGAAACTCACATCTGAGCGTTCAGCTCTCAGTGCTTTTTTTAAGGTTCAAACTGAATCTCTGTTGCTTAAAGTTTAGTTTTCACTCACATGAAACACTGCCAGAACTATAAAACACTAACCTGACAGATGAGGAGGAAAATAAAACTATTCAAGTGAGGCAGAAGCTGCCACAACAGTGTAATCTGCCGGTTTGCTGAGGTCGGATCTCAGCTGGAACTGCATCTTAATCAATTTCTTACACTCTTCTGACATCGGGTGTATTTAATCCCAGAAATACCAGCTGCTTGAAAACAAAGAACAAAAAACTGTCAGGGCTACATTCTGTACTCAGTTGTATTCACGTTATCAAAGTTTTGCATGGTCTGATGACCTCCTTGGTTGCAAATGCTCTGGGTATTTATGTCTGCTCTGTGTATAAAGATATAGGTAGACATGTCACCTTGCAGCAAGACAATGTTTCAGTTGACGTCTGAATTCATGCTGCTGTTCTCTTCAGGACTTACATCATTAGTAAAGACGAATGAGCCAGAAGCAGCCATGCAAGTCCGAGCCACGACGTGACCTCAGATATGCTTGAAAGATTAGCTCAGAAGTGGCAGAAGCAGATGATTCTTTACTCAAGTAGAAGCACACATGGTTAATTATTTTATTACTTTGATATATTTTTATAAAATGACTGTTACTGACTGTTGCAATTGTACATAGCCTATTTCAAATGACACTTTTTTGCACATGTTTAGGTCATGGCTGGTTAGTTTTTAATTTATTTTGTTTAAGAAGGAAATCAGAAGCATTTTAAGTTAGAACAATGGTTCTCAAACCAAAAGGCGGGCTCCCTGTTGGGGGGTAGAGCCCCTGCAGTTGGGGTGCAGAGGACCAGGGGAAAAATATATAGTGAAACTTTTTCAGTACTCTGTTGATAAGATCCTTTCAGTAGGGGTGGGCAGATTGAACCCAGAATATCAAAACTCTGATTTTGAAGATCAATTCTGGTTTCAGTTCCTCTCTTCTATACTGTGATGTTTGTGTTTTATAAAAGAGCAGAACAGTCAGTGCAAACAACAGTCAGTAGTGAAGTACATGTGATCTTTGCTGTTCTACTGCTGTGTGTCTGTGCGCAAACAAACAACACACGTGTCATGCCTGCACGCCGTGTGTCACGCGTTCACATCCTGACCAGTTTGATCTGACACATAGTGATCGGTGAACAAAAGAGGAGTTGTGTTTGGAGATATTTCACAGACGTAAATGAAAACTTGTGTGGGAGGAAGGGTGTTCGCTTTGGTGAAACACTTTGCTGAAAGAGAGCTGTAACAGAAAAGAAGGGAGGAGGAGGAGCGGGGGAGGGGCACCACAGCATCCAGACGTCCGACAGACACAGAGCTGACTGAGTCTTAGTCAGAGAACATGATGCAGGAATATCTGGGTGTACAGTATAATAGTTCAGTCAGGAGAGACTTCATTCTTAGTGTAACAGTGAAAAGATTCCTATATTCCAGCAGGGCGGCACGGTGGTGCAGCGGTGAGCACTGTCGCCTCACAGCAGGAAGGTCCTCAGCTGGCTGGGTGACTGGGGCAGGACCTTTCTGTTCTGCTCGTGTCTGTGTGGGTTCTCTCCGGGAAAGAAAGAGAACATGTAATCCAGCACAATTTGATTAACTAGATAATAGCCTCACTGCTTATGTTTCACTCTTTACACAGTATCAGACGTCTACTGTTGATGTAAACTGCACATCATTCTACCTCAGCTTCGCATCATAATTTTCAGCTGAAAAAAATGTGGCTTTTACTGTCAGGCAGCCACAGGAACACGATGCGCCTCATGCAAGAACCACTTATATGAACGGATTCATTCTTAAGTGGTTTGTGTGAGTGATTTAGGAGAACTTGTCACATTCACCAACACAATTGACCTGTCCTAGGAGTCGTGCAGTTAGCCTGCTGCCATCCAAACATTGTGTTTGTCACTAATGACTGTATATTTCTTTAGTCTGAAGACAGTTTTCTCCTTTCTTGGCTTTAGCAGGTCCCTTAACTTTGCTGCTTACACCTTTAAAATATAGACAAATCAATCACGACTAAAGTCCTTAATGATGATAAATCAAGGAAATCCCCATCATCACCGTACAGGTAACTAATGAAAATAGACAAATACTGTAATGATCTTTAATTGACAAATTATAATACAATAAAATTTTTTATATAACATAAATAAAATCATAACAAGACTGAAAAAAATGTATTATAGCATGCAGTAAAACAAACATAAAGGTTTATATATTTCCTTTCATTTTATTCAATATTTTAGGGTGTCATTTAGGATGATGTAATACAATATATTTTTTATTTTATGTTACAATGTAGGCATGCTTTAAATTTATATCAGTCCCTCCAGGATTTCACAGGCTTTTCTCGGGATTATTTCGGCTGTTTGCACAGCAGCTTTTCTACAAAAACTGTGATGAATGGTGTGATTTTTTTTTGTATAATTAATTAAAAATCAATGGCAACTTGTTCCAAGGAGAATAAAACTGCACTCTGTTCTGAGTAACCTTACCAGTATTACTAACGTCAGATTTTGCCATGGTGACGGTAGCCAGTCAGTTTGCGGCGGCGAAACTTTAAATCGCCTCTGTCTTGGCTCCATCAGTTCTCATTCAGTCAGTTGCTTGACCCTCCTCCACCCCTCTCTCCTCCAGTCATTGGACCCAGGTAGCAGAAGATGTTCACCTCGATCCTCCTCCTCCTCCTCTCTCTCCTCGAGTCTTCAGGTCCAGGCAGCAGGAGTCTGGAGCCACTTCACCTCACCAGTCTCTGCTTTGCACCTCTTCACCACCACCAGTGTCTAGACCCCGGGGGGTTCTCTTCACTACAGCTTCATCACCCCCATTTATATATGTGCTTATTGTTTCACCACCGCCAAAGACTTTTCATGTTTCATATCTCATGCACGTGTCAATAAACTATTTCCTTTTACTCTTAGTCTCTCCTGATTGAAATCTTTTTGGAGCTCAAATTCACTCAAAACATTGAGTACAAAAAGCATTGATAAATGCCAATAACAATGACAAATCCTTTGTCCTTTTTGTACCCGTGGCAGAATAAAAATATAATCAAACTAAAAACTAGTGAATAGTAAAACATTGAGTCAGTTCATTGAGACGTGCATGTATGATGTTTGAACAGGAGACTGCTATAATTGGTGGAGCTTGCAGGAAGCTACGATGACTGGTCAAATTTGCTGAAAAGTTGCAGTGTTTGGACAAAATTGCAAGGTTGTGCAGAATTCACAGGGATTGGTGGGTTACATCAAACCCGCTGCCTAGTATAGTATAGAGTATTATAAACAGTATTTAAACAGTTTGCATCCATACAGGATCCTTTAGGGCTTACTTGCACATTTTATGCATGTGAGATGATCTCCTAAGTGTGCAAGTTCCTCTGCATGAAGAAGGTCAATGGGAGCAAATCATTCCTGTGAAGACAATATTCTCAAAATAAACATTTCATTCACACCAACAATGTGCAGTCTAATTGTGCAGGATACTGTAACTGTGTGTGTGATAATTATCTATCACACCATATTCACAAAGCAGCGCAGCATGTTGTGACCTTCCAATGAGGAACAAGTGAAGAATGAGGAGCAGGAATAAATAAGCATGTGGATAATGATACGTACACAGTTTTCAAACACATTCACAAACATTCATATAGTTTTAAAGCTGTGTTCCTGAGGGGTTTACCGAGTTCTCAGATGTTTGAAAAGTGTTTACATCAACTGAGGAATTGTTCAGGATGTTTCTGCTGTTATTCAGGGTCAAGCCACTGCTCGCTTTCCCATCGGGCCCCAGGGTGTCTTTTGTATTTTTATAACTGATCCCAAATAGACTGAACATTTTCTTCAGCATCAGGTCGACAATCTCCTCCTCGTCCGAGGGCTGTCAGAGAGGAGAGATGACAAAGACGTTTTTAGAGAGATAAGAAATATTGGAGAGATGCTCTTTCAAGATCGTACAGATAAAGATTGTCACACTGGTTATACAAGTACAGTCGTGTGTAAAAACTTAGCCGTAATGCACCAAAAATATCAGTGAGTAAGTAACAGAACGAGTGAGTAATAAACCACAGAGAAATAGCAGACACTACTCACTGCCAAGACAATATATTCTGGAGTGCTTTTGATCAGTTATCACAAATCTATTTGTTTTCTCTGAGGTGGTGAGAAAGATCTTAAAGTGGGACTGTGGTTTTGTTATTGCACAGTGGAGAGCACAAGAAATCCACGGAGAAAAGCCATGAAACGACTGTGTTTCCTCTGTTTCACCTGGATGTGCGTGGTTTTGCAGGATGGGGCAGTGCACTCTTTACTGAACTCTGTACACATTCAGTTTGTTTATTTAACAACTCAGGGTGAGTCATAACCTGATTTGCCAGATGGTTTGTTGCACAGAACTCTCTGGGAAGCCGTCCATGGGCAGGTGATTGGATGAACCATCTATCACGTCTAACATGGGCTAACTTCAACCAATCAAATTAATTCACCGAACTGAAGCTTGACGGAATAAGAAAACATCTTTTCCATCATCCTAAGTGCCGTTCTTTGTTCTTCTTTCAGTGAAGAAATACTCTCCAGTTCTGATCTAGGTATCTAGGCTCTTCAGTAGCCACCATTTTTTGTTCGATACAAGTTCTTTCCATGAACGTGTCTTGCTATTGGTGCACCTAAAACCTCACCTGAGCAGGGAAACATCTAAACATGCAGGGCAGTGTGCCCTGAGGACAAGGGTTGGGAAACACTGCTCTAATGAAAGCTGCATTGTGTAAATGTAGAGATGTTTACTGTTTAGTTAATTAACACAGCCAGGATGAACAGCCAGGATAGACCGGTTCTGTGGGCTCTGCTCTGTTGTGATGCTGGATCTTGACTGAAACTAGATTCACTGTGGTGTTTGATTCTGCTTATGTGTTGCTGAATGCAGTGAATGAGATGAATAAAGACAGATTTTGTTAAACATGCAGTCCTTACGGCTCTTATCAGTGCCTGCTGGAAATAGGCTGATATTGACCCCCTTGGTTGTGTAACATCTCACTGCCACTGAGGAAAACTCACACTGAATAATCTTACTTATTGCAGAACAAGTGAAATCACCAGACTCACTTCACTTATAAGAAAGACAAGGGTGATAAGTGTCTTAAACGAGAGCAAGAAAGAAAGCTAACAGGATATTCAGGAAGATGACAAATGAAAACAATCAGTACATCCTCACCTTGATCTGATGGGGCTGAGAAATTTACTGAAAAACTAGAAGGGGAGTAAACGTGGTCATGTAAGGTAACTGTAATCTCTACAAACTGGTTTCCATGTGTACTTAGTTTGCTTTGAGAGTAGTATTGATTAATTATATTTGAGTGGGCTTTGATTGAATGCAGGTAAATGGTTACAATTCAGAATAAATTTAAATGGCTATCAACTGACAGATTATTTAGCTTTTTTTTTAAATGTTTTTAAAGGACCAGTGCAGGATTTAGTGGCATATTGGTGGCTGTGAAACTTGTGCAAAACTCAAAAGGCTGTACATATTCTGGGCTACATAGGAACATAGCATAACAATATGGCCGCCCCCACAGAAGAGGACCTCCCCCCCTATGTAGATATAAATGGCTCATTCTAAGGTGATAAAAACACAATGATTTTTATTTTCAGGTGATCATACACTAATGAAAACACACTTATTATTATTATATTCCATTTCTGCCAACAAATCCCCATAAGTCTATTTATATGCAGATACCATCAGGTCGTACTCATCAACTCCAACTCTATTATTGCACCTCAAGTTTTGGGAAAAGGTCATGTGGTCTGATGAGTCCAGATTCACCCTGTTCCAGAGTGATGGGAGTATCAGGGTAAGAAGAGAGGTGGATGAAGTGATGCTCCCATCATGCCTAGTGTCTACCGTACAAGCCTGTGGGGGCAGAGTTATGATATGGGGTTGCTTCAGTTGATCAGGTCGAGGTTCAGCAACGTTATGAGTCCAAAAAAATGAGTTCAGCTCACTGCCTGAATGTACTGAATGAACAGGTTTGTCCATCGGTGGATTTTTTCCAAATCCAAGATGACAATGCCAGGATTCATCGGGCTCAAATAGTGAAAGAGTGGTTCAGAGTGTCAGCATGAGACATCACACTTTCTTTTCACACTGGACTTATTTTTGGCCAGGCAGTGTATTTATTCATATGATAGGCCTATATTCTTGCCTATAATGTCATGTAATTAATACTGAACACTTTGCAGCTCCATACAGCATCTCTGCATGGATGTCATTTATTAAAACTGCTGGCTGCTGCCTCTTAAAGCATTTAGAGGACATAATGAGGCATCTGGCAGTTTAATCATGGACAAATTTGTGAAGCTAGTAGATGCATTTTAGAATGTCGTTCCTGTGTAACAGAGTCAGTGCATGGTGTCTAAACAGGGACACGTACCATAAGCACCACAGGAAAGTCATACTGTGGCTTTGAATACATTTATGCCACTTTCATGCACCAGTGATTAACCTTGTTACACACACAGCAGGTTACCATTTTGCTTACCATTAAACCATTATCAGACCTTTATTTTGAAAGCCCCTAATGAACTGTGCCTTTTACTTTATTTACTCAGTGCTGTATATCCATGTTGTTTATGTTGTTCCTCTACTTCTGCTGCTACTGTTGTTACGACCGGTGTGCAGTATGCGTGGTATACGGTAAAACATCACGTTTGGAACATAGTCGACAAAACATTAGCCCACAATTCATCACATGGCAATTCAGAAAGGGTAAGGAACAGTAGAAGTGCCCTATATATAAAACTTCTGACCATTCCATCATTAGAGAATTTGGCACATGGCGAGTGTGTATAATAATAATCACGCCCCTTTTTAGCTCTGATTTGGTCTCCTCCACCTCTGGATGGATGTAATTGTCCCTCTAGTGTCTTCGCTATAGAGGAAAAGCTTGAATGCAGCTAGAAATGCATTTATGCAGATCTGTGTTGATTATTACAGATCTACAGGGTTCTGCAAAGTGGTTTTCAGGGTAAATCGTAGACTAAATTTTCTAGCTTTTTACAATAAAAATAAACGATCAACCCTGATACGTATCTTGCATTGGCACAAGTAGTGTAGTTGTGTAGGTTAATGACTCATGATAAATATTACCTTGTGGTATATTTGCTCCTCGTTGAATGCCACCAGGATCACTGAGATGAGGAGATTGAGCACCACAAACGTCATGAACACAATACAGGAACCGATGAGTAAACCACCAAGCAGGGGGTCGGTGTTCAAGACCTGGCAACCCGTGAGACATCAGAATCAGTTCGATATCCGCACGTATGAATAAGGTTTATCAGTCAGCTTGGTTACAGGATTCACAGCAATCCTTATTATTACGTATTTTACATCAAAAATCTGCAAGCAGGTGAAGATGTCACGTACTTCGTCATAGTTAAACATGCCTGTCTGCAAACTGATGATGGTCACAAGAGAGTTTGTGAAGGTTCTATAAGTGGACGTCTTCCAGCCATAAATCACGTTGCACTAGAGGAAGATGGATTAAACAGACAGTGTTTGAGATAATGGACTGAGGTTAAGTCATTAACATTTCATACACTTCATTCATATGTTGTCATTTTAATCATAGAGATATATTCTGTAAATTAGAAGATTCAAATTCATGACTATATCAAAGGCAAACTCCCACAGCACCACCACCATCACTGCATGAATAAACCCATCACTTCTGTGGCCATGTGACCTGTTGAATTCAGGCTGGTATCAACTGCTCGCAGTGAGGAGTAACTTTTGGAAATATTTTCTATGCCTTAAAAAAGTCTTAATTTCTTCTATATCAAAGTTTTGTATCCCTAAGGAGTCCTTTCTCTTAACACCAGGGGGAAAGTTTAACTTATTTTTACTCCCCCTGCTACTCAACTCCAACTGTTAAATTAAATGTAATTTAAAGTTTCATTTCAAACGCAACATTTAAAGGAACAATATGTCCAACCACATGTCCAAAGTTGGAGCCATAAATGGTACATTAAAAAAGTTGAATCTCTATTTAATATATCCACTGCTCTGTAAATACACATTCTGGAGTTGGTGTTTTGTCACTGCCTGTCTCACTGCCTGCTGAAATTATTGCTCAACTTAACCATTATAAACATCTACCAATTCTAAAAGATTATTAATGATTTCTTATGACCAATAAACACTGACTCATTTGGAGAACATTCAGGATTAATTTGAACTCTTATTAACGTGAAAATGGGCAACAAAATCAGTTATTCCAGTCCTGAATGGAAATTTCAGGGGACACTACAGCTGTAGCATTGCTGACAGAGAAGCAAGAATTTCAATTTAGCATGTTTCCTTAATTTCTAAATTACTGCAAATATACTTATAAGCCTCAATGACTCAGAAAATAGCAGTAACTTAATAATCTTGCACATGATGTGTATAAGAACCAGAGGGACTCTTTGTAAAACAGGCTTGTTAACGGGACAAGACACTCACTGCAATGGAATACGCCACAAACATGATGACTATGATCACAAGGAAACTGGATATGTCGCTCCAGGCCCGCTGCAGGGTGGCACTGATCATGTTCATCTTGGGGTTCAGTCTGAACAGGTGCCACAGTTTGATGGTGGCGAGCAGGACCAGGAAGGCGATCAGATACTGGAGCACTGAGTCTGCTGTGGCCGTCTCATAAAAACTGGGAAATCTGCACACACAGTAAAGATGTGAACTATCACATTACAGAGCAAACAAATATACAACAAGACTTATAGATTAAATAAAATGGGGGAGAATTCCAGTTTCATGTATTTGGATGATGGTAACTGTTGTACTGTAATAAAACGTGGCGCAGACCAACTGATAAAGTAAATTCTGTGAGAAAATCGTAGTTTAAAGCAGGGTTTCCCAAAACTTGGGTCCACAGTACCATGCTGAGCTGAAGTTCTATCACTCAATAAAGAAAATGGCAGTTGCTGTAGCGAGGAGCCCCCTCTATTGGCCAAAACAAGAATAATGTGATTAACATGTCAACCTGTAGGTCAGTCTTTGTTGCCACATAAAATATTATTCCACTTTGCAGTCTGTCTTTAATGCACAGTTAAAACCGGCAACAGTTCCCGGGACAGGCTACCAAAAATGGGGAATGTCCCCAGAAAAAAGGGACGTCTGGTTCTGCCTAACTTCGGCGCATTGTGCTTTGAGCTAAATGCTAACTTAAGCATACTAACATCTTCACAAAGACAATGCTGATATGTAGTTTATCATGTTGACCATCGTAGTTTGTTCGGTACGTTGGCTTGCTAATATCTGCTAATTAGCACAAAACGCAGAATACAGCTGAGTCTGGTGGGAATGTCAACAAATTAAATTGGACAAATTATTGGACAAATTAAAAAGTTGACTGGATGCTAATATTCAAGTTCAGTTAAGGGAAGTGATAATAAATCATCCTGAATATGAATTTGTGTATTGGGGTTCTGTGATATGTCATTATTGACGATAACTATGATGAAAATGAAATACTGATATCATGTTAATACTATAATAATACACAGGATAATATTGTATAAATAAGTCAGTGCCTCCTAAACATACTGTATGCTCTAAAATCCTCTCCATTTCACAATCTATTAAGTGTAATTGCACTTTTTGCTCATTTTTGTATAGAATATAGAATTTTCTATAGCCTTAATATTGCACAAATATCATTATTGTCTGTGAAAATCTGATGTTTTGACAACCCTAGTTTTTAATCTGTCCAACAGTGACTGAGACAATGTCAACCCAGATGATAAGTCAGAGGCTCACCCAGTGATTAATCGGAGTTAACCTGGATGTACTTGATTAAATTAGGATTAATCTGCTGGGGACAAACAATGTTAATCACACTGCATATCTTCTGTACTTGCGAAGGTGTTGGGTTTGCTTTTCATGCCCTAAAAAACTAAAGCTCAAACATGAGGTTCAAATCACACTCACTGGTCTTTGTGGTTCTGGTAGTAGGTCATGTCACGGTCCCCCAGCAGGGTCCTCTTGATGAAGACGGCCACGGCGCTCCAGCTCAGCAGGATGATGGTCAGCTCAAGGAGGTTCCACTTGTTCCTGAAGTAAGCCCACCGCTGCTGCTTCATTAATTTGCCCTTCCAGAAGAAGAAAAGACAGATAATTGTCATGTGTAACACAAGTGGAGCCTTTAAAGGAAAAATTCACCACATGTGCCTGTCCAGTTGGTGTTGATCTTGATGCAGTGTTCTTCTGTGTGTGTCTTACACCATCAAAGTTCAGGATTTTCCATTTAACATAAGTAAGAAGAAACAGCTTTCACTAAAAACTCAGTTTTTGTAAATAAATCTAAGCATATTAAATGATATACTTACTTTTAAAGTATATAATTTTAAGAAAAACAAGCTTATTTTCAGAATTCAATAATATAAGATAGGGCACTAAGATTGGAAGATTTTCCTTTCATGGTCTCCTAATGTATTCATAATTTATGTAACCATAAATCATTTGTGGAATTCGTAAATTCAAAAGGATAAAAGCAAAACAGTTTACACTCTGTCAAATGGTTGGTTGTAGACGTTTAATATTTCATGCAGAGTTCATTGTTGCCAGCTGGTTTAATATTCAGCATTTCTCCTCATAAGACTTTGATCTTAATGCTGTTTGATTTCCAAACCTGCAGGTGAACTTCAAAGGTGTCCACGAACATTTACAGGGGACCCATTATGCTTCCCCTTATTTTCTGTCGTATGTATAACGTCACAATGTCTGATGTTTTTATGAATGTGTATTAAGTGTGTATTTCCCTGTGAACAAAAGGCACAGACTGAATACTTGGCTTCCAGTTGCTGTACTCTGATGATGTGTTGCAACTAACTTGCACTAACTGCTGCTACTTGTACGTTAGTTCCCTTTAACTAATCCTAGCTGGCTCTCCCTGCTGGGTCCCCTGGGCCCGGGCCTAAAAAAACATCTTCCCAGTGGTCCAATGCTCCTGTGCTTGAGATGTAAACACCAACACTGCCCCTAGCTGCATGGCTAACTGAGCTAACTAGCTAATGGCAACTATCATTAGCAGCAGTTAATGGTTACTTTAGCAACACGTAAAGCTATCTGTCCACCAAGTGACTTCATAAATCACCAAGTTATTTCCTCCATAAAATATGATCCAGTTTCATCACCTGTAAAACTGTAGAATGATCTGATTTATTTCTAACATGACTGGACTCTCACAGCAGAGTGAAGACAAGTAACACATTAAACTAAAGTGTACCACTCAACTTTCATTTTTAATTTCCTGATTCACCATCCAGTTAAAATCTGTGTTAACTGCAAGTCTGTGATGTTTGGGTTTCAGCTAATCTGCAGGTGCTAGTGGGCCGGTTCATAAAAATGATCTTTATGATTAATAGCGGCTGGATCACGGGTGGAAGCGTCTCTCTTCCAGGAGGGAAGCTGTGTGCAACTGTGCACCTGGCACAGGTGCTGCATGCTGGGAAACGTCTGGGAAAATCTGTAGCAACTTTTCTAATTAAAGACAACACTTGGATTTAAATACAACTAACAATAATGAAATTGCCTGGAAGGTCTGTCCTTAAATCTGAGAAAATAAATAGTTCAGGTGCAGGCAGGTGGATGATTTATACACATGTGCAACTTCAGAGTCAAAGCTTATCTGTTCATTATTAAAACTCACCATAAACCATCTTCTTCATTTATTAGAAATGTTTTTTTCTTCATGATTTCCCAGTACTTTTTATTATGATTATAATTAAAGTCTTTCTGGCAGTGAGAAACATTTTTTACATAATTTATCATCATTTCATTCACTTGCAGGTGAGGCTGATTATTCCTGAGTGCCGGATTTGATACAACTTACATCATTTCAGTTTTTCCTGAAAAAATTAACTCAATAAATATTATTCAATAATGAATTCATGATCAGAATATCATTAAACACAGGTGCGAATAATGAATAAATAAATAAATAATATGAAATCTGATCAGAACACAACACACAGTTTGTTAAACAGGTAACAGGCTGCTTCTCTGCCACTGATGAGAACCATGTGCCTTTATTTCTATCAACACGGCACACGTGTACAGACATGAACTCCATCAGAAGTCTGTACAGCCTTTAAAGCCAACAGCTGATCCAGCTGTGATCGTCTGCCGCTGTCGTCACAAACGAACATCGCTCCACCTGACGCCTACGAGGAAAGGACATGTCTCTTAAAAAACATTTCCTCATGTCCTCTCTCCTCACTTGGATTCCTCGCGTCTCTCCATGAATCCTCCATCGGAGGGACTAAGACGCAAGGAAAGGACACAAGTGAAGGATGCATGGATGCAATTTAAGAGAATAGGGATATACCCAATGTAAATTCTGTGGACCAGGCGGAAACTCACAGGCGGGTCAGAAGGAGAAACGCTAACGCTAAGTTCTTGTTGGAGTGAATAGGCGGCATCTTTGCACCTGGTGTTTTGGTGCTGCCCCTCAGTTGGCTTCCAGAAACTGGCCAGTCAGAGGAAAGTGGGCGTTTAGGGAGGGACAGAGGTGAAAAGGCTTGTTTCAGACAAAACATAAACTGAGGGGCTGCAGTGCATACATTTGCAAAAAGATTTGCAGTTCATTTGATTGCATTGGTTGTAGCAAGCAAGGGAGAGATCACCGTAGAAAAAAAAAGTTTTTAAATATTGTACAAAGGGAGGGAGAAGATCAAATGAACTATATTTATAAGATCAAACTGTATTTCTTACTCTTTTATCTTGTCTGATTCCACCCTAATCTGGAAATCCAGAGAAAGAGGAACAGAAGCTGCATCACACTTTGAAAAGTTCCAGTCCAGAGAAAGATTCAGAGTGAGACTGTTGATGTTACCATAGAAACTCAACAAAACTGCCACTCCTGCTTATACTTAAAAAATCTACTTAAGTAGAGTAACAAAGTATTTGTACTTAGTCACTCCCACCTCTGACAACAGCGGCAAGGAAAGACACAATGGATCCTGCCTGAGAAATTATGGAATTACACGAATGGCACAATTTATGGTGAACGTTTATAACATGACGAACCAAAATGGCGACAAAGAAAGAGGAAAAGCAAAATTAAGATATGAGTCAGAGCTCTACTAAGAAAAAACGCGTTGTAGCAGGAACAGTGATTATGTGCCGACTAACAGCTGCTATATGGAAGAAAATGACAAATGACAGGGAAGATTATCAAGACATTACTGTTAATGTCCTCAGATGTTTACTTCCTTATATAATCATGTAGGAGGCCTACAATCAAAGTGAGCTATTTAATGTCCTGTTTCATTTACTAGGGTGAAAGATTACAGGAAGCATGAGCTGCAGTGTGCGACTCAGCTAGAAATTATTTGTGATTTACAAACAAATCAGTCCCTCAGTTTGACGACCTAAGCGCATTTTGACCACAGTAGCCAAAAAGCAGCTGTAAGACGCGTGCTCCCCTCAAAGTCAGTGTTAGCGCGTTCATGAGAACAGACTCATGAGCCCTGCTGGCGCATAATGAGGTCGGGCTGAGTTTGTGAAACCCTCAATAAATATAGAAACCCCTGCGAGTCTTAATAAATATTTGAATTCAAACAGATGCAAGGATAACAGAGAGCCAAGCAATTACTGGGGCTGGAACCATGCAGTAGTTATGTTGGAGTTTACCTGCAGGAACATGTAATAAAGGATGAAAAGCAGGTATATGATCTCTGCAGCCATGACGAAGATGTGCAGACCACCAGTTGATTGGTAAAGCCGAACAATCTGCAGCTCGCTCTCGAACTGAAAGGCTCCTGTAAAATAAACGAGCACAGCATTATTTAAACCCAAGCAGGATGGCAAGATTCATGTAATATACTGTAGAGTGTACTGATGTAGTGCAACAGCATCTACATGCACAGCTTGATGGAGTCACATGTACATTCTTGGCGGAGCTGTAAGTGCATTATTATTGTAATTTTCAGAGAGCACTCAATCTTACCTATGGCTGTGGTCTCAAACAGGAGTGTGACGATGCAGAAGAGGTTCACATTAGCATTGTACACGGTGAACTCTACAAAGATCGCCCTGGTGTACATATCCAGCCATTTGTTTGTGTAAAGATACTCCAGGGTGCTGTAGATGAAGTACACAAGAATATTTTTTACAGAAGGCCTCTTTTCTTTATTTGAGTGTTACACTTTTCTTACACCAGCTTTGCTCAAGAACAGAGAGATTTTCAATGTTAAGGGGTTAGCTCAGATGATATAAAGTGCGGCTGTATGAGGTACAGCTCAGCAGATGGCAGATGGCATGCAAAACCAGGATTTTTATCTTGCAGAACAAGAGAGTGAAAAGAGTTGCTGATCTATGGGGAAGATGAACAGTTTTGATTACCAATCGATGTGTTCATTTTGGGATTCTCTGTGTGTAATGAGTGTGTGTGTGTGTGTGTAAGTTGTAATGAAGGCAACTGAGAGTAAAATCAATGGGACAGGAAGGAAGAAATGATTGAATGAACACTGTAATGAAATCAGCAACTTTTGTTTGTGTATATAAGGCAAGGCACTCTGAGAGACCCCTCAGAGAACACTGCGCGTCTCTTCTCTCCATGCTGCTTGAAGTAAAGAGATTTGATTTGTCACATTGACGTTATTCTTCAGAGAACTACCAACTGTCTATTTTAGAAGATTTCTACAAAATCTACTGCTGCCTTGATCTTTTAGTTAGTTTACGCTATTGTGTGACTTTAGTGTTTTAAAAGGTTAGTTCAGATTCACCTAAATCAACACAATAACACAAATAAACTTACAGATTGAGGCAGTGGTAGACTAACAACTCCTGTGTTTTGTGAGGCAGAATTACTGTTTTTGTCAAAGGAGTCTGGCTGAGTGAGAGAGAGCCGTCTGGCAACAAAGTTAAACAGTATAGCATGTAGTTAATGTAAACTTTAGGAAGTTAAAATATGTTTTGCTGCTGACCCTGTCCTTAACAGTACATTGCTTAGCTTCTGTGCCAGTATCTTTCTCTGGTCCTCAAAACGGTGCATGTCTGTCCCTTTAATATATTGACTGCTGTAATAAAAGGGTCACTGAATCTAGACAAGGTGAGGAAACAACACAAGAGAACTGACAAAAGATCTAGCTTGATGATCAGGGAGTGTCGTGACTGTCATAACTCGGGCAGAAATCATGATCATGGACGAGGTAATTTTAAAGTTTTATTCATGTTATGTTTAGTATTCCCAGAAGCGACATCAAGTACGAAATGCACCATTACCAAGCTAGCTAAGAAGTTAAGAACAATGTTGCATTATTTGCTAGCCAGCTGTAAAAAAAACAACCACATTTTTTTGTTTGCTAGTTTGCCAAAAAGTTAGTTAGCCTAGTTAGCCTGGGCCCACACATGACAGCACGTCAACTCTACGTTGTAGAAAAACTTGTTATAAACTGGAGTGAAAGAAAGAAGAGACACATCATAAAACTCAATTGGGTTGAGTCTGTCCCTTAACTTTCTTCAAGGGGGCAGCTATTTACTTTAAGTTTAAAGCTAATATATGATCACATTTTGAATGTATGTAATTGTTATGTGCTACAGTGTCTGTGTAGTGCTGTGATCTCCTCTGCCCAGGTTCTGCCCCTGCCCCTTGCAGATTGCAGTGATTGGCAACAGGTGCAGCTGCTCTGCAGTCAGGACCTGGTGCTTACAAGCTTGGAGAGTGCAGCCATTCAGGGCCAGTGGGCCATGTGGTGGACAGAAGTCTGCATGTTGGGCTAGTGGGCCATTCGTTCAGGGCCAGTGGGCCATTTGGTAGACCACAGTCTGTAGCCTAATCCTGCAGCAGCAGGTTAGTCTACTCATGGTGGTTGACAAGTGCTTTGCTGGCGCTCTCAGCTGGTGAAGTCACTTGTCTTTGTTTCATGTGCCTTGTTTACCTCCATGGTTGGCGAGGGCACTCGTTTGGGCTCCCTCATGTGCTTTGTTAGTCCCACCAGCTAGCAAAGGCACTCGTTGTTTTCTGTGCTTGTGTTCTTGTTTGTTGTTGTTGTTAGCCTCCCTGGCTAGCATGGACACTTCTTGTCTTTTGTGTGTGCGTGTGTTGTATAATTTAGTAGGTTAAGTTAACCCATATGTTAATTTAATTTGTTAACTTAATTTGACACATTTGTTAATAAAAGAACCTTTGTTTACATCATTTTGTCTCAGTTTTCCTTCCTTCCTTCCTTTTTTTCCCGGTTAAATTTATCTAATGTTACAGCCCTCATCCCCGAGCCCAACTTGGGGGATTTAACGGTGATGTAAATGTAAATGACTGACTGATAGCTAGTGCTGAGACCTGAGAATAATGGTGTAATGTGTTCAGCTTTCCTAGTTTTTGTGCAAAGTTAAGCTTATTAGTGCTTTCGTGGAGACACCAGAAAAGACCATTACAGTAGTCTAACCTGCTTGAGATGGATCGGTTTCATCCTTGAAGTCTGAGGTTTCTGACTTGGTTTTGTGTCTTAAAAGATGTGCATCCACTTTAGGCCTTTCTTCTTTAGCATAAAAGACAATCATCCTAGTTTTGTCTTTATTTTAACCAATGTAGCCCACTGAGGCAAATGTAAACTCACTCATGAAAATCTTTGATTCTTGTATTGAGTGCATTCCAGTTTGTCAATGTACGTACCTGCTGGCGTTTTGTAAATCTGGGCCAAGCTCCACGACAAAGCCACCTCCCCTGTAGAGCACCATTTTGCCCCAGACAGGTTGAGCCCTGAGCTGAGCCTGTGTCTGGTACTTCCATGGGCTGCAGGTATTTGTAGAGATATTATCCCCAGCAGAGCGGTTCCAGCCAAGGTCATAGGTGCCCGTGTCCTCCACCTCCCATGAATATGGAGCGTGACAGTCTGGTACGAACTGGAGCATGGACCCAGCAATCTGACAGGAGTTCTTCTGCACTCTCAATTGACGAAGACGGGCATTACCCACTAGCTTGGAGTTCCCATCTGTGATAAATCCTGGAACACATTACTTTTAAGTTTCTTTGTTCGCTTTGTTAGCTTCTCAAGTGGTGCTGAATGAAAGTAAGTTAAGTTTGTTGTCTCTGTATTTTATTTACACGAGTTCAGTCAGACCCAAAGATTATTTCAGCGGTGATGCACCCACCCACCCAAGAGCAGACGCTTTGGGTCAAAGCTCAGACCAAGCCACCAACCCAAAGCGTCTGCATTTGATGATCAGGGGATTGAGACTCAACTGCCCTGTGATTGGTCGAAGTCTACAACATGAAAAATACTACACGGGTAATATCGAAACAAATCTTTTGACGGCAGCCATACAGGACATTATACAGTGGAACTTCCTCAAACTGCAAGACGGCCAACAAAAACTCCTGATATGCCAGAAATCCAACCAATAACCCAACTGCCACACCTTTGATTGTTCAGGCAGTTAACCAGGGTTTTAATTAAGTTTGGGTGGAAACACAGTCATGTTGTAGTTTCTTTAAAGACAAAGCGGGAAGGTGGGCTCAGAAGAATTATTTGGCACCTATTAATTGCCCCTATTTTGACATTACCCTACTGTGACGGACTTTACAAAACCCTTCTATTATCTTAAACTGTGTGATACTAAAAAGATACAAATAAGAAATTAAACACTAAAAGCATGCTGCTAAATGAAATCGATTGCTGTTTTTACCGCTCACTGTGAGAGCGAGGAGTCAGCTTTTCACACACAGCTTTGACACAAGGCACCGTAAATCGTTGTGCTTCACTGAACAAAACACCGGCTTGAAATTTTGTGTGAAAAGAGAGGTGAACAAAAAGAATGGTGTTTTTGTGTGTTTTGTGTCAGAATGTAGGGCAGTTGGACAATGATACCACCTGGGACATAAGTGAATGGTCAGATTCTAAAGGATCATGTTGTTGTTGAAGTTGGTAAAAGAATACATTTAAATATGTTTGTGCATGTTATATATATTTAACATGTCAGTAACAAACTACGACTGTGGCTTTATATCATGACGACAAAAGAAAAGCTCGTATTTGACCTCATAGAAATATTGTATATTAAAACAGATTAGACTCATCAACCATTTTCTGTATCTATCAAGATAAAAATACCTGGATAAACTCCAAACAGGTGACTTAGTAGAGATGTGTTGGCCCAAGTGAAGACTTCTCCCAGGCTCATGCTGTCAGAGATGTTCCGACTGAAGCTTTTCTGGATGTGCTGGTTCAGGAAGAAAGCGTTGGGGTCTCTTTGGCCGTACGCCACCAGCAGCAACATCCACATGAAGCCAATGTAGGCTGCAACAAAAGACAAATATAGTAGAGTTTAGTTCTGATTAGCTAGTGGTCATTGCCTTTACTGGTTGGGTCAGTTTGGCCTTTGCATTTCAAAGCATCCAGCAGCAAACGAGCAGCCAAACTTTCTCTTTAAAATGCACTTTTTCTTTGATATGTATGAATATTCCTTATCTATTTTTCATCAACACAATGCATTTGATTCTGGCATAAGCACTGCACTGCAGTGTGTGTGCGTGTGTGTGTGTGTGTGTGTGTGTGTGTGCAGTGGGTGTGGATTGAGATGCTGATGAGAATGCCTGTGGCTGTGCTCAGAGCAGACAGATAAATTCTATTAAGGGCATAGACACAGGACAGAGGAGAGGCCCAGAAGACAAACTAATAGGAACTGCAGGTAGTAGAGGTAAAGTCTGAGCAATGTATAGACTATTCTTCTCAGCTACAACTCACAGCAACTTTCACACTAAACTACAATGGGAACAAAGACATGGGTGCATCCATAACTACAACACAATGGGATGCAGTACTTAAAGTATTAAAACTTCAAACTGTTAGATACAAAAATGTACAAGTGTAACAGGATAATACACAGAGGCTATTTTACACCATGCACATTGAAGAAAATTGATCATACGTTATCCAGATTGTGCTGACATGGTTCTGAAGTACAGTACTCTAATGCACTTGCTATACTGTCCCCTTGCAATTTTGGTTGTATATTACTAGAAATTTGTAATTTCCTCTCAATATAAATATCAAATCCTCCCCCTCACTTGTATACAAGGTGTGAAAATGGACATTATGCAGGCAATAATTGTTCATAGTATTATAACATCAGCCTTTTTAATCAAGTGGATCATCTTAATGAATTGGAAACAACGTAAACCAAACTGCGAAAGGACTTCATGGATTTGCTATCAAAAGAATAGGCTGCTCTAGTTTGTAGTTTTGTTTGTTTGTATTATTATTATTATTATTATTATTATTATTATTATTATTATTATTATTATTATAGTTATTATTATAGTTATTATAGTTATTAATCAATTAAGAGCAGAGGGATTCAAGTTTAGCTGTAAAGTTGTCTAGTGGCAGTAAATGTACAGTTACCCAATGAAACCAGCGTTGGCAAAATGAGCTGAGCTCGAGCCTGAGGACACACTCTGCTCCGCCTCTGGATTACAAAATGTGGTAAAATGTGCTTCTAGTGAATTTTTATTGAGCACCAGCCTCATGTTTATGCACGCATCATTGAAAAAAAGACACTTCAATTCCAAATAAATGCTTCAGGATGCATTTATGCCCATCAGATGAAGCCGCCGCATGAGACGCATGAAGCTGGTAAAGATGAAGGCGTTTCTGTTGCGTGAGTCATGAGTGAAATCTGACTCACTGGTGGTTGAGACGGGGGCTTAAAGTAAAAATATCAGGGTAAGCCAATCAGAGGCAGAGTAGGGTAGGTCATGACTTTGCCCTCTTGGAAAAAATGTCTGTAGCGCTTTGTGAAATGGCCGGTTAAATTTTGGAGCCTGAAAATTGGTGTGGGACAAGGACTGAGCTCTGGCTAATCTGACATATAGGCATCTAAAGTAGTAGTGATTTGGTAAAAATACAATTATTCCTTTCTGAAACACCCCCAGTAAAATAAAACATTTTGATAAATCTGTCTTTCTTCTTACCCAAAATCTCCCTGAGGAGGGCGAAGGCTTTCTGTTCCAAAATCTTGTTCCTTCTCATCCTCTCAATGTCTGCAGGAGGAGGAGGCTGATAGAGACTGTTATCCTGTCTGAGTGTGTGTTGGTCCTTACAATCACCTGTAGGTGAAGAGTTATTTGTTATAAATCTGAATTTTTCTAGTGATCCATAAGTCCAACTTTTAGACTGTTAGTGTATCTTGAGAGTATTTTCCTTTTCTACCTGGATTTCCTACATACGCCACATTTTGAAAATCCTCCTCATCTACTTTCTTTATTACCAGTGCAAAGAAAACTGCGAGACCGAGCACCTGTGGTAAAAATGCATGATAATAAGTGAAAACAGATGTTCTCTCTGAATTGAATTTAAGCATGTGCTCAAAGAGAAGGTTTCTTCTCACCTTCAGTGGCTGAATGACGAGGATGCTCTGAAAGAAAGAGACAATCATGGATACCAACCAGCTTACGGAGCGTTCCTTCCCAAATTTCAAGCCATAAAGCATCGTGAAGTATCCCGATACAACACTGGTTGCGATCACTAACAGCCAGCCAAAAAAAATGAACCACCAGGGCAGCCCTCCATGACAGCACGCTGTTTTCTTCTGACTTCCATCACCGTCAGCGCTGTCTGCAGAGTTCAGCCTAAAAATGAAAGGAGGGAAAAAAATACCATTTATTCAAAGATAGCACGTATGAAGAGCATTTCACTTGAGTATTAATAATTTATTGGACATTTCCTACATTCAGCTCTGAAACATTTTACTTCATTTTATCATTTATGACATACACTAAGATTTCATGCCTGATGTTATCCATTTACACAGACTGATGTCATAAAAGAAAAGTGGCTAAAAAGATCATACCATACCAGATTATAGTTTTGCATGTTTTAGCCCATCATCCAACATATTAAATTCCTTGGTGAATTGTTCAGCGTTTTGGGAAACAGGCTCATTCATTTTCTTGCCAAAATTTACCCGACAAGACGACAAGATCCCAAACTTCTGGTTTTATTTTTAGCAGTAATACAATCAAGTTTGTGGCCAGGCAGGCTGCCATTTTTTTTCCTGCTGAATAGACAAGCCAAAACCAAGCACCGCCATGGTAACAGTACATCACCCACCAGCTCCACACTCTCGTCAGTACTGCTCATGCTCTGATTGCAAAAAAAGACCAAGATGGTGACCCCGATAATGAAAAAAACATTAGTCCAATGGGTGACATCATAGTGGGCTCCTGCTTGTACAGTTCAGTTTGTGTAGTGATTTAAAAGCAAATCAAAACAACAAGATATAACATCTTAACTAGCAAAATTTAAAGATGTTAAATTTTTTAAAGCTAGAACAGAGCCAGGCCAGTTGTTTACCCCTGCTTCCAGACTTTATGCTAAGCTAAGCTAACCATCTCCTGGCTCTAGTTTAATATTTGGGTTAAAGATGTTTTCATCTAACTCTTGGCAAAGAAGTGAATATGCCTGTTTCACAAGATTGAAAAGTGACTATTCATTAACTATTCATTTAAATTTACGTCCAGCTGTTTTGCAAGCCTACTGCCCAATCAGCAATTGGATTTCATTCATGTTGACACAAGTTTCCAAAATGGTTGCCATTAGTAACTTGTTGCAATAAATAACTATTATAAAAAGATAACAGACAAATAAACACATGCATAAAAAGACAGAGATCAAATAAACATAAACGTGATTAATTCTCCATTTTAAAGACCAAGTGGCTTTCAAGGCTCTGGTGTATGCTGGAAATTCAGAAGTTTGCAGATAACGGGCTAATACATGCAAATCCACCGGTGTGGTCTTTTAAATGAGTCAAGTCTGTACTTCTTCTGGACGGGTTCATCTAAGTCGACGCAGCTGAATTTGAAGAGCTGATCTTCGAGGAAGCCCTTCATGCCCTGGACTTGCAGCAGAGCTCGGCAGTGGCTGTGCGGGGTGGGGAAGCTGGAGGGTCCCAGCAGACTGAGCTCTTTGTCAATGTGACACAGCTGCCGGTATAGATACTGGGTTTTGTTGCTTTTCTTCTGAATCCCCTCCACTGTTGACCCGGGATGTGAACTGGGACTGCCCTCTGAAAATGGACAGAATTTCTGACTGTAAAACTGTTAAACTGACTGATAAACTAGAATACAATGATTTGCAAATACTTTTCAACTTATATTCAACCTAATACAGTACAAAGGCAGGATATTTAATATTCAAACTGAAAATTTCTTGCTTTTGTAAATATATAGTAATTTGGAATTTGATGCCTGCAACATGTTCCAAAAAAGTTGGGACAGCAGCAACAAATGTCTGGGAAAGTTGTGGAAAACACCTGTTTGGACCATTACACAGGTAAAGAGGTTACTTGGTGACAGTATCGTGATTGAGCACCCTCAAGATGCTCAGTCGTTCACAAGAAAGAGTGGTCACCACTTTGTGAAAAACTGCATGGGCGAATAGTCCAACAGTTTAAGAGCAATGTTTCCCAAGACACAATTGCCAAGAATTTAGGGATCTACACTGTTTAATATTAAAGATTCAGAGAATCCAGAGAAATCTGCGCATGTAAGGGACAAAGCTGAAAACCAACACTGAATGCCTGTGACCTTTGACCCCTCAGGCAGCACTGCATTGAAACCAGCATGTGTCACATCAGTGATGGCTGAAAGGTACATACAGGTTTTGGAGCAACATATGCTGCCATCCAGACGATGTCTTTTTCAGAAATGTCTCTGCTTATATCAGCAAGACAATGCCAAGACACATTGTGGACGTGTTCCAACAGTGTGGCTTCGTAGTAAAAGAGTTCAGGCACTGGACTGACCTGGCTGCAGTCCAGACCTGTCTCCCATTGAAAATATGTGGTGCATTATGAAGCACAAAATATAACAGAGACCCCAGACAGTTGAACACTTGAAGTCAGAATAAGACAGAATAAGAAAGAATTTCACTTTCAGCACTTCAAAAATTAGTGTCCACAGTTCCCAAATGTTTACTAAGTGTTGTTTTTTAGAGAAGGCGATGTATCACAGTGGTAAACACAGTGACCCTCTCCAAACTTGTTTTGGTCCGTGTTGCAGGCATCAAATGCAGAAAGAGTGTGTATTTACAAAAAGCACTTTAGTTTTTAGTTATGTTTTACACAGTGTCCCAAATGTTTCTGGAATTGAGGTTTGTACATGTTATACAGATTTGTTCAGACAGAGAGCAAAGAAAATTTTAACCTTGCATCATTAATGCAAATTTGACTGCTGGACTATCTGTGCAATCTCTTCACTAATCTGTTTATTCATTTGAAACAACAAATATGTGAAGTGTGTGGTAACTGTTTGCTCCACTGTGTCTGTGGGAGTGTATCTGTCTGTTTGAGCCTCATTGAGCAGAAGTTCTGGTTCTTTCTGTTAATCCCTTCAGTCTCTTTCCTTTGTCCTTTTGACTCTGTGCATTTATTCATAAAGCTGCAGAACTAGAGTAAATATTTAATTTGTGTCATATGGGGTGAATTTGCGTTTTTCAACTGACTTTGTATGTAAATGCAACTCCTCTAAAATTCACTTTGCAGTCTGTCTGAAGACGCAGTGAACAGCACCAAACTGCATATGATGCTTCTTGTACAACAGACAGTAGATGTGAAAAGCTATAACATACTGGGATTGACAAGCAAAAAAGATATGTACTACTGTTTCATAAAACATTTGGAAAATCTGCACAATTATGCAGAATTTAATGCTTGATCATTAATTAATATTGTCTGTAGAAGTCACTGTATACAGAGTTTTCAGTTGTCTTATGTATGACTTTTAAAACCTAATTAGATGCAGATTTCACTGTCAAAATTAAAACTGGTCCAGTTTTCAAAAGGACCAATACATGACTCACTCAAAGTCAGTTGATCCCACTGTACCGACTTTAGAAGGTACGTTTTTAAAAAGAGTAACTTCCTACAAATTTCTCGACCTGTGGCCAGGTAGGCATTAGATAAATTCAATTCCATTCAGTTTGTCTCTAGAAGGTACTATATTATTCAGTCATATGGGGCCTGTAGCTAACAATGTTTTTTCTGTATTTTAAAATTTAAGAATATAAATGTTTCTAATGTTTCTTCTCTCAAAGATCTCTTCCTTCAGGGAGTCCTGGTCAAGGCGGCAGCACATGCAGTTTCATATAAAAGACTGACTGTGTAAAGCACCAACATGTTTCCTTCAGTTTGCAAAAGACCTTTGAGTATTCAAATGTGGGAGTGCTTCTAAAGAAGAGCTTTTTTGCAACTCATTCCACGCCCAATGAGCATAAAATGAAAAAGTTTTACCTTTACGTCTGAGAGCACTGAGGGGGAAAGAAACCAGCTGGAAGATCTGAGCCATAGTTCATAGTGCGATAAGAACTTTGTACTTTTTTTTGTCTAGATTACCAATGTACAGATTCAAAAACAACTTTTCAATTGTTCGAAGTTCTTATTATATTGCAGTGATGTGGTTTACATGCATGCAAATTCAACCCTCCTCAAAAAACATGGATTTTGCATATTGCATAACACTGCATTAGGTTTTGTAACAAGTGCAGGCTCTCGCACTCACCACTTCATTTTATCTGACTGTAGAATGGTCCTCTCTATACCAGAGGAGAAAAACATTCATGCTGCTGTGAGGTAAATTACTCACTTATATAAACTTATTTATAAGCTTCTTTAAAATGTCTCCAGGGTGCACTCAGAGGTTAAGGTAAAGCTGCTTTCCCCTTTTATGCACCCTGGACATTGAATGAGTTGGATATTACCACTTCTTTAGAGGCACTCCTGTCTATGAAAACCTTTATTTTACAAACTGCCCTGAAAGAAACACGCTGCTGCTTTATATAATCTTTGTCTGGAGGTGAAATACGATATGGATGTCGCCGGTGAGGCGTGGATATTTTACTGTTTTCCTTGTGTTGCTTTTCATTTACTGTATGTTTTCTAAATAGTGAGTTGGGGCTATAGATTGTTAACCAAATAGGTTGAAATCCTATTTAACATACAATCTATGGTTGAAGCGAGTTGGTTCCCACTGCTGATTCAGGCTGCAGGAACACAGCAGGAGCACAAGACACATGCATGCAAAACAAAAGCCCACAGCCTGCTGGACTCCACTGACATATCAATCAATTAAACCGTTTAACCTGGGGAATCCTTTAAAAGACTACTGAAAGAAATCTGTAAGAGCTGAGTAGAACAGATGTTGGATTGGCAAGGTTACGGGGTTTTAGTTCTCTTTGTCTTTATACAGTAAAGTGCTCGTACAGTGTGGGGTCAGGTGGATTTCAGATGAAATGTCACAATTTTCACAGCAGGTACACACCTGGTAGCTGAGTTTTGGACTGGGTGGTGTCGCTGGTTTTGTTGTTCTGTTTGATGAAGTCCTCCACCACAGAGAGGACAGCGTTGATGTCAACTGGTTGTCCAGGCCCAAACTCAGACTCTGTCGATGGTATGTTGCTTTTCACAGTCTTGGACAATGAATTGGCAATTCTTGTAATGTCCTGATGGAAAAATGCACATTTTTTTTATATAAAATTACAAATAAAATATATATGAAATTTTAATATACACTATATAAATACAAGGTTAATTATTTGTCTATTCATCACTATTTTGATAATACATGGAGTTTCATAGGGCATAAAAAGCTTATCATTTGGATCATACCTGTAGTGCTGTTTATTCATCTAGATAGTTTTGGTGCGAGTTGCAGAGTTTTGGAAAAATCGAGTCTAATATAATGGAACTAGATGGTGCTCGGTTTACTCCAAAAATTTCATTTGAAAGACTCAACGGCAACATCTCTTTCCACAAAAGAGATGTTGCTCAGATCATGAAAGGGAAAATGTTTCTAATAACTCAAGGATGATGATTGTGGTCCTTTTAGTGACAGGATGTGAGCGGTTTGGCTCTGATTTTGCCTGACTCTGCATGTGCACTTAAATCATGCAGCCGCCAACCACCTGAACGAATAATTATTGTCTCAGATGTCAGAACAGAGAGAGTTTTCTTTATTGTGTGTTGTACTGATGTCTGAATGTTTTCTTTAAAGATCTGATAATTATTAGAGAGACTGCCACAGATGTTTCCACACCTGCAGTTCTGTCACTGCAGCTGCTGGGCCATTGTGCACAAATAAGCACCACTTCTCTCCAAAGGGGAGACGCTTCCACCTGCAACCCATCCATTATTAATCATAAAGTTAATTTTTATGATCTGCAGATTAATTACAATCATAGATGAGCATTTAGACCTAAAACTATAGATTTTTAGCTAGATGATGAATCAGAAAACAAATAAAAAATCCCCATACTGGCTTCAACACACGTTTTATATGATTTCTTGAAAGATCTGCTGGTGATGGGTCACATGACATACACAAACAAGTAATAAATAGATGTGTGTAGTTCCATTGTGTTTGGATGCTATGGTTCATGCCGCAAAATAGATAAACACAAAACAATAAGCTAAATATTGGAAAATACACAGTTAATCTGTCAAAACAGTGCGTGTTGCACTTGAGTTTAATCGGCTATCTGTCTTCAATCTGGTATGAAATCTGAGTGATGTTATTACGTCAGATCAGTCCAATCATCTGCAGTGTCCAATCAATAACTGGTATCAATGAGGGGGCATTGTTGGGCGGTAAAAGACTTCCGTGAAGCCTAGCCTTGTTTATCCTTGCTCCTCTGAGCAGAAATGTAATGACGCCTGTGAGCTAGTTCACGCAGTCAACTTGAACTGCACTGCAATCACATGCAACACGCCTCACACTCTGTAGTACAAACCAAACGCACCCTTCCAATCTGGCAGTCTATTTGCAGTCTATTTGCAAAAACCTCCCATCTCTCCATGCCTGTCAGTGCCATTGCTGCCTTGCATCAGCGTAACTGCCTGTTCATTCAGCCCCACCACCACCCCAACATCCACCTGCAGGCTCCAGCAGGGGGTCCAAGATATTCGTTCATCACTCCTCTATATCTTTATTTAACATAATCTGTGAGGAGCGAAGAGGTCGGAGCCTAGATGCCAAAGTCTAACTATGTTCTGCTGCTGCAATAAACTTTCTTAAATGTTAGTTGTCTGACTGAAATAAGAACTTCAGGCCTGCAAGATGGCGGAGCCAGAAGAACTTCTGGTTCAAGTGAGGATTGAGGAGCAAAGAAACAAAGAAACTTTTGCACACTTGTAACAATACAAAGCAGAAACACTCTCACACACTTACTTCTGCAATCAAAGCTTTGGTACAGCATTATTAAATCTTAAATATAAACCATATTCCCCACATTTTTGCTTACAATATAATTCCATATTTCATAGTTTTGATGTCCAGAATTAACCTTCAATGGAATAAAAATAAAGAAAAAACTGAACAAGAGAATGTGTCCAAACTTTTGACTGGTACTGTATTTTTTTCAGCATTTTGAGCACCACAGGCTGTCTTTAAAACTTGTCAACTCACAGCAAAACTATCTAAAAATCTGACTGAACTGCTACCTTTAAATGGAATGTTTAAAAAAAACTGAAGCACCAACCTTGATGACAGTTTCTAAAGTGACATTCACATTCACGTTGGTGGCATCAGTCTGTGAGGAGGAAGCCTGTTCAAGAGTGTCTGGTTTTTCTGTTTTGCGTCTGCAGCAAGACGTCTCCCAGGGACGAGTGTTTCTGAAGATACTAACAATAAGGATGTTGATTGGAAACATGATGAGGGAACTCTGAACTCCAATCATGAACTGTTGCCATGTGAACTCAAAGTGACCTGCAAACAGAAAGTGTGAAGTAAAAGAGATTGAGCAAAATGTGCACTCCATTTTCACATGATCTTTTATGATCAACAAATCAATAAATACGTTTTTCATCATAAGATTCTGTTCTCGCACTGCTGATGTAACTGGTATTCACATAATGGTTGTTTCACACACGGGGTTCATGGCAAACAACCAGCTACTTTAAAAAGTCACAAACAAACTACAGAGTTCTGAAAACTGAAAAACCTCATACAAATAGTACAGATATAAGAGGCAACCTAAGATCAATAACACATTGGCCTTTCATCTTCGAGTACTTTGAACCGTAATAAAAGCCTGTCGTACCCAGGTCCATGGTCTGCTCAGACGGATCTGTTGGGATGCCGTAAAACATGATGCTGGTGAGCATGGTGCAGAGCAGCAGGGAGAAACAGCAGGAAACTCTCTGAACACAAGTGAAGGTGCTGCTCGGCGGGCGGCTGATCACAGAGTACCAGAGGTGTCCGTCACTGAAATCCTTCGTCGTCTTCATGAAGAATAAATTACTGGAAGACAAAAGCAACAAGGGGTAACCCTGTGAACTTGACTAATTCCTGAATCCATCACCAATTAGTGATGGATTAGCGTCACATTTTGTCGCTGATAAACCTCGACGTAGCTCTGCAGCTAATGCTTCAGCGCATAAAGGAAAGAGCTACAGTATATTTCCTCAGTAAATGTGGCCTGAATATTTAGGGGTTTAATAGGGATTAGATGTAAGTGACAGCTCTTATTTCGTTTTACTTTGATTCAGTTCAACTGAATTTAAATTAACTATTAATTTCTCTGTACACATAAAATATAGAACTAGAATTACTGCCTTGCGGTTGTATAACTCCGCCAAGTATTCAGTTTACAGCCACGTCTGTCCAGATTCAATATAATATACTGTATGTGGTGAGGACTTTTAATTAGGAAATTTAATTAAAGGTATTTAGTGTATTTTTGGGGGCAAAATGGATTTTATCAATATATTGACATGTATGATTTCCAGTGTATGATTGCCAGGGAGAAACATGCTGTCTTCACTTAGAGAATACACTGCTTTCTTTCTTTCTTTCTTTCTTTCTTTCTTTCTTTCTTTCTCCAAATGAATCACATTTTTAGGGGCTGAATGGGCTCTGAGCCACGAGAAATTTGTACACTGGTTTCCATTTCATTCTCAGCTCTGCTCTAATGCAGTGTGTTGGTAGATTTTTCAATCGTTGCTCGCCTCATGAACGTGGAGGTGGGGGCCCAATTGAAAGCTACAGCCTGCCTGCTGGTTTTCATATGTATCTTTGTCATATTTCAAAAACCAACCGTGCAGAAAACAACCTAAAATCCAAACCACTATTGCATTTCATTTGCATTCCATTTGTGCTTTCATCGTTCCAAGTCAAGAGAAAATTTCACATTCAGCTTGTGGAGTTCGACACCCTGTTTGTGTATATAATTTTACCCCCCCGCTCCTCAAAGATTTTACCTTACCTGAACCTCTTCAAATCCATTTCTGTCGAAACAGGAAAAACTTTGTCCAGGGAACAGTCGCCAATGTCTATGGCCAGCCAGGAGTTGCACAAAAAATGCCATTTCTGCTCCGTCTTAAGGTCCTGCACCATGACATTGCCAACATACCTGAAAAAAAGAAAGAAACTATAAAGACTGGAACAACTTTTAAAGGTCTGGTATGTATGATTTAGGGAGATCTAGTGGAAGAATGTGACAGATGTATGTTTTCATTAGCGCATAGTCACCTGAAAATAATTATCTTTCTATTTCTGTCCTTTTAGAAAGAGCTATTTATATCTAATGAAGCAGTAGCTCAGGACAAAGAAAACCAAACAATGACTCAAGACTTTCATGTTTTTATGGCTACCGTAGGTGAGATGAGCGGTACTGAGTCGGCTGCAGTCTGCACCCTCACCGCTTGATGCCACTAAATCCTACTGACCTTTTCATTTTCATGTGACCAGATCTAAAGGTTCAAAAGTTCATACCACAACTGACAGGCTAAAAAGTAAAAACTAGAGGTCCACAAGCAGACCTCAAAAAGGGAAACTATTTTGTCACAGAAATGAGCACTGACTTGTTTTTGATGACCACGTTTTCCTGAAAAGAAAAGGAAGTAATCATCTGTAAGATCAGGATAATCATGACTGTACTCCTTCATTCATATGTGCATGCACAAAGTAAGTGTGCCAGATTCATGACATGTGTGCCCTGGTTAATATTCTTAACTGAAAGTAAACTAAAAACTAAAACTAGTTGTGAAAAAAAATCAGTAGACAGAAATAAGAAATATAAACTAGACTTTAGACTGTAAGAAAAAGCAACTGAGATGCTACTGTGTACTAAAACTAAGTAATTTTGTTTTTAAAAAATGAGGACTGGGCTGCAATGAACTACTCTGACTCAGTTAAGAAAGGAACGGTTTGACTTTAAAGTGATGTGAAAAAAAAAAAAAACAAGAATACAGATGAGAAGAAAAAGAAAGTAACAGGTGGTGAACAAAGACCACATGATCCGGTCTGTCAGCCCAGGATGAATGACTCACTGCTATTATGGGCCAAACATCCGTAAGTGTGATATTTTCAAGAAATGAGGGCGAGAGTGATGACAGCCTGAGGTAATTCAGTTCATAATTACGCCTCCTGCGTATCTTTTTTTTTTGTGCACATCGATGACTGTATGTTGAAGTACTACTGTGATTCACACTTTCTGAGAAAACCTTTTTAATGGCTGCACGAGGCCACAGGCATCATGTTTTTGGTTCCTCCAACTCCCTTTGAGGGAATTTCTTCAAACTTGGCTCAAATGTCCACTTGAACTCAAGAATGGACTGATTAGATTTTGGTGCTCAAAGGTCAAAGGTCACTGTGACCTCACAAAACACATTTTTGGCCATAACTCAAGACTCAGTACTAATTATGACACCATCTCACACACATACATCAAATAGCATCCTAGCAGTGCCTGAGATGTTTACATGTAATTACATTCTGAAATAATCAGTTATATTTACTGACAGACAGAAGTCAACAGAAACTTTTTGGAAACTTTCACTCCACTACATTTCAAAGATAAATATTGTACTTTTGACTCCACTACATTTCTAGGAAGGTTGTCGTTACTCTTTTAGGTTGAGCACAGCTTTGAAGTCGGCTGTTGATGTTTTTCTCTTTTCTAAAATGAAATTGGTCACACGCTGTGTTCCTCACAGAAGGAAACCAATCACAGTACCCGCTCTCAACTGGGATTGATGTAGAAGCAGAAATACGTCATCCAGGTGCTCTGTAACAACAAGCTCTCCCACTTTCATTCAAACAGAACTCAGTGATGGTGACGACAGGAGAATGAAAAAAATTCAATCTCAAAATGTTATTATAATCAGAAAAAGAGAAATAATTCTAGGTGGGCTTTTAATGTTGGATTGTTTTTATCGGGGTGGAAAATATCACATAATTCATGTATATTCTGCCTCTGAAGACAGTCAGTTATTTAACAGACTTGGAGAACTCCTTACAGTTTACTTCAATCTAATTTTATGCAGTGATTTTAATACAGTTACACCAGAAAATTACAACAGCTGCCCTTTTTGTTTTTGATTGTATTTGCTGAAGTTCTTATAGGTGTTTCTACAGGCTTTGTGTAGCAGAGTGGTTCTATAAGCAGGTCAGTGCATCATCAGGTGGTTTCAGAGAGTTACAAGGTTCTTTAAATGATGAGGTAAAGTATTTGCCTACCAGGCAGGGTGGCTACCAGAGTTGTTGTGCCACAGTCTGACGCCCTGCAGGTCTCCCAGACAGAAGGGTGCGGTTATCAGGAACAAATCCACCGCGCCTCTCTCAAACACACGCTTCTTCAGATCTGTCAGGTGATGTGGTTCACTGCTTCCCTCTGCACCCAGCAGAGTTATTGTCACCTGAAACAGTTCAGTTTTCTGTTCAAACTGAAATTAAACCACTTTACTTAGAACAAAAAACAATCAGCAAGACGTCCACTTCGACCAGTAAATAACAAACAGCGCTGACACATTTGGCTGTTTAGTGCAATTAAATTCAAAATTGGCAGAGCTGACAAATAATAATTATTCCAGTAAATCCCATGAAATGGCGTCAGCAAAGTTCGTGGTCGACACACAAGTAAATTTAACATCATCCCTTCAATAGGGCCAATCAGCATAAAATTAAATTATTATCTCAGACAGTTTCAAAAAAGAGGCAAATAATCACCAGAAAACCACAGGGCTGAAAAACACAGGGCTGAAAAACACAGAGCTGAAAAACACAGAGCTGAAAAACACAGAGCTGAAAAACACAAAGCTGAAAAACACAGAGCTGAAAAACACAGAGCTGAAAAACACACAGTTGAAAAACACACAGTTGAAAAACACACAGTTGAAAAGCTTGAATGCTCTGCTGGTAATTTTTACTTTTTTTTTTGGTCACAAAGCATCAGAACAAGCTGAAAACCCAAAACTGACATATTATCACGTCATCATTTGGAGTCCTGTTTTTGAACATCTTACAGAATTTCAATCGTCACTCTTCAGTTCACTCTTTTTGTTCTCCACCAACCATGAGGGAGACAACTGGCTCTTCAGCTGTTAAATGCTCCACTTCATTCACCAGCTAGTTTCACACAAATTAAAAGAATCAAGAGCAATGAAGCCATCGGTTTTCCAGATGTTATACCTGTAGTGGCTGATTGCCATTAGCTGTTTCACACACATATTCACAGAAGGAGAAGAAAAATAACAATAAAAAGTACAGAATCTAAGCCACATAAAGTCTAAAACGCAATTAACAATAAAATGGGCACATTCAGCAGCAAAAATTCAGTACAGGAATATTTAAGGATCTAACAATGCATCGTAAGACTGAAAAATCGATACAAATGTGTGACGACTGAAATCAGTTGAGATGAAAAATGAATCGCGATGCCATTTTTAAAGAGCATAAAGAGCGTGTAATGTACTTTGATATCTGAGACCAGCCCGACCCGGAGAGAAAAAGGTCTGTGTGCTTCTGACAGAACTGACTGGATATACCGTGTATAATTTTGCGCACCTCAAACTTCAGAAACACTTTCAAATTCTGTTTCCTACAGCCACAGTGGTGTTAGCAGGACGAAGGAGTGAGGATGGGAGGAGGAGATGAGGATGAGGAGAGGAAAGGAAAGGAGGAGCATGGTCAGCTGCTCCGTTGAGGTGGCTGGATCAGTTCGTCTCTCCTCTCCACCGTGTCATCTCTCCCCCCCAGTCCTCAGCCAGCAGAGCCGCATAATAATGACATGATAATAATGAATTTTAAGGTACAACACATTTTCAAGGTGTTTCAGTGTAAAACATAACCAGTTACATATCTGCAGGACAGCTACAGTTCATTCATCAGTGTTCATGTAAAACAAACTATTTCCTCATGAAGCTGTTTTGGACACGTCCTGCCGTCTCCATATATTGAACACGCTCGCGCTTTCACTTCTCAAACCAGGAGATCTGTCTCCTCACTTTGAAAATCCTTTCTCTTTGTTTCCTCATGGTAAATTCGCCATCATGCTGCCATCGCTTGCGCTCTTGGCACACCTGCTTCCTAAAGGTGATGAGAGTGGACTTTCTGGTCGGCTTATTGCATGTCAGTCTAAACTCGCCAGTGAATTAATGATGGGCATATCTGATAGGTGTATCCACGTGTAGCGCTGGTGGCGCAAGGGGCAGGACAGGACAGGATACCCCTGCATCCCTGGAGCAAGATGGAAAAAATGGATTTGGACACACCTTGAATAAATTAAATCCATTGCACCTTGCGCTTTAGATCAGCGTAAGACAGGGCCCTCTGTATTCAAAAATGAAGAGGGCGAGAAGATCACAGACAAGACTCAGGCTGCGTACAAATATTGCAAGAGGGTGATGACCCGCAAGTAGCCCAACCAACATGATGCAGCACGTCACCTGGCAGCATAGTGAGAAGCTCAGGTTTTGTAAGTAACTATGTAATAATAATGTACAGTGAGCAGTGAGCAGGTCAGTATTGCAGAATAAACCATGGGAAGATGATGCAGGACCCCAATGTGAATTATGCCTTAATAGTGTCCAAGAGCAACCATCATTTTATCATTCGGAGTGCATTAAAACATGGGAAAAAATCCTGAGCTTTGTGTGGGATCTGCCCAACTCTCGCCGCCAAAGATGGACGCTGTTTTTAGGCAGGGAAGTGTAAATGTGACAAAGATTCAGAAGGGATGACCGACCACATTGTGAGTTTTCCACATATAAATTCACTGATTCTTCTCAGATAAGTTGCCAAAGACATTAATAATAATTCTGCTGAGGTCTAGAGGGTTGTGACATCTAAGTAAATTCTGAATGTGCTTCAGTGATGGCAGCACAGAATCCTTGTAGCTGTGCAGACACAGCAGAGCCTTTTCTGCCAAATCTAACAGCTGGATCTATAACTATATTTCCTATAAGTGTCTCTGAATGTCCTCTTACCTGAGAGGACGTGGAGGCTCCTCTCCGATGCCCGGTGCTGACACTCAACAGGTACCGGTACTCATCCAAGGGGTTGTTGTCCTCCAGCACCGTCACCTTCACCTGACAGCCAGAGGACAACATGAAGCATCTTTATTTTAAAGGGGCAATCTGTAAAAATATGGCCACCTGTCAAAGGTAACTCCAAACAATAGGGAACAGCATGTCTTCTTCTACCAGTGCAAGTTGTTACTTCTCCAAAAAAGTAACAGAATTACTTTACCAATTACAGCATTATAAAAGTAATTAGTTACTTGGAAAAGAAACTTTTACTTTACTTTCAAATGTCTGCTTTACTTCTCAAATTAATGCACACAAAGCTATATCATTTTATTTTAGCTATTCATTTTATTGTAGCTTTATTACTTTAGTATAGTTTTTTATGTTATTGTAGCGATATTATTTTAGTGATAACTATCAATTTTTTATTTCTCATTACACCCTTTATTTGTAACAGGAGTTATTAACACTCCTGACCACCAGAGTTCAGCAACATCCACCTGTAAGCTACTTCTACTGTCTCTGATTTAGACAGTGGATTTAGTAGAAGACCCACAGGAAGCAGGATATGTTGACCATATAGCTAGCTGGAGTTAGCTGTTTAGCACCCTTTTTTGAAGGTTTTAAAGTCTAATTCTGGCCATATCTTACACATTACACCTTTAAGATGCCTTCATAACTGACTGTTTTGCTGTTTTTTTCTGGACTATACTCTGGAGCTGGAGATATACCCCACCTTGGCCATGTCTTGAATGTCTTTTTGTCGTGCCCAGGCAACGGCCAGTAGATATACCACACAGAGCGCCCCCACGAAGCAGACAACCACAGGATTCTCAGCGAAACTCGCAAACAGCTCAGCAGTGCGTGACGGGTCGACAAGGTTGGGAGTGACAAAGAAAGAGCTCCCAAAGAAGGTGAGGTGGTTGCAGAGACACTGGGTGACCAGATGTGTGCTCCGAACACCAACCTTGGAAAACAACAACATTCACTGTCATTGAAGTTTAGGCAACATATCACACATGACAGGAAGAATTAATATTACTGTACTTACCCTGCAGCCATATGTCCTCCAATCCAGTACTGATTCATCCCAAAATTTACACTCAGAAGTGATGGGGGTAATTGATAAATTGGCCTTGATGGATTTTATACCTGGACCAACAATGGGCCTCACTACAAGATAGTGTACACCAGTGTTTCCCTTCAAATCCTTAGGTTCTAGTAGCCATGTGTATCTCTCCTCTGTATAAGACAAACACACACAAGTACTGACATGATGTATCAAAAATCTAATTTATAATAGTTTATAGTAAAAAAAAAAACACCAGTAAGCAGCAACACCAGTTACCTTGTGTTGCTCCCTGGTGAGGCATCTCCGTCATCGCTACATAATATTTGTCAGTGGGGTACTCCATGTAACCAAGGAACAGTTTGAAGGGTAACGGATCACTTGAAGGAACCATCTTTAAAAGGCATATCAGCATACTTTCAGCAAAATTTGCATTCAGAAAAGGAAAGACGACAACAGTTATTTAAACAGTTTTCTCATTTTTTTAGTTTCATAAAATTCATACAAGTAGCAAAAATACAATTAGTAACAGTTCCACAATTTATGATGATAGCTATTGACCCTTCGCTAAGCCACTCCTCCAAACAGCAACTGTCCAATCATAGATTAGCAACAGTGGCGTCTTTTTTGGGTAAACCTGAAACACAAGAGAAAACTTGAGAATAATGGATTAAACTTTGTCTTTATCTGCTCGAATGTAAGCTGCAAACGTTGACATATGCAGCTAAATAACTTACAACCTGCAGTAATATTAACTCTTACAAAATTTGTGTTACATTCCACTGCATTTGCCACATTCATTCTCATTGGGGGGTTACATTGGGATTTATTATGTGGGGGGTTGAGGAGGAGGATGCTTGTGCATAATCAAAGTGGGCCATCCGGCAACATTTCTCTCTCCGTCTCACTTCTTTTCAGTTTAAATCAGGTTAGCCTAGCTCTTACCCTGTTCTCTCGGGTCTCTTTATGCGGCCATCATGGTCTGGCTGGTCTGGATGCAGACCGTCTCAAGGTCTGCTGCACTTAATCTAATCCCTGTGCCTCCCTTTATGATGTTAAAGTCTATTTTGTTTATCATATACATATTCGTGTCGTGTTACATAATTTGACTAATGTTGGCTGGGATGTAGCTTTAGCCTCTGTCTTTTAGCATGGACTTTACTTTAACTTGACATATCTCAGATCTTTTTACAGGGTTCTTGTTTTAAAATGTGTCAGACTGAAACATTAAAAGTTCAGCTTGAGACAGACTTCTTGGCTGACTCAAGGGGTTTGAACATTTGCTTACCTACGCTCAAGAAATCTGCTAATGACAACTAGAAATGCTTTTGTTTACTTCTCTGTGGAATTGAAGATCTCACTTTTCAATAAGCATTACTGCTAATGTTGATGTTAAATTTGCTGCCAGTATCACTGTAAACTGCAGCGTGATAATGGAAAGCTTGACAGAGTTAGCAACAGTATGGAAGGCGGGGCTTAGCAAAGGTTCGATTGTAGTGGCTGGTCTCTTAATACAGTTAATTTGATAAAACTGTCCACAGTTTCAAAGTAGACCAAAGCTGATAGTTTCATAAAGTGCTATTAACAGGTCTCAGAAATGGAGATAAAAATATCTTACTGGACCTTTAACACCAGTGTAGCGTTAACTGAAGAAATGTTTATGACCGTTGTGCTGAAGTTCCCCAGGTCCAAAACAGATGTGTTCACCTGCTCTCCAACAGGCCTCGGCAACAGAATCTGTGGACCACAGAAAACCCCAGAAAATAAATCCAAATATAAGATTTTGCTTACAGATGTAAAACACCTCTTCTTACCAACAGCAGTTTCTAGTTTAATAAAACATTTTAACAAATAGTATAACAGCATAATAAACAATAAACAGAGTTTGCTTTCTAGTGTCCTCAGTAGGAAGTGAGCGCAGCTGCTGCCATGCCAGAAAAAGAAAGACAGAACAGTATCCTGTTATAACGTAGAGTTTATTGTTATGGCAGTTTATTGGATTTTTACATTATTATGACTGACAAACTTATAACAAGAAACTTTTTTTCCTGTTACAGCAATAAACTATTTATCAGGGATGTATGCAATTAGTCAACTATAAGATTAAACGTCACCACCCTCACTAACTGTTGGCTCCAAGATGTTATGCAGCTCTGGCGGATGGCAGTTAAGTTGCAGCTACATTCCTGCAATGACTTTTCTGACACAAAGTCATTGCAGGAACGTAGCTGCAACTTAACTCTTGTGACATGTGATGTTGTAGCAACCTATCAAGTGAAATTCCAGAGTGTCTGTTGAGTGTCTGTGTCTGTTGCCAGCACATTATTTCAAACATTGCCACAATGTCGTCCCAACATTTCCACCACATTTTGGAGATGTCGTGATGTTTTAGCAACGCTGCCACAACGTCATTCTGCAAAGTACAGGAAACCTCATTCAGAGGACATTGAACAGGCGTTGCAAAAATACCATAGAATACCTGTTATGTTTCAACAACGAAGTAGTAAGACAACTAATGGTGACCCAGTAACTCTGATGTTGCAGTAACGTGGTTACATCACACATAATACGTCACAATCACAACGTTGTAGGGACGTACTGTTTTGTTGGAATGAGATCTCATAAAACCAGAGCAATTTAACAGTATTTTGATCAAGGAAATAAGATTGAATGGAGGCTGTGTCAGAATAAATTAGCATAAAACACTGGACTGGAACAATGTGTAACCACATTCAGCACAGACATGTGGACATTAACCTGCAAGAAGAGCAGGCTGATGTTAGCTGCTACACTGTGTGTGGGTAAAAAAAGTCATCTACCTGCAGATGCTGTGATCCAGTTCAGTCTGAAAAGATAACTCCTTCATGATCTGTGGTCATGTTTTGTAGGCTAATGTGTAATGTTCATTATGTCACACATTTCAGCAGCATTTATAACATGATGTGGATATTAAAGAATGTGATTAATAGTTTCAAATAGCTCTATCAGGAATCCCAACTCTTAGTTAGTTTTCATCTGTTTTTGTTTTCGTGTCTCATCATTAACTCTCCTGTTATTTCAGATCACACCTCCCTCTCAGCCTATGCATTTTCTCATTGCCTGCACCTGGTTTTCCCCGCCCATCTCCACACCTGTGGCTCATTCTCTCATGAGTCCTTCCTTCTCTGCCAGATTGTGTTGTGTTTTTGCCAAGCTATCCAGCATTTCCCCTTTTTTCCTGCCCAATCACCTGTTTTTGGACCCTGCCTGCCTGTTTTTGGACTCTGGATTCACTGCCTGTACCTTGTCGGATTTGTTTGCCTGATTGTCTGATTTACTGGTTTTTGACTTTGCCTGAACTGACTAGTAAAGAGAACTTTGCCTGAAACACCATTTGGGTTTTGGGTTCAAACCTGTACTGGTGATTCTAACAGGCTCTTTTAGTTGAGTTTTTTCTTATTTTTAGAGCAGTCTAACTAAAAAATTGTGTTTAATTGACAGGAACATTTTTTAACCAGGTACATCCCTCCTATTTATCTTGTAATAACAGGAGACATTTCATGTTATAACAGTAAGTTATCACGTGGCCTCTAAAATATAACCACCTAGGATGTTCTTCTCAGGAATGAACCTGTAGGACCGAACACCACTGAAATGTTTTGATGCTCAGGACATGCAGCACACCTGGCAGTCTCTCCAGGGTTGTTATGGACTAGTGACAATCGTAGACAACATCATCATCCTACAACAATCCTCCTTGAACCTGGTGCCCTCCTCATGTTGAAGAGAGCAATACGTTTGTTTGAAATGAAGTGGAGAGTCCTGAGTAATGCTTCCTAAAGGAACTAATAGTCTCATAATGCTTTCATGATTGTGCCTTATAACACATGACATTGGTCACTGCAGTCACAAGAACCTCTTGTTACCATGTTCAACCAAGTAAAAGAACATCATGTACACATTTGTTGCCATGATACCAGATATACAGAGAATTAAATTAAGTGGATATAAAAAGTAAGAGCAAGAGTAAAAAACCCTTGAGTTTTTCATGGAGAAGGATTGTGAAGGATTTCCAGTTCAGTGCATCATTTTCTCCTTTATTTTTCTCATTTGCACCTTCTTTCTGTTTAATCATTGTGACAAAAATACACTTAAATTACAGACGTCAGATTGAGCTCATGTACAGTATGTTACTTACGCTCAAGTGAGGTCGCAAACAAATTAACCAAAAAAGTAGTTGCAGTGCTTAATTTAGTATATTGAATGTAATATTTACATAACTTACTGTATGTACACTGAACATTTTCAGACCTACTTTTCACAGAGGTCTCAAGCTCCCTCATTCATTGTCTTGCTGAAAGTGAAGTTTGTTTCCTGGAAACAACGTATAGATTTGTCCCCACAGAGAACAGGACAGCACAGTACAGAACAAGTATGTGCAGACGTGGCGCTGCTTCTTCACTGACCTCAATATCCTCACTCAAGTTCTCCACAGGGATACTGGAGCCATCTTTTGTTGTGAGGGATAGAGCACCAATCAGGCCACTGATGTTCCCTCTCTCATTCCAGGAAAATGGGTTTTTATCTAAACTCAGCATCTGTAAATGGATTGAAAGAGCAATACAAAAGAAAAATTTAGAAAAAAATGTGTTTTACAGACGATGATGTGCATGTTTTATCTAACATACAAACCATCCTCTGTAATAAAAGTCATATTTGTCATTAGTCATTATTTGATAAGACCACGACTCAACACATTTTATTTTGTCGAATCTGCATTTTTGTTTTAGCTGAATCATCTTGCCCCTTTTCCCTTCAGACAGAATTCCATCAGCCAGTCAGACAATTCACATCCGTTTATGTAATATGGGGGCTGGTTCGATATGATGATTGACAGAGGACTGATACCAGTACAGATTTGAAAAGTCACATGCCACACTTCTCACTGCTCTGATTAGTTGTGTCCAGAGTTATTTTGGCTTGTTCATGTTGATAACAATAAACTTGGAGGCTAATTTACAAGTTAAAGCACATTACAAGTTAATATACACAACTCGAGTCGATGCATGTGCATAACTGAGGACAGCCTTACTACACAACAAACCACACCACACATAAACATGTCAGCATGCCCTCTGACTTACGCGTATATCCACTGCGTCATCTGAAGGAAAGATATTGGAGGGTAGCTTTGGGAGAGAAAATTTTGGGCAGGAGCAGTTGGGAATATTTATAGACTTCGTGTGCAAATTTCCTGGTGTCACTCTGAGGGAAAATATATAAAAAGTCTCATGTTAGTTATTCAACAGTTAGGCTTGAAATTTCAGTTTGCTAATGTTCTTCTCTAGGCCTACTGGTGTGTTTGAATCAGTCTTTGTGGATCTTGTCTCTAAATGTTTTGAGCGCAGTCCTAAATGGTGGATATGCGGGCGAGCTGGCCTGGTTCTGTCCAAAGCTAAAAAAAAAAATCTTCCTACCAAGACCTCTAAATTAGCAGTTTATTTCTAGAAATGTCAAGTTGCAGTGTGCCAGACTATTTCTTGGCTGGACATAGTAGCTCTTGTCACGACCATGTGGTTACCAAGCAACCAGCAAAGATTTCAGGCAATTATTTCTGCAGGCCAATAGAAAGTCCAGCACATAACCCACTTTTTTAACGTAGATTTTATTACGTTTAGACGGAGCAAGGCTAGCTCTTTCCCTGTGTTTCCAGTCTTTATGCTAAGCTATGCTGGCTGTAGCCTCATATTGACAATTCCTCCGACAGAAAGCAAGCATATCTCCCCAAATCTTGACCTGTTGCTTCAAGTCCATCTATGTCATGCCTTGTGGCTTATCAGGAACTTACCTATTAACAAACACACTGATATGAGCCTGTCGGATGATGGTTGGTGCCTTGTTGGTATCTTTCAATGCCAGCAGTGCACTCTGTGTATTGTTCAGAGCAACGAGAAGGGTATCGGAGATGTTTTTCTGCAAAGGACAACACAAGGCATTTATGACAAAGGACAGATCGTTACACCTTCTGCACTAAGTTGATGAAACGTAATACTAATAATTGGCTCTTTGGGCAAAAACACAGAGATACTGTTTAAACTATAAGGTCATTTACATTCAAATTGGATGTAAATGAGAGGACCTATGACCTCGCTGAAAAACAGCAAGCATTTGGGGACTAAATATTTCTGGGATGACCAAAATTGCACACATTCTGTATGAGCTTTCGAAGGGTTACTATCACCGGTCGGCACATGTAAATCCCAACCTTGGAGAAGTAAATCCCCATCAGCACGGGCCTTAAGGTTTAACACTCACATTGGAAGAATAGTCCAGGATAATGCTTGCTCCTTCCACAATGTTGCTGGCTGCAGAGTGTATTCCTTCACTGTTGTTTGATTCCATATGGAGGAGAGATGAGCTGAGATTTGCAAGTAATAATGAAGCATCTTCCTGGAGGTGGGAATCAACTCTTACAATCACAGACATATTTTTGGTAGGTGTTAAGTAACTGTTTTGTGTTGTCAGACACATTATAACACACTTCTGGTAGCTGTCCTCTAATATCCTGCCTCATATAAATTACAGAGCTGATCTAAGGCAGCCTTGTCCTCCCAGTACCTCTTCTTTAACATAAAGCAATGAAAATGCACTTTCATTTTATACGATGACTGATTTATTCCTCCTGCCTACAATGTCAGTGTGGGGCTCACTGTAGAGTACCTGAGCAGTGGTGCTGAGTTCAGTGCCTCTCAGGATGACAGCAGCAAGTCCCCTGGTAGTCACCTCAACATCTCCTGGATTTTTGGTAGGAACTTTTTTTGCAGCCTCAATCATTATGTCCAGCATCTGCTCACGAAGCTTCAAGAGACAAAAGCATTAAAGCATTTATGATTCACGCTGGTTATTCAATAATTTGGTAGCATCTTTTGACCAAATAAAAAATTTCAAGGTGCGGGAAACTGTAGCCTTTCACACACATTGTTATAGTCAATCTCAGGAAAGTTAATTGAACCATGTAAACTGTTACTTATTACTAAATGTGGAAATGAAACAGGAATCAGAGTGCTATTTCCTTCTGCATGTTGATGTGTTTCCTGTAAAAACAGGCAGTTAGAGAGAGACTATCAATAATTAAAGCTATCTGGATGTTAAAGAAAGCATCAACATCATCTCTGTTGGTCTTGGAGGCTGTGATCAGTCCCAGTCTGGCTGTGTTCACTGGGAACTCACTAATGACAGCTAGATTAGCAGAAGCTCTGACCCAGAGCTGAAGCTGACCAAAGATTCACCAGAAACAAGAAAGCATTTTCTCCACAAAGTATGATCCAGTGTCATCCAAGTCAGTGAATAGAGTGCTTTAGCACAGTAACATTTATCAGTCAGGCCCCGCCTCCAGCCCATTGTATGCTCCATATAGCTAACTTTAGCTAGCTGCTGAAGCAGTCCACTGTGAAATGCCCCATGCATTGCAGCGATAAGGGTTATTCATCCTCCCAACCACAAGAAGGCAGCGACAACTAGTGTTCCTACCTGTAAGCTGCACCTATTGTTTTGATTACCTAGTGGATTTGAGTAGCAGAAGAAGACACTCTATGTTAATGTTGTATGTCAAAGATACAGACACACACTTCTGGAACCCAAATCAATGTCCATACAGTTTTTTTGTAATCTGCAGTCTGTGAGTGCAGTTACCTTTTGCCTTTCAGGCTTTTTCAGTTCATCAAATTGATCATTCAGTTTACTGGATACAGAGTGGAAGATTTGTCCCAGGGCTTGTCCTGAAAGTAGACTGTCTTCCCCTAGCAGAGCCTCAGCTTTCATTACTACATCTTTAAGACCATCTACTGAAGAGCTGGAGACTGATGTGCAGTCCATCACCTGAGGAGTAAAAGAAATGTTATTACAATAATGCTGAAGAAAATTAAAGCATTTCTATACGTTTTATTTTGGCAGACCCACTTTTTTTTAATCCTCATGCTTTAAACAAACCTGTGTAGTTATAGTGGTACTGGCTGCAACACTGCTATTTTTTGCAGTTGCTGTGATGATCAGGGTGTAGTTGGAACTGCTGTCTCCAAGAGGAAGGAAGACAGACTTCACGTCACCGGTCTCACTGCAAAAAAGATACTGACCTGACAATTATCGCACAAGAAAATAAGTTAGATCAATAGATTCATGGGTGCTCAAAGAGTTACTATGTGTTAATTTATCACATAAATATTTGCCGATCAGTGTTACTTACCCTCCTGAGTCCTAAAACAGTACTGGCAGTTGGAACAAGGAATTTCAGTACTGCAATTTATTTCGAAAGCCTCAAAGACTGTTCCGCTCGGTGGCAATATGGTACACTTAAGGCTACCAAAATTATTGGTGGTAGCTGGTGAAGATGTATCACCAGAGGCAGAGGTAGTTGTGCTGATAGCTGTGGTGGCAAAGCTAGCGGTGGTGGCAGCAGTGATGGGAACTGTGGTAGGGGTGGTAGCGATGCTAGCAGTGGTAGCGATGCTAGTGGTGGTAACAGCAGTGATGGGAACTGTGGTAGGGGTGGTAGCGATGCTAGCAGTGGTAGCGATGCTAGTGGTAGTAACAGCAGTGTTGGGAGGTGTGGTAGCGATGCTAGTGGTAGTAACAGCAGTGTTGGGAGCTGTGGTAGGGGTGGTAGCGATGCTAGCAGTGGTAGCGATGCTAGTGGTAGTAACAGCAGTGTTGGGAGGTGTGGTAGGGGTGGCAGCGATGCTAGCAGTGGTAGCGTTGCTAGTGGGGTTAATGGTCCCAGGTGATGTAGTGGCAGGACCAGCAGGGTTTGCTCTTGTAACTGTGGTAGCTGTTTTTTTGGTGGTAGCATTTAAGGTCTCTGATGAGGATGAGGATGATGATGATGACGATGAGGATGACGATGATGATGATGTCTTTATGGTGTATTCTGTGTATTTAGGATTGTCACCATCCTCTTTGGTATAAAAAGAAAAGAAGAAAGGAGAAAGACCCACTGCATTAAAGGGACAATTCACCATAAGGATACGTATTTTTTCTCCTGGCCTGTACGGCTGTTTATCCATCTAGTTTTTTTTTTTATGAGTTGCCAAGTTTTGAAGATATCAGCTGTAGAGATCTCTCCCTTCTTTCCAGTATAATGAGACTAAACAGCACTTGCCTTGTGGTGCTCAAAGCACCAAATAATACATTTGAAAAATTCAAAGCCAGTGTCTTGGGGTAATCCATAGACCTTGTTTCTAAAGTAGCTCTGATAGATCCTACTGCAGACGAAAGTAGTTCCTACATGAAACTGGTCATATGTGTCAAAGGTCTGTAGATTATTTTGAGCTACCAGGTCATGATTTCTGGAAAGAGGCATTGCTGTTGACTTTTTGCAATTGTATTTTCTTGGGACTTTGAGCACCACAGGACTAGTGCCATCTAGTTCCATTATATTGGAGAGATGACCAAAATTATATCTCCAAAATTAGGCAACTCACACCAAAAGAGTATAGACAAATAAATAGCGCTACAGACCAGAGAAAATTTGTGTTTTTGATTTGGGGGTTAAGTTTCCCTTTGAAGAACTCTGATGATGTGCTATGGTCATGTTAGGAATTTTTACAGGCAGTGTATTACAAAGATCACAATTTTGCACCCGTCCTGAGCTCCTGACTGAGCGTGCCAGAGTCTCCGGGGACGGGTGGGGAAAACAACATTTTCAACTATAGATCATACATTAAATAGGATTTGAACCGACTTAGCTCAAACTTGCTATTTTGACTGCAGTGCTAATTTTCGCACACAAAATTTGTACACATTGCTCCTTTAAAGTGATACCTTTAAAATAAAATTGTACTGGTTGTTCTGCACTTGAGAAAACTACTTTCATCATTAACCCTTCGTTGTCTCTATATTTTTGAAACCCTGGCACAAATGAATAATTGATCTGAAACCCCAAAATAATTCACAGACCAAAGCGAGATAATCCACAGAGCAGCTTTAACGTTATTTTACTGACTGATGTATCCTTACCATCAACTATCACCACTTTGACATTACGGCCGTTCGCCTTGGCGTCTGCTAGAGTATTTTGATCCACAGTACATTCAGTCCCACCATCCTTTTTCTTCTGAAAAGGCCTTTTTCCTGCATCTACGTAGCAGCTCTTTGTTTCTTGCTGTAAAAAATAACATAAATACACTAAGTAAATAGCAAAATATATTTTTTACAACATTTAAACAGTATCTACAGAATACAGAATTAATTTATCAGACTTACAGGCCACTGGTTTTTCTGTCTTTGATCCTGAATATACCATTTAATTTGTTTGCATTCGTTTGCTTCACAGCCTTTCAGTTCAATTTTTACAGCCGTGTTCGTGTTTACAGGGTCACAGCCTTCCTTACAAGAGAGTCTGTGTTACAACAAAAAGAAGATGTGTGATTAGCACACAGCTGCAAGGTTGACATCTCAAAAAAGCTGTGCAGTAAAACAAAACGGGGGTATAACAAAACAACAACCTATTTATACTGTACTCCACGACTGATAAATAATTAAACATGGATTCTCTGATTGATCTGCTGATTTATGATAGGGATGTTCACATGCAAGAACTTCTTTTTAAACCTAATCTTTACAAAATATTTTTTTTCTAAAATGAGTGAGACATGAGTGTCTGTACAAAGCTTTTTCATTTGTTCAAATCAGTTTTATTTCATAAATAATAATTCAGGTTCTTCACTTTTTTTATTGATTTCTATTGCAAGAAAATTACAGTTACACCTGAAACACTCAGTAGGATGATTTTCAAGGACACAAATGAACAGATCAGTTTAAAAAACATCACGTACTTTATATGACCCGGCAGCTTCTTGGGGTTGAGTTTGATGCATATGGATTCCTTTTGGTCCACGGTATTGTCAGCTTTGTTTATCACTTTAAAATGATACTTGTTAAATTCAAATGGTTTTGGCAGGCAGTTTTTTGCAATTGTGTGAGTCAGTCCAACGAAATTTCCTTGGCATCCACAGGGATTCGCTGTGAATCGGCAAAGAAAATCATTACAACACTGCAATAAAAACAAAACATTCAAGATTAATGCACAGCTTGTAAAACACTATGATAGTTATGTATAAAAACTGTACACAGCACACAGTAATTAACGCATTATATCAGGTTTGACTTTACATGCATCATGTCGCACTGAGGCTTCTTGCAAAACAAATGTTACATGATGAAAGTCACGTCATTAAAGCCACCCACAACAAGAAAAAGTGACATGACACAAGTCACGTGACAAGATGGCAGCACCCATATTCAGGATTGTTTGGCTTAATTTTTGTGCAGTTGGAGGAAGTGGAGACGCAGTGTCCATCTTTTATATCAGTCAGTGGCTTGAACATGAGTTGCGGTCTTTAGCTTGTCTGGCTAACTACCTTACTACACACAGTAATGACAGTCGAGTGACCCTTACGTTTCCAAAGAGCACATTTGCAGACTCAACAAGACTCAACTGAAGGCCCCATTTGCAATTACCTTAAAACTGAGTCCTGCACTGGGTCAGGAACGCAAAAAACATTGTGTAATGAGTAAAAATGTATTTATATAAATTCATGGGCGGAGGGATGGGCAAAAATGAAGTAATTGTGGGCAGGCAGCTGGTGAGTAATAATACAACACATACAGTACAGCAATATGTTTTTTCTTCCTGGAGAAATCAGAAATGATGTTCAGTCTTATTTGACATTTTACATACACAACTTTTGACCCTACATCCTGCCAAAGAACTGTTTGATCTGACAATGATGTACGCTAGCTGATAGTTAAAGTGTCAAAAATAGCTTGTGGTGAAATGTCAAAGACTAAGTCAGATGTGTGGGAGGATTTGGGTACGCTCAAAGACATGGTCAGGCCTGTTGTCACCATGGAAACACATCAACAGCCACAGGAGAACAGGTCCTGTGCTAAAACACAAGTGAGTGACTGTAAGTGTGCTTAATCATGAGTGCAGATTAGGGTAGAATTTAAATCTTCATCCATATTTTACGCCTGTGTCTTGTGAAAATGGGAAGCTTGACCAGCACACCAACACTAACTGAGAGAGGTGGGGCTTAGCCACAATCAATATATCGAAAGACAATATAGTAACGCTAGGAAACTTAAAATAAATAAATCTGGAATTTACAAAATATTTAGTACTTGATTTTAGACTTGTAAATCAGTAAAAAAAAAAAAAAAAGGACAAAACTTACTGCATTCAAACTGGTATCTTTTTCTTGTGTCAGTTAAACTGGATGCTTCATTTATTGAAAGTGTGATTTCCTCTTTTTTGTTGACCGTTTTTTGGGGTTGTGCTTCGATTTTCATTGAAGATCTGACAACTCTAATATGTTTCTTTCTCTGAAAATGTAAGTCAACAAAAGAATAAATAATACAGTTCACACTGAAAGGTGAGGGGAAAACCTGGTAACAAAATTAGCAGAGCTGGAGGAGGTAAGTATAATACTGTCGCTGTTTCACGTAAAATGAAAACATTTTACCAATTTAACAAATGAATCTGTGTCACAGGAAGCCGGCACATCCACATCCACTTCGAAGGAGGAGAAGATGTTCCAGGCTCTTAGTTTCATTTGTACAGATCCTGTAGAAAAACATTTAGCTATGAAAACAAGTCCACATCAATACGATCTGCACATATTCATGGAACGTTGGATGGATTATAATGATTTGCAATAACTTTTTGACCTATAGACAAGATATTTAATGCCAAAACTGATTAACTCTATTTTTCTGTTAATATAACTCCATACACACACACACACACATACACACACACACACACACCACACACACACACACACACACACACACACTCAGTCAGTGTTCGTGAACAGAGGACACACAAATAATACTGAAGTTTTGAAAGTGAAATTTTTCTCATTCTTGCTTGATATACGACTTTAGGTGCTCAACAGTCTGGCGTCTCATATTTCGTGCTTCATGGGAGACGGGTGTGGACTGCAGGCAGGTCAGTCTCATACCTGAACTCTTTTACTACAGAGCCACGCTGCTGTAACATGTGCAGAATGTGTCCTGGCATTGTCTTGCTGAAGTAAGCGGGGACGTCTCTGAAAAAGACGTCGTCTGGATGGCAGCATGCTGTATGCTGCTGTGCTTTCAGGATGTTGTTGATTTATGGCTTTTACTGTACATGTTAGGGTGTAAAAGGGATAGCTTGTCCATGAAACACTGCAGGAAAACAGTGGTGCAGAATCTCCCAAACAATTTAAGTGAATGGTGAACCGTTTTTAAATGAAAAAACACTCAAAAAAGCCTAAATCTTCACACGTGTGCACACTGTCTGAACTAGGTGTGTGTGTGGTGAGACGGTGTCAGAGTGCAAGCGAAGGGCATGTTGGTACTTTAGCATACTTGGATTACATGTGTTTTCTTCTGAATCTCCCAAACACTTTACAGTAAGTAAATGGTGACCGGTTTTCAGTTTTCCTGTGCAGTGAAACTCCTGCAGTGTTTTGTGGAATAAAAACCTAAATGTGACCTTCAATCAGTATGAGGGAGAGAAGATAATGACTTTGCCTCCATGTAGAATCCTTGATACAGTTATGTGGGTTGTTGATGCAGTGCAGAGGGGTCAAAGGTCACAGGCATTCAATGTTGGTTTTCAGCCTTGCTCCTTACATGCAGAGGTTTCTCTGGATTCTTTGTTTATAACCCATAATAACCCAAAGATTCAGTGAGACAGTGAGACGCTGAGAAACGTTGCTCTTAAACTGTTCCATTTGTCCATGCAGCTTTCTCAGTCTTTTGTTGCCGTTGTTTCCACTTTTTTGAAATGTGTTGCAGGCATCAAATTCAGACTGAGAACAAAAACAATTAAATTCATCAGTTTGAACATTATATATCTTGTCTTTGTGCTGTTTTCAGTTGATTTGGGTTGAAAACAATTTGCAAATCATTGCTTTCTGTTTTTATTTGTTTTAAATGACATCCCAACTTTTTGGAATTGGGTTTGTGAGAGAAATATGTAATAGTTTCTCAGATTGTTGTGGGTGTAAGTGTCTCTGAGATCACTGTATTACAGTTTTGCCTCATATGTGGCCCTAGTTTCTGATATATATTCCAATCCATACCTGGAATCTGGTGTCCAATGTGAAAAATGTCTGCTCTCGTATTCATTTCTCTGATCTCAGAGAATGAAATATTGTCTCCAGTCAGAGAGAAGAGGAGCAGCACAGGTGCTCCATGTTCGAGGGAGACACCAACAGTAATATCTGGGGAGTGGAGACAGTCATTCTTCTCTGTCAACACAGAGGCCTGAAGCCCAGCTACTTTCTCCAACACACACATCTGCAGAACACGAAGAGTCACAAAACAGAGGAACACATTCATTTACCCCTCATATGACTTATCTGTGAAACAATAGTATAATACATTAATACATGGACTTATTTACATGGATTTATTTGATAATTAAATATGACTGCATGGAGTGCACTGTAATGTGTAACCATAGCAACAGCGATGCATTCAAAGCCTGCATTTTCAACCAACTGCCACATGTTAACTAGGGCTGGGGCGGTTTGTGAAAATATGTCAATTTGCACATTGTTGCATCGACGCACATGATCTTCTAAAGCGTGGAAGTATTTTAGACAGACACAAAGCAGGACAACTGCTCCACACGAGCGCTGGAAGTGAAGCACCACACAACCTGTCCTCCTCCTTCTGTTTACTTTCTGTCAGCACCCAAACCCGAAACCCGCAAAAATATTCAATAGATGTTAGCTTGTTAACATTAGGGCTACACCTAACGATTATTTTTTAAATGATTCATTTAAGTGAAACATTGAGTGAGTTCAACATTTCTTTTGGCTTTTGTGGAGGATATGACAACTGGTTGTTAACTCCTCTTTCTTCAAGCTGCATCCTGGTTATCAATGTTTCCATTGCATAAGAATCTTATAGGATGTAATGATTGATGCAGGTATTAGTTCAGGAGAAACAGTTATGGCTTGTCGAAAAGCTTTAGATATCGATTGCATGGAAATAAAATTATTATGTGATAGATTAATTTATCTTTGTCAATCATTCAGTCTGTTAATTGATTACACATTTTCACAGCATGTTCCAGTGTTTAAAACGCTGATTAGAGATCAAGTTTTTTAACTCGGAGATGAGTGCTGCATCCACTGTGTGTGTGTGTATACAGATATGCCACCAATTAGATGATGGGATCCATAATTAAAGGTTAAGTTTAATTTCTAATTTAGTTCACTTTTCAACTCTCTAATTAAATGATCAAAATGTTAACTTAGTAAAATCATGAAGGAAAGACACATCATGTCACTTTTTACAGTATTACTGATAGAAGATGATACGTTTACTCGCTTAATGTTGATTTACCTTCAGGTCTGCAGACATTTCAGGGAAAGTGACCATGTTAGATGCATAAAGGGTCAGCCGGTGGCAGCCGGGCCCGAGCTGCTTCACCATTTCTGGAGTAACTGTGATGTTCTGAGGAACATTTCCTCTGACGACAGATGAACTGGACAACAACGTTTCAGCACTCTGGATTCTGGAGGTCACATCTGTGCCTGCAGAAAGAAAAGAAGAGTTTAAATTCAATGAATACATTTGAGACATCAAACACAAACACAACAACCTGATGCTTTCATGCAGTGATATAAAATTGGAAAGGATGAATTATGGTATATTATGGTCACCATGGCACCTACCTGCTTTTACCTCCATTTGAATTTGAAATGGTTCTCCGTGAAGGGCTTTGCAGTTATTTGCATGAAAAGACAGTTTCCCAGCAAAGCACGTGATGGCACCAAACTCTCTGATGGGCTCTTGAATTGCAATTATTTTCTGAGCTGAAATGTGTATGTGACTGCTGGTGCATTCAATTGCCACAACAAATGTACCTGGATGAGAATATCTGTGCACCACACTGCTCTGCAACCTGAGAACAGGCATGAGTAGAATCAGTTAGCAGCAGTCCGGTTACATACCCCACACACAAACAAGTTACAGCTTAGAATCAGTAACTTTCTTACCATAAAAAATGGAGACAGATTCACATTAATGATTAATCTAATTTATATAAGTTTATCTGCAAAATCAAAGTTAAATAAATCTGTAAAAGAAATAAACTAAAATGCCTCCTGATAGTTGAAGATTTGACTCATCAGTCGGAGACCTCTAGTCAACTGAGATAAAAGAGGTTTAGGCATTAAATGCAAAGGGAAAACATTTCAATGGGAATTATAAATAAGGGGAGTCATGAATATATTTTAATATTAGCTGGTGCACTTATTAAAGATAAATCATTGTGACAACATGTGCTGTTGGTTAACTGATGAGAGAAGATGAAATGAGCGGCTGGTAAACAAGTTTCAGCTCTTGTTTTTTTTACAAAGAGCAATGCAACAGCACAGCAGACTGTAAAAAAAAAAATCACCACAAAACCGCAAAACCAACTCTGATAGAAGCAAAGAAGAGTGATCTCAGGTGTCGGACACTTCACCAGTGTGCACCGACGGAGCTCACATGGCAGGTAACGTTTGTTTGCTTGTGCTTGCTTTTGCAACTGACGACACTGTAGAAATGATCACTACTGTGACAGAACTTGTTTGAAAGAGTGAAATGCATTTTTTTCACCAGAAATAGCTGTTTTATTGCCGTTGCCAAACTAACCAGACACTGATTCATCTTGCATCAGTTGCGATGCAGCGATCACAACAATTCATGCAAATTCAACCAATACTCATGAATTCTGTGTGAAACTGCAATTTTGTCCAAATGTTATGGTAACATTACTTAAAACACTCAGAACAGAGTGTGGGTTTTTTCTCCCTGGAACAAGTTTAATGAATTACACGAACGCACTCAGGCAAACAAAATCGCAACTTTTTTTTACTTTTACTTTTTACTTTTTACTTTTTTCTCTTGGTCTTGCAAAAATGCCTAAAAGCATTGCAACATGCATCACATTTTTTTTAGATAAGCTGCCATGAAATCAGGCATTTCAGGCTGAAAAAAACTTAATTCAATGCATGAAGGAGCATGTAGGGCAGGTGACGGCGGACAGCTGACGCAGCACTGCTGCAGGCGGGAGAGGGAAACTCCACAGGTCACCTGATTTTGTAACTAAACGTTTTTCTTTCTCTGATTGGTTACTTTTGACTTTATGTTCAGTTGTGTTCATTCACGTCTAACACAGAGCTTTTGCAGAGGGCCGAGACGACATGGTGGAGCTGAAACACAGAGCTGACAGACAGCTGCTCAGAGCCAAGGAGCTCTGGATGAGATTGACTGGGGCTTCTGGAGGAAGAAACTCCAGAGTTGCTCTGATGCCAACTTTATTATCTGCAGGAGGGGAGCTCAGGTTGTATGTTTCAAACTTGTGGGATTTATCTTAACGTTTGCTTGTAAACCTGTGTGCAGAAGCAACCGCAGAGGAGCTGATAATTAGTCTCTCTGTTTATGCTGACTGCTGACCCGAGGCAAAATGTATTTGAAAGTCATTTCGTGAGAGTAAAGAAAGGAGGGAGAAAGAAGAAGAGACAGATGGGATATGAAGGAAAGAATCGATTTTTCTGGCAGGTGCTGTCAGAGGCTGATGCATGGCACATGCTTGCTTGTGACTGCATCAGTAAGCGTGCTGCTCATCTGGTGGGAGGAGCTCAGCACGGAGAAAACAAACCTAATTCACATCCTGAAGATGAGACTCAATAATCACCTGTTTTTTTAAGTTTTGTTCTACTGCAGCTTTAACATTCAGGAATTCAGTGTGATGCACTGAACTAAAAAACAAGTAATATACATTTACATTTACAGTAGTAGCATGCAGTCTAGCTACTCCACAGCATTACTGCCCATTACTGCTGTAGATGAGATGAGGCAGGCTACTGTTTTGTTTAGTGTCTATTTAGATCATTGACTGTGCCTTTAATTCTGCACACACACTCTTGTGTACTTGCTGTTCATGTGACCTTTAGATAGGACTGATGTATATGGCTACATTTAAAAATGTAATAATATGAAGAAGGAAATGATGGACCTACACAGTAAGTACATGAGTAAAGATTAACGTATAACCTTTAACTTTCCATGTTCCTTTTTTCCATTCACGTGGTGTTAATATGGTTTTATTATGTGATGTATTTTAGATCCATTAAGTTGGATCCTTCATTTTCCATAATGCAAAATCAGTGGTGGACAAATAATTGTATTTTTTTTTTTTTACTCTTATTTTAAACACACATACTCTGTCATTGTCGAACAGTCAGTGAAAGCTCCTACTCACCCCTCTGGACTGTGCATATAAAAAACATGATCATCTCCGGTACTCAGCTTGCAGCTGAGGTATAAATGTAAGAGCCACTTCACACTGATTGTGACATCATTAAAAACAGCAGCCACGGCGCTCACCGACAGCGTCAGACCTGGAGGGAGAAAATGAGCAGAGGTGTAGCCTGCAGCCAACGGGGCTTCCATGAGAAAAGACAAGCGCAGATACAACAGGGATACTTAATACACGTCAGAGAGTGTGATTCATCATTTTTTGTTGTTTCATGAGTTTTCATGAGTAACAAGTGACTTTCAAATAGATATGATGAAACAGATTGAATCAAATATGTTTCCTGTATGGCTGTCGTTAGAAAAGTCTATAACTTAACCACTTGGACTAAATAAAAAAAAAAAACAAATTTAGGAAAAAAGAGGCCCTTTTGCCGCAGACATTTTGACCTGTCACAGGGAAAACACAGGTTTACCAGATCCATTATGGATGGATGAGACATGACAGTGTTTCAGTGAGCCAGCCCCTCAAACTGAAGCAGGTAAAGAAAATTCATTGCATTATTTACAGCTGTGACTTTCTGACTGTGTCATGTCAAAATGTCTTCCGTGAAAAGCTCCTGGGAGTGGGGGCGGGAGAGGCGGGGTGCTGAGTGATGCCAGAGCTAGAGTCCCTGCATCGCTGAGTGAGATTTGCCAGTATCCTCTCAATTAAATAAACAGAATCCAAACAATATTTAGTCTTGATATCTTTTAAACTCATAAATTAAAATGTGCTGTAACATAAAACATCAATAAAAACAGAGTTCAATGCAAATCCTTTTCCACAAAGACAAGATATTTAATGTTCAAAATGAAAAAAAAATATTTTTTTTGTAAATATGCAATGCCTGAAACGTTTCACAAAAAAACATTTCAGATTGTTTTTGGAAGTCATGAACGTCGTCTCCTTGAAGCTGAAGTGAACAAACATCCTGATGGTTACCGGTGTTAGTGTACATGGCATCATGGGTAACTGTCACATCTGTGAAGGCCCCATTAATGCTGAGAGTCACACAGAGGTTTTGGAGCGACATATGCTGCCATCCATTCACAGATGCACTTGCTATTCCAGCAAGACGATGCCAGGACACATTGTGGACGTGTTCCAACAGCGTGTCTTCATAGTGAAAGAGTTCAGGTACTAGACTGACCTGCCTGCAGTCCAGACCTGTCTCACATTGAAAATGTGTGGTGCATTATGAAGAACAAAATATGACAACAGAGACCCCGGACTGTTGAGCAGCTGAAGTCGGATATCAAACAAGAATGAGGAAGAATTTCACTTTTAAAACCTCAGCAGTTGGTATTCTTAGTTCCCAGATGCTCACAGTGCTCTTTAAAGAAAAACATGATGTGTCACAGTGGTAATCACGTTCCTGTCCAACCTTTTTTGGAAAATGTTGCAGACATCACATTCAGAATGAATTGAATATGGGTCGAAAAGGATTTGCAAATCACTGCATTCAGTTTTTATTTACATTTTACGCAGCATTTCAACTTTTGTGGAATTGGGGTTTGTATAATTTTGTATCATAAATCTGTGACCAACCATCTTTGCAGTGGTAGTCCAAAGACAGGTAGCTCCCCAGCTGAGGACAGGGTTCACCAAGCAAGTTCACAACCTCAGAGATGTGGCAGATCTGACGGCCGTGGCAGTGTGCTGGAAAACACATGGAGAACGTAATCAATCAACACAGCAATGATCCTGACCTGATGAAAAGTTTTTATTTAGCTGTTCTAGTGTTCCAGTGAGACAGGTTTGTGCTTTTACTCAAATATCCTCCAAATGACCACTCAGGAGGCCATCAGCATTCATCATTATCACAGTTTGTACTTAGGTGATGCTTTTAACATGAGCACAGAAACACTTCACATTCATCCTCACGTGCACTCACACAGGCCCTGGGCGGCTCGTGTTCAGTTTCTTGCTCAAGGACACTTTGATATGTAGACAGGATGAGCCGTGGAAAGAACAAATGCAAGAAACTACTAGAAGGCTTCTTTGAACACCTGAGCTTCAGCCGCAAACACATCCTGACCATTATAAAACGAGGACAGAATTTCTAAATTTTAGTCTATTTCTCTATCAGACAGACAGACAGATGAATAAAAAAATATGGTAAAAGGTCAGCAGAGGATGTTCTGAGCTTAGCTGCCATTTGCAGAAGTTCACCTCACTTCAGAGTTGTGTTACATTCAGTGGGCCACAGAGACAATGGCCTGTCTGAAATGAGAAAAGATAGATATTCAGTGCACGGCAGAGGCAGACTCAGGGTGGCTCCTGAGGCTCAAGCCCCGATGTTCTCTCAAAAGCCCTGTTCTGAAAATGACATTGTACAAGTAAATTCTCTCAAAACCTTTCTTAAGTAAAATTATGGAAATATTACCAGATAAATGTACATAAATTAAAAGTATTCTTGTTGCAGTAAAATGTTCCCTGTTATTATGTGTCTGATGTTTTTTGATTAATATTATTGCATTAATGTCACTGCTGTTTTTATCCCTGTAGATGTTAAAGGTTGAGCTCAACTTAACTACTTTAGAGGCCACTGTTCACTTGTTAAATCTGCAGCAAGACATCATGGTCTGTAAGACCATCAAATGTCTCTAACATCACTGTCCTGTGAGAACCTTGTATCTCTAAAAAGTCAGACAACAGCCTTATTTCAGCTTCATGGATTAAAAGTTCAATATTTGCCTCTGGGATGTAGTGTAGAAACATAATTCTGGATAAAATCAAAGTAAAATATAAAATAAGTACAGTACTGGATGTAAATGTACTTAGTTTGCATCACTAACAGGTGTGAATGTGCGATAATGTGTTCTCCAGTGTCTTTTTTCCACTTTAAGTTCTCAAGACATTTCAGTACAGATGCAAAAATATTTTAGTGGGTGCTGAAGGAAAAAAAAAAAAGTTATTTCACTACAAAAAATTTGCAGTCTCTGGGCCCAACCCCCTGAACTCCTCAATACCTAGATCCGCCCCTGGTGCACGGGTCTCATGTTTTCGAGTTTCATAGAGTTTGATCTTCTTTTATAAAATACATAGACACTCTGTCTTTTGTTTAATGAAGTCTACTCTCTGAAAAGAATATGCTAACCTGGTGTGAGGCTGATCAATTTTGCAGGAATGGCTTGCTGTGATCGTGCTGATCAGTGATGCAGTTGCAATGTGATTTGAGGTGGGTTTTTTGCATCACTGTTCTCATTCTCAAGTTCTTAGGTCTGTGGAATATGATATGTGGTCCAGGACATGTCTGTCACATAACTGCATGTTGCATATCAATTTAGAAATAAAGCAACTTGCTGGAAAAAAATAGTAAAATGACTGTTTGGAGGTGAATTTGTATGCAACACACATCTACTTTTCCAGAACTTTTTCCTCTTAACCAGACACAACACTTTGACATCACAAGCCTCTTTCACCCATGCACTGTTAGTGTATAAAAAGGGAACATTAGCATGAAATTCCAGCTGAGAGAAGCACAGACGCATAACATTAGCATTGTATACATAAGCATGTATATTAAAAGAAAGTCCTGTTGTTTCTTCAGAATATACCAGACACTTCAAGACTGCAAGATGTATGAGAGCAAAAAATCAAATTAGACGAGGATACAAGCAAAGCTTCACTCATTAGAAGCTGTGTCAGTGCAGGTTTTATGTAAGCTCATGTTTAACAGCCACACAGGATCAAAAGACTCTCTGAACTCCTGTTTGATGTATATAAAGTGGCCTTGAGAGCGCAGTGCACCGCAACTGAAGAACACACATGCAAATAAACAAACAAGTACATTTAGAAAACACGTCTTCATCAACTTGACATGTGCAGGATTTAGCAAACCAGTACAGAAACAGGCTGCAAATACCAGTTCAACCAGTGCAATTCCAGAGGAGGATAGTGCTGATTGCTCCTTGCACATGCTTGAGCTGCATACTTTTTTTTCTTTAGCTTTTAGTTTGCACTGCAGCTGCCCTTGATAAGTACATACTATTGCATGCAGTATGCAATGGGACATAATAATGATAATTATACTACTACTATTGATAATAATAACAATATTTACAGATCACTTTACAAGGAAAATAAACATTTTAAGAAATAAAAAGAGTTCAGCAAGTTAAAACTCAGGTATAAACAGGAAAGGCTCTGATAAAAGTGTGCTTCAAAAAGGGATTTAAAAGAGATCACTGACTTGGCTGACCTCATTTCCTCGGCCAGATTGTTCCAGAGCCTCGAGACTCTGACTCAAAACGCCTGGTCCTCTTTAGTTTTCAGCTGTGCCTGTAGATCAGACAAAAGACCTCTGCCCGAGGATCTCACCATCGGATAATACTTTTGTTTTCCTATTCAGATACTACTATGACATAGATCTATGTATCTCAGTGCTATCTGTGTTCCAGTACCCATACTATCATACTATTTAGTATCCTAGATGTGTGCCATGTCAAATGCAACATGCCCAAAACACCAGGATGCCCCACTGCATCCAGTTGCATTTTGCGAAATGCAAACTAGCATGTTTCTCTGTCTATTCTGACCCACAGTTTGGGGTGTGATGGATGTGTGAGCAAGAGGGTCAAAGTTCAATGGAGCATTTGCAGACCGGTGCTGCAGATCAGACTGTGCATGTACAAAGCAAATACATAGAAACAAAAGAAAACAACAGAAAATCAATGAATGCATGATACATGGACTGACTTCAGTAACTTCATGAGTCACAAATGGAGGCACCAATAAGCATGTCGAAGCTGTGTTTAGCACTTCTCAGTGTCCTCTTTGTATTTGCAGCATGTTTTTGTATGTGGTTGTGTTTCTGTGTTGTGTTCAGGTGTTTTCTTGTGCTGCAGTGCGTTGAGCTTCCTCAGCCTTTGCACCTGCAATTAAAGGTGTTGTACCACTCTGGACCAGCGTTTAATTCTAAACTTGATTAGGACATAAACGTCAGATGAATTCAAAATTAGAAAATGTCTGACTGTGTTCATCTTTCTTTGTGTGTCAGCTCTATTGTAGACTTGTCCAGTGCATGCTGGGAAACAAAACCCTGAACAGGATGAGCAAGTTTAGAAATTGAATGGATTGATGTCCTAGTTTCTCCATCAGTTAAATGCACGAGTCAATATTTACTCTGAAACAGATGGATATCGTTAAGATATCTTTATGCTTTTAAACAATTATTGTGTGCTTTTTCATCCGTTAATGTCCTGATGCACAGTCATGTTTTTGCAAAGAGGCTATTGCATGAGGCATTATGTGCTTTGTATTACCTGACTGTGACGAAATTCAATCTTCTTCTGAATTTAATGACTGTTTTCATGAGGCATCAGTGTTTGTTTTCCTATTCAGACTTTTCTCTTATTGAGTTCATCGGGTTAAATGAAGCTGGGAGAGGGTTATTGTGCAGATCAGATCAGTTCACAGCTCTGAATTGGGTAATTGTGTAACACCCAAACATCAGTTATCGTAATATGATTTCCAACTAAATACTACAGACATAATTCAGGGTTTTTTTGCACACAGAAACTATATGACCATGTTTTTACCTGTTAATGATTCCCCAACGTCCACCCAGCCGCACTCAAGCTGTGTGGGAGTTGCTGGCGGGGAGCGCAGGGATCGGCAGTAATAAATGTTCTTACGACCGTAGAAGCCGCCGTCTATCAATAAGACTTGACCAGACCTGCACTGCAGAGTGGTGTTACGACCTACACACACAATGGATCTCACAGACTCTGTGGAGAATAAAAAAGCAAATCAAAGTGTAACTCATTACAGAGTGAGTCTGCATGCTGCTTTTTTTTTCCAAAGCTTGAGTCAGATACATACCAAACTGGCAGATAAAGGGCAGTTTTTTGTTGCAGTCTTTTGTGGCTTTCCATTGGAAGCCTGATTCTCTCACTATATGTCCGCAGGCTGCTCCGGGCTGTGGGCTGCTCACCCAGCTCGAATGGTTGATATGTTCACCATCGAGCCAAGAGAGAGGACCTGAGGACACAACAGATCTCTGCTCAACATGTTGAGGTTTAAGTATTTTAAGCGTTACATATATTAAAAAAAATATATAGGATGTATAGGGAGATAGTAACATTAACAACACATTTTAAATCTAACGAAACTTTAGTGCCTTGAAGTAAATTGACATGTAGTGATAAAGATGTTATATTTTTTCCAGCATTGCATTTGAGGGTCTTCTTTTCATGTGGGAGAATTTCTCACAAAAATGTTCACACAGATTTAAAGGGCAGTGCCAAAATACGTCTCACTGTTAACAGGGATGAAGTATTTTTGCAGGCCAACCTGAAAGTTAGCATCACTTTGGTTCCCTCCACAAAAAGCCAATCTGATTTTTTCAATAGGATTTTGAATCAGTTTAGAAACTAAGCTCTGAGGCAAAAATAACTTTCATATCATGAGCAGTGCCTTTTTTTAATTTCTTAAGCATAAATGCAATCGCTAGAAGGAAGAAGCAAATGTTAAGGCACTTAAAAGCCTTGCCCGTCTCTTTCAGCCGCTAATGGGTACCGAGCGGGTCTGTGTGAGTTCCCAAGAGGCGGCAACAAAAACACTGGTATGTGACTAGTCAGGCCGATATAGTGAACAAAGCAGCTCAGTCTCATTTCTCTCACTATGCAGTATGTTCTCAGAAAGGGGCAACATATTAAAGCTTTTGTGAGGAACTTTTGTATTTTGTTGATTTTGAAGGACCATGTGGACAAGATTAGTGAAGTTTCCACTGTCATAACCACAAAACATGCTCCACATATTATCCTCCCTATGTACTATTTACTGTAACTTTGCTTGGAAAAATGTAAACAAAGGTTTATTTCAACAGATTTCATGGAGAATCTGCATTAAGAAAAGCTACATAAAAATAGCTGATATTCTCACAGATGGTCTTGTTAACTTAACGTAGATCATATAAAGGCATCAGGAAAAAATTTAGACTGTTTCATAACCAGTTAAAAACTCCTTGTTGCACCTTTAAATGAAACTGTATTAAAGTATAAGGCTGGGATCATAATATACAAGGGTTTTCTGTGTGGTCTAAAGACCACATAGTAGTTTATTCCTCTGCCACTGACCTCCATCGTTGTCCAAAAAAACATGTATACGAGCCACATCGTTGCATTTGGTGGCATGTTTCTTCATTACAGTGAACATGGACATTGTAGATTATATTTATTCCACATCTACTATCCTCCCAAAAGAATCTAAAAAAGAGGAAAGGGACATTTCATCCTCATAGAACATTCTGTGCTCCAGACTTTAGTGGCAGTTCTATTGAAGCTTATGGGAGATGCAACGTCAGTCATGCTATTTGGAGACCAACAGTGAATAAACACACATTTGGGAAAAAAAAAAAGTCAGTGTGTTATTGAAGTGTTTAATTTTTTTTAGAAGTATTTCTTCCTTAAAAGTCATACGACGTAGATATGTCATCTTTTAGTGTGCTTCTGCCACAGGCTTCAACAGAGCAGGGACCAGATCTGACACCAAGCAGAGTCCCTTCATCCTTCCTTAGTTTCCTTGCAAATAAATCAATCACTTTCTGAGACACACAGAGGCTCCCAGTCAGTCACAAATCCTGTGATAATATGGCCCACTTCAATGGAGATTTTTTTTTCTTCTTTTCACACCTCTTGCAAAAATATCTGAGGTGTGTGAAGTCTTTTCTCCCTCCTCAGTGGGAAAGAAAAGGCTTTACAGCAGTTAACAGGCTGTGATTACTGAGCAGAGGGAAAGTGAGGGTGATATCTCAGGAGGAAGCAAATAATGAGAATAAATTAGTAAAAAAAAAAAGATTTAACACCATTTTGGTGTAGACGATTATGATTAACACCTGATGTTTAACCAGCCTCTTCAGTGGTGTGCTAAATTGCAGCATTTGACTAATTGAATCAAATTTTCAAGGTGGTTAACATTAGAGACAAAGAACAGCTCTAAGGTTTTGTTCCATCTCTGTTCTGCAAGGAGGTGAGAGTGGTTTAACTGGTGGTAGATTGGTAGATTATTCATTTTTACAGGTACGCAGTATACCGTGAAAAAAAAATGTTGTGAAAACAATTTCAAGGCAGCACAAAACCTCTAATCAAAATCAGACTCATACATTTGAATTCTGTACTATATTTAGTGTAATAAATAATAAAATGACCATGATATGACCTCAGAGATCAAGCTACACTCCAGCTGCAGCGTCCTTTGACATTTCTGTTCTGGGATGAAATAGCTGCTTTTGTTTGTGTGTTTCATGTTAATCAGAGTTCACATTGATGCTGAATGTTCACTCAGTGAGTAGGTGTCTATTAAAGATTTCTTATGACTCATAAACAATCTTGTAGAGGGCGCAGATGTTTATAACAGTTAAACTGAGCAATATGTTAATGGGGTTTGGCAGGCGGTTACTGAACTGTGACTCTGTGTCTTTTTTCAGAGCAGTTGGCTTTTGTTTTCAGGATAATGGGCTTTATTTTTACATGGACAGGCAATGACAGTGATAAACAGCTGATAAACGGACAGTGGAGGACTTGCGCTCGCTTGTTCTTGTCAAATTATAATCTTGCGCTCCTACAGTGCTTGTGCAGCCCGAACTTTACCAGGTCTGAGGAGGAGGGGGAGAAACAACTCACTTGAACCATACATCGTATATTAAACAGGACTTCAAGCTATTTAATACACAGTCTATTGCTTCAACTCACTATTTGGACTGCTGTACTCATTTTTGAACATGCAACTGTGCATATTTGCTTAAATAATTTACTTTCCTTCTTTAGATGAACCTGAATCTTTGAGTTTTAGAAACACCAATATTATAATAATTTCAAATTACATCCTGTTCTCTTAATCTGCTTTTCTTGTTTCATAAAAAGATGATCAAGAGCTGGTTTCCTTTAGTCTTTTATTTTTGATATCAGGAAGCCTTTTCTAGATGTTTTTTCCTATGAAGTTGAGACACCAGTTTCTCTTTGTCACTCAGAAAGAAGGTTCAGTCTAACGTAAGACAAAATTTTATTTTGTGATCAAATACTGTATTATGTTATGTATGAAAACGGTCCACCTCAGTTGGTTTGTGTTTTTTTTAATTTAAGCCTAGCCTAACCTTCGCAATTATATTAATAATATAAGAAACTGAAATAACACACTAAGGTAACTATAAAATATACTTTCACTGAAACCACATCATTAGGTTGGTAAGGAGCAGTATTTTACTTTTGCATAAAACATAAAACCTGTATTAAATTCAGGTTGCATTAATGCAAACTGTTACATCTGTACATCTGACTTGAAGCACCAGTGATCATAAAACTTGTTACTTGATTTTATAAAACCTAATTCATTTGTGTGTTTCCAGTTGAAGTCATTTTTAAAAGTTAGTCCAACAATTCTGTGTCTAAGGTGGACAGAAACCTTTGGACGTCCCTGTGAGAGTGCAGACTTTCACAGTTTATAGTTTAGCACAGCAGTTGTGTGAATTTATTTGAAAGCTCTTACCATCAGCAGTTGGAGAATACATCAGGTTTGTGGAGGCAGAGGACGCAGCTCCAAACCACATGTCCGTCTTGGAGTCTGAGTGTCTTTGGAGGAAATGCTGAGTTTCTTTATCTGGGATAAAAGCGAGGTGTCCACCACGCTGCTCACACCAAGCCTGGGCACTGAAGAAAGTAAACCGGAGATCCACAAACTCATAGCAGGAGTCTCTGAAGGTCTTCTGGTGGTCTAAACAGGAAACCGTAACCTTCGTCTCATCTTCAGCGCAGGACAGACGGCTGAGTGTGGTCAGGATCAGCAGATGCACAAATGTCTGACACATCTTTTTTTGTCTTCACATTAAAAACAAAGCATTAGTCTCATATCTCTTGTGTTTCTTTTAGTTATTCTGATGTTCTCACACACACACCCTGCCGACATCGTGCTTTTATATGAGTCTGACATCAGCCTCTCACACACCTTGATCTGGGTTCAGTGGAACATTGTTTACCTGACAGGCTCTCTCAAAAACCACTGAATGCATTACCTGTGTACACAGACAGAGCTGCAACAAAGGAAACCTGAGAGAGTGGCATCAACCAGATGGCAAGCCAGCTTAAGGTTAGGGTTTATCAATAATTTATGCCATTTAATGGAAAAGATTTAGACTTTTATATTTTCAAAATATATTCAACCTTTCTTTGCGGTGAAAAAATCAGAAAGAAACTAAGAACTAAAGCCACTCTTTATATATTTTATTAAAGTTGCAGGTTATTTAGTCACAGATACAAAGAGGATTTCTGATACAGATAAAATATGAGAAATCCAAAAAATATTTCTGAAAATAAAGATACAATTCAGATAGAAGTGGTTACATCAATACATTTCAACAATGAACCACATAACATGAATGTATGTGATGTGGTCAACCCGCACACACAGCTCTTAAAAAAAAACCCAATTCTATTAATGATATTAAGGAATTCATATTATTTCCTTCATGCCATTTGATTGGATTGCTGCTACTTGTGTTGTGCCATGCTAACATCATCGTTCTACTCCCCACTGTTCAACTAAACTCCAGTATATATTAGTATGGAACGCTAGTGTTAGCTTGCTGTACTCTGCATACTAATCACAACCAGGTGTAGGAAATATAATGGGAACAACAATGTTTGGCTGAAATATCAGTTTACTGAGAAAGTCTTGAGTGTTGCATCTGTTTCGATCCATCTGTTGTTATCTTCATGCATATTTCCTGCAGACTGTCAAATAACAAGTGGGAGAGTCTAAAGTCATTTACATGGAGGGAGATCCAAGATGTACCATTATTAAGCCAGCACAGAGGGGCGTTTCCATTAGTACTGCTGAAATGCTCTTTTAGGGGGTCTAAATAAGTATGGAATCAGGATATTTCTGTGTCAGGATAGATTGAGTTCACAGCAATGTTTTTTATACTTAAATATTGCACTTGTTGGTTGATTTTGATCAACTTTGGTTCATCTCATATGAGGGGCTTCCAGTACAAAGCCATAGGTGCAGTGCAGTGTTTCTCAACCCTGGTGCTCAGAGACGACTGCCCTGCATGTTTTAGATGTTTCCCTGCTTCACACACCTGATTCAAATGATCAGGTTGTTGTCAGGCTTCTGCAGAGGATTGATGACGAGCTGATCATCTGAATCAGGTGTGTTGGAGCAGGGAACATGCAGGACAGTGGATCCTGAGGACCAGGGCTGAGAAACACTTCCGACTTTATTTGTATGGCACTTTTCATCAAACAAAATGCAATGCTTTCTTCATCCACCACCAACCCTATTAAAAACAGAAACTGACCTGAGGAAATGCTGTCATAAGTGAGGAAACACAAGATGCAGGTTAAAAACAGAAAAAAAAAAAAAGTAAAAAATAAAAAAGGTAAATTGTGAAGTGGAAAACAATCCAGAAAATACAATAAATAAATAAGTTAAAATAAATTAAATGCCAGGTGGGTCTTGGCCTCAGGTCTTCAGGCAGGCTGTTCCACTGACGAAGACCACAGTGATTAAAAAGGAGCCTTGCTGTGAGTTTTTGTTAACTTTGGGGTTAATTAAAAGGCCACTACCCTGATAAACAGGTGGGACTAAGACTGTTAAGAGCTTTCTAAACCAATAAAAGGATCTCAAAATCAATTCTGAAGCACACAGGAAGCCAGTGCAGAGATGTTAAAACTGATGTGATGTGTGCTTTCTTTCTGGTCCTCATGCAGTCTGTGCCTGTGTTTGTAAATCTTTTTTTTTTCCATGTATCCCCCACATCACTTCGTGTACTGCTGGGTTTGCATGTATCACTGTGTGAGATTGTGGGTGTAGGAGACTCACGTCACACACGATACAACTCAATATCAAGTTGCACCCTCAGAACTGCACACAGTAACCACTTTTAGTTCCTGTAATGCAGTCATGAAAGAGAGAAATATGTCCTTGAAAACAACTCCTGTGGTTTCTCCTGTGTAAAACTAGCTTGGATCAATCTATGGACTAAATGCTGTGATGCACCAGCTTGAGTGTATCGATCGAACAGTGGGTCTAAATTCAACCTAAGACTGTGCTGCTTGACGCAATCTCCAGCCATTCACAATGCTGTTGTTTCTTGTCCATTCAAGAAGTACGATAATAACACAGATTAAGAACAAGAATGAGCTCTAGTTCTGAAACAAGTGTCTCTAAAGTGTCCCTCTAGAGGACAAAACATGGTAAAGTCGCCTCTAAAGTGTCCTTCAAGTGGACAAAACACAGTTAAGCGCCCCTTATAGTGCCCTTCCAGAGGACAAAATGTGATAAAGTGCCCTCTAGTGAACAAAACGTGGTTAAGTGCCATCTAAAGTGCCTATTTTTGTGGACAGAAGGTGATAAAGTGCTCCCTAATGTGCCATACTAGTGAACAACTTGTAATAAAGTACCCTTTAAGGTGCCCTTATAGTGGAAAAAAGTAATAAAAAGTACGATATAGGGTGACCTACATGTTTCCAAATTTTGGAAAGTTTTTGTAGAGATGTCTGCCTTCTCTGAACCTGGATGACACTCAGCTTGTGGTGCTCAAAGCGCCCCAAAAAAAAATACATTTTAAAAACTCAACAGCAATGTCTCTTTCCAAAAGTCCTGATCCAGTTACTCAAAATAATCCACACACTTTGTTGTGAGCAGTTTTATGGAAGATTTTCTTTCCACTGAGCTACACCCACCAACCACAGCAGCACATGTGAGTAGATGCACACTTTCTACACACTGAAAAACACAAGTCATAAGAAAAACAAGCAGAATGAGGGGACGGATGCCACTTTTAAGAAGGGTGAGACAGAAGTACAGGATTATCTTGAGTAACTGGTTCATGATTGCTGCTGCTGAGTGTTTTGAATGTATTTGTTTGCTGCTTTGAGCACCACAAGCTGATTGTTATCTAGTTCCATTACACTGGAACAAAGGCAGACATCTCCACAGCTATATATATCTCCAAAACTCACAACTCACACTGATACTATCTAGATGGATAAATAACACCACAGGGCTCTGTTCCAGAAGGCTGGTTTAGTTTGTTGACCCTGAGATCAGGGAAACTCTGGAAATGGAAATGGTGTGAATATTTCTCAGTGAGGGTGATTGTGGTACAGCTGAAACCACTTTAAGGTCGTAAAAGTGGACTAAATGTGGTTTAAAAGTGAGATTTTTAATATAAGCTGCATTAGTCTTCCATATTTTCATCTTCACTTAATGTCACCTGCATTTTTTTTAAATCAAATGTGACAAATGGTCTGATTCCAGCACTTTATCTTCCATTAAAGAAATCCATGTCAGGTCCAAATCCATGAGTGGACTGTGCTGAATAAAATGTAATGGTTTTAACTTCTTGATGCCTTTCTCAACATTTTTTTATAAGATAAATGTTGTGGTCTGCATCTGCACACTTTAATTTTTTTAACTCCACTGAATTAAAATGGAGCTCCATTGATGATGGCTTTCATGCACAGGGCATAGCTCAGTCAACTCAGACTTCAGGATCAGACTTGTTAGGAGGAACATTTAGATGTTGCAGTAAAAGATGCCGAGGTGATGGGAAGGCGTATCAAATCATATGGTGTTTATTCACTGAAATAAGAGCAACAGTAAAGTTGGCAGCAACACAGGTGAGGTCTGAGCAGCAACACAGACAGCTGGAAACTGGCACCTTAAATATTGTGTCACTGGGTGACCATACTGGAAGATTCCTTCCGTAGGTGCTGTCACTGACTAAATCCCCTTTTGTTAAGGCTGTGCAGGTGAACCCAAGTGCAAGACACAGAGAGGCAGGAGACTAGGAGTTAAGGGTTAAAGGAATATTTATTTTAAAGATGAATAGTGGAGAATTTGGGCTGTGGCTGGCTGAGTTGAGCGGGAGGGTTAGCTGGGGTGGATGAGGCTGGGGCTGAAGGTGTAGCATCCGAGGCAGGAAGGTTGAGACTTGGGCTGACAAGGAGCAGACGAAACTGCAGGCAGAACAGAAACAGGTTAAATGAGCGAAGCTGGTAAAGAGCTGAATTTTGTAAAGAAGTCTGGAAACACAAACACAGGCAGCCGAGCATTATGATCAGGCATGGTGCGTGAGGCAGGGCTGGGTCTTTATAGAGGTCTTGATTAAACATGGCTGCAGCTGGTGAAGCTGCACACACACCCTGGAGCAAACACAAGAGAAGACAGGTAAGTGTTAAAATACTTGAACCATATTCAAACTTAAACACTAGCACACACTTTATCATGATATTTTAGCATGTAGATTTTTACTGAACAAAACATGATGTAATTCAGACTAGTGTTCGTCAGTTATGGACTAACGGACGGGTGCACAGATGGTGTTGTCAGAGCTGAACGTAACTCTGCTCTCTTTCAGGTGGAGCCGAGTTTCCACCACCACCTGCCAGAAGACAACACAACCAATCGTGGTTTAAAATGATCCATAAAAAAGCCTGTAAATACAATAGAAAATGTGCAAACTGTTCTGTGAAAATTTGGCTAATAGAGTGCAAATATTGCCAAGTGCCAAGTGCCATTATTAATGTGCATAATTTAGTTGTTTATTAAAAAGTGGTATTAAAGGGACAGTTCACCCAAAAAAATGTGAATTCAGTCATCATCTACTCATCCTCATACTGACTGAGGGTCGGGTTTATTTTGTTAGTCCACAAAACACTGCTGGAGTTTCACAGGACAACTATGGATGTGAATGATGGCCAGTTTTCAAACGGAAAAAAAGACAACTGGGGAAAAAAAACGAACATAAAATGCCTTCATGCTGCTTGTCTGGTCTAATCTACGTTTCTTAAAGTACCGATATGCTGTTCGCACACTGTCACACCACACACATGCAGTTCAGACAGTGTGCATGTGAACGTGGCTCCAAGCTAAAGATCTACAGTGAAGATTCAGGCTGAAAACATGCCGTAAAGGACATCGTTTAATCAACTTGGCATGTTGGGGCTTTAGGACACTTGGATTACAGCAGAAGAGCAGTATGGAGGTATTTTATGAAGCCGGGGTAAATCACGCACTCAACCTCAAATACAGTTTTTGTGGTGGGTTTCTTTAATTGTCTTTCCCAAAAAAATTTCAGATGCAATGCTAAAAAACAGAATAAAGGCTTTGGTCTGCTTATCACAAAAATGAACTGGGATTGCTCAAAGCAAAAGAAAAACAGGGAATCCAGTACTCTTCCTGTATGACTACAGTTCAAAAATGCAGCTCAACTACAGTGCACATTCAGCAAAGCTACGGTACAAATATAGCACAAATACGGCAGTGGCTCTCTATTGGAAAGAGAAAACAAAACAAACGGTCACCACACTGCCTTAGAAAATCATCTTAAAGTACTTGTCTATAACATATCAACCTGATAAACTACTAAATTTCACAGACTAAACAAATTGTCTCAATTCAGGTACATACATAAGGAAAATAAAAGTATTAACAAGCATATTGAGCAGTATCAATAAACATTTTCCTACCAAATTCACAGGAAATCAGCTCTGGTGGCCCACATGTCAAAACTTCATTCCACCAGCATCTGTAATCTATCAACGAGTTCACAAAATGTGGTTTTCAATTAGTATATCATACACTGGTGAACCTAATTATAGCAGTAGTGTGTTCAGTATTTAAACAAAACACTATTATTAACCGTTCTCACCGTCAACAGCAGTAGCTTTTCCCTGCAACGCAGCGTGTGTTGTTTTGCTTCTGTTCGTTTTCTGGAGTATCCTAACCCCTCAATAAGCACATGACTCAGAAAGAAACGGGGAAACTACACCCCCTGCTGTCCAACATCGATATCTACAGCAGTACTGCTGAAACAGAAAGTTATATTTTCTGTGGTTTTTATGTCTTGCATATAAACTGAAATTTTGGCATTTAACACCTGGTTACATTTATGTTTTTATACTGTTGTTTTTTTACATTTGAAAACTGGTCACCATTCACTCCCATTGTTTGGGAGATTCTGCAACACTGTTTTGCTGTGAAACTCCAGCAGTGTTTTGTGGACTAACAAACTAAACTGAACCTTCAATCAGCCGGAGGGTTAGTAGCTAATGACTGAGTTTTCATCTTTGGGTGAACTAAGACCAAATCCCAGTCCCATGAGGTAGAGGCCATCAGTCAGTAGTAAGAAAGTGTCCTTCGTTACAAGGCTCAAGGTTTGTTAAGCCTGCTTTCTGAAACAGGCCCCAGGTAAGAGAAAAATATGGCATTTTTGGAAAACAAAACAAAAAGCTATCCAGTTAAATATAATTCATCAGGACATAACTGCTCTTGGTGAGGATCTCAGTATCCTACAAACCTTCTCCAAACAGAACTCTTCCAATCCAATATTTCATATTTTGACACCCAGCTGCTTAAAAGTACAACTACAGTTCAACCTGTGGAGTTTGATGTTTGTGTTTTTTGCTGCTTATCATGTAGTTTTATGTCCAATGCAACTTGCATCCTCACTCTCTTTCTCCGTCCATCTCTTTGTCTGATTCTGTCTGTGTGCGCTCCACAGTAACAAAATTGAACTCACTGACCATGTCTCTCTGTCTGTGTATTAATAATATCCTTCTTTCGGTCCTTAATGGATTTTCATTATACTTATATACGCATGACTGAAGCCCTGAACCGACGGACCTGTTTTTTGTGATTCAGTACGCTTTGTGATCATGATGCATTCAGATCACGCTGGGCAGCAACCACTGCAGGCACCTGCCACCACTGTGCTTAGTAAGAGGCTTTTTACTCTCTCACGACAACAAAAGAGGGTGGCTTTGTTATCAGAACGTGAAAACTGGCTCCATCTATCTGATGGGCTCTATACAAACAATCACGAGCCCAAATCTCTAAGACACCAGAACGTTCTGCCCCCACTGAATTATCTCAACTTTTTTTAAGCAAAAAAAAAAAAAAAAGAAAGAAAAGAAAAGTCTAATTTGCTGCTTGATTCTGTAAATCACATTTCTGTGCCCCTTCATTTGATTGAGTATGCATAACATTTTAAAGGAAAGCTCCATCAATTATCATGAATTCAAACATGATTTCATGAATAAAAAGAGCATGAATTCATTCATGTAGTGCATCCTGAGCTATCAGAGATGTGCAAGAAATAACAGTATCTCATACATGACTTAATGCAAGAACAATACATTAATAAATGCAACAGCTAAGACGTTTCAATCATCATAATCGCTGAGTTATTAATGATGTTCATGTCTTCTTCATAGGTGCAGTTAAAGTGATAGGACAAAAAAACCTGTACAATCCCAGCAGTGCACGTACATTGTGTTGAACTCCCAGTGTTGTAAGCATTGCTTCTTCATGGTTTCTTTCTTCTTCCTTTGGCATTTAATGGCAGGTTACAGATTGCATCTCTGGTACCTCTGGTACTGAAAAAAAAAGTGACGATCTTTTTCAAAATTTTGGCATCAACTTGATACCAAAGCATAGTTTCATAGCATGACATCCCTAACCCCACTCCATTTCTTCCCCTATTATTGCTGATTTAAGATATGATAAAAGGTAAAATATCTCATAATAGCTGAGAGAGCAGCACTGGTGTCTTAAGTTTGGAGTAAAACCTGTTGACATTTAATTACAGAAACCTTCTAATCCCTGTAATACAGGGGGAATCATAGAATGAGCTATACACTGATGATTTTTTTTTTTACCATATTTTGGATTTCATGACTAATCCACATGAACTTATTAACTGAACTCATTAAGTTTGTCAAATGTCAGCCATACTATACCTGCTCCTGCTGTTGCTCTGTAACTGGTGGCTTTGTCTGACAAGAGGCTCGTACAGGTATAGTTTCCATATATAACTATATGGAAACTGAGGTTGTTTCTCCAGTGCACAGAGCTTCAAAAATCCTCCACAGAAACCTGACGCTCCAGTGACAGATATCCTGGGAAATCTGGAAAGGACTACTTTAAAGACTACCGTATCAGAAGAGGCAAATGACCTCAAAAATGCATCACAAATTTCATAAATACCTTATAGGAAGTCAATCATTGCTTCACATTTAACAGAATTGGATCCCTTAATCTGTCAGGACATTTAAATACATTAAATAATTCATTAAATATATAATAAATGGCCTGTGTTGACAAAGATCTTCATATTCTTTATGTACACAGCATGGAGGCCATGGCCTTCAGGTGAAGACAGGAATACAAGTTGTCCTTGGACTTTTGTCTTAAGGGTGTATTAAAATGCTGATTTTAATAATTAAAAATATAACATGAGAAAATACATGTTCTCCCAGTCATTTAGGGTGGGCGAGTTGTGCAAGTGTGCAGGCCCAGACAAGTCAGGCCCAGACCTGTCAGGCCCAGACCTGTCAGGACAATCCTGTCAGGCCCAGTCCTGTCGGGACAGTCCTGTCAGGACAATCCTGTCAGGCCCAGTCCTGTCAGGACAATCCTGTCAGGCCCAGTCCTGTCAGGCCCACCCACAACACTGCGCCTGAAGCAACTGTGTTGACATGTGAAAACCGCTTTGCCATCGCATCTTCCAGCCTATACTCATATGACGTCACCTTAAAACTACTTGTCTGTATTGTTTTCACTTACTGACTAAATAAACCGAATGTAAATGCTCATATTTAAATGGTCTTACCTGCTGAAAAGTCACTGACGTCCTGGGATCTGCGCAGGTTTGTTCAGTGGAAGACAAAGGTGATAACCAAAACAGAGATTTGAATATGTGAGAACAGCCTCCTGAACACGCCGGTAGATAAAATAAACCCTTATGAATGGGATGACTGTACGCTGAAAACGCAGCAGTCAAATCAGCACCCTCCTCCTGGATGCAGGGGATGACCGACTCAAGCCTGTGTTGATGAAGTGAGCAGCAGAATAAAGTTAGCCACTCACAGACAAACCTGTATCTGCCTCCTTGGACTGTGCAGCAACTCGGGCTCAAGTGCCCTGAGGCATAACGCTATAAACACAGGTATGCTTGCAGACGGGTTGGCAAACAGGTTGTATCAGCTTCCTTAAGCATGACAGTGTCTTTTGTGAGCTGGTAATTAGTGTCTCAGAGATCTGGCCACAATGCGGTCTACTGGCAGGTGTTTCAGTCTGAAGGGAATGGGATCATATGGATAAATTTACATTTTTATCACATTAATGTGTCCATTTGGTTACACTGGAAGGATTGTAGAGGACCTTAAAGGTAAGAGTTTATCTTCTTTGTTGTTACTGTGGACATCAGACTAAATTGAAAAACATTTGGCCTCATACAAGAACCTCATACAAGAACCTCAGAACAGATTTTTCTTAAGTGGTTTGTACAAATGATTTAGGAGAACCTGTAGAATTATCAAAATATTACATTATCCTGTTTGACTGCATCTCAGTCTGTGATATAACTCTAGATTTACACATGAAGCCTATAATCATTCATCTAAAGTGGGTATTACAGTTCTGTCACATACAGGTTTATGAAGTTGCTGACCAGGGGAACTAAAGGTGTCACAATGTCAATATTAAATCAAAAATAAATCGAAATGATCTTTCACTTTCAGTAACTGAATCTACAAGGCAGAACTGACATGTCAGTAACAGTATTTGTTTTTCCTGTCACTCAGGTTTAGGAGGTTCCTTAGTTTCAATGCTGATGCTGTTAAAATTACAATTACAAATACGATACTTTATGGATCTCTGACAGCGAGTTATCTGCCTGAAGCTACAGTAAGACTTTATAATAACCATCATTCACAAATAATAAATCAATATTTAATTAAACTTTAATTAATAGTTCTTTTACCATAAACGATGTTTATATAGGTGCTATAAACCATTTATTAAGCAGTTGTAATGTGTCTCAAATGCAATTTTAATGTCTTATTTTAATGTATTTCTATGCTCTTGTAATGCATCTTGAATTGCTTTGTGTCTGGATGGTACTTTCTAAATAAACTTGCCTTGTAAAGTTTTATATATCAACATCATTTGCAACTTCACAATAACCATAATGTGCACAGTCGACACGTTCTTACTCCAGATTCGTCAAATACAGAGGCTGACCCCTCAGACTGTGATGCAGCAGGTACATATCCACCGTCAGTTTTGCATGTGCAGGGCTCTGTGGTCACATTAGCAAAAATAAATATCCAGCCTACTGGTAGACTTTCAAAATACAGGCACAGAAACTACTTGGTGGGTTTAGGAAAAGATCATGTTCTGGGTTAATAAAACAATGGTTCTAAAACTGGGGGGGTGTAGAGCCAAGCAGCGGGGGGGTGTGGATGACCTGAGAAGAAATAAAGTTAAATGAATACAAACAAGAGTTTTCTGATGTCATCACACTAACCTTTCTTTCACTAAAATACATTTCAATTGTATTTTTTATCAGTTGCTTCCCCAATTATTGTCAGTGATTGATAATGATTGTCAGGGTTGGTTTGGCTTCTCGCGGGATGGACATGCCAGAAAGAGCGTGGGAACCACTGGGATAAAATTATAATGTTACTCATGCTAATGTAATATTACATGCGTAACGTCAAAGTATGTAAGGTGTCATACGCATCAGTTGCAACTTAATGAACTCTGAATGATTTTTACTGACAGTTGACAGATATCTGGTCCATCTCGTCTCGTCTCGTCTCTTATCAGCTATGATAAAATGTATCAGTGATTGTGGACCAGTTAAGTTTGAAATGATCATAAAATGTTTCAATAACATTTCATAATGTTATATATAATACATAATTTATTTAAAAAAAGGAATCAGAACTAAAAAAAAACAACAAAGTTCTGGGATTTAAATTATGAGTTATTAAGTTTGATAGTGACATTAACACCAGAGGTTTTGGTGAGTCACAGAAGACTTAAATTATTACATTACTAATAATTAGTAAGTATAATTAATTATCATTTCATTGTTAGTTAATTATTAACTAAACTAATGATGTTATAAAGTGTTACCACCAAGCAAAAGCAAACGAGGAAAACAAAAAGGAAAACTTATTTATTGTAGTTAAATCCCTGAATTTATAAATGATGGTGTTATGTCATATGTCGTCATCACACCATCATATCTTTTCCTGTTATTATATTCTTAAATTCTTGTATTTCAAACAAAAAAGCAGAACGTGGTGTTATATTATTCCTTGTCTCTCTCTCTTTCAGACTCATTTCTTCACTCATGTCTCCCCACTGAACATGCAGGAATGTATACGTTAAGGAAACATTACATTAATGTAAAACTACTGCGTCTTGTTTAGAAGTTGCTCAACATCCAGCTGTTTGACATCAGGCTGAGCTCATCTGAATCATGAGAAAAGGGACACACATCATGTGGAAGACTGTGTACGTCCTGCTCGGCATCAGCTTCATCTGGTGCCTGAGTTTGCCGTATTTCATCCTGGTCTGTATCTCCATTCATTCACTCACCTAACATCCCCCCAGTGCCAACATACCATGTACTGAACAGCTTATCTAATCCTGAGAAGTTGTGCAGTGGATGAATAACCCTCTTTTCTTCTCTGTGTAACATCCTGAAATTTACTGATATAAATATACACTCAAACCCTGACACAAGGACAATGCTTTTTTGTTTTGTTGTGTAACTCTGCGTCTTGGTTTTAGAGCAATGCCAACGAGGAGGGCACCGGCGTGAGCCGCCACGGCAGACCGGGGGGCCACGGCAAAGCGTGGACAGAAACAAGCAGGGCTGAAGGTGAGAACGGAGCGCAGAGATAATGAGAGGAGTCAGGAGTGAAAACAGGAGCAGAAGAAGAATTTAGACATTATAACAGTCCTTAAAACTTTTTCAGTGAACGTCAGCGAGCCACACTCTCTCCTCCACACATAGCTGTCAAATAGTGAAGCTAATGGGTTATTTAAGTTTGTCATTCTGGGCTGTTCTTGTACTTTTTATTTAGATAAGTTACCACCCTTCACCACTGAAGCTCATTTGAACAGACAATGATAAAGCATCCTTAATTTAATCTCCCAAACAATGAAAGTGAATGGTGATCAGTTTTCAAATGTAAAAAAAAACAACAGAATAAAAACATACAATGCCTCCATGCTGCTGTCTGCTGTAATCAAAGTATCCTTGAGCCCTGACATGTCATTTGCATACCGTCACACTACACACACCCAGTTCAGACAGTGTGTGTGTGTGTGTGCATGAGAACGTGGCTCCAAGCTGAGGATCTAAAGCTAAAAACATGGTTTGTATAACATTTCTTTAGTCAACATGGCATGTTGGGGCTTTAGGAGATTTGGATTACACCAGACGTCATTGTATGTTTTTATTCTGTTGTTTTTTTAAATTTGAAAAGTGGTCACCATTCACTCCCATAGTTTGCAACACAGTTTTCCTGTGAAACTCCAGCAGTGTTTCATGGACTAAGAAAATAAACCAGACCCTCAATCAGCATGCTTTACTCTGCTCTCTGACCGGGCCTGGGGAGTAACAGAGTACATGTAATGGGATTATGAAATTAGGATACAAAAAAGTAAGTGCATTCCAAAAATGGGGATTATTAGCTTGATTAAATTTTTAAAAGACACTTTAAAATAAAGAACGATACGACCAAACACATGACAACACTTGACAAATCTCACAACACCACTCTGGTCTCCAGTGAAACCAGCTGATCTGTCAGCTTCCAATTTATTATCAGGACCTTATCAGGACGACTTCTGAAGGGCATAGCAGAAAAACTTGGGAGAAATCCAGTTAACATAAAATAGAGGATAAAATTAAGGTTAAAGTGGGTTTGAAGACTTTCTGGCTCAACTGTTTCTCCTTTAACTCCTTCACCTAAATTTTCTCTCCTAGACATCATGAAGAGCATTGTCAAGTTTGTGGATGATCTCCTGAACATCGTTGGACCCTCTGGCAAGGGTGAGCAAACTCTCCAGACAAGATTTTTTTTTTTCTTCCATGCAAGTACACACTTCTCAGTTAATATCATATAATTATTGTAGCACTGCCTCTAATTAAAATCGAATTTTTCTCGCAATATTTGCCAACTGAATATTCTATGACTAATAATCATAAAATATGGCTGATTGCTTCAACAGCTCTTTTCAGATGGAGGCCACTTGAAAATATGTTCAAAGCTGAAGAATAATTTGTGAAATTAACCCTCCAAACTCTCTTTCTCAGTCTCTCCGCCGCCTCTTTTGAAGGACTACAAAGGAGAATTAGAAGCACTCCAGATTAAAATGGAGGCAGAGAAAGAGAAAGGTCAAATGAGGGAAGAGATGATTAAGGAGCTGCGAGCTGATAAAGTCCATCTGCAGCAACAAGTGACTCACTTGGAGGAACTCCTCAAGCTACAGGCAATGAAGGAAGAGAAGAAAGTCCAAGAGGTCAAATCAGGTAAAAAAACAAAACAAAACAAGATTCTTCATCAAATTAAGGCAAAATGTTAACTGTATTCCCAGATTCCCCACAGAGAATGTCAAAAAGTTTTACATAAGTTCTTTCTCCAAAGAGGAGTAAATGGTACTGTTGATGTGAACTATTTTCAGCCGAGGATTAATACACATTTGGTGGTCTAGTGCGGTCATTCCCAAACAGTGGATCAGGGCCCACGGGTGGGTCACAGGAGAATTCTTTTGGGGTCCCCAAATAAATAAAATACCATGGAGGAAATTCTGCAAATAAGACTTATATCTTCAATATACCTAATAAAAATAATTCTTAGTTATTCAAGATAGTGTATATGGCATGAGCAGACGTGGCAAAGGTTGACACTTTACTCAAGTAGATACATAGATTCTTGGCACTGGTAAAAGTAGAAGTCAAGAATAAAAAAAGTACCATGTTAAAATAATCAGCTTCAGTCTAGTCTTCAAGTCTAGTTACAATTAAAATTAAAGAGCTACTGCGACTTATTTATTAGATTTTAGTTAAATGGAGAAATAAAAAAAAACTGGGTGCCTTTAAAGCCATCCTGACAATAATGAAGTGATGCACAAAGTAGAAACTCAAATTTATGCTTCAGTTCACACACTTTATTAAAAAAAATATGTGCTCCCTTCAAAATGCTAAAATATAAATCAGGAAGATTGAAACCAGAAGTACACCAGAACTTTAGCTTTCAAGTATTAAAGCATCTAATTTGTACTGTATGTACTCATCCCCTTTAAGTCATTTCCGATGAAAGATGTGTAGCAGTACATCTGATGTCTTGATGCACAACCTCTGTTTTTTCACTGCCGACATGTGAGCACTACATCAACCATCCACACCAAGGGATGGGTGTTCTTTTTCTGAATTTAATTGTGTGCACTCTGTTGTTTATGTGTGTCTTAGATGATCCAATCATAGAGGATAAAAGTTGCCCACTACCACCCATGGATGGTTTCCCACACTGTAAGGGGAAAATAAAGGTAACATATTACTTTATCACTGTAATATAAATCAGTCATTGAAATCTCATAGGTAAGGATTCCTAAAAATATATCATCACTTGTTTAATAAATCAAATTGTTGGTATACTAAAAAAATGAATCAGTTTATTTTGATCTCTTCAGTAATACTTCATCATACAAGCTGTAATTGTATGAATCAGGTACTATTGAAATATTCAAGGGTCCTTACTGGTACTTGAATGTACGTATAGTGGAAAAAAAACATGGTAACAAGGGAGAAAATAAATCCTGCCTACAGTACTGGGATGCAAAACAGTACTGATACTCTGCAGAACCTATAAAGTAATTAGTGAAACGTATTTCACGGTTATGATATGCTACCAAAACAGCAGGGAAACGAAACAGCAGAGAGGTTACAAAAGGATTTTGGAAAATCTCCAATATTGATGTTACTGAAGAACATGTAAAATAGCTTATATAAAAAAGCTTAAATGGCACATAGCACAGCGCAGCTGACATTCCTATTCTCTAGGTGACGCTGTTGTCTTTTTTATGCCCAGCACCTACATTATGTAGGTAGCAAATATTCTTGCGCCTGTCTGTGCATCCATGGCCATGTTGGTCTTAATGAGTTCTGGTTATCTGCGTTGCTATCTTGAGGCAGCAGAAAGCGATTTTGCCACTGACCAACAAGTATTAATATTTTTCAGTATTTTCCTGCTATTTAAAAGACACATTATTCAGATAGTTTACATAGGCAGGTTCACAATGCACATATACACTCTGCTTCTACAACACTGTAGTTAATTAGGTCATAAAAGTTAACATTCTGACTCACAGGGGATTCACAGGGGCTGAAACTGGATTGAGTGTTAAGAGAGATGCATTTACAAACGGCAGCTGTAACTTCACTGTAACTTCACTGACGGGATCAGTCAAGATCTGTTAATTAATGTCCTGTGTTCTTCTACGCGCACACACACACACACACACACACACACACACACACACACACACACACACACACCTCTCTCACACACACAGTCACAGTTCATACAGTGACACTGTTTGGAGTAAAGCTGCATAATAATCCTGACTTCCATCAGTGCTATCTAAAAAATGAATGATCAGATAGGCTGCTTTCTGTAATAAATGTAGTAACATTTCCATGCACACTGTAATGTCACAGCAATCATTTCTCTTTGCTTCAGATTGTGTGTAAAGCGCACACACACAGTCAGGGCAGCGGGAGACACTTCATCCTATATCACCCACCTGCAGCCCATCCAGGGTTGACAGATTAACTGCAACGCAGAAGTGAGTCACTTCTCCAACTCGCAGAATCCGTCATTTATATAGCAATGCACCAGAGGAAGGCACACCTGGCTTTTTATAGGTTATGTGAGATGATATTTCAGTTGGTTTAATTCATGTTACACCCCAAAATTAATAGACTCAATACAAACCCTTTGCACTTTACCTAGCACCCAGATTATGTGCCATTTAAATCAAAAAGTGGAGTTGCACTAAATGCACATGTGCCATGCACTTTAGACCATATGCCATTGATTATCGAAGTAGGGAACCTAAATCTGGGAATAGGAGGGGCGTGTCAGTCATTTATGGAGGACAGCAATGTTCTTACAGGGGACTTAACAGGTTAGTACTAGCCCACTACATGGATAATTCAGCAGGCCATGATTACAGCACAATAAAAACAAATGCTTTTGCTCACTGGTGTTATGCATTACTCTATAGGTTCTGCAAAATGGCAGTAAAACTATTATGTCTCACAGTACTGTGCTCTACATAGGTGCCCAGTATTTACATTTAGCTTTTATTTATTCTTTCCTTGAAAATGCCCAATTGTTTCTCCGTTTTCGCCATCTGTTGAATATTTGCACCTATGGGTGGAGCTATTATTCTTTGTTTTTTCAGGTTCTTATGTCATTCTGTAGCTTCTCAGTGTTCAACCCTATAACCTACATCACCACAGATGGAGTCCACCTTCTGATTCATACAACAAAATTGCAGTTTAAAATCCTGGGCTCTATTATTGTGTTTAGTGTTCAGTTATGTCTGATTATGTGCTTGTTCTCTTCTGTGTGGTTTGTTGGTTCTCCAGTGGATGCAGGAGATGTGGAAGAGCGACCCTTGTTACGCCAGGAACGGGGTGAACGGGACTCTGTGCTCCTTCCTTATCTACCTCAGTGAGGTACCCAAGTGATTTCAAACTGTCATCACTTCATCATATCATACCCAGTAAAACACCTCATCGCATTACCTGGAAATCACTCAATTGTAGGAATGCACAAAGGTGAAAAGGTGTGTGTTCTTGTGCTTGTGGTGGTTTAACAGCCTCCTCTGTCTGTCTGTGTTGTGTTAAGATAGAGTCCTGGTGTCCTCTGCTTCCAGGCCGAGTGATCCCCACAGCTTCAGAGCAAAAGACAGAGGTAAAGATAGAGAGATGCCAAACAACTCAAGGCTGCATGTTACTGTGGTGTGTGTTGTGGTGTGGTGTGTATGTGCTGTTATTTCACTGTTAACAAACAATAGTAAGTATCTGTTAATGATTACCTTATGCTTTGCAAATGTTTAAGAAATCATTTCATAGACAGAAGGACCAGATATTTATAATACTTTGTTAAAGGGATAGTTCACACAAAAATGTCAATTCAGTCATTATCTACTCACCCTCCTACAGATTGAACTTTGGATTTAGTCACTTTAACCATCGGTTGTGTATTAAAAAGGGATTCAACCTGTTTGATATTCTGTTTATGGCTCCAACTTAATATTTTGACTGCAGCAGTCATTTTTGAATTCTAGGGTATTATCTCTACTTTATTTTGCAAATTTCTGTTTTTGGATTTTAACACTAAGTGCTGATCAGGATAGAGATTTCATTTATCAGTGCTAAATGTAGCAGGTACTAAGAGTTTGTATTATGAAGGGATTCAAAGTCCAAAACAAATCTACAAAATGGTAAATTATATATAATAAGCTCTGTGTTTTCTTATTTCTTTCAGGCAGCGCCTGAGCCTGCAGTGGTACGGAAAAATCTTTCAGGCCTGTATCCATCTCTAGAAAAAAGAACCCAGTTCCGATGGATTCACCAAAGAATTCGCAGTATGGAAAGGATTTGGGTCAAGGCTGGACGCTCTCTTTCTGCTAAATACAACCTCACAGAGCGGAACGCTAAACACGTAACATATCTTTACTCTTTATTATTTTCATAGGAATAGCTAACAGTTCACTGGGCAAGATTTACTGGGATTTATTGGCAGAAAATTGCATCATTGGAATATAATATTCATTGGTATGTTTTAAAATAGGAATCATTGTGTTTCTGTTACCTTAGAATAAGCCGTTTATATCTATATTTGACATCTCTTACCTGTCCTACTAGGAGGCTCTGCCATGTTTCTACAACAGCCCAGACTGATCAAACATCAGCTCTAGATATGACTTTTCACCACTTTCATGAGCTTTGCAGCCACCATAGGTTCTCTTACACACTTGTAAGGGGAGGGTCAAACACAATGTAAAACACATTTTCCCATAATAAACATGGATGCCATTTGATACGCTCTAAAGTGGCCCAGTGTCCAAGACAATGTGCACTTTAGAGTGCCCTTCCAGTAGATAAAAGTGATAAAATGTCCTCTGGAGCATTGGCTCCTTTGGGAGATTTGTCTACTTTGAGTAGACAAAATGTGAAAGAGTGCCCTCTAGGATGTCCCTCCAGTAGACAAAACAGGATAATTTGCCCTCTGGAGTGACCCAGTGTAACGAAGATGATTATTGTGGGATCCCGAAAGAAGAGATGACATAGGTGTACCCAAAAACAATGTTTAATACGAGCTCGGGTTCTTCCACATCATACAGCATGCAGAGTAAGAAGGAATGAACCAAGAACACTGCAACAGCTACAGCTTATATGGGGTTGTCTGACTAGACATAACCAGTTTATTTTTGGACAATGCAAATATGCCAATGATGGACAGAGTCTTGTCCACCAGACCTTCTGGCACCCTGCCTGCCATATATCTGTCACCGTACATGTCATATAGGAGCGTAAAACATACCACACTGGTCACAGAAATACATCCTAACAGCCAGTGTCCAGGACAAATGATAAAATGCCCACTCGATTGCCTTTCCAATAGACAAAAAGTGCCCTCTAGAGTGCCCTTCCATGAGACAAAGGTGATAAAAAGCCCTCTAGAGTCCCCCTCAAGTAGGCAAAATGTCATAAAGTGCCCGCCCATATAGTGGACAAAACATGATAGAGTGCTCAATGCTTTAATTTGCAAAGCCAGTGCAAAAAGATCACATTTGAAAGCTATACTACTCACACTCAAAGGGCCTCACTCATGACCTTTAAGTTCTATAGCTTACTGTAGCATTCATAGATGATTGTTGCAGAGAGAATATGTAGTGAAAGACATGTACAGTAGATATTTCTGATTCCACTGTTTCTTTCAGAGTGACCTACAGTTTCATAAACAGGCACATGGAATGGACACATGTTTTAATGTCTTGTTGGAGGATGCTATTCTTATTCCACTGATACTGAAACCAAGAAAACAACTCAAGTCAAAAGATGTGAATTATATGCATTAAGAAGGTAGAAAGGCCTTTCATTACTTTAGAAGGCTTCTTGATGCTGTCTCAGTCAGAAATTAATCATCAGATGCAGACTCTATGTTTACAGGCACAAAAGGCTTTTGATAGGATACAATGCACATAATATATGGAAGTCTTAAAAAGACTTGTTCATGTCCTCGTGTCTGTCACCCTTAGTATTTCTCATATCAACTGAGACCGGCAATTTTACAGTAAAAAAAAAAAATATGACCCCCCCTCACCACAGATCCTGGTGCATCCTGGGGCAGTGACGGATGAATCGGGTGTTGGAATAGCACGGGATGCCTTCAGTGGGGGCCCCCTCGGTGAACTGGTGCAGTGGAGTGACCTCATCTCCACACTTTACACCCTGGGTCACCACCTTTACCTGTCTGCCTCCATACCTGACCTCAAGTTGTGAGTACGCACACAAAAAGCCTTTTAGTGACCAGCTGCTTTCTGTCAGGGTGACTGGTGTCGTTGCCAAGGAAACAGGAAATCTTTAAACCAGAGCTGCCCAGAGTGATTCAAGTTAGTTTGCCAGATTTTTTAATACATAAAAATTAACTGATAATGATAGTTGTGTCATACCATATACTGTGACATTTCCAGAGAATGTTATCATACTGTGAAAATCTCATACCATTGCAATCCTAGGAAAAACTGTACTGTCAATAAAAAAAGGGAAAAATCAAAATTATCTAACAGCTGATGCTAAAAGATTGAAGCTAAAGCTAGCTTACATCTCAGCAAATATTGCTTGGATGATGAAATACAGTTAGTATATCTCGATGATAGATGACAGAAATACAGTCATTTACGTGGGAATAGGAAGTGCAGGGACTCCATTAGTGCAGCGGACTTTGAGACAGTCACCCAGTCAGACCACTGGGATCGTGACCACCCCAGGAGGAGAGCGGAGATAAGAGCTAAGCTAACTCGGCTTAGACGTGAGACAGCAGGCCAGTGAGAGATGCGGCTCACTCTGATTCTGCACCAGTCCACAACCTCCTCCTCAAAACCCCCACGTAACTAATGCAGATGTTTGGCTGGAGGTAAAGTTACTGCAGCTAGTAAGCTAATGTTAGTTAGCTGGATATGCTAACAAACATTAGCTAGTAAGCTAATGTTAGTTAGCTGGATATGCTAACATTCACAGCTTAAAGATGCCACCGTCCAGACTCATGAAACACTGAGTATTGTTGTCCTCAGAGCCCCATGCACACGGACTCCACATGTAGAGGAAAGGAAAGCTTGACAGCCCTAGTTACGGTTGCAAATCTATGATTGGGCAGTTGCTGTTTGGAGGCGGGGCTTAGGGAGAGGTCAAGTAAGGAAGCTTAGGATCCTAGTACCATTTTGCATCTTAACAACACAATAGGCGTTTGCTTTTGGCCCTGAGCCACCAGTAGGTTTCAGTTTTGGCCCCCTGCTTTAAACTAATAATCACTGGTAAAAAATCGCATCATGTAAATCACAGACCGCAATGCTTTTTTGAAAGATGAACAATTCTGAAGTTATAACTGTGCAAACTGATGTGTACACCTACATAGATTTCCATTCATTAACTCTATTCCTGCATGTCCATTTTTGTGTTGATCTTTTATCTGCTTGTAGTTTTCTCGGGATTAAAGGAAACAGCTGTCCACCACTGCAGCATCCAGTGGAAGTAAACCTCATTTATACGGACATTATAGGCCTTTGGCAGATTCAGAAATTACTACCAACATCTTGGATGAAATACAAGTGAGTACTGGTCCTGACTTTATTTTATAGGAATTTGCTAGACTAAATCATAAAATGACAATGATATGTGATCAGAAAATCAGAAAGTTTTTGGATCCAGATTACATAATCCCATTACATGTAATCCAAGCCTGGTTTTCAGAGACAGATCACAGACCTGTTTTATAAGAGTGCATAAGCATGCGCTGCAACTTTCAGTGGAGGATTCTTCATTGCTTGTCAGTGTCAAAGTACGATGTTTTGCTCAGTGTACCTGTGACCCAGTATTTTGAATTTGGACTGCAGTACCCATTTTTAAATGCTAGGGTGTCACATATGCCACCTTTTAAACCTGTGAACACCCACACAGGTGTTTTCAGTTTATCTGGCTGACTCTTCTCAGGACTATGTGGTCGTGTCTAGACTGGGACTGACTTTCATCTTCCTGAGTCTCCTCTTGGCTTTGTTGCAACTGTAAAGACAGGACAAATTGCACCTTCATCATTCTTATTGATAGATAAGATTTTTTGTGACCTAATAAATTATCATCAAAGCTCACCTTCAACCTGAGCTGAGGTCTAATCAGCCAGAATAAGTGAATGCACCTGGCTTTAAAGGGAAAATTCTGCACCTTTCATGTGGTTTTTCAGTCAGTGTTGTTGGTAAATGGACTCAACTGAAGCAATAAATTCCTCAGTGCCTCTATGTTACTGTGCAGCAGTTCCTATAGATACTGGGATGCATTGTGGGTGAGCTTGTGACTCTCATGCCCATGCTGCCACCTGAGCCTATTTCTACTTCTTTGTTGGCCAAAACATAGCATTAGGTTACACAAATGATCAATTAGCATGCTCCCTGGTTACTCAGAAGTGGAGATTAGAAATCCAAACTGGATAAGCCTGCAGATCAAGAACAATAGATTTGCAGCAGAAGAACTCAGTATAGCAGCATTGCTTCAAATGACATCGTTTACCCTCAACACTGACTGCACATCCACATGAAAGGTGGTGAATTTTCCATGTAATTTACTCACAAGTCACACAAGAGTGGGACTATATGCACATATGTATATGAAGTGAAAAAAAGAAGAATGTTTTTTGCCTCTGTAGCAGGCCGCATTTGATTAAGCTGACCTCATGTTTTCAGAGCAGAATAGACCGAAAATTACATCATCACGGTGGCACCATTTAGCCATTTATTATTAGAAAATACTAACAGAGTGCTGAGATATGTAATTTTCTAAATTCTGCCTAAATCTGTCACAGCTGTACAAAATCATAGGTTAGTGTTTATGACAGAATTGTAGGCTATTAAAAAAAGAAAAAAAACAAGCAATGCATTGACAATGTTTTGGTCTTTTGTGGGCTGATTAATTCGCACTTTTGAAAATAAGACAAGGCCAAGATGGAATACATCGCAGTTCCACTGTCCCTGACAAGTAAATATGATTTCAGGAGAGCGATATGAAGATAATATTACAGAGTGAAATAAGGAAGTCAAGAGAGAAGGCCAGCAGAGAGGAGAATCAAATCTGAGTCCGTTTGTGATAATGCTGCCACAGAGAATATAGAAAGTATCGCAATTCAGTTAAGATTTCCAGTAAAAGTGGAACTGAGTGCAATTGGTTGCAGTTAGTTCAGATTAATCAAAAATGTCAGACACAATTAGGCTAATGCTCATACTGATATTCGGGAGCAAAAAATTCCTTTATCGATATATTAGTTGATATTCTTCATTGATACATACACATTACACATATAGTGGGGAATTTTTCGAAGTCTGATGTATGTGTATTCATGTAAAGGGAATAATGCAGGGGTGAGGAAGAGCTGCACCCCCATATACACCCCCGACTTTGAGTCTCACTTATCTTTGTTGTTTGAATCTATGCCTCATGACCTTTTTTTATCACTGAGACAGTATGCAGCGAGAGAAACTGTAAGATTTTTCTTTGAGAACATTCCAGCATACTGATGTCAGTATCATCTTGAACTTGCTAATTTGTTCTCTCGCTGTAAATTTATTTGCACTTTTGATCACAATTATAGCAGACAGATAGTTGCCATGGTGCTTCCATATTTTCCACATGCTGATGGATTTAAGATCACTCTGCACAATCTGACCAAAAAATATGTAGCCTTATAATGTATGTATTCTTGTACTTTTGTTTTTTGTGCACATCTCTGTGGCTGGTTTGTGGTTTGTGGGACCCCTTAGTTCATGTGCGCTTTCAACTTAGTGGGCCGGTGCACAAAGCAGATGCACAGAGAAACAGTTTTCAGACAGTGGTGTGTAAAAACTTGCCCTGCCCTCAACCCCATCCAGCATCTTTGGGATGAACTGGAATAGACAGAGACAGAGAGCCAGGCCTTATCGCCCAGAGTCAGTGTCCGACATCAAACTTGTGCCAACGCTCTTGTCCCTCCTGAGTGGGTGGAAATCCTTGCAACCTGGTTCCAAAATCTTGTGGAAAGCCTGATACCAGAAAAGAGGAGGCCGTTGTAGCAGCAGATCAATGCTTAGAGTTTGTTCAGTAACCACAGAGAGTGATGGGCAGGTATCCACATACTGTTTTTTACTGTTTTACAAACTTAGGGAGAGCTCACAGTGGTGCAATGGTGCGTTGGAATGCACTACAACAAGTCAGAGAGAAAACTTTTTTGTATTTCATAACACTGCATTCCACAGTATTATGTGCATACAAACACCATAGCAACCTGTCTGCAGACAAAATTGTCTGTACCACTGATTTAATGTGACAAGTTCTAGAGCTTTCATTACTGTTGATGCAGAAACTAGTAAAAGGACTCCTGCACACCGTCTCACTCGCAATATAACATTTATTTGAGATTATTATGTACTAGACATTCATCAGGCAAACAGTTTGTGTCAAGGAGAAGCCATCTTAAATAAGGATGGGGTTATTAGTCTGCAACCAATCACGTTCCCCGTGTTAAAAAAAAGACAAACATACTGGCTATTAAACACCCTGCAATATCCAAAACAGAGTTAGAAAAATAAAACACAGCAAATCCAGTGATTCCTTAACTTGCCTAAAGTATACATAGACAGTCCAGTTTGCCATAATCACACCTTTGCACCTTCCTGACTAGACCGAGTCTTTCTTTTCTACCCGGAGAAACAGTTACTGGACTTGTATGCTGAGGGAAACCTCACATCTTTCTAACAAAAACACGTGGTTTACTATCAGCACATTTCTATAGGTATCTCCAGATCAGAAATTTCATTAGGACTCATATCCCACACTATGAACCTATGCCCAAACAAAATATATTGGACAATATCCTTCATTGTGTACCTGGTACCTCTGTCTTTTTTTTCTTTTATGTACTTCGCAGGCTCCTGTAACAATGTTCAATAACAAACTGAAAAATGGCTGGAAACAGGAACTTGAAACTGAATTTTCTGAGCAAGTATAATAGGCTATTCTTGATAAAATTCATCATATTTCTGTAAATGCCAGACATAATACAATTCAAAATAGTAACACCTCTCCTTTATGAGATTAAACAAGACACTGGAACCCTCACACATCAGTTATGGTCCTACTCAAAGTTAAACTCTTTTGTCTACGTATCTAAAGCCTTTAATAAAACCAGTCCACCAAAGCCTCTACTTGCTATCTTCGGATCAGTGGAGGTTTATCACACCATTAATAAATATGATGAACAACCCATTTCCATCTTTACACTGTTGGAAAAACACCTTATCCTATTCCTCCAGCAGTGGCTCAGAAATCTGGGGAATGTGCTTCATATAAAGACTTTGCTATATGCTTACTTGCAGATATCATATCTTTTTGAATACACGGCAGCTCTATTTGATAAATGGATGGCTACTGGTAATACAGCTCCTGCTTCAATAGCACCCTGTGCACTTGAAAAAGATGAAGGACTAGTACAGAAACATCGCAAATAAATGCTATATTGCCATATAGACAGTGTAACTTTTTGGTCCACTCGACTGTCTCCTACACATTAAAGGGATAGTCTCATTAAAGGGATAGTTCACCCAAAAATGAAAAATTCAGTCATTATCTACTCACCTTTATGCCGATTAAAGGTGGGGTGTAGTTTTTTTAGTCCACAGAACACTGCTGGACTTTCACAGGAAAACAATGCAAGTGAATGGTGACCAGTTTTCAAAAGTCAGAAAACAAAACAAAATAAAAAAAACACCCAAATGTCTCCATACTGCTCGTCTGGCGCTCGCCTGAATCTTCACTGTAGATCCTCAGCTTTCGTTCACATGCTCATGCACACTGTCTGAACTGTGTGTGTGTGTGTGTGTGTGTGTTGTGACGGTGTGCAAATGGCATGCTTGGGCTTTAGGAGACTTGGATTATGCCAGATAAGCAGTATGGAGACATTATGTTTGAAAACTGAGCAGCATTCTGCAACACTGTTTTCATGTTAAACTCCAGCGGTGTTTTACAGATTAACAAAATAAACCTGACCCTCAATCAGCAGGAGGGTGAGTAGATAATCACTGAACTTGCATTTTTGGGTGAACTATCCCTTTATATAGATGTACAAAGTGTTCTTCTGTTGATGCATGAAGCAGTCATATTGGATTTTGAGGTCAAGATTGATAAAGTTCCTCTAACTTGAGGGGGCGTTTCTGTCATTCAGGTGTAAGATTCGTGTGTTGGACTCTTTCGGCACTGAGCCAGACTTTAATCACGCAGTTTGGGCCCAACAGCACAACCTTAAGAGTTCATTTGGCAGCCTGAACCTGAACCCCATGCAGTTCAACACCATGTTCCGTGAGTTTCTGTCTCTTTTTCTTTTCCAGCAGCTGAAGGGCTGTGCATTAGACTGTCATTACACTGTCATAACCTTGTCATAACACCAGGAGTCTTTATGAATGTGTGATGGTTGTTACTGAGGGTTGTTCGGTCAATTACCGGTATGTCATCTTTAATGCAAGGCTGACACTCATTATTGACTGAGTGACACTCAATGACAAGTCATAAACATTCATAAAGACTCCATGTTCACAACACTGTTATGGCAGTTTAATGTCAGTCTTATGCACTGCCCTTCAATATATATATGACATCAGCGGTAATAAAATCACAATTTTCTGAACTTTGTACCAATCTTAACTGTGTGTTCTCTGACTGTGAGCAGCTCACACACCAGACAACACATTCCTGGGATTTGTGGTGCAGCGCCAGCTGAGCGCTGAAGAAACTGAGCATCTCACTTCTACCAGAAGACAAAACCAGGCTCTTGTGTATGGAAAACGTAGCAGGTTTTGGGAGGTAATAATGGACAGACACTGTAATAGCCTGAAAAACAATTTGCTATAAAGTATTTACTTACTTAGGCATTTACTACTCTTTGGCAATATTAATTTGAAAAAAAGTATTAAGGAAAAATATAGGTTCTAGTTAGAGGTGACTGCAGGGAAAAAATGAATCATGGTGAAAAATGATGAAGACGCTTTCTTAATAGCTTTTTTAAAACAGAGTTTTGATAGTTATTGCATGCCTTGAAATTACTTCTATCACCTCATTTTACCTTTTGGGTGTTTAGCAGTCTGTTGCTTCGTCCCCTGACACTGAGACATTCACACACTTTTAAGGGGAAGGTATAATTAGTGTCATGCCCATTGATTTCCCAGCATGTCAGCCTTTGTCCCCTCCGCTGTTGCACTGCAGGGTAAAAAGGCCTATGTGGACGTTATCCATAAGTATTTGGAGATCCATGGGACGGTCGATGACAGTACTCAGATCCCAAGCTACGTGAAAAACCACGGCATTATCAAAGGCACTGAGGTACAGGCCCTGTTGAGACAGAGCAAGGTGAGTGTGTGAGGCATTAATCACTTAAGTTAACTTAACCTTTGTGTTTTGTTCATTTTGGGGGGGCCTCACTCTGCAGAAGCACAGTTTTATAACACAACTTTATAACTTTATTCATTGATTTGGGGTGTATTTTATGGAGAAATATTTCCTGTTTTTCTAGAAAAAGTTTCCCGACAGACAGTTAGCTTAGTTATAGCTGCAACAAAACCAGGCTCAGGGGCCTCCCAGTGAACAAGGCAGGAATGGGACCAAATGGTATCTTAGACAGACAAGAGATACAGTCGGCCCACCAACCTTTCCTGATGGAAAGATAGCTCTGCTTATTGCTAAAGTAACTTACTGCCATTAGCTTAATCATAATCTTTCTCTTGGCCACAAACTGGGCTTATGCATTTGATGAGGGTGACTGAAAAGCAGGAGGCTCTGTAAAAGAAGGGAACATAGCAACCATGACATTACCAATTGACTTGTGAACTTCTATTTTTAAGCCTTGAGCCTGGCAGTTTTGTGGTCGCAATCTTTTTTGCAACCGGAAGAGACCATATATGGACAAGAGGGTGAGGATGTGGAGGAGCGAGGGGTGGATCAGACTGACTGTACTAGCAAGCAGACTGCGCCTCACTCTTGGTTGACCTGGGCAAAGTCGCTGCTAACAAAGTTTGCTTCTATAGTTTGAGGTAAACTTTGAAAAAGACTGAGAAGTAGGGTTATTTTCTCACAGACCTCTATACAGCCAGACTTGTCATCATCATCTTAAGTTGATACTGAGGGGTTGCCATGCCAACATAATTGTTTTGCCCTCACACTTGTGAGAGAGCGAGCATGGGAGGGTTGCTTATGTTATTTTAGTCACTTGCAAAGTGTGTGGAGATCAGCTGTATGTTGTGTTTGTTGCCACAGAAAAGAAGAACTCCCTTTACGACATCTTCATGTACTCTTCACAGCAGAATGTGAAATGCTAACTAGGTAGCAGCTATGAGTCAGGCTAAAGGCTGAGGTCTCTCAAACATGTTTCGGAGCTGCAGAGCTGTCTCGCTCCATAGGACAGGCCTCTGGAAGCTGTCGGTTGATTAACAAATGGCATTAGATGATGTTGTTACTCCTCTTTGGTCACGGCGCACAGCTTGGCAACCCTCGACAATGACATTAATCCCACCCTTTGGCGCTGATTGGCTAATCATGAGCGAAGATGAGATTAGTTTAGAGGAACCACTGTTAAATGGCACGATGCCAGATCAGAGAGTCAGTGGGCGGATTCAGAGGTCTCCTGCTGTCCAATAGAAAGAATGCAGTTTCAAGGCACTTTTGCTTTGCTTTCACTTTTCAGACTAACTACGTCCACTTCTTTTATACATTTTATGTTTGTCAAACCTATGAACTGGCCTGCCGAAGAATTAATGCCAGACCAGAATACAGTTCTCTGAAAAAGTAATGCATAGTTATTGTGGTCATATTTGAATAAATTCAACATTGTTCAAAATGTTGTCAATTATCAGCTTCAGTACAAAAGAATCTGTACCCAACATCTATCTTAAAAGAATACTGGTGGAGCCCCGTAGCTAAGGCTCTGCCAAAATGTTTGATTTGAAAATAGTTTGTAAGACAGGAGATACTTTAACCTTCTTCCTCATCAGCGTCCACTTCAGTTGATCTTCTGTGACGAGAAAGCATCACTGCACAGGAGTGTAAATGTCTGGAAAATTAAAAAGAAAAATCTAGATCTTGGCAGGTTTTGTAAATCATAAATAAGTAAAATACAATATTGTTGTTCAGTTCCAAACTATGTTATGCTTTGTTCATTTGTGGATCCACTGTGATAAGTTTATTTTAGAGCACATCTAATGATAGGAGACGGACTGAGGGCGGAAAAAACACAGTTGAAACTGATTTTAATCAGATATCTCAGATTGTTCATCAAGTCTTTTGTAAATGGATGATTCATGGTTCTGTTCTTCTTCTGGTGAGAAATTCTTTTAAACTTCCTTCTGGAGGCAAATTGTCTTTTCCTCAAAGAAACCATACGGCTATTTAGTTAAATAATAACTTTTTTATGAGAAAATTTGTGAATAAGACTTTAAATACATCCAAGACTTTTTTGACGCATGCAAGATCTGTATAGTTTATCATGACAAGAATAAAGTGGTCTGTGATGTGTTTGCAGTCGGCAGGCTACAATATGTTGATTATATCACAAATTAGTTCTGTACCTTCTATTTATTTACCTGTTTTATGTTTGTGCTCGTGTTTTTCCTCAACGAAGGACCCCTTAGAAGATAAAAAAATGTGTTTTTTTATTTCTACTTAGTTACGTGAAAGAAGAACACAGGATACAAGGGAAAAGTATGAGAGAGATATTATCTCTATCTGCACCATGTCTGCACAGAATACTCATAACATACATACTACACATACATCAAGAGAGTGATAAAATCAAATAAAATGAGGATTCTGGTTATAAATAAGAGGCCAGGGTTTCTGCTTACAGTCTTAAAGATCTAAAATCCAATAATCTGAATTTTAGGCTTTCAAATGTCTTATGTCTTTAATACTGTTTCAACAGGATTTAAAAATTTAATGATAAAGTTCACGCTACTTTTATGAAGTTGGATTAAACTTCAGCGTAAATTTAACAAACCAATAAAGACTAATGCAAATGCATGTACATTTTTGCCGGTATGAATGTGAAATGGGTCTTAATGTACATTCACAGTAGTCTTTAAAAGTTCTACATAAACCTGGCCAAGCCCAGGACTTGAGTATCAGTATAGAAAATTGTTTGCAGGAAAGGAAGTAGTTGTCAGAAACAATTGCTAAACGTCTAATCATAAAATAAATGTAGGCTATAATGAAGCTTTTCCTTGGACCAACATTCAAGAACCACGGATGTAAAGTCTGTGAACTCATGTGTGCACTATTGCCTTCACTTCTGACTGATTTTCAACAACGTGAAGTTGCTGTCATGCTACAGAAAGAGTTGTTGATGCACTGATGACAAATGATGAGGATTAAAATAAATAAGTAGCCTAAATAAGGATGCTGCCATCTAAAAACCTTCATACTAAAAATCATTTGATACGAAGGTGAAAAAACAATGTTAAGTGTTTTTTGAGCTGTTGTAGAGGATCCATTGAGACCTCAAACACACCGTTCAACAATATCTCATATTCTGTCTGTGATTCAAACACTATGTTAGAAGCATCATTATTTTCTTCCTTTTTTTTAGCTTATCATGTTGATGTTTAGAAATACTGGGATCTTGACTTGAATTGAAAACAATTCGACCCCACAAAACTTTGTTTTAGTGTGAGTCCACAGAACATCAGCTGTAACAGGGACTGGAGCAGCAGAGCTGAACTGGTCAGTCATTGTCCTGGTGTTGGCTGACATCATGTGGTGGCAGTAAAACAGTGCATGCAGTTACCAGAAGATGGGCACAAATACTTCAAAACATATCTTGTTAAAAATTATAAATACTTGCTCATCAAATGCATCAAAATACAAAATTCTGCTTTGGAAAATGAATTTAGTAGTTTGTGTTTATTTTAGATTCTTTAAAGTTGTTCTGGTAGATTCTACTGCAAAAAGAAAATTGTCCCCACATGAAACTACTCACAACAAAGTGTGTGTGGATTATCTGAGTAATGGGTCGTGATTTCTGGAAAGATACACTGGATTTGAATTTTTGAAATTTATTTTGGTGCTTTGAGCACCACAAGGCAAGTGGCATTTAGTCCCATTATTCTGGAGAGAAGGCAGACATCTCTACAGCTGATATCTGCAAAACTCTGCAACTCACACACACAAAAAAAACATCTAGATGGATAAACGGCATCACAGGCCAGAGGAAAAATATGTATTTTTGATTTGGGGTGAGCTGCCCCTGTAAACAACTTGGTAAAATTGTGTGTGTGTGTTTTTTTTTCTTACGATAAAATGATATTGTCACACCAGGCCAAAAAGAGGACTCAGATGCAGGACTCAGTCACTGGGTTTTTAATGAAAAACGAGAGCAGGCAAAACAGGAACAAAAAGCAAGAACAGGTCCAAAAATAGGATATATCTAGAAAAACTGTTGAGCTAGAACATACTCTCAAACAAAGAGACGAACTGACACAGACAAAGGGTGGCACAAGGACTAAATACACAAGGGAGGAGGGGTAATGAGGGACAGGTGAAACCAATCAGGGTGGGGCAGGCAATCACACAGGAGGGAAACACACAGGGGCAGGAAGTGAAGTGCCTGAAACGAGAGACAAGGGTGAGTACCAAAATAAAACAGGAAAAACTGACAAAAAACAGAAAACAAGGAAAACATAACCTTCAGGAGGTGACAGATATATCAAATGTTGCATTTTAAGTATTTTAAATACACAAATACAAGCTCTCACAGTATTTTGTTACTTATTCCATTTTATTATTTTCTACCCAGCAAAATACAAATAACACAGTACTCAAGAATAATTGAACAGATATCTCACATACATGTAACTGAAATATGTCCATCTAAGGTGGAGGGCAAAACAATTATGTTGGCATGGCAACCCCTCAGTATCAACTTAAGATGATGATGACAAGTCTGGTTGTATAGAGGTCTGTGAGAAAACAACCCTACTTCTCAGTCTTTTTCAAAGTTTACCTCAAACTATCATCTAACCTGTTTTAAATCTCTTGTCTGTTGTAGGTTTTTGTAGGACTGTCTTTCCCATATGAAGGCCCCGCCCCCCTGGAAGCCTTAGCCAATGGCTGTGCTTTCCTGAACCCCAGGTTACACCCTCCGCAGAGTAGCCTGAACTCACAGTTCTTCAGGGACAAACCCAACATCAGAGAGGTCAGAGGTCATACCATGATCTGATAAAAACTTTACATGTGTGGAACCCCTCTAGAACACTGTAGAGAAATCAAAATCAACCTCAACAAATGAAATATTGAGCTGGATGATCAAACAGTGAGATCAGTCCACTGTTTTTAACAAATAAAACTGTGTTGCAGGTGACATCACAGCATCCTTACGCTGAGGCCATAGGAGAACCCTACGTATGGACGATAAATATGAACAACTCCACAGATGTGGAGAGAGCTCTCTCCGCAATCTTCAATCAGACTGTGAGAACCTTCTAACTATGGCTTCAAATATACCTACAATCCTAGAAATAAAGGTGGTAACTAAGACCATAAAGGGTTCTTTGGCTTGTTCCCATAGGAGAAACTTTTTTGTTCTTGGTAGTTCCACTGGGAGCCCTTTAAGAGAGTTCTACCTAGAACCCAACACAAAGGGTTATACCTAGAACCATTGTGAAAGGTTTCACCCAGAATCCTGTCTGGAGGTTCTATTCCAAACTTTTCCACCCCCAAAAGAACCTACCCAGGGGGCTCTACCAAGAATCATTTTTATATTACAAGGGTTTCATCTAGAATTAACTCAGGTGATTCAAGTGAGAACCCCATTTATGTTCCAACCAAAACACTTTTATATTCCAAGAGTTTCATCTAGAACCCATGCAAGAGGTTCTACAGAGAGCCCTTTTATATCCCAAGGATTTCCTCTAGAATCCTCTCAGGGGAATCAACTCAGAACCCTACATGTACTCCAAGGAGTTTATTTAAAACCCCCTCTGTGGGTGCTCCTGTAGCTCGGTTGGTGGAGCGTTTGTCCCATGTGCTGGGGCTGTTAGTCCTCTGCAGCGGCCGCGGTCGTTCCCCCCTCTCTCTCCTCCCTTTCCTGTCGTGTCTTCAGCCGTCTCTGTCCAAAATGAAGGCAAAAGCCCGAAAAATAATCTTAAAAAAAGGGGGTTCTAGCGAATCTTTTTATATTCCAAAAGTTTTATCTAGAACCCACTCAGGGCTTTTACTGAGAACTCCTTAATATTCCAAGAGTTTTATCAAGAACTCACACAAGGAATTCTGCATAGAACCTTTTCATAGTCCAAGAGTTTTACAGTTTCTACTGAGAACCTCTTTATATTATGGTACGAAGAACCCTTGATGAAAGAGTTTTTCAGAGAGCTCAACAAAAGAACTCTTCATTCCAAAAATAGTTCTCTGGATTACAAAGGACCCTTGAGGAACCCTTCCTTCAAAAAAGGGGTTTTCACAAGTAACTTTTTCTGTGTAGAACCTCAGCACTTCAGGAAAAACTATTTTGGAACCCTCATTTCTAGGAGTATATGTCCCAAAGAGCACAGTGAAAATACAGAGGAGTTTCAGTTTGATGAATGAATTACTGCATTTTTTTTTTTTTTTCAGATTGAGCCCTACCTGCCCTATGAGTTTTCCTGTGAAGGGATGCTCCAGAGGGTCAACGTCCTGATGGAAAAACAGGTGGGAGAAATGTTGGTTGAGGGGGTTGAAAACAAGACTTGTAATTAGAGAAAAAGACTCTTTTCTTATCTTGTTCTCATTCTTGCCTCAGGATTTCTGCCACAGCACGAACAGCTGGCCCCCACGGAGCGCGCTGCGGGTAGTGAAAGCGAAAGTCAACACCTCCTGTAAACAGGCGTGTCAGGAGGAGGGGCTGATCTGTGAACCTGCATTTTTCCCACATCTCAACAGCGCAGAAAATCTCGCCAGGTGACTTCACACAATGCCATTGTGCACACAGTCATAAATCCTGACTTACTGTCATGTTGATCTGTGTGTGTGATGGTGGGTATCACCTTTAAAAAATACACTTACAGAATAATTATCATTTTTTATGAAAGTAATTCAACGCCACAGTAGTTGGAGAGCTTTGACCTACTGAACATATCATCAGTACCAGCAACAAAGTTTTAGGCTACTAGTCATTTTCAGTGGAAGCCAGAAACTCAAAGTCAGCTGGACTCAACTTCTTTCGTTGCTCCAGCATTTTAAAGGGATAGTTCGGATTATCTGAAGTAGGGCTTCATGAGGTACTTATCCACTCTGTCATGGTTTTGGTTTTTCTTAATCACTTCCTGTTTTATTTTGGTATGTCTTCCCTTTTCATTTCCTGTGTGTCTGTTTTCCCACTCTTTTTTGATCACTGATTATTTTCACCTCTTCTTGATTGCCTTCACCTGTGTCTTGTTATCCCCCCCCCCCCCCCCCCCCTCCCTAGAGTATTTAATTTAATTAATATTTTTGTAGTGTTTCCTTCCTCATATTTTGGCTTTATTGTTTGGTTTTACCTTGCTTTGGTTGTGGACTCCCCCTGCCTTTAAAGCCTTTTGTATTGTTTTCTCTTAGTTATTAAATTTCACTGAATTGACCCTGTCTGTCTCCAGTGTCTGCATTTGGGTCCAAACTTGTAATTCTTGAATTCTGACCTGGAGAATCAAGCACTAACATAGCAGCACTAAATCTAAGTGATGTCCTGATGTGGACAGGGTCAGCATCTAAACCACACAAAGGACCAGAGTGTAGGATTTAGTGTCAACTAGCAGTGAGGTTGTAAAGTGCAACCAGCTGAATACTGGTTACCTCACCCTCCCCTTCCAAGTGTGTAGGAGAAAATATGGTGTCTGCAAAACTTGTGAGAACTGTTAAAGGGCATATCTAGAGCCAGAGTGTAGTTTGTCCATTCTGGACTACTGTAGAAACATGGCAGTTCAATGTGGCAGACTCCATAGAAACTGACCTGTGCCCTCTGTCAACGGCTCATTCTGTGGTAGAAAATGCAACAATTCTTATTTTCAGGTGATTCTAAACTAATGAAAACAGACTTAATTGTGAGTGTGAAAGTGTGAGTCTCAGTAGGATGGGGTGTATTTACGTCCAGCATCATTTGAATTATATGATACACAGCGGCTGCTGATGATTTCTTCTCCTTTTTGTTTTTTTCTTTTCCAGCTACAGTATAGAGTGTCAAACATCAGCACTGTCTGACAGTCACTTGGTGTTTCCAGCTTACAGCAGCAGCAGTAAACACTGCACGTTCCAGTCTGATCCCCTGCTCTTCAGCTGTGTGAGATCACATCAGTCCTTGACCCGGATCTGCCCCTGTAGAGACTACATTAAGGACCAGATAGCCTTATGTAAGGCGTGTGTCTAACTGCTGGATAGAAAACAAACACCTGCTGTATGTAGACACTCTGTACATAAATAATAAAATAATTACAAGTCAACTGAAAGTGTGTATGTGTGTTTTTACTGAATGTCAGATCAAGTTTCTGGCGTCCTTACAATAAAAATGACATCACATGTTACCTGGAAACTACTGTTTCCTAGAAGAGGGCAGGCTGGATCACAAACAGATTGTAAGTGAAAAAAAAAATAACTGAAGATTAACAGTAATTTTCACAAACGCAAAAAATAAAGTAGACTATAGCCAGTTATTGTTATAATAATAATCATAATCATAATAATAATAATAATAATAATAATAATAATAATAATAATAATAATAATAATAATAATAATAATAATAATAATTATTATTATTATTATTATTATTATTATTATTATTATTATTGGCAGAGGAGATGGATCAGTACTAACCTGTCCTGTAAGGTGGGGGACTTCCTAAAGCTGACTGACTGACTGAAACTTCCTTCTATGATTGCAGTTTGAGTGTATTAATTATATGGGATTTACTAGAGAGCTGAATCCACATCAGCTTTGCATCATTCAAACATGATATTTTAGTCATTTAATATGTTGTCACGTGCACAGATAGTAACTGACAACAGTTTTATGACTGGATCTGTTCTTAAAGGGGATTTAGATTTATTTTTTTTGCCCTGTCTAAAGCGACATGGCCCTCTGACTGGGCTGGAAAGACTAAATGAACACATTCGTACCCTTTCAGACACTCGCTCAATCCTTTAATAGCAGCGAGCATAAGGAATTCAGCCTACTGCCTGTCTGTCAGTGACGTGACCTCTCCAGGGTGTTTCACAGTCTCTTGTGAATCTGAAAAGATGTAAGCAGATAAAAGGGAACTGATTCCCGTTTTCCAAGCTTCTCCTGGAGGTGCACTTCATGCACATTGTGCTACCAGAGCAATGAGAAGCCTGTGAGGATGATGATGCAAAAGTGTGAAACTGAATCAGGGAAATACAGTGATAAATCATTTTTATTATGAAATGTAGTATTTAGGAGTCTCTTCAAAATAATGCTCAGTGACAAACATGCAGTGTCTGCTACACTGAGGGCTGATATATCCCTCTGTGTAAGTTATTCATAAAGTATTCTGTAAGTGTAGCTCTGCACAGATTTATGGTAAGAATGATGCATACAAACAGACAGCACAAGTGAAAAATTCTGCCAGGTCTGCTTCTGCTCAGCTTCACTCCACATCAACATTTTGTTCAGCAGTTCATCTTCCACTCTGTAGCCGACTGATGTTAATCCTGCTGCTGATTACAGTATAGAGCAGTCTTTCCCAAAGGCTGGGTTGGGACCCACAGGTGGCTCACAGGTGCATTTATTTGGGTCCCCAAATAAATAAATGACTATGTAGGAAATTGTGCATATTTAAGACTTATGCCTGCTGCATTTTCTGATTTGAGAAAAAAACAAATGCACTTATTTTCCTCTCATTTATGTTGTTTTCTTGATATGAGGAAATAAAACAACCAGGCTGTTAACTCAGCCTACATGATTTTACTTCTCATTTCAAAAGTTTTAAAACATGTATATGTCAAGATACTATAAGGTGATGCGGAAATAGCAGTAAAAATTGTTAAAAATGTTCATTGATGCACGACTGAACGCTTCCCAAACTGTACTGATAAGGCCTGTTGTGATTTGGGCTGTGATGGTTTGTCATTTTTAAAAGGCAGGTTAGGAGAAAAGTTTGCGAAACACTGTCATAGAGGCACCAATGACTTTTCACCAACACAGAACTATAGAGGTTAAAGTAACAGGCTATTTGCTTACTGAGAGTGAGATGAGAAAATGGATACCTGGCAGGTGACACCAACCTTTTTGTCTCAAACAGATGTGTCTTAATTACTCTGCTTGATTTCAAACTTTACTTATTATAACTACTTACATTCCTTGGAGACACTGCAGCTGATGGTTCAGTTCGACAGAAATTGTACAGTTGGACAGATGCAATACCTTATTACTTGACTCCATGGCGTGGAGCTAATTCTGATTGGTGCATTGTACTGACTGCTACATGCCACATTTACAGTCTATGTATTACCATATAGTTGTGTGGTTGAAGAGAAAGACAATAAAAGAAGACGTGTCAACATAGCTGATGAATAAGCAGGATAAAACTTTATTAATCAATAAAACTTAAATAAAAGCTCTTTGACAAAGAGATACCTCATAGTTCTTTTACATAAATAAATGGTGTTTACATCATCTGTAATACCACTGATGTCATTACTGTACAAACAGACAAATAATTCTGTTACATAGTCAGATTTATTGGAAATTACTTACATCTTTCCACGTATGTTTTGGTGTGTGTGTGTGTGTGTGTGTGTGTGTGTGTGTGTGTGTGTGTGTGTGTGTGTGTGTGTGTGTGTGTGTGTGTGTGGCTGCAGTGCATTTGTAACCACCGACGCTATAAGGGTTTATACAAGCCCATGCAAAGCCTATAGCAACTGAGAAGTGGTTGGTATTGCTATTATAATGTTGTGAAATGAAGTAAAATGAAGTTTTTTTCTGGGTCGATAGTAATACAACAATTCATCAGTACAAGTACACCTGAATGAAACACACATGTCAGAGGAGCAGACGGATGTTTTCAATGATTTGGCACAGTTCATCAAGCTGCAGAACTGGACATTTTCTGAGCTGTTTCAGTGAAACAATGAAATGGATTGAATTTTTATACCACCTGTCAGATGAATAGAGGTTTAGTGTTTGTGCAAACTAGTAATACAAGTTCAGAGGCCATTTCTTCACAAACCTCTAGCAGTCTTTTAGTGATGGAGTGTGAGGGTTTCATGGGGCAGTGGAAAAAAATCACATTATAGATGAATGAAATGCAACTCTGGTGATCAACAAAGTTACAGTTTGTATTTATCATAATTTTTTGGTATCCAGCTGTTGCACTCACCCAGTGATTCCCAGTGACTGCAACAGCTGCACTGATCACTCATTACTAAAGTGTGTAAGAGGATGACGGCCACAGTCACAGCACCCGGCCCAAATTTTCTGTAGAATGAATGAAGTGGCTTCAAAGTACAACCCCAATTCTGAAAACAGTTGGGATACTGTGTCAAAACGTACAAAAAAAAAACAAAAAAAACAAACAAAAAAAAAAAAAACAGAATGCAGTGATTTGCAAATAGTTTTGGATCAATATTCACTTGCATTTTTGATTCTTTTACTGAGATTCTTTCATCGATGCAATGAGCTCTTCACTGGAAGAAAGGGCACCTGTGTGTGACCATCAGGAGCCCAGCAGTGCTTCCACTCTACTGTCTTCATCAGAAAGAATTTCACTTTCAAAACTTCAACAATTAGTGCCCCAAATGAGTGTTGCTAAAAGAAAAGGTGATGTAACACAGTGGTAAATGGCACTGCCCCAACTCTTTTGAACTGTTGCAGGCATCAAATTCAGAATGAGGGTACGTTTATTAAAAAAACAATAAAGTTTATCTGGTGAACATTAAATTATAACACAAGCTGGAATAAAGTTTTCAAAAAACACCAATTTAAATGTCTGTTTCCTTAATCTCTGACATGTCATGGTCATTTTATTAGTCATTACAGTAAAAATATTACAGGTATCTCCTTTAAATATTTTGTCTTTGTACCGTATTCAAGGTTGAAAAGTTTTTGGAAATCATTGCCTTCTGTTTTTATTCACAATGTCACAACTTCTTGGGAACTGGGGTTGTAAAACAAAGTGCAAAGAAGAGAGGTAGAAAGGATTTTGTTGCCATGATTGGAATGATGTCCAGTTTATCCAAACACAATACAGTTAAAGAGCAAGTAAAGCATACTGTTACTAAGACTGAGTTATTATGAGTTTGTTCTGTGCCTTATGTGGTGATTATTAGCATGTAAACACTGTGCTTTGCTAATAAAAGTCATTGTAGAGATTGTCTTCTATGCTTCAGAGAAAAGGGGGGGAAACATTACAAATCAGTGTGCTGTTGGTGAGTCGAAGAGGTGTGAGCTGATTCACGCCTTCAGTTTACAGCTAATCCTTATTCTTCACACAATACAACTAAAGATAACACCAGTAATTTTGCACCTTGTCCAGTATGTCGACTCTGAGTTGATAATTACAGTGTAGAGTGGATGTACGCCCTTTCAGAATCACTGTCCAAGGCTTTCTCCAGCCTGAGATAAATTTAGACTCTCTCCCATGGATCCAGTGCACTGAATACTAATTAAATCTCTTGTCATGTGGCCAACTGCCACAAGGGGGCTCACGAGCACTCTGGATCCACAGTTACAGAAAGAAACCAGGCCACAAACACTTATTTACAGTTTACTTTCTGATTTCTGGTCATGGGTACTGAGCTCATTCATCATCTGTTTGTACATAACACATCCATTAATTATTAATGTCAATTTCTGACTGAATTCATCAGCATTTGTGTAAAATCAATACTTGACTTGAACTCGTTTTCATGAATCTAATTGCTTATTTTGAGGTGCTTCTGTTCATCCAAGCACAACCCTGACACCCCTTCCCCCCAAGAACTGGGACGCTGTGAAAAAGTAAACAAAGTGCAGAAGAGAACATTAAAGGAGCAACATGTAACAACTGCATGTCCAAAAATGAGCACACAGTTTGGTATTTAGTAGTTAGAAGAAAAAAATAGGATTTTACACTATTTGATATACAGCTTATAGTTGAGGTGAGTTGTTTCCCCCTGGCCCCTCCTCCCCAGAGTCAAGGAAGCTCAGGCAGGCTGCAGGAACACTGCAGGAGTGCGAGATGAGCGCAACCTTGTAATTTGACAATAACAAGTGAGGACAAGTCCTCCACTGTAAGTTGATCAGCTGTTTATAACACTCAGTTGTCTGTCAATGTAACGTTCAGCCTGTTGTCCTGAAAACAAAAGTCCACTGCTCTGAAAACACTCACTCTGGAGTTGGAGGTCAGTCCTGCCTTCCTGCCTGCCAAACTCCACTAATATTTTGCTCAATTTAACCGTTATGAACATCTGCTCCTTCTAAAAAGATTATTAATCATTTCTTACAACTCATAAACTGACACTTATTGACAATCGGCATTGATTTATACTTAAATTAACGTGAAACAAGCAAACAATAACACAACTTGCAGTTAGAAATTTCAAAGGGGACACCACAGCTGTGGTGTATATCACGGTCATTTTGTGACTGATTACAGTAAATATATTACACAATTTTCCTTTAATATCTTGTCTTTGTACTGTATTCCATTCATTATGTTTTATACAGCGTCCCAACTGTTTTTGGATCTGGGTTATAGTAAAGTCAAGCAAATCTTATTTATATAGCGGCAAATCATAAGATTACAGAAACCCAACAGTTCCCACCAAGAGCAAGCAGTAGGGCATCAGTGGCGAGGAAAAACTTCCTTTTGACAAAAACCACTTTGACTCCTCTGCTCATTTCGAGGTGTTTCTGTTCCTCCAAGAGGATGACAGTGAAGTTCCACATGATTCCTCACTGTTTAAATAATTTTTCACCCATTAAAGTTCAGTAAAAATCATGCTGATTTGTGCCAGCTGGTAAATTGTGGCTGTAGTATGTAAAATACAGATTTGCTTGTCAAAGCTCCACTATTTATAGCCTCTAATAATTAATAAAGGAGCCTTGGACAGTGATGTCTGATCACACCTACATCCAATCTGAGATTTTTCACTTACAGTTCAAAAGATTTACAGTAAGACTTGTCATTTCATTTCACCAATAATCTACAGTAATATGTAAAACAACATTTACAATATAAGCACTATAGAGTAAACATTTTTAACTATATGCAACATTGATCATCCTGCACTTTAACTATATGCGGTCTACTCCAAAAAGCCTATTACGTTGGAATATATTTGTGACTCTTTGTTACTGATGCACCCGAACAGTGTAATAAACATATTTACAGACTGTGTTGTTTGTATTTACATTCTGTTCATTGCACATAATTATAATGAATGATAATGATGGGAACATGCAGAACAAATGGGCAACACGCTGGTAGAGCAGAAGACAAAGTCACTGCAAATGATATGCAACGGAAATGACATTCCCACTTTATCTTTGTCATTGTGCTTTGTTTCATCTTACGTTTGAGACTTTGTCTTTCAATATGAACTTTTCAGTCAAAACAAGGGGAAAAAAAGAGGGAAATGTGAATGAAATAATGTTAATAAAAGAAATAAATACTCCAACTGTATCCAGTGCAAAAAAGCCGAGAGAAACAATGATAAATACCAGCTTGCTTTTATATCTATTAATTATTTAAGCCTGACGAGGTGTTAAAATAAAACACAGGAGACATACTGATGTGCTTTTTTCTGTCTTCCCCTTATAAAAACATGGATTGAAACCACTTTACGATAAGACTATCTTTATAGGCCTGAATGATTTACAAGTGGTTTATAATTAGGTCATTAATTAGGTTGTAAACACTTTTTAATCATTAATAAACAATAATAAACAAGTTATAACAGTTTTCATACTTACCCACCAAGCAAAGAAGGCATTACAGTTCCTAAGTAAATGCTCCTGTTCTAACCAAAGAAAGAAAATGTGTCAAATAAATTCTCCAAACTTTAGGCTAACTATTAAGCTGTCCTTTCACTTTTCACTAACTAGCTAACGGTAGTGTTGGCTAACAGTACTGTTAGCTAAGGCCGGAGATAACCTTGCTGTTTGACCATGCGTTCGCGTACACGTCTACACGTCTTACTGCAAAACACCACCAGAGGGCACAACAGAGAACTCAGACCATAAACCGCCCGTGAAGACAAAAGAAAGAAGAAAAGGAGTTCTGTTTTTCCATCTTCCACCGTGCATAGCGGTCTTGAGCCTGTTTCCATTTATTCTGACATGTTTTGACGTTTAAAAACTGAAAACTGAACTTATCTGTCGCCAGCTGTTGTAGCAGGCATGTTTGTCGCTGTGTAGCGTTACGATGCGTCATACAGATGTGGATAGTTACGGACTTGTTCAATGAGCCTGTCCTTTGCGCCATTTTTGTTGCTGGTGACGTATCTCCTGACCCCTGACCCTGTCACTGCATTCTGCCCCTACACTGCCCCCTATCAGTCATGTGTATTGCAGCTTGCAGATGCGTAGCGTTAATTTCTGAGGACGTGCACAATCAACACTCCAAATGGATGCAGGATATGTGAAGCAGATGTCATGCACATACAAACACATACTTAAACACAAGTATATCTCCACCCTAACAGTACTGTTAGCTGTCCCAGCTTTTTAGCAGTTTAGCTTAAGTTAATTTAATCGGTATGGCTGCTTTTTTTATTGTTTTTACACTATGGATGCCAGATACAGTGGAGATGGTCTGCTATCTTAGCTCGCTCCTGTTTGCAAGAGACAGTTACTGCTTACTGCTAAATAATCTTACTAATGAGTTACTAAGATTTGCAATTGGAAAAGGGGAAATATTTCCAAAGCCTTAGTGTATGAATCTAATAGTTTAGTGTTCCATTAAGCTAACTATTAAGATCAGCTGACAGAAGTTAATACTGACAAACGTGATGAAGCTGAAGTGCTGCTGTTGGAGAGGACAGAGTCAGCTCAGTAAGCAGTGACAGCTGAACCTTAACAGCACAGATAAATGTAGGCTCACTATTTGGCAAGCAACAGCTCACTGGTGCCCTTTTTATCAAATGTGTTGTAACAGTTTTGCCAACTATAAATAACAGTGAGTTATGAATAAATGATGTATTTTACATTTCACAGTAAGTCTCCCTTTTGCCAATCATGTTAGTAACTCAGTAAGATTTATTAGTAAGCAGCAACTGCATCTTGCCAAATAGCGAGCCCACATGAAAATTGGCTTATAACTTGTTTATTAATAATTCATAAAGTATTTACAAGGCAATTATAAACATCTAGGAATATTTATAAGAGAAGTCTTATTGTAAAGTGTTACCCATGAATTGTTTTATTATTATTCAGTTGTTGCCTCACTTTGTCGAAGTTCATCAAAAGTTTCAAGTCAAAAACATAATAACTGACTAAGGTATGTGTGATTGTAAACAAATCAAACGGTATGTACCATATGAAACATATGTTAAGTCAGATGCAGCAGTTAAGACAAAACAGGCTTAATACCCATAAGTAATTAATTACTTTTAATCTTAGGCGCAGATCTCGTGGGTCACGTTTCTCCCACCTTTTAAATAACATGAAATTGTAGAGCTCAATAAATTATCTTGAAATAAATTATGTACTTGATAATATATGTTTAATAGAAGCCGATGCAACACTTTTTGTGCTTTGTTTATGTCCACTCCTATCTGTCCTGCTCAGTGATATGAATCACATCCATCAGTCTCCTGCCTGCTAAAATCAAGCGCTGTAGTGCCGGACCAGTCAGTCCATGTACATATGTGTCAAACACTTCATCACAGGTTAGTTAATGATGTCACTGAGTAAATGACTTGAGCTGATTGTGCCTGTAGATCGAAATGAATCAGAAAAGAGTCTTAGTGAAGGTGTAACTAAAGGTTTTACTATAAAAAAATATAGTCCTACCATCAAACACCTGATTTTTGAATGAAGTTTGGTGTAAAAGACCGCTGGGAACAGATGGTGTTTTAATGTAAATACTTCACATAAATTAAGCTAACCTGCCTTTGAATGATGAACCTTGTAAACAGGAAGTGTAGCTAAAACCAACCTGTTTTCTACGTCTTTCGGCTCATAGTGAAAGGCCTCGCAATAAAAAGAAACTATAATCAAAACAGAGACAGTGGACTGTGACACTCACCTAAGCCGACAATTCCAGGACTGTCCCCCTGTAAACTGTGATGAGATCTGCGCCCGTGGTTTTAATTGTGTTGTGTTTAAAACTGTCAGCTACAAACACCAGTGCATGAAGGAACATTAGCTCCTTTGTGCTTGGATATATTACATACAGCACGCTAGGCTATGCCATGTAATATAAACTGGTCAAATGTCTTGTGCACTTAGGTTTATTGCCATCATATAGCAAATGTTTGTCCTCAGCGTCTCCTGTCCTCTTTACTGCTGTTTGCTTTTAGTTGTACAGTATATAAATCAAGGCTGACCTCACTGTGTTCGCTGATGTTTTTCACCTTTTGGAGGAAACAGTTTGTTGACTCAGCGCTGCTTGTGTGTTTTCTGAGTTCTTTTTCTTTTCGCTCTCTCTCTGTTTTCCACTGCCTGTCTTTCTCTCCCAGCAACACATTATTTTGACGGGAGGAGGCTGGTGAGGTTTGGACAAAAAACACAAACAAATAAAACTAAATGGAAACACTTTGGTATAACCATCATTAATAAATGGTAAACTGATAGTTAATTAAACTTTAATTAATAGTAAAAGCATTTGGTATTGTATTGGTAATGATTAGGGATTTGTAAACGATCTATAACCATTATTGGACAACCATTATAACATTTTATTGATGATTATAATTCGTTATGTTATGTATATGAACCAAGTAGTTTTTGTGCCTTTATTTTGAAAGTCTACCCAAATTTTGCATGTTTATTATTGTTTACTTGACGGTGGAGCCCTGCACATGCAAAACTGACAGGGGTGATAGGGTTAAGATAAGTTTAGTGTTGGGTTTAGCTAGGTTCATAAAATAATCTATAATTCAAAAATTTCGAAGCCTGACCTGGCTGCAGACATTTCACCATGCATTAGATCAGGGAATGTTTTAATGTTGTGTTACAGAGTTTGGGGAGCTCTTTTCTTCAGTGGTATCTTGAAGTGAGTCCTTGATTTGCAAAAGTCTCATGAAATTTATATGTGTCTTCATTGTGAATGTTGTACAAAGGTTAAATTGATGACTTTTGTTCCCTTAAAGGTTTGACCATCACTCTCTCCCTCTGGTCCATACATCTACTTCTCGCTATACATATATATGTTACCTCATTGGCTGCGTTTTGAAAGGTCTGTGGAAAATAAGGACAAAGTTAAAATTATTTGAACTTTGAGTGCAGGGCTTGGGGGCAAATCTGTGCTGTGATGGCGCCCGGCTGAACATCACCGCTCTCTCCATAGGAAAACAAAGGGACAGCCAGCAAAAGTAGTTTTACTGCTGATCATGTGTGGGGGGCTTCAGGGTGCAACTAGAGCTGCACGATTAACAACAATATTTGAATGTTTGTTAACAGTAAAATCACTACCACGTAAAATTTAATTAATTATCAAGTTACCATTTATTAATGATGGTTATTATGAAGTGTTACCAGCCCATTTTATGTTTTCTCAGGTAAATTTCACACGGAAACACGCGTTGGAAGTTCTTTTCATTTTCTGACGCCTGCACAAAAATACAGTAATAAACTTCGTTCTCCATTATGCCGACTATGACAGAATCTGAACCCACAAGGACAAATCAATATACCGTAGCTTCTTGCAGTGTGAATACTGTGATGTGAATGGTGTCAGCAGCAGGTCAAACAGATCCACAGCTCCCGTTGGTGGACAGGAGTCACAGTTCTTGAGCCTTTTCCTTCTTCTAGGAGTTACTTTTTAGCGGAAAAGACAAATTTAACTGTTTTCTTCCCAGCAGGTGGTCTTCTATCATGTCCTTTCCCCTCAAAGTCTCTTTGTTTATCTGTGTGTGTGTTTGTAGGGTGTGTGTGTGTGTGCATGCATGTTTGTCTGCATGTATGGATGTGTACAGTATATACATATCTTCATGTATATGAGAACATGGCCATGTAGAGTCTATTTGTGCTGCATGTGCAGATGAAATGTGTGTTCAAGTGTGTATGAAAGACAGAGAGAAGGAGGGCAGGAGGCAGCCAGGCGTGTGGGTGTGTGTGCGCGCGTGAACCTGCTCTTCTGGTCAACACACACGTCTCTCACTCGAAACGTTCGTAGTTCCTCGTCTGTCTCACGCGGGGCACCATGTCCTTCAGCAGCCTGTGGACACAGAGACAAGGTCCCTCTGTAAATGTGCAGAAATGACAGCTTCTGCAAGGAGTCTGTCCTCAGCTGCAACCACTTTGGTTCAGGTTTCCCTTAAATGTTTTCTCTAAGGATGTCTTGCATAAAATTACCCTAAGGTTTTCCTTAAGATTTTGAAGGGGAAACCTTTTTATCTCAAGGTATTTTCTCTTAGCTGCCTAATTATTCCCTTATGTGTTGCTATGAAGGTCCTTAGTGACCATTTTCTCCAGAAAATATTTAGAAAATAACTGTATTATGTCTTAAAAATCTGAAGTCTCTTGAAAGTGAAATCATTTGTGGAATGGCTAAATTAATGGTGACACAAAGACACAGTTTCAGGGCAGAACAAACCTACTGGACACTACACTCTCAGAAATAAAGGTCTTTACTAGAACCATAAAGAGTTCTTCAGCATGGTTTTTGGCTTGTCCACTGGAGAAACCAAAAAGGTTTCTCCAGTGGACAGTTTTTAAAAAGGTTCTACTTGGAACCCTTTTGGGATTATTTATACCTATGAACAAACATAAAGGGTTATAGTTAGAACCATCTGTGAAATGTGTCACCCAGAACCCCCCAGAGGTTCTACAGACACCCATTTTATGGCATAATGGTTCTACCCAGACCCCTCCCAAGGTTTAATCTAGAACCCACCCTGAGGGCTCTAGTAAGAACCCTTTTATTATAATCTTGATGAAAGAATTCTTTCAACAATCTTTGAAAAAAAAAAAATCCAAAAAAGCGTTCTTTGGATGAAAGGGGTTCTTAATGGAACCCTTAGTCCTAAAAAAGAACCAGTGACAAACCGTTTCTTTTAAAAAAAAAAAAAAAAAAAGAGAGAGCTCTTCAGAAGCAAATGGCTCCGAGTCGAACCTCAGCTCTTCAGGAAGAATCTTTTTGGAACCTTTATTTATAAGAGTGTAAGAGCGACGTGCAACTTGTTAGAGAGTAGCAGAGTACAGAGTAGCTAGCTGACCAAATGTACAGTACTCATATATATAATGTCATATATTATTGTTAGTTTTTATTGAAAGTCATCAGTTTTTGTTCTTTTTTTTGCAGTCACAGTAATATTTTTATATTTCTTCATCACTTCACTTCAGTTGCTTTGTTATGGCTGCTTGGTTGAATTTACTTAGGATTAAGTTCTTGTGCTTTCCATATTCTTTGAGGAAAACACTTTTCTCATCTTCTCTTTATTCCTTTTTTATTTTACATTTTTATTTTACACTTAGGCAAGGAGAAAACAAGTCAGCTTTACGCAGCACTCCTAAGTGAACCCCTCAGCAAAAGAAAATATTTGGCTTAAGGGACAAACTTAAGTTCAAAACTTGATGTGATTTATCCAACTGAGCTGTCTTGACTCTGCACCTGTAAGCAGTCCAGGCCTGTAAAGTTGACATGTGAATCTGGCATTAATAAAATATGGATAGCGCCTGAATGATGAAATAAATCAAGGTCCAAGAAATGTAGACAGACAACAGCTGCTGCTGTAACTCTTACTTGACGCCATATGCCAGAATGATGAGTCCAATGAGAACTCCGATGGTGCCATCCAGAAACCAGACGTCAGAGTGGTGCTTGAAGACTTCAGCGCTGATCAGAATGGAAAATCCCATGATGGCACCGACCAGAGAGTTAAACCCTGAAAAACACACACACAGGGAAAATGTCACGTCTGTTTGACTAATCGAATAGTAATAAAATATAATATGATTTACTAAACCTGATCATGATTATCAAAGGATTTGCATATATGCATATATTATCAAGAGTGGTGTACAGATTTTAAGCATAGACTGTAAAATAAATAGTGGACGGTGCCTCTCTTTAGAACCTTTGGGTGTAACATCACCCAAGGGTTCTAAAGAGCTATTGTGAAGCTAACAGTGTGGTCATGTTAGCTGACTTGGCTAACTCCTGACTGATCCAAAAACGGACAAAGAAGGAGAGCATGGGTGGAGCTGTGGCAGCAGAATGAAGTGGCTACCTGGCAGCTAGCCATCAGTGACAGAACCCACACCATTCAGAGCAGGCACACCATTAATTATGCATAACTCGATGGCCTTTATATAATTTAAGTTGCAAGAAATGAACTAGTAAACATGTTATTTCTGCTGTAACATTAGGCATTTTAAAATTGGGGTCTATGGGGATTGACTTACTTTTGTAATGTTGTAATGTTTATATTTTTTGGTACAGACATGAGATTGATATTGACCATCTCATGGAGTTCTTGGCAAGTACATTGTAAACAAACAAACAAACAAACAAACAACAAAATTGAGAAAACTAACTTTCAAGGCATCTTACATCGATAGATTTTTGTCTTTTGAGCTCAACTCAAACATGTTTTACCAACTAATAATGTTTTGTTGAGATAATTTACTTTTCTTCATTAGACTTTTATTTTGTTTTAGAAACCCCCAAAAAAACTGTATGTCAAAAACTGTTGAGTAACGTCAGTGAAGTGAAAACGAACACAAGACAGAATTTTTGGGGATTTCTAGAGTTCAAAGAATCAAGATTCTCCAAAGTATGATTCAAAACTCTAAAATCAATAAGGCAGTGGCCTTGAAAGTTTTCTCAACTTTTTCTTTTTTCTTTTGTGAAAGCAAAAAAGCACATTTCCAGCGTAAGCATATTTGTTATTTCTTTAAACAGACTTTAACCACAAGGCTTTGAAACTCAAATATAAATGACTTTAGTTTACATAATTGGTGACTACATCTACTGTATTTGAGTCACCCTGTATAGCAGCTGATGTTTTTCTATAATTACATTTCTCCTCGTGTGAAAGCTCACACAGTGGGTTATTGTCTCGCCTGCAGTAAGTGTATAGTCTTGTGGGAAATAAATCCAGGCTCTGAGAACAGCAACCTCAGGTTTATTGGATTGATGCCCTGTGCGTTCTGAGACCTGGGGATGGCAGTGTGTAGTGTGTGCTTGTGTGTGTTGTGTTTTTGTGCATGAGTGTGTGTGTCTACGAGCAGCCAGTGGGTCGTAACCTACAGTTGTATTAGTTATTTCAACTTACATGAGCAACCTTCTCTCACACTGTAAAATACACACATATACTCTGGATTATGGTTTTAGTTTTAATTCTTTGGATTCTGTTTCATTTTCATTTTCAGGCTTGTTTTGTATTTGTTGTCGCTGTGCCCTTATCTTACTTTAACCACAGCCTTTTACACTCGGTTCAGGATTAAGGAGGGCATTTCAATTTCATGCTGCATTATATGTCTGCTTCACCTCATCTCTGAGGGGAATCTTATAGTTTTGCTCCCCCATGCTCATTTTAGTTAAAGCTTGTGTTTGCAGATCAAGACTTTGGAGGCCTTATAATAAGCGTATATATTATATAGACTCAATTAAACTATCCAACAGCATTAAAATAATAAAACTGTCTTCCTCTGGACCAGCCAAAACACTGAAAAGCCCCTGGCATGTAAGTGCATCAGTATGGCTGAGAAGCAAAAGTTGGTGCAAAAGTGGCACTGGTTATGACCAGTACCTACCAGACCAAATCACGATGCAGATTACAGTGCCTCATTTCGATGCCTCTTTCCTGAGCTGTTGATTTGAATGGCCACCTGACTTGTGCAGACATCACCAAACGTTAATATTACTGCAGCACTAACTCTGCTCCCCCTTTTCGACCAACAAGAACCTTGTGCCAGTTTGGAGTTGGCTCAACTTGATAACCATCTAAGAACCGGCTTGCTTTTCCACAGGACAGGGGGTCATTACGTAACTTTACACAACTCCGGTTCAACATTACTATGAAATATTCAGTATAGTATATCGGCCCTGTTCACATTCAGTAGTTTGATTGAAACATCTTAAAGATCCATTGTGTGAGATTTGGGGGTATCTACTGGCAGAATATGGCAGAATTTAACAAAATATTCATAAGGACTGTTGTGTTTTCACTATCTTAATATGAGTCCTTTGTACAGTGTATATATGTAGTGGGTGCTGGTTCTCTTCCATAGTTTCCACCATGTTGCACTGCCATGTTTCTACAGCAGCCCTGGATGGACAAAGCAAACACTGCCTCTTTCATGTTTTCACACTTGGAAGGGGAGGGTGAGTGATATTCAGCTGGCTGCAATATACAACCTCACCACTAAATGCTACTCCTTTAACTTGAATTTGAAACTTTTTATGATGATCTCCGTAAGTCGACCCGACAGTATGTAACTATAAATGGCTATTTCTAAAGTAACGGGAACATATAGATTATGAGTTTACGTTGATTGATAATAATAAATAACATACTTATATATAATATATCTCATTTACGTACATAAATTCCTGGAATTATTACACACTGGTCCTTTAAATGTGAATTTTAATACGCATGGCTTTAACTACGGTTCAGTGTCTTTTTTTTCTATTGATCACCATCTAGTTGTTTCTCTTCATATTCAGTGTCATTCAACACTCAAACTTCCTGTTTTCAGTTCATTTATTGTAAATAAGTGTGTTCTGTAACTGTTCTGTTCTTCAGCGACTTGTCATCAGCAGGAGAGAAACGTGGGCATTAATTAACAACACTGAAAGGACAAAGAAATGGCTAATGAGTTATGTAAAACCAGATCATTTTCCTGAGCAGAAAGAGTCTAATTCCTGTTGCCATTCTGTGGCCACTTTTAAGCTTTGTAAATACCTCTTGATGTGCTGTTCATTTATTCACATTAGACTGTGTGTGTGTGTGTGTGTGTGTGTGTGTGTGTGTGTGTGTGTGTGTGTGTGTGTGTGTGTGTGTGTGTTTCAGTGTGTGTTTACCCTACCGTCAGTGATAAGTGCCCGGCTAGTCAGCACTCTTCCCAGCATGAACTTGGCCACAGCCAGCAGAGCACACGTGAGTCCACTCACTATAGACACACTGAAGAGGAAGTCATCCTAAAGAAACACAGCGATGAAAGAGATAGACAGGAGAAGGTTGTTATAGTAAACCATGGATCACATAAAAAGAAGAAAAGAGAGAAAGCTCCACCCAGCATCTGTAACGCAGACCCTAAAAGCACTAACATTACCCATCAGACAGAGTGACCCACAAAGCTTTTGTCAGCTCGAGCATTAATAATACATATCCAGGTTCGACTTGGTGCATCAACCCAAGGTCATACGGATGACGCCTCTAAGTGATGTGAGGGCCTGGTGTTTTCAACTCGAGTCTCAAACAGACTCAGCAAAAACCAACACTTGACCCCAGAGTGTCTCTCTATCAGATTTAATTGGCCCAACAGGGGAGAGAGAGAGAGAGAGAGAGAGAGAGAGAGAGAGACGAAGAGGAGAGGAGAAGAAAGGAGAAACTGGGACGATAAGAGACACATAAGAGAAAAATCCAACTCTTCTTTTTTGTTTTTTGTCAGACACCTTTCTTCAAAAGACGTTTGCTCAGAGCTATTTATACCATAAACCAGTCTATCTCTTCCGTGACAGTTAACACAATACGCCATCTTCAGTAAGTACCCCTTACAGCCTGAAACACTTTTCTGTGACTGCAGCAGCTTGTTGGCACCAGGAATTTGAAAATGTCAGTGGCCCTTAAACAGTTAAACGGTAGAACTGATGACAAATGATCTGTTGATCTTCACAAATCAAGGCTTGATAGTCTCAAAATGCCACAGCTGTCAATGCTGAAAAAAAAGTTTAAATTGAAAATTGAGTACAATTGACCCTTTGCTAAGCCCCGCCACCAAGCAGCAACTGTCCAATCATAGCTTTGCAACCTTAACTAGGGCGCCACAGGCCTGTCAAGCTTTGCATTTCTCTACATGTTGAAGCAGTGTGCAGGACGCTCTGAAAAGAGCAATACTTGGCGTTTCATGAGTCTGGACAGTGGCGCCCTTTTTGTAGTCTCTCAAAGACGCATGACTCTGTCTTCATCTGCTCTAACATGAGCTGTGAACATTAATACATCCAGCTCACTAATGCTAGCTTACTAGCTGCACTAACTTTACCTCCAGCCAAACTTGTTAGATCCCATTTTTTTGCATTCGTTATGTCGGGGTTTGAGGAGGAGGATGCTGAATCAAAGTGGGGCGATGGTGATGCATCTCTGGCTTTCTGTCTTGTGTCTAAACTGGGTTAGCTTAGCTCTTATCCTGGCTCTCTCTCTTGTGTTCTGGTTGGTATGGCTGGGTGACCCGTCTCAAGGTCCGCTGCTCTAATCAAGTCCCTGCTCTTCCTTTTCCCATATTAATGAGTGCATTTCTGTCATCTATCACATAGATATACCTGCCGTATTTCACCATCTGACCAATGTTTGCTGAGATGTAAGCTAGCTTTAGCCTCGGGCTTTTAGCATTAACGTTATATCATGTACGCAGCTGCTAGGTGCATATACACTTTACAGGGTTTTTGTTTTAAAACATATCAGGTGGAAACATTAAAAAGTTAGCTGGAGAGGGACTTCTCAGCCAACTCAAGGAGTTAGCGTTAGCTTACATCCGGCAGCTACACTCATGAAATCTGCTTGTGAGAGTCATCATTTTAGCCAGTCATCAGATAGAAAAGAGAAGCTTCTGCAAGGATTCAAAGACCTTGTGTTTTGACAATTACTCCCAACTTTAATGTTTAATCTGCCTCTATTATCAACGTAAACTGCATAAATGCAATGTGAGAATGGAAAGCTTGACAGGCTTAGCAACAGTAACTAAGGAAGGCGGGGCTTAGTGCTGGGTCAGTTCTAACTTTAAAATTGAAAGATAAATACCGCTGTACAGAAAGTGACTGCAGTATCTATGGCATGAACACACCCTGGTAAATCAGCTTCCTTGTAGCTCGAGCTTTTGATTGCTGGTCAGCTAATAGCTTGTTAATCCTCTGCAGCCTTTTTACTTAAATTAGATAGAGGCAGAATAAGGAGGAGCTGCTGCTGGATTAGTGCAGTGTTGAGACCTATATTATAAAGCTGACTACACTGTAGTTTGTAATGTATTTAATTTCACACGTATACATATCCTTTATTGGCTGACTGCTGCTGTGTTCAGTATCTATCAGTTAAAGGTAGAAAATGCTCTTGAATACTCTTGAATACTCCTGGAGAATGGAGCATTAATTGAATATCTTTTTGATAATGTTTTTGCATTTTCTGAGTTCTGAGTCTCTTTTTAAAGTAGGGGAAAAACAGAGAAATGTAATAAAGGATAGATCAATTCCTGAGAATTTAATTTATTTTAATATGGACTGTGTTATTGGTTGATGAACTGGATCAAATATAGTGTTTGGTAGTTTATTATTATCACTATTATTATTGTTAATATGAGGAAGACTCACTGAACTCAAGATCTGTGAACAAACTGTGTAAAAGTGAAATGTGTGTCACCACATGTATGTATTTTATATATCAGTGTGTGTTGCCCTCTCTCTATGCAGCACAGAGGCAGGGAGAGCCAATCTCAGCTCTCTGTCTTTAATCAGGAACTGGACATCGACAGCCTGCCATGAGACCAGCAACCCAGGACGTGACGTGAATCAGGATTCCTGATTTCCTTCACCCTTTGTCCACTTGATATGAATTTTACAGCCCAATGCTTGAAGGTAGCAACAGTTTTCAGTATTCTCGCTGTGTTGCTGCTGTTTGTCTTTACGTTAAAGGGAAAACCTCACAGAAGAAGTTGAGTTAATGACACAATCGACTGAGAAGCTTGATACCCCGATTCCTATTTCGCTCTTAAATTTTCCATTTTCTTTTTCTCCTCATAATTTCTCTCCGGCCCTTTCAGTCACACACAATGTCCTGCAGACACATCCAAACTGAGCCCACAAACAGATCACTGCTGGTGTGATGAATCACCTCTGACTGCTGTTTGATGAAGATTTCAGTAAACAAGTCTGTTTCTGCCTTCCCCAAAAACAGCCCAAAGGCGGCCACAGAGAAAATATAAGGGTCTGACAACAATAAAGCGGTGAAGAAAGACGTGTTAATGAAGGGAGCCAGACTAGGTGAGCCGGTAAGGAGAGGTCAGAAGAAGAGACGTGGGTATAATGATGAAAGAGGTGCGAGAGACACAATTAAAGAGATGGAACATGGAGGGGACAGAGAGAGTGGTCAAAATAAGGGACTCCTAGAATTACAGGCGCTAACTAGAACCATAAAGGATTCTTTGGCTCATCCCCTAAGGACAAAGAGGTTTTTTAGAACCTCTTATAGAAGTTATACCTGGAACCCTTTCAAAGAGTTCTACTAGAACACAATATAGAGTTAGGCCTATGCCTAGAACATGTGTGAAAGACACCATCCAGCCCAGATTAGCTGTGGTTCTTGAGTCGGTTCCGTTCACGATCCTCTAAATCTTGGTGCTATCTACTAATTCCACCAGTTTCAGGAAGAACCACTGAAAACAAGGATGACATCAACAGAGGGCATTTGGTTTCAGTTGGGGAACCAACTTCTTGGGTTCCGGTCCACTTTGACTTTGGTGGAAGTACTCAGAACTGTTCAAAATTAGGTGCTTAAACTGTAACATAGCTGGTTCCATGTTGGTGGAAAAGGGCCTTGATAGCTCTGGTTGTTAAACTGGTTCCTTTCTTGGAATGGGACCAGCCCAGGTTTCCACTATTTTTTAGCAGAACCACTGTAAATCAAGGATGTGATCACAAGAGTGTATGATATGGCACACCCATTTTGGTTCGCTTTGACCATTTTAATAGTAGGTTCTTGAACTGAAACAAGACCAGGTGGTGGAAAAGGCCTAAAAGGGCCATTTTGCAATAAATAAGCTCTGGTTCTTGAACTGCTTGTGTATAACATCTTTGGAACCTTGGTGCTATCTAATGAACCAAAGGAAAACCTGTTTTTTTCTTGGCCCCAGCAGGGAACCAACTTTTCAGGTTCTGAGATAGTCTACTTTTGTTGGAAATGCCCAGAACAAGTTCAAAATTAGGTGCTTGAACTGAAACTGGGCCAGTTCTATGTTGGTGGAAAAGGGCAGAAGGGTCTAGAGAACACTTCTTTGGTGTAATGGTTGCACCCAGAATCCTCTCTGGGCATTCTATGCAGAACCTTTCCTCATTCTTAGGGTGCTCACCAAATAAACTTTCCTTGGTGGCAACAAGAACCTGCCCAGGGAATTCTTCTGAGAACTCTTGTATTGCAATGGCTTTACCTAGAACCCACCCAGGGAGATGAGGAGAACCACCATTAGATCACACTTAAACAAACTGATAATCAATCAGATGTAGCTTATATGCCCAGAATAATCCACCAAGGACTGTACAGAATGTGTAGCTGTCTGGCTTTTTTGTAACACTGAATAGAGGAAGATGTTTTGGGTATGCTCTACATTTCTATGCAGAATAACTTCCCTTTCATTTAAAAATAAAAATGAAACATGCTTGGTAAGACAGACAATGTTGGAGCCCAGGCTATGGGTGCAGAGAAGGGAGCGAGCGGGTAAAGAAAAGAGGGAGAATGTCAAAGAGAGAGACAGTGGTAATAGGCTCTGGCTGGTGTCAGGAAGCTCCTCTGAGACCTAACACCCACAGTTTCTATTAACATAATGGCACTGGAGCATCAAACACAGTCTGCAGACGAGCTGCTGCCCTCAGCCTGCTTCTCTACCAGCTTCAGTCTCTTGGCTTTAGCTTCTTTGATTTGTGGTCAGAGGAGCTTCAGTGCCTCAGTTTTTATAACTTCAAACATGCACTTAAAAATAATCAAGAAGACATACAGTTGGTTTGTCAAGTAGTGACTTGTAGATTCTCACATCAGAAAGCTGTATATTTATCCTCCATCATTTGTTTTTCACTTTGTTGGATCCATAGTCAAAACTTGTTGGAAACAGCAGTTATTCTTAAAGGTGTGTTCAAACATTTCTTGCATATAAAGTCACAAGTGGTCACAAATGGATGCTTCTTTGCCTGGGATGATGTGAACTGTGGCCAAAATGCGACCCTGTGTGGTGAAATTGTTTTAACTTCAGCAAAAAATTCACACATCTCTGGGCTTTATGAATTTTCTTATTAGACATACAGCAACAAATGGAAAAAGATGAGACACTACGCATATAAGTGCATCAGTGCATCAGTTGCTAGCTATAGCTTATACACCTCATGGTTATCCTGGAGCTTTGTGAATCTGCTTCATAATAAATGTACAGAGACAAGTGGAAAAAGCACTGTATACAACAGTCAGTGTGTCAGTTGCTAGCTAGCTTATAGCTAATATCTGTAAAGCCGGTTCACGGACAAGCTGCGTCCCCGTGAGTAGAGAGTGTTTCAACTTAATCGAAAAATTTGTGTCTAAAATTACAGAGTTTTATTAATCGGCCCCATACATGTACAGAGCCAAGAGGAAAAAAGAGCAAGCCAGTGTATCTGTTGCCAGCTAGCTTATAGCAAACAACTGCACAGTTTCTATAGCATCAAATAAAAAATTTGATTGTAACTAATAACCAAACAAACTGATTAGAAAAATTAACACTTGAACAAACATCATTGTGATAGGTACTATTTAAAATGACAGAAACCATCTTTGATGTTTTAGTTTGGCCCATGTGCTATCACTGCATAACACTGGAGAGGCAGGATTTATGACCCATACTGCAGCCAGCCACCAGGGGGTGATCAAAAGGTTTCATGTTTGGGAAGCTCTCATGTTGTCCATTTTAATATATGTCAGTAGTCAGTGGTTGTTTGGGATGAATAAACACAGACTGCACAGTCAAGCAGACAAATTTGCCTTGTTGCCTTCTATGAAAAAACGTCTTAAAGTGTGGATAATTTATAAACTGTACAACAATTATTAAACAGTCATTGCCAGAAATATGCATTTAGCATCTCATCATTAAAATGACATGCCAGATAATCTGTAACAGAGAGCCATCTGGGAAGTTTGGAAAAGGGCAGGCACTTGGCAGGTGATTGGATGAACTACCTGTCTATCAAATTGAACACAAAAGAGCAAAAACTTCTCTTCCTTTGAGAAAAGCCTTCAGTTCCATTCATTGCTCTTCTTTCAATGAAGAAATACTCTCCAATTCTGGTAAAACTGCTGCTATCACAGTAGCTACGCTAACCTCTTCAGGAGGTGCCATTGTTTGTTCGAGACAACTCGCCTCCATGGACGCCTCTCGCTGTTGTCACACCTAAAGCCATGCTCGTCGTTGCCATTACTCCCTCCTAGGATGCTGATTGGCTGAACCACTTTTGGTGCAGACACAAACGGATAACTTGAAACTTGGCGAGATGGATTCTCATCCCGCTGCCTCACAAGATAATCTCATCACGGCATAGAACAAAATGTTAAAATTCATAAAATGTAGATGCATTTTAACAAAGCAGAAAAAATGCACACATAAGGAATTTAAACATTAGCCTAAAATAAAACATAAGCAATCTGATCTTTCTTCATTTTTAAAAGTGACCTCTGGAGATTTGGCCGTGTGTGGGACTATGGAGCAATGATTTTGTAAGACTTTATCAGATATGCATTTTGTTTGTATCTCCTGCACAGCACATGTAGCCTACTATCACACTCAACATGACATATTCTGACATCATTTTCAGGCTGATCAGCAGTTAATCAGCAGAAACATATGGAAAGCATCAGAGGCAGACATTGAAGAAAAAGAATGCAGGATGATGTTAGGAAATATAGGTATTCAGTACAAACACACACAACACACATTTGTTTGCTTACAAAAAAATCCATGGAGCACCTTTAAGATGCACCTATACCTGACTGTGTTAAAGGGTCCAATAGTTCCTCCAGGTCTCAAATTTCCCCTCAGCTCAGTGCTGTTTTAAAATTCAAGGATGACGTGTGTTGAGTCTAAAATACCAACAGTGAAATGTGAAGATATTTTTGGATTTGGAGCGCTACTGTGCATCTCAAACCTTTGAAACTACATAATAGGGAACTTAAAGAGGAACTCTGTGCTTTTGGAGGGTAAAAAATCTGCCTTTCCTCTCCTGTCTTGAAGAGAAATGGACAGATGGCGAGGGTTAAATCATTTACAAAGCAAATAGGAGGGTTCAGAGCTGGAAAGGATGCGATGGGTGCTCCCCAAACAGTGTGATGATGGAAGAGTTGGGCCGTGCCCCAGCAACAGAAAGATGAGACTATTTTGGGGCCTTATTCAGAGTCTTAACACCTCCAGAGAGACGTGGGTGGGGTGAGGGGAGAAGGGGGAGGAGGGGTGATGTTGACATTAAAAAAGAAAGTGTGTGTACATGTCTGTGTCGAAGAAAAAAGGGAACAAAAGTCAGGTGGAGGGAGACAAAAACTCTGACGTCAAAAGAGCCACAGCAGAGGGCTATAAAAAGATCCCTCGCTCACAACCATGAATGGTGTGTGTGTGTGTGTGTGTGTGTGTGTGTGTGTGTGTGTGTTTCTCTCTGTGTGTACATGCACTGTATGTGTGTGTATTGCTTCAAACTGAACTCCAGGCTCCTGTAAATGTTCATTCATTATGTCAGGCATGTGAACTCGAACACAGTCTGTGTATGTGAGGTGATTTGTGCCCTGAACTCACATACATGCACCTGTGTTTACCACTTTCCTCATTAACACCTTGTTTGTACAGGCGGGAAATACAGCAGCTAATGAGAAGTGTCTTTTTCACGCAATATTGTAGAACATCACAAAAGCCGAGGTGAGTCTTAAACAGTTCTGGCTTTGGTAATTATTTTAAAAAAATGTTTTAACCTTGAATTAAACAACACTTAATAAGCAAATAAGCAGTGGAGGATCCAAACTGCCAAACGTTTTCCCCTGCAAAACAAAGCCACAGAGCATGAATATTAAAAATGGGAGGATGCTCGGGGGATGGCCTTCTTTAAACACTCAATTTACAGTTTGATATCAGTTTAAAGGGACAGTTCACCCCATTTGCCTCTGCCCTGTAGTGCTGTTTACGGTTAAGGTTAGAGAAAGACACAAATCATTAAAAATGTGAGGCAGGATTTGCAGCGTCAAAGTCAAGCCTGTTAAATTTCACACATTTCTTGTATTGGCACTTTCTGTCAGCATTGGACATCAGCCCCCTTACCTTTGATTTATTTTGAACATTTTTTTTTTATTTTAAATACATATGTAGAAAAAAACAGAAACAAACTACAAACAATGAACTGGTTTTCAATGAGAAACATTGTTCTGTGCCACTGTGTGTGTGTGTGTGTGTGTGTGTGTGTGTGTGTGTGTGTGTGTGTGTGTGTGTGTGTGTGTGTGTTGATTTCTGTGCTCTCCTGTGCCCAGGTACTGCTCCTCCCCCTCCTCCCTGCAGCTGCAGTGATTGGCAGCAGCAGCAGTCGATCCTCAGTCAGGACCTGGTGCTTAAAAGGCGTAGCAATTAGCAAGGACACTCCTTGTCTCCTTTTGCTAGCCTCCCTGGCTTGCAAAGGTACTCATTGTCTCCTTGTGTTAAATGTGCTTTGCTAGCCGCCCTGGCTAGCAAAGACACTTGTTGTCTTTGGTGTATTATAATGTCATCTGACTCAGTAGTTTAAGTCAGCATTTATTGCTGTTATGTTTGCTTTACTTAATTTGAAGTTAACTTAATTTGCACTTTACTGATTAATAAAAAGAGCCTTTGTCTGCACTTGTATCTCAGTTTTCCTTTTGTCCTTTTTCTCTTTTTAACTACTGTTACACTCCTCATCCCCTAGCCCAAACTTTGGGGTCATAACAAACATATGAAATTAACATTTAATGTCTGAAAAGTAGTAAGAGGAAGCAACATGCTTGTCCATCCCTACCCCTAATCTATACTTATCCATCAATGATCAATTACATAAATCCACTCTCTTCTCCAGCAATCAGCCCCACAATTACCATTGTACTAATTTTTTGTCATTTTTTTTAAACACTGTCTGATATTTTGACTTTGATGGTTTTTCATGCGTTCCACAAAATCATCCCAGATGATCCCAGAGTGGTGCAAAAACAAAACGCTGTTCAAAATTCGTGAAGAGCAGGCTGGTGCGTGTTTGTGGGGTTCTTACCACTTCTGGAGGCATCTTGGTGGCCAAATCGTGGATGGCCTTTCCAAGGATGCACATGGAGGAGAGGACAAACACAATCCCAAGGACTACACATGCTCTGCAGACAGACAGACAGATGGACAGAGAACAGAGTGTTATAAGCTGGCACTTTATCCCAGTTCTTGTTTCTTTCTCTTGCATTTGAATCAGGGTCATTTATCTTTTTCCTGCTGCAGCAAAGACACAAACAAATGTTCAGAGAATCCTCACATAAACAGTAATAAATGATACAGGTAGTGGCCTTTGGCAGTCTGGCAAATTAGGAAAGGTTTTACCAACCTATGAAATATTATAGGAACAGCTGAGCAAAAACATCTTTAAAAAATCAGCAGTGAAAAACTGCTCACTGGTTTTAATGACAGCCAGAGCCTCCTGAGACCTTCATGTCAGTGACAACATTATCAGTGGTAAGACTACTGATGCATCAATTCCCTTCAGTTACATTAAAAATCAAAGTTAATATCACAAGCTGATGAAAAAAAGAACCTAATGACATCATATCTGACACAGTGCATGATATATAATGTTTTCCACAGAAATAAGCAGCTTTTCAATTAAATTTATTTAATTAATTTGAGTATTTTGTAATTTCAATAGACAGAAAAAATAGTAGGTAATTTATAATGAAATACATTGAGAGCTTGTATTTGTGTGTTTGAAATAATAATAAAAAAAAATCCTGCTTCATTTTAACTGGCTGATGTTCTCACCTTCACTTTGTCTGGGATAAAGTAAACACAGACTTGTTTAATCAGATTTGAAGGCCCAGTGGCAGACATTAAAAATAGATAAATAGCTGATCTTCTTGTTCATGATCTTCCTGCATAGGTCACATTGGAGTATTAGTAATGAACTGAGGCTGTTTCATAAGCAGTTAAAGATTCCTCGTAGTAGCTTTAAAATTCTTGCATATAGCTCCTTCAAGGTCATCTTAAATATTAGGTTCTTCTTAAATACATTTGATAAGAAAGTATTTGTAATTTGTACCAGGATACTTTTTGATGTATTTGGTCTCTGGTCACAGCAGCAGCAGCAGCCTGATTTTCTACAAATAACCTGAAAACCAAGTTTCTCAAACAACACAATCACAGTGTTTGTCAGGCGTTGGACTGTTTGCAGCCTATTTGAGGCTCTGTGTGCTACCAGAATAAACGATTTCCAGACTTCCGTCAGAGTGAAGGTGGTACTTTGTGATGTTAGTTTATTAAAAAAATATATGAGTCAAAATGAGGTGAATGTTTTTTGGGGGGTGGGGATACATTAAGCTTGCATCTACACACCCGCTTGCTCCGTCAGCAGTGGAACGAGATGGTTATTCAAAACCTCTCAATTGCTTTATTACAGCTTCACTTCCTCTGACACATCTGCTGGGCCTGAATTACAATATCTGTGTCCCATCTATCTCACTACAGAACAGAGACACAGTGTCTGACAGGTGCAGTGAAGTGGTGTTTATCCTTTACTGATATGGATGGAGGTCGCTCACAGAGAAACTGCCACAATTCACTGAGAAAAGGCATTGAAGTCTGCATAATTCTGAGAAATGCTTTGCTCCGAGACAGATTCTAGAGTCACTGTGATTGTAAGTGCTAAAACATGCATTCATTAACAAGAAACTGGTACATTAACAACACTGTCATGAAATTATGAGCAAAATGACCTTCAGATCAAACAGCTAAAACAGAACGGAGAAAAGCTGCATATTAAAAGAGCCAGTAAATACAAATGTAGCCTAAGTATATATACATACACACACACACACACACACATATATATATATATATATATATATATATATATATATATACATATATATACACACACACACACACACACACACACACACACACACACACACACATATATATATATATATATATATATATATATATATATATGTATATATGTATATATATATATATATATATATATATATATATATATATATATATATATATATATATATATATATATATATATGTATATATTAGCAGTGTGAAAGCTAAAAGCTAAAGCTTCCTGTGCTCTCTGGGGGAGATATTGCACCAAACTCCCTTTAAGAAATATGTTAAAAATGTTAAAATGAATGTTAAAAAAAACACAAAACTCTAGAAGCACCAGATAAAAGGTGTCAAATGTTAACAGTCTTCTTGTTAATTCGGCATCACTATAATCAATAAAGATAATGGTTAATTGAGGGTTAACACTTTGGTTTGAGGTCAGAATTAGGTTAAGGTTAATCTTGGAGTTAGGCACTTAGTTGTGACAGGTTCCCACGAATGTAGCCTGTCAGTCTGTGTTTTATTGGATTGTTGAATGGCAGCTCTGTCTTTTATCATCTGTGACACCTCTGAGCTGAACAGAGGAGCTGTTGTAAGACGAACACGACTGTGTGCAACCTGACAGTCTCTTGATGAACCCAGCTGAGCTGCAGCAGGCCTCAAAACTGATGGATTAGCAGGCTCGTGTTTAGCTGTGATGTACTGTGACATACAGCAAGTGACTCTGTGCAATTGCTCCACTCCCTCACACCCTCAACTGAAGAAATATAAAGGTTTAATCTGTCCAGCTGAGCGCACAACATGACCAAAAGCCTACCAAAAAAAGCCTTCACATTCTTAAAGCTGCAATAACATAGAAATTCCTGAGCTATTCAACCATTCAACATGATTTTAAAATTCTTTTTCACTGAGAGTTTTTTAAAAAATGGCTTTACAGATATTTCATTTCTATTGAAAAGTATGGAAACACAATGAAGTTGGAGTGTGGGCAAGCAGATAAAGCAATGCAATGCTTCGACCTTGCAAAAGTACAACACCCCATCAACCACTGGGTTGCAACAGAGGGCGAGGGGCTCATGGTACAATCTGACATTTAATGCCAGAACAAGTTGTTACTGAGCACAGAGGTGGACAAGCTGTGTGCAACAGGTGTAGAGTTCAGTCTAGGTAGCTAGAATGGAAACTGAAAATTCAGTGAAGTCACTACAAGTAACACCTTTTGAGAGAAGAATTTATGCTGTAAGAGAAGCTCAGAGTGAAAGAGGGTGGATGACGTATTCAGATTCTTTACTTCATTAAAATTACTAATATCACCCTGTGAAAACACTCAACTACTAGGAAAAATCCTGCATTTAAAACCATAATGAAGTAAAAAATGTAGGAGTGAAGTAGCCTATAAAGAATCAAATGGTTCCTGCCAGTGTTTTACTATTATATCTGATGTTATTGGATCAGTGTTACTGCTGCATTAATGTTATATTTTACTGCTGAAGATGTTAAAGTTTGAGCTCATTTTAATTACTTTATATACTGTTGCCTGGTGTCATTTATAGCAGTGCATCATAATCTTTAAGATCATCATATGTTTGTGGCATGGCTGTCCTGTCCTGTGAGAACACTTACTTACTTTGCTTAATTTAGCATTTCATCATAGCATATTGTGGCATAAAAGACCATTTGCACCAATTGAAATACCCTGACTTACTGTAACTCTTTCCCTGCTAGTGATTTAAAAAAGAGTTGCCAGCCAACGCCAGCATTTTTGACAAGATTCACTGACTTTTTCAACACCCACAGAATATCCAGTTCTATAAATATGTTAACACAGAATATATCAAAAGGAAGAACATGTATGGTACTTTCAGACAAAAAAAACTTCTATTTGATGGATTCTCATGAATTATATATACTGTCCCCAAAAGATGAACCTTAATGACTTCCCTGACTTTTGCTCTTGTGGTTTTGTTCTAGCTTCATTCATTCTTTTCACTTTCTTTCTGTTTTTTTGTTCTTTTTTTGTCTCCTGAATGATGAGATATCTCATCAATGGTGGGGAAAGAGTTAATTAAGCATGATTCATTGTAACAAATGTTCATTCAGCTCAGCAAATACAATTAAAGGCATTTTTATTCATTTGAATACACTGTGTGATCCCTTTTTTTTGGTATACAGACGCCCTGGAGAAAGAAATGCACCAGCCTGCATTTTATGTTTTTATCCCTCTGTGGTTTTCCCCTTTCTACACTCCTCCTTTCTTTAAACCAGTGTTTCTCAATTCCGGTCCTCAGGTCCCCCTGCCCTGCATGTTTTAGATGTTTCTCTGCTCCAACACACCTGATTCAAATGATCAGGTTGTTTTCAGGCTTCTGCAGAGGCTTGATGACGAGCTGATCATTTGAATCAGGTGAGAGAAACACTGGTTTAAACCATCCTGGGGCTTCATATCGGCTGGGGCAACAACGCCTGAGAGTTTCTTCTGTCCTGAGCTCAAAATAATCTGTTTTAAAAAAGCCAGTCCAGGTAAATAACCTCCTCCCTCCTTCAACAACTAAATGGGATCTTCGCATCAGTAAAACTTTAATCAGGGTTTGTTGTGGCAAGTCATCTACCTGTGAAACCAACCATTAAATCCAGACAATACTGAAAATAACACCTTCACTGATGTAAACACGTGTTAACACAAAACAGCATCATAAAAACATTCAAGAATATATTTAGTTGTTGAATTTGCATCATTAGGGGATAAAAGAAACACAAGAGGAAAGATAATTGGAAAAACAGGTGGATGGATGAATACTGTAGATTAAGTGCAGGAGCTTTGATGCAGGTGGAGAAGAGTAACCCAAATTGCATCACGCCGCATATATTCATCATTAATCAAATGTTAATTAAACTCAGCACGTTGTTTTGTACTCACATATACTCTCTGTGTGCAGAGTGCACAGCTGCTGCATTGCTGTAGCGCCAGAGGACAATGACTGATGACAGGACGTCCAGCGTGGCATCAAACTGCCGCAGAACCAGAAACAGAGAAACAGAGGAACAAGAGAGGAAGGGGTCTTAAGTTACAAGTTATCGCACTTTGATAAATCAAACTTTTTTTTTTTAAATGTGTTGTGGCATAGATGTATAGAGGTATCTTTTCTGCATTGTTGTGGAAATAAAACTACCACATTTTACCAGCATGGTGAGGATCATCTTAAACTGTACTTAATAATACATTATACAATATTATACCTGGAAAAAATAGGCAGCATTGGATAGGAAATAGATGTTTTATTTTTTAAATCTAATTCAGACTTTGTAAGTTTCAAAATAACTAAATAAAGTTTTAATTACATATAATCTTTTGTTGAGATAATTTGCATTTCTTCCTCAGATAAACTTGAATCGTTTTCAAGTTTTCAAATTTCAGAAATTGTTCACAGTGAGTGGGAACAGTTGGAGTTGAAATTATTAAATTATTAACCATTATTCACTTTCATTTCAACAAGGTTACTAAACAATATTTTGAGATGTAAATTTGGGGGTAGCTAAACTGCTGGTTTGGGTTTTTTGTTAGTCATATCCTGTTTTATTTTGAAGGTCTTGCCTGGGAAGAGCTAACATGTAAGGAGAGGAAGCGAATGAAGGAGACAAGGAGATGTATTTGCTGAATGAAAAGCACAAGTTAAGACACAGAAATATAAGGGAAGGCAAATCAGTAATTAACTCACAGAATACAGGAGTTGCTGGTCCACCGCTGCCTCGATCTGTTAGCTGGTTTTTATTATTGTGTGCTTTGTGATGAGTGTGAACTAACCTCTTGAAACACTGAAGTCACATTACAACACAAACAAATAAACAGACCGTGCCAGCGGTAGACCAGCAACTCTTGTGCACTACAAGTAAAAATGACTGATTTTGTCAATGGAGTCTGGCTGGTTTAGAGAGCCATATTACATTGCTTGGGTTCTTATGAATAAGTACTTCATACAACCCACCTTCAAATGATCTGAACTATCCCTTTAATGTCTTATATATGCAAAACATATGATTAATACTGATTATTGCTGTAGGGGAATCAAGGTGATAAACATTATCAACATGACTTTATGCTGCACTTCTCATGTTCTCAAACAAGACTAAAGAAAGTCTTATCTCTCATAGTAAAATGATCATTATCACTTAATTTAAATTTAATTTGAATCACATAATGTACCTGTTAAAGCTTAAAGAAAAATGTCAACTTTCCTCATGATAGCAGCTGAAGCCACCAATGATCAGCTGCTGTGATCTGACCCCTTTGAGTTGAGTTATATCAACCTTTTACCTCCTCGCTACTTTATTAAAAATGTCATAGACAGCCGAGCACATGCTAATTAAACCCCAATCTTTAATAAAGAGATAGCTAGCACTGCAGATTATGGTTTATAATACTTTAATCACATTATGCTAATCTGATTTTCTCTCACAGGCCTCGGGTATGGCTGATTTAATTTCCACTTCATTCTTATTAAGTCTTATTCTTTAAACTAATTACACTCACAATCACTTCCTCTAAATAATAAGGAGCTTTATTTTGGTGAAAGCCGGTAAACACGCACTCAAAAAGGATTTTGACATTAAACCTGAGCTCTGTGCCCAGTCCCTCCTCTCTGCCCTGTTACCTTGGAGACAAAGGGACCAATAACGTGTTGGTAACAGGAGTCATTAATAAATCACAGAGACCAAAAGTTATGACTAATTGATCAATGCAAAAGGAGGGAAGAAAGGAGGTGGAACTCACGGCGAATCCGAAGGCTGATGCGCTGTGTCGCATGAATGATACAGCTGTGGACAGAGACAGAGACGGACAGAGAGCAGTTAGGACTGATTGTCATTTTAGTTTCAGTAGTCAGTTTTATCATTTAGTTATATGATATCAGCCACTTTAAAGTACAGTTGCACTCATATCTTTATCTGCACCTGGAATGCATCATGTATAATTAAGATTCATCTTGTGCACAGAAAAATACAACTTAATAATGCAAAATGAAAAGTAATAACATGATGAAACATTACAAGATTATTAAGCGTTTCCAAATCATGTTCAGTTCCTATAATGTTCTTGGAAGCAATAACAATTAGAACAGGTTTACTGAACAAGGCACAGATGTATGAATTTGGAGATGTTAGACTGACAGTTTTCTTGTCAGAACAAGTCTTAAATTTGTCTCGAGTCATAGCAGCTCCGTTTGCAGCATCACTGATAACAAACAGGACAAGAAACAAAATTTGTACATTTAACAGGACGTTACAATCACAAAAGACAAGAGACAGATAACACATGACATTGTTACCTTTGGTTAATTGCTTGTGATTTGTTGCTACATTGCAATACAACAAGTATTTAAATGTTTACAAAATCATTGTTGTATACCACACAACAAGACTGCTTTTCTTACATGACATCAACAATCATTTAAATCTATATTCAGTAAGTTCTTTAGCTAATTAGTGGCAGTACAACAGTCCCTGAATGCACCATTTGCATATCATTGTAAGCTGATCCAGCTAACATGTTAACAAACAGTTGCTTATTTATAAAACCATATGAGTGTTTCCCCCACCATGGTCTCCACTCCCTCTGTGAAATCACTCACACTGCCTCGAAAAACACCAGATATTTTCATTTATGTTGTGAATTCTTCACGTTCAGACGTTTTTTTGAAAGTATGCGTGTTCCCTTCCTGTTGCTTCACTCTAACTCGCCTCTCTTTGTTGTTCATGATGTTGCTCTGTCTTGTCGATGTTAACACTGTTCAATTGTTTGAAGACAGAAGTATGTACTAATCTGATTGCTTTCAAATCAAAAGTTTGCATTAGTGCAACCTAAATTTAACATAGGTCAAAATAAAAATTTCCATTTTCCATCTCAATTATCTGCTTCACCCAAAAGTCAAATACTGCTAATTAAAACAGAATAGCATAGTTTCAGGAAAAGTAGTTATTTTTATAGTAACCTTAGTGTGTTATGTCAGTGTGTTTAATGAATAATATTGCTAATGTTAACACGATTTAATATTAGACTGCTAGCCTAATAATAGCTGGTTTTCTTCAGTGAGTTGACTATAACGTAACACAATTTAACAAATTCAGGTGGACCAACATAATATACTATTTGATCACAAAATATATCCACACGCTCCCACGGATTATGGAAAACAACACAATAGGTCACTTTAATTATACAGATGACACATAAATTTATCTAAGCATATAATCAGGGCACTATAATCCCATACAGACAGTCAGTAGTTGCACTGAACAAACTGAATATTTGAAGATGCCAGAAGTTTCTTCGATCAGACAAAAACAAAACTGAAGTAATTGTTTTTGGAGCCAAGGAGGAAGAGTTAAAATTCTGTGCTCAGCTTCAGTCTGGCTGTAGATGCATGACGGGGTTCCTGAATGGGATGGAGGGTGTTGTACATTCATTGTCGTGCAGTCCTTGTCGAGCACACCTGTGCTTTTTGCCCTTCTGCCTGTCCTTGTGTCTGTCTCTCCCCCTGTGTTTTCAGGACAGAGTCTCGGGGGACAGCATATCGCCAGTTAAATCACCATGGTAACAGGAGATTTCAGGCCGAGCTGGGAGTTGGTCTGAACCACAGAGCTTTCATCTTCTTCTTTCTCCCCTCTTTGTTTCCCCCGACCCTCTTTTTTCTCACGTTCTTATTACCTTTGACACTTTATTTTTTATTTTTCCTATCACAGCTTGTCACATCTTTGAATTGCTGCCTTTTTATTTGTTTCATTCGGGAGTAACAGATTACATGTAACAGGATTAATAAGGATACAAAAAAATGTAATTGTATTCCATCATATCTTCAGGAAAAAAAGACAGAATCAAATTACTGTTACATTTAGTAAAAATAGGGGTTATTAGTAGGATTGGAATTTTAAAATACATTTATCATAAGGAATTATATACTACCATGTTCAGGTCCCACGCATTCAAACACTTCATGAGTCTGATGACACGACAGGCCAGCTAATCTGAGAGTCAATTCACTATCATGGTCACTAGTGGCAAAAAAAAAAAAAGAAATGTTTTTCTGGGTGGAAATTTCAACATTATTTTGTCTTTGACTCATGAAGGACAGCGTCACAGTTCAGTGACAGTTCTGTCTTAAACTGTGAAAATACAGACATCATCCAATAACTTAATATCTGATTTAAAGGAAGGTCACACGGGTACACACACCAACTGCTAACGTTAGCAAAACAGACCAAACACTAATGTTAGCTACACAAACCAACTGTTACACAGAACAACCGCTAACATTAGCTACACAGACCAACCTCTAATGACAGGTAGCTACAAGTGGATTTCTGTCTCGCTAACCTGTAAATACTATTATTTCTACTACTTAACAGTTCTTAACTACTACTTAAAAGTTTGAGTGTAAAGTGTGAAAAAAATCCATAAGAAATCCAGAAAATAAGAAATAGCTGGACAAAACATTAATAAACATAAGACAATTTTGCCTTTTGCTATTAATCCAAAAGTAACAATAATAATAATAATAATAATAATAATAATAATAATAATAATAATAATACGTTGCTTTAATATTGTGATACTTGGATTAGGTTACAGATTACATTTTAACCCTCCACAGTGACATGCTTACATGTTGCCACGCAGGCAATAACACACATTTAAAAATGAGTTATTAATAATAACTTCTGATTTCTCACTAATGTGAAAAAGTAGCTTCAGCTTGAACTGAAGTTGAAAAAGAAGCACGGCAGAAGGAAGAAGGAGAAAAGAAACGGGTTAGAGAGAAGGTGAAAAAGGAGGAATTAAAGAGAGTGAAGAGGAAGAGAGAGGACAGTCCCAGACAGACCTTTGATACGAGGCAGATGGTATTAGTCAGGCTGAGTGGGTGTGTAACACATGACTGCCCACACACACACACACACACACACACACACACACACACACACACACACACACACACACACACACACACACATATGCTGTCCCCGTGTCTCACTCAGTCTTGGAGACCCAGAGTCTCCCTCTCTTTCTTACTAACACGTCCCCTCTCTTGATTGTCTTCTCTCTCATGTATGGAGGGTAAACTGAATCTCTGGAGCTCCACCAGACCTCAGATCCATCTGGAGAGTCCAGAGACTGAGCCGACCTCTGAACTGAGAGTGAGACAAGTTTTTACCATGAGTTCAAGAACCAAATACAGGGGAGTGAGACAGGTGGAGACTTCTCACTTTACCTTTATGATCAGTTTGAGCAGCGTCATTAGCTGATCAGACTGATGGTTGGTCAACAAGCAATGGAGTGTAAAATTGTTCTGTTCTTTGTGGAAGATATCAGGACAGCTAATCAATAAAGAGAGCCACAGAGCTGAAATCACATGCTAATAAATGTCATATTAATTATGTCCACAGGTCAATACCATCGACAGTATATCATACTAGTAGAAAGAGCCACGGTGACGTCATCTGTTGGTTTGCAAACAAACATTTTGGGGTCATCATCTTGATGTTTTGGAAGCAGAGCTTGCTCAGCACCGAAATGAGCATGGAGCAGGTCTATAATGTACTTTCATTTGGGCAGTGGTTGTTTTTGGCTCGATCATTCAGCAGGAAGTAATGGTAGTAATCGTACTGCGACTTCAAAATTATAATTTAACAAAAATTATAATAAAGAACCTGGGAAAGGACCAGGATACTGCGCTGAACTGCAAAACTATACCCTGTGCACCAGATTACACGTCTCTGTCATCTCAACAAGACGCCAACCGTTTATCTCTCCACACAGAATCAACTGCAGCCAATCGCACAATCACTCCTTCTATTCTTACCCGTCAAAATAAAAGCCCCAGACTGTATCACTGCTCTGGCAGCTACTTGATCAGTGCAATGTTGTTGTGTTTAATTGGTCTCAAACAAGGTTTTGTTGCAGGTTTATGGAAATGGCTTTGTTTTTTTTAGATTTGGAAGCTCCGCCCACTTTTTATTCGACTGTGAATGGTCAGTATCATAAATGCACAGTGAGACTGTTAAAAGTCTTATTTCTTTTTTTTTGCATGCCTCCGTTTCTGTATTTTCATTTCACAAGAGTTAATTTCCTGAAGAGGAATGATAACTCGCAGCAGATATCAGTGATGAAATTGTAACAAATGAGCTAATTATCTGTAACAAGCTCCCAAGCCATGATTAATTCACATGGAGATAAATTTTTACCAGGAGAGAACAATCTCTTTTACAAATAAAAGCACAAGGAAGGATCCTTGTGTGTGAAAAGTGTCTGCCAGTTAAGATATCTCCTTTTCAAGATGGTTCTGATATGATTTCACATCAGAATCAGAAAATCAGAAAAAGAAGGTAAACAGGAATAGATTAAAATCAAAGTCATTTTTCAGGTAAATAAACCTCAAATTAATTTAGTTGAACTTGAAAAAAAATGTGTTCAATAAGCTTAAGATTTTAAGTTACACTGAAGAACATTACAAATAGAGAGAGAGAGGGAGAGAGAGGGAGGGAGAGAGAGGGAGAGAGAGGGAGAGGAAGAGGGAGGGAGAGGGAGGGAGAGGGAAGGAGGGAGAGGGAGAGGAAGAGGGAGAGAGAGGGAGGGAGAGAGAGGGAGAGAGAGGGAGAGGGAAGGAGAGAGAGGGAGGGAGAGGGAGAGAGAGCGCAAGAGCGAGAGAGAGAGAGGGAGAGGAAGAGGGAGGGAGAGAGAGGGAAGGAGAGAGATGCAGCAAAATGGGCCGCAGGCAGAAATCGAACCGGCAGCCGCTGCAGAGGACTGACAGCCTCAAAACACGGTACGCACACCCTACCAACTGAGCTATAGGGACACACACATGTAACTATAATTGCAATAAAACTGCAATATGGCCAATTGTGCAGCCCTGATTCTTTACACTGGGTGGATGACGTGTCTTTGCCCATTCAGAGAGATGATATACACATATACATGCAAACAGACAGTCAGTGTGTGCAGGGGTGTGTGTGCACCTGCAAGTGAGTATGTGGATGATGTCCAATCCTGAAAGCTATTTTTTGTCTAACTAGTTGACCTGTTCTGTACTTGAACAACCGTAACAATCCCTCACTGGTGGGTAGTTTATAAAGCTTAGTGCTCAGAGGCAGAATTTCCCAGCTGAGTCAACTTGGTACTTTCTTAAAACAAAGGCATAATTGGTGATAGAAACTAAAGTAAAATGTCTATATATCTTGTCTTTCTTTAAGCCTTTTTGCACATTCTTCCTGTGATTAAAGGTTACCGTGTATATATCCAGTGATGTGGTGGGTTGTGACCCTGATCATAATTGGCTCTGGGATCTAAAAGCCTCTATGTGTGACCGTCTACATTCCAGAGGAGCAGAAACCTGCTGCCTGAGAAGCACTGACCCATAAACTGTCATGGGTTTAACCTAGTTTTTTTCTGGTTTTCATCCAATTTAATGTACACACCTCAAGAACAACTATGAGTAGTGAACATTATACGATATGATTTTAGGCAGACATCATTTAGCTCCTTAGTTAATAGAATATTTCTATCCTTTATGGACAGATATTTAAATGGATTATAAATGTTTAAAATGAATATTCTAAACTTATGACTTCAGCATGTCTGTGAGCTGGAAAAACCAAATTATCCTTCAACTTCAAAACCAGGTGTCTCATAATACTGTAGATACTGAGGATGGGGGATGATCCTGGTGGTCAGTTTCCACGCTCAGGGTGGGAAGCTTGAGCCTGTCACGTAAACCTTGAGCAAATATCGCAGGATGGTTGAAAAACGAGACTTGTTTACATCACTTTCCTTCAACCTTTTGACCAAACTGATGAATTTGCCTTGAACAAGATGAATTTGAAAAAATAGGACACAGCAACTGGACTGAAGTCTACATCCACAACGTTTGAAGTCAGAACATCTTCATTTTAAGGAGGACTGGACTGGATTATAGTAGAATGATAGTTTGTGTTATTGTGTGACTTTGGTGAATCTGAGCTAATCTTTTAAAACACTTGTCACACAATAACACAAACAAACTAATGAATCGGGGCAGCAGTAGACCAGCGACTCCCTCGTTCTGTGAGGTAAAATGACTTATTTCACCTGTGGAGTTTGGTTGGTTTGGAGAGAGGAACATCTGGCTCATATACAGGCGATTTCCCATCAGAGATGACTGTCTGATGGCAAAGTAAAGTGTTGAAAATGATGTAAAAATAGCTACTTTTAAACTGAGCTAAATCTTTTAAGATGGGCCTTTTTGACATTACAGGTTAAATACCTTTGGCTTGCTTAGCTTCCCACACCAGTACCCCTGCTGCTTTGCCACCTACTACAGGTAATACACTGACTGCCAATAAGTACCCCAGTTCAAATAATCCAAAATATACCTTTAACCTTTCATTATTTTATGTACTGTTCATTGAAGGACTGTTACCCGAGCCTTTTTGGATAGAGCTCCAAGGTGATATTAAATGCCAGAGTCTGGAGGCAAGTGGCTAAAAACTAAAAACATTAGTATATAGTCTTATTAAATATGTTGTTTCATCTTCAAATATGGCTCTTTGTCCCTCCAGATTTTTCACTATCCATTGTCTTTCCAGTAGCTCATAATGATTTGTCAGATCCATGGTGAATTATCATAAGACACAACAGTACTAAGAAATTAGTTGCAGTGATAAGATATGGTGATTTGTGCTGTTAAGTCAAATATGAAACTGCTGCATATTCAAAAATAAAATAAAAGTAATTACACACAACTTGGTAACACACTGCTTAAAAATCACCAAAACCTCTTTAAGCTGCACAAAGGATTGGTGATTTATTGGGAAATGAAGACAGAATGAATCAGAATATTAATAGAAGATATTAACGTCTTCTCTCACTGTATAATAAACTGTTTGTCTGACCCTCTGTCTTCAACAGCAACGCAGTGAGTCAGCTGGATTGTTAATCAACACTTTCACTGAGGAAGCACTTTGTGCACACACACACACACACACACACACGTACACAGTGTTTAGTCAGTGTTTAAAATGTATTCAGTTCCAGAGAGAACAGATGTCCTCTCTCTGTGTCTGTGTCATTCATCTAGAAACCCATTTGGGAGCTTTATCACCGACATGAGCTTGTTTCTACTTTCATTTACACCTCGAGTCTGCATTAATTTAAACATGCAGGAAGCCACAGTGCAGTTTTTATGTTCATGGTCATCAAGCCAAATATGCAGACTTCTTCTCGAGATCCCATGTGAGCTACTAATTTGAAAAAAATGGGTTTTCTTCTCATTCGTTTTTCCAGTTTCTGCTCTCAAGCTCATTTCGATGTGCCAGCCGTCTGTGTGGTTGCCGCCTGCCAGCAAATCGATGCCTCTCTCTCTCTCGGGGGAAGCAGACACTTTTCGCTATAACATCCTTTGGGTTGTTAGTTAATCAGGGAGGCAAGCATGCATGACCAGTGCTAACAAGACCGGGGAAACAGGGGAAGAGCGGAGAGGAGGAGGAGGTGGAGGCAGAGTGCTAACAGGGAAGGAAAAAGGAGAGGGAAGCAGGGGAGGGAGCTGATGGAGGAGGAATGAGAGGCAGATGGAGGGAATTCAAAGAGGAGCAGGAAAGAGGAGGATGAGGAGAAGCAGCAGGCAGGCTGAGGAGGAGCAAGAAAAGAAAAAGAGGAGGAAACACTAAAACATAGTGTTCTCTGTCTCGAGATAATAATAATAATAATGTGTACAAATATCAAACTAATAAATTAAGGATGTTTGTCAGTTCTTTGCCTTCGTTATGTTGCTTTATTTATTATAAGAAAACACCAGTCCCAACCTTTATAAGCCGATTATGTAGGTTTGTGGCCATAAAACACTATTCTATTCTATTCTATTCTATCCTCTGTTCCCCATAGTCCACTCAGATGTCCTGCCAGCACCTGCATAGCCACAGCAATGGTTAAGACTTGGCAGCAATAAAACTCTAATTATCAGTGAGTTATGCAAGAACCGGGGCCAGAGCCAACACTGAACACCCCCCGCCCCCCTTCCTCTCTCTCTCTCTGCCTCTCTCTCTCCTCAGTGCACACTTGGCTCAGATTACATATATATATATAAATATATATATATATAAATATATATATGTATATATATATATATATATATATATATATATATATATATATATATATATATATATATATATATATATATGTATATGTGTGTGTGTGTGTGTGTGTGTGTGTGTGTGTGTGTGTGTACATGAAGCAGCATCTGATCAGACATTAATTCCAGAACAGAGTTTGAGCTGTTGGTGTTGAGGACCTGCGAGGCGACATACAAGCATTTATAACAGTGATCTAAGTACTGTTTGAGTTGAGTCGAGGTGATGTGTGGACATTAAAAAAAAGGCTGGTAGCATGTTGGAGATCAGAGCTTATAGTGTTCATGTTATGTGTTTGACTTTATTGCTGAAACACTCATAGGCATCGGAAAGGACAGAGTGGAATTTTGGATTAAACAGCAGCAGACCTGCATCTTTCAACCACACAGCCAGGTCATGCAGACGCACCACCGTGGACCTCAGGAGGAGAGGAGGTGAGCAAGGATAAGAACCACGCAAACCCAGTTTTCAGTTGTTTTGGCTGTGGTTATAAACTGCCAACTGCACTAAATCTAATATGGAAGCAATTACAATGTTACTGAAACTAGAAAATGTGATTGATCATCCATCAAACCTCCCCTGCTGTGTGTCCTTTATGAAAAAACTGTCCATATCGAATTAGTAGAATCATTTGCAGCCAAACAGAAATGTAATTACGTCCTCCCCTCTGTTCCTCAAGGGCGACAGCTCAGTCCAGGGATGTGGAGTTCAAGTATATCACAAAGAGCAGAGTAATGTGAAAGACAGGGAATGAGGAGGAGAAAGGTGAAGAAAGAGGCAGACAGAGCGGCAGATGGACAGACGGAGAGGACGTGCGGGTGACAGAGAGGGATTAATAAAGTGAGAGAAAGAAAGAGAAAGAGAGACGGGGACTATAGGAGCCACGCTGCCAATCAGTGACGCTGATCCTCCAATCAAATCGAGGTGACTGACTCATCTGTGTTAGAGCTCTGAGAAACATCTCCTAACAGACTAACGAAGCTGAGGAAAACCACTTAACAGTCCCAAGATGAAGGAAGGGATTCAACGTGTTTGAAGTCGAGTTGTGTGGTTCAAACGCAGTTCATTATATTTCTGTGCTACGTGATGATAGAAGATCTGTTATTTGCACAGTTTAATGGTGAGAAGCGAATGGTAAGCAGAGACAGGTGAGGAAAAGGCCAGAGAGGGAAAATAAAAGAGGTGGGGAGAGGACGGAGGAAGGGATGGGGGAGGTTCAGTGAGTGGACGAGATGAGCAGGAGAAAATTATACATCATTAAAACCAGACTAAAGCAGATTTTTTATGCAAATACACCTGCCAGGACTGAAATAGTGCAGCAGGGGTGAAATGGAAAGGTTACACACTTCATACGTGGAAAATCCCAGTTTCAGCCTTATTTAAGGAATCACTCACTGACATTTTTGACTGAAAATGTACGAGGTGACCTTGTGTAAAAGTTTGAATATGAAAACAAAATAATTTAAAGCTATTAACATCAAAAAAGTGTCAAAGGATAGATTTCTAAAATCCTAATACTTGCCTATAAAAGCACTTAATCTGTGTTGGTCCTTCATAGATTAACTCTGATTTACTTGTACATTATGAAGCACCCCGACCCCTCGGATCATCTGGAACGTGTTGACTCAGTGTTCCCTGCACCAGATCCAAGCAAGGTGAAGCAGCCTTTAGTTTCTCTGCTCCAAACCTCCTGAATGCCTGAGGTCAGCTGAAACTGTCAGCTTATTTAAATCATTACCGTTCACTGCAGCTTCCCAGTATAGTAGATTCATATATTTCTTAAGATAATCTTAAAAGATAAAAGAGAAAGCAAACAAGTAGAAAAATACCAGCTTTTTTAAGTGTAATTACTGTAATTTTTTAAAATTATTTATTAGCTTGCTTTTAGCTTTTGTTTTTAGGATCTCAAATCTAAATTTAATGTTCCAAGTCTGAAGAAGATGGACAGATAACCTGAAAATGTAATGTCTCCATGGCTGTCCTTGAAGCTTTCAAGACGTACGACAGGAGGTGGTTTGAGACTCATTTTATGGTCTGGTGTTCAAAAAGTGTAAATGTGTCTGTCAAAGTCAAACTAACAATGGGTACAAGTTTCAAGTGTACTTCCTGTACACTGGTAGGCGCTCTGTGGAACAGTGGTGGGCGACTGGATGAATATATTGGCTATATGGTAAGTTTTTTGGGTCAATTTTTATCATTTTATTTTGCAGAGTTGAGTTAATGGTCTGCAGAGTGACAGAGACACATGTTCATTCAGCGCCACAGTACACGCCAACTCAGCCGGAACCGAGTGCACTGAGCTGGATGAGGAATGAGAGGAAAACAGCCCGGAGAGCCACAGAGCCACTTTCACATCTAACGCAGTGAATTAAGGATTTATTTCGACCAAACAGGAGCTGATGATTGTTGGAAGAGTAACAAAGATGGTTTTGTTGAGCTTTACATTGTTTTTCTGTCGAGTTTTAATGAAGCGTGTTTTATCATGAGTTAACAAGGAAATTAAGCTCATCTTAGCTGTTTAAAAGACAGAAACTTGGATTCAGAAGGTGTACAGTCGTATCTTCCTATTTAATAAGGAAACCGGCCATATACTGGACGTGGCAAAAGTATGCAGTGTACATACTGTAGTGATCTCCCAGATGAGACTTGGGAGATGGTGGGAGTGGCGAACAAATATATCAGCAATGGCTGGTTGGTGGTTGGTGCTGACAGTAACTGATAGGAAAATCTTAACATATTGCCCAAGAAGTGGAAATACAGACGATACCCAGTTAAAAGCAGCAGAACATTTTTTTAAGATAATTTTAGCTTTGAAACACTTCTGCTGCTCCTCAGGGATCTCTAAAATGAAAGAAAATGTGAAATTTTCTCGTAGGAGCTTTAACCTGTGTCTTTGTTGCCTACACCAAACCACAGACAGTAAGAATGTAAAATCCCAGTCCCTGGTGTCAAAGTCCTGCTTTGTACACCCACTGTCCACCTCGATCGCCTCCCTGTGACTCCAGACCGGTTCATAGATGTAATGCCTCATGATTAAAACTATTTCAAAATACTTGACATCAGAAACATGATTTCTAGGAGATAGGATTAAATGACGAGTGTAAATGAGCAGTATTTGTGTGTGCAAACCCATTACCAAATGCACATGTGTGTGCGTCCTAATTGCTGGTTGCTCTCCCACTGGGGCGGGGAGTTAAAACAAAGGCCCGCAGGATGTTGCTTCCTCATTAATTAGCAGCTGTAAACAGACATGCACTCCCTCTGACGCCCGTACACATCAAAAAATGAGACCATTAAACAAAGAGCACAAACTATACTGCACTCAACGCGCACAACATCCATCTGAGCACATGTAAACACTCATAAAAACTTGCTCGGCATAACCTCCACACACACACACAGTCCTTCCCTCAGCAGACTCATCCGGCGTGGCTGCGGCCGTTTGCTCAGCTGCAAAATATCGTGTTTAATAATTCAGGACCTTCTGCTCGACTCTGCACCGCGCCTCGCACTCTGCTCGAGTTCACCCTGCAGAAAACCCTACTGGGACGCTTCCTCTTTCCATCCCTGCAGCTCCTCCTTCCTTCCTCCTTTTTAACCTCCCCTCTCCCTCTCTGTCCCCTTTGGACGGCCCTCTCCGTCCCTTCTGTCCCTGTGTGTCTCCTAAAAGAGAAATCATTGCTTTTCTTTGTCTGTCCCTCCAGCTCTCCCTTTGTCCTCTTTGCTGCAGTTCATCCTTCTCCCTCCTTCATCCCACTTCTGTTTAATCATGCTTCCTCACTTCCCCCTCTTCCTCCTACCACTCCCTATCTATTTCCATCCCTTTCATTTTGCGCTTCAATTCGTCTCCTTTGTCCCCCACCCCTCCCTTCTCTTCTTTCCTGCATTAACACCCCTATATCCCTAACCCTCCCTTTGCCTTGGTACCTCCCTCCTGGGCTCGCTCCCTCCCTTCCTCCATCAGCCCCTGGTATTGATTTGTAGGAGGGCAGAACTGCAGTTGATGGGCACGGCGAGGGAGGTGCCATCTGCGAGCGGCTTGGCACTGGGGACTCACCGGGGTTCGTGTGGAGATTAAGCTAAGACAAGCACACGGCTGATTGAACTAATGCTTCCTACACACCTGCAGCTTTTAAAGAGCTTCATTCTGGAAACGTTTTAACAGCTTGAGAAACTTTAGGCCGAGTTCAAGGATTTTCCAAAAACGCAGTCTACGTCAGAAGTTTTCTGCCCTGCTCCGCTTTTAGAAACAAAGGTGCAACCACAACCCTAATGCCAAAAAAGGTTTACATTTTATAAATGTAAATAAAAACAGAATGCAATGATTTTCAAAAACTCATATTCAACTGAATACTGTACAAAGACAATATATTTAATGCTCAAACTGCTAAACTTCATTGTATTTTGCAAGTATACTCATTCTGAATAAGATAGGAATGCATCACTAGAAGACAGATCACTCATCCCAGTGCTGAATTATAAAAATAGTATATTTTTTCACACATAGACCAGAATGGACTCCTACGCTTCATTAGAACAATAATCTCTGTCACGCATTTCAAACAGGCATATAAACTATCAGATGGAAGAACACACGTGCAGCCACCAATTTAACCCATAATATCTGCCCACTTACTTTAAGTCGTCTCCTCTCTGAATGTCTGTGTCGCCGCAGGTTTTTGTTTTTATTTCTTGTTGACTGTCTCTGTTTTGTGATGCGATTTTGTCTTTTATGTCTTGCAGAACAGGAACCTGCTATAAACCAGTTTTGACTGAGTTAGGCCTGTTAAGTTGTGATTTCATTTGGTATTTTTAATAGTTTCCTGTGTTATAACAAATGCATGCAACGCAAAAAATAGTTAGCACAGTGGCAAAAAGACATTAAAAAGGTAAACAGGTTAACAGATGACAGTATCATGATATTAAAGGGGCGTCCTCAAAAGGCTCAGTCATTCACAAGCAAGGATAGGGTGAAGTTCACCTGTGTGGGAAAATAGTCCAACGGTTTAAGAACAACGTTTCTCAACACAAAACTGCAGGAATTTAGGGATTTCACCATCTACAATGTATAACCTCACATAAGGGAAGAAAACCAACATTGGTTGCCTTTGACCCCTCAGGTGGCACTGCATTAAAAACTGCAGGGTACTACATGGACTCAGGAACACTTTGGAAAACTGTTGTCAGTAAACAGTTTGTCTCTGCATCTACAAATCCAAGTTAAGACTCTACCATGCAAAGAGAAAGACATATATCAACAACATCCAGAAACACTGCAGACTTCTCTGGACCAGAGCTCATCTGAGATGGACAGATGCAAAGTGGACAAGTGTCCTGTGGTCTGACAAGTCCATATTTCAGATTGTTTTCACTAATCATGGACGTCATGTCCTCCGGGCTAAAGAGGAAAAGGACCATCCAGATTGTTCCCAGCACTGACTTCAACAGACAGCAACTATAATGGTAGTGTGTCAGTGCCCATGACATCATGGGTAACCGCCACATCTGTGAGGGTCCCATTAATGCTGGAAGGTGCATACTGGTTTTGGAGTGACATATGCTGCCATCCAGATGTCTTTTCCGCAAATGTCTCTGCTTATTTCAGCAAGAAAATGAAAAGACACTTTCTGCACGTGTTCCAGCAGTGTGTCTTCGTAGTAAAAGAGTTCAGGTCCTAGACTGAGCTGCCTGCAGTCCAGACCTGTCTCCCATTGAAAATGTGTGTTGCATTACGAAGCACAAAATACAACAACAGACAAAATTTCACTTTCAAAACTTCAATCATTCGTATCCTCAGTTCCCAAACACTTATTAAGTGTTCAAGGAAAAGATGATGGAGGAATCAAAGTCAGTCATTCTTCAAAATAGGGTTCTTCATATGCAAATGGTTCTGTAAAGAAAAAAAAAAACTTTTTGTAACCTTTATTTAAGACTGTAATTGTTGGAAACTAGTGTGTTTGGTGAAATGATGATAAGACACACACACACATGCACACACACACGTACTCCTGGGACCTGGGACCCTAACCTGAACCATAACCCAGGTCTTCATCCCCCAAAAATTGATAGGTCCCTGTAAGGAAGGCGAGTCCCCACTATGTGAGTGTATAAACAGGCCAATGTCCCCACAAGACAGACAGAAAGGTTTGTTATTAATCACAGCCTTCAACTCGATGCTTCACAACTAGGCAGGAATTACAGTTCAGTAAAGTCCAGCAGAGTCATAAACGGGTTGTGTTGGTATAAAAGACGTCTCCACTGACTATTCATTTTCTGTTAATGTCCCCACAGCAGGGAGAAATACTGTGATGCAGTTAGGTAAAGGACATCTTGTGGCAACCCAGGCGACAGTATTATGAGGGAATTCATTAGCAGCAGACAAAAAATACTCTCAAGGTCTCCACTGCAGTTGTTCAGCCAGTGCTGTAGTTTAGCTGAGGGCTGATTTTATTTTCTGGATGCACTACATGATAATGTCTCTCTGGTTTCTACAGTCATTTAGACACTAGAATCCAGTCATTAAATTTTATGAAGGGATAAAGAAAGGCTACATGATACAACCAGTGGCTTCGTACATCAAGTTGTAATTCTCCTACTTGCGTCAATTTATGCAGACACTGTAAAAAAAAAAGAAGAAACAAAACAAACAAACAAAAAGAAAGGTTGAGAAAAAAGTAAACCCTTTTTTAATTTAGTCTAGTAAGGTCCAATACGTTCCATCAAGTTTGGTTATGAAGTTCACTCAAAGTTTTTCAAACTTAGCATTACTATTCAGATCTACTGCGCTTAAGTTAAGAAAACTTAAATTATTAGATTTGATGAGCTGTAAACTCCATGTTCTTAATGTATAATGTAGAATAAGTCAACATACACTGTAAAAAAAAAAAAGAAGTTGAGATAACTCATGGTTTAAACTGGCTTCACTAAATTTAAAGTCAAACTGAAGTCGTATGTGTTGAAATAAAGTATTTTGCCGACCTATAATCTTTTGTTGAGATGATTTACTTTGCTTGTTTAGATAAACCCCAAAAATTCTGTATTTTAAAAACTGGTCACAATGAGCGGTGAGTGTGATTTGTCATTATTTGGGTGCTTGAAAAATGAAATGTTAAATTATATTATTCACTTTTACATGATTCACTTTTACTTTCACTAATTCAGTCAACAATTTTTTTTAAATACATTTGTTTCTAAAACTCAAAGATTTGTTTTAAAGAAGAAAACTGAACCATCCCAACTTTTTTTTTAGTTTATCTCAATATTTCAGAGTTTGAGTCTGATTAAAAACTCAAAAACATTAGAAAAAGAAAAGAAAAGAAAAGCAGTTGCCTCAAAATTATGAGTTTTCCCAACTTTTACGTGTCAAAGCAACAATATCCAAAGCTCATGAGTCACATATGCTTATAATTAAAAATATTGCACATTCGCTTGGTGATTTTCTTGTTGTGAGGTGACAAAAAATCCCAAATTGTGATTGTTTTATGCAGTGCTGTTGATATATGTTCTTAGCCTTTAAGAACATACAGTTTCTAGTTCATCAAGCATAATAATTTAGTCTTTCCTGACTCAAACACTCTAGTAGATCTGAATACTAATCTAAAGTTTGACAAACTTAAGAGAGCAATTAGAGTGAATTTCTTAGTTGAGTTGACACAACAAAATAATCCTCAGTTGAGGCAGCTCAAAAAGACTTGGGAGCTGGTTGCTTCACTTCTGACAATAATAACATTCTAGATAAATAATACCAATATACCCAATATATACATATATATATATATATAAAGTTGTTCAGCATGCCTTAGTTTCACTGCTTATTAACAGTGAAGTATAACTCTTATGAGCAACTAAATCCCTGTGGATTTTATGCATTGTGCAGTTATGACTTCAGTTAACTACAGTATTTTACATGAAACAAGCTGGTTTAGTTTTATTTGCACAGAAGCCATTAAATGAAAACCTGAACTTCAAGTTGCAGTTCAAGGAAAAGCTGACATGGAGACTAATGAGGATCTTATTTTCAGCAATCAAACAGCAGGAGCTCATCCTTGAATTGACAAATATTTTGGACAAAAATGACTCTAATACTTTTCTTTCCCTAAATGATTGTTCTTTTTCCCCAAAGCAAAAATAAAAATGTCCTTAAATGAGCAAAGTTACACAAGTTACACATCAAGTACAAAACAAAAAAAAAACACGCTTTTGAATACTTGCGAAATGTTTTTTCTCCCAACTCTAAATCAGGGTTACTGTGTTTCAGAGATTCAGTTTCACACTAAAGGCACTTGTTAGAGCCCAAACGTCTGCCAGCACCGAGCGCGTCTCCAGCTGGCAGAACAGCACCTTTCAGAATGCTCTTTTCTTTTTATTGTTTGTGTTTGTGTTGCCAACGTGGACGTTCTTGGCTCATTCTGAACCACTTGAGAAAAGAATATAAGATGACTACAAATCAAAGCATGAAAAAAATGGAGGATATTCCAGATCTACACTTAGATGAAACCAACTGGTCCATGAGTTATGTTACAACCACATCTGTTACCACCACGTCTTCATACCTAAACAACATACCTTATGCATGTGATGTTAAACATGTGTTAACGTGTCACAGGCTGGTTAGGCAGGATAAACTACTGGGTCAACTTTAGGAAAAGAACATGGTTTGGTTTAAAATAAGTATATTATCTATGCCACATGATGGAAGTGACAGAAGTCAAGTACAGTGGCAGAAAGTAAGTATTGTACTTAGAGGTATTTGTGCCCAACTTGAGTATTTCCATTTTCTGTGACTTTATACTTCTACTCTTCTACATTTCTGAGGGAAATATTGCAGCACTGCTTTTATTCAATAATTTTAGTGATTTACTTTGCTGGATCATGATTAAAACAAGCTACCCAGCAGTATAGAAACTAATTCAAGCTATAATATGTAACATTAAAACTTCTGACAACACTACTTATAGTATCTTAACTTATAGTATCCTAAATATTTCCAACAGTGATCAAACCCAGAGAAATCCATAATTTATTCAAGGCAACAATGCAACAATTTCCTGCTAACCACTAGTAAAGAGCGATCGTCGTCCTCATCGATGAACATGATTTCTGCCTGAGTCATCTCAAATAAATTTTCATCTGCAAAGTGTATTGTTTAAATACATCAACTCCCATGATCCCACGGTACTTCACACAGTCATCAAACTATGTCTTTTGTTACTGTTTTTTAGTGAAAGACCCTGAGCAGCAGAACTTACATATTGTTTGTTTAAAATGAGCTCAACTGTCATCATAACTTTCCAAACTTAAGTCACTGTTTTTGCCCGTAGCGGCCGGGACTTGAGAAACAGTAACAACAAAAGAGAAGACTGTAATATTTAGCAATGAGGGGGATTATTCCAGACCACACAAGCTAAATCAGATCAACCCAAACACCTTGATTTAGCACATTAGCATCAGCAGCTGTCCTCCATCACCGCCTAAAGTGGGTACATGCACTGAGAGATGTTTTTGGGAGTGTCCACAGCTCAATAAAACAACCCCTGCTGCACCTTCCTGACGGACTGAAAATGAGGCTTTACAAGGGTGGCAGGTAGGAGCAGGAACCCAGTGAGATGAAAGCTGTTACATGGCTGCTTTAGACCGTATTGATTCCTCCAGACACATGAGATGCAGCTGAAACATGTCTGGTAGACACTGTGCAACTATACTTAGTAACACTTTAGTGTACATAAGCCTGTCATTACACTGTCATAACCATGATAACACCTATCATAAACATGAAGAAATCTTTATGAAGAAAGTTGACATGGTTTGAGATGTCTTTGTCATGACAACTTGACATTATCAAACTTAAAGAAAACAGTGTAGTTTATGTTCTAACATGACATTTGACTGTCTATTGGGGTCGGTTTTGACATTCGCTTGTCATAAGACCATTATAAGTTTGTCATGAGTATTTTCATTGACCTAGAGTGGCACATCTTGGATTCATCATTAAGATGCCATTAGGTTTTATTACACTGTCATGTACACGGTCAACTAAAAAGCAGTTGACTCAGCCCCAAGGTGCCAAGAACCAAACCCAGCAAGAAACTGGCCATCATCAGACTCGGAGACTGTGCTTGGCTCTCGGCAGCGTTGAGAAGGAAGCAACGTGTTTCACTCCTTCGCTACTTCCATCATCACTGCTGGAAAAAATAAGGTGTTTCATTAAGAATGTTAACAGGCTTTAAAAACAAACATTAAAACCTTTTCTTAAACATCAACACATTCTGAATTAAACATGTTTTTGTCCAGAGCTGATGATGGGAGTAGCTACATGTGATGCATCTCGTTTCTTTCTCATCTCTGTTGAGAGTTGCACATGTGCAACGATTGCTTGGCACTTTTGCCTGGGCCTCACCGTGCAGCTAGCAAGCTAACTCCAGCTGGACTGGGATTCTCCAGTGAACACGATCAGTAAACAAAACCTCAGAGACAGATGGTGAAAGGTTTGATGATGGGGGATAGAGTACCAAGGAGAATCCTTGCTCCCGAGGCTGAGTCAGCTGTCAAAGCGGCTAGCTCCACAGCTAACTGAGCTAACCAGCTAATGCAGCTACAGATAAGAGCAGACAGCGGTTAGCCTATTTTAGCAACAAGGGGCTAAACATTGTATGCTGTAAGCTAAATCACTTTGGTACTGCACTTTGTCATCAAACTGGCCTTTTAACCTTTAATGACATCCTTATGACAACTCCTAAATGAAACATTTTACTTGGGTTTAAGGAAAAGATTCATTACACACTTATAATGGTCTCATGATGGCAAGTGTCAAAACAAACCTCATATGAGGGTGTAATGTCATCTTAAAACACAGAGCTAAGCAGTTTGATAATGTCAAGTTGTCATAACGAAGACATCTTAATACACCTCGCATGAAATGTGACATGATGACATTTGATGACAACAGTCATAAATATTCTAAAGACTACTTTATATTCAGTACAGTTGTCATGACATGGCTATGACAGTCTTATGTACACCCCTTCAAATAAAATGTTCAAAAATTTCTGATTTTATGACAATCCTTCTCATTTTCAGGTAACAGCTGATTGTCTCTGTTTCTTTTTCAATCATTCAAAGTTTCATAACTATTGCTGTTTGGATTGTATTTGAATACCTGTACCCATCAGCCCTCAGACCTCCCCGTTTAATTATAACAAACAAACAAACAGACTCAAGTACAGAGTGTTTCCTCTGGGTCCATAAGAGCTCCGGCTGGCAGGAGCAAAAAATAATCTCCCCACTGTTTACTGTTTACCGAACTCATTTATTTGCTTTGATATGTTTCAAGACTTCCAGCTCTCCCTGGCAGGGATACAGGGAGCAATAATTAGCAGAAATCATGCATCTTCATTATAGCAAACTAGACAGCTGCTGCGGTTAACTGACCGGTTAGGAGTGCTAGAGCGCAGAGGTGTGGGTGGGAACAACTGCGGCTTTGCTGCTCTGACCTGCCAGGACCAGAGTCTGATGAACAGTCTTCAGTACACGAGGTCCACGAAGGTCTGAGGAGACCGAATGAGCAGACGCATGACCACACACACTCTGAATAATCACATATTTTGCTCACGGTGAAATGGATTCACCTGCGTCTGACTGATGTCTGTTTTATCTCTGCAGTGAGGAGGTCTGAGAGACACCTGAGCCACTGCACCGCCTCACTCACCACAATCTCTCTTCAATGATCCTGTATGCACTTGAGAGCTTCAGTAATTCAGCAGCCTCTCTTTGTATCACTATCTGTCAATTTCCCACGACACCTCAGCCTGAGAGCACTTTCCCTCTCTGCTGCAGAAAGCACATAAATATTTCCATGTTGAAATGAAAAGGCTGAACAGTTAAGCTGTTCCTGATTCAGGGAAAAGGCAAAAGTCCAGATCACATTTAGTATTACAGTCAAACAGCAAAATGTTTGGGGGGAATATCCTGCAGCCAGTTTGCTTATCTGGTGGATTTTAAGTTACTGCAAGTTCTCTTTTTTTTTTTAGCTTGAAAGATGATGCTTAATATGTGTGGTCACTTAATTATTAAAAGAACAGTTCACCCCCAGATCAAAAATTCTCAGAGTCCATCTTCTTAAATATGAATATTTTCTTGTTTCTTTATTCCTTTACGACTGTAAACTGAATTTTTTTTGGTTGTGGTCAAGACAAGACATGTAAGGATGTCATCGTTGGAAAACTGTTATTTTCTCACCATTTTCTGATATTCTATCGACCAAACAACAAACAAATTGATGAAAGAAAATAATCAACACAATAATTGACAATGACTGCTCAGCTTAATGTTTACATCCCACACTGTCACAAGCACAAGCCTCTTATCCATGAGTAAATGCACAATTAATTTTATGCAGTGATACGGTTGGCAGATGTAGAATGGTAAAAATGAAATAGTTCCTACATAAAACACTGAGATGTTGTTGACACTGAGTGTCATCTAGTCTCATTATATTCAAGAGAATGGATCATTAGCACCACAGTCAGAAGGAAAATATATATTTTTGGTTTTCGATAGTCGTCCAATCGCCCAACCCTAACATGGGCCTCACTTCTTTGCACGTTATATAGAGCACACACTTCTATTTCATAATAAACTTCTTTCTCTTATCTTGCTCTTATGTAAAATAATGAGGAGCATGTATATGTTGAGTAAAACAAGCATTCAACCATGTCTTACAGGTCCAGTGTGAAGATATATTAAGATTTACTGGCAGAAAATGGCAGATATGGAATGGAATATTTATAAATATGCTTTAATTAGTGTATAATCACCTGAAAATAAGAACTGTTATTTTTTCACTGTGGGTTCTACTACACTAGAGTCGAGCAGCTTCCAGCTTGATTCGTCATTTGTCTTGTTGGTGCTGTGTAGCCTACACACCAAATAATAAAAAATGAAAGTTATAATATTTTCTCAATTAAAATGTGCATCATAAGCTATGTCTACAGCTCAGCACCTTTTCCTCTAAATTTTGCAGGCAGCTAGTCTTGAGTCTCCCTAAGCCAGCTATGAATGCCAAATCCAGAAACAGAAGAAGTCTCAGAGGAAAAAAAATAATAGTTGCGCCTCCAGACAGCCAGCTGAACATGCTTGGAAGGGGAGAGTGAGATGTGAAGTTTGTAATCTTCAAGCTCACCACTGGGTGTCACTAAATCCTACACACTGGTCCTTTAAGACCGTTGCCTTGTTAGTTATTCTGAAATACTCTGACGCAAGCAACTTTACTGCATGATGGCATTGAAAATACAGGAACACAATATTCAAATACTTTGTTTTTAGTTAGATGCTCAACAAATTCTCCTAAAGTTTAAGTACCTCAGAGGACAAAAATATCCAGTCCCCCCCCTCTGTGTCTCGCTGTGCATTCAGGATGTAGGTCTCTGTCTCTGTGACCTTCATGAGGTGCTGATTCAGACGTAACTCCAGTGAGGAGTCATGTTCAGCACGGAGAGAAACCGAGACAGAAAAAAGGGAAAGTGAGATAGAGTGAGAGACTGATGGCAGGGTTGATGTGTGTGGGCGTGTTTCTGCACATGTGATTGTCTTTTTTTTTACCTTGTGTGTGTAAGTGTGACTTTGCATGCATGTGTGTGAGGTATATAAAGACAGAAGTGTGAGTGAGGCAGACAATATTGTATTTATGAAGGTTTCAGTCGCCCTGTGCTGCTCTGACCATGACACATTTCCCCCACAGGTTATAAATGAGTTCTGTGCAGCCTGTTCTGCATAATCGAATTGAGACACAGACAGTGAGAGATGCCGGAGGCTCTTACATAAGTGGGCACTCAATACACACATATGCATGACGTAGCTTGCTGTCAAACACCAATTACTGTGATGTTTGTATCAAAACAGCATTATTTGAAATAAATATTGGCCATCTGAACATTTTGTTTACTGCTGGGCAAAACTCTCATCTACTGTAAATGTGTGCTTCTGTGAAGTCTTCTCTCTGTGATGTAGCCATGCAATCATGAGCAACAAAAACAGAGAGAAAAATATTAAATTCACTTTGATACAAACTGAAAGCTCCCATGAAACAGCTGGTGGAGTGTTTACTGCTTACTTGTTGCCTGTAAACAGGCAGCTAAGAAGGGACTTGTCCCACACTTTGATTGGCATTTATAGTAGATGTAAATTTGAAAAGAGAAAAGCCCTGTGACCAGACATTTCTTTAATAAAAAAGCAGAATATGGAGTTATAACTAGTGATGTTTCTGGCAACTAATTTTCCTCTTGATTAAGCAAAAATTTTTATTGAGACTAGTCGACTAGTCCGACAGTAAGAAAACACTTCAAAAGCAGTTAAAATTGAGCTAAATTTATTAGCTGCTGATTTTAAACCTTGTCTGAACAAATACCGTGTATATTAAGAGCCATTTGAAGCTATTAATCAGAGTCTACAATCACCAAATCGTATTTTAAATACTGGTGAAATGTGTGTCACTTTGCACCGTGTAATACAAGCATTGCACATGAACCCACAAAACATGACAACTCACTACATGCCTCACCTTTCCAGACCAAAAAGTACTGCAGTGTCCGGGGGTAAACAACATTCTTTATCCAACGCTGACGTTAGCTGCCAGCCTGCCACACAGTGTGGCTAATGTTAGCAGTGCTAGCAGCAGCAGCTGCTCTGCTTACAGGTTACTGTCCGTGTCTGTGCTGAACGTGGTCACACTTTGCTCCAGTCGAGTGGTTATATACCAGTTTATTCTCTAACAGCCTACATTCAACTTTATTTTCATTTTCTATATCAAAACACTGCCAAACTGAACTGGTTTTAGGAGATGTCATCTGTCCAATGTTGCTGATAACAAATCCAGAGTTAGGTGGGCCCTCGGGGCATAAGTGCTGGGTAAGAGGGCCTGCCATCTGATGGGGCTGCAGCTCCAAGTGGTGATGGGTGGCTGCATAACGCCTTAGAGGTAACAGTAAACTAACATTGTACATGAATGAAATATTGCTAAATAGTTTAACAGACTGGTATTTCTTGTGCTGACTAGCGAGGGTGGCGATGTTTAATCATACAGTCGACTAATGACGCACACTCCTGCTTATAACTGACCAGTCTGATGTGTGCAGAGGTTTGTATGGTTACACTGCAGCAGCCTGGTGTTGTTTTCAGGTGATTTAATGATCACAGGCTGTAATAGGCTGCGCATTTATTAACAAGTCATTGGTGCTGTTATGGTTCATAAAGTAAACTGTTGCTGAGAAGGAACGACACAGTTTTCACTTAAAGACAACTTTTTCAGTTGTATTCTAGCACGATCTGTACATGACGGATCACAGTCTGACTCATAACACCTACACTGTTCTCTATACTGTTGAAACTTCAGAACCAAGGAAGAATTCAAACCCAAAGTGGAGGGCCTGCGTGTTTCTGATTTTCATAGACCCCTAGTGACTTTTAACTAACGAAAATAACAAAATTATAACTTCACATTTTTTCAAATCATATGCCTTAGATCAGCATGATCACCCTGCATGTTTTAGATGTTTCCCTGCTCCAACACACCTGATTCAAATGATCAGGTTGTTATCAGGCTTCTGTAGAGGCTTGATGACGAGCTGATCATTTGAATCAGGTGTGTTGGAGCAGGGAAACATCTAGAACATGGACAGGGGTACTTGAGGACCAGGGTTGAGAAACACTACCTTAGATGATCTCTAACTGACACTTATTAGATAGAAAAACACAACGGGACCACAGCATCAAATCTGATTACAATAACACAGAAAAGTAATACTGTACAAATGTTTTTGCTGCTCTCAGAAAAAGTGTCCCTTTCCTTTAAAACTTTGTTCTCCCATGACATCTGATATTTGCTTGAGTATTTCCTTCTCTTTGTATTGTCCCTGTGTCCCTCCGTCTCTCACTCACAGAGGAGGACAGGCTGATACATGCTGTACTGTGCAAGAGACAGACTGCGATGACAAAAAGTAAGTAAACGTGTGAAAACTGCTCAGAATTGGATGAAACATGGGAGAATTGGAACCCCGTAAACCAGGAGAAGGCAAAGACAAACTTAGGAGAGGGCTGGTAAGTGTGGATACTAGTGCACCTCCACTAATTTTAAACGCATCATGGGTCATTTTGTACCAGGACCTGACAGTCAAATCAGTCCACTCTTCCCAAATTGAGAGCCCAGAGTGGACACGGCAGGACCAGGACCACAACGGCCTCAAAGACAACAGGGAATACAGTACAGAGGTGGTTTTCTTGCTGAGTTTTGGCTCGCAGCACCTGGGGCTGGAGACACAGCTAACTGAGCTACCTCCAGTTAGCAGTTACCTATATTAGCAATAAGTAAAGCTATCTATAGACCAGGAAATGATGTAAACCACCTTGGTACTTCATTCCCTGTCAGTGTCTGAGGTTGTGTTTGTCACGGTGACTGACCATGTTCACTGAGAGGCTGCTGAGTCTGGATCTCTCGCCGGCTAAGGGCAGCTAACAGTTAAGGTTAGCTACTTCAGCAACAAGTAAGCAAAAGCATTCTGTCCTGCAGGAAAGTTTTGTTAGTGCAGAGGCCATCCAAGGGCAAACCAGAAATTATTCTCACCATAAAATATGATCCAGTTCCATCCAAATAAGTGAATAAAGTTGGAAAGTGAGCTTTCATGCTAGTAGGTCTGTACTTAGCATAAGTAAAGGTTAACATTTTATTTTGCATAAGACTGACATGACAAACACTTATAATGTGTCTCATGATGGGCAATGTCAAAGCTAATATGATTATGTTTAATGTAATGTTAACATGCTAAGCTAAATAGTTACATGAACTTTGATAGGCATTATTCACTCACTCTTCTGACTTACGTTGAAAGAGAACAGTTTAGTATTTTCTCTTGCCTCATGTTGCCTCCCTGTCAACATTACTGTCTTTCTCAGTATCTGTTTCCCCATTGCTCTTTTGACTTCAACATAAACAAATCTGAAAAACAAACACGCCGACTGCTAATTGGTGACATGAGAGTCACAGGGATTCATATATCACAACATCTTTCTTTGTGCCGCCTCTTTCCACACTTGAAATAACAAGCTTATCTACATGAGAAGGCGGGGGGGGGGGGGGGTTGGAGAGAAGAGAAAACATGTCATCACTCAATCACAAGATTGTAATAAATACAAGATTTAATTTACTAAATCAGTGTTAGAAATGTGCTGTCAAGGAGGAGTTTGGTAAAAACAAGCTACAGCTGTGAAGATTATCCAACTCAAAATACTGAGTTCAGCCTGCAAACAGGTAGATCTGACCAATGAATCTGATTGGTCAACCAGACATTTAGAACATAATAAAATCAGCATGACAGCACAGTGTTCATCATCTAAAAATATCATTCTGCCTACAGAGGAGATGTTTTTAAAATGATTTTATTTATGAAAAAGACACCTCGGTGGGTCTATGTAGACTATGACCTCCTGTGAAGGTTTTCTGCAGCTGTTGAAATGACATTTATAGAATAATTAAATAAACTGTCTATAATGACTGGAATTTATGGTGCTGTTGCTGCTACGCCGCTCAATTAGATGCAGCCTCCCCGTTGTGCCACAAACCGGAGAGCAAACAGCTTTGTTGTTTGCTGAAAATGTTCTTTTTCAGTCTCAACGGAAACAAATATTGATTGAAACTTAATATTTAGTGAGATAAAAACATTGAAAGTTATCTTTCAATACATTTTGACTTTTTGACTTTACAGCACTATGGAGTTCTTGGAAATGTTTGGATCACACAGCTGATGAAGGACGCTTTGGAGAGTTTCTGAGTCTGCAACAAGCTAAAACAGACATGTGAAGTTTGCGGATCTAGGAAATAAATCTGTCCATGGATTTTTTTTCTTCAGCAGATAACTTAGTTACAGCAAGACAGAGATGACAACGCAGTTTTGTGTTTGTATGTGTGGATTTTATTCAGCTCCAATCCCACGATCTCTACAAAGCATTAACGTCAGCTCAGTCATTTATGAGCTGGATGACTGAGAATCTTCACAGACATGTTAACTCAAGTTGGCAACTGATTCAACAGGGACAAGAAATTGTCTGTTTCTGGTCGTGCGGTCCGTTTAAGTGAAATTTCAAAATGTGGGAGAAAAAATGCTCAGTTTAAAGGGGAACTGTGAACTGTGGGGCTGAAACTAACAATTATTTTCAAGGTCAACTAATCTGTCAGGAATTCCAACTCTTAGTTTGTTTTTCATCTGGTTTTATTTTCTTGTCTCATCATTAACTCTCTTGTCATTTCAGATCACGCCTCCCTCTCAGCCCATGCAGTTGTTGCCTGCACCTGGTTTTCCCCGCCCACCTCCACACCTGTGGCCCATTCTCCCATCAGTCCATTTTCCCCTGCTCTCTGCCAGATTGTCTTGTGTTTTCTTTTGCAGAGTTATCCAGCGTTTCCCTTTTTTCTCTTATCACCTGTTTTTGGACCCTGCCTGCCTGTTTTGGACTCTGGGTTTCCTGCCTGCTCCTTGTTGGATTTGTTTGCCTTGTAAACTGATTTCCTGGTTTTTGACTCCACTTGAATTTCCCAGTAAAGAGAACTTTGTCTGAAACACCACGGTCATTGTCGTGCATTTGGGTTCAAATCTGTACTAGTGATTCTAACATAATCGGTCAGTTATTCTCTCAAATAATTAATTCATAGTTTCTTGTTTTAACATGTCAGAAAAAGGGGGAAAATGTTAATCAGTGTTTCCCAAAGCCTAAGATGACGTCCTCACGTCTTATTTTACTCACAAACCAAAGATATTCACTTAACTGTTATAGAGAAGTAAAAAACAAAAGAATCTTCATATTTAAGAAGCTAGAATGAGGAATAAAAATACTCAAACCAATTAGTTGGTGATTAATTTAATAATCAATATATATTTGATTATTTGATTAATCAGCTCCAGTGAACTGTGCAGAGAAGAACTGAACAACAGGTCTTCACTTTGTAGGAGGTTGTCAAGCAAGATTACCCATAAGTCACTGCAGCAAAATCAAACAGTGGAGCTCAGAGGAGTTTTATATCCCATGAATATTTTTCTATTTTCTATTTTTAAAAAATCTGATTTAATAACACACATGAAGACATATGAAAACTATAAAAATATAAAATCTAAATATAAAAATATTAAATTGATTATTTAATTAAATTAAATAATCAATTTAATATTTTTATATTTAGATTTTATATTTTTATAGTTTTCATATGTCTTCATGTTGTTTTATCTAACATTACCAGTCCTAATTATTAAGAATGACATCATATAAATATTACATAATCAACAATAATCAATAACCTGTAAATAATCTCCATAGTAATCTCTTTTGGAATGCACCATTTTTCTTGACCATGACTTATGTTGCCTAAATTTCAGTAGACTAAGTTTCGAAATGTATCAACATTTTTGTTTTGTTTCATTGATTTTTCTTCCCCAAGTTATGTAAAGTTTCCATAGCTACAGCAAAAGGCACCCAGGTGTTTGATGTTACCAGGCTAACGACTGGAGGAAGTGATTTCTACGTTGGCGATGTTGCAGGGCGTTTTCTGAATGGAGGAACTTTGTCGAGGGAAGTTCCCTTAACCGACACGCCCAGAGCAGGGAGCACGGTGTCGACTGGAATGCAGTTTAAGAGTCAGACTACTTGCTGGAGTAGTAAACTACATTTCATTACACAGGAGTTATGGTGACATGACTGTTTTACAGTTATTAGTCTGACCCTGTGTGTTTCCAGGGAAACGGAGATAACACTTGCAAAAAGTGTTTTATTTATTGTGAGAGTGATTGTCACCACAGTATGGATACATTTTGATTCTGTCTTTTATTTTGTTGGTAACTGGTTACTTATCATTATTAACACAACAGTGATGTGGTCAGGACTGAGACTCTTGCACTGAGGTCCGTAAGCATCACTAAAAGCGAACCCTGCTGGGCAATATTGCTTGGTTATATAATATCAGAACCAAAGCTAGTTCTCTTGAACTTGAAATATACATCAGTAGTTAATGTAAGAAGGTAAACTGTATTTCTAGCTGCCTCTCACAAATCAGTTATCTATCTTCTGTCTTGTGTTTGTATTTATGTATACGAGGGGGATTAGGACTTTCTGGATGCACACTGTGACAAGCAGTCCTGTCATAGCAACTGGCCTCCTGTTTCATCATCATTCTCCGTGGTAACATGAGCACAGAAGGCGCTGATAGGCTTCTCATCTGAAAACACTGGGTGTGATGTATTGGACTCTGTGTTTGGTAGGTGAGGAAATTCTTTGAAGCACTTTTAGCTGAAACTGTAGATAAACTGATGTGGAGGAAGGTGTGTCAGGATTTTCACTGACAAAACTCTTCTATAATCCCACAGTTCTCCCTTCAAACAAAAAACCCAGATTCTGATTCATCTCTAACCACGGTCCTGACTCTTCTACATTGTGTTTTGAAACATCTTACCTGTCACCTCGTCTGGAAGCGCTCCTGCTTTGAGAAGTTCATCCGTCAGTGATTTTTGTTGCTCTGTTTAAAGGATCACATTCACTGCGAGCTAATCCACATTCACACAGAGCAGCTGCAGCCCAGTTTCACTCATTCAAACAGCCCTGCACCAATACACTGTTTCATCTTGCTTAAAAATGAATGAGGTGTGAGTCATGACCAGCAAGTATTTCCATCTATTTTGATTCTGTGCTGTCACTTCCTATTAGCTGTCAAATCTACTTTAACAGCAGAAGGCAGTGAGCAGATGAAACTGGTCTGTACGGCCATACATTGATCAAGTATGTGCCAACTAATCCATATCCATCCAAATCCATATTTATCAATCTAAAGGACAAATTTGGTTGTTAGTTTGAAGCGTGCTCCATTATTTTTGTGTAGTCACAGGTGTGGTATTGCCAGATAAAATCATTTAATTAGAACTCTAATCAGTCTCTCCAGGAAGTTGCAACGTTGCAATTACAACAATTAACTTAAATTCAACTGATCTCTACATGACCTTACACCACAACTGTTCCCGGTTCTGTGAGTTCCACCAGCCCCAGCAGAATTTTTCTAATCCTGAGTCTTTCTGGTAAGGCAACTTGGAACACTCATGGAAGAAAGAGTGCAGTTTCATTCTCCCTGGAAAAAGACGCCTTTGGTTTTTAATAAATTACACAAATTACATACATTGCAACTTCTAGCAATTTTCACTTGCTCCTGCTTTTTCATAGCAACTAGAAACACTGCAGGATGCATCACATTTTTTTGGAAAGAAAGCTTCTGTGGGATCAGGCATTTTAGGCCACAACAATCCCCGCAAAAAAGCTGGCGTAATCCTAGAGAGACTGTCCAACAGCTAAATAAAACCATGCTATGGTGACGTCTCAACTTATTGTTCTCTACAGAAGGTAGTCGATGTTTTTAAATGTATCTGCATTCACAAGCAGATATCTGTTTGCAGATAATAGCAACTCCATTCTTGTGTCTCAAGTTGCTAATTGGACATTAAACAATGACCAGTGCACAACAGAGGACGTCTTGGCCTGGATATTTATTACCCATTACCCAGATATCCACACGGAGAGGCTGTTGCCCTCAGAAGCTAAATGGCTGTCGGTCAATAGCCAGTGGGTTCGAAGATTGTCTTAAGGGAAACATGAATCTTTTTTTAAACACAGATCATATTAAAATGTATTCAGAAAAAAATGTAGGTCGACAGTTTACTGTCATAAAACATGCCGTAGGTGTGTGTGTGTGTGTGTGTGTGTGTGTGTGTGTGTGTGTGTGTGTGTGTGTGTGTGCGTGTGTGCGTGTGTGTGCGTGCGTGCTGTGTGCCCGTAAAACACAACACAGCCTATTAATCAGCATAAAGCGCTGTGATTAAAAAGCACATGTGTGCTCAGAGTCTGACCTTGTGGGATTGCACCTCTATTGTAGGTGCAACAGTTACACCTTTTGGCCCATCAGATTCATTCTGCTGCAGGCTGACCTCCTGTGATTAATGTTAATATTGTTGGCTCACTGAATTCATCTGTTGCAGGTAACTCGCACTCGCAGCCTCGGCTCGCACCAGCAGAGTAACCGTAGAATACTTAGTTTAATAGACTGGCTTAGAAAACACCATGAATAACAACTTGAATTTCTTTAGTTTATATAATGAAGACTTGTAAAATTTAACTTTCATGAGGTTAATATTCTCAGAAGACAAATCACAGACAATAAACTTGGAATTTCATAATTCTCGCAGTCACAGTCAAGTAGCAGATATAATGAAGTTCAAGCTGGAAGCTTAATTCTAATGTTGATGGACATAAATTGTGTTCTTTTGCCTTAATTATGATCAAAATAATACCCAAAAAGGTCAGGTTAGGAACACATATATGCATAATTCTTTGGGTTGCATTTAGTGTTGCTTGAAAGGACCAGAGCTTAGCTGAAGTTATGCCTTTAAAAAAAAGTTTATTTCCCAGGATTCCTGGGAAAATTGACTTCTTTTCCTGGGATAGAAAAAGTTTCTTTTGGGGAAAATTATTAATCCCTACCCTGGACTAATTTGGTGAATGACAGAGTGCTTATTAGTAAATGTTAGCATACTAGCACAGACTGAATGACCAACATTGCCAAAGCCACACTGCTAGCATGACTAAAAAATGAGCTGCAGCACACAAGCCTTCCTAAAAAAAATCATTCAAAATAAAACATAAAAAAATGTTTGATCAGTCAACTGAAAACAACTCAGTTTGACTTGATTCTGCTGCTGGATTCCCTTCTCAGACTTCTACACTATATCTGGGTCTATACTGCAACCATATATTTTCAACAGTGAATGAATACACACAGATTACAGCTTACATAACACACCATTCACAGGAGGCTGAATCTCATTGTCATATGTGATACTACAGTATAAATCCATTCATTGCCTGCTGGAAGTTGCTGATGCTGCAAAGGCTCCGAAGAAAGACAAAAAAAGATCTAAATGACTCTAAATGAACTTTTCTAACATCTCTCTTGCTGTGTCTCGTGGGCCGTCCTCGTTGAATTCAGTGAGCAAATTGAACAGGTGTTGTCCGTCCACTGATGTAGCTCACCTGGTCAGCCTGAGCCATTTGCTCGTGGCTCACACTCTTTCTATCTGGCATCTACCCTGCATTTCTCCCTCTCATTTTGGCACACAGGGCCTACTGTAACTCACAGTTCCAAGTATTGCTTTTTAGTGCTCGAAGCAATAAATGAATGTGCTGGTGAAGCTTTCAAAAGTGCCACTCTGCACATTTTCCTTCTTTTCCTTTTGGCACCAAAATGACAGTATTTTGGCTTTGCTTTCATTGTTGAAAGCATGGATTGGAACGTCATTAATGTTGACTTCCACATTCTGTTGTTTATTTTAGTTAACTTTACTGTAAACAGATTATAAGTTTTGTTTGTACTTCTTTTTTCGTGACACTCACTGGGCCACTTTGAGAAGACACATACAATAATACAGAGTTGTAGGTTGATGACGAACATCATATATTAAGGCAGAGAAGTTGTAAGTAGAGGTATGTAGCGTGCATGTATTAGTTAGTTAACACATATATTATTCAAAAATAACATTACCGATGTCAGCACCAAAAATAAATAGGACTGGACTGGTTATAATCTAAAGTAAAGAGCAGGTAAAATAATGCAGACTGATAAGAAAACTTGAAAAATAGGTCATATTTTTATTTAATATATAACCTGTAAATCTGTTAATTATGGTGTAGTTTCTAACTACAAATAAAGAGACATTCCACATGCATATAAAGTAGAGTTGCAATGATTCATTGATTATTAATCAACTGTTAAATTAATTGCCAACTATTTCAATAATAGGTTAATTGTATTGAGTCAGTTTGTGAGGAAAAAAAAAGTCCAAATTCTATTATTTCAGTCTCCTAAATGTGAACATTTTCTGGTTTCTTTTCTCCTCAGTGACAGTAAACTGAATCTCTCTTTAATGTGGACATTTAAATACATCATTTAGGACTTTTAGAAACAGTGATCAATACTTTTTCAAAACCCTCTGACATCTTATGGACTAATAAACTAATCATTTAATCAAGAAAATGATGGACAAATTAATGGATAATGAAAATAATCATTAGTTGCAGCCCTAATATGAACATCAGAAACAATATAGTATTACTTGTAATCACGTGAATGTCATGCCTGATCACACTATAAACTACAAACACTTCTTGGGCCACAATCATTATTTCATTACAAGAAACACTGAAGTTTCACAAAGACTTACTTTTTCTCTACTATGGATATAAAGTTATGTGTACTTGAAGGTTATGACTGATCGAGATAAAAGCAGCTGTAGATGTATATAAATGTGGCGACACAATCGTTTTTGGCAGATGATCACCTTTTCGCCCTTTGGCAAATTACGAGAGAACCACCATGACCCTCAAGGAACTTTCTCTTATTGCAAATGAGAACAAACTAACTTGTTATACTGTGGATGATTTTTCCTGTAGCAGAGTCAGGAACAATGCTTTGCATAAGTTAAGACTACTTTATGATAAATTAATACTTAGAAAGTCTTCCTGTGTTTGCTATGTGACACCATAGACTGCCACTGTCTATTGTTTTTTAGGCTTTGTTTTTGATATATTACGTCATGTTATATTAAATGTGGCTTCTAGTGTCCCTGTACTGTGTCAGGTGAATGTATTTCTAATTTTATGTGTATATATTATACTGTTTTAACACCTAAATTGGCATGTGTGCAGATTTTTTAAATGAGGCTAAAACCGCTAAAAAGAGGCAACTGACCCTTCCCCCATTGCCAATAGACATGTTTGCCTTTCTGGTTTTTACTGGAGAACAGATAGACAAGTGTTTTTTGAAAGTCTGTGTTCAGCTCTTAATACTTTTGCAGCTTCTAACAGAATCTCTGTGGTGTAAAGTGTAGTTTTTCTCCTATGTCTCCGTTTGTACTTTCAGGAATCTGCTGTATTTTACTGTTTCATGTTCACTTTCAGCTGACAGGGACTGCATTAAGTTACTGCTGATAAAAAACACAACATACCCTAATTTTGCTGCATCATTATTAAAGCTTTTAGATAACAAAATAAGGATAGACTTTTATTATGAGGAATATCTAGGAAATAAGATATTTATCCACTGTTCAGATGCTTGAATAAAGTCAAGCACTTCATCAATTCAAGGGGATACAAACTGCTGTGCTGTGCTGCAGCACTGAGTCACACTGAGTCAAGTCAAGCAGCAGATGTCGTGCTGATTAGAGCTGACGCCAATAAATACCTGTGACTGCTGCAGAGTCATTTGATCGATTGATTGATTGAAGACAAAAGCCAGATGTTAACTGGATGCTAGTGGGTTTATGTTCTGTGTAAAAGGGGCTTTATTTTGTGTATGTTTCCTGTAAACCCTGTTGAGATGGAGGTGAATTTAGTTTTTGTGCTGTTGGCAGTAAGTCAGTGTAACAGCCTGGTGGGGGTGGGGGGTTGTGTTGATATGTACAGCACCCCCTCCTAGATAATAGCTCCAGTAGTCACTGCAGACGTGTGTGGCAGCCACAGCAAATCATTTTTAATCAAAGGACGTAAGAAACATATGCTGCAATCATCCATCAGATACTTAAAAACTAAACATTAGGTAATAAATACAAACAAGCAGCAATGATGGATCAACATTCATTTAAAAAAAATAATAATAACAGCCATATTTATCTTCCAAAATGTGATCATGATGATTTCTTTCCTTCTCCTGCTACAAACACACACGGAGACAGATGGGAATGTGTCTCCAATACCAGTAATACTTTGCACACAAGGTTGGTTGAGGGCATTTTGCAATGAATTTCATTAAAAACCAGCCTTTTTCTACTCGTGCAATAAAGACTGACTCGTACTGCCGACATTTTATCGTGTGTCCGTACTGATCACACTGAAGAAGACCAGATTTTAAAAAATCCCTGAAAGATGTTTGAAATTGATTGGTACACCCAGGTTAATAATTACTCAGGTTCACTGATTCTTTCACACTTCACATTTCCAAGGATGCTGCCAATGTGCTGTTTTTGCTCTGATCTTGAAAATTGGAATCGGCGGGTGTGTCAAATAGTGTGAACATGTACTGAATGAGAGGTAGCTACCATCCATACAGCGTGTGCTTTCGAGGGTGCAGCTGTGCAGGCAGAGCAGCTGAGCACCACATGGAGGTCATTTTACTGTTTTGTTTCTCTGCAGGTGAGCTTGGGGCTGCAATATGGCTGAGAAATAACTAGGGATGTAACAATATATTGAATATTGCAATAATAAATGTCCCAATACTAGGGATGCACCAGTATCAACACCAGCATCGTGTATTGGTCTGATACTGTCCTCATGTCTTCAAGGAGTTTGCCGATGCTCACCCTCTTTACCCTCGCATATAAGTCCATGTAAAACTGAAACAACCTCACCTGTAGACCGCAGCCAGCCGCTGTCCAATAAGTCCCGACGGGCATAAACTAGTTGATGCCTCGGCTAATTAATCTGAAGACGAAGAAAAAGCCCCGCTGCCACCAGTCTGTAACCATCTTTTCTTAGTAATAAGCTGGGACAACTTTTCTTTCTGTTCTCTTCTTTATTCTCCTGTTAATCTTCACCAAAACAGCCTGACAGCACAGTTACTGTTGCACACATGGCACCACACTCATACCTGTCCCTGCTAAACAATGGCAGGTAGGAACTAATCAGCTCTTAGAAGTAACTCAGACACTACACATGTAAATGTTAAATTAAAATATAAGTTAAAGTGCTGTAAATGATAATGAAATAATTAACTTATGAAACACCATTTGTAACATTAAACTTAATGCTGCAAATACATAATAGTGTTGCTTAATAGTTACACTGAAACATCATGTACACAGTAAACTGTACAACTTAATAAGGAACACAAATTAGTAAGGTGACTTGCTATGAATAACCCAAAAATGACATGTGTACAGTAACTATGGTTACACTAGCATCAGGAAACAGCAACAACGATTTGTTAGATTCAGAAATTGAGGAACAACCTTAATGGCATTATCAGGTACTTGCATACACCTTGTGTTTCCTGTTGTTTCTCCTCCCTACTGTTTCAGGATTGTTCTCAGTCTGTCTGTGTGTTTGTTGGGCGTGGCCTGCTGGTTCCCTCCTCCTGCCAATCCACCTGATCCCCCACAGCTGCTGATCCTGCACACCTGCATCTCATCCACCAATCAAGCCACTGCAGTATAAAACCACGGCTCAGATGCCCAGACTGTGTAGATGGCAAGGCCTTTCTTTCTTTTTTTTTTTTTTTTTTTTTTTTGTGTTTTCTGGATGTCAGCACAAAAACTCCACCAGAAAGTCAGTCACGTCCAGCCTCGTCCTCATCTTCTGCCACCAGATTCAGACTGCCATCAGCTCCTCTGCCTGCTCTCCTCTGCCATACCCAGACCTCCTCAGCCAGTATCCAGACCACTTCTGCCAAGCCTTCAGCCTGCCATCTACAAATCCCATTAAACTGTCCTTAACCATTCTCAGTCTCCTGGTATTGCTTGCATTTGGGTCCAAAATTGAGCTGCTATAACAGTACGAGTGCATCCCTACTCAATACTGAACTGAACTAGTTACCATGATTAATTATTCTGTTTTATTTCAACCAATTAATCGACTATGAAAATAAACGTTGGTTGCAGCCTTCATCTTATGTGCTATTTTTAGAAAGCGGGAAAGCAGGACATCCTCAGTTTTGAGTGCTGGTCAAGGTGTTCATTATCTACAGTAAAAGCCTTTCTAACAGCTATCAACTAACTTCTCTCTAACACACACACACACACACACACACACACACACACACACACACACACACACACGATCCATGCAGTGTTTTCTGCATGCTGTTCATTCAGTAAAACATCCTGTGTCGCTGTTATAAAAGACGACTGAAATTGTGAAAGAAAAATCTATATCTGGTTCATCAGCTAGGATCATGCCCTGCCCCCCCAAAACAGACACACACACACACAGGCATAATCTAAGTAGCCTTGGCTGCCTCGCAGAGAGGCGGCCGAAAATTGAGTGCAAATTAGTCCTCAGTCTTGTGTGTGTGTGTGTGTGTGTGTGTGTGTGTGTGTGTGTGTGTGTGTGTGTGTGTGTGTGTGTGTGTGTGTGTGTGGGGTTCTGACATGGTTGTGAATGTAGCTGCGTGCTTTAAGGGATACAGACGGATCAAGTAAAAACACTTGTAGCCTCTCAGGTTGAAATTGCACCTGGAAACGGAGCTGCACTGACTGATAAAGAGCACAGATCATCACTCATCTCAGGTACCACAGATTTTGCTGTAAATCTCACCTTCGGCTGCACATTAGGACTGATTGCTGCTTACTTGCGATGCCATTCATGTACTGCCTGACAGAATCGACATCAGACAATACTTTGACTGGGATGAGCGCGGAGGGAGGTTTGTTTGTTTTCATACCAACCTAGCATGAGTGGGTGGCTGTGTGCACAGTGCTCACGAGAGGATACTATGATTCAGCAGTGAAGAAAACAAATGTTCCCAGAACTGCTGAAAGTAACTTGTATAAATGAATACTCCAGGGAATGTGCATTTAGCGAGTAGCATGTGCACAAAGTTTATCCTTTATCTGTCCCTGCTGGAGCGACATGAAATACCTCCACCTCCAGAACCAGAGTGACTACATCTAATTTTAGGGAATATTTCTGTTTTAATGCTTATTGTGAAGAAATGAATACAGAGCCTGGGAGTTAAAGCCAAAGATCAAACAGAACGTCAAACTGATTCAGTTGAAGGTCAGGCTGCTGTTGTTTTTTTTCTCCTGCATGAAAAACTGTATAACAGAAGGCTTGTAAAAGCATATTGTAATTCAAAAGTGGTTGTCAGATCGATACCTGTTACCTTTAGATATCCCAACATAAACCACTGTTTATCAAACTAAGAAAGGGGTCTCTGTCTGCATGTATGTATTTCTGTTGCATATCTTGAACTGTTAATCTGACTGACTGCACACTTTTGCTGAGGTGGTGCTATAAGAACAAACTTCATGTTTTGGCCTGTGACCTTTAGACTGTACACACAGAAACAACATATTCTGTGAATCTATCCTTACAAGCAACGGCCACTTGCATCTAGATCGATTTTCCACCATTTTGAGCTTTGTGCAAATCTGTTTTTCCACTTCTAATCCTACACATTTTGAGCAATGGTCACCAAATTTGGTACAGAAGATCTCTAGACCAACCATAAAAGTTTATTTTTTATTATTATTCCTGACATTTTGCTGGCTGGCTCCGGAAAGCAATTTGTTAATTTTCAACAGGGAGGATGGACCCGGTACAAAACCTCGTCTACCGACGGTTTACAGAATATTAAAGCTCCAAGACTAAAGTGACAGAAGGGAGGGACAAAGGTCACAACTACAAATCCGTCTGCTACTTCAGCACCATGGACAGAGCCATGGATTAATCAATACACACAGTTAGGCTACTGATATTTCAGAGCCATGGTCGGGGCCACAGACTCTAACCCAGAAATTCCACCAGACGCCATGGTTCTGATCCATCTTCTGCACGGCTGCAGCGCCCACCAGCAGTGTTTCAGCAGTGATGCATTTATCCCACCTGATTATGTTTACTTGCTCAGATTTTGTTGATTAGGTCCTCTTTCTTTGCTCTTTGTGCTTCTACCATGGATAAGCAGGCTATGTGGTGAAATAGTTTTTTTTTTTTCTGTCTGTCCTTATGATCACGAGTCTGCACGGGGTCTTTTATTTTGAAAATTACCTTGTCAGCTGTGTCTAAGCAAAGAGGGAAACACAGAGCTGAGTGCACATGAGCAGACACACAGACAAGCAGGAGAGAAATCCTCCCTACAATCATCACACCAGGTGTTAATCTTTAAACTTATCTGTTGCAGAAAAGGCATCACCCTGTTTATTCAGGAACACATAAAAACCTCCGTGAGGTTATCACCTCTGTGTGCGATTAGAAAAGAGCAGATGCAGAATTGCTTGTTGACCTGTGCGCTGTTGTGTTTTGTCACACCTCTTTTGATTCCACAACACCGGCATGCTGTGAAAAATGATGTGCTGGTGTGACTTTATGCCAGCGCTGCTTGGTTTGGTGTGAATTAGGACTGCACTATTTGGTTAAAAAGTCATATTGCGGTTATTTTGACTGGAATCACGATATGCTATATGATCAGTGGAAATGATTAGTTTTTACATTACAATTTTCATGTTCACTGAAAAAAAAACTATTAAAACTGTGATGATGTGATTGAGATCTGAACCTGGAGATTTTTAGTCCAGGTCATCTCTGCAGCACTACAGTACCTCATTATAATGTTTCCTTTTTCAAAAATTGTCATTTGGTTCTGTGATTTGGATATTGCACTTGGCCATACTGTGATTTTATTGCCATTGCGGTTAATTGTGCAGCTCCAGTGTGAGTGATATTGAATGATCTCTGTATAGAAAGGGCTACTGTCGCACCGTGAAACTGCTGAACCACCAACTGAATATGTGGACAGAAAACTAGATTTTTCCAACAGCAACAAACTCTTATCCCCTTTTCTGTGAGTACAGAGAAGTTGATCCTGCAGCCAGGCGGCAGCAGCTCTGGTCTCTGCTGCTCCATGGGTGGCAAGCTGAGCGATGTCTGGCTTTTTTCTCATTCTTATTCTCCAATGCTCCCTTACCTCTTCCCCCCTCTGTCTGCTGTCACTCATTTCTCTTCTCTTTTTTCTCTACTCGACTCCAGTGCCTGGCCTCTCTCTCACCTCTGCTTACCCTCCCTCCCTGTGCCCACGCCTGCCTCTGTCTTCACTTAGAAGTTAATGAAACCTCAGAAGGTGTAACCCTGCTTGTAAGCATGAAGAGAGAGAACAGGAGATGCTGACATCGCTTTCACCAATTATACCTTGTTGCTCTCCACAAAGATGAAGGAAGAGGTAGAAATTACCACGTGGAATGAAGACAAATGACGTTCTTTCCCATTGTACTGTTTACCCCTTTCTTTCTAGCTTGCTTGTTTTCACTTCTTCGCCGCCTTATAGCCTTCCCTTTTCCTATTTACGTGTTTCATCAGCCCAACTGTATAGAGCTCAATAAAAAAGTCATGCATTAAGAGGAAAATTAGGCTTTCCCAGTCCTTTTTCCCTTAGGCCACCCTCACCAGAATATAATCTATTCCAAGGTAACAAATTGCAGCATGAGGAAGCCCGGGCCTCTTGGTAATGGATCCATTGCGAGCATCAGTTTACCATTGATCACAGTGGAACTAGCTGTTGGCTGCTCGGGGAGTTTCGGTCTTTTGTGCTCTCCGCAGCGTGACGCAAGGAAAGCTAGTAGTTCAATAAGAGTCCATTACAACAGCTCGAACCATTCATAAATTAAAGCCGTGCTCTTACACAAAAAAAAATCCACTAGAGACCAGGACGTGGGCGAGAGGTTCAATGTGATTTCTTTGATTTTTAATGAGCTACGGCGAGCTCTTTGTTTTGCTGGTGAATGGAGCAACTGCTACAGTGATGGTGAGAGGCAGAACAGTAAAACGGAAAAGACAGAATACACACATTAAGATTCAGGTTAACATCCTGAAAAGATCATTTGTCATGTTGCAATACTCATGATTGGCCTTTAAAGATTCCCTTACAATGTCCTCCAGTTTGTATTAAAGGGCACTTCTACTAATTTTACACATCAGGATCAGTTTGTTAGTCATGAGGGGCACTCAGACTGTGGACTGCCATTAAGGACATTCATGGCTCTCAGAGGATAAGACTTTGGTGATCCCTTGATTTTTCCACTAGCGCCATTATGTCTTGACATGTATTTGATAGATTACCATGAATTATATCCTGTCCCCAAAGGATCAATCTTAATGACTTCTCTGACTTTTGCTCAGGTCAAAAGCTTCAACTTATCCAGTGTAATATCTCCGCAATGTTCCCCTTACCACTGTTTGGCAAGCCGACTAGCTTTGGGAAGCCTCTCCCCCTCAAAAAAAAAAAACAAAAGCTCATCTCATGTCTGTGCAAGAGTCCAGGAAGAGAAGCATTTTTAAAAGCATCTGTGTGTCTGTGTGTTCAGCTCTCAGTACTTTTGTAGCTTCTAACTGAATCTCTGTGGTTTGAAGTTTAGTTTCACTGCAGCATCTGTGTCGGTGCCTTCACATATAGTCTTTGTGAAGACTGGGCCACCAGTGGTTAGTACACACTGATACAGGAGAATTTGTCACATTCACCAAAATTTTCTCTAAAATATGAACACATTTTACAAGTCCAGTTATCAAAGCCGAAGGTTTTACTAATGACCGTATATTTCATTAGTTTGAAGACATTGTGAGTTTGAAAAATAAATTATACTTCATAATCATGTTGACATGATTAGTATGGAGGCATTTTATGTTTTTATTCAGTTTTTTTTTACATTTGAAAACTGGTCATCATTCACTTCCATTGTTTGGGAGAGTCTACAACACAGTTTTACTGTGAAACTCCAGCAGTGTTTTGTGGACTGAAAAAACTGGGTGAGTAGATAATAACTGAATTTCCATTTTTGGGTGAACTGTCCCTTTAAACACACAAAGATGGATCATTTACACAGTTAATTAACTGCCAACTATTTTGATAATGGATTAATAGTTTGAGTATTTTTTTTTTTAAGAAAAAGTTCAAATTCTTTCATTTTAGCTTCTTAAATGTTGGTTAGTTTGTGGTTTCTTTACTCCTCTGACAGTAAACTGGACAACAGAGGACATCTGAGGACGTCATCTCGAGTTTTGGGAAACACCGATTGACATTTTTCACCATTTTCTGACATATTATTGATCAAGCAACAAATTGATTAATCGAGAAAATAATTGACAGATTCAACAATGAAAACAATCTTTAGTTGCAGCCCTGCTTATGGGAACTGTAGTTTTTAGAGCTTGATCCTTATTAAGAAATAAAGTTATAATCAGCCTCTGCTGCATTATTTTCTGTGGTAAATCTTTTCTGTTGATTGGATATTGCACAGGGAGGACTCACACGGGACTTTAATCTTTATGACAAGATGGGGTTTTTTTGTTTGTTTGGAAGAATTAGCCAAACACAGCAACAACAAACTAACACAGTTTAAAATAGACTCTCCTCAGCTGTTAACCACCATGTTGACTACAGCAAAGCCGGCCTGTGTGGTACAGCAAGATTAATTGAGCTGCTATTAATATTTAATGACATTCACATGGCTGCTCCTCTCATGTACAGATCACATGCAACAGCACCAGAGCAAAGACACAAGACAAAGACCAAGGAAGGAGGAATATAGAAACTGTGGCGTCCCATACAGACCATCACACCACAATCTGTCTCACTGCTTGACATTATTTCAGAAAAGATCCCAACAAGAAGTGCTCTTTTTATCAATTCTCTTTCAGCAGCCCAGAGCTGTTTGAAACCCAACACCTCGACACGGGGCGGGTAGAACAAAACAACCACACTGTGTGACTAACAAGAAATATCCTGAACACACACACACACACACACACACATTCGCGTCTGACACTTATCACATTGCACCACCTCACTTTTCTGGCTCATCTTTGAGGAGTAAAAATAGTCAAGTGCTGCTGCTGATAAAAGATGGCGTGAGGCTGCCTGGAGAGGCCGTCCTATAATTACGCTGCAGGTGGAGAGTTTTTGACAGCCAAGCAAATACGCAGATAAAATACTCCCTAGCTTCTGATAAAAATGCCTAACCAGAGTTCCCTGACACATCAACAGCAAGGTGAAGTGTGTGTCAGACGTACTTAAAAAAAATCTGTATTCAAAACCCTGCTTGCATCCTTAAAAACATACACAGTCAGCATCATTGCATCAAATTTTTAGTGTTTTCATGTCTTCCATCCAACAGATTTTCATTTGTCTTTTCTCTTTGTTTGTTAGCTCAAAGTAAAAGGCACAGAGAGACAGAGTAGATGGACATCAATGGGAATAAAAAAAACCTGTTAAAATTGGACTGTGGTCTGCCTTGGTTGGAAAATAAAATATCTCTTACCCTGCATCTGTCCTGCATCAGCCCTGCAGGGTTATCAAAACAATTTCTCTTGAGAAATCGATCGATAGTGTAGCATTACAGCAGCAAGATAGAATATCCTCAGTGGCTTCAGCTTTAAAGTGGCAGCAGGCAGCTTTACGTTGGCAGAAGTGAATGTTACAACAGGTAACCTTCTGACGTTTCAAGAACTGACACAAGTGTCCTGAGGGATGAATGTGGGGAAGAACACGAAGAAACAGGAAGAAACAGGTTAGCTATTATTTAGCTCATTTTGCTTTGAAGTGCTTGACTTGAATTTTAGCTTTCTGTCTGCAGAAAATATTTTAAGGCACTGGTCATAAGACTATGACTATAGTCTATACAAGACTATGTCCTTCCCTTATTTGCTCTGTGCTCCAAAATCAGTTGAGTTAGCAAGTACCTGGTGGACCATCGGTCAACTTTCATCTATTCTGTTTCCAAAATCAAATTTTAAGATGGCTAAAAGATAGTCCGGAGGGAAAAGGAATCCATCCAGGTGTGATGTTTCCATCACCGCATCAGATCTGGAGCCCATAAACACTCATGACCACTGCAGAGTCAGAGTCAGTGAATGTATCGTTTCCTACTGAAGACAAAATCCAGATGCTTTTGGGTGTTAATGGTTTTTTTTCAGTGTAAAAGGGGCTTAGGTCTTGAGGTTGGAAATTGGTGGTACAGATTTCCCTGAATATTGATCCCTGCTCCCATTTTCACATGACTCAATGCAGGAAATATTCCTGAACATTTTAGAATAGTGTACTGTTCAGTTTAAATTAAAACCATGTAGTCAAATAAAGCTTAAGCTGGACCTGACTGGAGTGGCTGCCATGGAGCCATTTTGGCCCATTAGCCACGTCAAAGCCACTAAGCTGCACGGTTGTAACATCTGACCACCTGTCACAGACCGCAGGTGGGATCAGACAGTTAATGTAGTGTGAAACCTGAACAGAGATCCATTCAGCATGAGCACAAGGCTGAGACAGACAGGATTACCCTGACAACACCGGCGGAGCCTGAATCCCAATGTAAACAACAAAAGTTGTTTTTTTTTATTATTTTATTAGTTGTATCTCTAAACAAGTTCTACATCTTAGCAACAAAGCCATATGCAAACAAATCAAAGCTTTAAAACGAACCACGGAGAACAAATCCTCTGAGCTACATTAGCATGCAGTATGTCAAAAAATCTTCACGTGTCTGTTTCAGCATTCACAATTTATTTAGTTTAATCACAAGACCTGATGATTGAAGCCGAGTAACAAACCATGCATGTGCACATGGTATCCCCCCTGAACATGAAGGCTTTACAGCACAGCACAGGTGTAAACACACACACACACACACACACACACACTTGTTCAAAGGCCTTTTACTTTCCCATATCATTTACAGACACAACCACAGGATGAGCATTAGTGCAAACTGAGTGATTTCTGCTTTTATAAAGACAAACTTGTATTTTGTATCCATCACTTAGAATCAATAAAAGGCTTTAATCTGTTAAAGTCGTGCCTGTAGTGGTGATGTGGGTGAGAGAATTTATCACTTACACAAATGTATTTGTAGAGATATTTTCTTTTTCTTATGATTGGTTGGTTTAACTCAAACACTCCTAAACCCAGAGGAGAAAGTTCCTCAGCTTCACATATCCACCACCACCACCATCATCATCATCATCATCATCATCGTCATCATCATCATCACTTACAGCAAATCAAATATCCCATTACATCAAGCCTCCTGTGTATTTTATCACACACACATTTCATACTGTCTGTATTCTGTATCTTCACAGATTTTACTATAACTGACTAAAATGTGTTTTGTAAAACATGTAGAAGAAGATCCATCCCGTTCAATTTCTCACATTTATAACAAACCAAATGTCATGAAAATCTGTTCAGAATTAAGTGACAGTGATTTTGTAGTGAAGTCTGCGTCTCACTTATACTCACGGACCTTGAACACTATGGTGACGTCCAGATGGATGGTGATGGCAGCGAAGCAGAAAACGGGATTTATTCATCTTTGATCAGTTCTAACTTAAGTGGATCATAACATATGAGGAATGGAATTAATCTGCAGATGCTCTGGTTTAAAATGAAATGAAACTTTTCTATGGATGGAAGTTCTGAGGCCATGACCAAGGCCAGAATGGGTAAGTCTTGTTTTTGGCCCAGCAGTTGTTGATGACTTGCGGCTCCCATCAGCCAGTTAAGAGGAGAGATGAATCAGCAGTCAGTATAAAACAGAACAGCCATGTTTTCTTTCAAAAAATTGTGAATCACCACCACCATGAGAGCTCCTTGAACATACAGTCATAAACGTGCACAAAAATATTAGGCTGTTTGGTCCAGTAGTTAGAGAGACTAGCTGCAGACTCAGACTGAAGCTCCAGCCCTGTTGGTCATTCACACATGAAACCAGGCTCACGCCGGGTGAGAAATTCTAGTTCGGTATCTGTAACAAAAGTCAGGTATCATATCAATGTAAGTATCAAAAACCTTCAGATCACACACATCCTTAAAACTACCATCGAAACAGTGAACAGTTCTCACAGAGTTTTTTTTTTTATCTCTCCCTGTTCAGGCCTCAGAATTTAAATGTGTGCATGCCATGTTTTATTGGAAGTACCTAATTATAACAAGAAAAACAAATAAAAATCTGAAATCTGCTTAATTACTGGCGCAGACCTGAGCATGATCCACTAATGCATGTAGAAGACTGAACAAGACTAATACAGAGGATGAAAAATGGCTGCGCAGGGAAACATTAAGGCTGTGATTTATAACCCTGACATTATCCTCAGCCTTATAAAGATTTCAGAAGTGGACCTACAGAACAAGAGCCTGAGTACAAACACTCACACACACATACACAGATTCATGCACACGCACTAAACCAAACACCCAGTGGACACTTCAGTCACTAATGATTAAGATTAGGCAGTGTTGAATTAATAAAATCCATGAAAGGGGAGTCAGTAGCAAGAACATGTCAGGATAAGAGCTGCTGCAGATTTAAATAATTATTCCTGTGTGTTATTAGCTTTTAAATTCAGGAAAATACAAGAGCTCAGTCCAAATATTTCCTGTACTGTTGCTTGTACTGCTTTAAGAAAAGTATTCACATCGTCAGCTTACGTCATTCGCTGCCATGTGAAGGTGGCACATCTATATGTGTATGCTGTGTATGGATATCTGTGTGTGCGATTCGTCTGTGTCCTCTGGGAGGAGGAGGAGGAGGAGGAGGAGGAAGAGGAGGAGGAGGAGGAAGTAGTGAGTGAAGCATCTGGTGTGAGAAATCGAGAACGCTGAAGAAAACCTCACTGCTGGGCTCAGAGGAGCTTCAGAGAGTGAGAATAGCAGGGAATCTGTTTATTGTGACAGGGTGGTGCTTCTGCTCTGTATGATCAGAGTTTCGATTACAGCAGCACACACTACATCTTCCAAGTGCAACTGACTCAGAGGCCTTAATGGTACAACAGTTTGTCACAAGTGTACAAAGTACAGTTTCTAGAAGTGTCCCTGACTAAAGATTTTCCTCGTTGACCAGTAGTCTTGTAATGTTTGGGTTTTTGTGTTTCTATTTCCTGTTTTATTTTGTAGTTGTCTTTCCTCATGTTTCTGGCTTTACTTCCTGTCTTGTCTGTTTTCCCGCCTCTTTTCAAGTTCTGATTGTTTTCACCTGCACCTCAAAGCCAAACTCAACCTCAACATCCCTGGAATTTCCCAGTTGAAATTTCAAACTTTTGTTCTCTGAGCGCTCCAGTCACATGACACCACGTGTAAACAAAAACCACGGCTGACCCTGACAAATTGATGACTTCTTGGCCAAGTGTACACTCGATTGAACCCTCAGCACTGCAGCCAAGTAGGAACTCCCACTCTGAGTGGCGTTCCGTTGTATTTTTTCGAGTAGGAAGTAAAAAAATTCTGACCCCTGACATTGTGTGGAACGCAGCATTAGTCCTGTGTCTGTTCCCTCTTTAGTTGCTGGTTCATTCTCATGTGTTTGTGATCAAGCTTCCTAGTGTTTCCTTGTGTTTCTTGAACTGTTTTTGATTTCATGCACTTTGGACTTTGCTTGCCTTTTTTGCCAGCGGAGTAAGTTTTTGGGTTTCTCACTTTTCATTAAACTTTTTAAATGCATCTACGCTTGTTGCAAGTCTGCATTTGGTTTCATTCTCCTGTTTCCCTCTTGAAAATCTGTGAAAGTCGTTGCACATTTATGACATTAATTTAATTATTTAAATATAGACTGGTGGAGCATGAAGCGAGCCACCTGTTAAATACTACTAGGAAAAGAGTTAACACCTGGTCTAACACAATGTGACAGCTGTTGATCCTCTGCAGCAGGTGCAGTGTTAGCACGCCTGCAAGCAGCGCCTAAAAGGTTTCACCCTCCATGAACAACGAAACTGAAGTAAGGCATCAACAACTTCATAAACATCTTTAGATAATAAATTAACTAGTTGGATACGTTGTTGTTGGAGATAACTGTGCTTTTTCCACTGTCTTGGTTGACCTTGGCTGAGCATTTATGCTAACAAACAAACATCCAAACTTCCTTACCAGTATGCTATTTAGTTCTCTAAAACAGCGGATAAGATTTATAAGAGTGTTGGAAGGGTGATGTATTTTTTGTTGGTCGGTTTGGGTTTGAGTTAGCATCGCTCTGGTTCCCTCCAAAAAGCCAACAGAATTTTTCATTGAGTTTTCAATAATTGAAAATGAGCTCTGTGGTGAACAAAAGTTTAGATACATGTTTTGTTCAGCAAGATAATCTTCATAAATGAAGTTAAGAAAAAAACGAAAAGAAATAAAAAGCTAACACAGGCCTCTGTAGTTTCATTAGGCACTTGTTAGTAAGCAGGCAAATAACAAAAAATCCATTCCATAAAAAACTAACAAACAAAAAAACCTTGGCTTTGGCGGGTTCTTGGACTCATTCCTGCAGTTCTCCATAATATGTGAATTGCATAGTATTTTTAGGGAAATATTACAACATGAAAGTACAGTTGCTGTGACATTAACAACATGGAAAGATATCACATGCACTTCCTCTGAGACACACAAGTGTTAAATGGTGACAGACTGACAGGCTGGAGGGTGTAGGGATTGGTTTGAGAGGAGGGAGAGAGAGAGAGAGGGAGGGAGGGAGGGGGGGAGAGAGAGGGAGGGAGAGAGGGATGTAGTAACAATATTAAAACTGAGAAGTTCTGTCTTATTTTTTCCAGTTTAAGTTACATTTTCGCTTTTACAGAGAGAGTAAAGACCTGAAAAAAGTACCACTGGGTTCTGGTACCAAATTCCAGGTACTGGTCTGGTATTGGTTCAAGTAGATGCCCACCAGACAACAGATGGTGAAGCACCTACTGCAATGTAGGTTCCAGTGAATAATTCTCAGTGAGAAAGTAAAGAGACTGATAGATGAGAGATGAATCATCCTGCTGATCATGATGTCTCATTGATGCTGACCTTTGACCTTTTGGATGCAAAATGTCATCACCTCATCATTTTATCCTGCTAAATATTTGTGTGTAATATTGTCATAATTATCATTAGTATGCAAGATTAGCATGCACACATGCACGCACCTGAGCGATTAATTTAACTAAACCTCATGTTATAAATAACGATGGACAGACAGAATTAGGAGCAAAAAAGTCTATATTGCAAAGTCTAAATTTGGTACTTTAACATCACAAGTGGAGCTACCCTGTGGCAGTTACATTTGAATCCCTTTTTAAAGAAGAAATGCTAAAAAAAAAAAAACCATTAGCTAGGACAAAAGCACAACGCATCAGTTGTAATGTATATTCTTTTTACATACTAACATATTTACCAAATTATCTTAAATAATTATATATATTGGTTATTCATATTGCTTCCATGACAATTCCAAGAATCAGTGGATGGATCTAATAGTAGTTTAGTGTTTTTGTTACTATTATTATGCAAAAATCACATATGTACCATCAAAAAATCCTGCTGTTGGTCTGCTTTGCGTTGAGACCTCAAAACAAACTGCACCAGAGTTTGACTGGCTGGTGTGAACACAGCTCAACAAAGCAAAACTGACAAATGCACCAACTTTTTATAAAAAAGAGGTCTTACAATAATCTCCATGCTGTACCTGTTCCCAAGTCACTGAGAGTCGAGGTGATGCAGAGCAGCAAACACCTCAGTAACCCCACTTTATCCCTGAGAAGTCAAAGTGTCCTTGTCCTCATTCTGTCAACAGTGAGATAATATATATGATGATGCTCTGTGCTGCTGAAGCCAGTAAATCTTACACAGACAATTGCCATTTATTATGTAATTGCTAGTAAATGACAAATACAGCACACGCTGTCAAATCATGAGCTGTAAAAGACAGCATTATCCTCCTCACCACACAGTGCTTAGATAAGGCAAAGAATGAGACATTTAACCACTAAAGATTAACATACCAGTCAACAGACAGTCTGTGTCTCCCTATTCTGCTGCCGTTTTCTACACTGTGTGCTACTGTTTAAGTGTAGATCCTCATGGAATCAAAACCATGTGGATGGCAGGGGCTGTCACTGAACACTGAGCAGGTATGTGGAGTAGTAGAATAAATCGTAAGAGGAGGAATTCACATTTAGAAAGTAGGGATTCAGGTCAAATTATCTGAAAATTCCTCAGTCACCTGATAATAGCAATCCAGTTTGAACAGACGTGTTTTATAGTAATAATGGGTTTCTCTTGCTGCAGTGGGCAGATAAGTGGAGGGGAAACTCATGACATTTTGTATCTGGACTTAAAGTCAGTGACTGAGCGAAATGACAACAATTGTTGAAATTGTTCTGTAGAAGTTGCATGCAGTATATAAAATCCTCCTCGAGAGCTTTCCCAAGTAAAAGTGAGGCGGTTCAATGTCAGACAAAGGTGTGTTTGTGCTCACAGGATCATCTCAGGATAGGACATGCTGCCCCTTTACACCACTGTAAAACAAGGCTGAACATCCAAACCGTGTCAAAACTGAAATCTGGCTTACTGCAGTTTTCAAATCATAGGAGACACAATGTTTGTTAAAGACAAAATATGTGTTAATATCCTGTTTTAAATTAACTATGTTCATCTTTTTTTCACTAAGTTAACTAAAACTTAAGAAGACAATTTAACCAATTCTCCTGGACCATTCATTTTGTAATAAATTATTTGATCACAAAATGAAATTTTGTCTTTGCATCAGACTCAACCCTTTTTCTGATTCATCAGGAGAAAATAGATGCTCAACTGCTCAACTGAAAAGACGTGGACATCATGACATTAGATGCACAAAACTAAGAGAAACCTAGCCTGATTCACTGGATGCACACTGCTGCTATAAGTTCTGCCACCGGTCGCTTGCTTCAAGCAGCATTGCGGTGTCCCATACCTGCATTTTCAAAGTCCCCAGGAAACAGGAACAACCTCCTAGCTGCAACCCACAGGCTGAAAACGGAAACTTAGCACCTGAGAGGCTAATGGTAACATGAGCAAGCTAACGTTGACATATTTTCCTATGCAGTGATGTAATTAATTTAATACCAGAGCTCGCATCCTGATGTGCAAACGTTCCATCACAACAAGCTCCCCCTCAACATTATTTTGCAGCAGCACCGTTGCTGCTTCCTGGGGTTAGCACCGCTCAAGGCATTTCTGATTGATTTACAGAAATGCATAAGGCACTGCCTTTTTCCCCTATAGCAGTGTGTGCATGCATAGAGCCAGACCTCTCGCTGTGGAGAGACAGCTGGCTATGCAAACCTAACTGCTAACATGCTTTTACTGAAATAACAATAGCAGGTTAAGTAAACGGGATGTAATTTCAAGGTGTTGTATATCACAGAAGTGGACTGCCATCATTAAATCAAAAACCTGAAAGTGACTCATTCAAAATGTCACATTACTTCAACTACCACAGACAGACAGTTTTTACAGTGTACCACGGTAAACAAACAGGCAGCTCCAGCAGACACTCAGTAAATAGTAATGACTGGAGAAGTGATGGCAGGAAAATACTCATCAAGTGAAACTAGTTGCTAAACAGAAAGCAAGAACCATTTAATTCTACTGAAAGACAAAGTGCCATATGTTGAGATTTGGCAGATGTATGCCACTGGTGCACTGTTGTTCATTTCTGTCTCTCAGAAATGTAAATGGACCCAGAACACTGAAGTAAACATGCACATAATTTAGGGGAATGTTTGAAGGGGAAATTCACTGTTATGGGCCCTGTTTCCCAGAGCCTTCGTAGCGCTTCGGCGTCGTAAGTTGTGTTTTAAGGTCTCCCTTAAGGTTGTCCCAACTCTGGGAAACAGCCCGTAACCTTAAGGGAGACCTTAAAACACAACTTACGACGCACGTAGCACTACGAAGGCTCTGGGAAACGGGGCCCTGGTTGGTATTCGGAACACACAATACAAAAACTCATTTACTCACTCAGACTTTCTGTCTCATATACACACTCAGAAATGTATGTCTAATATCTTAGTACTCAGTTTGGCAGCTGATCACGTTGATCATTAGTAGTTGTATGTACCAGAGCTGGATGGTAAAGTCATGGTGTGCTTCTCCTGTATGGCAGTGTTTCCCAACCCTGGTCCTCAAGGCACACTGTCCTGCATGTTTTAGACGTTTCCCTGCTCCAACACACCTGATTCAAATGATCAGGTTGTGATCAGGCTTCTGCAGAGGCTTGATGATGAACTGATCATTTGAATCAGGTGTGTTGGAGCAGGGAAACTAAAACATGCAGGGCAGTGTGCCTTGAGGACCAGGGTTGGGAAACACTGTTGTACGGTACATCTGCCTACATGTGCGTATGTGTTGCAACAGTAGGTTGAACATGTCTGTATGTACTTCATGCATGAAAAAGTGAAAAATGCTGCAGTTGTTCACTTGGGATGGAAATCTCAGATAACAGACCAAGCACACTGACCTCGAGGTGACAGCAGTACTGTCCTTATAGACTCATCCCAACAAAGGAACATGTGCAGTGATATTTTTGGAAATGAGCAACAGAGTGACATGTAAAGGCTGCTGGTTGCAGCAGAAACACAAGACACACAATGAACATTTGGACCAGGAGATTACAGTTTTATGTGATTATTACAATCAGAGGGTAATCAGAAAAATGATCCACATCTGGATGCCCACATGAAAATAGAAACTGTGCAAAGACGAAGTACAAACTGTCTTTCACAATGGCATTTTATACCAGACATTATCTATATATAGATACATATATAGGCCTGTCTGATCAAGCTGCTGGTTGATTTTCAAATAATCTTTTCAACTGTAAGCAATGTGTGCAATTCAGGACATGCAGGTTTTAGAGCGGCATATGCTGCCATCCAGATGTCTTTTTCAGAGACGTCCCTGCTTATTTCAGCGAGACAATGCAAAGACACACTGTGCATGTGTTACAACAACATGGGTTTGTAGTAAAAGAGTTCAGGTACTAGACTGACCTGCCTGCAGTCCAGACCTGTATCCAATAGATAATGTGTGATGTATTATGAAGCACAAACACAACAACAGAGACTGCGGACTGTTGAGCAGCTGAAGTCATATATCAAGCAAAAATGAGAAAGAATTTCACTTTCAAAACTTACTTTCAGCACTTACTGAATGTTGTTAAAAGAAAAGGTGAGGCATCACAGCAAAAAACAATGAAGTTAATTAGTTTGAACATTAAATATTTTGTCTTTGTACTGTATTCAAAAGAGAAAGTTTTTGCAAATCACTGCATTCTGTTTGTATTTATACTTTACACAATGTACCAATTGTTTTATTTATTTATTTATTTATTTTTTGCAATTTGGGTTGTAAATGATGAAAAATATTAATGCATCTGTACATCTTTACGCCGACGACACTATTTTAAGTTGTTGGACCAGTACTGTTGCCCTGCCATTTTGAATATGTGCAGTTTGCCTTTGACACTATTCAGTCACACCTGTCCCCTCAACGTGGGACACACTGCAGCAGGAACTGAGGCTGTCTAGCACGATTCCCTGGGGATTTTTTGACGACGTACGGAGAGAGCGTCTGTAATACCACTGACACTTTTGTGCTCATCATTTTATGTTTTGTGTTTTATATTTCTCTACTTTTACTTTGACCAGATCTCTCTGAAAATGAGACTCTGAGTCTCAGTGAGATCACCTGTCTAAATAACGGTTGAATAAAATAACAAAATTAGCAAACCTACTGAGTGTATGGTAATAGGTACACAGGCAAAGAGAATAAAAAGCCAGCAGAACAGTTAAAATGACTGCAGAGAAACAACAGGAAGTAAATTATTTTGACTTCTAAGTCTGACACCACACAACCTAGCGCTTCTTTCCAGCTGGCAACTTGGTATTTACCAGTAAAAATAGACCTCACAGGAAAGGAAGGGAAAACAAATGAATAAATGATTGTGTTTTCCACTCTGAGACAGACAGTAGGTGGAGTGGGTGTGTGAGCAAGGTGGAGGGAGGGAGGAGAGGAAATAGAAGACGGAGAAAGGAAGCTGAAGAAGGAGGATGTTTGGCTGGAGAGGAGGAAAGGAGGGAAAGTAGGTGGGACCGAGGGATTGGGGGAGTAAAGCGCAGAGAGAGGTGGAATTGGAGCAAAAGATGGGGGAGGGAGGAGGGAGCAGAGAGAGAGATGGATATTATGGTGCGACTGTGTTTCTGCAGCGACTGCCCAGATATGATGAATGGCCTGCAGATACCAGCGTACAGCTGAATGCAAACATCTCTATTGTGTAAACTCTGCCTTCTGTGATTCATCATTTGTTTTTGCCCTGGCTATGTTATCCTTTCACATCCAGCAAATGACACAGCGGAAGCAGCAGGAGTCAGCGAACGCATCTCTAATGACCGCAAATTAATCTTGATGATGTTACACCACTGTTGAAAAGCATGACATAAAGAGTTTATTATCCTGTGACCTGTCTTAGTCACAAACCGGTTCGTTCTTGTCGAGCTCAGTCTGTCATTACTCTTGGACTGAACAGAAATCGATCTAATTCATGTCACTCTCAAAACACTTTGTCACATTTTATTTAAAGTATACAGCTGGTGTTATTCTATGTTTTTCTTATTGTCAATAAATTTCATGAAGGCACCAAAACCAACATTGTGTATAAAGTCTCTCAGTATTTTCTGTAGCCTCGAGCTTGTTTGTTCATTCTGAAGATCTTTAAAATAGGCCACGCATAAACAGTTTGATTTTTTTTTCAGGTTGCAGCAATTTCCTAAAACAACTGAGCTTTTAAGTTAAGATTTCTCATGTAAGGGGTAAATACTACATTACTTTAGGACTATTTTCACCCACTCAGCTGATGATGAAGTCACATGTCACCCAGTCGAATGGTGTGGCTCACTGATGGAATAAGCTAAATCAGACTTTGGATACACAGATAATGTTTGTTAGATAGATCAGCTCATTGTTGGGTTTAGTTTAGTTTTGGGTTTAGTTAACAGTGGTTAATGTATTTTAACCACTGTTAAAATCAAGTCAGCCTCAGATCCAAAGATCTGACCTGACCTGACCTGAAAACAACCTGAAACGCTCTGACTAGCAGCTTTATTGGACATGTCCAGACTTGTTTTAGCCACCAGAGGCAGAGGATGGTGACAGGATTGTACTTTTTTTTTTCTTCTGTGTCAGGTTTTGTTGGAACTGAAGTGAGCTAAAGTGAACTGCTGGACTGATTTGGACTGAGAGAGTCGCTGAAGTTAAGTTTGCAGTTAACTGTTGGGGCGGGTGAGGCGGTGTTGTTCATGTGTCGGTTTGCGGGGCTCTTATAGTGTTGGGGGACCGTGGCTCCGGCACGCCACCAAGCCATGTGTCAGATCCGTCCAAAAAATCCTGAACACAGATCAACAACAGTTTAACAGTCTAACATGACAATTTTAACATTTTCAGCAGCTATGTTCTGACATGAATAACGTTAGAACTCCCCTTTCCCTTCACACAGACTAAAAAATCCACATGAAATGGAAGTAAGAGTGATATTTGATCCCGTACATTTACATGTTTCTTGTAAAAACAGGTAGCCAGGGAGTCCTGAATGAATGAGTATTAATGCAGCAGCCCCACAGCCATTCAGCTACAGTGTGATTATATTACTGTGCAGTCATAAATACCAATTCTAGCCAGCGTGCTGTAATGTACCCACTGTATTTTGGGGAAACACAACCAGGTTTGAGGTTGCAAAAATCTTGGAAGACACATCAACGTACCATACTGCTGCTAGAAAGCTAACTAATGAATCTTAGCCTTTAACTCTGCACCGCTACAAGGTTGAAGGCTGATTGACAAGTGAATGTCATGATATTAATGATTGAAATTGATCAGTTCCAGCTTATGTGAGCATGCATCATATTTTGTTTTACAGGGGGAAAAAAATAACAGATTTTAAATATAAAAAATACAAGGAAATAGATTTTTTTTATAAAGTACCAGGTTCACTCAGTCTCTCTTTATATATTCTAAAATCACAGTTGAGATGAAATGAAAAATTCCTTTTCTGAAAGTGCATCCTAACTAAGTTATACTCTACAGATTACGTCTCTGTGATAAACCATGAGTAGTAGGGACGTGAATGAAGCTACAGTCACTGAACTGGGTCTTGTGGTCTTGTGGCAGTCTGGTTTCTACAAGTCAAACAAAGGTTTAATTATTTGCTTTTTATGTGAAACTTTTTTTCTACGCTCTGTGGCTCAGCTCCTCCTATCTACAGCTACAAAGTCATGGCACAGATAGAGATATCCATAAAGTGATGGTTTATTTATAACTATGTTGAGCTTTTACTTTATGTATCTGGGTTAAATCAGTAATTACAGCTGTACTGCAGACACAGAAAGAGAAGTAAAGTAGAAAAGGAGAGGATTGAGAGGCAAGCTGTGCCTAGAAGTCTTAGCCATCTCTTTCTTTCTTTAGTACTTCTGTGTATTTTGCTCTGCAGTGCTTAAAAATTTCTCTTCCATCTATCACTGGTCTTATTTCCATCATTTTATCTCCTCTCCTCCTGCCCCACTCTAACTTCCCTATCTTCTATCAAACAATCAAACTTACTTACTATTTTTTTGCTTATTTCTGTCTTATAAAATCATTGCCACTCTCTCCTGTTTTCCTGTGTTTCCTTCTGCCCCCCTCTTTATTCGCCTCTTCTACTCCTCCTGCATTCCCTCTGAGCACAAGTCTCCCATTTCCTCGCTCACACATTAAATGGTTGTTGGCAGTGCCACTGATTGATCGTGTGGCAGCCTATTAGTCCACAGGCCAGCTCCTAGAAGCCCCGTAAGGCAATCTGAAAATCATCCTTGTTGGTGTGCAGCTTGTCCCCAGCTTTGAATATGGAACAGCCACTTAAAAAGCATCACAGGGACACGATTCAGAAATTCCCTTATACCCGATAATGACACAATATCTGTTCAGTTATGTACACAGCTTGGGTTGGGATTTCTAATGAGAAAAACTAAAAAAAAAAAAAAAACACCCTCTCTTCCTATAGTCCAGCACAGTGCAAGTGCTCCAAGAAGATTTTTTTTTTTTAATATTCAAAAATGAACTCCAATAACCATCAGAAACCATGAAATAGCAGTTTAACATTATGTAAAAGCACCCTGTATTGTCCTGCAGAGACACTGGAATATAAATGTTTAATCATTAATCAGTCATTTGCTGTTAAGAAATTAACCAATTAAAAATTAATGAATCGATAATTAGTGGATAGTCTAGAAAAGGCAGTAATTGTGCCTCATTTGGCATCGTTTTGTCTGGGAGAGGCATTTGTTGAAAAGGAAAACTTAAAACATAAAAAGAGAAAGCATAAGGAAAGGAATGACAAAAAGAAATAAAAAAAAAAAAAAGAGAAAAATGTTGCCCCCTTGCCCAGCTCCAATTCCCTGCTGAGTCCCCCTACCCCGAGCCTGAATACTGCTCCTCCTGCTGGTATAAAGCTCCTACACAACCAGTGTGAACAACACTTTGGTGCACTAAGCTCCCAGTCCAGGCAAAGTCAGCTAGCTAACAGGCTAACAGAGCTAACTAGCTAACAGCAGCTAAAGTTAGCAGCAGCTAGCAGTTACTCTGGTGACCTACTGCCCTGTATTTGTTTGGAATATCAGTTGGAGAGGTGGTGAATTCTTTGTGGAGAACCTTAAGAAGCACTGTGGAACAACATTTTTATGAGTGCCTCCTATTTTTGTTTGTTCACGTGTATATGCATGAGAACACACATGCACGCGCATGAGCAGGCGGGTGTTGTGCTGCACATTTGTTGCCAATAGTGTCACACTATGTCGCTGACCTACAGGTGGTGACAGCACATCGAGAAATACGTCAACATGCAGACAAGGAAGAGTAAAACTGCTCACAAGTGAACGGGGATGTAAACAAAGTAGGTTTCAACATTTAAAAAACGCATCCAATCCATTTCTTCAGCCATCATGATAAGCACAATGTGTGAATAGTGAATGTAAACAGAAAGTTTCTTTGTTTACAGGAAAACTCCACAGGGCATCTTAAAGCATGTGGTCTAATCATCACCCATTTGGTTAATCTTTTTTTGTACAGTGCAGATAGACTACAGTCTGAAAAGACAACTTAATGGAGGCCATGCAAATCTTAATTTGTGGCATTCTTTTCACTTCCACCTTGTCCATTATCCTGGTTTATTTTATTTTATTTTATTTTATTTTATTACATTTCTTATATTTCTGTAAATTTGCCAGAATTAGCCAAAAGGCTAGTTTTCATCCCTGGTCAGATGTGAAGTTGGTAACCTAAAATCAATATAAAAATTAAGAAACAAGTTTTCACAATTATCATGGATATAAAGACATGCTAACTGCAGAACACAGACAGATATAAGCAGAAAACAGACACAGCACAACAACACAAGCAATATTTCATATTTCAGCAGCGTTTTTAACAGAAAAGAACAAAGACTTGAGGGAAATATTTTTTTAATCTGCCAAGGACATTGAACCCCTAAAAATAACTTCTCATAATGCTCCACTAAAAGGCTGGGTTTCAGTTGCTAACTGCATAAAATCTTGTCTTGGGACCAACGTCTGTTGTCTAAGACCCTTATTTACATAAAACAACAGAAATAAACATACGTGGGAGGGCGGCGGTGTCTGCTGCAGCATCACTTTGGATGTTTTATTTAATTCGAGCAGAGAATCAAAGTAAATAGTTGTCTGTGTTTTTCTGAAATATTGAATATTTTATGTCGGAGCAAAGCTCTTCATTTATTTCATCAAACTGGTAATGTACGATCAATATCCATGTCTGTGTATATCCACATGCCACACTGATCAATACATCAGGTAAACGTGATGTCATCTTGTGGTCTCCTGGACGCCAGCTGTATAATAGCACACCTGCTGCTTCCTCTTCCAGTGTGGTCCCTGTGTGCTCGCTCTCTGAGCCTGACGTGTCTGATAAAGCTTTGAGGACTTGTACCACTTTCACAGCCAAGAGACACAAAAGACAGCTGCTCGAGAAAGGTTGTGAGCGAACACAGGGCAGCCATTTATGAGAGACACATTCATGTCTCAATACAGCTGAAAGTAGCACAGAAAAGAGTCAGCCTGGAGCCCTCGTTCCTTCTAAATGTTAAAATACTGCTAAAGGTCACAGGAGGGTGGAGGATCTTTGCAGTTTTCCTTAGACAGGGAAAAAAAAGGAAGATAGAGAAGACAAGGGGAAAAAGGAGAAAAACCAAAACGCTTGTCAGAGAATGTGAGTAGATAAAGAGGACTTTGACTTTTACCACAGTTTTGTCCACCAGTGGAAAACCCATAAAAACTATGGATATTTTACAGTACAGTAATAAGATGTAACAAGCCATCCTTTGTGTCCAGTTAGACTAGAAATGTGCTTTATTTGACACTCTAATTAGAAACGTCACACCTAATGTTGCACTAATTCAATGTAGGAGCTGTACTTGATGAAAAATATTCTTTATTGACAGTATTAGACCTTTTATTAGACCCTGATTGGACTCAGTTTACGGTGCAGCTCTGTTGTAATGTGTCCCTAATTAAGACCCACATATATTTTTAAAAACAGTATTTTAAAACCAAATAAAGACAGAAGGTGAATCTGCTGTATCTGTTGCTGTAACTATCGTACCACGTTATAACAGAACCCAGTTACGAAACGTTTGTATCTGGCTGCACGGCTGAATGCTAACATTAAGACCAGTTGAGGTTAAAGCTAAATAGCACATGCAGAACAGTAACACTGACTAAAGGTGTCGTATACCAGCAAACTCTGATGCATCGAAATGAATCCATTATTGACAACATAAAACAGAAGTTGTAGTCACATGAGTACAGTCAAAGAAAGTTTCTCCTGTAGTCTGTGGATTTAGTTCAGGGTTGTTTTACTTCAATGTGCAGCCGATACCACGTGTTAGGTAAAAGTTGATGACAAGATCCTTCTCTTCGGGCTCTGTACTCGGTGTTTTGATACAGTCTAGATGCAGGAGGATGGTACAATGGACATTTCTGGGGCTTTTTTGTTGTTGTTTCCCCCCCACATGCAGACAAATGGCCTTGTTCCACACACAGAGCTGGCCTGGCTCGACTCGGTTTGACTCGGCACGTCAGCCCAACATGGCAGGGCTTTGCATTTCCATGACAACATGGCTACCCACTTGAAGGTGTGTCTTTTACCTGAAGATGAGCTTGAGGAGGCTCAAGTTGAGCAGCTCTAAAGTGGTGGATAAACCCTTCATATACATGTCTGGGTTAAACACACTCTTTTCTTAAATTCTTCACAATAAAAGTCCTTTGTTGAGTCGTTACTTTAACTCTTTTATTATGAGGCAGCAGAAACAGGAAATGTTTTAATTCAGGGGTTTCATCAGTGGTAACCTAACACAGCTCCTACACAGCTGAAAGCGAATATGAAACGCTAAAATAATGCAGATACCTGAAAGTACAGAGACACAGGACAGAAACTGAATTTCAAAACATAAAGATTCATAAACAAAGTACCGTATTAACTGTATTAACTATACTATTGGTGCAATCACAAGAGGTCAGCCTGAAACAGAACGAATTTGATGGGTCAAAAGGTGTTACCATCCCACCTACAATAAAGGTGCAACCCCACATGGTACTATCTAATAAAGAATTAAAGATATTTATAGTTTTTATATGATTTATTACAGATCTTGTTACATCGTATAGTGTGCTGTAAAATAAAGTGCAACCAAGACACCTCCCTACTATGTGGACATGCTGCTGAATATAATCTTTTCATTTTACTCATAAGATTTATTGAATCTGCTTCCACTGATAGAGCAAAAAAAAATAAAGAGGCAAAGAGGGAGTGATACGATGAGGGAGCACATAAAGAGCAAAGTAAAGAAAGCAAAGGGGAAGGAAACGAGCTGATGGGACGTTAAAGATAAAAGATGGAGGAGAGGGTGGCGAGAGTGTGAGAGCGTGAGAGAAAGTAGGGCACAGGCAGGAGGAAACGGCTGGTGGTGTTCTTTAAACTTGAGCCATCACAACCACAAAATCCCCAACGCCGCCTGCCAGGACTCATCCTGCCTCCGTCCCCTGGTACTGACGCACCTTTCAGAGCGTCACAGTCGCTCCACACCTCCTTATCCATCTGTCTCTGCTCTCTTTCACTAAGTTGTCCCGCCTTCACTTCAGCACCCAGCATCTCCTCTCGTTTTTTTTACCCCTCTCCATACTGTGTGACGACAGGAGAGGGAAGCGTTCATTTATTTATTTCTAACCCAGTGCCACCGGCCCGTCCTCCAGAGGCTGCAGTTATGACTGGCGGAGAGGAGACTGTCTACACTTCCCTGTGCCGCTGTCTCTGCGTCCCTGTGTCCCTTCTTTTCTGTCTCCCAGTAGCCAGGCTGTCTCCCTCAGTTTCAATTATTTAATTTTTGTGGGTCATCTTCTGTTTAAGGCTGTATGTTCTCTTTGTCTCTGTCAAGCTACGTTCTCTCTCTCTCTCTCTCTCTCTCTCTCTCTCTCTCTCTCTCTCTCTCTCTCTGTCTCTCTCACACACACACACTCCTTTTTTTTACTTTGTAAAGTCTATTTCCTCCTTGTGCTGTTTTCACTTCAGAAGGACAGAAAATATGAATTAATTTTGTGGCCACCTGAGCAACCTACTGAGGGTAAAATATTTAGGCACATCAAGGATAAGATAAAGGTCTGAAAAGATTGGGACATTTCGTGACTCGAAGCTGGTGCTCAGCCAGGATGACAAAGCAACATCCTGTATTTCACTCACGAGAGTACAGTGGGTACATGGTAGACATCCTCTGCATCATAAGACAGAATAACGTGTGTTGAAGCTCGTGTTGCTACATCCGTTCACAACATCAGAGGCATCACTGAGGTAAAGTGCACATGGTGTGAAAAAGATCTACATCACCATCACCAGGCTCCAAAATAAAAAAACAGATCATTTTGTTCCAAATGTGAGGCTGTGAGGTTCAACAATTAATGTGTGTTTATTCCATAAAAACATAAAGACATCATGGACATCTGATTATACATATAAGACACATCTGAGAAATGATGTGTCTTTTGTTAAAACTCAGAGGGAGAAGCTGAATGAAACGTGACTTTACTATTCTACACTCTTAATCACATGTGTTTATGGAACAATGGCTAATAAAGTTTGTGAAAAAGTTAGTTGCAACAACACTTTTGAGAATAAATAGTAACATACTCGCCAACCTTGAGAGCTCAACAATAAGGAGGTTTTCAAAAACAAAAAACAAAGAAAAAATCAGAGACTAAAAGTCACCGAAATGCAAAAATTGTCCCTGAAATAAAGAAAGAAAATAACTAAATAATAAGTTCACTGCAACAGTATTTTAAGTTACTTATTTTTATTTTACTATTCTTATTTTTTATTGTACTCTAAACTCCCAGAAATTTATTTTGTAGCCCTACCCTGGAAAAGAAAAAAAGAAAGAAGAATGAGCAAAAAAGCATATTTACTAGAACAAAACTGCAATTTTGGCAGAGATATATATATGATTATCATGCAGAGTGAAAGGGCAAAAACTGATAAAAAAAAAAAAAACCTGATATGCTGAGGTCAATGACCCCTCAAGGTTACCAGAGGACATGTAGAAAAATCCTCCACGTCTGAAATAACCTTGGCTTGTATAGACTATATGCTGAAACTTTTATGCCTTTGTCATCAAATGCACAATTGGTTACTGGCCATATTCACCGGATCAGATATCATGGTGGAAAAAAATCATAATGCGACACAATCCATTAGCCTAAAATTATCACATAAACGCGTAACTAAACTTTGAGCGACATGCCATGAAGAAAGGGATGAGCAGCGTGTGTCATGTGAACAGTGACTAGATCATGAGTGAGACCTGTCAGCAGCCTGACATCATGTCAGCTGTGTGCCATTTACAACACTGCAATTTATGCAATTTATTTAAATTTGATTTTGAATAATCAAGTAATCAGATGAGAAATATATTAATGAATAAGAGTAAATATGCAAAAAAGAAAGTTAGAGTATCAAAGTATCTTGAAATTAACGACTAATTGAGTTCCTTTTTTGAAAAATCTACATTTTTTAATACTATACAGCAGTGTTTCCCAACCCTGGTCCTCAAGGCACACTGCCCTGCATGTTTTAGATGTTTCTCTGCTTCACACACCTGATTCAAACGATCAGGTTGTTGTCAGGCTTCTGCAGAGCTTTGATGACGAGCTGATCATTTGAATCAGGTGTGTTGGAGCAGAAACATCTAAAACATGCAGGGCAGTGTGCCTTGAGGACCAGGGTTGGGAAACACTGCTGTATAGTATATTACTAATACTATACTGAACTATATTATAGGACACTATCAATCTATCAATCAATAGTCAGTGAAGGCTGTGTCACAGACAGGCAAGAGACTGGAGCTCCAGTTAGAAAGAGATATGTGTCAGAGGAAAGTCACAATAAATATCACAAATTTACCATCTATTTCTATCATGACAATTACAATTAAATCAAGGTGGGGATTTCAATCGGAAGACGATTAATGGATTAAACAAACACATTTTTTATTAATCTAGTTACTCTAGGAATCGTTTCAGCCATAGTGCTGACTAATCAAAAATGTTTGAATAAAAAGAGGCAGCAGTGTTACATAACTGTGAGTGATGTTTGTGGATTTCTTCCGTCATATCACAGTAGAATATTTGATTCACAGACTGAGCATGACAAGGATAAGCAAAGTGCATCCATACAAAGAGCGGTAAAAAGACGATATTGGATTGGTATCGGTATTTGCAGATACTCAAGGTTGCAGTGTCACAGCATCTCCTGCTGTTTTCTGCCACTTTTTGACAAAAATGTCTTCCATGATCTTCCTGTTCCACTTGTAGTTATATATCACTAAAGTTGTTCTGTGCTCCAACTGACAATGGCTGCACAATAAAAAAAAAAATATGTGTGATTATTGTGACAGATGTTGTGATTGTCATGCAAATACAATCATTCCCACCAGCTGTAAAACAGTTTTCATTTTCACTGAAAATAACTGTTACATACATGATGTGACATTTGTTTGAGTCTGTACCAAACAAACTTCTTTTTCTGATGTCTAGAGATCAAGATCATCAGGCCGGGACGTCTCTGCAGCACCACAGGATTTCATTATAGTGCTGTTTTGTCGCACCTTTTCCCTCAACTGCAATTTGGATACTGCACTTGGCCGTATTGTGATTTTGATAGCATTTCGATTAGCCCTATAACTGACATAACACAACTGATGCACTATGACACTACTGAAAAGTATGAAAGTGCAGCCCCGCTCCATCAGAGATCAATAACACTGTTGATTTCATGAAACATCTGACTTTTAAAACAAATAGTCCCAATTCATTCATCTGCTCTCCTGGACAGCTGACGTTCAGCGGGTCAGTTTGGGTAAAAGGCACATGCTCTCTGTCGTCATACTGCTCAAGAAACGTGTGATCTGTTTAGAATATGCTGAATTCAAATTAGTCACGCGTTACATTGGCTGGCGTTTAAATTTTCCTCACTTTTATAACTTAATGAAAAGACTTGTCTAAAAATCACGCAGTGGAAACGCTGAAAGAATCCGTTGAAGATGTGTCCTAAATGCACCGTCAGCCGTGGAATCAGTTAGAATCAGTGCTTTTTCTTCAGTGAGCTTTCATGTGTTTTATTTTTTTATTCTAGTCTTTGCTCTTAAATAAAGATCAGATTATTGCTAAATATCCCACAGATGCATACTGTACGCTGGAAATATGTGTTCCATTTGAATTAAACCAGGGTTAGATCTGTTTGAATAAAAAGCAGTGTTTGTCAATTGATTAATTGATTGCTCACAATCAATTGATCAATTAATCATCAATAAGTAATAATAAGTAATAAGATACAAAACATGTTTTTCCTTTTAATTTTAAAGGGATAGTTCACCCCAAACTCAGAAACACATAGTTTTGCCCTGACCTGTACTGCTATCGATCCATCGAGATTTTTTTGGTGTGAGCTTATTTGCTCAAGAGATGTCTGCCTTTTCTACAATTTCGGTACAATATTAAGAGACTGAATGACTCTCAGCTCGTTTAAGCTCCAAAGAAATAGATTTGAAAAATTCACAACCAGCATTGTTGTCCAGATAATCCACAGACCTTGCTGTGAGCAGTTTCATGCAGAAACTACTTTCTTTCTACTCACAAAAAAAAGTTCCGGTAGAATCTGAAGTTGATTTTGGGGTGAACTGTCCCTTTAAGTGTACATATCCTAATTCAGCAAATTCTTCTGCCAGATAAACATGAATTAATTATTTTTTAATCTGTTAAAGTATTAATGATGGTCTATGATAGCCATCCCTGATACAGATAATATCATTCCAACAGGAAGCAGAATTACTGTAAGACTGTGGAAAACAACCAAACAACAAACACCTTCGTATTTTAAACAACAGATTGAACTACTGTCCAACATAGCAAGTTACAAACGAGTCATATCTAGACTCTCAGGACACCAGGATGCGTTTCTTGAAAATAGGGAGCCCATTCTTGGACTATATTAATAACAGACGATGCCCAAGGACTGATCTTACACGTCACATCACTTTCATTTATCTGTTTATTTATGTACATTTCTATCTATCTATGTACTTTCTTGATAAAATAAGGTTTTGGTTCTGTTCTGTTGAGTATTAATATTCTCAGTATCATTTTTTAGCCATGGAGGCATGAGAGTGGAGGTATTCACAATATGAAAATGTCATTAGAAATGTCTTACAACATACAACATACATGTTATGACAAGACGTTGGACTAAAATATCAATCCAAAAAAATACAGATGACTGTACCTTTGTAGAACAATGAAACTCAAGCCATCTGTATTTATTCAACCCTACATTGTAGGAGAGAGGTGAGTAAAACTTACTGCATGTTTGCACCATTATTAGAGCAGACGTTTAGATGACAACATCTCCTCTGAGTCAACAGGGAAGTGAGAAAAAACGGCCACAGTCGGTCTTGTCACTACTAGATAGCACACTCACTGTTAAGAAAAGTTCCTGTGTGTGAATGAGTAGTTTAAATGCTTACTGAAAGCTGCCACCGCCAGTATGAGCGTGACCACGATGGAGATCCAGGAGACCCAGAGTGCCTTCTTCCTGTAGCTCTGAGCCTCATGGGGCTTCAGACGCATGCTGCTCTCGAGAAGACCTACAGTGAGACAGACACAAACTCTGTTACAAGAACAGCTCCTTCTTTCTTTGTAGCTTTTTGTGGTGTTCATTTTATTTCAGTGACCAAATCAGAAAGCCAGAGGTAACGACCCTTTTTCCAGTACATAGAAAGTGAAACAGCTCTTTTATAATCTCTACTTGGTTCCTGGAGAAAAAAAAAGTTGAATTTCCACAGAGCTGAAAGAAACATGTAATAAAACAAATAGTAAAGCCTAATGACATCTTTATGAATAGTCCAAAATATGCCACTCTAGTTTAAGTCAAAGGCATTATGGCACCATTATAATGGTCTCATGACAGCCAATGTCAAAACCAACCATGTGGCAGTTTAATGTAATGCTAACTCATAAAGTTTCACATAGTTTCTGTAAGTTTGATCATTAGGCCTGCTATGGCACCTTTATGAAAGGTTATGCTGTCTTTGTTATGATAACTTGACATGTCATAACACGGATACTGACAGGTTATGTTGTCTTAGGTAATGTCAGATTGTCAAAGACATCTCAAAAAATGTCAACTTTAAATTTTAATAAAAAACTTACTGACAGCACTCATTCAGACTCCTTCATGTTCATGACAGGTGTCATGTCATCATTATGACAGCATCATGTCAGTTTTATGCACACCCCTTCAAATATTAAGCTAAAACTTCTGTTGCCCATGCTAAACATTGTTTAAATTCATCAACAAGTAATTAAATTAACTCTTTTGCATAAATTCCTCAACAACAACAGCGTGTTGTTTTGGTCATGACCATAATGACAAAGTTTATGATATGCCAGAAAAACCAGTGAAACTAATGGTTAATGTAATGTCGTGTCATTCAAAACAAACATATGAAAACACATTACAATGGCTATAACATAATCCTAAAATTATCCATGAGACTATCATGTTTTTGCCAATATTCTGTCCCCATCTGCCAAAAAGTCCCTCAGTTTCCCCCAATCCAAACAGAGGTCAGGCTCTGCTGGAAAAAATGCTATAATCAATCCACTACAAGACTCCCAATTAACCTATCAATGATTATTATTGCTTCCAGCAGTATTAGAGCTGTTTCCTCCACCCTCCATGCATCGTTCCTGTTCAGTAATCCTCCACGTCTTCCAAGAGAGCACAGGATCACTGGGGATTTACACTGAGGGACACAAAACATTGTGTAACATCCAAGAACACTTGTTACACTGCAGATTACAGGTCATGGGTGAAGCATAGCTCAGCGACAGCTTGTCAAGTTTAACTTCAGAGAATTTCACTCACAGTAAAATGCAGTCTCTCAAACTTATGCAAAGCAATTGGATTCAAAATAAAAAAAAATACCAAAGGAACCAATCAAAGTATATCAAGTTTGCCTAAAACCTAAATAGCTTTTCAAGGCCCAGTTCACTTCTAACAGAATAAACAGGGACGTTTTTTTTTTTTTTTACACACTCAGTATAACAATCGACATACATTTCCTAATGGCTCGCAGCCCTGTTCCTGTGTGAGAAGCCTTCGCCTGAAGTCACAGACAAAACAGCCCAGATTCTGAACTGCCTGAAGCTGTTCCTTTGTCATGAAGCGTGAGGCTGCCTCTGCAGCTTCATGCAATATTTATGAGCCTGAACTTTTACATCCAAAAGAGCTTTTAATGGTATCACTTGTCATTCTATCCAGAAATTTGTCCCAGGGACCATAGTCAGTCGCCTGTGAGACACAAGAGGTGTTTTCTTTTCATACTGCGAGTTTGGCCCCAAAACAGACAGATATTGGCCAAAAATAAAGTGGCAAATGAGGCTATTTTAACCTTTGAACCATATCTTTTGGACACGGTTCAGTAATAACAGTCATTGTCTTTGTTTTTGCAGGCTACAAGAGACATTAAAAACCTTTATTTGAATGGAATTTTTGTGGAAGAAAGCTAGTTGTTCAAGCCTTTTGAGGCATTTTTTGTGTAGAAAGCTCCTGCTTTGGGGGATTTTCTCTCACTGGCAAAGACGAACAAAGCTTTAACAACAATACCACTGTCACTGCAGCGGGGGAGTGGTGCTTAAGTCATGCATCATACAAGACTGTGCTCCAAAACTTGAAAATGCTTGAAAAGTAGACCTTCGCCTCTTCTGTGCTCCTTACTTCAAAGACAATCAACCTGATTTCTTTGAATATTGCGTCCTTCACTCTCTGTCTCTTACGAAAACGGTAATAATGGTAAATGTTTCCCAAGGTATCGCTGGAATCACTGACTCTAGAGCCACCCAAACTTCGTCTTCACTTTTGAGCCTAGACCTTTGTCAGCCGATTCTCACTCCTAACCGGTCAAGTAAGGCAGCTTGGTCAGCGGCCTTACGCCCCTCTAGTGGTTTGTATAAATGTTCAGTTGAAGTAATGTAGTATAAAGAGCAAGAAAGTCCACGTATGGAGGAGGTGGGGTGGACGGATAAATCACAAACCCTGTTGATTTCTTGATTTTTCTTGATTTTTGATGTTGCGTTACATTACCTAAGTAAGTTCCATACATAAGTTCTATATGTAAGTTACATGCATAAATTACAGTATGTACATAAGGTAATGCATGGTCACATGATGCATACCACACGGTTGAGTTCATTACTGTCATAACCACATTTTTTTTTTTTTTGAAGGGTCAATCTCATGTTGAGGTCAACACCTTGATCTGGTAATACATCTAGGGATCAGAGCTGTCAGACACATGTCAGGAACACAGCCTCTGATTGGTCAACTCAGTCTGAGGCATCTTGGGATTATTATATTTACACCTGTTTTCAAAACAGAAAAATGGAGTAATAACTACAGAAGACATTCAGCGTTGGATTTATCATTATGGATCAATTTTACCACATTTCCAAAATGACACTGCAGTTTAAACCTGTAAAGGTAAAATGTTGGCATTAGCATCAGCATGAACATTCATTTCCTGCTCAGCTTACTTTGGGGCTAACTCCTTTCACTCTTCCAGCAGTTGGGAAACAACAGACGAGACTTTTCTTGGTCTTGAGAAACTGCAGTGACACACAGTAACCTGAACTGTACATTTACTGCCAGAGGGACAAGTTTCTGCTCCACTATGAGAGCAGAAAGCTCTCAGCTCAGTTGCTTGCTTTCACTCACACTGCCCTATTCCTAAAGGTAGCTATGCTACACTTACGACAGTATTAGCATTAGTAACTTATTTTAATATTTCCAAAACTGTTGCGTAAACCTATAGCCATGTAGTTTTTGTGGGTAGCTTTGAGTCTAGCCACATCTTGCATACTTATTATTGTTAACCTGTCCAGGAAATCTTGTGAATGCAAAACTGACACTAGAGGGACACCAACAGTGTAACAGTTTGAAGCACAGGAACACTCACTTCCATTTGGTAATTCGGAAATGAGAAGCTGTTGATTTTGTAAGTTAAATCCTGATCAGTATTACTCTTACTTAAATTATGACAACCAGCTCAAAGCCAGCTTCTGTTGTACATTTGACACTAGTTCACATTGTGATCAACCACCTGACACTGAATAACTACACCAAACACATTATAACAGTGTTTCCCAACCCTGGTCCTCAAGGCACACTGTCCTGCATGTTTTAGATGTTTCTGCTCCAACACACCTGATTCACATGATCAGGTCGTTGTCAGGCTTCTGCAGAGGCTTGATGACGAGCTGATCATTTGAATCAGGTGTGTTGGAGCAGAAACATCTAAAACATGCAGGACAGTGTGCCTTGAGGACCAGGGTTGGGAAACACTGCATTACAATATGACTTACAGGCTCAAAACTGCAGCTGTAAATGGCAACATAACTGAGATCTAAGAAGACGTCTGTGTGTGTTTGTGTCAAATTCCAGAAGCAAGTGCTGATAGAAAGCTGCTAAAGTCATATGATTGTTTTGTAGTGTAAATACACCTTTATATACATCTGAAAAGGCCACAGCTGATGACTGACCCAGTTATCAGTCATGGAAAAACAAACCACTTAAAGAAGTTTTAGTATTGGACCTCCATAACTTTGGTGAGCCACAGATTTTAAAAGAATGGTTTAAATCAATCAATGAGGCAGAAAGTCAAATATCCTGACTTTTACTCCCTAGTATGGATCAAGCTCCAAAAGTGCTGGATTCTATATGTCCCACAATGCAACCAATACCATCCTTTTCTTTGGCCTTTGGTAAATTTGAAAAATGTGAACCTTCAGTCTCCAAGCGCAAGCTGAGCTGAGAGACGTGACAGTAAATTTTCTCAGACTTGACATTATTCGATTAATTATACGGCTACACTGTCATGGTGATCCCCATGACCTGAGAACAGACTTTTAGGTGGAAAATCAGTTCCACTTTAAGTTTGAAAATCCCCTCATTTTCAATGAGATGCTTGTTTTTCACAATATCCTCCTCACCCTTTGTCATACCATTTTTGTAACATAAAAAGTACAATCTTGTATACTCAGTACATGATGATAATAATGACCCTTTATTTGATTATTTTCTCCCAATCTGGGATGTCTAGTTCACCCTGCATGCAGTTCTTGTTGTCTTGTGTGGGTGTAGCCAGACTGAGACGGAGCAGACAGAGCATCCAGAGGGAGTTGATGCTGCTACTAGGATACGATCCCTCACCAGCTTCCCCCCGAGTGAACACTGCCAACTGCTTCTGATGTACAGCCAGACCTGTGCTCTCCCAAGCAATGCACTACTTCAACTGACTTCAGCTTAGTTCAGGCAGCTTGTATCTATAACTGTCAGGGACTGCTTTGCATCCGAGATACGCTTATGTGTAAAAATATACTTTTTGATGCAGCTGTGTGTCACTATGGGAGGCAAAGACAACTTGTTTGAATGTAATTAGTTTAGAAATCTGAAGCTTTCCCAAGAACGTTCGACATGACATGTACAGCATGGTGTATATTTAGTTGTATGCATCCATAATTTATTACATTCAGCGTCATTTTCATGTTGAAGTAATTAAAACATGTAAATTTTGTTCACAAGAAGAGCAAACCATCAGACAGCCTTTTTATCATTGCGACACATGCTTGCAACACAAACCCCTGGACCCTGGACCATCCAGCTGATGTGAAATCACTTAATCTGTCTGTAATTGATTTCTTTGAAGATAGAAAGTCAAGGAAAATCACATGGCCTGTGCTTAACAGGAACCACAAATCATCTCTGTTAGGAGTTTTCTGTGTAAAAAGCTCTCTCAGAAAAATGGGCACGTGTGAAGGAGAGGGTCACACTGAGTAACATTTAGAGCCACAATGAAAGACTTCCAATCCTGTGATCAGACACTGACGGTGACATTTGTCCTGTTTGTAAAACTCGTCTCATAACCTGGCCTGACACGCTCTGGTGAGCGCTTGAGTGATTTTCTACAGATATTAGCATAGTTTCCAGCACATAAATAGGCTGATCACTAGTAAGTGGAGCTTAAGTGAGTGGAATCTTCCATCAAACAATCCTCATTACAGAAAGTTTCAAGATGAATTTTTTATGTATAGCTGCAGGCACAAAAACACAGGTCATAAATCTGCACCCAATACAAGCAACTCAAAAAAGCTAAAAAAAAACAAAAAATGTTATGGAAAAAACTGAAAGGACATAAGTGTGTGTGTGTGTGTGTGTGTGTGTGTGTGTGTGTGTGTGTGTGTGTGTAGCATATATTTCCGCCTAAAGACCAGTTAATTGGGGATGGCTTGTCCAGAGGTCAAGGTTACAGCAAGTGTCCAGGAAACTGATGTAAAGCACAGCTTTTGTCTTCAGGGTGAAAGGGTCCAAGTGGCGTTCCTTCCTGGGTCAAATGACTCTGCAGTAGTCACAGATATTTATCGGCTCCTGCACCGACGTGGGTCTATACGTTAATTAATCTTTCCAGCAGAGGCATGAAAGGTTGATCGCATCTGTTGTTAACTACTGCAACTCTTTTTAGTGTTGGGCCGATGGACGGACAGTCCACTGACAAACTGAGCCCTCTAATATTGTAACACTGTGGTTAAACACCCTTGTGTATTTGAGGAAGTGTGTCCCATCAGTTCATGGTGAAGTTCCATTTTTGACATGTCTCCATGTCCTGCTTGTTATTTTCACGTTGAACCCAAGACGTTCTGGGTTTATTTTCAGGCTAATGTTATCTTAGCTTAGCTTCCTCAGTGTACTTAGCCAGCAAACTTTGTTTCAAGCTTTGGGGGTTGAAAACAACTATGTTGTATGTGATGTTTCACTTGGATATCACCATATGCAAATGTCAAAGAGACTGCACAACGCTGACTCTATTATCTCTTTTCCGTACCCATGTGCTGGATGGGCTTGACTTGGTGCATCAGTACAGCACAACAGAGATTTGCATGTCCCTTACAGCAGGGTTACCCGCTTGAAGGTGTGTCTTTTAACTGATAACGCTCTCGTCGAGCGACTGTAAAAAATTAAACAGCAGAAGAACACATTTCATTTCCCATAAATTCTTCATTCCCACTATATTTTGTTAAATATAAGCTTTTATTATGAAGCAGCAAAATCAGTAAATGTTGGTTGGTTTGCATCTTCAACTGACTTGACACGACCCCCATAAGGCTGAAAGTGAACATGAAACAGTTAAATAAAGCAGATACTAGGTAAGTTCCTAAAGACTACTTTCCCTGTCAGTTAAACGGAAATTTTAATTTAGATTAGAAAAGAAAATATCCTTAGTTAAAATTACAGTAGTTAAATAGTTAACATTAACCACAATGTTAAACGTTGAGCCATTTGAATTGAACTGAAATGCACACATTCCTAGCAGATACCTCAAAGTATAATCAGGCACACAGAAGAAAAACTCAACTTTAAACCACAGAGATTCAGTTAGAAGCTACACAAGTACTGAGAGCTGGACACAGACACTTTTAGAGACCTCTGTCTCTCTGATCTCCTGCACAGACATGGGTAGAGTCTCAGCTTTGTGGCATGTTTGTGATGTCAAACTAGACACACCAGAAAAAAAAAAAAAAAGGAAAACTTCTAGAAAATGGGAAAGGAGTCAACTGCTTGTTTTTAGTGGGTTAACCAGCGTTTAAAAAAACCTGCACTAATTTTGGTATAAAAACAGTATATGTGAAGTAGTAGTAGTAGTAGTGGTATAAGTATTGTCCTCAAAAGTGATCTAAGTCAACTGTGTGTGTGTGTGTGTGTGTGTGTGTGTGTGTGTGTGTGTGTGTGTGTGTGTGTGTGTGTGTGTGTGGCAGAGGGGGAAGTGAGACAGCATGGTTAAATTGCTCACATGATCCCAGGCTGGGGGATCAGACAGCAGAAGGCATGTGCTCAACATCTCATACATCACACGCACAGACGCAGGTTTGTGTGGGCGGGTGGCTGGTTGTGTGTGTGTGTGTGTGTGTGTGTGTGTGTGTGTGTGTGTGTGTGTGTGTGTGTGTGTGTGTGTGTCTTGGCACTTGTCTCTTGTCACACCTTTCTCTTCTAAAAATAATTAACATCAACCAAGTAGCTCAAAACACTGATTACACACACACACACACACACACACACACACACACACAGAGAGAGAGAGAGAGAGAGAGAGACACAAAGCCAGGAAACACATGACTGAATATGATACTCCTTGGAGGAGTACAACCTGGAAAAGATAAATTTTTCACATAATCTGAAAACCTGTCTCTACCTGTCTTACTGTAATGCTGTCTGACATAACTATACAATAATGTTTTCATGTCATTGGATGACAGACAGACAGACAGACAGACAGACAGACAGACAGACAGGAACGCTGGCCTGGAGAAGCATGATCAGACTGCAGAAGTGTTCTCACAGAGATGGCAGGGACATTTATGTAAATAGGAGCGAGACGAGGAAAGTGGAGGAGGGACGTAGACGGAGTGTGAATGTGAGAAATATATTGTGCTGAAATGTGTGCGTATGATGCGTTTGTCTAAAGCTCACTTTTGGCTGAACATCTATTAAAATCCTTTTTAAAATAAAGTTTCCTCAGTGGTAGCTGCTCATACACACCTTAATATCTCTGTCTGTAAGGGACTTTGAGTCTTAGACGACCTGTATTTAAATTAATGACCTCACCTGACATCACAAGTAACACAAGTGATTATACCTTTAAAGGGGCAGTCTACCATTTTAATCCATAAAAATCACTTTTCTCTTTGGCCTCTCTCTTATGGTTGGTACAATGAAAACCAAAGGTTCTTGAGAAGCTTTTGTTAAGCCAGAATCACACACTATGCACAATACACCCAATATGTGTGCTATCATTCAAAATAACACTAGTAGGGCTGCAAATTTTGTGAATTTCCCTTAACTGATAGTTGAACATGCTAACAATCAATTAATCACTGAATCCTTAATAATTCATCAGATACAAAATGCCTGTTTTTTTGTCATTTTAAGTTGAAGTGTCCTTATTCAACGAATGCCCCCACCAAACAAAGCAATGTGTAAGGGCGCAATTACTGTCATTTCTAGATTAAACCTTTAACTAGTTAAAATTCTAATGAGGATTATCGATTAATGATTAATCATTAACATCTCTAAAGAGTCGTATGTATCATTTTGGACTCTGCTCAGATTAAATCATGCCACTCCTCCAGTTGGCAGAGATGTGGGCTGCAAACACACAACTTGGACTCAAGTCACTTGAGTCACAAACTTGATGACTTTAGTCTTGACTTAACAAAATCAAACTTAAAATTTAAATTTAAAAAGTGTGCCAGGAATGTTTTCATTTCTTTTCATCTCCTAAATCTCCTCAACTTGAATGCTAATCATTATCAAGAAATGAAAACGTCCAATCAAGTTTCAGGAGGGAACCATGTAAAACTGATGTTATGCCACTGAGCTCCAAGCTGATCAACAAAGAATGAATTTCACTTTGCAAAAAATGTTATTTGACAATAACATATTGTTCATTGTGCCACTTCAATGTCAGACGAAGTTGGAAGTGTTTGCATCGCAGTAAGTTGTTGCTCCCCTTACATTTGGTGAGGAACACATTATGACTTGTTTAGGACTTAAAACTAGGGATGTTAATGATCAATAACTAACCAATTAATCAATTAATTAAGAAATTATCCAATTAAAAATGTATTGATCAATAATATATGTTACCACTTCTCTGGAGTGAATTGGTTTTCTCACAAATTGGTTTGGTCTGCCAGTGATTGTGTCCCGTCTGACGCTGTTTTGTTTGGCGTTGCCATTTCTTGAATACAATAAATTCCGGCAGACTGGAAAAGCTTCAAACGAGACCCTTATTTTATTTGTTTTGATTGTTTGTGCCTCATGAATTAATGTGCCACCAGAATTTTCACTGAAACTTGAAAATGAAAACTAGCATTCTGTATGTTATTGATTATTAATGATTAATAAAGGACTTGGGACTTGGCAGGGACTTGTGCCAAGACTTTCTTGTGGCTTGCAAAACAATGACTTGTTCTCATCTCTGCAGGAGATGTGTAACCATGGTTACCATACATGAAATTTAAAAACATATAATGCACAGCAAAGTGAAACCCTGCAGTCACATTTATTGAAGTGTTACTGACGTTATGGCAGAGCTGCCTTAGTCACTGACTGCCATTGTCTGTTGTTTTACTGTTGTTGTTATCATTACCGCATTGCATTATGGGACATGTCTGCATGTATACTGTAATATTTCCCTTGAAACACTTGACATACTATTGTTTTCATATGTCTGTTTCGGACTCACTAAAAGATGGTGATGTCATAGTGATGTCATCAGGATTCTCTTGGTTTGGGTTTAGATTTCACAACTTTTTACCAGAAAGTCTGTGCTGCAGCTTAAAAGTATGAGGCTGGAAAAGCCAGTGAAGTGAAAGATGGTTTCAAGTTGCAGTATGGGAAATGTAGGATCCAGGGCTTTTGGAGCTCGACCCAGACAAGGGACCAAAAGTCGGTATATTTGGGCCTCTACTGCTTTGATTTTCAACCATGTTTGAGTCCCCAGACTCAACATCACTGAAATGCCATTTTAATGTTTGAATGGTTCTTCCTTAGAGTTCAAATCTGCCAACTGGCCACGTCTTAAAGCCATTTAAGGAATGACAACATCTTCTACAAATCTTAGGAGACAAAAACAAGTTAAATGCGTCTTTCTTCTTTCATGCTTCATTCTGACCTTTTCAAAGTGAACACCACAGGGTGATTTTATCTCTTAAAAATAAGCCAGATCCAACACTGTCACAACACTAAACACAATAATCATTTAAGATTTTATTTTTTACTCAAGATGTGCTCAATTTGGTTGCTTAAAGCTGCACAGTTTAATTAAAATGTCAGTCATCTCTTGAAATCTGATCTAGGAAACATACATGACATTAAATAAACCCACTGAATTAATCTGTTAACTAAGCAGACTTAGGGTTTATTGTATAACTGAGGCCCTCTTATTATCCACTGTGGAATGTGTTGTTGTTTCTCTGGTTTTATGCATATGAGATGATTTATGGGATTATATCAGTAGTAAAATCACACACATAGACACTCTCACAAGTACTTAAGTGAGGGTTTGTTCACATGCATGTGACTGGTACAGAATGTAGCTTTAAAGCAGACTGAGCCCGTCTGCCTCCGGGTGCATGTTGTAAAGAACAGTTGATTTCCCACGGCCAACTTTGTCCCCCGAGGCAGGGCAATATGTAAAACTGAAATGAATGAATGAAGACTAGAATCAATTTAACAAGCTATGAATTCAACTTCAGTCCTGCTGATGTAGGACTTTCATAAATTATTCAAATGAGAGCGAGCTAAAAATACCTCCATTGGGTAAAAATACCCCTCACATCTCCCCAGGGCCCTTTAACATAGGGGAGACTGGGGCATTTTGTCACACTTTTTATTTTCATTTCAATTTCTCAGTCTCAGTACATCATAGTCACTCATTTTCCACATTAAATTAAGCAATACATTCTTGTGCACAAATGTATAATCTTTAGTTTTACTTTCCACTTTAATATAGAGTTAGAAATGATTAAGTTCAATTCTCCAACATATTACAACATATGTAAATAGCTTTACTCAGTCTGATAGAGAGCTGAAATGATTGATCTAGTATTAATCGCTAACTATTTTGCTAATCATTTAATTGGCTTAACTCATTTTTTAAGAAACAAAAGTCTAAATTTTCTCATTTCAGCCCCTAAAATGTGAATATTTTCTGTTTTCTTTACTCCACTACGACACTAAACTGAATATCTTTGGGCAGTGAAGCAAACATCTTGGGCTTTGGGAAAAAACGATTAATTAAAAGTTTGGAAAAGTGACGGTGAACACTCGTTTGTAGTTGAGTAATATTTCAATAATGTACCAGTACTTGTACTTGAGTACAGATGTTCAGTACTCTTTTTACCTCTGGTAATCCTAAAGCACTGAGACAACTTGCCCCAAAACAACATGCGTGCTATTATTCACTATATAAAATAATGTAACTGAACGTAGTTACTTCTTAAATTTTTGTTACATAAATACTTATATAGTTTTTTGTTTGTATTTTTACTTTTATGGCTGAAAAATATGAAACATTTTCTCATCTGAGATTACACCGCCTGTTAGGGATGAAATGATTCATCAACAGTTAAAACAGATAAAATACCTGACAATTAGAATTGCATTGAAACTGTGGCACTATCAGTTTCTTTTCTCTCCACTTGTGAAATCTGCAATGTGTCCAGAGAAAAAAAACTACACTTTAGCATAGCTTAGCAGCTATTATATCACACTTGATATCATATAGACTACATCTTTTTAAAAAATACTTTGAAAATTAAAATGACTAATGAACCATTGATCTTAACAGATCAAGACTTGATTAACAACAATGTAGGCATCACCGCTATGAAAAAAGAATCAAAAAATTAAAGGAATGTGTGACCTTAAAATTGAATTGTGGATTTGGAGAATCATGACACCCCTGATAAATCAATTAGCAGCAGTTTCCCAGATGCAGCAGCAATGTGGGTTTGATTTGTGTCAGTAAAAACACGACAATTTCAAATTGTTGAGAGGTTTGGTTTCAAAGTAAAACTTCTGAAATCATTTCAGTGTGTCAGTACTTTCTGAAAACTTTCAGCACATTTTAATAACACCACGATAATAATGACCACCGTGACAGTTTCAGCCAGTGGATTTAGGACAATGAGTTACACCTGCAGCTGTTAGATTTTTTTTAAAGATAGCTCCTTCTGATGTTGGAGGGCGTGACAACTTACCCGTGTGGCAAGATGCCCCGCTCTCCCCTCCACACACACATTCACATCCATAACTTTTAAAAACATGACACATGTCAGAAGCAGCAGAAGTTACCTTCTCCCTCCACGCTGTCTGTGATCTTCATCTCCTGGCCGGTGGTGAACGGCTCCGGCTGCCCGGGGGTCTTGGTTTGCTGGTGATGGTTGTTGGTGAAGCCATCTGGGGCGCACTGGCCGTTCCGCACCGTGGCCGGGCAGGGATCCACGATAGTGGGGTCCGGGACAGGGTAGGACTCTTGGGTGGCCGGGTCTGTCATTGTTGCTGCTGTTTTATCAGGCTAAAAAGGCAGAGGAAGATGATGAAGATGATGGAAAAAAAAAAGATTCACGCCGGTTCGTTAGGTGCAGCAGCCATCCAGCGCGTCCGATCTGCCACCGGTGTCGACTGAGTAGCGCAGGAGGGGTGAAACAGAGGAGAGGAGAGGAGATGGCGATAAGAAGAGGTAAGAGATAAAGGATTTATCTCCTCGGCATCAGCAGCGATCCAACTCCTTCCGTGTGAAGTCCTCGGTGCGAGCAGCAGCCCTGCAGCCTCAGTGTCCGACAGCCGGAGACTCTCACACAGTTTAGGGTTAAGATGCAGCGATGCGATAAACTGCTGAGATCTGCTGTGGATCTGACAGGCGGTGCCAGCAAGTTTTTTTCCCCCTCCCCTTCTTCCTTTTCTCCTCCTCCTCCTCACACATCTCAGTACCTGATTCTCACACAGTGAGACACTGCATGAAATAATCAGTGACATCCATCCTCCATCACTCACAGCAATTTAACAGTTTTACTACAAATTAACTTTAAATTAATCATGAAACCAAATTTTAATGGCTGCTATACATCAAGTAGTATTTAAAGTCAAAATAAGTCCTGTAATAACAACACACTGATACTTTCATCAGTCTTTTATGGCTGTTTATCAAAATAGACATAATCATAAGTTTAATTTACATCTTTCTTTCATCTAACCCAGAATTGCTTTACTGACCACAATTATCAAAACTATTTCCACTTATTGGCCTTGTTATTAACCAAACCTCTGCATGCTCTGTCTTGGCGCTCTCTGTGTTCACGAGCTGCAATAATTAACCAGCAGGTGGCGCCAAAACGTAGGTTTATCAGCAGGTGAGGATGTGACAGTAACTGGATCTGCCAAACCTACCAGACTGGTGCATTTTGCATCCCTTAACTTTTCAAAATGACACCTCATTCTTTATTTTTATTATGTTTTTCATCATTGTAGCTCCTAACATGTGTCATAGAACGTCTCAGGCCATTTTATTTATTTTGACAAGATTTCTAAAAGGAAAAGTGAGTATTTAGCATAGCATTAGCAAATGGAAAACTATCTAAAAATAAACAACATAACATCTAAGAAATAATTTAGGTAACGGGAGTGAATGCTGAAACTGACATTCCATATTATAATAAATGGAGAAAATAGAGTAAAAGAATTTACTTTTACTTTTAGAGGGGAACAGGACTGATTGAAAACCTGAGGAAACAACTATATTATTTATTTTAACCAACATGTTGTGGATTTCTGATGAGAAAATGTATTAAAATGTGTAAATTGGAAATAGAGTCACACAATAATACAAAACAAATAAGATTTCTGAAGGATTTTAATCATTTTATTTCAGGTAAAGTGTAGTGTCAAACAGTCAGTACAGCCTAAAATCCTATTTTTTTCACTGTTTTTGGTAGTTTTTTTTTTTTTTTTTTTTGTCTTTTATCTTCTTTTTATTTTTTAAAATTGCAATCTGGAAAAAGTGCAGCACACTTTTCTTGATAATATAATGTATTATACAGATACATTTAATGCATATCTATGCAGTTATTGTTCTGGGGTCAGAGAAGGCACGGATTTGGTGGAATGTCCCAACTAATGGAAAAAAGAAGAAAGATATCAGTAAGATATCAGTCAGCTGCTGCAACAGTACGAGATTCACAGTATGATACCTAATCTCAGAAAATATCACAGAATCTTTGGTTATGTCCTGAACAACATGAGCCTTGAAATATGTATAGAAATATGTATTTTAATAACACTAATACAGTGAATCTCAATTTTTTTCTCAGCCAAGGGCCCCTTACAAGAAAATATACTGGGTACATCATCATGTGGTCGGACTGGATGTCTATTTGAGAACCACTGCTCTGGAGGGCTAGAGGGCTCCACTGTGTGTGTGTGTGTGTGTGTGTGTGTGTGTGTGTGTGTGTGTGTGTGTGTGTGTGTGTGTGTGTGTCTGGTTTTAAGCTATAATATCCCCTCACGATTCAACATTTCAACAAGGTTGAATGTTCTCCCGTGACTAATGATTACTTGGTGTTTCTTTTATTGACGAGGTAATAAATGACCAGGGTGCACCAGCAGCCATTCACCTGCCGGTCATTGCTTCGGGGCGGAGAGTGAATTTGTCGAATTTGCGTCCAGTTACTGCAAGAAACCTCTGGCAGCAGACCTCCACGTTTTCCTGCTGGTAATCATAAGGATGAAGGTTGATATTCACAATCATATTTTACCAAAGGAGTGGCCTGATCTGAAGCAGGTAGGCACAGAGACACAAGCTCACTGAGGATCTGCAAGGTTTTTATAAGCCTGAGTAAATACACACAGTCTAAAGGCTGGATGTCACTTTGTGTGGTTGAGTGGGTTTGAAAAAACACGTCTTTGTTTGTATCAGCTCTTAGTCACTGAATTTAATGCTATTAAATGGCAGTAAGATAAAATGTACGGACATTCCCCGCTGGAGTGTCGGCAGGGAGTTAAACAGCTCACTCCATAAATCTGTGTTCTCTATGGATGGTTAAACTTTAATCAATAGGGGGCTCTGGCCTTGTTCTTGCCTGTCCTATCTGATCCTGCTCTCATGTCTCTGCCACTGTGGAGGCCTCGTATTAGCTAATGATTTCCCATGTTTAGTGCTGGACAGGAGAGGCAGTCTGCCCTCACACACCCCACAAGATTTCTTTCTTTCTTTCTTTCTTTCTTTCTTTCTTTCTTTCTTTCTGTTTGTTCAGTTGATTTAGTTTCTCCAGAGTTATGGTGTACAGTGTTCTTCCAGGACGGCACTTATCAAGACATACATGTACGTACTGAGGAACAAGGTGGAATAAGGGGATAATAATTTAGGATTTTACACAGAAATTGTACTGTTGTCTGAGTAGTTTAAGATACCTTTACTGTTGTTAGACTACTGTGGGGCAAACTTTAATCTACTTTGTCACTGACTGCCACACTTAGGAGTGAAACCAACCATTTCTATTAGCATTATAACGGTGCGACACTTAAAGGGAACCAGGAAGACCCGTGGTTTAGATTACATCCCACAAACCCTGTATTTACCCTGAAATTAAATGTAACAAAGGAGGAACTCATTTTGGTTTAGATTACATCCAGCATACCGAGTATTCACTCTGTAACTAAATGTAACATGGAGAGAACTACCACCACATATATATTAATAACTTGCTCTGTAACAGAAACCCTAATGGACTTCCTTTAGGATTTGGGAGAAGTGCTGCCTAGAAAACTAGTGTCAACACCAGTCACATGATATGATGATACGTTATAGGGATTCTTAAAGATTTTAAGTGCTAATTGAGGGCTGCACAGTAAAACCTATGAATTTGTTGTCAGATATCTGTTCGGTCTCATGATGATATTTGACATTAAATTCCTTGAGCAGAGATAAAGCAGATCACTTTATCTGTCCCTGGAGGTCCAATACAGTAAGACTTGATCCATTTTTCCTGAAACCTCCTTTTCTTCTCAATCATACAGTGATTTTTTCTTTGGTAGCTTATGCATCTCACTTACACATTATACTGCATTTATCCCAGAGCAGAATTCCTTTGTAATGTGCTACTCGCAAGGTGTCACTAGTTGCCGTGCAGCCAGTAGCTTTCTGGTTGCCTGACAGATGTTTATTTAGAGGGGGTTCAGTTTGACACAGTAACCAAGTGTTGTATTGAATGTGGGCTATTCAAAGTGTACAGGGGCTGCACAAAATGTGTCTGAGGGTCACCACTGGTCCACAGGTCACACTTTATGGACCCCTAAAACACATGAAAATGTATTATTGTAATGCAGGAGCAATGCAAAGAGAAGTAATGCATACTTTTCTGTATTGGACTTCTGGAACATGTTCTGTAGTAGTTCTCATAAAGTTCTAAAATTTAAAGATCTGGGGGACGCAGCAGGGTCCTCCAGCCGCACCTCATGGTTGTAACATATACAACAATGCAAAGTACAAATATTAAGTATGTTTTTTAAGTTTTTGAGCATGTCATCCTCTCTCTCTCTCTTGTCCTTGCCTGTCCTGCTTCTTTCCAGCTATCGCTATTGCAATAAAAAAAAAACAGAGGGCCAAGTCTCTCAGGACCCCTAACAGAACATTATGGTTACCTTCTCATAAACTCCACTCTTGAAATGGTGCACATAAAATTCACTTAAAGCTGCATAAATTTCACTGAAATAGCAACTTGAAGAAATAGATTCACACTTTTGAAAGAAGAATGTAAAGCCATTTCACAGTTTGAAGAGCTGAAGCTTCGCTGTGGCATCAACAAAGTACACAGTACTGCAGATCTGCAGGGATATGAAATGGGGCTTTACTGGCTGTAGTGCTCACGTAGATCATTTGCGACTTCATCTGTATGCAAAAGAGTCAACAGCCTCAGATGGCGTTCACTGTGAGTTATCCGGAGCGTTGGAGTGGATAGTCCTCTAGGATGAAGATTGAACCCTCGCAGATGGGATAACACAATCAATAAAGGCTTTTCCACAGCAGGATGCGTGTGAGATACCAAACCATGCCTATGTCACAGATTTTACAGCTAAATTAAATACCCCAGATATGTAATCTAAGGCATAATATGTGTTTTTAAGTGCATGACATTTCATCAGTTATTAAGCATAATGACTCTTTTGCATGTGTTCCAGAGGTATGGATATGATGGGTTTGTCCAGCTTCACCATCACTGCAAGGTGAGTGACAGTTTTTTTTCCCTTGTTTGCATGTTCAGGCAGAGCACAGGTACAAGAGCTCTTCTGCAATGTACCGCATCCTACACAGAGGGGGACGCAGCAGGGTCCTCCGGCTGCACCCCACCCTGTGGACCTGTCAGCCCCGTCCTCTCCATGTGAGCAGCTGCAGAACTCAGCACGGTGCCACTGCATCAGCGGAGAGAGATTCACTTCAGCACAATGCAGAGCCGCCCGGCAGCTGTGTGGCCGGTGCAACTTTAAGGTGCAGGCGCTGGCAGGGCTGTAGCTGAGCCACTGAGGACACTCAGGTCGCGTCATCTCTCATTCTCTCTGAGAATTTGGGTGTTATACACTCTAAGAAGTGAAGGTGCTAACTAGAACCATATAGGATTCTCTGGCTTGAGCCCTTTTTGGTTCCTACAAGAACCCTTTATATAGGCACTACCCAGAACCCTTTAAGGGGATTCTACTGAGAACCCAGCATAAAAGGTTATATCTAGAGCCATCTGTGAACGTTCCACCCAAAGTAGAAGAGTCCTTCTATGGTGTAATGGTTCCATCCAGATCACTCTCACTGGGTTCTTTTCAAAACCTTTCCACTTAAGGATGCCATCTAGAACCCACCCAAGGGGTTCAAACAAGAACCCTTTCATACTCCGAGGGTTTCATCTAGAGCTCCAGTCCAGGAACTAGGAACCTTTGGAGGAACCTAGTAGTGTTTCCACTGCAGGGACCAGGGTCTAAATTAAGTTTGTGGATCATTATTTTACAACCACAAAAGGCTCAGGGGTTAGTACTTACCAAAAGTACAGGACCTCTGGTGGTGGGGCAGCAATGAACATTTGTGGTTGAATATTTGTAGAATTTTGTTCCAGCTACCATTTTTTAAAATTAGCACCTGCAAACCAGTTTGTGTTCTGTTCATTGTGGTTAAACACATCAACACATGTTACAGAGGTTACAGAAGAGAACATTATGACAAATAATGATGCTTGTTCGTCATGTTATATGTCGTACAGTCACATGCAAAAACGATGTGTAAAAACTGTTTTTTGTTTTTGTGTCAAACTAATTTGCTTCCACTTCCTTCCAAAAAGTGTTCTTTGGATAAAGAAGGTTCTTAATGGAGCCTTTACTCTTACAAAGAAAACCTTTCTTGATAAAAGAGTTCTTCAGAATGGTTTTGGGTAGAACTCCAGCACTTCAGGAAGAACCATGTTGGAACCCTTATTTCTAAGAGTCTTTGTAGCTACAGGCTGATTCCAGCATTTCTTTTAGACACAATACTTTAAATCTGACTAGTTTTAGCAAATAAATAAACAAATAAATGATTGATTATTTATCCATCATAATATTATTCCTGGCAAGTGGAGAATCGGTGAGAATAATCACTTTGATAACCCACTGGATTATCTGACTATTATCTTGCTTAACTCATGGAAAGTTAATGTTTGGAAAATACATTTTTTGTGGGACAGAGACGTGTTCAGGAATAAAATGTATATTTTAAGAAAAAATGTACAGAAAATAAAACTCGATAGTTAAGGGAATACATCAAATGTTTGAAAAAAATATTAAAAGAATTGCAGCATCCTTCATGGTTTCTGTTAAATCTTATCAGGGATAGTGGATTTGGATTCAGTACCTCGATGTTTTTAAAATCCTGGCTGCAGCCTTGAGCGCTCGTTGAGCGTTTGGCATCAGTGAACTGCACATAAGGAAGAAGTGTTGATGCATTCAAACATAAGCCATGTCTGGTGATGAACATCTGTTAAGTCCTGATGCCAAAGTTAAAACAAGACCGATGAGGACTCCAAGTCACATTGTAACACAGTTTATTAGATTTTTAATTACAGCCATAAACAGAGGGAAGAAAAAACACTGCCCAGATGTTGTTTTTTTTATATAAGTATTTATTGTTTCAAAAACATTTTGCCTAACATGAAATTTTTATGCCAGATGTGGATGAACATCTTGTGTGTTTTCCATGAAACAGTGTAAATCAGCTGTCTGCTGCCATCCTGTGGATGAGTTTTGAAGTGTTATGAAATCCAAATGTCACATTGTCTCATGAGCTTGAAAACTGTAAATTTAATGAGGGGAATGAATGAGAACAAATGCCCAGTTACATAACACCACTTAGGCTGAGGTTTCCCTTGAATTTTCATGAATACCTCGGGAAAAAAATAGTTGCATAACATCACCATAAGCATTTCCTTGGGATGCTACACAGGAAAATCCTTTAATTCCTGTTTGTCCTTAACTAGTTTCCCTTATGTGCTGCTGGAAGGTCCTTCGTGACCATTATCAAATTTTAAGGGACACATAATTTTAGGAACAATTTTTTGTGGTGATAAAAGAGGAGGAGGGGATACCAAGATGTATTTTTTCAGGACAGAGAAAACCCACTGGACATTCTGAGAACTTGACATTAGCATTAGCAACTTTGTAGCTAGGTAGCCAAACCTTCACAGTTAGCTGTGTCATTTTATTAAAACGCACCAGTATTTTACTCCTGTTGATGTTTGTCTCCTGTCATGCTGTCACAGTAATACTTTCATGTTCCTTCAGTACTTTGTGGTTCGTTTCACAGCAGGTTTCTCAGAAGGATTTTGTCAGTTACATGCTGTTAAGTACGAATTAAGTAGACGCAGTCATTGTGTCCAGAGGTGAAAATTAGCACTGGCAAAACTCATTTTTCACTTTGAAAGAAAAAAATAAAAGTATGAAATGTTTTCTGTTTTCATGACAACATTTACTGAAGGTTGTAAAGGTATATCATCTATCTGTTAGCTAAATATCAGCGAATGTTTAATTTTCATGCTGGCTAATCTTTGGTGCTGGCAATGGTAAATTTGATGGAGACTGAAGAGGGACAAAAGTAACATGGTTTTAGTTTTTTCTTTCAAATTTTAACAAGGTATTTCTTTGCTCATTATATCTGCAAGAAATGCCCATGAGGATGAGGAAGACAGATGCAGATTTAGTAACATGGTCATTTGCTTGGAGGACTAACTGGAGAATTATTAAGTGTTAAATGCCAGAAATATTCTATACCTATTGTGTTGTATGTTTTGTTTTTGATTGATTAAATTGTTATATTTGTCCTGTATCTGTGTATCTTTTGTCCCGGCAGACAGGGGCAAAAGTAACAGTGGACAGTTTCCACTTCAACTGTATCCCACTCATTTAACCAAAATTTGACAAAAAAAAAATATTTGTATTGGTAAAGGACGTGTATGCAACATAAGACGTTTTAGGCAACGTTCCTACGTGAACCTCTTAGATTTGGGGAATAGTTTCCTTTTGGGACAAACTTAAGTTTGAAACTTTAGATGGTTTATGCAACAGGGCAAAGAACAATCTACCAAAGTGTCCAGACTCATTAAGGGAGAGATGAGGCATTTTAACAGACATTTTTTAACAGTGTTTACATTGTGTTTCAGGGTCAAGCACAGATGATGAAGGACGGGAAGCTGTTCCGAGTGATTCAAGAAAACTGCTGGGATGCAAACACACGCATAAGGGACATGGATCAACATGGTATACGCACAGACACGAAAGACACCAACATCACAGTGTTTCATCTTAATGATGACTAAACGTTTCTGTTTATGACCCTCAGGTGTCACAGTTCAAGCTCTTTCTACTGTTCCTGTGATGTTCAGTTACTGGGTAAGTGCTGAGCAGCTGGGATCAAAAACAATGCAGCTATTATGTTTTATTGCTGTGTGTTTAAGACCTGAAACAGTGTGTTGCTTTCTGAGTGAGCTGCACCTTCCCATCCCTGTTAGAAAAAGGAGAAAATGAAATTTTAGGCTTTTTGTGCAACACCACAGTGGCTTATATTGTTTGCAGAGCTTCTCTGGATTATTCTGCAGTCACAGAAGCATCAACACTAAGCTGAAGAATGATACCAATTTCATTTCAGCTTTCAAAGGTACAGCGTGTTTACCTATTTTAATCATATTTTTGGTTTACAGGCCAAACCTCACGACACACTGGATCTCTGTGGGCTTTTAAATGACAATCTGGCCCAGACAGTGCGTAGTAACCCCAAGAGGTTTGTGGGCCTCGGCACTCTGCCCATGCAAGCCCCTGACTTGGCTGTGCTGGAGATGAGGCGCTGTGTGAAGGAGCTGGGCTTCCCTGGGGTGCAGATCGGCTCACATATCAACAACTGGGACCTCAACGCCTCTGAACTCTATCCTTTCTATGCTGTGAGACGTTAAATATTGCTGTACATACTAACATGATAACATAATGTACCTATGATAACAAATGTACCTATGTTTATACCTCACTGACATTCCTTTGTATCCAGAGGTCAAGTTCTCCTTCATGAAAAAATGCTGAGCTTGCTGTGTGTCTTCCATGCAGGCAGCTGAGGAGCTGGGCTGTTCCATATTTGTCCACCCGTGGGACATGCAGACAGATGGGAGGATGGCTAAGTATTGGCTGCCATGGCTGGTGGGTGAGGGAGATGAAACAGATGATATTGGATATCCCCCCTGGTTGAGTCAATCAAAAAATAAAACTACAGTCACTTTATAACTGACTGACTGAAACCAACTAAACAAAAACTGGCACTGGCAGTATACACACTTTTTCCTACAATGATTAGTCAAATCATCATTGTATTATTTTGTAATTACTGGAACCGTTTTATAATCAGAGTTTAGCAAAACTTGGTTTAAAATGTGAGAATTCAGATTTAAATTTAAGCAAAACTCTGCTGCACAATTAAAAAAAATGTAAGTTATATTGTTTGCTAGCGAGCTAAAAACAAACAAATGTTATACTGTTTGCTTACTAGCTAAAAAAAAAGTTTTCACTTAAGTTATATTGTTTGCTAACTAGCTAAAAAAGTTTGTTAGTCCTCTCAGGCTACTCATCTCAAAGAGGCAGCCATTTTAAAAGTTAAACCACCTCAAATATAAGTTTAAAGGTAATACATGGTCACATTTTGAATTGGAGTTTAAAGTTTTGTTGCAACATATTTAAATTTAATCAAGGTTTACAGTGATGGTGCATTCAAATGCTGTCATGTTTATCATATTCAGGAAATGTTCTGTTCATGAATTCCTTGTCTTAATCATGAGTTCTTGAGTTTCATTTGAACACAGCATTAAAAACTTAAGAGACGTTTAATCTCTTAATTTTGAGATAACTTAAAAGTGATGCAACATAAATTCAAGTTAAATCATGATTGAATCTGCTTTAAAGATTAACTGTTGTTGGTGCAACCAAACCTTGCTATATTAACTCACTTACATTGTCTCACAATAACAGTTAGACATTAATTTAAAGTGCAGTTGATAAGAAACATTATGATTTGTTGTCTTTTCCATCTTTAAGGCATGCCGTCAGAGACAACCATGGCTATTTGCTCGATGATATTTGGAGGCATCTTTGAGAGATTTCCTAAACTGAAAGTCTGCTTCGCACATGGAGGTACAGAGCAGATGTTTCAGTGGTACTTACATTAAAGTCACAGCAGAATAAAATACGCACTGAGGTGTCAACTTCAATCTTCTTACTTCACACTGAGTTAAAGATGCAATGAGCCAGTTAATGCTTGGTGTTTGCTCATCTGGTTACAGGAGGCTCTTTTCCCTTCACCGTTGGTAGAATTGAACATGGCCACAAGGTCCGCCCCGACCTGTGTGCAGTGGACAACAAGAACAGTCCACGGAAATACCTCGGCTCTTTCTACACCGACTCCCTCGTCCACGATCCCATCGCCCTGAAGCTGCTCGTCGATGTTATTGGAAAAGTGAGCCTATATTCTTTATTCATTGAAAACACACACAAACACACAAGGTGCTCATGTTGTGTACATTGAGAAGACACAGAGGGAGTATTGCTAGTATTGATGCACATGGAGAACGTGTGGGTAGTTTGGTCACATTGGCATTTATTTCAGTAAAATCACTTTAACACTGGCTATAAAAGCACAGTATTGTTCTGTTGTGTGGAAACATGATGCTACTGATGACAGTTAATTCTTTATTCTATTCTTTATTTATTTGGATTCCTGTTAGCTGTCAGTCTCTGGCACACTGTGTGAGGAGAGACAGAGAGACGCTGTGGTTATATTTAATTTTTTAAAATCAAAATTATTGTGAGGGAAAATGCATGTCCCTACCGTCTCTCCCAGTTCTACTGATTTATCACTAAATTGGTGTAGTATTCAGGTGACAGTATGCCTGAATAACAACAGACTGGATTTCTTTCATAAAAGAAAGTGGAACATTTCCTTTAAATATCAATGCCCTTTTCCAGATGTGATCAGTCTGATCAGACCATTGTGTAATTTAACACCAAGTAATTTAGTGGCTTCCTTAATCAATATTCCATCTATAGACAAGCTGAGAGCAGCAGCATTAGCCAGAACATTCCTATTGCTAAATGTGTTTAATTTTGGGGATGTTCAGTACTAATTTAATCATTTTCACCCAATTAGCAATATTATACAACTCGGGCTGTAGTGTTTCTCTTAGCTCTGCTATAGTTGGTGATGCACAGAACAGAGCTGAGTCATTGGCAAACTTAACAACATCAGCATTTTTAACAGCATATGGCAAATCATTTATAAAAATTGAAAATAAGTGGCCCCAAGCAACTCCCTTGTGGAACACCACAAGATATATTTTTGCCGTCAGAAACACTGCCACTGAAAAACACGTGGCATTTCCTACCAGAAAGGTAACAAAACTATGACCGCTTTCACTGATTTGACAGAGATACTGTGGGTGTTTGTAACTGAACGTGGTCACTAGATGTTCAACACTACAACTATGAACATGCATGTATTCGTCTTTCAGGATAAAGTGATGCTGGGAACGGATTATCCTTTCCCGCTGGGCGAGCTGCAGCCGGGGTCACTGATTGAGTCAATGGATGAATTTGATGACAAACTGAAGGTAACAATATTTTTCTCTCCTTCATTATTACAGTACTGTTACCTCAGATATGAATTGACTCTATAACAAACGCTTATTAACAGCAGTGCAGAGGACACACTTGACCTTTCCTGAGTCCTGCTCTGTTTAGCTCTGTGCTCCAGTAACAGTAGAGCAAACTTCGTCCCTCAATCTTTTACCTGTGTAAGTGACATATAGGGTCACATCTTAAGTTAGCTTATGTTAGCAAACACTGGCTAACTAGCTAGCTAATGCTAGCTAAAACTAGCTAATGATTTAGCTAGCTAGTTAGCTAGCTTTTTGTTAACATTAGCTAACTTAAGATGTGATCATGTTAATATATGCCGCATTTACAGGTCTTTCAACTAGGTCCATAATTTGATTTTCTTTTCAACATAGGTGAACTTAGCACATAGCATATCTGAGCACAGAAAACAGGAAATGAGAAAGTTGACTGAGGTACTGAGCTTGCTTAACTGCCATTGGAGCACAGCGAGAGAGGGGTGGGACTTCAACAACATCACTTAGTCTGTAGAATATTACAGCCATCCCAAACATTTTGATGCAAAGACATGGTTTTGATTTTGTAGCTTTGAAACTTTAATTGCATAAATGAATGAATGAATGAGTTTAAAAAAAATGTTTTTGTTTTGCAGGATAAACTGCTTGCTGGAAATGCGCTGGAGTTTTTGGGCCTAAAACGAGAGCAGTTTGAGTAACATGAAAATCTGCAACACCCAGTAATTCAGTGCAATGTCTTTATTCAAATATTCATGTTTGGATTATTGAAAACCACCGTGGACAAGCTTGGATTGTAGATACAATTTTATTGTTATTGATATAATAAAGTAATTAAGTATTTTACTCTCAGTACTTTGTAAATTGCCTTGTTTGTTTGAATTCAATATGAAATATAAGTAAACAAAAACGTAAAGAGTAGCATGTGATCAAATTATACTTCTGTCAGATTTTTATACTGTAATGGTAAATATAATGTAATTTCCTCCTCTGTCAGACGTCATGTGTCCATCATTGACCTAAAGCCTATAAGATGTAAATGAACAATAGAATTATATGGCTTCCCCATGATGTGACCAGTGGAGTTGCAGAGTTCTTGTCTTCCTTTAAAGGTCCAGTGTGTGAGATTTACGGGGACTTATAAGCAGTGTATGTCTCAAATTTGACTATAATAATTATAAAAAAAACTTATTGGTGCATGATCACCTGAAAATAAGAATGGTTCAGTGTTTGATATTAACCATGGCCACAAAACGTGTAGGTGTCTATCCCTGACTCGTATTTTCATTACCTTTAGAATGAGCCATTTATACCTACAGAGGGTACAGGTCCGCTTCCTTGGAGTCCGCTATTGAACTGCCAAGTTTCTACGGAACCACAGGAAGGACAAATCAAACACCGGCAACAGAGAAAACCTTTTGAGTTTTTCGCATGTTTCAGTTGGTGATATGAGGCTGACTGCTGTCCCTCTTGTTAGCAAAATAACCAAAATGCATCTCCCTTGTTAAGCTAAAGATGTTAGTCTAGTCTGCCTCACTCAGTGATCCTTTATATGAGGTTTGAAGTTGGAACATATGGACCCAACCATGGCTCTGAAATATCAGTACTAGTACTAAATCTCTGGTGTTGGCTGAGATGCTGAATTAGCAGACTGATTCTCGTTGTTCTGTCTGTTTCATCTTAAAAATACAGAAAATTCCTGAGTTAAATCACTAGTGAGCAAAACAACAGGGGTCCATCCCCCTGTTAAAAATAATAATCATGTCCTGTATGCACTGCTTCTTTAAGATTAAATATATCTACACTTTATTCTTACACAAGGTCATCTTTTGGTTATTTTCACTATCAACGGAGAGTTTCTTTTTGTTACTGTGATGAGAACATAGTTGTCACTGACCTCCAAATGTTACCACTCAGTGTTTTCAGGGACACATTTGCAGTCAGTCCCAGTATTACAAAGGACACACATGCAGGGCTGCTCCAGTTGTCTTTCTAAATATAATCCACAACAGTTGCCTCCTGTTAATGTGATCCCTCATCTCTGAACAATGAACAGACTCGCATTTCTAAAAAGCTGCACTAATATGTGCTCCGCTTCAAAGAATGAGTTATGCAAGGATTCCTGTGATGTGCTCATTAACTCTGCTCATAGAGCGTATTCCTGTTATCTATCCTGACCAGTGAATTTAAATGAAATGCTACAAATGCATATTAATGATTTTGTGCAGAAAAGACTCATCTTTGACACATTCCACCTTGCCAGCTTTCTATATATACAGGAAAAAAAAGATCTCTGAAACTAGAAAGTGAAGTTAATATTACTAAATACCAGGCAGGTCTGTGAAACATTTTCAGATTCATTCATTTAAATTATCATGATATAAAATATATATGATACAATATATGGTTTTTTGTTATTTTTCGTTCCACAAACTATTTCCTTTCCACTTAGAAATCAAGAGGTCTGTCATATTCAAGTCTCAGGCTTGGCCAAAAGTTATTTTTCTGTTGTTGGAGGAAGGGACATTATAGTCTATGCTTTATGCAGCGTATGTTCTATAGTGATGTAAATAGGGCTGCAACTAGCAATTATTTTCATCATCTATTAATCTGTCGATTACTTTCTTAATTAATTGATCATTAATCAATTAGTGGTTTAGTCTGTAAAATGTCAGAAAATGGTGAAAAATGTTGATCCACAATTTGACATCCTCAATTGTCTTCTAATGTCCAAATCCCCAAAATATTCAGTTTACTGTCATAAGGATCAAGAATTTTTTTATTGTCATTTTCACTGTGCATTTACATATACAAGTGAAATTTCATTTCTTGATCAGAGGTGTAAAGAATCCAGAACATATTCATATTCGAGAAGCGTAAAGTCAGAGAATTTGGACATTGTTTTTTTAAACTGACTGAAAACAATTAATCAATTGTCAAAATAGTTGTCGATTAATTTAATAATTGATCAATAATCTAAATGTAAATTACCCTTCCTTCTTTTTGGTTTCCCTGACTCGACAGTGGTGTGTAAAATATTGAAAACACATGATAAAATACAATACCACCTCCTAATATTTAAACAGAGTCAGAACATTAATAAGTATGAATCCTGTAAATGTGGATACATGTGTGAAACACGCCCAGTCGCACCACGATCTCACGATCGAAGAAGAAGTGTGTCTTCCTGTGCGACATCGACGTCACATCCGCTTTCTCGATGCCCAAGTGAACGTTGTGGAGCAATGGCGGCGTGCCGGGGTTCTTCGTCGAAATGGTTTTTCACCCGGGAGCAGCTCGAAAACACGCCGTCCCACCGATGTGGAGTAGAACCAGATCGGGAGCTCTCGTACCGGCAACAAGCGGCGAACCTGATCCAAGACATGGGTCAGAGACTCAACGTGTATCCTTTGTAAACAAACTTAAACCTCGACCAGACTGGACGGAGACATGGCGCTAAGAGAGGCAGCGGGCCCGTAACCGTTAGCTCATTTCAAACACACTGCTGAAGTTAGGGAGCACCGTGAAGGATTTTTTGGTTTGTATGTTTAGTTTTGTGTTGTTCTAAATAGGTTTATACTATTGAATTCGTAGTTTGTAATCCGGATATCATAGTTTCATGTTTAGCCACGCGCTAACATCGTTAGCATGCTAGCCAGCTAACCGCGGGTTGACGTCTGAAAGGCCATTTGGCGAGTTTGCAGCTGTTGCTAGCCGCTTGTCCACTGGAATAAAATGTCTTTACCGCTGCGCCCGGTAGAGTTTAGTTTATTAAACACCTACAAGCTTTAAAAGAATATATAAACCAGTGTATTTATAATTGTTAATTGACTTAATTTCTGCCATCTTAATGTCGCTAGCTAACACTAGCATACAATTCTAAATCCTAGCGTAAGTCAGCTACCAGCTAGCTCTTGGCTCTACTGTCAACCTGTCTGTCCTCTGAACGCCTGTAATAATTGTTGAAACAGTTTTGAGAATAAATACGTCGCTGAATTGCGCGTTTATCTTCGTGTTGTAGCATATAAACTATCTAAATAAATTACCACTGTTAAAATAGTAGCTTGTGCAGTACGTTACATAAAGGACATACAATGGGACGCAAAATATCACAAAGGCTAGGAGTACAGGAAATAAGGACTGGCAAAAAAGACAGCACCGATTCCGACAACTTAAGTCAAAAACGTTCCTTTTTCAGCCTGGCGAGGTCATAAAGGTATCATACAGCAGCACAGGGCTTTGCAGAGCTTTGAGTATTTTATGGAATCCACATATGCATTGAGTTCATTCCAAAAAAGGAAGGAAAGAATGGTTCATTGAATATGCATGCATGGACATCCTGTACAAAATAAGCCTATTTTTAGAAAATGAGTTCAAAAGGAGTATAATGTTTAAGGGCTGCATCAAACGGATTATTTCTATTTTCAATTAATCTCTGAATTACTTTCTTGATTGACCAAGTAGTTGTTTGGTCTATAAATGTCAGAAATGCAGAAAACTTTTCCAAACCCCCAAAAGAAGAAAATATTCATGTTTAAGAAGCTAATTTTTCTGTAAAAAATTCTCAAACTAATAAATTAATTAGCAAAAGGGTCGGCAATTAATTTAATAGCTGATCCATAATCAATTAATTGTTGCAGTTCTAAATACAAAATATCAAAAGATTCACAATTAATGGTTTGGAATTACATTTGTGTATGTGGCATTTAGGTGATGCTTTTGGCTTGTTCTCTTGTATTTAAACAAAACATCTCGCCCAAATTTTGGTTCGACACTCTCCAAAACATCCGAACATGTCATTGCAGATTTGTCGTCTTTTTTTTTTAAAGGATGTTTTCTTTGGTGTGTTTGACTTTACATTGTATATATATTTTCAATATGCGAGGGAAAATATTTTCTAACAAAGATCGCTCTATTGTTGGCAGTGTGATTTATGCAAAGTGAAATATAAAATTTTCCTTGACCCAGTCACCAGCTCTCAATTAACAATAAATACAGCCATTGTTTACATGCATAGATTTTATATGCACCACTCTTTCACCAAATTCCATAGGAATGTAAGTATTCTCTGACATGATACTGCAACCTGTATCACATGTTAGACAAATTGTTACAAAAATTACACTGGTTGGTTTGTATGTGTGTGCATTTAAACGTATTGATGCTCTTGCACAGATAATATCTCCAACCACCTTATTCTTGGCTGCAAAAGTGGAAGAACAACCGCGGAAACTCGAACATGTGATCAAGGTTGCACATGCTTGCCTAAACCCCCAAGAACCACCTCTAGACACAAAAAGCAATGTAAGTTGAGGAAGCCCTGCATGTTGTTTGATTGAAAGTGTTTCTCCTTCTTTTTCTGCATCTGACTTTTCCAGTTCTCTCAGTGGTCATGGTTTCCCTTTATTTACCTGGCTGTGCCAAACTCCCTTGCCCCGTACGAAGGGCCTTATTTTAACTTGCCCTGCCTACTGTTACACCCAACAAGGCTTACATTAATAGTAAAATGAGCCTCTTTGTTTGGAGTTTTTGGCCATTTGAAATCAGTTGTTAGGGGGATCGATTAATAGACTCATTACAATTGTGTTGTAATGACTGTCTATCAAACTTCAGGCATACCTCCAGCAAGCTCAAGAGCTGGTGATACTTGAATCCATAGTGCTGCAGACCCTGGGTAAGTAGTGGTGACTGGAATGGATGACTTGAGAGAGAGATATAGCGTTTTGTTTATTATAATCATTACCTTTGGCTTATCATTATCACTAAGGGTGTAATGCTATTGATCACTGTTGAATTTATTCATCACAGCCTGTTGAGTAGAATGTTTGATCAGCTGCTTTATTGGGTATCTTGGCATGTGCATATTTTCAATAAATCATGTAAAGGTGACATGTCATTCTGTCATTGCTGACATCAGGCATGAAACATGGTATTGATAAAGCTTTAGGGAATTTTTCATGGGAATATTTGACAATTTTCATCTAATTTCACCGGTGAACAGCATTTTATTTTATGGCTACAACATATTGATCGAATTGTCTTACAAACTGAATGTGGATAGAGCTGATTGCACTTCATTTGTCACATATGAATTGGCTGTCAAGCTCCACTATTCATATTTTCACATGTAGATACCCATTAGAATCTGAATTGATAGTCTTAAAATCGAGTGCGAGATTTGTTTGTTTGATCATAAAATGACATGTCACCTCCCAACTGTGTCTGTGTTGAACTCACCTGTCATGTATTTTGTTCCAGGCTTTGAAATTACTATTGATCACCCACACACTGATGTGGTGAAATGTTCCCAGCTAGTGCGAGGTAGAGGCTTCCTTCTTTGCTCTTTGTGCCCTCTGCTCTTGTTTGTCCCACCTCAGATATGGGTGGGGAGGGGGGTGAAAACCTTGCTGATGTAATGGTTACGTGACCGCACACACACCTTGCTCTTTTTTTGATGACCTTTTGAGTTCATAGAATAACATGGCACATAAACACCAACATTTACTGACCCTTATTGTGCCAAATTCAAGACTGAATTGTAATAATCTTTCCTTTTGGAGGTTTGCTGTTTCATTCTGTGTGCCAGATACTAAACCCCTCAAATATCGGTTGTGGTCAACACAGTCAAATCAGTGGTTCTGGGTGGTATTTGCATTAATCTGTGATCACAGAGCTAGAACTGGGAGAAAGACTCTTATCTGATTGTCATATTACCTGCATTTGTTTTTAGGGCGATTCCCCTCTGAAGTTAGAAGAAATTTTAAGAGAATAAATGATGATTATTATCTATTGCCATTTTTCACAGCAGACATTTTGGAAAAGCATTAGTGACAGTGTTAATAATAAGGAACAGTAATCAGGACCTTCAGGATTTCACACTTTTTTTGTTGCAACAAGTTTTCTAAAAAATCTAAAAATTTTGATGCATGTTGAGATGTTTTTGGCAGTATCTGCAATGAAATCACGGGAGCAAGTGAAAACTGTAAAAAAAAAAATGTATAGATATATAGATAGATATTTTTGGTAGAATAAATAGGGAAATAAGATACAAAAAAGTAAATTACAAAACTGAGTTGGTTCATTGATACACGTGTGACGTGTGTGCGGGGAACTGCTATGATTGGTGCAAGTCAATGGATGCTGTGATAGAATAGGTTTGCAGAAAAGTTGTGGTGATTGGACTAAATTGAAAGGTAGTCCAGAGTTCACAGGACTTGGTTTAATTTGCATTACTTATTGCCGCCGCAGCTTCCTGGAGGGCTCTGTTCTTTTCAGGTGTGGCAGAGAGAGTGAGCATTAACAATACCAGGGCTTTGAAACTGAAACAGCTAAGTGGAGTTCAGCCATTAATTTTATTCTTTACACCTGTGCTTTTCCTGCTGTGGCTCATCAAAAGTGTCTTGTGTGAAAAAGTCTATATTAATTTGTCAAACTGATTATTTGTAAAATAATAATTATCCTGATACCGTAACATATAAAGTCATTCATCAATAATATTAAATTATCTCCCTGCTATATTATTAGCTGGCTCAAATTTTAAAAATCACCCAGTTCCCTGAAAGCTTCCAAAACGCAACAACAGTGATCTCAGAGCGTTGATTTCAGTCTTGGTCTTGGCTTAATAACTGCGTTGAAAATGAACTACAATTGGGTGAACATTCAGTTCCTTCCAAATGATAATGAAATTCTTTTGGCTCGCAGACTTGGTAATCCCCTTTTCCCTTCCCTCTTTTTCTCTTTTTCTGTCTCTCTCTTACAGCAAGCAAGGATCTGGCACAGACTTCCTATTTCATGGCTACCAACAGGTTGTTATCCTGCCCCTCCTTTGTTGCACTTTGACTGCACACCATAGCTTCCTGTAATGCAGGGTACCCTATCAGTGTCCAACGGGCCCTACTTGCGCTGGTGGTTGTTGGGATGCTTGCCTTCTCCCCTCAGCTTCCCTCCTTTGTTCAAAGGGAGCGGGACAGGGTGGCTCGTAGCGTTACCGGCCCCAGTCGCAGTGCGGTGTATTGTACAAGGGACCATGTGTTGGCACAGATGGGTTGAATGCAAGATGTGAAGTGTAGTGGTGCGCTTGAAACCCACATGTTTGTTCGGTTGCGAAAAAGTGCATAAGTCTAAAAGAAAGACACTTTGGTAGCCTGAATAGCAGCTAAAGATTTCACAGATGTAAACATTTCTCGTAGAGGTCCTTCCGGTAAGTACCGCAAATTCATTTTTAACATTTTCTTTTTCATATCCATTTGTTCAAATGCATTATCTCCTCAAATATTTTTCACCTTTTGCAATATTTGCTTGTATTAAAATGCATTTTTCTCGCTCTTCTTCAACATTCTTTCATACATGTAGCTCATGTAAAAGATGTAACAAGAAAAACTTGCAACCCATTAAGGACCTGCACAATATGTAATCTGTTTATATTTGAGAATCTCTCATGCTGATCAAAATGCATTTGGTGATCATTATTTTAAAGTGAACACAAAATGTTCTTAACGTGTCTTGGAAACTGGGTCCTTAAAGGGTTTTATAGTATGCGGTGGTGGAAGGGAATTGGCGTTATTGTAATTAACTTTGTCTTCAAATACTTCAAATCAGTCGACAATGTCTGGAAGCTGCAGTGAACGATGTCAGACGTTTTACACTAAGATGGCACGAATTCAGACTGAAAGCTATAACCAGGGTAGCTCAATACTCTCACATATTGTTTTATTTTAATGTACTTAAGAAGACTCATACCTAATGTTTTAACAGATTTTTAGATGTATAAATCCATCTGAACTGAGCTTTGAAATATTATCAGCCACGTGCTTATAACTGTTGGCTGTGACTGATAGTGTTATTTAAGGCTGCTGTAACCTGCCAGACCAGACTCCAGACATTGTACTTGTCTCATGGTTCAAGGTTACCATCCAGCTCTTACAAATGTGTTTTTAAAATGCAGCAATACAAACTATGATTAGTTCTTTGTTTTACACAACGTCATGCTTAATAGTGGTGTTTGTAAAATTATGTTGAATTTACTTACTTGACATTAATGCATTAAGATGACAATAATATTTTGGTTGAATGAGGTTCTTATCCATAGTCATTTTTAAAATGTATATTCTGTTTTCTAAATGCAACATATTTTAGCCACCAAAAATGTTTATCTAGAAAAGTTAAATATCAGTTTAAGTGTATGCTATATTTAGAATATTTTCACTACTTCACCTTGCCATCAGACAGCCTTTTCCAGTGGGAAATTGTTATGCAAGCCGGATATTGCTGTCCTCAAAGCAACCAGACTCCTTTAGCAAAACCTGTATATTGTAATTTTAACTTGCAGAACAAGTGAGCTGTTCAGCTACTGCTACCTTGTTTAGTTTGTCTGATGGCAAAGTAAAGCTATGAAAATATTCAAAATTTAGTCTACACTTAAATTCACTCATCATTTTTTTAGGTGGGTAAAATACATTTTGCTGCTGACCCCATCCACAGCAGTACATTGCTTAGCTCAGTGCTCCTGCTGATTCTTCAAACCAGGGTTAAAGTCACCATCTGCTGTAGGTAATACACTGGCTAAGGATAAGCACCTCATACAACCCCACTTAAAAAAAACCTTAACTGTCCTTTGAAGAACCAGTTTTCATTAGAAATGTTTTTGTAGCAGTTTGTATCTATATTTTAGCTGTTAATACTTGGATGGTGGCCATTTGTTTTTATTTGTTACTTTTTAAGTGAAAAAGTTTAATGTTGTGCTGTCTTACGATCTAAAGTTGCACCACTTGTCACTTGCAATTCCATAGTTCCAGAACAGTGTTTAAATAACTAAATTAAGATTTTACCCTTGAGTCAGATTCAGATTAGTTATATTTAGGAAGGCTGTCAGTATTGAGACCATGCGTACACTTCAGGACACACTTGGTTTATTCCTTTCATAACAGTCCAAAAAAAGACAGGCAAGTACATAGAGGGTTGTAGGAGCAGCCCCGCCGTCAGTTAGCTTCATGATGATGCAGCTGTCACATGGGCGGGTGGCCTCAGGGTTCAGTGTTTCACAATGAACAGGCTACACGTGGCCCCCTCTCCACTTCACTCAGTTTCATCATGATGTCCCAACATTTAAACCAGTCTTGAGACAGAAATCATAGTTGTGTGAAAAAAAAATAGTGCTTATTTTTAAGCACACTGGGAATTATGTCTTCACATTGCAGGAATCCTAAAGTTATTGAAGATGTCGCCTGTTTTTGATATGAGAAGCTGTCACATTATCAGAGTTGAATGTCTCAACATAACGATCTTTTGCAACTACAGTAAATTAAATTTGTCTGCTCCCTCTTGTGTTTCTTTTTTCTTTCTTTTCTCTTCACATGTGGAATTACTCGTGATGGAACGCCTGGCCTGAAACAACTCGCTCACACACCTATACCCTCACATATGTGAAATATTCACTCTTTCTTACACACACACTCATCACTTGTGTACACACACACACACACACACACACACACACACACACACAAACACTCTCTACAGTCTACACCTCACTACCTTCTGCCTCCAATACAAGCCCACAGTGATCGCCTGTGTTTGCATCCACCTGGCATGTAAGTGGTCCAACTGGGAGATCCCAGTTTCTACTGATGGGAAACACTGGTGGGAGTACGTGGACAACTCGGTCACTCTCGAGCTGCTTGATGGTGAGATTGAATTTGTTTTACTTTTTCATAATGTAGATTTTAAATTGAGATGGTGTGTAAAACATAAATAGAAACTGAATACATTATTTTTCAAAGGCAGTGGCCTTACATCAATTTTTCTTTTATCAACACTCAGTGTTTGGGAACTGAGGACACTAATTGTTGAAGTTTTAAAAGTGCAATTCTTTCTCATTCTTGCTTGATATACGACTTCAGGTGCTCAACAGTGCGTGGTCTCTGTTGTATTTTGCACTTCATAAGGCATCACACTGCAGGTGTCAAATTCACAACGAGTGTATATTTACAAAAACCAAAGTTTATCAGTTTGACCGTTACGTTTCTTTTCTTTGTACTGCATTCAATTGAACACAAGTCAAAAAGGATTTGTAAATCACTTTATTCTGTTTTTATTTGTTTTGCACAGCATCCCAGCAATTTTTTTGGAATTTATATTATTGCACAAATTTATCGGGCAGGGATTTCTTATATATTATGTGTTTTGTAAAGATGTTTGTTTTATTAGAATTCCCGTTTTACAAAGGTGTAATGAAGGGAAGAGGCAGTTGCAGTGTGTTAATTTAACATGGGAATTTGAGGTTTTTAATGACAGTATTCATTGTATTTGTAGAGTTGACCCATGAGTTCCTGCAGATTTTGGAGAAGACGCCCAGTCGGTTAAAGAGGATACGGAACTGGAGGGTAGGAAACATTGCTGTTCCGTAATTTTGTGTGGGGGGTATCAGTGTAGAGCACAAAGCAGCTACATCTACACGTATGTGACTTTTTTTAAACCAGCAAGAAGCTTAGGTGCCGAAACATTCATATGTCTCAAGTTCAAACTAAGTCAAACTGCTTGAAGTAAAATCACAAATATTAACAGAACAGAACTGATGATTTGATTATTTGCCCCAACATGACTGTGAAACTTCCTTCAGAGAGCTTACTACAAACTAAAACCAAACTCTAAACAGCATCACAAATCTCCTTGTACCCTTTAGGCAACACAAGCTGCCAAAAAGCCCAAGACTGAGAGCTCTCAGTTGACGGACAACTCCTTTGCTGGACCTTCCATGCTCCAAGACCAAGGCGATGCCTCACTCGCTGGACTTTCCACCTCCAACCCAAGTTTTTCCAAAGCAGGCCCCGCCTTCACCGCATCCCTGTCTCTGGACAGCTTGGCTGGCACATACAATCCAGCTAGCCACAGTGAGTGGCCCCAGGCCAACCAGAACCTAGCAGGGTACCCTTCCACCTGTATAAAACAGGAACCCCAAGAGCCCACACTGTCCTTGCAGACCTCCACTTCCTCTTTGCTTCAGCATGCACCAGTATACAGGACTGAGAAAACAATGGACTACAACCCTGTCAAACAGGAACAAAAAGGAGCTGGTGGGAGCGGGGTAGGCAAGCATCAGCCACCACCTCAGTCTGCCTACCTTCCACCAGCTCAGCCTCCTCCACCACAACCTGCTCCAGCTCAGAAGCTGTCTCTGGACAAATACAGAGAGAAACATGCTGCAGAGCTGGCTGTCTCTGGCCAGAAACGCAGCCAGGAACAGCACGGAGGGGTAATGGATTGCGATGTGAGGGGGGATATGTCGTCTTCCTCCTCTTCTACCTATGCACCATCCTTTACGAGCCAAGTAGACCATAGAAAACATTCACAGCCCCACCAAACGTCCCACGGTGGCGGCAGCAGCACCACTGCCTCCCCAATGAAAATGAAAGTCCCCTCCTCCTCAACTTCAGGGCAAGATAGACGTCACCACAGTGACAAACGGGACAAAGGCTCGCTTAAACTCCGCCTGGCTGTTCCTGGCTCTGGTGGAAGCTCCCAGCTGGATAAAAGTGGACAATCAAGCAAGGACGAGCTTAAGATGAAGATAAAAGTTTCATCATCAGAACGCCACAGTTCATCAGATGAAGGCATGGTGGCCAATAACAACAAGAGTAAACATTCCAGCCCTCTGGTGAGCAAGGAGAAACAACACCGCGGAGCAGATCACAACCTCCATCGCCACCACAAGCACAGTCACCCTCATCCGCACACGCACAGCGGGAACGGACGAGGAGGCCCGGAGGGGCTGTTACGGGCTCCTCCAGGACTGGTCAGCATGGAAGGGACCACGCTCGCTCCTCCCGGATCCGCCTCTTTGTCGTCATCCTCATCGCGCAAGAGGGTGCACCCCGAGGCCAGCCACAACCACCACCCTTCCTCCTCATTCTCCACTTCTTGCTCTAAAGTGAGCAAAATCTCCAAGGGTGGCACTGGTGCTGCAGGTACTACATCTTTTTCTCTCCCCTGTTTTCCTCCTTGCTCCTCTCCTGTACTGCAGTGTGTCTCGTCTGGCTTGCAGCTCTATGGCTAACCTCCCTCCCTCCCCTCCCCCCTTCTCCTCCTCCTCCTCCTTATTCTTGTTTCTCCTCCTCCCCTTCCTGTCACACCCAGGTGGGCTGCGGACCTCTCAGCAGTACCCTCCTAGTGAATCGCCACATGAAGTGGGAGAGCAGAGACACTGAGTCCACCTCTCTGCAGCCATGGCCAGCACATTGGAAATGGCAACAAACTACCCACAGACTTTGAAGACTATGCTCACCTCCCTGTTAAGTGCCCTAGGAAAATAACTATGTGATGATAAAACCCTTTACTGAAAGGCAGAAAAACTAATCTGCAAAAAAAAAGTATTGTTGGACTTCTCACTTTCTGAGACACAAGAAAGATGAAAAATTATGCTTCCTGACTGTCTGATCTCTGGATCTTGATGCTCAGTCCTGTCTTTCTGTTAGTGTGTTGAATTGCTGCTTGGTTCTCCTTCCTCCTCAAATGAGTTAAGGAAATGTGCAAAGGTGGGTGTGTGTGTGTGTTTTCATGTGGGGGTGGGCAGAGGAGTCCTCTCCTACATTTCAGATCTCCATATGGGAAAACAAAAGTATTAGTAAGTACTATAAAAGGCATGGAAGGTGCACTTTTCTTCAGTTTCCTCCTCCTATTTTTTTTAATGAGTAATTTAATTGAATCACGTTTCTGCGGTTGTATGGAGGACGCCAGTGACTGGCTGGAGATGAGTTCAAGTTATGTTTGCTGGCATTCCATTTAGTACTGTTGATGGATGCAAAAAAAATTTTTTTTTAGATGTAAAGTTTCATCTCCTCAATTACTTTCTTGTCTTGATTTCATTTTATACTTAAGTACTGTGCGTATGATTTGCATGTTTCAATCATCAAAGGGATTTCAAAGGAGAACACGTACTTGCTGTTTACAGAAAGTGGAGATAAATGTACATACGTTTTTGTATGTTTAAAGAAAAAAAAAGCTATACCATGACTACTCAGGTTTGGAGCTGCTTGTAAGTATAACAAGATAACTATAATACCTATAAAAGTCTTTTATTTTGTTGATCAACGGATTGGGCATCATCGGGTGAATGATTGCAGCATTCCAGTAGTGTGTGCTTCTTACAGCCTTCCTACAGAGGGTGCTGTTCTGTGCTTTTCCATCACAGGAAATATCAGTTGATGCCCTCAGTAACACCGGCACATCCGACACCCACTTATCACATCAGAGCGATGCAATTTGTACCAAAAATTATTTTTTTGGACCTCTAAGTAGACCTTAAGCTGGATGCCAAAGGTTGTGCCTCAAAAAGAAAAAAAAAACTGACAAAGACAGTAGTAGTGTGCTATTAAAAGTTTACATAACCCTTTTTACTTTGAAGTGCATCAGACATAATTTTATTACATGAAGCTGTAGCCCTTAGATGTCAGCCCACAAAGGGGATACATGTAAGTATTATTCAATCAGCCATTAACAGAAAAAAAAAAACCTTTTTGGCTCAGTTACATCCCAGCGAACATTGTTAGAACAGTGACAAATCGGCCATATGCAACATGACCTGCTGGATAACATGAGTATCTGCAATGTGGACGTCCCTAATAGGTTTTGTCACTGATGTCATCATCCAATTGGTTGACTTTACATTCACGGCCATGTACCTGTCCGGACACGTCTTTACATTAGTTTCCTACATTAAACTCTATACTGTTCTCAAATCTTGACGTGACCGTCCCCTGTGTTCTTGACTGAGTTCCTCATTTATTTTAGAGTGTGCAACAGTTTGTACCCTCATTAGAGATTTACTGTTGGGCACACAGAACAAAAGCAGTTGTGGACGAATGAACATTAGCCATTCTTTACATCCTTTTTTCCTTTTCATTTCAATATTAGAAATAAACTTCAAAGTTGCCACTACCCTGACACACTATAAACTCTGGTTGTTGCTGTCATTTTTATTATGCATATTTATGTCACTAGATTGTAGGAGTGAAAACACTTAGTGATTTATAGATTTGAATATGATGAGAAATGTTTTTACTAGATTTATCATGATACCAGAATTTTAAACTTCAGTACAATAGAGAATGATAAGAAAAAGTTCAAGGCACACAATAAGAATTTTTTTTTCTCTGAACTGAGACCTTGAATAAAGCTGCGTATCATTTAAAACGACACCAGCACCCTTAAGTAATTCTGATACCAGTAGAGTACTTCATTTAATACTTCCATACTTAGGAGTATTTTGGTGGCATCTCAGCACACTGAGCCACCAACTTTGTGAAATACACCTCGCTCCATTTCACTGCCACAGACTAATAGATTGAATGCCCAGCCCTAGTCTCACATGAGCACTTAGATCTTTTTTATAGCTTTGTTACTTTTGATACTGTGAAATGTTGGTATTGTTTTTAAATGAGATTGATGAAGTATTGATACAGTTAAGATAACCGATAATCTGATATATTTTAATTTTAAAAATAAGTTTATAGAACCTGTAGTGCATGCACACCTGAGTGTAAGAAAGGCTCAGAAGTAGTGAGTAAATTTGGATGATTGAAAATTCTAGAGCTCTGACTGGACCAAATCTGACGACATGATTACAGAGAGTCTTCACATGTTTTTATTTTATTTTTTCTAACAAAGTACATCAAAAAAACTTGAGAAATGTAGTCAGGCTTTTAGAAAACATTTAGTCTAAGCTTTGACATTTTTTTTATAGCCAAGATTAATTGGCTGTAGTTTTATTATCAGAGTAATAAATAATAGTTTCTCATTATTGGTTGATAATTTATTGGCCCCTGTATTTATTGTGCATCCCTATAATGAATATTTTAATATAAGATGCAGTATGCATGTGATACTTACTATCAGAACCTAAATATATCTCACAGCACAGAATACCAGTTACACCATATGAATGTAAAATCTGGTTATTTTACAGGATTGGCACATTTATTATATTGCAAAAGAAAATACCCAAAGTCAGTAACAGAAATGTGGCATCTATCTCTTCACATTTTATAGATTCTATTAAAGTATCAAGTGAGATGTATAAAAGTGCTTCTCGTGTTGTTCAGTTTAAACCTGTGCATAAGAATGCAGTGACCACAGTTTCTTCTCCTTGATCAACCTGGAATGGTCCGGCTCACGAGCCCAGTGCCCCTTGCTCCCAAGCACAGTATAAGAGCATCACTGGGGATAGGTGGCGTAAGAACACAAAGTGTTTTGAGTCAAGTCTTAAATCATTAAATGTCTCCTCAAATTCAGGAACATTCTTAGTGTAACTCCTTGTTAACCGCACAGTCCCCGTGGGTGAACACAGCAGTTCTTTTTTTGCGTTTCCCAGGAGTTCCCTCCGGTCTCATTTTGGGGGATGAATGAATGCTTCAGCAGCTGGTCTGCAGATGGCCGTAGTCTCTGGTCACTGGAGTTGAGAGAAAACAAGTGGAAATTATTCCCAAACATGTCTATAAATAGAAAAAAATCCAGTGAATTGAGTCTCTCACTCAATTAGTGTCAGGCTCTCACAAGTATATTTTTCATTAGAACGGGTTGTAACAGGGTTAAGTGAGTTTATGGAAAGGCCGTGCTATCAACTAAAAAGACATTTGAGTTTGCACTGACGCAGGAGGACAACATGTCTCACCTTGTTAAACAGATTTTTACAAAATCCTTGGCCGTTTCTGAAAACCCATCTGGCAAAGAGGGCATCAACCCTCTCTGAGCCCCAATGTAGAACAAAGCAGCCATCTTGTCCATGTGTGCCAGTGGTGGTTTCCCTGTGGCCATCTCAAACACTGTGCAGCCCACACTCCATACATCTGACTTCCTGCCGTATCCCGTCTCGTTGATCACCTGAGGATTGGAAAAGATGAGTCAGGCAAGATCGAAGATTCACTTTCACCGACCAGTGAAATGAATAGAATCATCACAGATGAGACGACCACCTAAACAGACATCTACTGTACATCTACCTCTGGTGCCATCCAGTAAGGTGTGCCATGGACAGATTTGAGCAGATCTCCACTGTTGCTAGCAGTGTGATTCAGGCAGCTGAGACGTCGCGCACACCCAAAGTCTATGAGTTTGATGACGCCAGTGGGCATCAGCATGACGTTGTTTCCCTTTAAGTCTCTATGAATCACCCTGTTCATGTGAAGGTAGGCCACCCCCTCGAGGATCTGATGAGTGTATAAAGCCAGGACACGCTCTGGCAGAGGACCAAACCTGAGGGCAGTAAAAGGGACAAAGGGTGTGAAGACCATTTATCATTAGGCCCTGCTGTGAGATTTTGTTGCAAATTAGGTATTTCTAAAGCTCAGTGTTTCAACAGATACTCCTGGATAAGTTGCAAAGCCGCTTTGAATCAACCTTACCTGTGAAGGATGCTAGCGATGGATCCTCCAGGGACGTATTCCATGAAGATGGAAACCACATGTTGATGGAGTAAAGTCCCCAGGAAGCCCACAATGTTGGTGTGTCTGAGTGTTTTGAGCAGCTCCACCTCCCCCTGCAGACGACCATACTCCCTCTTTGCAGCGCCAGGGTCAGAGACGTCCAGGCTCACCTGCTTCACAGCTATCAGCTGCCCCTGACTGGTCAGGCCACAGTACACCTGGTAAGAAGGCAGGTTTAGTTTAGCATCAATATCTGGCACTCTAAGTTTAGTGTATTTTTATTTTAATATAGAGTGCATGCCTGTATGAATAGAGTGCACCTGAGGATGTTGGTGTATATTGTTAGTGTCATGAAAGTTTCAACACAGCAAGAGTTCTGAGGGTCGACAGAGTGACCAAGCACCCCCTTTTTCTGGAGACAATCCCTGTTTTCTGTGGCCTGTCCCCAGCAATGTAGTGAAATAATATTTTATGTGGCAAGAAAGACTGGACAGCTTCATATCACTCTTCTTCTTGACTACTAACTACTTACAGAAGTTAAAAAAAAATTCAAGTGAACCCCTTAAAATCCCCCAAATCTTGGAAGTAAGTGAAACTTGTGCCACAAACTCCTACACTGTTTTTTTTAATTAACTTTACTTGATTATTCTAAATACTTACTGTCCCATATGCTCCTCTGCCAAGTACTTCACCCTTTGTCCATGTGATGGTGTCATCTACAACCAACCCAGAGCCGAGCAGAGCAGCACTGTGTGTCGTATTAACCTGCGATAAAATACACAGACCGAAGGTTAACAAAGTAAGTGACAGGGTTATGACGGATGACTTGGATTATGTAGCGTTCTAAACAGTCCATGTGGAACGCACTGACCGAATGAAATCTCGGAATCCATCCGCTATGGTCTGATGACGGTTTGGTTTTTTCATAGCGTTTAAAAAAATGTATCTGCCATCTTGTGCACATATCTTTTTCCAGAGCTTAGCCTCAAAGTCCATTCTCACTTCTTAACATTGCTAATTGACCTTAAAGCAATGAAGGGAGGATGTTTTGGACGGGTTATACCAGGAGCCCTGAAAAGTTAGCTGTTTTCCATAAAAGGTAAATCATCATCAGACAATAGCTGATTGGTTCAAAGACTGAAAAAACCTATAATTATTACTTTGCACATGTGGAAAAGTGCACTTTTATAAACCTATCGTCTTTTTAATCTGTTTTGATGTAACCATTTTTTAACTACTACCTGCAAAGGAAGGCTAACAGACAGTACCCTCCCTCCTCTCAGACACTCTTAGTAGCTTTCATGATTTTAATGAGCAGAGATTGTGTTTGAATATGGAAAGTTCCAAATCACTCTTAACCATAGCCATATTGTATTATAATAATGACAATGGTTTACCTCAGGAAATATGTTTTTATCTGGTACTGGATCGTCTCCTCTGTTAGACTCCTCCTTGCTTGGTTCAAGGTTTTCAGGACACAGGCTTATAGATACATCCCTCTCATCCAATGAGATCAGCTCCTCAGCCAGACATTGCAGCAGGTCATCTGTAAGCGGCCCGTCCCCGACCTCATCCAGAAACTTCTGGTAAACGGGTGACATGGTGTGGCTGTTGCTGCTAGAAGATGTCCAGGTGTCGATCTGTGGATGCTGGGGGCTTTGAGATAACGCAGGCTCAGGAACAAGTCCGTTTGGGGTTATTATTGAGGAATTCTCATTTTTTTCTTCTGCATGAGGGGAAGTCTCTGCTGTTGTCAATATTTTGTCATCAGATTTTAATGTTTCAGATCCATATCTCGAAAGAGCCTCCTCTATGATAGATAACATATGACCTTCAGCATTTTCTTGAGCACGATTATGACAAATGTTAACATCTTTAGATAGAAGTATCTCAGCCTCTGTGTGGTCATCCAGTTTAGGCACGTCCTTCATTTTATGGGGGCCTTTCTTTGATACAGGTGTGAGATGAGGTTTCACCCTTGATGACCCAAGTTTTGGTTTGCTTTTAGCTGAAACCACCATTCTCTCCGCTGGACTTCTCCTCAGCTTAGTCTGCACTTGTTTCAAAGGTCTGTGTTTGACATTAGCGGACTGTACTTGTCTGTCCTTGATTTTTTCACGGGAGCTGGAAACCCGGAGGTTGTCGTAGATCGGACCAGCAAACATCTCATAGATGGCTGGTCCTTCATCCCCACTTTGTATCTGCTGAAACATGTCTTGGTAGGTGATGAAGTCCACAGCAGATTTAGACCTCAGCGACCCCGGTAGACCGGGTCTCTTTAGCTGGTGGGTGCTCTTCAGATCCGTCGCTGGTGGGTGCTGTTGAGCTCCGTTGTGGCTCAACTTGTCAGGATTTGCTTGTTTGCTCTGTGCATGATCAATCACCTTCTTCCTTGGGGTGCTGGTGCTACAATGAACACCTCTAAGACATTTAAGCTTTGATTTTCTGTTTGTGCCCATCTCTCCACTAATTCTAAGCTCAGGATTGTTCCTGGTTTTATCCTTAACTTGTGTGGAAAGGGAGGAATGCTTCAGATTGCCTTTGGACTTGTTACGATTCAGGATACTTCGGTCTTTGATGAAGGACTGCTGGTCTTTTTGGATGTTTGGTTTTAGCTCACAGTTCGTGCTTTTTCTTTTGCTCCGTACAGGCTTTAAGGCTTTCAACATCCTCTCATTTCCCTTGGCATCCAATAACGGAGTTCTCTCCTCAGAAGTAGTAGCTTTTAACTTTACATCCTTTATACGAAGGATTGGGTTTTCTAGGGTTTCTTCATAACAGGAATCCTTCATTATTCTTTCTGTCTGCTTTTTCTGCTGCAGGTCATCTCTGTAATTTCCTTCAGAGCATGCAATAGCATCACCATGGTCATTATTCATATTAAATGTGGTCCCATGGCTAGTCTCAGGCTCTCTGTGGCACACATCAATCTCTTCATCCTCAGATTTTGATGTGATAGGTATTCCCTTGTTCACAGTGTCCCCACAAAGATTTACAGTGTCTCTTTGTTGTGCATTGTTAAATTTTATAAATGATTTGCTGTCAACAGGCTCTTTTGTGTAATTCATAATGGTGGATTTGCCTTCACAGAGTGAGTTCATAGCTTTTTCAGTGCTGAGGTGATCACTTGCATGATTGATAGGCTCTCCATGTGCTGATCTGTTGATCGGTGGAACAGGACAGATCCTTGATTGGACATTAAAATGCCGCCTCGTCACCTCAACTGAATGGTCTTCGGTGGAGCTCATGTTATTGGAATGCTGCAACAACCGGTCTCCAACAAACTTCAGATTTCCTGAAGCTATATCCCTCTCATCTTCCTCCTCGTCATCCTCCAGATCGATAGAACTCTGGCTGCTGCCGCTGCTGGAGCCGCTCTCCTCACTGCCACCCTTAGTGGTCAGAGGACCAGTGCGTGGGCTGATCCAAGACAGCCTTGCTCTCCTAAACTGGGTCCTGGAGCAAAGGGGGCTTCGGCTGATGGGCTTCAGGGGAACCTGGTGCTTTAATACTGGCAGAGATGCGGTATCTCTTGGCCTGCTGTCTAGTGGCGCCAACAGCTTGGGTGTTCTGGGATGTACAGCCGGCAAGAGACCCTGCGGGAACTGCAGAGAATAAGGACATGACAGTTATTCAGTGGTTCTGACTGGCGAGGTAAATATATATAGGCGGAAATAAAAAGGAATGTAAGCATTAAAAGACAAACAGGTGAACCTGGTTGAAATTCACCTTATGGTCATTTACAGCATCTTGAGAACCCAGTCCTGCAGACAGGAGGAGATAAAGAAATTTAAAACGACATACACACTGTAACATCAGCAAAGTAAACTACTACCTTCATCCATTTGAACAGTTTTGGCGTGAGTTGCTGAGTTTCGGAGGCATTGACTGTAGAGATGTCTGCCTTCTCTTGAATATAATGGGACTAAAACTAAAACACATTTTTGTGCCGCCACCGTCTGTAATGATCCACCTCTGAGCTGCTGTACTGGGACTTTGCTCTGCTTCACCAAACTGGGGGTTTACTGTCTGTCATCTACTGATACACAACCATGGATAAGTACCTCACACAACACCTGAAATAATCCAAACTATCCCTTTTAAGGTGTCCTCCTTGGCTGTGCTGTAACATTAGAAAATCTGTCTTTCCTATATGAAACTGCTCACAACAAGGTCTGTGGATTGTCTTGAGTAACCTCGTCATGATTTCTGGAGAATAAATAAACAAATAAATAACATTTGACCAATATTTCCAAAATTCTGCAACTCACACCAAAACAATCTTGATGGATACATAGCACCTCAGGAATATGTATTTCTTATTTTAGTGAATCATTCCTGTAAATGCATGATGGTTTATTCATACATTACAACACTGTTTCCTTTTGAATATTCTCATATGGTGGAAACAAAGTATAACTCCTCTGATCTAAAAATAACACCTTATAATTCTTAAAAAAAATTATGAATCAAAGCTTTAACGCCTATAGTTATGTTTTTCAGAGTTTTAGACATTTGAGTTGCACAGTTACGTACGGGTCTGGATGTGCGCTCTGGCCTGGACCATAATGTTTGAACACAGTAGTGGTTCCATGATGCTGGGAGCTGATTGGCTGAGCTGGGCGGGCTCAGCCACAGACAGCAGGCCTGGGGAGGACGGGGATGCAGTAACCACACTTCTTGTTCTGTGTCTGTGAGGGACAAATCAAAGTCAAAATTCAGATTTTGTATGGGTGCCATAGATGTCTTGTGTCTTCAAATTACTAAAAGGTGTAATTGTCAGAATATAAAGTGGCAGTCAGTAAAGTAAGTAAGATTTTCACTGCTACATAGCATTAAATGCATATACCTGTTTTTGACATTGTTGATCAAATATTAATAGCTTTGGATTAATAATTACTCTTCACTCTTGTGTTACTCTCCAGTCACCACAAGTGAAGGGCAGGAGATGTGGGGGCTGGGAGCCACGCCAAAGAACAAGCTGTGCAGAAGGAGTTAAAGTGTAACCAGACCAGGATTCTTCAGCCTGGACTCTCCTTCCCCATCTTTTGTGTCTTCGTGACTAATAGGGACAATCACTTTCAAAACTGGTCCAGTATTGAAGGAGTCTGCTGCAGAAGCAAAACTACATTTCAATGTAAACCAGGCAACTGTGCACCGTCTAAGTATGTTCACTGTCAGTGTCAAAAACAACCACTGACAGACTCAAGTTGTTTTTCTGAGTGTTGCACAACATGATGAGGAAAATTGCTACAGAAATAGACCTTTTTAGGTGTTTGGTTAAAGCAGAAGCAGCTGTTTTACAGTATTTTCATTTAAACTCAGCAGAAACAGAAGATCTCGGCTCATCTTTCCACTGCTCCAACAATCAGAATAAACTCTTACTTTTCTGCATTAGATGTGAAAATAGAGTTTTACTTTTCACTATAAATTACACTGTAAAAATTATGAAGTTGAGAAAAGTCAAAATTTCAAGGCATTGGATCACAATAGATTTTTGACTTTTGAGCCCAACTCAAATTCTTAAGTTTTGAAAACGTTTTACCAACGACTACTACTTCTGTTGAGATAAAGATAGATAAACTTAAAGCTTTGAATTTTAGAAACTCAGAACATAAATAAAAAAATAAAAAATATTGAGTAAACTCACTGAAGTGAAAGTAAGTGTTAAATTTTTAATATTTTCAATTAAAACTATTTAATTTTTCAGACAGTAAAAAAAAGACCATGCAGGTTTCCTGCTCACTGTGACCAAGTTTTATTTTTTGTGTGTTTTCATTTTCTTAAACTCAAAGATTCAAGTTTCTCTTTATAAGAAAAGTAAAATATCTCAACCAAAGATTATGAGTCAGTTTATTTCAAAACTTAAGGGTTTGAGTTTGGCTCAAAACTAAAAACTCAGTTGCAGTGAGTTGCCTTGAAATTTTAGGTCGCCTCACTTATTTTTCTTGTGTGCAGACATGTCAGATTTGCACAGGATTAAGATCACAGATGACCTTCACTAGACTAGATCTGTGCAAATGGGGCTATAAACACAAAAATACAGGTAAATCGGGTCTAGCTGGAAAAAGTTTCCCTGAAACCCTGGTTCAGGTCCACAGTGTGTCAGACAGCTGTTGTCATTTGATAAAAAGTTTTTAAAAGTTATTTTAGTGTATTTAATTCAGTGTTTCACTTCCACCAGTCACGTGAGTTATTTTTAACAAATGTCAAATGATCCAGCTCCAGTGACAGCATGTACCTGTACCTTGGGGGTACGGGCAGGCAGGAGGTCCTGGTGCTCTGTCTGCTGTCGTCCTTCAGGCTCGGCAGAGACAAACCTCCTCTGGAAAGTAACAGAGGAGGATACAGTTAATCTTACCTTCATAAGAAGAGAGTAGATGTATAGGCTCAGTGGAGTTTGATGTGGCCTGACAGAGAAATTCTCATTAACAGTATTACAGTAAGAATTACAAACAGTGATGGGTTTCATTGCCTTGTGCTGAAGTGAACATTACAGACCGAAAGACTCATTTCCATCCCGTCTCTCTCTGTATTTCTGGAAGCTGGTGCTATGAAATTAGAGAGCTGCTCAAAGAGCTTTATTCTCCTCGGAGAGTTTGGACTTGATTCAGTGCTGAGAGCTCCACAAAACAGACAATGGGTCTGATTCACCAGAGCCCTCTCTCTCCTCCCCCTGTCTCTGTGTCTCCAACCTGTTTGGGCAGAACAGGTTGTCCTCTGGACACGGTGACAGGTGCCTGAAAACAGGACGGGAGTGTAACCGGAGAGGACGCCATTCTGCTGCTGATGTAGACGTAAAGGGCAGTTGTTGACTGGCCCGGGGAGAGTGTGTTGTTTATAGTAGAGAGTGTGTGTTGAGGGGGGGTGGAGTGTTAACTGTACGCACACAGAATGTGTGTGGCTACGTATAAACAGATGCCGATGTGTTTATGTGTCAATACTATCAGCTTAGTGCCATTAATGTGTAGATGAGTGCTTCTTTAGAGCCGACACACATTCAGAAGAGTGTATATGATAGTGTGTGTGTGTGTGTGTGTGTGTGTGTGTGTGTGTGTGTGTGTAAAAGAGATTTCACTCTCCCCACCTGCTTCCCCTCCCTGCGTCCTGATAGGCTTGCCTGATGTCTCTCAGTGTTTCCATGGCGTTTTGGAAACAGAGGGGGATCCCCTTATCTGCTCCAGACACACACACACACACACACACACACACACACACACACACACACAAACAGTTACACCCACCAATCCTTTGTATTCTTTCACAGTAACACACAAAAGTAAAACTCATGTTACATATATCATTAGGAATGTAACAATATATTGAATATCGTGATAAAAATGTCTTGATATCGTTCAGAGCCGATGATATTTACACAGTGAATCATCTAATTATTTTCATCTAAGGGCTGCTGCTGACTGCTGAATTGTGTTTTGCAGTTGTTCATATGTAATTCAGACATTTATCTCCAAGGACAGTTTATGCCGATTTTTTTGCACATGCTTACATCATAATGATTATACTCATTAGCAATTAATTGATTACGTGTCTGGTCTATAAAATGTCAAAAAATGGTGAAAAATGTTGATCAGTGTTTCCCAGAGCCCAAAGATATTCACTTTACTCTCATAAAGGAGTAAAGAAACCAGAAAATATTCATATTTAAGAAGCTGAAAATAAAGAATTTTGACTTTTTTTTCATAAAAGCATTGATTGTCAAAATAGTTCTTCTCCTTTCTTCTTCTTTTTATTAAAGAAGCAAAGCATGTTACATCCCTATATACCACATTTATGGCCTGACAGAAGCTGAATATTGTTGTCTAAATTCAACAAAATTGTTCAGAAAAGTCAACATCTACAACAAAATGCCACAAAACAAAGGAAACCTGATTTCAAACTGTATTTCCTGAACTGTGACGTGTTTGTGAAGCAGTTTCACAGTGTGGAGGTTCATAAATGAACAGTGTTACTCTGAGGTTTCTGAAGTTCATGCAGCACCTGAATCAACTGACAGCAAACAAATCTGCTGTATTCCTGAGTTACATAACCACAGACCACGACACTAGACTGAGCCGTAATAACCACAGGTGAGTGAGACTGAGTCTTCATATAGAGTATAGAATATTAATGTAATGTTCAATGATAGAGAAAACAACAGGTGTTACCTGTTCCTGAACTTGTTGGTCCACTCTGCTCCCATATCACCAGCACGTTTACAGACTGGATCAGATACTTCCTGTCTCTGTTTACCTGCTGATCACACCTGTATTGTGTTTTTGCCTGCTGTGTCCTCTCGTCTCTGTCACTGATCTGCTCTGTCCTCTCTGTGTCTCAACCATGCTGTTGTGGCTGAGGTTAAGACGGGCAGGCGGGTTTCTCAGCTGAGAGGTCGTATTGTGTGTGAGACCCCTCCCACCTGGTCACGCCTCCCCAGCCCCCCTCCCTTTACAAGGCAATTTGATCAGATATTTGGGGGTCAACAATGCAAAAACAAAATAACTTCAAATTTCAAGGAAACTTACCATGACAGGTTTTTGTGTTTTAATAAATGTTTTGTTTGGATAATTCGCTTTTCTTCTTTAGGTAAAACTGGATCTTTGAGTTCTAGAGACACCCCAAACTTTGTATTTCAAAAATTGTTGAGTAATATAGTAATATATTCTAGAACAACTTTGGTTTTGGTTTGTGAGAGACTTTTATCCTCCTGTTGTGTTTTCTCTTTAACACCTTTCATCCTCCAGGACTGAGGATGTACTTGCTAACCCTCTCTAACAAGCCCTCAAAGATAAAAACTCTAATTTCATACATAACACCCAAAACCAGTAAAACTCCAGGAGTCCTTGAAGAAGAGTCCTTACCTTGGCTGAGGTCTTTATGGTGGTCAGAGAGACGAGGAGACCCTGGAGACTCCAGAACTTCCTGGAAAGAACAAAGGTAAGCAGTTCATTTATGATATGTCCCAGACTGAACAGAAGCAGGCTGGTAGAGGTCCTGCAGTCCTGTGAAGGTTTTCATGTATTTCCAAGCTGGCGGGAACAATTTCATCCTGTAATAAATATTTTCTGGAATGTGTAAATTACAAAAAAAAACTGCTACCAAACCACAAATGCATGCATTTTATAAAGCAGTTGTTAGATTTCACAGATAATTTCAAGAGGAACTTTTACACGTGTACAGAATCACAGGTTTACATGTAGATATACTGTTGTTTCTGTGGTGGTTTGGAAGTCAACTGACAGTGAAAACTTTTCTTTCCCCACGTCGCCTTTCCAAGAAAACACCTGCACACAACACCAGATCACTTTCTGTTTCTTCAGAGTCGAGCTCCCTGATGCAGATGGTGTCATTATTCTATAGCCGTTAAGTTGTGCGATCAACATTTACCTCATAATGATAAGTTAAAGCAAAAAAAGTTGTCTATTTGTGCTCAAACATGAAACCTTTAAGGATTTTTGTTTTATTCTCAGTTAACAGTCGGTAGAAATTTTATTTTAAATACTGTTTTTCCTACAAAATTATTTTCATGCATTGCTTCCAAATGTACAGTCATAAGAATGAGAATTTGTTAGCAAAATGTTAAAGGGACAGATCACCCCAAAATAAATACATATTTGGTCTGTGGTGCTGTTTATCCATCTGGATTGTTTTGGTGTGAGTTGACAGGTTTTGTAGATATCTGTCTTCCGCTGAATCGATGGGACTAAATAGCATTCGGCTCGTGTTGCTCAAAGCACCAACAAAATAAACAAAAAAACAATCTGAAAAATTCAACACCTGTGTCTCTTTCCAGAAATCATAACCACAGACCTTGTTGTGAGCAGTTTGATGTAGGAACTACTTTCTTTCTATGATAGAATCTAGAATCTACCAAAACTTCTTTCTGTCTGCTTGAAAGAAGTAATGTTTGTTGTTGTTGTTGTTGTTGTTGTTGTTGTTGTTGTTGTTGTTGTTTTTGCTGCTTTGAGCACCACATTCTGAGTGTCATCTAGTTCCAATATACTGCAGAGAAGACAGACTTCTCTGCAGCTTACATCTACAAAACTCTGCAACTCACACACAAACTATCCAAATGGATAAATGGCACAACAAACCAGAGGAAAAATATTATTGATTTCTGGGGTGAACTGTCCCTTTAAATATAACAACCCCCTGTAAGCCCATGTATTAAAGACAGTGTCAGTTGATTTTGGTTGAAAAAATCTCCTCCAAAATGAATTAGCTTCCTTTATATTTATCACCCTGCAAATTGTCCTCCATGTTTTAACTTTATTGGTGACACAACAGTTATTTGTCCGACTGAATGTCCTTTTATTTCCACATATTATTGAACTCAATGTTTGCACTAATTCCTTTTCAAATCCTTTTCATTTGGGACTTTTAACACCACACACGTACACATATATTATATACAGTTGAGTGTGTCAGTGTCAGATCAGATGCTTCCTCTCTGTTGACCTAATGATCACACTTTTATTCTGTTTTTGCTCTCTGTCTTCTCATCGTGTCCACTGGGCCTCTGAGATACTGCAGCTTTCATCCGTAAACCACCTGCTCGTCTCCTGCAGCCAACCAGCTGCCCTGCTTGTCTGCTCCATCTACACACACAGCCATGATACGGCAGTATGGCAGCCAAGTGTCAGCAACACAGAGCTCCCCTCCTCCACACACACACACACACACACACACACACACACACACACACACACACACACACACACACACACACACACACTTATTCAAACAGCCAATTAACTGCTTCCACATATTTGACTTCTGGGTGACTCCTGACTGCTGCTCTGCCTGTGTGTTTTGTGGCTACTTGAGCGCACACACACTTAAATACAGAGATCATTATCAGGGTTTTGTTGCTGTCATGTTAGTCTCACTTCCTAAAATTTGGACAATTCGGTCAAATATTGAATGCAACAACCTCTGTCCCAAAGATTTGAACAAGAACAACGACAGTCTTGACATTTTAAAGGTTCTTCTTCCAGAGTGTCTTGCTGTTTATTACTCACCCCTGTGTGGCTGTAGAGCAGAAAGCGCTGTTGTGGGGTTGGTATGTGCGTCGGAGAGGCGGCTGTTGACTGATTAGGACAGAGGCTTTCAAGGTCCAACTCTACGTCCGAATCCCCAAACTCTGAGTCCAAATCCTGGCAGGAGTATTTGTCAAAGGCGAGTGGTGACGCGGGGGCAGCATCTGTGCAAAATCAGAAAATTATAACCCTCTTTGACCTGTATTGACACATAAAGGTGAAAAAAAAATCAAACTCTTTCTCCCAGCTACTACCAGAGAAGGTCAAGATTTTAAAAAACTCACTTTGGGTTCACACCCCGTGCTGATGAGAAGTCTGAAAACATCTTTTTTTTACCCCGCTCTGTTTCTTTCATCCCGCTCTCATACCTCCCTCGCTGTGTCACCTTGTTTCTGTGTCACCGTCCTTGGTACAAACTGACTCACACACCCTCATGAAGGCTCTTAGCAGCGTGGTCACTCACACACACACAAACAAGCCTTTCTTACACTCCTCCACATAAGTGAAGGCTTTGAGTGCAGCAAAGGTTTTACTCTGAAAAACAGGATTATGAATAAACTTGGTGTGTTGTTCAGGTGTTTGCCTGTGAAAGTGTGTTTGCTTGAACAGAATCATGAATGGGAAGCCTGATTTAAAGGTGTGTGCACATTTATCACATGAATACCTTGTATTAAAAAACCCAGTTCAATGAATCACTAAAGTGAAGCTTAGACATTCTCAGAAATTAGGGTTCCAAAAAGATTCTTCCTGAAGGGCTGAGGTTCTACCCAGAACCCCTTTTTAAAGACAGGGTTTGTGAAGGGGTCTTTATAAGACAAATGGTTCCATTAAGAACCCTTTTCATCCAAAGAATGCTGTCTGGAGGAAAGAGTTCTTCAAGGAGAGGAACCTGTTTGTCAAGGGTTCTTTGTGAAAGAGTTCTTGGTAGATCCTCCTGGTTCTGGTGCAGGATAAAACCCTATAAAAGGTCTGTCAGTAAAACCCCTTAGGTGGGTTCCACCCCAAGAAAGTGGAAAGGCTGTGGATAGATAGTTTTTTCTGTAGAACATCTCACAGGCAAAACAGCATACAAAAGAGAGCACTATAGTTCAGAAACAGGATCCTTTTCATCGTATAAAAACTTTTGTTGACTTCATAATTCCAATCAGATTATAGTTATTTTTGAAAGAAACATGAGACTGTACAAATGAGTGGATAATCCTTCCTTTCCCAAAGCAGATCACATGCACTGCTGGAAGTAAGATCAGAATTTTCCCACAGCTTTAAAACAGAATTATCAGTTGTTCTGACTAAAATCTGTGAGCAGAACATTGATATTTTAATACCATGTGAACTTGATATGATGATCAGCAAAAAGTTGTTTACTTAGACATCTAGGAGACACAGTGACGTTTCAGCCACCTAACGAATGTCCTCACTGTCCTTTTTGCTTTGTTTTGGTCTCCACCAAATCCTCAAGGAAGTATTTGGATCTTTAGCTGCTAAATGTTCCACTGTGTTTACTTGCTGTTTGTTTGTAAAATGTCAGTGTGTGTGTGTTTGTGTGTGTGTGTGTGTGTGTGTGTGTGTGTGTGTGTGTGTGTGTGTGTGTGTGTGTGTGTGTGTGTGTGTGTGTACCTGTGTGACTGAGGGCCTCAACCATCACATGAATGATCTCCTCCTTCAGGGAGCTGCTGATGTTGGCAGAGTAATGAAGAGCAGAAGAGCCGCCTGGGTCTCGTACCCTCAGATCACTGATCGAAAAGTCTGAGTCGACAGGTTTTCTGCTTCAGAAAACAACAGGTATCTAAAATGTGTTTTCTTTGTTGATACGCTTTCATTTGGTTTGTTAACATGAGCAAAAAATGTATAACTTGATGCAGAGGCAGCCTCAAGTCTTGCTGCTGAAAAACCTCAAGTGAAACTGGAGTGTTTTTAATTTTGATGAAGACTGAACAAATAGACAGCTGAACACAGCTGCTGGTGTGTTCGTCCACACACAAGATAAATCAATGCATGTACACATGTGTGTTTTCTTACGCTGAAAGTCCCAGCAGTTCCTTGACCACTTCCACGGGTCTGTGTTCCCATGGCAACAGTGTCGCTATGCCCTCGAACAGGTCAGTGTCCCTAACAGCGAGCATCAGAGCTGTCACACCGTGGCTGTTGGGAACGTTCACATCCACCCCGTCTGTCTGAGCCTGATACATGCAGAAATATGAATTTACAAACTGCACATCTGTTTACTTCCTGTGTTTTTGAAACACTGGAAATACAAGCCAAGCCTGTTTCGGTGAAGTTTAATTTCTTTCTGTCAAGTTTCAGTGAAGATGCTGGTGTTAGCTAGCTAACATTGTTATTGGTTATCTAAGACACTTATCAACATGATCAAAAGCACTGTGGGCCTATAGAAAATACCTGGTAAATACTATTGACAACATGTAGCTATCTAACTGTGAAAAACACATTTTAAATCCAATAAGGATGGAAAAAAGTTTTTTAGCCCAACTTTATTTGCAATAAGACTGAATACAGGGACGAACCTGCTGTGTGCAAATATAATCAGATATTTCTGTTCACACCTCCCAGCATATTGACAGTTGTGTATATAAAACATATGTAACGGTAATGATGATGTTTTTCTTGATCAGGATTTTGGTTTTTTTTGTTGTTCAGAATTACTCTAATCTGGATGTCTTGGAGGGAAAAACAACTCCTGGATCTCAGATAATCCTGCGAGGATTTTTTTTAAATGAATTCCTAAAATTGGAATTTTAAGAAACTTGTTTTTCTAAAGTCTTTGAGATTTAGTGTCACATTTACCAGGTGTTGCCTCTGAAATGTATTATTGCACTTTAAATATAAGGAATCCATAGAGTATCTATTGATATTTTGTACTTTAGTTCTCGGCGTGTTCTCTAGGTTGTCACTAAGGTTGGATGAGACAGCTGACAGGAAGGAAACAGAAATGTAAAACTGATGTACACCACACAACACTGCACAAATAGAATCTGCAGATACACACACTATCACTAAATGTAATGACTGAATTAGGATCAATATATCTGATCAAAGTTGGACGACACATTCTATACATACATACCAACTGAATACCCAGCTGTGATTTTGTAACAGGATAACTTTGCTGTGTGGGAGTCTCACCAGCAGCTTCTGTAAGGAGCGCAGGTCTCCCTGCCAGGCAGCCTGCAGCAGCTGCACCTGGGGAGGCAGGTGAGGCCTCGACATCCACCCCAACACTTTCCCCTGGAGCTCGGGAGGAGCGACGTGGAGCGCCGTCTGCTGGCTGCAGTTACACAGAGTCACGTCAGCCCCGGCCGCCAGCAGCCGCTGGACCTCCTGTTAACAACATCAGCAGGTACAAACAATAAATACAAAAATAAAAAGGAAAATCAGGACACTTTTTTCTCTTTTACAGTACAGAAAAATATAACAAGCTGCACGTGGAACCAAAATCTTCTTTATTAGACAGTATTCATACCCTAATTAAAGACCATACACCTTATAACACATTAATAAGCTGTAACAGGCTGTATTTAGTATCAAATTTAAAGAAAATAGAAATAATATATTATTTATTAGACAGTATTAGCTCCTTTATTAGACTTTACTATGGCAATTAGGGACACATTACAACAGAGCTGTACAGTAAAATAAAGTGTATTATTTCCCACTGTTAGACCCTTATCAGACTTTATTAGAGGGTAATGTAGGACCTGTTACAACAAAACTGTGCTCTGGAAGTATTGTCATTATTTTGAGTTTGTTTTGGTCCTTGAGAGAGAATCTGTGGTGATGAAATGTATTTGAAGGCCACGCTCAGAGGGACTGACTCTGTCCTGTTAGCGAGCAACAGCAGACATGGTGTCTAGAAGGGAACCCCAGATCCAAACATTTTGACCAAAGCCATGAAAAATCTCATGAGAGTCTCGCAAATTTAGGGTTACCTTCTGTAAATCCTGTTGCTAAAATAACTGCTGGTGCTCATTTTTACCTCAAAATGATTCTAGATGTCGTGTGAAGGTGCAGGTTTTCAGTTTTGTTTAACATCAGGTGTAATTCAGTGTGACTTCTCTCCACAGGGGATCACTGTGGGAGTGTCTCTCCTGTGTTAACCGGTAAGTCACATGCTTGTTTTGAACACAATCCCCCCCTTGAGAGGATGCAGAGCAGAGGAGTTATGTAAAGAGAAAGATTTTGGTCACATGCGTGTTCGCATGTTGTTACTGATGGGAAAAATACAACCTGTGATGCAGCGGCACCTCTGACAAACGCTCACCTGGAGGAAATTTCCAGTAAACAATGGAGTGAAGTTATAAATCTGCTAGGCAACCAAAGCTAAACCATGAGTACACAACAAACTCACTGTAACACACACATGTAGATATAACTCACCTCAGTCAAGCCTTTACGACAGGCAGTGATGAGGGGAGTCGATCCTTCCTCCTCCTCATCTTCAGTGTCAGAGACTTCCAGCTCCTCCACCTCTTGTTCAAAACTCACGACCAGAACTTCCTGTTCCTCCTCTTCCTCCTCTTCCTCCTCTTCTCTTTTGAGCGTCTCATCAACGCTCCTTTTCCTCTCACTTTTGTCCATAGTTCAAAGGTTCCCAGTCAGATCTTTTTGTAGTTTGGTGAGACGGACAGAGCAGATCCTGAGCAGGAGGTCAAACAAGACTTCTGCTTTTTCCGTTGTTATGGAAAAAGAGAAATGACAAATAAATAATTGTAATCACTGTATATCTGATGCAGTGCTCTCGGCTCGGTGTCCTTCGTTACTCTGAATGTTTGTGTGATCGTGACTGTGATGTAAGTCTCTAATGATCCATGTCCCTGCAGAGACAGCACAGGGTTATCTTCTCACATTATTACTAATGCTGGTGAGTCTCTGCAATTACATCATTATCCATTAGTCTCAGTTTATTAGCAATGCCTCAATGTGGCTGACATAAGTTAATGAAACCATCCATGAGAAGATTGGCTATAATTATTCTCTGTCACCGGGTCAGATGTTCCCTGAAATCAGATGAAACGAGCTTGTGTTTACCTTCTCCCAGGTAAACCTACAGCCAGTCGTGCGTTAGCTGGTTAAAAATAATTGGATGGATGATTTTATTTTTGACATTATATTTTGTGGTTATTTTGTTGGAAAAACACCACTGCTCTTGTCCTCCAGAATCAACAAAAAATGAGTAGCAGATTAAAAAAAACCAAACAATAAACAAACAAACCAGTCAGTTACAACAGTAACAGTTAATCAGATTACAGCAACATTTCGTAAAAAGATATTACAAGATTACAATTTTAACCTGTATTTTTAAATAAAGAATGATGTACAACAATGCACCGTGCAACCGCTAATGTTAATTACACTGTGTTGCTAATATTAGCAGTTGCTACATGCACAGATCAACCGCTAAAGTTAGCAACGTAGACCAACCCCTCACGTTAGCAACAACGTTAATGTTAGCTACACAAAACAACTGCTAACATTAGCTACACAGAAAACCAGCTAGTTTACTAACCTGTCAATACAACTACTGTTGAAAAGTATTTTGGGCTGTAGGTGGTGATGCTGGTGTGTGTATGAATAAGTTTAGGTCAGTTTACTTTGGACTAACAGTTAATAAACCTAACAATGAAGAATGAACAATAGCCTAAACAATTTTACCATATCTGTTATTAAAGTAATCCAAAAGTAACGGAAAGTACTCAAATGACATTACTTTAATAATGGTGATACTTGGATCAGGTTACTGAATGGTTTGGGGGGGCGTGTCGACCGCCACCTGCTGGACGTAATACAACTACTTCATACAACCCCATCACAAATAATCCAAACTATCCCTTTAAGGTTAGGGGTGGGTTATTGTTAGGACACGTCTCCAGGACATGAGTGTGAGTTTCTGTAATGTTCTCAGTAGAACCTGAAGGCTGAACTCGTTCTGCTTTAATGTTTGACAACATGAACAGAGCAGCAGACAAGATGGCTGAAGTGTCTAATATATAAACATAAAAAGTTTATATAAAAAGAGCTTTTTGGAAAATATGGAGGAACTTTTTGGACTTTAAATATTTATTCTCACTGGTGATTATCAGCAGCTTTAAGATGAGACTAACAACAGTCCAGGACGATGTTAAAATGAACTTTTCTTTACTTACTGTTGTGATGTCATTTCTTCACATTCCTTGATGAATGAATCCAACCACATGTTTTATCTGAACGTCTGTGGACTTTTGACAAACAAACCTTTGATCCTTTTCAGCAGCCTCTCTGCTCGTGTCTCCTCTCCTTTCTCCTTTTTCTCTGCACACCTCCTGCTGTTGGTTTACACTTGGTCGCCTTGGAGATGGTCAGACAGGCAGGCAGACAGTCAGACAGGCAGACAGACAGGCAGACAGGCAGACAGACAGACAGGCAGGCAGACAGTCAGACAGACAGACAGGCAGACAGACAGACAGACAGACAGACAGACAGGCAGGCAGGCAGACAGGCAGACAGACAGACAGGCAGGCAGGCAGGCAGGCAGGCAGGCAGACAGACAGACAGGCAGGCAGGCAGACAGACAGACAGGCAGGCAGGCAGGCAGACAGACAGACAGACAGACAGACAGACAGACAGGCAGGCAGGCGAATTCAGGGTTTAAATGGCAGCAGGCAGTTTGTTGCCTGAGAGAAAGTGAGACCTGGAATATTAAAGTCATGACAGTTTTTCTGAGTATCATTATGTGAAAAATGAACCTGATGGAGGTTTGAAAGACCTGCTTGACTTGACTCATAGAAATATTTGCACTTATAAACAAAAATGATTTTTTTAAAGGAACAAACAGCTTTTTAAAGCTGATTTCCAGGTCTTTGTTTATAATGTACAAAGAACCTTTTAATCATATACATCAACATCACATGAATTAAACCTACAGTAAACAAAACATATAAATACTAGAATTATCACATAACACAATATATATAAAAAAAAGATTCTGAAGTACACTGAAATGAATTATACAGGAATTTCTTTTCTCATTAACTTTATGAAAATATACACATTTTGTTCTTCTAATTTGAAGTCATTTGACGTTAAATGATGAGTTGAATGAATGTATTGTCAAAGTAAATTTGTTTTTAAGCTTATTGAACATGTTTTCTCAAGTACAACTGAATTAATATCAAGTTCATTTGACTGGAAAAGTTCATTTGTTTTGATTCATTACAAAATTACCTCAACTTGATTTTTAAATGTTTTGAAATTCAGTCAACTCAAAATTTAAGTTTTAAGTTTTATTTAAGTAAAAACAAATATTTTTACTGTGTAAATTTTCTTTCTGCTACTTTACGTTTATACTTGCCCACATTTCAGAGGGAAATATTGTACTTTTTACTCCACTGCATTTAAATCAATACAAAATATATTAAAAAATATATTAAAAAATACATACAGTATATAAATTAGCTTTGCTGTTACCAGCTGTAACATTAAAACTACAGTAGATAATATTATTTCATTATAATTTGTTGAAATAACTCATTTTGACTGTTGCATGTCACTAAAATATTTAATTGAAGGGTTTTTTTTTTAATAAATGTGTCTGAGCGCCCCCCTTTGCATTTAGTTTACGAAAATAAATAAATTAAAAACTGGACACAGTCTGAATTTAACAGCCATACTAAAATTACCCCGTTACGCTGCCATTTTATTTTCCCTCTCGTCTGCCCCCTAGAGGCAGCTGACGGGGTTTATATGAAACAAACTTTCATGATACCTTTCAGTGATATTAAGCTTCCCTTCAGGTGGTCACTTGATGAGGTTGTTGAACGTCTCATAATGCAGTTTAAAGAAGAACCACACCAGACCTTGTATGGACAACAGAAGACGTTGCTATAGTGACCTCTGTTGGTTAAAAGATGTAAATGTATTTAACAGCTCAGTGAGGTCAGGTGTGGAGGGTTATTGGATAATACTGACACCATAGTGTGTCGTTGTTATGATCTAAAAAATGTCCTGTTAATAAGAAAAATATACCATTTCTGCATGAAATCCTTATTGTGTGATGATATGTAGATGTTGATGTGCCGTCCCTCAGACCTGATGGTAAATTCTGATCTGGTTCTTTCCCACTTTGTTTCCACCTGCTGTGATTCCTCCCTGCAGCTCTTCTCTGGTTTCATCTCCTGTTTTTGAGTCACGCTCCTGGTTGTCTAACTTGACAACCTTTTTGTCTCAGTTCTTCTACATCAGAGGGAACAGTGTTTTTCTCCTCTCGGTTGCTTCGCCTCTTTCTCTGCTGTACGAGCTCCTCTGATTCTTTAAGATTCTCTTTAAAGCATTGGGTTTATTTATTGTTCTGTTCTGTATCTTCTCTCCAGTCTTTTTGTGTTCTGAGGCAAAAACATCGACGCCAAAAACATCTTGTGTTCATGCTCTGATAATAAAATCTTTTCTCTTTTTATTCAAGGTTCTTCTTCATGTCATCTCTTAACTTTCTCTTCTTTCTCTCTTCACCATCAGCAACATAATCTTTGAATTTGAATATTATTATTTTTGGACGAGTGCCCTCCATGATAGATGTCTCATTTGTTGGCCTGTGCTGGTCTTTGTATTTTATTTTATGTTATTTACAAAAGGCTTCATAGTGCATCCTTGTAGGTTGCCAGGTTTGCACACATTGCACTAGTAATGAATTGTCCCATTATGGCCCACATCTGATTAAAAATTAATAATAAAAAAAACTCCCAGACAAATAAAAAGACATGACAAAAAAGAAAAAGTAATTATTAGAAATATTTTCAATTTAATTTAATTTAATTTAATTCACAAAAGGCTTCATAGTGCGTCTGTGTAGGTTGCCAGGTTTGTACACATTGTTCTGGAGGTGAAAAATTAATAATAAAAAATCATCTCCCAAATAACTTTAAAAACATGATAAAACAAAATAAGGAAAAAAATGCAATTAAAGCAATGGCATTATTATTATTATTATTATTATTATTATTATTATTATTATTATTATTTTTATTATTATTATTATTATTATTATTATTGTTATTGTTTATTTATTTATTTATTTATTTATTTTGTTTAATTTAATTTAATTTTATTTTATTTTATTTAACTTGCCAGGTTACTTTACTTTGCTCTAGAAATCACCCAATCATGTTTTAAAAACAAAATCTTCAATATCTAGAAAAATGTATATATTCAGTATTTAAAAGAAAAGTCGTGTTGAGCCATCTGTCTCAAGTCTAAGTCAAGACTCAAGACATGAATTCCAAGTCAAAGTCAAGTCTTTCATCAGTGTTTGTCCAGCAAATTTCAAGTCCTCAGATTTGTTACTTAAGTTTGACTCAAGTCAAGTTGTGTTTGTGCAAATTCGTTGTCATAATCATGTGCATTAATTCATGTTTGATAAGTTCCTGAGAGAAAATCTCTGGTCACAAACACAAGACGAACACCGTCATCTTTTCCATGACACTGCAGAGTAACTCCACCTGGAAATATTTCTGATATGTTTTAAAACTCTGTTGTCTTCAGGGTGAAACCAGCCTCTGGTGGTTTTGTTGCGTCTCTGTGATCCATATGACCCCATCTGATTGGTCCTGACTGTCTGTGGGAGACGATTTGACAAGTTTTTCATTCAGTCACGTCATTTTTTGAGTTTTTGTTGTCTGAGAGCTTCTTTTGTTGCTCTGATCACAAAGAAACACAATATGTGGCCCAGAATGACATGAAACAACTACATCCCCCACCAGCCCACAGAGATGAGTCATCTTTAGGCCTTTTAATACAAAATAATGTGCCTTTTCACACTGAGTTCAAAGCAAACTGACACTTCAAATGGCACCACAAACCTACATTTACAGCTCTGTGGTCTTTGAAGTAATTATGACAATTACTCAAGTTAATTTTAAAAGGAGTATGAAGAGTATGAAGTTTTTATTATAATAGAACAACAGTTTTTTTAATCATAGGTGCAATAAACTGCATACCTGTTCTTATTGAATGGTGTATGTTTCTGCATATTTTATCATCGTATGAAATTCTGATGCATGTTTCACTTGTGTGTGTTCAGGGTCAAATATGCTGATGATTGATATTTTTTCCCCTCTCATCATTTTTATAACTCAGACTGAACTGTGAAAGTTTTTCAGTGTTACATTCAAAGTTTGTTTTTTATTTTAGGATTCAGGATTAAAACACTGTATCTCTTCTGTTTTAGAACAAAGAAAAATAAGACTGATAAATGGTCTAAACCAACCAAATGTTTGAAACTTAAAGGGACAGTTCACCCCATTATCCAGAAATACATTTTTTCCTTTCACCTGCAATGCTACTGATCCATTTAGATTAGTCTGATGTGAGTTGCAGAGTTTTGGAGATATCGTGGGGGGTGTCTGCCTTCTCTTGATTAGAATGGAACTAGACGGCATTCAGCTTGCAGTGCTCAAAGTGAAAGGAACTACTTTCTTTCAAAGGTAGAGAGAAAGTATTAAATTAAACATTTATTTTAAAAACAAAAAAAAAATAGGGAAAAAAGGCCTCCTAGTTCAATGGATAATAATTCAATTTTTAAATCTAAAACAGTTCATAGATTACATTCTGATCTTAATACATACAGTACCATTCACTCAAATAAGAAAGTGCATCCAAACTTTTGACTGGTATTGTAAATATAAATCTTTGTTCTGTCAGCTGAGTGTGTGTCAAACACACTTCATTTCCCATTAATGGTGGAGACCGGCTCTCTATAGGGACACACATGAGGAGGTCTGTCTGAGGGGTTGAGATCCTCCGCTCCAAACAGCATAAATAATAAAGCAGTTGAACAAATCTATTTGATCTTTATTCTGTTTAAGAGAAATCCATGAAAAAAAGAAAGGAACATTATACAGAACATCAACTGTATCATCCCAACTGAACACTTAGAAACTTGTGCTGTGACGCCTCAGAAAACCAGAAGATGGCGATGTCAGGCAACTCTGAACCAGTTCAGTCCTGAAGCAGCTGCACCTGTCCTCTCATCCAGACCACCGGTGGACCACACCAAGTTCACACTTTTCAATGATCTGATGCCTGTTGAGCTCCTCAGATTGTGGACTCAGGAAATGATGATTGAAATGAAATGATTTTCACTTGTTTGTAGATCAGTTTTCCCTGATTTTCTATTTTATAAGGTAGAATTACTACAAATGGCATTTTATACTTCAGAACTACAGCAACGAGTCTGTCTCTTTAAATGCAGTAAAAGTAAAAAACTGACTAACAAATACATAATGAAGTACAGAGACCTGAAAATTCTACTTAAATACAACGACACAGTATTTGTACTTAGTTACTTCTCATCTCTGTTAGTAACCGACTACATTTCAAAGTAATTTCACCTGTTTTTTATTAACTGGTCTCTGACCTCGTGTCGTCTCGCAGTAGTTCCCCCCTGGCAGAACAAGTTGGGTTTCCCTGTTTTAGGCTGTATTCGATTACTTTTGTTTATTTGTTCATTCAGTTTATTAATGTATGAAGTGTTTTGTCATAGGCCGCTCAGGCCGCTGGTTTGTATCCGATTAACCAATGGAAAAGTACCATGAGGAGTCCCGTGCCTCCTCCCTCATCCAAAACACCCTCCCGTCCCCTCCCCGCGCTGTCATTCCTGAGTTTGGGTCTGTCCCGTGTCCCCTCTGCTCTCCAGCAGCCGTGTCCTCCCGTAGAGGAGCAGTGAACCCTGACACAGACTCTGCGCTCCGCCTGTCTGTCCCGGACCGCTGCGTCCCGGTGCGCACAGCTCCGCACGGTCTCCAACAGCGCACACTTCACACTGATCTCTCCAAAAACCCGAGGACGGCTGGAGGGAAAGACTGACACCTACAACTTAATGCATAAACATGCATCATGTGTGGATGACAGAGGGTCGGTGACACGAAGACTCGGGGGAGTTCAGGTGCTGCAGGCGAGTCTTGGCTCCCCCCCCTCTACTCGAGCAGTTTGCGCAAGGTGACAAAGCAGCGGGAGGCTCCTGTTGTGGCTCCTTTCACCGGATTAACGTTACGTTACATGGATTCTTTCAGCAGCTGTCACTCGGTACCTTTTACTCTTTGAGCTCCTGTCAGTTTCTCCGCGTCACTTCCCTCCAAACTTCAGTCAGTGGATCTTTGCGAGAGCGACAGGATGGGATCGCAGAGCGGAGCAGCTCCGCAGAAACAGACGCTCCTGTGGTTCGTTGTCGGTGAGTCTCTCAACACTGTGGCCGCATTGATGATGAAGATAGAAAAAGGTGCTTAAACTGAAGTAGGAACTTTGTGTGGAAACACTGATAAGAGAAATCATTAAGAAATAGATTCCTCATCTAATTCAGTTTGGAACGGAAGGGTTCGGATGCGTTTGTAAAACAGTTTCATCGAGTTCAGTGACTCTCCAAAGAGATGAAAATACCCACAATACTGAGGTTTTGATTTTAATCAGGGCCGCAACTAAGGACTATTTTCATCGTCGATTATTTTCTTGATTAATCAACTAGTTATTTGGTCGTCCTCAGTTATTGTTGTTTAGTTCACAACCCAAAGATATTCAGTTTACTGTGAGAGGAGTAATTAAACCAGAAAATCTAAGGAACTGGAAGAGTTTTTGCTTTGCTTTCTTACAAAATTACTCCAAAATATTACTTGATCATCACATTAGTTGGCTATTAATCTAACAATCAATTCCTAATCAATGAATCATTGCAGGTCAAATTTTAACCCAGATGTTAAAAGTCTGATGCTTCATTGCCTGCAACCAAAAAAGTACCACTTCTTATCTACGGTAAGATTATAAATCATTTATAAATATTTTATAATTAGGTTATAAATCATCAATAAACAAGTATAAACAAATTATAACAATTTGCTTACATTAATCTGGACTCACAATACCAGTAAACTGAATATGTTTGACATCAACTTGAACTGGGAAACAGTGATCAACACTTTTTACTATTTTATGGACCAAACAACTAATTGATTAATTGAGAAAATAAACAACAGGTCAGAGAACATGGAAATAATCATTAGGTTTGATGTTCTGCATAAATTTTAGATTTAGAAATAGTTCATCATTAGGTAATAAACACTTTATAAAGCTTTAATAAACAATTATAAACACGTTATCACAGTTTTCAGAGTTTGATCTGTGGTCACTATTTGGCTAGATCAATTTGGGCATTTATTAATGACTTATTACCATTTATAACTGACAAAAGGAGCCTTACTGTAAAGTGTAAAGTACATTTATTAATGAGTTACTACGAGGGATGCCCAAATCTAAATACATTATTCTGTAAAGCACAAATAACAGGATGGAAACAGATTTTTCTTCTACTCAAACTTGTTCATCATAGAGCTGCAAGTTCTGTGATGAAGTTAAGCAGTGAGAACTGAGGCTTAACAATACAGACGAATGTGGGCTCATCATTTGTCATAACAGCTTATTAATGTTCTATTGCGTGTTTACAACCTAATTATGAACATTTATAAATCATTTATAGTGGTAGTGTTATTGTAAAGTGGTTTCCCTGAAAAACTGTGCCAGGGGCTGGTGTGTTTGTGATACTCAATAATCACATCAAAATGCCTGTTTATGATTATATTCCATAACAGACTTTATTACACCTTGTTTTATCATTATATGAATTACTTAACCTGAGGCTTTGTTATTATATAATGAATTTATTACAGGGTTGGTGGTGGTACCTGTCTCCCTGTGTGGTGAAGTGTAAACAGCCTAATCTTTGTTGAAACTGCAGCGCAGCAGCGCAGCTGGGAAGTGATAGATTTTCATGGTGGAAGTTTGAACAGTGTGAAGGAGACCACATACTGGCACACCTCCTCACTTTTATCCAAAATACATAAATTGATAATGATATCAAGAGAAAGCTGAAAGTCTTTGGTCCTTAATGTCTGTAACCCAGACTGCTGTGTGAGTGAGCTGTTGTTTAGAATAAGTGGATGATAATAACAGCGATGTGTTCGACACGCACTGTGTGGTTTAGAGAATTATCTCTAGTGTTTTTATTCCCTGTAACAGAATGTTGGATCAGAATGAAAAGTTTTTGTGGCTACTTGCTCAGTAGCGGAGGAAGTACTCAGATCCTCTGCTTAAGCAAAAGTACTAATACCTCACTATAAAAGTACTCAGTAACAAGTAAAAGTCCTGCCTTGAGAATGTCACTTAAGTAAAAGATAAATTAAATATTAAAATTGTAAGTATTCAAACTAAAAGCAACCTGCTGATTATTTCCTCCATTAATCAGTCGATTCTAAATCAGTTGATGCAGTTTAATGTCATATATGACAGAAAAAGCAGAAAAATTAAACAATTAATCTGATTAATAATTGATCTGTTATCAAACTAGTTCCAGATTATTTTTTTTAAAATAATGGATGAATCAACTTATTGATTTATGTAGAGATGCACCAACTGACCGGCCAGAGACCGTTTTCAGCACTGATCGGCTCTGACCGGTGACCAGCTGGTCAGCGTCACATATCCAATTCTGTGCCCGTTATTGTCAAACTATAATAAGGCCTGGCTGTAACCTGGAGGACTTTGGAGAAAATTTAACTAGTATTTAATGAATATTTAATAGTCAGTGTCTTATTATGAACATCCAATATAATTTTTATGAGAAAATTTGCAAAAATGTGTGTTTATGCTGTCGATTACAGTTCTTAGAAAGACTGAAAATCAGAATCGGCAGGTCAGACCCTTCAAAAAAATCGGAAATTGGAATTGGCCAAGAAAATTGAATTCGGTACATCTCTAGATTTATGCATCATGTTTTAACAACACTCCATATGTTTTAAGTGTAAGGAGTCTTCGCTGCAGACATTATATGAGTCTTGACAGACATGGCTATAAAGTCTAACTTGACTAGTCGGTGGAGACTAATAACTGTGAGGCAGTGATTCTGTTTTTTGACTGCTCCATTTCATACGACCATTGACAGCTGACTTCTCACTCCTCTTCAACGACCGCTAGGGGGCGCAAGTGATCAACAGCTGCTTCAGTATGAGATCTTGTTTCAGCTCGGGACGATGTATGTGGGGTTTGCGCTAATGTTGATTGAACGTTGCATATCTCTGCTGGCTGCATTTGGCAGCTGCGTGGCATTGCAGTAGGTGCTTCACCATCTCTTTCACCACTTTGTTTTGCAGTAGGGGCTGCATTTCACTTGTGATTTGCACAATTTTCTGCATATTATATGACCTGTTGCTAAAAGGGAGACTAAATATTTTATTTCCAAGTTAAATATGCTAACCTACAGCACACTATTAGAGATAGTTGAAAAGGTAAATATAAGGTATCATAAATAGTAACTTAATTTAAGCATCATAATACAAGAGTTGTGGATGAATATTATTTGAAGATTATAAGGTTTAAGTTTTTCTTCCCTGCTCTTTGGGTGTGTTCAGTGTGTTCACGGCATGTTTATGGAACTTTTGTTCTGTTTATCATCAAAAAAGGTTTTGTGAATCACTTGTTGAAGTGAGTGTGTTAGTGTGTTAGTGCACTCTGTAATGAAAAAAGATGAAGTTAACAAACCACATCAATGACTTGGAATATTTTCATTGAACTGAACAGCCGAGTGATCGTTTCCACTTCCATCACAGTGGATCCACAAATGAAGCAGATGTAATGAGAGTTGACAGAGTGCTGGGCATGGCTTTTCCCAAATTATTCAATTTCCTTCATAACGCGTTGCCATCATAAGATCCCCCAGCTGATAAAACCACGTAATGCTGGAAAAACTCAGCGAGGATTAGATCCAGTTTTATCTGCTTCTTTTTCTGTCTCCTTTTCTGCTGCATGCACACGTACTGTATATTCACAGCATGCGTAATTTTAGACATTCAGTTGACTTGGGTTCATTTCCCAACCTCTAACACTAATGCTAACCACTAAATGCTTTACCTTTAGCTGAACTGTAATCTGAACCTCATCCATGAACCCCAACCTGGGCCTTCTGTGGCAAACATGTACTTGCTGTCCTCACTTTTGTTTGCTTTGTAGTTACGCTTGTTATAAACTTCTCTGTGTTTAAAAAAGAAAATGAACACACACATCTACTAGTTTAAGATTCCCATGAAGTCAAAACTGATTTTTATATATTGATGCAAGTGTCACCTATATGCCGGTGTCTGGCCCAGCAATGACAAAAAAAAAAAGTAGTTTTGTAGATATTCTCTGTATATTTAATGATATTTCAGAGTTTGTCTTCTTCTGGAAAACAATATAAAATGATTGATGAGGCATCCCGCCTCTGGGAGTGTTACTAAATTTGCATCCAATCAAACTCTTTCTCACTTGTGATGCAGCAAAGCGTGGAAGACAAATACATCCAATTACTGGAGCCTTCTGCAGTGTTCCTGAGGAACGAGCCTCACTGTACAAAAGCACAACTTTATAACTTTATTCACCAACTTTGGTGACACTGAATCATATTTTGTGGTTTCCCCTCTGATGTCCTCCGGCTCATCAGCTTCAGCTCTTGGTTATTTCATCACAGCTAGTTTTAGCAGCTTACTACTTGTTGCTAGAGTGGCTAAATGTAACTGTTAGCTGCCGTTAGTGGGCAATAGAACCAAGCTCATCTGCCTCTCGGTGAACACAACCAATCATCGGGACGAACACAGCTTCGGAGACTGACAGGAAATACAGCACCGCGGTTGTACTGACGTGTCCCAGCTTCCACTGGGCTAACTGAGCTAAAGGCAGTCAGCTAACCACTAAGCTAACCGCTAGCTCCCTGCTAGTCTGACTCACTGGATGTACTCAGTGGGTATAAGCCTGCCATTAGAACAACAACATCCGAGACAACGATGTACAGCCTGAAAATGCTAAATTACTGCCTGGGACGCTAAATGGTACAAACATAAATGAGCTAACAGCTGTTATCTTTTCTTTTGCAGTCATTTTAATGTCAGGGCTCGCCTCCTGATGTGCAAATGTTCCACCAAAACAAGTTCCCCCGTGACGCTATTTTGCAGACGCACCGTCGCTGCATCCTGGGCTCAGCACCAGCCAAGATGATTGTGATTGGTTTAGAGAAATGCACACAAGCCAAGAGTGTTTTTCCCCCAATACCAGGATGATAATGTGTGGAGCCAGACCTTTCTGTAGCCCCGCTGTGCAGGGAGCCAAACCCAGCAAGAATATTCCCTGTCATCAAACTGTCTTCAAGTCTCAGGTCCCTCCCTCGCTGCTGTATGCACACATGTACACCGTGACGCTCCTCTACAAAGATGTTCAGGCAGGCTTCCTCTGCTCTTTGCCCTCTGTTTCCCGTTCCAAAGGCATGTAGGTGTTCTGTTTACAGAAAGTGAAAGTTATGACTCACCACAGCAGCACCATGCAGGTTGTCTCATTACTGTTCTGCATCCCCGTCTAAAACACAAGTTTTCAAAGCTTTGCTCTGATAAATTCTATTTTATATCCCAAGATCCTGAAATCATTATCCCCGTTCAGATGGTTCATTTATCTCTCCAGGATCCTGACAGTGTGCTTTAATCAATAGAGCACAGAGATGATACAAATCAAAACAACCTCTGCTATTTAAGTCATCTGAAGCATTTGTGCTGCGACAGAAGCAATTTTTTTTTTCTAGTAATATTTGGGCCAAAGAGTACAGGATGGATGAAGGGAAAAGGAGTCTTCAATCTTTCCTAGAGATATAAAGGGATTGGCATAGAGAGACACTTTAATCCTCTTTCCCTGACATGATCATCTTTCATCTGACGGCTCAGGATTCAATGTGAAATCATTTGAAATATTTCGACCCACTAAACGGTAGCGAAATGACAAAAGGGAAATACTTTAAGGGACGACCAAGGGGGAAACATCTGGCAGTTCTGACAGTTTGGCTGTATGTCCTGGAAGTAATTTAACTGGTTGATGTATAGTGTGAGGCTCGGAGTTGGTCGTGGGACGATGTCTTGCAGATACAGGTGGCCTCTTACCTTGTTTTAATAAGTTTTGGTCTTTGGTAAGCTTTTAATCGGTTCCTCTTGCAAACCTTATTAAAAGAAAAGTTCAAGTTAATTAACTTCGGTTCGACCAAGCTTTCATAAATCCAGCTGGTTTAAAGGATAGTTTCATTTTCTATTCAAGTCTGTTTTAATAAAATACTCACCGTGCCTCATGAACCTAAATCATTTCTGGACTTTGTAACCATACAGGCAATGAAGTGATACCTATGCTAATATGATGTCAGCAATGATATAGAGCGTACACTTAAACTGATAGACAAATCAAGTGCGTATCTTTGTGATTTATTGGTACTATTGAGTCCAACTAACAAACCAACATGTGGGAACCAGGATGTATCTCTCTACCATAGCTATTCAACAAAACACTGGCTGAGGAAACCAGGAAATTTTGTTGTGAAAAGCCTTTAAGTTTAGAAGGTACAAACTTGATTTGGCTAACTCTGACTGAAGCCATATATTATCTTGAGCATAAATGTTTTTGGCCTCTTTAGGGTGGTCCAGAAAAAAAAAGCTGCAAATGCATAGTATCACAGTGCAGTTATGATTTGTGATACTGGGCTGTTTAAATTGACTTGACTGACAGCAGAGGTGGGACCGAGACATTGTTTTGCAAGTCCCAAGTAAGTCTCAAGCCTTTGCCCTCAAGTCTCAAGTCAAGACAGACAAGTCCAAAGTCCAAAACCTTTTGAGTTTTGAGTGCTAAACAAATCCTGATGTAACAGTGAGTTTCAAGCTTCATTGATTTATGAAGTTGCTTAGCTGTTCTGAATGTCAGCTAAGCATTAGCTTGCTTAAAACTTTGAAGTTGTTGCATCTCCGTGTTTGACCAGCACGTTGCACACTGCATTTCATTTTCTTGTGGATGTTGATAGGTGTATACAGTAGTCTGTGGGGCTGTGCATTACACAGTTAGCTGTTACAGTCAGTTACTTTAGCAACAAGAAAGCTAAAGCCAGCTGAGCAGCCAGAGGACATAAGAGGGGAAACCAGAAATTATTTCTGCATAAAATATGATCCAGTTTCACCCAAGTAGTAGTGAATGAAGTTGTGCTTTTGTACAGTGAGGCCTGTTCCTCAGAAAAACTCCAGTCCGCTCCAGTGAACGGATCTATTCTCCTTCTATGCTCTGCTTCACAATAAGCGTGAAAGCGCATTCATTGAACGCAAATTTAGTAACGTCCCTGAGTTCAGGATGAGTCATCAACAGTTTTCAGATGTTTCGCAGGAAAAGAAAAATTGTGAAATACCATTAAAATAACAGAGGAAAATGACTTATTTGTCATTGTGGGGCCAGATACTTGTACATGGGAGCTTTAAGTCTTTGTATTTTCAGTGTTTTCCTCAGCATTGACAAGCCTGGAGCAGGAGACAAGATACAGGCTTCATGATGATGAAAAGCTACATATTTCTTGAACAGATAAGCGTTTGTTGCATCAGTGTGGAATGGTTTGTTTATCTAAAACCACTTCTCCAGTAGTTTTTTTGGCTCACATCCTGCAACACCAAGAGGCATGATTTTTTTTTAAGGCAACAGTGTGAACACAGAAAGTGGGAATGGAGGAGGGGAACAGAGGCAGAGGTTTGTTGACCCCCACATCTGCTTACAGATACCATTTTGTAAGTCTGTGATGTTGGCACCAGAGGCACTAATGCTAATTTCCTTCAGGTTTTTTTTTTTACCCCAGTTAAGCTCTCATCTATCTAGAGAACATGGATGCAGAGGAAGAGGACAGAGGAGTACATATATCTGGTGTGAAGGACTCGAGGGGACGTTTTTAAGAATGCCCATAAATCAGTAGAGAGAGAGGACAATGAGAGGAAGAAGCAGTCTAACAAGACAGAGAGAGATGAATGAGGTAGGAGGGGCTGGATAGTGAAAGTTTTAATAGTGTTGATATAAATCTGTGTCCGTTTTGTATGTTGTGTGTTTCCATGTGTGTGTTTGCGTGCATCCTGTGTGACAAACCCGCCCACTGGACCTTGTCTAATTAGATAGATGGAGATCGACAGATGAAAAGAGGAGAAGAAAACTAACACACATAACCACACTGTTAAAAGAAAATATCTGTTTTAACTTCAAAAATTAGAGTCCTGACAAACTGACAAAAGACAAGTTGAGGAAATTATCCCTGCCAGGGGATCATGCAATCACCTCCGTGTGTGTGAGAGTGATCAACAGTCCTGCATCTTGTCCAGAGGCAAACTTGAATATTACTGGACTGATCAGCCGTTTTTTGTTGTTCACATTCATGTCTGTGTGCTGATGGTCCTCTGTGATCTTGGAAAAACCTTGAAAAGCCTTCTTATGGCTCCGAGCTGACAGCAGCTGCGGCCCGAGGCATTATGTTGTAAGGTCATTTCATTTTTGTGAACACAATATGTCAAGGACGCCTCAAGGGAATTTCATCAAACTTGGCACAAATGACCACTTGGACTCAAGGATGAACCAATTAAATTTTACAGGTTAAAGGTCACTGTGACCTCACTAAACACATTTTTAGCCATAACTCATGATTTCATGTGCTAATTATGACAAAATATCATACGAATATCTAAGAGGATAAAATGATGAGGAGATGACATTTTATATCCAAAAGGTCATGGGTCAACGTCACTGACCTCCTCTGTAAAAGTAGTCTCTTATTAAATTCCTTCCAAGTCTTGACGGGTGGAGACAGACAGCCCACTGTGAGACTGTCGCTCTTCTTAATCGGGGGGCTGCAAGTGATCAACAACTGCTTCAGTTTGAAACCTCGATGGAGGCCGTGTTATTGTCTCTCATTAACGTGACCTCGGCTGGTTGCATCTGACAGCTGTGGTGCCATTGCAGTAGGTGCTTCACCATCTGTTGCCTGGCGGGGATCTGCACTCTACTAAGTGACCTCTTCTACGTTTGTAAAGATTCAAAACAAATGAACTTTTCTAGTCACACAAAATTTATAACAGTTGAGTTCTGCACAGCAGAAAGCATGTTCAGATATTACAGTCACCCAACAACTCATCAGTTACAAAATTAACATTTATATTTTTCTATATTTTCTTATAGGTTAGGGTATAAGGAAATGAACATTGACATAAAGAAAAAGGAGAAAGATGATGACCATAAATTGTGTCTATTGATCTCCATCTTTATCAAAAATAAGTCATAAATTGGAGGACTGACAAAAAGTGCATGGACAATTATTACCCTTAAACATGTGAGTGATGGTTCTCTGTTATGAAAAGCTAATGTTAATAGCATCCTTATAAACTATGAAATAATGTATGATGATAATGTAATACCATAGTTAAGATGAACACCATTAATAAATGATTACTGGACAAATTAGTTAACTAATGTATTATCACTGTATTAACCTTTATTCTAAAGTGTTGAAGAAAGATTAGTTGATTCCACTATATTCCTGTATGATTTTTTTTCCTTTGATGGTGCTTTTTTTCATGTGTAATATTAGATAACTTCCCTTGTAGACTTCCTCTTCCTCTTTTTTCATCAGTTCTCTTTCCTTCCTCTCCCTCTTCCTTACAAGAAAGATAAATAGAGATTTCCAATGAGTGACAAAATAGCAACACTGGAGGTTTAAATATTGACCCAAGGTCGTGGTTATGAATGATGCTGAGGGTTGTCCGCCTTTGAAAACTGGTCTGTGGTTCAGTTAGCTGCAGCAAAAGCATTTCACTGCACTGCAATCAATATGTCCTCACCAATGGAAGAATTATGTCCAACTTTGCTTCAAAGATCCTATTTCATACACTTTTGAGAGGATTAGTGAGCCCAAAGGTCCAGCTGCAAGTGGTGAGCTGAAGAAAGTGCTTTGTGTCTGTCTACAGTTGTGAGGAAGGGGAATTTAAGGAGTGTCTGGTATCTCCCTCGCTAAAGCAGCAACTCTTCCTAATTAGTTGTAGATCTTTAGTAATGCTGGGGGACAATCGGCTCTCTTGTCACAATTGCTTTCCAAATTAAGAAACCACCCATTGTGTGTGTGTGTGTGTGTGTGTGTGTGTGTGTGTGTGAGTGAGTGTGTATTTTCACGATCCACTTAACTCAATTATTAGAACTCACTCACTGAACAGAATGTTGATACTGACCCAGGATTACATCCAATACACAGTTTAAAATGTTGAATGCCAACATTTCCCTCAGAAATTAATCCTTCATTATCCAAACGCTGCAGGCCTCTGGACCAGTGTGTAAGATTTAGAGGGAGGGTCAGCTGGCAGAATATGGCAGGAATGGAATATAATTTGTTTTCATTAGTTAATAATCACCTGAAAATAAGAATCAGCAAGTTTTCATGACCTTACAACAAGCCATTTACATGTCCAGAGAGCACAGGTCCTCTACAGTCAGAGGTAACAACTTTAAGTGTTGACAAAAGTTGGAAAATGCTGTAATTTTCAACCTGCACATTTTCCATACAGTTATTAGTTTTTTGTTGACCACCTTGTAGTTTCTGTACGCTAACTAAATGATCTTTGATATAATTTTTTCCAACTGGAACTCAGTAATGTCTCCTGCAACATGACTGGTTGCTTGATTTGATTGGTTCAAACAAAGTGGGACTAATCATAAAACAAATAGACTGTAGAGATTTATTTAATAATGTAATAAAACAAAAATAGAAAGCTGATCTTTCACAGTTTTAATTTTACTCAATAAAACAATGAAAAAAATTTACCATCCAAATATTAATCTTTTAGTACCCATTACTGTTTGAGTATTAATTATGTGTGTTACTGTATCCCTGCTGTGTTCATTATATCTGCCCATATAACCATGTATGTGCTTGTATTTTCTCACATTTTTCCTTGCTGCTCATTTATCCAGGCCGTTGCTCTCATACATTACATTTAACCTTACATAACAGCGACATAGCGAGCTTGTCGCAGTGGTTCACTCAACCAGTGCAATAGACTGGAATTTTCTTTTGAAGAATTTTTCGTGTGTGTGTCTGCTTCACAGAGAGCACACAGTGACACGTCAGAGTGGCTGTGTGTAGGATTCACACCCACAGCATCCAGAGCTCGTGACACAGTCATGTAAAGCCCCCGAAAAGCCTGACAGGGATTTCTCCAAACATTTATCTAACCAGACCGGTCAAATAGTAACATGTTGGTATTTATAGCAGTGACCCGAGGGAAGAGCGGCTGAGGCACGGAGACGTGTGCACAATGCTTAAAGTCTCTGACAGCCACGGTCTTGTTCTGCTGACCACTGAGCCGCTCAGCTGGAGCACTTTGTGTCTTCTGGGTTACAGTACATGACAGCAGGAGGCTTCTAATACTGGACTGCATGTCTGTAGGATCAGCACTTTGAGACCTGCTGGGAACACAAAAGTGGTAAAAATTATTCAGAGGTCGAGCTTATTCCTACAGCAGTGGAAGCCAAAATCCAGCCCTGTTTTGATTCCTCTGGTGAACATCTTTGTCCCTTCACACTCACAAAACACATCCTCATTTATGGAGCAATGCTTGAAAAAAGAGGCTGGATTGTAATGAAATTTGATTTTTTTTTTTGTCATTTTACAATCTGGAAAAAAATGGATTCACATTAATAGATGAATAAAGTTAATTTTTAATTGTTTAATTCGACTTATTTGATAATTGAGTCATGGAAAACTGTTAAAATATAAATGTTGCAAAAAATAAAACTAAATCACTGTGGATTCCCACCGTGACATTTTTTGGTATCATCTATTTAGGTTCATTTACTGTTCTACTAATATAAGACAGGGTGTGAAATGGTTTGATACCTATTTTATTTTATTTTAAATCATAAGCAGTGAGCTAAAGGTGGCAGCAACACAACAACTGGTTGCAACACAGTTGATCAAACATTGAAATGAGACTCACTGTCTTGTTTTAGGAGGATTATGATGGTTTGGTTTGATAGATTAAGTTTGCTGCAGTGTGCTTACACTTGTCAACACATTCATAGACTGTTCCACAATGGTAGAACTGAGGGACCACTGACCCGGGACAAGCACGTCATGTACGCATCATTGTGTGGGTTTACAGTTTCTGGACTCTTGCAGTTTTGCCTTTGTGAACATGAACTTGACCACCGGTTGGAAAATTGCAACAATCAGTTATCTAGGGTTGGGCCGGCAGCCGTCCAGTGCCGATGGCTGATTTTCTGATAGAGGCTGTCGCTGCTGGTCATTTCACATTACAGCTCCATGTCTCGTTTATCATTTTCTTATTAGGCCTGTCCAGTCAGGCAAACCCAAGATGCTCAGTTGGCAGCCATGTTTTCTTTTCCATGGGCTGTTTCGTGTGTTTCTGTTAATAGTGCTGTTATTATATGCACTATTATTTTCTTAGCTTAGCATCCTCAGTCAGCTCCTCTTTTATGGGACAGCCAAATAACCACCCTCCCTAAAAGAACAACGGTGTCATTGTCCATCGGCGATGTTTCACTGTGGACATCGTTATATGCCAATTTGGTAGACATTGCCCAACCGTACTATCATCCTCGCACTGTTTTGAGTCAGGAACTGGACCTCTGTGAACATGCCCTTAAAGGAAAGTGTCGGTTGAAGGGATTAAGAGGCTTGGGGCCCAAACACATAATTCCTATAATTGTGACATTTTTAGCCGTGTATGACTCTATGGATGAAAATGTCAGCAGTCGGTCAGCCAGTCCACCACTTTGGTTCAGACTGAAGACTTTGGTGAGCTCCAGACTTTTTCTCCAGCACCAGTATCAGGTTAATGTACAGGACAGATTTATTTTAAAGCCAGCATGATGTTTACAGAATATACAATATGCTTCATATGTACTGGATTAATTGTATAAGCTCTCAGGTGTGATTGCATGTGTGAAGGGATTGTTTTAAAGGGCATGTCTTCCCCAATTTAATAGGTTTTAAATAATTAATATGCTATTTCAGGGTGAGGATTACTGGTGACATTCAGTCTCCATACAGATTGTTTGAGGTCAGAGATTTGAACTAGTGACCTTTAATTCCTCCGCGCTGTTTTTGACCGTGGCTTCAGATTCAACACCAGTATGCCATGTGATGCTACACTGAACAGATTTGATTTCATAGCCTATTTAACTGTAGAAATCTTCTCTCAAGAGTCACATTTAAGAAGATCGTGTGAAGTAAATCTATGTAGGATTTTCTCTATCAGTCACAAATGAAAAAGGTCTATTACAGCTTGAGAAACACACTGGAGCTCTGTTCAATTGCCTCCCATCAGCAATTTTTGATTATTCCTCTCTCCGCTGCTTGTGATGCGTAACTTACCAATTTACTGGAGGGGATTTAGTATCAAATTGAGCGAGGCAGCACAGAAAATCCCAAATTGGACCAAATGAAAGCAAATGCTTTTGTACATTGAAATTTGAAATGCTATTACTCTTCATTTTCCAGTCATGGATTTAAACACAAAAATTTGTTGAGAAGCACAGAATTTAGATGGTGTTGGTTTAGATGAGTGTTAGTATACTGTGTGGCTCAGTCATGCTTTCAGTGCACCAAACAGCTTGTGCAAAAAAGTCAAATCCAATGGGTTTCAGGTTCAAAAGCATGCACTGCACCCTCAGCTTAATATTTTGCACCCACGGTTGAAATTTGAATAATTAATTCCAAATGCAAGGTGGTCAGTCATGCATCAGTGGTGTCTGCAGCTGTCCATGTACCCCTCTGTCTCATGCACCATCTTCTATCTTGGTTTGCAGTGAGCTAAGGGCTGGGTGCTGTTGCAATCAGCAGGTGTGATGATTATTAAATACTCTCTTCAGTCAGTCACATCACTGGTCCCACTGCTCTGAAACAGCAGAGCAAATCAAAGTTAAACATGATAACATCAGCTCAGACTACAGAAAGCTTTACCTCAGGAAATGTCTGGATGGTTCAGGGCGTCACAACATGAACAAGTCACCACTAATCTGCACCCAAAGACAGACAGATGTAGTTAAAATCACAATATAAATACAGAAATAAATTGAACAGTTGCTCCAGGAATGTGCAATTTTGCAATCACAATAATTTACGCAAATTTGACCAATCTCCCCGAATTCTGCACGACCTTGCAACTTTTTCGCATATTTGATAGCTTCTTGTGAGCTCCACCAATCATAGCAGTCTCCAGAGCTTCTTTGTGGAATATTTCCCAAGTGCATTTCTTCATTTACAAACAAATAGAATCTTTGTTATTCTGGGGCTTTTTTGGTAAGATTATAAAGAACACTCAGGACAGAGGGCAGTTTTATTCTCCCTGGAACAAGTTGCCTTTGATTTTTAATTAATTAAAAACATTTTTTGGAAAAGCTGCTGTGAAATCAGGCATTTATCAGGTTCCTGGCAGCCAGAACAATAATACCATTGGAAGTGCATCAGGCAGAAATGTGCAGCAGCCATTAGCTTAAATTTACATGTGATGATGATTATATTGGACTGACACCATTTTAGCACTAATCATTAATGCACATCACCTTGTTCTTGGTCACTAAGTTTAGCAATTTAATGTTGCTCAACAACGTTTGTACTGCGATGTGTTTCACGAATAAAACATGAGATATTTTTTTGCAAAAAAGAAAGTTGGAGAAGCTATGATGATGCCTGGTGACCAGCCGTCTCATACAAAAGTTGTACTGTAGCAGCCTGGTGTTGTGTTCAGGTGATTTAATGAAGGTAAACACAGTGAACAGCCATTGATGACAACACTGTGCTCTGGTGCGGTACTTCTCAGAGGCTATGGATTTACCACCATATCATTGGTGCTGTTCTGACTCGTTCAGCAAACTGGTGCTGTTAGGCTGCTAGGCTTCATCGCTGTTGCCGGCCCACACTGTAGATACTAGTGCACCCCCACTAATTTCAGATGCACCTCCAGCCATTTTGTTCTGGAAGCAGGCTGGTTGGGTTCACTGTAAATCTCTACTGTGTCAGTGTTCAAACCAAAACAGATTGGAGCAGTCGTTTAAATAACGCACCGTGTCCCTCCTGATAACATGTGATGAGTTTAATCTCCACACTGTAGCTGCAGGTAAATCTGGACAAATGGCTCACTGCTCCACCCTGATCACCTGATTTTACAGCTCATATCCATGTGATGGTTCTGCCTCATACATCAGTTTGACCTCAGGTAACAGAGGCGCAGCATCACCTTCACAGGCTCTTTACTATTCTGGCGACACATTCTGTAAAACGTTAACCGCGTATGGAAATTAAGAGACGAATAAAAGGCACTCATCCTCTCCTTCCACCTCTTTTTTTCAAATTGAACTTGTGTAAGTGTGATCTGTAACTAAATTAACATCACCTAATGTCATCAAAAGGACAGTTTGTCCTTTGTGTCTCTCTTTCTGTATCTCTCTCTCATACTCCCAATTAGCAGTAAAAGCTGAAGATCCCCCCTCGCTGTTCTTTATTGTTGTCAAGGCTCCCCTCTGCCTCCTTTTCTCTCCACATTAACCTGTTTTATAGCTGGTCACGACTGGTGTGTGCCTATGGATTTGTCTGCGTGTGTTTGTTTATGGTTGTGTGGTATATGTGTGCGCCAGCAAAGCAGTAACCCAGTTTTTGCTGTCACGCCTCAACAGCTAATGAGCAGCGCTGAGGTTCTGCTAGTTAGTGAAGCATGTGTGCATGTGCATGTGTAGTATTGTGCATGTGACACATGGTGTGGCTTCTATTATGAAGGTGCTGGAATACTTGGCGCCTGGCTAATTGCTAATGGCTATTCCACTATGTACAGGGCACGCACACTTATATCCACAGACGATACACACACACACACACACACACACATTTGCAGACAGCCTCTGTCAGACTGTGGGAGACAGTCTCACATAACTCACATACACAAAACACAAAGGAATTAGTGCTCATGGCCTCACTCTTACCATGTATATGTGAGGCATTAAGTGAATCATGCTCACCCATGTCATAGTGTTGCCCTGGAGCAAGACACCCAATGCTCATCTGAAGTCAAGGGTTGTGGTTGTGTATCAGTATTTAAGCCAGTAACATAAGTGGTATAAATTACATTTATAAAACTATATTGACCAGTGGTTCCCAAATGATGTGCTGTGAGGTTGCAGCGTTCTGTGACAACATATTGCAGCATCCAGTTCTACAAAAAGTTATGACTGAATTTTTAATATTTGTCTTTGTCTTTACCATCACCTTTCATAACTTCTTCAAATTTAATTCTCAGGTTCACTCATACAACAGTAGACACATGATACTTTCACGATACTTGGGTTCTGATCCGATACATATAACGATTCTTAAGTATTGTGATTCTACAAGTATTGCTATTCGATATTACTTTTTTTTCACTACACCGCGCTATAAAGTTGAATCATACACTTTATCATGATTCATATTTCTAAAAACAGTGCCATAAGAAAATCAGAAACAAAATCAAGTGTTAGGCAAATAAAGGAATTCCAATTATATGTTAGCATGGAGCTTGTGTTCACATCTTCAGAGTCAAAGTCACAGTCAGTAGAATTTTAGTCAGTAAAAAAGAGGCGGGAGGAGAATTTTATTTCCATAATTATATTTTGCGGTTATTATGGTGGAAACACTCCTGCTTTTGTCCACAGGGACCTCAAAAATGAACAGTATATGAAAGTAGTGGCTTTAAAATATAGGCAATGTTTAGATAATGATGCATTTCTTTCTACCTACGACAGCAGTGTGTTGACTGCAACTATATTACCATATGCTGAGTGATGGAGGCTTATACTCAAGTGTATTATGGTACCATTTAACGTTATACATTATTAAGTGTGTGGGATCCCAGTTGGACTCAGGCTCCTCGTCCTGGCAGCGTTATTGCCTTACTCTCCCCATTAACCCATAAACATCTAGACCCACATGAAACATGTGTCAGTTGTTCCGATAAAAGTTTAAACTGATCACAAAATGTCTTCTTAAACTACTGCACTTTGAAACACATCCAGTGCCAACATATCATTCTGACTCACTGTGGCCACATGTGCATAAATATATTCATAAGTGCACAATTGAATGGCTTATCGCATGATAAATGTCATACCAAACAAACGCAGCTATATATGGCACTCTTGTGCGTATCTAAAGGAAAACGCACACATGCACACACTTAACACACAGAGCTTTCTGTTTAGTTGCAGGTGATGGAACTTACCCAAAAAAAAAAGATCCCATTTGCATCTTTTTTATTGCATAATCTGTCTGGAAATATTATCTGGAGAATTATGCTGACTCTCCCAATTGTGACTGATCCAGTGACACTTAGATGGCCATTTGTTACACCTTTCTCTTATCCATATAAGAATGATTCAATTCATATTTTTATAATTATAGGACAAATCTGTCATGATTTAAATAATTTACCATAATAAACCATAAAATGACCATGATATGTCATCAGGAATCAAAGAAACATGCTAAAGTTGAAATAGAGGCTTCTCTGCAGTGTAATCCTTAATCTATTCTAACATTTGTTATTCTTTTCTAGATTCACATTAATTTGAGTTAAAATTATGCAGAATGTTCACCGAATGGGTGAATATCTGTTTATGAATTATAAGAAATTATCAATAATCTTTTATAGGGAGTAAACTTTGTAACGGTTAAATTTAGCAAAATATCAATGGAGTTTGGCAGGCAGAAGGCAGGCAGTCACTGAACTCCAACTCAAGTGTGTCTTTTTAGAGCAGTCGGCTTCTGTTTTCAGGATAACAGGTTTAAATTTACATCGACAGTCAATTGACAGTTTTAAACAGCTGATCAGCTTTAACTGTTGGACTCGTTGCCACTTGTTATTGTCAAATTACAATCTTGCACTCGTCTTGCACTCCTGCAGTGTTCCTGCAGCCTGCCTGAGCTTCCTTGAGTCTGGAGAGGAGGGAGCAGAGGAATACTGATCATATGTTAAATAGGATTTCAACCTATTTCGTTCACTGTCCAACTTGCTTTTTGGGCTGCAGTGTTCATTTTTGGAAGAACAGTTGTTACGTATTGCTCCTGTATGTTTGATACATCCAAAAGTGCCCAGCCCACTACTACTTACAGTACCTTCAGAGGCAGGAGAAAACATGTAGGCTGAGTGTGGTGCATCAAACTGAAGCATTGAATATTCGCATGTAATGGTAAAATCAGATTAAACTGAGAAAATTCTCAGTCAGGAACAGCCCTAGTTTCGATGCAGTGATAACAATTATGAAAGCTCATAAATTACATGTTTTTCATTGTTTGTCCTTTGCCTTCGGTTGAGTTTGGTAATAAAAACCCCTTTTTTCAACTTCTCTTATTTTGACAACACCTCCATAAAACATAAGTAAAGATCTGACTCTGATAAAAAAAAAAAAAAGATAATGACCATGTGCGTTCCGCCTGCTGTATACCTGAATCTGCAGATAAGAACAGTTATTACAGCTGTTATGAGTGAGAGTCTCTGTCGTCTCATCTCTGACATTTAGAAAGTGTTGATCCTGTTTGCCAGTAACGCTCAGATAATTACAGGCATGGAAAGGCTACATGTTCTCCGGCTGGAGTAATGTTTGCTGTTAATAGGAAGAACCACTGCAGACTAACTAAACAGGGTCATCCATCTTTATCTCTTGATCCGTTCCATTATACCTCACCAGTCAGTGCCAGTCAACTGGAACCTCTAAAAATTTAATCAACCATCTCACAGGCGTGTAACTGGAGGCCTGTTAGCCCCCGGCCGTATGAACAGATTGCAGGTATAGTCTGAACGTCTGATGAAAACTTTAAAGTTGACCTTTGCAGTTTAGTTGATGACGTCCAGACTAAGAACAGTAAAGCAGTGACATTGAATAGAGTTATTGCAGGTTATGCTTGACAGCTCCCTTACTTGAGCTATTATGCATTATGCAGATGAGTCCTTGCCTCTGCTAGCATGCAGCAGCTGTAGCATCAAGTTGATTTATAGAGTACCTCTTTATGTAATCTTTCTTCTTTCATGCTTTCGCTGCAGTGTTGAATGAAATGACTCTTTCTAATGATTTAACCAATATGGTAAAAGTGCGCACATTCTTTACTCGTGTAGAAGTACAGCTGCTGGTGTGAAAAAAGTCTGGTAAAAGCAGAAGTACTGATTCAAAAGTATAAAAGTAAAAAGTGTCCCTCTGAAGGACATCTCCACCTGCTGTTTTTCCTCCCTCTCTGTCTGTCGCATCTTCTGACATCATTTTCATCTTGTTACGTCTTTTATGTCATTTTGTCTTTAACGTCTTTTTTCATCTTCTTAGGCTTTTTTTTAACTGTTGCATAATTTTTGCCTTGTTATGTCTTTTACGTTGTCTTATATTTGTCAGGTTTTTTTTGTGTTGTTTCATCTTTTACTTTGCTTTTTGTCATGTTATGTCTTTTTTGCACTATTACATCTTTTATGGTGTTTTTGTCTTGTTCCATCTTTTTTGTCGTTTTTGCTGAGGTACGTTTTTTTTGTCTTATATCTTTTTTGCGTTGTTGCGTCTTTTATGTCTTTGTCTTGGAATGTTTTTTTTCCTTTTTGTTTTGTTTTATTACATCTTGTTTTGCGTTGTTACATGTCTTATGTTTTCGTCATGTTCGGTGTGTTGTGCTTGATATGCACTGACTGAGTTCAGTGTGTTACTGTCCATTCATTTAGGCTGAAATTAAAACTAAAGTAATGAGCCTGATTTTGAAAGGAGTAGCAAGTACAGATATTTGTGTTAAAATGTTGGAAGTAAAAGTAAAAAAGTTGTCATACAAATTAAAACTCGTGTAAAGTATAGATACCTGAAAAATCTACTTAAGTACTGCAACAAAGAATCTGTACTTAGTTACTTCCCATCTGTGTAATATAATACTCAGACTGTTCTCCTCCCTTTTCTCTCCTCAGAAAAATAGTATCATGTTGCTTTTGCAAGTATGCCAGTGTTATTAATGAGTCTAAATGACACATTGTTAATGTCATAATGACACCAAACCCTTTGTCTCTGTCTCCCTCATCCCTCTGTTCTCTTTTGGCTACACATACTGTCCTCTGAAAGAGACAGAGATCTCAGCTGTTTGTGGCGAGGACTGTGCCCTTTGCTGCCTTAGAAGTTCTGCTGGCACAGCAGCAGAACTGGCTTAGTTGTCTGTTCTCTGATGGGATTACAAAAAGAGACAGACAGACAGAGAGAAGAGAGCAACATTTTAACTTGTGTTTTCACTGAGGAATTAAAGGCTACTGGGGTGATCAGATGTCCTAAAAAATTCAGGACAGTCATGAAATACAAACGGCTGTCCTGAATCCTGTCCTGCTTGTCAAGAAATTGAACCCTTATAGTAAAAGATAACATGAAAAAGCTAAAGTGTGAGCTGTCTGCGCCGTGAGACTCGACTTGATTGGAGACTTGCAGGCAGAAATGCTGCGGGGACTTGACTTGGTGACACAGTAATAATGAAAAATACTGCACGGAACTTATTGTGTATTAAATAATAATTGAAAACAAAGATACATGTGAAAAGCTGTCACCAGAATAAAGAAAACTCTAGAAGCCACTTATGTGAGCTATGATTCCTGCTTTTATTCATTTTTATTTCATTGATCCACTTTTTTTTCTGTTTTATGTTATTCTCTGATTGGTTGTTTGACTGTCCAGTCTGCACCCACTGATAATGCCGCTTGGAAATCATAAATGAACAAAGGCTAAAAGTTGGACTAAAACCTGACAATCCTGTCTCTGAAAAATTATGTTTGTATATTAGTAAATTGTCTTCATAGTTATGTTGTGGTGAGAAACGTAATCCCTGTCTGGATTATATTCACAGAATATATTTCTTTGAAACAGTACATTTATATAACATGCTGTGGATGGCAGGCGTACAAAGTGCAGGACGTTAAAGGGAAACTGATGCTCTTCTCATGTGGATGTCCACTCAGTCTCCATGTTGTTAATGAAGTCAGTTGTAGCAATAAATCCCTCAGTGCTGTTATGTTGACCAAAAAAAAACCTGTTTTCCTGTTCAGCCATGCAGCTGCGCCTAAGATGCACTGCAGGCGAGCTTCTGACTCCCACGCTGCTGTGTTATCATCACCTTAGCCTATAGCTATTACTTTCTTGGCCAAAGCATAGTGTTAGGTGACAAAAATAATTAACTAGCACGCCCCCTGGCAGCCCAGAGGTAGGGGATTGAAATCCAAGCTGAGATACCCGTCATTCACTCGCTCAGGAGCTTAATGCTTCATATAATGACATTTACCATCAACGCTGACCGGACACACACATGAAAAGTGCTGAAGTTTCTCCTACACACGTCCAGAAAAAAAAACACTTTGGGTGAGACCAGGAAATATTTTAGCTTTTGGCAACATAAGGACTTTGTTTAGGGTTGGAGAAAGATTGTAAATTCTGTTAAATATTAACAAATAAAACTGAAAATGTCTCAAGTTACTGCTGACTTTTGAATAAAGCTGTAGTCATGAGTGGATAGTGTACTGTGATGTTGCCTGTTTTGGTTGATATAAAGGAAACACTTTGTCAGTGAATATCTCACCTGATGTGTTCAGTATCAACATTTTTGCAACTTGTTTGCAACAATTTGTGACTTAACAATTAATAATATACGTATACTTTTATTCACAACATTTCCTCGTTATGTTGGAATAATTCAGTCAGCATTACATTTCCCATCCAATCCGTCGTCCGTAACGTTTATCATGACGGGTTGCGTGGGGGGCTGGAGACTATCCCACCTGGCACTGACACCGGGAGAGAGGCGGGGTCCACTCTGGACAAGCTGCTAGTTCTGACACATAAAGACAAACATTTACGCTCATTTACACACCTACGGGCAATTTAGAGTTATCAGTTATCTGCATGTGCTTGAAGTGTGGGAGGCAGCTGGAGTGCCCAGAGAGAACCCACGCAGACACAAGGAGAACATTTAAAGTCCTCAGCCCCCCGGCCAGCCAGGGGAATCAAACTGCACCACCGTGCCACCCGTTTCCCACCAAGCATGTTTGCTATTGCAAATTATTCGTATATAGACACAACTTCTAGGAAACAGGACTGAACCAGGCGTCTTCACTGGCATTAAAGAAAAAAAAATGTTGGGCATAATTGTCTGTGTGGTGGACACTTTCAGCGTAAATAAAAAGTGAAGATTAACTTAATCTAAATCTTTAAATAGGAACAGAGGGACAGAGCTCAGAGACTGAGGCTGATATTTAGGAATGTGACCCCTCAGAACCTCTTTACTCTCCTGCGGGTCTCCAGTGTTGAAAACAACAAAAGGCCGAGGATTTATGCCTTCATTTGGTTCTAGGGCAGAACAGGAGAGCGGAGAGTTCAGCCGAGAGGTTCCTGTGTGTCTCCCACTTCAACATAATCTATAGTTGTACGTCTCGTTGCCTCTGTGGGCACCTAAAGCTCACAGCAGGGAAGTCATGCAACAATAAATCAAAAGGTTTGTTGTTGAAACTGCGAACACAGAAGTTGTTTTTGAAAAATAAGTGAATAAAAATGTATAAGAGCTTTCTTGTTTCCAAAGCATATTAAACATTGCAGAATGACAACATGTTTTCCAAGTGTTAACAGTCAGTTAAATTGATGTGAGAAAATTAATTCAAAAATATTAGTCATGGAGGAAACAATATTAAAATAATGAAAGAGTTCAGACACACACACACACACACACACACACACACACACACACACACAGCAGCTCTGTAATTTCACTCATACTGTCGGCCACTTAATAAGTGCTTCACTGCAGCAGTGGAGTGGATGAGTGGTTTGGTTTTGGCAGCTGCAGGCGGTGCTGTGACATGAGCCGAGACAACCATCAGCCCCCCAAACTCGCTCTCACCCAAAATAATTTCTAATCAGCCCGTGAACTGAACATGGCAGTTTTCCATCAGCCAGTTTAGCTCTCTAATCCCAAAACTACTGCTGCCTCAGTGCAGCCGAAAGCAAACTGCATTACCCCAAAGTATGAAAACAGACAGACCCTGGGCATATTTATGACTGTTTTTATCCTAAGGACATATGGTAGTTTTTCATCACTAGAAATGTGGCTGTAGTGCATCAGGTGTAATCATGTATATTGTTGTGGTCCAGGTAGTTATTTGGAAAAATAAAGTAAACTGGATTTTGTCCACATGGCCGGCTGCTTTGCCTGGGTTTCAGTATCCAATACCTTTAAGGTACCTGTAGAAATAATCCAGTACAAAGTAGTATCAAAACTTCTCCTGTAAAACGATACCTGCATTCAATCCTCCTGGTACACTGTAAAACAAAATAGTTGAGATGACTTAAAATTTAAAGGCAATGCACTGCAATAGATTTTTGAGTTTTTAAGTTTTGAAATAAACCTGAGCTGTAAACTTTTGTTAAGATAATTTGCTTTCCTTCTTTAGTGAAACTTGAATCTTGTTGTTTTAGAAACGAAAAAAATAAAAATCTAAAATTTGTCACAGTTAGCTGCAAGTCTTTTTAGAGCCTGACAAATTAAATAGTTTAAAGTTAAAATATCAGAATTTTAACATTTACTTTCACTTAAATGGATGTGTGTTTGTTTTAAAATACAATGTTTTGAGTTTCTAAAATTCAAAAATTTAAGTTTGTCTATCTCGTTTATCAACTCAAGAATTTGAGTTGGGCTCCAAAACTTAAGAATCTATTGCAGTCCACTGCCTTGAAATTTGAGTTTTCTCAACTTTTAATTTTTGCAGTGTATCAAATCTTGAAAAAAAACAAAAAACAATTTATATGGTTCTGCTCGCTCGCCAACCAGTCTTCATGAAAAAGAACCTCTGAAAAAAAGTACTATTGGTGTCTGTATCACTTTGTTCATTCAGTTAAGAGCAGTGTGTGTGATTTGATGGTCGTACTTTGAGTGTTTTGAGGCCACAAACAAAATCCTGTTTTCTAAAAGCCTAGTGCTGGAGAAAGGTCTGGCTTCATGCATACACGTTCTGCTATAGGCTAAACAATGTCCTGCCTTGTTTTCATTCCCTTAAACCAATCACAAACATCTTGGGTTGAGCTGAGCCCAGGATGCAGCGACGGTTCTGCTGCAAAATAGCATCAAAGGGGGGACTTGTTTTGGTCAGGAGGTGAACTCTGACTGCATCACTGCAAAAAAAAAAGGACTGAAAACTGACTGAAACATAGACAGTGAACTCTGCGATGCTGCTTGAAACAAACAATCAATACCAGGCTTATATGCTCAGTGTGCGTCCAGTGAGTCAGACTCTCAAGCACGCAACACCCCACTGCATGTTCTGCTTTATGTTATCATGCTATAGAGTTCAAGTACTGGACTTAGAAATAGAAAAAAACACAGACTGTTTCCACATGTGGTGTTCATGCTGAGAATAATTTATGGTGTCCTTACACATTCAATCTATGTGAGCATATTAAAAAAAATCTAAAAGGTAATGCATATCAGGTCTTCAAGTCAAGGAGGACAAAATACTCACATTTCTCTTGTTTGTTTGGTTCACATCACAATAGGCAACTGCTGTCTGCTGAGAGCCATAATTAAGTGAAATGTGAGTATTTTATCCTCCTTGACATGAAGACATGAGATGCTGTAACTTTTCTGGAATATGCTCTCTGGATTTTGGTTTTAGCACTCCATTGAGAATCGCACTGTTGACACATAACCTACTTTTCCAAATACATGCTTCTATATGTGTTTGCACATGATGTGGTGTCACTTGTTACCTGAAACTGGAGCGCAGAGAAAATTTAATACTTGAGCCGCAGTGATCTGACTTTCAAATATTCACATATTGTGTGACTAAATGATCTCAACTTACTTACTAGCTTTTCAGAGCTTCAACTGCATATCAGCTTTCTCAAAAAGTATTTTTGAAGGGAATTCAGAGTTTTTCTTTTTAACATGTTCTAACATACATGTAAGAACATAGTTGCTGAAAACATGAGAAATACTGAGAACTACTTAGTGCTGAATTGTGGAGTTGGACTGTTAAACTGCTTGGTGAGACGCCGGAGACATGGTCCCCCAACACTATATAAGCTCCACGAACTGACACACGAATGACATTGCTTTCCCCTCCCCTCACCCTCCCTAAGAGTCAATTACAAAGGTACCTTCAGCGACTCTCTCGGTCCAATTCAGCCCAGCAGTTCACTTCAGCTCACGTCAGTTCCAACAACCCGACACACAAGAAGGAAAAAATACCATCCTGTCTCAGAGGAGGCCGTGGAGCCCAGTGCACAGCTCACAATCTGCAGTGACACTACAAACTGATAATCTACTATAAACAATAAAGATGATCTATTTATTATATGTCATATAAATAATCTGATTCTGATGATTTATGAAATATGCATCTCATGTATTTGTCAGAGAGAGAGAACAATGAGCAGAACCGACAGACGGCAAATCTGAAACTTGTTAGTTTGTGACCCGAGTGAAGCAGCAGAAGCAAATATGTAAATATGCAACTTTTTAGCCTGTCTGGGTTACATTCAATTAAAAATTAATCAGAACAATGTACGTTTCAAATTTGTCTGTATGGACGAGTTAAAAAACAAAAACAACAACAACAAAAAGGTCTATTGAGCTAATGTAACCTAAAATAGCCTCATCATTTTTCAGTGAGAATACAACAAATATCTGTGACAGCACCTTGACAGTACATGTACATGGAGATATATAGCATGTTTGTGTGCGTTGACAGCTGATCTGGAGGCTCATTTCTTTTCTCTGTCTCAGTCTAAATTATCCTGACAGGGCTGTAGTGTTTCTCTTCACCTCAGTGACCTCACAGCCCCTCTGCTCGCCTCTATTCAAACCTGCTCTGACACACACTGCACCCATGGACCTGTGTTTCACTGCCTGTGTGCACGCACCCTCTCATCACAGCCAATCAAAGCAGTCAATGTCCCTGCCTCTACATTGACTGTTTGTTAATATGCAATTCATGCCCTTTGACCTTTCTCTAAAATGGTTCTGATTTGTTGTGTAATTGTACTTGTCTGTCTAAAGACCACCCACCTGTGTTATTTTGTTAACTCTGTCTGTTTCCTTGTGGTTATTTTCTCTCTCTTGAAGGATAGATAAACACACACATGCACACACAGCAGGCCTGGTTCTTCGAGGGCACAAAAGCTTGCATTTCACCCTCAGTTTCATATTTTGCAACCGGAGTTAAAATTTGAATAACAAATGGCAAGTGCAAGGTGGAAAGTCACGCATTCATGGTGTTCGCAGATGTACATGTACACCCTTTTTTCAGAATATATTCAGAGCGCGCAGGCTGTCTGTAGTTGCATCTTCTGTTTTATAATGCAGCATGCAAAAGGGCTGTGCCAATCATTCGCAATTAAATGTGATAATGACAACTTGGCAAAGCCTCAGGAAATGTGTGGATGGTTCAGAGCATCACAACATGAATACACATCAACACAAATCTGCACCCTGCACCCATCTGCAGCTATTGTACTGCAATTTTTTCAAGCATAAAACCTGAGCTATTTTTGCTAAAAATAAAGTTGGAGAGGTTTAACCTGACGTTTCCTTTGGAAAAAGCATAATCAAATTATAACCAGCCAGTCTGATGTGTGCTGAGGTCGGTATAGTTATACTGAAGCCGCCTGGTGTTGTTTTCAGGTGATTTAATGAAGGTAAACACAGTGAGCAGCCGTGTGCAACAGCACTGCGCTCTGACACGGCACTTTTAAGAGGCTGTGAATTCATCAACATATCGATGATGTCATTGCTGAAAAGGTACGACAAGCTGTGTTTACTTTAGTTTAGTTTTATTTGGCACAATTTGAAAAATATACACAAAAGGCAAAGATGACCAATAATATACAGTGCAGGGAGAGGGAAAGGGCTTATTTGAAGCCTCAACCTAAATAAAAAAATTACAGTTAAAAAGAACTTAAAATACAGAACAGTAAAGCAAATAATAGAAGTGATGGCAAACTAATAGCAACAAAGCAACAATGAAATTAAGCAACAATGAAGCGTGCGTATATGAAGGGGATTTTACTGTACTGACATCTGAACAATAGTAAAAATGCATCACAGTAAGTAAAACAAATAAAACATGGTCAAGGATATATAAGGAAAAACAGCAGTTAAATGTTTTTTCAGATATCTTTTGTAACATTTTTCAGAGATACGGCTTTGTGCCAGGTAGAAAAACTCATTCCATAACTTGATACCATTAAAACTGACCTCTACAAGTGAGAAAGATGAATATGAATGTAACTGTGAATTAGCTTTAAAATCACTTACTACTGTTTACAACTTTTTCTCAGTTGCGTTCCACCAAGTCTGACTCATTGGATGTAAGTCCAGCCACTGGTCGCTTGCTCCAAGCGGCATTGCAGCGTCTGCATCCACGTTTTCAAAGTTCCCGAATAACAACAAAAAATCCTTCCGAGCTGCAACCTACACATCAAAAATGGCAAATTAGCACCTTGAACACTGATGGTATCAGTGTAAACAAGCTAGAAGCTGTTACCAGTGATGTAGTCATTTTAATGCCAGAGCTCGCCTCCCGGTGTGTGACTGTCCCATCAAAAGAAGTTCCTGCTCAGCACTGTTTTGCAGCAGCACCATCGCTGCATCCTGCACTTTGCGCCGCCAAGACACTTGTGTTAGGTTTACAGAAGTACAAACAAGGAAGGGTGTTTTTCCTCCATAAGCTCCAGTCATTTTTCTCTGGAACCAGGCCTGACTCACACCTACTGTAAACATGCAGTTACACTAAACCACACGTCGCTATATGTCAGTTAAAATGTTTGAACCACAACTACTGAGTGAGAGCATAACAGATTTAAGTTGTTCTCCACTCTGTAACTCAATATGTTTCAGTGCACAAGGACACATCTATGAACAAAATAAAAAAAAAAAAAACAGTTTTGAGATGAAATCCCTTCGTTCGGTGCGCTGAGGTTAAAATATGCCGTCTCCTCCAGCTGTTTTCTCAGATTGTGAGCACTTGAAGGAGGCCTTAATGCTCACTCAAATCCAGTGACATGATTCCTCTTCAGGCTCCAGACATCGATCGGCACTCATGATTTTGTCCTCACTCAGACCTTGTTTGGTGTTCATAAATCAGCTGTGCACAGGGGTTAAACCGGGATGTGCTGTGTGGGGGCGGGGCCGTGTGGGTACAAAGTTGCCATGGGTGCACATGTGTGCGCACAGACGGCAAAATCTGACTCACATCGTTTGACGATCTGTAAATAAAATGAAACAAGGTGAAGCAACGCTCTGCTCTAAGTGTAGTGTAACAGTTAGCTATCAAAGATGTGCGTCCCCTGGTGACATGAGCAAAGTTCCTCTAAGGGGCCGTCCTACCTGACCCATGAGCCGTGTAAACCCATCGCACCAGTGCTCCCAGTACAATCCTTCCTCCTTCAGAACAGTTTGCTGAGTCATCTGTAGTTATTATTTCTTGACTCATATATTCAGGCTGTGTATGTTCGGTCTGGTGTTTATGTAGAAATATCATCTGAGTGCTGCTTCCTTTAGATTCAACACTTTTCCTGTTTCGACCCCAAAGTTCAAGTGGTCTCTTGCTACTTTTGTGACAGATTTCAGGGAAGCCGCTTCCACTCAAATCAACATAATGAGCAGCTTAATGATGCTCCTCTCAGCTTGGGGTTGATGAGTTTCTGCATGGTTTTTCATACTTTTTTGAACATTTTAATTCACAGTCACAACATGGGTCTAAAGTGAAATTGAAAGTGATAAAGCTTTTATTTTCTTTATCTTAGGAAAAACATAATTTCACCACTCAGTATTACAGATATTCATTAATTTCCCTTTCTTAGTTTTTGATCAAAAATTATTCATCACTGCCTTTCTAATGCACAACACGGGACAAAAATGCCCCGTATCCATGAGTGTTTCCTTCTTCTTTGTTTCTTTATATCTTTGACATAAATGAAGAAAAGTGAACATAAGGATTTGTGGTAATGAAAAACATGATATTTGATATGAATATTTGCAATATTTAATGATGAAATAAATGGATTTTAAAAAGTATAGCAAAGAAACACTTGGCCATGGATGAAGTAATACAGGAATAGGGGTGTAAAAAAATCATCAATCTGGACTGATATAGTGATTCAGTGTTCAATGATCCAATATGATCCATGCAAAGTGAAAATATCAATCTATATGGTCATCTTTAAGATACATCTTTATTTTGAAATTCTCACGGCATGTCTTTGCCACAAATGTCTGTAAAAGTTCAGTCATAATTTAGTGGCTTTTTTGAGTTGAGATAAATGTAATTGAATGCTTTAAATGGACGTTCGATATTGGCTGATATTGATCGTAGGCCCCTGATTGAACTGAATCAAAATCGTATCACAGCAGACTTTGTGATATCAGCAAATACTGTATCGCTGTCCGAAAAATTCATTTAAAGCAGTTAAATAACAGCTTAATATCTTTTTTTAGAATCTCATTTTTCATTCTTTCTTTTTTCTTTTTAGTTTATTCTTTCATGATGAGTTTACGTGTGTGTCTAGATTTCTTCTTGTTTTTTTTCAGTGTAATTTATAGCTCATCAGTTGTACATGAAGACTGTCCTGTCCTGAGAAATTGTTTATCAGCTCTGTCAGGTTTAAACAGCCAATTTTCTTTATCGTAGCAGAGCTCTGTACCAGCTGAATATAAATAGAGAATATAAAGTGATTTAATTTAACATGGATGAGTGTGATACAGAAGAAAAACACATAGAAATAGAATATTCCGTATGAGAATCTGCCCTCTGGTGTGTGTAGATAAAACACTACAGCGGTGCTGCAGCTCATCCTGTTGTTGTGGGTCTTTTTATCTACGTTAATTGTATGCTATTACCACAGAGACCCGGTCAGGGCAGATCTCTCTGTGTGCTGAAAGCCCCGCTCACTATAATGATCAGCTGGTGATGGATGAGACTCAACCTGACACAGATAGATGTGGCGCGCACACACACACACACACACACACACACACACACACACACACACACACACACACACACACACACCACCTCTAACTGTCACATTGAACAGTGTGTTTATGTGTGGGGGTGGAGTGTAGTGTGTCTGTTTGGGTCGGTGTGGGTTTGCAGATGTGTGTTTGTCTCCAGTTAGAAATGTGAGCTGTGTACCAAAGAAAACATCCACAATGATTTTAGTCATTATTCTGTTAATTAAGACGTGTTAGAAACATGTCTTCAATCCTCTGTGTATGCGTGTGTGTAATGTGTGTGTGTGTAATGTGTGTGTGTGTAATGTGTGTGTGTGTAATGTGTGTGTGTGTAATGTGTGTGTGTGTGTGTGTGTAATGTGTGTGTGTGTGTGTGTGTAATGTGTGAAATGGGATGAATGGACACAGAAACCATGCAGTGTGTATATGAACACATGTATTAGAGTGTGTGTGAACCTGGCAGCATCACACAAAAACTGATGAGGGTCAGATATAAATATTTGTATCTGTTGTATTTTTTTAGGTTGAAGATTGATTTAAACGCACCATTCACAGTTGTTCCCTTCTTCCCAAACAAGAGAGACAGAGAGAGAGAGAGAGACTGTTTTTACCCCCAAATTAGTGAGTATAGGTGTTTTTTTTATTGTGGCTGAACCTGCTAAAACAGGATCGACCCTGCTCTCACTGCCAGTAGACCCATTCTGTTCAGGGTTTTTTTCTGATCTAAGCTGGAAAGCCGAGACTCACCTCATGTGTGCAGGAGGGCAGAGAGAAAGAGGTTTTCAAAAAGTGCCTATGTGCCTTTGTGTTCAGCTCTCATTACTTTTGTAGCTTCCAAATGAATCTTCGTAGTTTGAAGTTTTGTTTCTCTCCTGTGTCGCTGTTTGCACTTCCAGGTGTCCACCTTTTTTCCTGGTTTTGTGGCTTTGTAATAAAAGCTTTTAAATAACAGAATAGCTAAACTTGGCTGTGCTGGGTGGCAGCACCGAGTCAAACCGAGTCAAGCTGCACGTGGATGAAAAAGCAGCACAAGAGGCGACAAGCCTTCATTTCCTCCCACTATATAGGGGTGAAAATAGCGTGTCCACTCAGGTGTCATGTTTCCATCACTGCTAATGGGAAGTGGAGCCAATAAATATCTGTGTCTACTGTCCCTTTAAAGACAAAAGCCTGATATTAGTGGATGTTAGTGGCGTTTTTTTGTATTACATGAGAAAGGGTACAATCATCATTCAGTCCCAAGTCCAATGACTCTGTAGTCATGGATATTTATCAGCTTTAAAGATTAAATTATTATTTTTCACCTGGGTAGGTCAGTGTGAAGTTCAAGCAAGCAATAAGTTGAATGGGGCAATGGTTTGTTAAACCAGACCATCTGGAAAGTTGTTCATAGAAACTGTTTGGAAAAGGGTGTGCACTTTCAAAAACACACTTGGCAGTTGATGAACCATCTATCTAATGCGTTTAACATAGACTAACTTCAACCAATCACATCAGACTCTCGCTGACTGATCTTAAACTGATTTATTTTCTGTGCTTTCCAAACACTTATGTTCCAGTAATTCTATTCTCTGAATGTTGTGTTCATTAACCATCTACTGGACCAGTTTCAGCTGTTCTCTTACTCTATATATTCTTTATAGTTCTGTCTGTTGCTGTGGAGGAATGTCCCACTCTGCAGAGAAATTTGTCAAACCAATTTCACCACAGCATACTCTCTATGCAGTTGTTATTAAATACCAAATCAATTATAAATGCAATTAAAGTGGTTTTATGTCGGATAGCTAACAAGCCCTGGGGGCTAATCCCTGTGATAAAAATCTCATTTACTTCCAGATGACATTGATATGAGAGAAACCATGCAGTCATTTGTTATTGTGCTTTGTTGCCCGCTCTGCCGGGGCATATAATGTGGTTTGATACGTCTAGGAGGGCCTGTTAGTTCCAGTAGGGATAGATGTGAATTAGAATGAATAGAAATGAAATTTGTTTTATTCAGGACTTTTCACACTTTTCAAAACAAATGATGCAGAGCTCTCTGCGCCTACAGACTGAAACCTCTTCATTATCGCTCCACTCATACCGCCACTACAGTCATCCGCAGCACTATATATATTCAGAGAGGGTTATCTAATCATACCGAGTGTGGTGATTATCAACATGTTTGTGATTATTTTGGGCATAACGGGTCCATTTTTTTCCAATGGTTTTTCCCCTGTGTGTGTGTTAATGTCATTTTATGTCAACCTGCTAAAAACATGTATTAACACAGATAAGATTAAATTATTCAGACAATGCGTCATTTTATCTGAACAGTTTGTTTTATATTCCACCAGGCAGGTTAGACCAGACTCCTGTCTGGTCTCAGCACAAAATAGTTTCAGATATACTTAATGATAAAGTCAAACAAGCTCAAACTGCAGGCTCAGAGTGCTGTTTGTACAATAACAATATACCAAATAGCAGCCATTTTTACATGAAATAATATGTAAACACAGGTGTTACCATATTAATGAAGGCTCCATTCCATTTAGGTCTCATCTTTGGGAGATGCAATGTCAGTCATGCTTTTTGGAGGCCAACAGCAAATGAATGTGTGCACATTTAAAAGAAAATCAGTCTCTGAAGTGTGTTCTTTGATTTTGTTTTTCATTTTTTTTAGAGGCACCTCCTCATCAAAGGTCATAGTGTGCTTCTCCCATAGGCTTGAATCACAGTCTGGTACCAAGCAGAGCACAGAATGTGATGTTCAGTGATGATCTTTTTAGTTTCCCTGTGTCAAACAGAGTCAGGGAGCTGCTATTGCTCATGTTGGTTCACTGGAAAGGCTCTGCTACACTGAATGAAACGGCCTCGACCTTAAATACTATCATTGTGTTTACCCTACTATTTCATATCAATATGGCAGCTGTGAAAAAGGTCTATTTCAGCTGCAACATTCGAAAGTCTACAGTGTGTTATATGGCATATGCCAGAATTTCACTTGATTCCTGGGAATCTGTCATTGATTTAATGATCAAAACTGGATTCATAAATAGTTATGTTTAATATTTAATTTTTTAAAAAACAAGTGCAAATCTGCAGCTGCAACCACAAATGCGCCTGCATCCAAGTGTTCATGCATTCACAGACACACAAAATGATGCCTCTCACAAGTAGAGAAGAAGTAAAGAAGCACAAAGTGACAGTTGATGACACTTTAAAGGACAGATATTTTCATTGTCAGTCCAACACAAACCAAGTGTCTCAAGTGTTGTAGGTGTTGCAGATGTTTTCCACCTTTACACACAACTGGTTTTTGTTTTTTGTTTTTTTTTCAACATTTGTTGGGCTCAAAACTCAAAAACCGCCTTCACATTTTGAGTCGTCTTGGCTATTTTTCTTTACAGTGTAAAATGATCCTTACATTTGCCAACTGTAAAAATACATCTTCTATACACACACAAAAAAGTTTTAATATTTCATCAAGTAAAAGGTGCATCATAGAATGTGTCTTTGGCTCAGTGACTTTTTCTCTAAATTCTGACCGTGGTTTGTCTTCTTTTAGCTGTGGATGTCAAATTTCTAAAAAAAAAAAAAAAAAAAAAAAAAGTTTTCAGGGAAAAGAGAGAATTCAATAGTTGTGACTGATTTTATTTTTTTCCCCCCTTTTGACCAAAAATGTCTCTTTTGATCGTAAAAGCTGCAGACCCCTGAGGCAAATGTTTCAGCTGATTACACAACTGATTTTCTCATACTCAAAGAAAAAAAGATGGGCATCAAGCAGCTAATTAGGCGACTTTATTGATACAAATCATTTCCACATGCAGTAGGTCCTCTTCATAGTCATTATTATCTATCTCCCACTCCAAGATGCTGTTGCCATTGTCATACTTGTACTATGGATATTTTTCATCTCCTCTCATGTAGAAGAGGACATAAACATGGATGCGTAAGAAAAGGCTTCTCTCCTCCTTCTGTTTCTCTCCAACGTTTGTCCCGTTTCCAAATCTGGGTCATAATTTTCTTGACTGTAATGTGCCTTAATGTCTTGTAATTCGTTTATGTTATGCATAACATATGTTCTTCTTCTTTGAGTGCCTGAAGCTGCAATGTGATTCATCATGTGGCTGCATATTAAAGAGACAGTCTACTGTTGGTTTTACCGAATTGTCTGTGAGATATTTTATGAAAATTCTGCTTCTGTCTCACCACTTTTTGGGGAAATACACTTTGGTGGATTTATTTCAGAGATTTAGATGAGAGGATTGATGCCACTCTGATGTATGCTGAATATGTAGCAGGAACATTTAGCTTAGCTTAGCACAAAGACTGGAAACAGGGGAAAACACCAAACTTCTCCAAAGATAAGAAAATCCACTTACCAGACCCTTTGAAGCTCACTAATTAACATATCACTTCAGTGAACAATTAAAGACACCTTTACTATAGCCGTTACAGAGATCACATTATGTCATGCACTGACTTAATGCTTCGTCCTGAGTCCTCTTTCTCACATGTGATTTCCACCCTGATTTCAGAGCAGTGGGCACTTTGAAAGGGGAGTTACATCACTGGGTAACAGATTACAAGAGGCAGCTTGTTTGCCAGTTCGAGCTATTTGCTGCCTGGTTCAGATTAGGTAAGATGCTCCTCCGTGAGCACAGTTCTGGAGGAAACAAACTGGGGAACTGTGAAAGAAATACATCCTGGCAAATGGCTGCACTGTTCTCTTTGAATTTGCTCCCACACTTGTCTGAACAGGCAAGTCATGTACATTTCACCAGTTCTTTTTCTTTCCTCTGCACTTTTGTCTGGCATTTTTTGCTTTCTGTTTGGTTCATCATCATGTAGGCAGGTTAGGCAACTGAGGTTTTTCCTTGAGTTTTACCTTTTCACGCTAAAAACACAGCTGCTGCGGTGGAAGATGCTGAGGACTTAGTTCTGACTTAGGTTTGGCTTGTCCTCAAAGGAGAACTTGTGTGGTTCCTGGCCAAAACTTTTTTAACAGAGAGTCCCTCTATGATGTAATGGTCCTACCCAGAACCTTTCTGTGGGTTCTACCCAGAACAGTTTCAGCTTCTAACAAGGGTTCTAACAAGAGCCCACCCACGGCCCACATTTTTACATTCCAGGGGTTTTATCTAGGACACACTCAGGGGGTTCTTCAGAGACCCTTTTTAGATTTCAAGGGTTTTATCTAGAAAACACTCAGGGGTTTCAAAAGGTTCCTTCAGAACCTAATGGTTCTGGGTAGAACTTCATCCTCTCAGAAGAACCCCATTGGAGCCCATGTTTCTAAGAGTGTAGTGGACACTTTATCAAGTTTTCTCCACTGAAAAGGCGTCTTAGAAAGCACTTTCCCTTTTTTATCCACCACTGGGACATTCAAGAGAGCATTTTTGTGTATTTTTTTTCCAAACATGTAAGCGATCAGTGGTGGTACATTAGAACAAAACAGAACAGAAAACCAATGTTGTACTGGTTAATGGAGGAGTAATGAAAAGGTGCCAAAATTAAAGGCACTCCATGAGACTGTAATTGTGTGTTATTAGAAACAATTTTTGAAGCCTCGCCGTGTGAGTTTGCATCTGAATGTCTCCTCTGATCTGGTGTCCAACAGCGCAGCTCCAGGCTTTATTCAAATCCAGTGGGTTATTTGTGCTGCCGCCTTTCAAGAGGCAATGACACATTACAGTGAAGCACGCTCCGGGCTTTAATAAGAACACTGAGAGTACCTGGGAGGTAGAGAATGGCCATCTCCAGCTGCTGTGTCATGGATACCAGATTGAGTTCCTGTGTGTGTGTGTGTGTGTGTGTGTGTGTGTGTGTGTGTGTGTGTGTGTGTGTGTGTGTGTGTGTGTGTGTGTGTGTGTGTGTGTGTGTGTGTATTGTGGTGAATTGCAATAAAGTTAGACAAGTCCTGAGAGATTAGAGAGATAAATTGCTCATTTTGACATTACTTTGAGGGCAATCTTACCTTTATCTCTCTCTCTATTTAATTACATGAATACTTTCAGGGATGTTGTTAGTTCTTAGTAAAATTCACCCCCTGTGTCTCTCGTCTGATTAGGACGACAGACAACAGAGGTGGAAAGACAGCATTATTTTGTGTGTGTGAGTGACAGCACCAGAGGTAAAACTGTAACACAATGCAATAAATGATGGTGGCTGAAGCACTGCTACTGGCGTTCCTCTCCGCTAATTCATTAAACATGCACAGCTTGTTAGACAGAGACAGAGTCACTTTTATCCAACTCGTTTGTATCCAGCTGTGATAAATACCCATATCAGTAGTTAAAGAGAATATTTGGATGTGGATGTCCAATCAGTGTTGATACAGTCAGTTGAAGCAATATATTCCTCCAATAAATGCTGCTATACTGATCAAGAAAATGGAGTTTTCCTGTTCACAGAGCCGTCATTTACCAGGAAGCAATGTGCCTGGGCTTGTGACTCCCACACCCGTGTTGCCGTGGTATCACCACCCAGCCTATAGCTTTTACTTTGTGTGTTCAGTGACAATAATACTTATCTAGCATGCTACCCAGAGATGGAGGCTAGAAATCAAAGCTAAAATTGTCTGAAGTTAAATGGTAAATGTAACAAACAGATTTTTAGTTCACTAATTAAAGCTGTGGTAGGTAACATTTTTTGGCATCAATGAGCAATAATGCCATAATAACCTTTCAGCATATTGTAAATCACTCCTGCACTGCCTCTTGGCTCTGTTTTCAGGTTTTAGGAAATCTGACAGTAGACCTAAACCAATCACAGGTCATCTCAGAGGTGCACGTTCCTTCGGTGAGACCCTGAATCAATGTCAGAAACTCCTGCAGGAAAAGTTGCTATAAAACAGAACTATCAGAAAGGAATCTTAAAAGGAGTCCAGCTAATGAGCAGCATGCTCAGCTCAGGAGTTTGTCAACCCACCTGGTCTCTGCTCAGCTGCTCAGTACCGGGCAGCTCTGCAGGAGAGGGTCAGTGATAGACTGGAGTTAATGGAGGAAGAAACACCAGAGTTGCTTTGATGCAGACTCTTTTATTGGCAGGAGGGGAGCTCACAGTGTATGTTTCAAACTTTTGGGATTAAAAAGCAGATTTATTTTCACTGATGCTTCTCAACCCCTCTGCAGCAGCAATCCACGAAGAAATCATGGACCCACGGACCAGTCAGACGAGAGCTCAGCATTTGTCTGTTAAACCTTTTGTATTTAAAAAGTGGATTTATCTTCATGTTCACTTGGAAACCTGTGTGCAGTAGCGACCACAGAGGAGCTTACCCACTGTTTACAGTAAGATATATGTATATATTAGATATGTGGCTAACATAGCAGTGGTTTCCCTTCAGAAAAGGCTGTGTGATGTAAAGCGGAGATGATGTTCAAAATATAGTGCACAGTTAAACAGAATTTCACAAACAATAAAATATATTTTGTTGCTGAGCCTGTCCACAGCAGTACTACATAACTTCCTACACTGGTACTCCTGCTGCTTCTCCAAACTGAGGATGTGACGACCGTTATCTACTGTATGTAACACACTGACTATGGAGGTGCCTCATATAACCTCACCTCAGATAATGCAAACTACCCCTTTAAATTATCAATCTACCTGTTGAGTGAAAATTAAGATCAAAATAGTTTTCCTGTCAATTCATCGCTCTTGTGCAGCTGCACTGATTTCAGCAGTGCAGCTGAAGTTTTCAGCCGTATGAGACTCTTTAAACATACAGATAATAACACCATAATCAAAAGTGAAAAGACCTGGATGTTAATACCAAGGCTGGATGTCTCTTGATGACTTGCACTTCAGGCAGACTGCAGGCCATTTTAGCTGAAGTGGAGGAGGAAAAATATATCTGTGCACAATCACACTGTGGGAACATGCCACAAGTGAAGAATGCCCATTTTCCATAGACGTTCAAAGGAACATTACATTCTCAACATTGCTGATTTATTCAGCTCTGCTAGTGAGCTGTAATGAGAACAGTGGGGAACAGAGAGGGAACAAAAAGACAGAAAAGATATTAGTAGAGAGAGAAAGTGCTCATGTTAGAGAAGATAAAATGAATCACACAGGATCAAGATTTAGTGATATTTGTTACCTGAACACTAATTCTACAGAAAAAAAAAATCAACTTAAAGGTCAATTTTATTGTCACTTACACAATTATGCAGTACAATAAGTAAATATATGTATCATATAGATATATTCCATCAATCTAAAATGAATGATTCAAAGCGCAAGGCATAAAGGTTTTAATTTATTCAAGGAGTGTCCAAATCCAACTTTGCCATTTTGCGCAGCAGGATAAACCTTATCAGCTTCACACAAGTGCCTTGATTAATTCATGGGTGTGTTTTGAGTATAATATGCAACAAATAAATCACAAAATCACTCCTCATCACCTTTAAAGAGCAGGTGTGCCTGAAGCGCAAGTGTTGGCAGCATTATGGTAGAATTACCAGGAAGAGGAAAAGATTTTGAAGTGTGAAAAAACAGTGTGTGAAAGACCAAACATGAACTTGATGTGACTTGATTTTACTTCGCAGGAAAAAAGGACATGGTTACATTAGGACACATGTGGTGCCTATCAGTGAGGCTGCTGATAGAAATAGATTTTTTTATAGTTATTCCAGGGTTAGTGCCATTTTAATAACTGCAGCTGCACTTTCTTTGTTAATGCTTTAGTAACATTTGAAAAGGTTTTCCATCATACAATTGAATGATTAATAAACATAAACATGATACTAGTGGCAACATGAAGAGCATATTTAAGCTCTTTTAGTATAAAAAAAACACATTTATGGGATCAGAATTATCCTTATTTCTATGTCGTCTTCCCCTGCGGAGCTCCTGCGCTTTGCAAAGTCTGAAAGGCCATCAACACAAAGATCAGCCTTCTGTGTTACTGTCAGTCTCATTTATGCCATCAAACAAACTGTTTAACTGTAACCGTTGGGGAGCAGATTTGGCCCCTGGGCCACAAGTTGAATATCTGCTTCAACGGGTTCTAGCAAGGCTGAGAAATCAAGCATAAATATGCTGCATTTAATATTATGCAAGTGGTGCTTAACTGGCCTAAGTGGGCATCGTGTAAATGCTTTACCTACAGGATCAATAGCACTGTGACACCAAAATGTCATTTTCTAAATTTAAAGAAAAGTTGGACTGTAACAGAGAAAGTTTCAACAGAGGAGGGCAGTTGAGAAAGTGGAGCAACACGCTGTGGCTCAGTGTTTCACTCTGTTGCCTCAGAGAGTCTTTCTGTGTGGAGTTTGCATGTTCTCCCTGTGGTTGCATGGGTTTCCTCCAGGTGCTCCAGTTTCCCCCACCACCAGAAAGAGTTTATGCTGGCACCGGCTGACTACACAGAGTTTATGCAGGTTTTTCAATGCACAAAATGGGAACATGCCCTGATTTTCTGGTGTAGCCAGCTGGAAAGACTAAGATGCAAAGTTAAATCATAAGTGCACAAAAGCAGGAAAGACTTAACCAAACTTTTAGTGAACATCAAATAGACCAAGTTTGTGGAAGAAGAGCTGAAATGTGTGGGTTTTTTTAAATATGCATAAAACCTGTGGAACTTTACAGAATCTAAATTGAGCTGTCGGAGAAGTGGGAAGAGAAACAGATCTCTCCTTTTCTCCTTCTCCTCTACTACTCCATGAACTGAGATGATTCATGATAAAAAAAAAAAAGTGTTTAAAAGTCGAGGAAGTGGGAGTGTTGATGTTAGATTGGGTGAAAGGGTAGCTGTGGTCAAAAATAATCCAGATCAAAGGCCAAAGATGAAGATTTCCTTCTCCATGAATCATCGGTGAGAAAATGACGACAGCGAGAGAGACAGAGAGAGCAGAGGAGGGTGGCGGTTCATTTGTGAACATCACATCCGGCTGCCTAATTAGTGTTAGTCTCTGACAGAAAACATCTGCCTGCCCCTCGCCTGTTTGTCACTTTCAAAGTGGAAGGAAGGAGTCAGAGGCTGCGACGTGTGAAAAATTCAGGAGGCAGGATCGTCCATGACTCAACAGTCTGAGACAGTCTGTCCTCAGTGAATGTGATGCCAGAACAGCTGCTACAGACCGTACAGAGACAGCACACTATTTATGAGCCAGTTTATTTGAACTCTACACCATTCACTGCTTTCATTCAGGTTTATTAACAACTTGTGCCTCGTCTCCATAGCTGTGGCCGTCAGTCGTGTCTGTTATGACAGCACTGCTCTTTAAGTGATTTCATTGCAGCGGGCAACATTTCTAAAATGAAGTCAGAGCAAGAAACACGAGCAGCCAGACAATCAAACAGGTTGTTAACAAACCAGCCAGATTTCTTTATTTGGAAGTAGAACTGAAACAGGAGTGTACCTGAAGCTTAGTGAGAGAATCCGTCTTTGTACAGGAAAAATGTGTGCAACCACAACTATCATGTGCAACGGGCCAAAGCTGAAAGTTGTTTGGTCAAGTGTGTTACATGTTAGACTCTCAAGGTTCACTTGACTGATGGGGGTAGCACTACTGCTAACAAGCTAATTTACTAACATGTTTACTGCTGAAAGAGCACTATTACCCCTTTTCTTTACACACGTGCTGCTTGGTGTGACTCCGTTTGTCACTGCAGCCTGCTTGGAGGCAGGTTGGGGAACAGCACAGTTTGACTCAGCACAGCCAAAAGTGCTGGTGGAAAAGCCCAATAATGCCTGTAAGCTGCTATTACAATGTTATTTTATAGACATTATGATGTTGTTTTTGGCTGGGCCTCTAATGGTGGGGCAGCTTGGTAGCTCACTTTGTGAGCATGTGTCTCATCTATGAAGCCTTCAACCTGTGGCCTGTCGCTGCATGTCATCCCCTCAAGAAAAGTAGAACGAAAATATTGTTCACAAAGAGATAACACAGAGTTAATTGCTAGAATCAATGGAACTGATTGAAATGATGGTCAAACACAATAAGTAGTGTTAAATCAGAATTTCAGGGTTTGGAATAAATGCAATCACAAGCAATAATCCAGATGTGCAAGTTTTTAGGTATGAAGAGGCTGGTGCTGACATACCCAACAGATGCTTTGAATGTCTAAAAATAAAAAAGAAGTGAAAGAAAATTACCATCCAAAGTGATGCACGCATTCTGATTGTGTTTTCTTAAATGAAATGTGCAGGATTTAGTGGCATCTAGTGGTGAGGTTGCACATTGCAACTCACTGAATACCCTTTGCAGGGTCACTAGGACAGCCACTATCCTGGTGGCCAGCAGATATAAATGGAAACTGTTCACCTGACTCTGCTTACATTTGTAGGTGTATTTAGATGTTTTAGGAGGAGCACCATCCTGCCCTGACAATTTTACAACAACGATATCTGAGCCGCTCTTTGTCTCACCAGTTGCTGACATGAGAACAGCCTTGAACGGAAACTAATGACATTGACATTGAAAATGTAATTAACACATGTGGGATGAGAGAGTTGTTACGTTGTCTTGTTGGGAATCAGGATGGAAATGGAAATACAAACCTTGAGGCTGGAAACCAGTTAGAAGGATTTAGTTATCACAGGCATTTATCGTCTAATAGTCATTAAATATGATGCTGTTATATAGGCTTATTTTTTATTAATTGGAGCTAAATGATGGTGGGTGAGCCCCAGTATAATTATATGACACATTTAATAACTACCCTATTAGAGATGCTCGAGTTCTTTGCATAGAAGCTCTGTTATAGTCAGCAGGGGAAGTAATTACTCAAGATTGGACTGGGATTTGGAGCGAAAGTGGGTTGTTACAGGGTGGAGATGGAAGATGGGGAATAATTCAGGACTGGGCAAAGAAGCGAAGAGAATTCCCCTCCTTTGTAACTCTTTAGTCTCGATGGTTCCTGTCACAGAGGACCAAACTGCCTCTGCAGAGACCGCGACTGAAACTTGTCCCCAATCATCGTCCTTCATCAAGGCAGCATCATGCAGTACGGTGAAATTTGCATTTTTCTTTCAGGAGCTCGCTCACTCTGCCAACCCCTGCTGCTGTGTGTGTTACTGAGGCACATGTTAAATTCATAAGGAACACAAATGTATGATTTAACTTAATATCACAAGACAGATAACAGATTCATTGCTGCTGGTTTCTGTTCTGGATTGTATCCACTTTGCAAAGTAATTCTATTATTTCCATTTTAAATATATGCTGCAACTATAATCAGATAGTCTCTGTCCTCATTTGTGGGGAGACTGGAATAAAAGGAATCTGTAAGTATTCCCAGCTGACTGTAATTTCCATATTTTGCCCAGAGTTCTGAAAAAAAATACATAAACTTAGTAAACAAGTCATCTGCTGTTTCAATTTTGATGACAGTGGTCTGTCATTTTTTTTCGCTATCCGGCCCTTTGAAATATGTCCGAGTCACAGCGGCGTTGGCTGATTGGCTCCTGAGGTGCCCCCTGTATACTCCAGAGCGCTTCATTGGCTGCATTTTGCAATAGCTTTAGGGCATGGTCTCACATACACAAGTGAAGGAAATGTGAAAAGTGCAGGATGTGCCGCACACAGACATCAGTTTGCTGGTTTGTAGTCCGTTTTAGGCATCAGCAACACACACTCATTTGCTATTGGTTGAGGCTGCAACTTTGCCAGTCAAAGTTTACTAATGTTGGACTCCATGTGAAGCAGAGATGCAAATCTGCCTCAGGGTTAGACACTAATTTCTAAGCACTGACCCCACAGGCCAAGTCCCTAAATTTGGTGGCCAAAGTACATTTATGGTGGCCCAAATGTAAACTTCCTTAATAACAATACAGAAAAGGCAATTTAATGCAACTTAACTGTAACACTTGTGTTGTCCACTTTTCTCAAGAATTGAAGAAAGAATTGATGAGAAACAAGACTGACTTCTCCATTCACTCCAAAATTTTCAGTACTGTTTTTGTTTTGTTGTTGTGTTTCTGGTACTCTGGTATCTGTAAGGATTCCTTTTATCAGTTTGTTAAGACTAAGTAAACCCACACATCAGTAGCCTCGATGGGATGACAAGTACTGTTTGCGGATATGTTTGCAGAACTGTAGCGTTTTGTTGGCAAAGACTTGCAGTATGGGGACTAAACTTGGTGGCCACCTACATGGAATATTTGGTGGCAGCAGAGTAACTTTCTGTGGCTTTTCCACCTGAAGTGAGTGGGTTACATTCTGAATCATAAAGTCTTATCATATAAGGCTTCTGTGAAATGAAGCCTCAACAGTGTGAAAATGATAGAAGAGTCTGCACCAGAGGCGTAGGGATCAGGGAAATTTGTACTTGTCCTCTCTTATAATTACATTGTTGTCTGGCATCTGAATTTTGTGTTTGCTTTTCAACGATGACTTTGCCTGAAGTTGGATTTGCTGTTTGTGTAAATTACATGTGTAAAAAGTCACCAGAATGTGGAAGACTAATTGTCTAATGCTTGAATTCTCAGCTGTCAATTCTTTAAAAATCAAGTAAAAATGTTTAAAGAACTTGCTCAACTTTCACATGATGCCATTGCATTTAGCGAAGAGTTCACTTCCACAGAGGTGACGCACGCTGTGAAGTGTCATTCGTTTCTCCCACCTCATCTATATTTAAACCTTCATTTCATCTGACTTAAATCTCATCATCAGCTGCACGTCTGCTGCACCCTTCTCTCCGTAGACGCTGTTAATATGCATGTAGTACCTGAATCTGTCATCTGTGTTCCATCTTGGCCTATTTGCTTTCATTTAACACTAATTCCTTGTGTCACAGCTTGAGTCTTCAACATATCGTGCTTGTTTCTGTTTATTTCCAATCATCTCACCAGATATGATTAGAATAGCTCGCAGTGTGATGGAGCTGCAGCAGATCAAAAGGTGTCAAACTAGACTTAAAGATAGGATAGTGTGTGTGTGTGTGTGTGTGTGTGTGTGTGTGTGTACAGGAGTTACAGCTGTGTAGCTGTAAAGCACACACACACACACACAAATCTTCATGCACATAGACACTAAATGTCTCTTTCATCTATCTTTGCTCTGACTTATTTTTATTTTTCTGTCAGCATAAACAAAAAGAAATTCTTGCAGTCTTGCTGTAAGAATTTATTATTTCTTTCAGGGTTTAATTTTTCAAAGGTCATCCACTGTCTAGTTAAAGGAATGCCTTTGACCTTAAGTAGATTCTCTTGTTCTTGTGTTATTTAACCAGACAAGTTGTCAAAGAGCATGTTTGTATTTGCAGAAGCAGCCTTAATATGAAAATGAATAATAGTTATTTTTTCATTTTCATTTATCATTGTCATAGGTCTATGAAAAAGTTGAGACAACTCAACATTTCAAGCAACATACCACAATAAATGTTTGAGTTTTGAGCCTAAATCAAACTCTTAAGTTTTGAAAAAGTTTTACCAACTACGAATATTTTGTTGAAATAATTTACTTTTCCTCTAAAAGTAAATCTTTGAGTTTTAGAACGCTCCAAATATGTATTCAATTCAAATGATTCAAGTAAAAGTGAGAGGTTAAAATCTTGAAATACATGTTTTTGAGTTTCTAAAATTCAAAGATTCAAGTTTTCCAGAGAAAAAAAGTAAATTATCTCAACAAAACATTATAGGTTGGCAAAACTTTTTGAAGTTTATTTCAAAAGAGACTTTAAGTTGTGCTCAAAACTCAAATCTATTGTTGTACGCTGCCTTGAATTCGGAGTTCTCTCAGCTGTTTTTTTCTTTTGTTTTTTGTTTTACAGCATAATGTGATTCTTACATTTGTAAACTGTAAAAATATGTGGGCTGTTCACCACCCCATGAAATGTATGTCATAGTCTACATCTATGGCTCGGTGCCTTTTCCTCTAAATTTTGATGGTGGTTAGTCGTTTTGAGTCGCTGTAAGTTAGCTATGGATGCCAAATCAAAAAGAAGTCTCCAGGGAAAAGAGAGGATTTAAGAGTTGCGGCTCCAGAAGGATTTCTTTTCTTTTTTTGGCCAAAAATGGCTCAAAAGGTTGCAGACTAGAGCAAAAGATTCCCCCAGCAGTTATCTGGTAAATTATACAGAATAAAACAATGATATTAAAATCCTCAAAGACTGTTGTGATTGGTCCAGTTCTACTGAAGTTTATCAAATTTTAAGGAGTCAAAAAAATAAGTGTTAAGGAAGATGGTCTGTGATGCTTCTGTCCATATTTGCACACTCCCTTTCTGGCACTTGTCCACATGAGCACTTTCTCCCTCTCTGCTGCACTTAAATCGCCCGGCGTTCCAGGAATTCATGCCAGGCTCCAAATCTGACCCACAGCTGGTTGTGTGTTCAATCAAAATCTCAATAAAAATCACGAGTGTTTAAAATCTAAAACAGGCAAAGGTGTGTTTAGATTTTTTTGGGACACTGACTTGTTCAGGTACATGTGCATGTGTACGTGCACATTTCACCTTAAGGTGAAAGGTGGCCTCGCTGAATTATTTTTAGTTTTGGCTCCAAATCAATAAATGTTTACGGTACGAAATGGGAAAATTTAGTCAACCATGACCTTTACTCCTGTCTGATTATAACATTGATTTGACAAAGAGACACATGCGAGTGACAGAAAAACATGTTGATTAAAAAGAAGAAAAACAATTTGTCACAAAGGGTTTGGGACGTTTGATTGTAATTTTTGTCACGTTACAGGAGGACAGATTAGGTTACAGCTGTTTTTCTTTTTAAAATAAATGTCTTTCCATTCAAGAATTAGTATAGTTTAGTTCGTCCCACAGTGTGTAGCAACATTTCTGTAAACACTGTCCGTCATGCAGGTCATAGTATTATAATAGAAAAGGTTGTCGTAGGCGACAGGACTTGGATGCCTCTTGGATGAGAAGCTTCAAGGTGAAATGTCCTGCAGAACTATAAGGCCAGTTGCCCATGACAACCTTTTCTACGAATACCATGACCTGGATGACTGAGAATCTTCACAGAGAAGAAAAAAAGACAGTTAACATTTACGTCATAAACCAGTGAATGTAACTCATAAAAGGGCCCACCGCCGGAGAAACTGCAATAGTAATCGTTTGTAGTTTTTTATTGCTGCTACTGTGTCATATGTTGAAAGTATAACTTCATAGATTTACACTTTTTTCAAGGTGAGTTTTGACTTTTTAGAATGACATGGTGTGGATAAAATGGTGTTAAAATAGGAATAAGGGCGGGACTATCTACACAAATACATCATGTTTAGTGTGTTTTTCTTTAGGGGTCAATCTTTCCAATAAAAATAAAACTTTTTTAAGGATATTCTAAAATCTTAGACCTATACTTGGGATACTGCTACGCCAACAACCAATTTTCTGCTACATCTTTTGTCAAACGTCCCAGATAAGACAAGACAAGATATATGAATAATTTCATATGAGTCTGACAGCAGGGAAATTTGCAGCACTACAGCAGAAAAATACAAAAAGCAGCATCAATAAAAAACAGCAAACACAATAAATAAGCAATCAGCTGATACAAACAAGAGGAAATACAAAAATAGTATCAATATAAACAAGATAAAATAGAAAAAATAGAATCAGTGCAATATAAACAAGGAATAGTTGAATTTATACCATTAACTAAGTTCCCTCTAAACAGAGATGAGCAGCATTTAAATTAAATGTATTTAAAACACATATTTAATTACTTTTATAGTATTTTGTCATTTGTATTTTTTAAAGTTGTAATTGTATTTTGTACCAAAATAATGAATCTATGTTTAAATCTTGTGACTACACTGAACATTATCTTCCACTATTCCTTTGTTTTGTGCAGAATTGATACGTTGATTTTAATGCACAGACTGCTGTCATCATTATATAATTCCTTGTGTCCTTCAGGCTCTAACAAATCAACATGCATGTAGCTGAGCCATCAGCTGCACGGTTCAATTATCCCACTCACATGGAATGGATTTATTACATGAATATGTAAAGCCTGAGGGCTGCAGCCACCAGGGATTTGGGTTATTATTATTATTATTATTATTATTATTATTATTATTTTATGTTTTCACACACAAAAAACAACAGAACGGTCCACAAAATATTTTAGAAGTAAAATATTATGTGTCATTTTTTATCTTAACAATACAGTACAATTCAAAAGATGTTTACTTTTGGCTCATGGCCGACCATTAAGTTTCAGTTTCCGCCTCCAAGAGAAAAAGTTTGGGCAGCTGCAGCCCTGGTTTAGGTATTCTTAATATTCCATGCCCCTAACAAACTGGACTAAGCAGAGAGCAAAGCTCAACCATAGTGGTGGCCAATCAGAAAACAGTTGCATGAAACATTTTTGTGGTGGTTTTAGAAGCTGTTGTCATGACAATGGGGCATCAGGTTTGTGACTGTTGGAAGTTAGTCACAAACAATTTTGTCAGCATGTTGAAGAAATCAAAATTCTGTTTTGTAGAAAAAAATGCTCCCTCTTTTTTTTATGTTTGTGGCTTTCCCAAACTCTTCTCGATCTTGATCTTTACTCACAGTGTCTGATCAGAGTTGTGTTGCTGTGCAGATAAACCTTTTCATCCCCTCTCCACACAGCATGAGACAGATTCTTTGATGGAATATAAACAAGTTATTTGTATTTTCATAACCTTGGTAAGTTTTTTTCCAACACAGACTGGATCTTCTCCCATTTCTCAGTTTCCACCCCCCCTCTGCACCATAACACCTGTGCATAGACTCACATAATGACACAAAATTCAGTTGACGTTGTGATTCTGAATGAGCAAAAAATACCCAAAGAGTCAAAGTGATTAATCCACTCCTCTGCAAAACTCTCAGGGGACAAGAGACAGGGAGAGAAGGAGAAGCTGTAGGAAGCTGCCAAAGCAGAGATAGATAGAGGTGTACTGTATAGAGATGATGTACAGATTCACTGAGACAAGACGCATAAAAAACAGCAAGTCATGTAAAAAATGAGAGAGAGAAAGAAATGTTGTGGGAATAAGGGAGAAAAACAGGAAAAAAAAGTGCAAAGTGGCAATAAAACTAAGTGAAGGTTGCAGGGAAACAGGAAGAAGAGAATTAGGAGAAGTTTCAAAAGAAAGATGACGAGGGAGTGTTTCAGACGTGACAAGTTTATTAATGTCATATCTGTGCCAAAGTATTTCAATATTGTTTATTTACATGTAGCAAGTCCACATTGTCATGACATGATCTTATATTTTTATTTCACATATTTGTTTTGTAATTAGACATGTAGTTATTTAAATTTTTGTTTGACATATGGTTGGACAGGACTTTCCCACAAAAAGTTTGTATCTCAACCTTTGAAGTTAGTGAGGCCGCTTTGTTTTATCCTTTTTATTATCATTTTCAGTTTTCAGTCGTAATTTGTTTAGGTTTAGGATCTAGAACTACTGGGTCATTTTTAGGAGAAGATCATTGTTTGTCTCTGCCATGAGGGTGTAAATAGTTGCATTCGTTATTCACATTCTGGGTGCAAATTGACACCTGAGTGCAAATAGCATCTGCTAAATTATGAATAGTTATTGCACATAACTCAGTAGAATGGTTAATAAAGGGACCATTTTACTGCAGAATGAATATTTTTACTTTTGACACTTTAAGTACATTTTGCTGATTACACATAACACTACTGTAAACTTTTAGATGCAGGATCTAACTCCTTGTTTAACAACTGTGTATTTCCCAAGATGCCCGAACACTATTTGTTCAAGGGGATCATAAGGCATTTTTTAAACTTTCTATCAGATATTAGTCTCATACTGTTATGAATTTATTTAACCGAATCATAGTGGATTCACTGTAGCAACCGTTGAATATTATTATCAGTTTATCACTGTGGTTTTACCTTCCTGTCTCATTTTATCTTATCCTTTCTGAGGTGCATTTGTTTGACCTTGTGTCTTTGCAGCACACACAGTCTTAGAGTTAATAGTTAAAAGCGTCCTTTTCAACTTGCAAAGCACTTAAGCACTTACTCAAGCACCTGCTCGTTGACAAAAACTGAAAATATCCAGCAAGAATTCACTCCAAATGTTCCTGCTCAGTATATCATCTCTGTTGTGTGTGTTGTTTTGGGGGTCTTACAGGGCAGTGATCTACCCATCACTGTGACAGCAGATGGTGTTTGTGTGTCATGTCCCACAGACGGGGAAACATCTTGGTTTGCAGTGACCCAGAAAGAGACAGCATTTAAGGTCAAAGTTGCTTTCACCCCCACCGTGGCCTTTTAACATACCCATGTAACTGGGCTGCATGCACTGACTGTACCACACACACACACACACACACACACATACACACACACACACACACACACACACACACACACACACACACACACCCTAACCCTAATTTGCAGTAACTTGCGCATGTTACAAGGGGAGACAGAGAGACACTGTGCTGCTGCCAGAGGAGTGCTGACTGAGATTATAGCCTGTATGGGAATAAATAACAAAATGATAGATTTATGTATAATTCTCTTTTTATCCTTAATGGTCTGAATAACTCAAGGTTTGTCAACACTGAATCTCACTAACTAACACTGGCTCGACACTGACAGACATGAGTTGTTATGTTTTAATTTTTAAAACAAAACAATTGTCAGGGACATGTCCCTGCCATTCCTACCCAATGCTACACCCTTTTGTATCTCGCTACTTTTTATAAAGGCAGATGCTATTTACACCCAGGTGTCAGTAGCCAACAATGCTATTTAAACCCAGAGTGGAATAACCAATGTGGCTGTTTATGCCTGCGTGTATATAACCTATCATGGCAGAGACAAGCACCCAGAAAACAACGCTATTTGCACCCAAGGTGTAAGTAGTCACATTGGCAGAGAAAAAAAACATGAGCTTTTCCTAAACCTTACCAAGTAATTTTGTTGGTTTTACCAACTCAAACTGTGACCGAAAACTAACAAAAGTTCTCAAAGGCTTCAAGGAGTCAATAAAATTAAGAAATAACAATAAAAAAACATGAAGAAATAAGTTTAAGAATAAATAAGAGAAAATAAAGATAAAATGAATGTAGGCAAAAATAAATCAATAAGCATTACCTATAGTGTCTGTATAATCTATCTTTGTTGCTCTTTAAAGCTAAAGTAGGGGGCAGATGTAAACAGTCAAATCACTGTTTTTAAGTGAACAGAAGAACTTGTAGTACCTGCTCTGTGTTTTCTGCTTTTTTTTTCTTTTGTTGCGACTGACTCATCCACATTTCTCTCCCCCCCCTCTCTCTCAGCAGTGTCTCAGTGTGTGTCTGCACTGGGGTGTGGACCCCCGTACGAATTAGCCATCGAAGAGTTCTGCCTGGCCAAATTCAAACTGGACATGCAGGAGCTGGACCACAGACACTGGTGTAGCTGGGAGGACACAGTCGAGTGAGTAGGACAAACACACACACACACACACACACACACACACACACACACACACACACACACACACAGATCAGAGACAGAAACACAAGCGCAAACAGATTTACAGTCAAATACAAACAACACATAATGAGCTTTGAATCAGCAGTTTCATCCTCTTTGGTGGAACATTAAACCCCTAAAAGGTGATTGTAATGTTATATAAAAGCCTGTAACACAATTATCTCCACACCACAAATATTATCTTTATTCATTAATCCAGTGTCAGTCAAGAAAATAGAAGTGAAGTCCACATTAGGAAGCACTGTGGTTAAAAAAGAAGTCGTGGATTTCTGGCTGGAGTTTTGCGTTCTGGTCACCTTCCAGCAGCTGATTAGATACAGGGCGAGAGACATCAGAGAGAGCGAGTGAGTGGAAAGAATGGAGGCAGAAGAGAGAGACTGTCAGAGTGGGGAACAAAAGCTGTACGCCTTTGGCATAACAGAGATCTTTTGTGCGTGTACAAATATTATGTTTGCACTCACTGTAAAAGACGTCTGGCGCCACAGGTTTTCAAAATCGCTTTTATGATTTGAGTGCCAGTTCCTGGCATCGTCACAATTAAATAATCACATACTTACAACCCTCCCACCAGAGCATCAAACTATTCTGTTGTTTTAACCCCTAAACGGTTTCAGTATCCTGAGCCAGTCATTTGACGGGCTGTGGGAGGCGGGCACTAAGTGAGTGAACTTTATATCACAAGAAACACTGAAGGGGGAGGCGGGTCCAAGTATTCAGGTCACGTGTCTTCATGCCAACATTCAAAATGTCCTCAGAATTTGCATCAAAAATCCAAAATGGCGGCATGTGTAAAAACTCAGTTTTAAGATAAGATGTTCCTTTATTAGTCCCACGACGGGGAAATTTTCAGTGTTACATCGACAAGAGGAACTATAAAAAATAAGAACAATATATACAATATAAACACACTCAACAGTTGAATTTATTACACAGAGGTTAATATTATACTGCACACTGCAACAATGATACACCTCATGGAAATACTGATATTGCACATTGAAATTAAACTAAACTTAAACTTAAAATTGAGGCCTATACTCAGTGATATAAATGTGCGAAAATATTGATTATTCTTTATTTTACTCCTAAATGTGTATTATGGATTAATTGTGCATGCTTTTCCATGGTCACTGGTCAAAACGCTCACAGCTTTTTCCTGTTTTCTCAGCTTTCATTGCCACTTTGATATTGCCAGTGTAGAAGAGCCAGAACAGAAAACTGCAGAATGAAAACAGGAATAAGTTTTTGTTTAGTTCAGAAATGTTAATAGCTTAGTGTTTATCTGAAGATTATATTTGGTTCCAGCTTTCAAAACATATTCAAATAACTTTTTGTACAGAACATAAAAGAAAGTAGCTACTAATTGACTGATTTTCCACAAAAGTCCGATACTGAATTATAATAGTATGACACCACGGTGAGCTCATAACTCCCGACTACTAGGGGTGTGCGATACTGCAAAATTTGGTATCGATCCGATACCAAGTAAATACAGGGACAGTATTGCCGATACCGATACTTTTTACTTAGAAAAGCAGCTTATCTACTTTTGTGTAGAGGAGAGCAGTGAATGAAGTGAATGCATCATCAATGTGCGAATGTGAATGAAAATTGAAAATTTTAATTTTCATGATCATTGAATGAATTTGTGATTTTTCCTTTAATTAGTTGACCATGATTATGATCATAATAAAACACAGGACAAAGATTTTAGGCAAATAAAAAATACTTTGTATTAACTAACTCAATATTTGCAATTTTATCAGCAAACTCAATTTGCAAACATGAAATCTGCATAAAATTATTACTGGAGAACCGAGCACAGAGGAATGTTTTAAATTTAGTTTTTCAGTTAAGAGTTTTGTTCAGTTTTTGTTCAGAAACAATATAACAATATAACCAAAAAAATCCCTTTCATTACACACAATTGTTTGTGAAAAATAAAGTCAATAGTGCAAATTTAAAAAAGTGCAAATAACTAAAGAAAAGCAAAAACTACTATTGGCTCTCATTCACAACCCCCAAACCCCCAAACCCCCAAAGCCCCCCTGTGTCCAAGGAATTATTCCCTGAGGTCCCCTTTTGGGCCTCATCCCCATGTTGAGAACTACAGATTTATAGGTTTTTGTTCAGAAATAATAACATGTTTACATTTTTCCCTTTTATTGCCTTTCTTCTCTGACTTACTAACTGTCCTGCCTTTGAGAAAATTCTTTCAGCTTGCAGTATTTTTGTCTGCAGCTGTAAAATAACTCCAAACGGCGCTCCTCTTCCTCTCTGCCATCATACAGCCAGCAGCTGAGTCATGTGACTGCACGCCGGCAACAACTCACAGCATAGCAGGGGAGGAGGGGGAGGGGCAAACGGAGCATGAGCAAAGTGAGAGGAGCGATGTTTGCACAAACACTATGATGTAACGGGAGTTGTGTACTGAACGTAGAGAGGAGAAACTAAAACTTAAGTATCGATCTCATCACGCAAGTATTGATCAATACATCAATACATCGATATTTAAGATCGATCCGCCCACCATTACCGACTACCCCACTATCAGCAACCTCGGAGGGGGAACTCAATTAGGCAAATCTACAGTAGGTCTGACCTCAGCCGGGTTTTTCTAGTCTCATTGTCTCTGCTCTCATAAGAACCATCTGTTGTTTGTCAAACCTTTTCATACAGTTTTGGTCAAGAGCCAACTGTGTCATTGTAGGTGTACTTTTTATCTGTACACCCAGTCAGTGTTGATGGTAAATGTAGTCATTGCAAGTAAATGTAGTCATCTAAGCAATAGATTCATCAGTGTGTGATGTGACCAAGTAAACTGAGTTTTCCTGCTTACTGAGCCATGCAGCAGTGCCTACATGTCCCAAGATCCATTGCAGGTTATGTATCACCACACTAGCTTATAGTTATTACTTTGTTTTTGTCACCAAACTGCATGTTTGGGCCAACAATCATCTAGCATTAGAGTTGGGCGATTTGCTAAAATTTTCCATCGTCAGTCCATCCATCTGTGATTGGCGATACCATTGTCGCCCCACCCACCGCCTCCCGACCTCTCGGGTCTCAGCTGGGAGATGTATGCAAGCAGCGAATTCACTATGTTATGCATACTGCATACATTCACTACATCCAGTGGACAAAATAAACTCACAGAATGTCTAGAAATTACACATTTTGCAGCCTCATCTACTATATTTTAGAAAAGCACAGTGCTCTAGCTCAACTGTGCAGCGCCTCATGTCAGAACAAAGCAGGACGGGCTCCAGACAATTAGCTGGTGCAGGCTGATGACGATGACTTTGGGGACAAATTTGGGAAAACCTTTTCTCGGGGGGTCAACCAAAGGGATCTCTCATTTCAGGAAAACTACACACAATCTCTGAATGAGATTTCAAAGAATGTGATCCATGACGAGGTTTTGCTGAGAGAACGAATTCCCCCTTACATAAACATACACAAACATTACATTTTAGTTACATCACCGATACCAAAATATAGTATATGTATAGGTGTTTGTGGTGGCGGAGGAGGGAGCCGGTGTCGGCAGAGTGGAGTGAGAGGTTTCAGGTTATAATGGGCCAGGATGTACACCTGCATGAGTGTGACTGGACATTACCAGCCTCACTGCCCTGATGAACCGGACACATCAATGTATGAATAAAACAGATGATGCCAAATTCAAATAACTTGGTAAGAAGAACATTATCATCAGTTCAAATGATGGCCAAAACTTATCATTTAAGAAGCATGAGCCATGCACTGTAATATATATATATATATATATATATATATATATATATATATACAAAATATGTGCAAGTTACTTTGACATCTTGGTATATTTCATCCTGTGTAGAGATGACTGTACATTATATTCTGTGTCGTGTTGTGTCGTGTTTGCATCTGAGGGCTGCAGATCAGAAGTAGTGCGGCCAACTAATCTGATTTAAGGCGTCTCCTCTTATTGCTTGAGATTACTTTTTTTTTTTTTTTGAAAATGGTGCCTGTCAAACAAAATTGAATTTTTGAAGATACTGAAAATATTAAAGATATTTAAAGAAAGTTGCAGATACCTCTCTACTCAAACCACAGAGTTTGGTCTGCAGTTGTTGGACAGCAATTGTATCTGTGCACAAAGCAATATCTTCTTTGAAATATACGCAAGTTACTTACCAGGCCGCCACATTGAAAATGGACACAAGAAAGACCGAGAGGGACTCGCATGCACTTACATGCACACATGGCCATCCTGGATAAACACTGAAGCTGGGATAAGAACACACAGAGGGGGAGTGTGACGTCACTCTCTGTTCCACTGTATCTTTACATTACATCTTTACATAGATTACCTGTTCACTGACATCTATGTTGTATATTACATTTTAGTTTTTTGTCTCAACATCCTCACAGAAAACAGAAAATGCAGCATAAGAGGAAAAAAAAGACTGATGAATGGAAGATTGAAATGTCAAAAATGGCTCAGCTGAGTAGAAAAGGTCAAGTATCAGGACAGTTACTCCCCCTTTGAGGAAAAGCTGCATCTCAGCCAAGGTGCCACTGGGGATTTTTAATTCAGCTCAAATGACATTTGGTGTCTGTGTACGTGTCTGTGTGTGAGTGTCCTTTCCTCACATCACAAAAATATGCCTCCCTCCGTTATATTTTATAAGCTCTCACACAGAAAAAAGGCTCAAGTGCCAAACGGACTTTGCTTGAGAGCCTTTGTTCTGCTCTCGAACACATTTGATTTAAATAGTTTGTCATCTTTGCTTAAACAGAGGACCACCGTGAGCCTAGACTCTCCTTTTTTATTTGCAGCTACAGTCACATTTTGTTCTTCATTTCCTCATTCCATGCTCCATATTTTAATGCTTTTTATTGCTTTATCTCAACCCATTTTGTCACTGCTTTATGCGTTGTTGCCGTTGTTATAATAATCTGTATACCCTAGTGTTTCAGAGGGTAATGCAAAAATATCACTTGTTTATTTGTCCTCTTTCATGTTACTGGCATCCCTAATACAGTTTAACTCCCACAGCCCCTTAACTCATAATACTATTTGTTCTCCTATCAATAAGCTGTATTGTCCACATCAAATCGGGAATGGAAGGGGAGAAGGGCGGACAGAGGTCACCACGCCATTACCCATCACTCGATACAGGGACGTCTCACTCCCCCTCAGAAGCAGTGTAGCCACAGTGAAGCTAATCAGCAGAAAATTTCTAATCAGTCTGTTTGAAATGTAAGTAAGCAGCAGATTTCCTCATGGCAGCTCACCCTGAAACTGAAGCAGCTAAATGGAATCCAGCCATCATTCATTTATTATTTATACCTGTGCTGTTCCTGCCGTGGCATTTCAAAATGTCTTTGGTGAAAACTGTGCATATTTACCTGTGAAACTGTGTGGACTGTGCAGACAAGAAACTGGACAACAAAAGATCTTACCTGACCTCACAAGAAAGAGTCAGGTGTCTGAAATAACTGAAGCCGTTGGACGATGTGACGACCTTTCCTTTGTCTTCCCAACATTAGAGACATCACTGAACTTTGAGATCCGTCAGTTAATTACATGTTATATAAAATCCTCTAACCTTCTACAGTCATCTCACAATATGTCTCCTCGTACTAAGATTTACAGGGTTTTATTGGCAGAATACAGCAGAAATGAAATATAATATTCATAAATATGATTCTATAATCACCTGAAATAAAATCATTGCATTGAGAGTGATGGGTGGGCTGAGTAGTGAGATTTCAGCACAAACACCAGCCTTTAAAAAAAAGCTTTGCTGAGGACAAACTACAGCTTCACCACCCTCCAGCTCAAAGCCTTTTGTGTCTGAACAAGTTCTTTCATGTTGGGATCCAGCCAAGACTGCACTGGTGGTTGTTCAGTGTGCTGCTGAACCCTGATTTAATGGCGGTTAGCGGCTGACCAACAACCTACTGTAGATTATAAATGGACAGGATCACTGTCCCCCAAAGGTAAGGCCAAAACATCTTGACGGCCCCCTGGTGGCTGGCTGCAGCACAAGTAATAATTCCTGCCTCTGAACTTGAAGAGTTGGGAGATGGGCCAAACTAAATCCTCAAATAAATTTTTCCCCAAAGATGGTTTCTGTCATTTTAGGTAATATTTGTTTTTCAGATCAGTTTGATTTTAAGCAGTTATTTAAAGATATAAAAACTGGGTTTTATGCTGCAGTTGACAGCCAAGTTCTGCTTGTGATTTAGTCAGCTGGCTGTGTGGGCAGAAACTCAATGCAAACCCTGATCAGTACTGGACTACAACCGCTGCTAAATGACACTGCCGGTGCAAGATGGCAGCACCCTTATTTTATACAGTGGGAGGAAATGGAGAACTGTCATTCATCTTTACTTACCGTCACTGATGCTAAACCAAGTCTCAGCTGTTTCTTTGTTCTCAAAAACCAGTCCGGTTTCTCTCTTCAACACTCTTCATGTTAAGGCAAGTATCAGATACTTGAAAGCAAAACCCCTAGACTTGAGTGATCCATAAGAAGTCAGTGTTTTTGTTACCTTAGAAAGAGACGTTTATATCAAGTGAGCAGGTGCCAAGGACGCCGCCACGTTACACGTTGCAGTCTGCAAGCTGACATCTACATGCTACTAAAAAGTTTCAGAAATGTTAATGTACTTTTCTTCTTTCCAGCCAGCCCTTGTTTTCCAGTCATATCTGACCAGTACACGTTCTCACTCCTGGCTCATCAAATACAGCATTGGACTATGACACTGTAGGTACACCTCTAGCATCAGCTTTGTACCACAGTCAAGTTTGGAATAATAAATATGCAAAATCTCAGTAGACTTTCAAAATAAAGGCACAAAAACTACCTGGCTAGGTTTAGGGTGATCGCTTTGGCCAAACATACATAACATAACTTGTCAAAGTTACATAATGTTGCGTCACGTTTCGAAAAGAAATCAACAATGACTCACACATGGGACACAAAACACAACCTCCTGGTTGAAAGTCCTGTGTTTATGTGAGTTTGATGGCACATAAAAGACAACACAAGACAGACGCCTCCAGAAATGATGCTACAGACGTACCTGCACTGTTACAGTCTGATGTGTAAGGGCACTAATATGCATATAAAAATAGACAGTTGACATTATTAATTCCTGGAGAGAAATTAAACGCAGCCAGCAGCCAGGTACAATAAAATATAAAGACAAAAATACATGGGAGCAGTTCAAATACACCGTTAAAAAACACAGTGAAGACAACAAGATAAATAGTAAAATAAATGGTGCAGATGAAGGCACAAGGCATTAGTTGTTATATATACATATATACAATATATGACAATATAATAATATGATGGGCAGAGATCTGCACAAATACATCAAAAAGCATCTTGTTGGAATTAAAAAATACTTTTAAATACATTTGAAAATAAATTCTATAAAAACAGAGTTTATCACATTTTAGCACATTTAGCAGCCTCAGTATGGGTCTGACCCTGGAGGCAGGCTTCGTTCATTCCAATAAACGTTGCTCAGCGGCTCATGAATCCAAAAAAGTCACTTCCTGCTGTAAAGACGGGAGCAGGAAGGGTCCAGCTGGAGACTCTGATTGGGTATTTGTATGTTGATGGTTTTTTTCTCCGTTTTTACAGTTTAGGGATAAAAAATGTCTTATTTGAGAACAAAATGATTTCAGTAACGCAGTTTAAGTATTTCAAATACACAATCACAAGCTCTTAAAGTATTTTGTTACAAATGACATCTTATTTACTGCACAGCAAAATCCAAATTACAAAATACTCAAAAGTAATTATTTTTTTACTTTACTTTTAAAGACATTTAATTGAAATATGGTTCATTATCAGCCTGTCAAACAGAACGGGCTGCTGAACCTGGCTTGAGTCGTGTTCTCAGTACCGTTAAATATCAGGTCAGCATTAAATGTGTCGATGTTACATTAACGTTGTATGTTATGCAACTGTGTTTGCATCTGCAGACTTGATGTTTGCTGTGATGGAGTGCACAACTCAAGCAAGTTTCAAGGGTCTGTCAATTCAGCTTCATAGTTTATGGAAATATATGTAAATCAGTGGCTGCCTGGAAGGTTGAAAGAACGTATTTAGAAATGCAAAAAGCAACAAGATTTATAAGACGCTAAAATTTCACTTCACTACTGTGCCACTTAACATAACAGACAGTTGTATATGTACAGTATGCATGACTCAAAATCAAAAACTTCAATATCAGCATACATCCAGTACTCCCTAGTTTGTGTTAATTTGTGTTTACTGTTGACTGTGCAGCTCAGTGAATCGATAAACATGTACCATCAGGCTTGTTTAATTACTTCCAACAACACTGGCCAGAGAAGCAACACCGCAGCGCAGACGTCAGTCACCTCCTCACCATCATCAGCATCATTTATCCCTCGAGACCCCAGTAGAATTATATAGAATGGAAAGTTCCTGCACTAAGTGAGATCCACTTAAATGAGCATTTTTCTATTCAATCCAACCAAACTGCTCTATCTTAAAAACAGAAAGAAACTGACAGTCACAAGTTGTTTTCACTCAAAAAAACGAAAGTTCCTCTTTAATTTGATACCAAATATGCATCATGTGTCGGTTTTCAGATCAAGTTTGATTAAACATATTTCCAGAAAAACAACACATGGCACTAAAACTGCTGTAAACAGCTCTGATGAAGTGGATCTCAGTCTTCCTACAAGAGGAGAGAGTAACTTCATGTCTATTTTATAATGAAATTGCTTCCTGAGCCAACAGTCAGAGTCTGACAACAGCAGATCCTTCACTGGATGACGCCGGGCTTTCAGAGTAAAAGAGTAATGTTCTTATGTTATAAGAACAGACAACAGTAATGTGGCAGTACGGCGTGTTTTTTGCCAACTAATATGAGAAAAATCACCTAATATTTACGTGAAAAAGTCAGTGCAACCCGGTCAGTCGTCCCTGCTGATTCCCTACTGTTCCTGCAGTTACTGACGGCGACTGTGTGATGTGATTTTAACCCAAAAATCTCACAAAGTCTTTCCATGATGGTGTTGCAGGTTGTGTTTTTGGCAACTTATATGGTAAAAATTACTATATACTTACATGTGGAAAAGTCACAGGGTGGTCAGGCTTCCCACCGGCTCTTCGTCGCACTTCTCAGAAACAAGACAGGCAAGTGAGAGCCGTCGAGGTCCTGCTGTTTACTGACAGCAGAAAAAATGACAGATATCAACTTAATGATTAATATTTCAGTTTACAGTTATGACAACTTAAAGTATCAACAGCACAAAGCTCAGGATTTTTTTTTTAATGTTTTAATACACTGGGAGTGATTTTATAATGCTGCCCTTTCAGTGGTTCCATTGGCACGTGTCATTTCCTGACGGCACGTGCCACTCGAAAGTTAGGCTGCTGGCAGACTCTCACCCCAATGCAGATTACTTTCCTTTTTCCTGGCAAAGCTAATACTGGATCCAGTCTGACTGATCGATCACAGCAATTTAGAGCCAACCAACCAAATAATGCTGGGATTATCTTTGGCATGTTTCATTTAGTAACAGAAAGCATTCATACTCTGAAATAATAATATATGTATTTAGTTCATACAAAGTGACCCATCCTGACACATAGGAACTTACCTCTGTAGATCCAGTTCAACAGTGGAATTGATAGTAAAGCTATAACAGGTGTAATTAATGCAACATTAATTGCCATTGCCATCAACATGTATGCTGATAAAATATGTCTTACTAAATCAATGTATTTTGGTAAATAATAAATAATAGGCCATGTGTATGTCTGGTTTGTGATCTGCAGTGTGGAGTTTAATATGATTCAATGTGTGACTACTCATAAATGAAACATGCCAAAGATAATTCAGTATGATGTGGTTAGCTGGCTCTAAATTTCTGTCAGTGATTAGTAAGACTGGCTACAGTGGCAACCTAACCGCTGGCTCCAATATTTGCTTTGGGTGCATCGCCCACCATATATGAAATTCATTTGCATACATCCGCTGGGTGCATACGTTTGACGGTGACTTTAGATGTCTGATAATTCTGAGGAGAATGTGGTGGCAGTTTATCATTTTGGTCCACTAGCACCCAGGTATGTACAAGACACTTAGCAGACGGAAAATATGACAAGTCTGTTGATGCAGATGGAAGGCAGATGGAAAGACGGAGACGTCCAGCTGGAGACAGGAATGATAACATGTCATCCTCCAGGTTCAATTTGAACATTTTCCAGCATGTTGCTTTAAAAATTAGAGCACTCAGGGTCTGAATATTAAACGCTACTCTGACAATCCCCAGATCACATAAACAAATAGATGCATAAAATATGATTAATTTGTACATCATTATCATTAACAAAAACAGCAGCAGAAAACATGTTGATGTGTTAATTATCTGTTTATCCTTTTATTGCTAACTGTTTGATATTTGGCAAATATCTCGCAGTTCTGCCTCTAATTATTCCTACATGAGATTAATTTATGATTAATCGGGACATGCTCCTGTTCATGATCAGTCACCCTCGGCTCAAACCGTTTATATCAGATTAGTCAGCGGAGGCGGTGTCATCATACAAAACAAGGTGATTTGTGGTGAGGAAGCAGCTTTCAAACTGCTCAGTTTACTGAGGGATGGTTATTCACACACAGTATTAAAGGGACAATTTATATTCATTTATGTGGCTGTCCAATCAGTGTCGATGGTAAATGAAGTCAATGAATCAATAAATTCTTGTGCATGCTATCCTGGCAGATGAACCTCAGTTCTCATGCTGCAGAATCGCTTCATTTACTTTCCTAAGACTGTTCTGAATAGTCCCACCCTACTGTGCTCTGATTGGCTGTGAGCACAAGTGTAGATATTATAAAAAAAATAGATATATTAGATATTATACAAATAAATAGACCTGAAAGCCTGTTGCACACTGTTGTGCACCACCTGTCAATCAATCCAGAAACCGTGGTGCAAATGGTGCACAGCGTTTTCAGAATGAATGTGCCCCATGTTCACAAGAGGCACCACATGGTGTTGATGTCACTGTAAACATGTTGTAATTACAAGTTCTATTTGAAGGCAGCAAAACACAGGACTGTCACACAAAGGACTGGGCTTCGTGTTCTGTGTGAAGCTAAATGTCAATTTTAACAGTTTTTTTCAGACTTAGCTGACTTATTATTTTCTTTTTATTATTATTATTGTTATTATTATTTTAAGCTCCAGTTAGATAAGGATCATGGTTTATGGTTTATAAAGGCTCTCTAGCCGACAAGACCACCCATCAAGGTAATGAACACCAGCCAATCACAGCGCAGTAGTAGCAGCCTACTAGGGTGGGGCTAGACAAAACACTCTTGGGGGAAAAAAAATGTTGTAAAATTTGTTGTTCTTCCTGCACGTGTGATGTCACAGTGATGTAACTGGTGTTAAGGAAGAACTACAGGCTATTTCAGCTCAGATGGGTAGCCAGGAGGCTTGTTAGATGAGTATTTTTGCCACCACTGTTTTGGTCAACAAAGTAACAGGGTGGTGATACACAGCAGAGTGGGAGCAGGACAGCTCAGTTTTCTTGGTCAGTATAGCAGCACTGAGGAATTTACTGCTTCAGTTGACTACAGTTACCATCAACACTGACTGGATAGCCACATAAAAAGTGGTGAAGTTTCCCTTTAACACAAAGTAACCAACCTAAGAACTAACCAGCGGTGACATAATTATTCAGCTCTTCTAATTAAGTAAAAGTATCAATGCCACACTGAAACTGATGCATTTTATTTATGTAAATTCTTAAGGTGGAGCTTATTTTAATTTGTATAATGTAGGGTTGTTTAATCTATAGCACTGCATCATATTCTATAAGATCCTCATATGCTTTAATCAACTTTTCGTGAGCTCAAAAAAAAACAGCCCTGTTTTCAGCTTTGTGACAATACATGTTTCCAGCTAATCCAAGAAGGATTATAAAGAATTTATTTAGTTGAAGGAGAATTATTTTATTTAATAATAAAGGAACATTTGATCCTGCAGTTTCTCAGAAAAATCAAATTCCCCACTCACAATATTTACCTTTGTAGTGGAATAGACGTAGGTTGGATCAAATAGAAATACTGAAGTATGTACTCAGGACCTTAAATCCACCTGTGGACAAAAGGGGCCTCCAAATTATCCAAAGAAAAAAAGCAGATGACATGAAATGAACTAAACAGAAATAACCAATCTTCTCATTAACTTATGTGACTTCCGTTGGTCATATAGAGGCATCCATCAAATCCATCAAGAGTGTTTCATATCACTCAGTTAAAGTCCACCACTGGTGCTAACTCCTGCAGCTAACAGAGCACCACAGTCTTACCCATACATCTTTATTCCACTTTTCACCTTTCACTTCCATCACGCTTTTCATTCAGCCATTAAATCGCTCACTGAAGTTTTTATAGCTGTTGGTACCCCGGAGCTGCAGTGTGAGGTCACAGCACCACACACTCCTCAATAATACACACGCAACCCAGGTCACAGCGTACGTCAGGCCAGCAGGATGTGCACGGATTTAGTCTGCGCTTGTAAAACTCATGGTTTGTAAAGGCTCCTTTGTGGCCGAGGAAAGTGTAGTTACTTCACCTTACAGAAACCATTTAGTGGAAAATGGATTTAATATAAAATGAACATTAGCTGGGAAAAAAAAAGATAAGATAAGAACTGCTGGAGAGAAAAATAGGGAATGATAAAGGATTTGGTATTCGGCTGTCACGTCCAATTACTCGGTTCCAACAGCATCTCTGAACAAAGAAAGTAACAATTTAATTGCTTCAAGCCAATGGGCACAATTCCGATTATTAAGTGTCTGAAACTGTACAGTGATTTTTTTTCTGCTGCCATCATAATAGAAAAAAAACCTCTGGCAAACAACTGGGGCAAGAATCTGTGTTTTAATCTGATGTCCACAGTGGTTATAAAAAAATACAACTCACAGAACATTAGCAGAACATAATCAGTCATTCCTTTGTGCAACAACCAACATTATGTCAAATTATACTGAATTTGAATTGAATTAGTCTAAAAGGGCTGTTGGGAAATTGTCCTTCGTCCTCTGAGTCTCTGAGTGGGTGGGCTAGGTGTGTATGTTTGACTGACAGCTGAGCACAAACACACAATATAACCAAAATTGGCCGATAACTGCATTGTTTACGACACCTTTTGTTGTTTTCTAGCCTTTTCAGAGAGCTGCATCACAAAAAACAACATTATGTGTCCTTGCCTGTAGATAAGAGAAAGACATGAAAGCTAATGTGTGCTATTATTCAAAGTGTGTGTCTCTTTTTATGTTGTGTTGCAGGCTACTGTGAAGATATTCTCACTATATATAGACATAGGACAGCATATGGATTTTGTCTCAATGAACACCTCAGAATATGTGATATATGATGCGGATCTGCGTGCTAATCCAGCATAGCACCTAATAAAATAAACATACAATTTGATTTCATTTGGACTTTGATCATACTGCCGTGTTCTTAGTTGTAAATCATTATAATTTCACCAGTTCCCGACTGATCAGCACTGGAAAAGACAATGGAGAGTGAAAATCCAAAGGGAAATCGGCTGAATTTCAAGCTAAAACAACAATAAACATGATTAAATGAGCATTTGGTTTTAGCAAAACCTCTGCTTGGTGCCTCAGCCAACTTTCTCCTTTCCTGTTTCCATCTGTGTTGAAATTTTGAAAACCATTAAAAGACCTTGCTGCAAACCTGTAAAACTGACATATATTCACATCTTAAATTAGCTAATGTTAGCCAGATGCAAGCTAACTAGCTATCTAATCTACATCAATCATTAGGTAGCTAGTTAGCGTGCACATAAGCTAGCAAGTTGTCTAGCTGGCATTTTGCTATCATTAGCTGACAAAAGATGTGACTATACACGTTGCTTCTACAGGAAAATGAGAAAGTTGACTCAACTATGACTGGAGCTTACGCAAAAAGGGGTGGGGCTTAGGAAAGGTCAGTTTGCTCCACTAGCTTGAGTGCAATAGGCTAAGTCTGTCTGCAACTGAAACTTGCACTTGTTAGCATGTAAATGTTAGCCTTATGCTTCAAATAGGTCAAGATGTAAAACAAACAAAACTACTGTGACTTTTTAAAGAAGAAATAAGATTATTCCCTCATACATGCACCAAGTCTCTGTTCATAAGCACTGAACCACAATGCTGCTCAATTCAATACTCAAAGGGATTTTGCTGCTACAACCGTACTTGGTCTGGAAGAAGTATGTTGGCTATCGTTAGCTAATTTTAGATGGCTACTGAGCCAGTTTTCTGTCCCTGTGACTCTTTTCTACCCATATTACCGTTTACTTGTGATATATTTTAAAACATTAAAGTGGAGTACAAAAGCAAAACTATTGGAAAACATAATATTCTGTTAATCTATAGATAGAACAATAATCTGTGAACTGTCTGGAAAAAAGGACAAACTGGATTTAAGAATATGAACACAGGCTACTCCTGAAATAAATCATGTTTTTTCTGTTGAAGACATGACAGAAATAGAAGAGTGCAGCTCTGCAACACTAATATGCATTTGATGAAAAGAAAAAGTTCAGTTGCCCTCCATCTCTTTCTCAAAACTTTAACATCAACAACTTGAGATAATCTTTATGAATATGTATGAGCAGGTCTTTTGCTTTAGTCAATCCATCTGCCAACCTCAGTAACACACGACCCTGCAGGCTGTATCTGCTCATCCATCCGCTCTGTCTGTTGCGTTAGTCCGTTAATTGTGGCATGTTATTAATGTTCAGTGTGGCAGAGGCTTAACATAGCCTCCAAGACACACACACACACACACACACACACACACACACACACACACACACACACATCTCCTCTTGCATTATGCATAGTTCATAAACAGTGCAGAAACAACTTTCTCTAATTTTAGTTTTCATTCACAGGGTAAACAAACCAATTAGAGACAAATTCTCAAAGGAAAAGATATTTTCTAGCTTGAAAATAAGTTCCAAAAAGTGCATTTTTTCTTCTGCTTACTAATCCACATATCTTGCATAAAATCTTCATTACAAGTCTTAGTTAAACTCACTTTGAGGATGTGCTGCTCCTTTCATACATAGTGATAATAAAGCAGAACTGTATGATAACTTTAGTTACCTTATAAGCTTAGATAACCACTTGGACACCCAGTAATTCTGTCAGATGAGATTATTTCAGCTCCATCCATCCATCCATCCATCCATCCATCCATCCATCCATCCATTTTGTTCCACTTATTGGAACAACGCTTTCCAGCTGTTCCTGGGGGATCCTGAGACATTCCCAGGTGAGATGGGATATGTAACCTGTCCACTGAATTCTGGGAATACCCCTGGGTCTCCTACCGGTTGGACATGCCTGGAAAACCTCTAATGAAAGTCTGATCAAATGCTCAAACCACCTCAGCTGGCTCCTCTCTCCAGATCTCTAAGGCTGAGCCCAGCCATCCTACAAAGCAAAACTCATTTTGGGCGGTGGTATCCGCAGTCTTGTCTCAGTCACTACCCAAAGCTCACGAGCATAGCTGCGGATCAGAACTGAGATGAACTGGTGCCTTCCAGCATAGCTCCTTTTTCACCACAACGGTCCAGTGCAGCGCCTGCTTTACTGCGCTCCACACCGCCCCGTCGTTCTCACACTCTATCTTCCCATCAAGACTGAGATACTTAAACACTTTACACTCAGCTGCCCCAGTGTGTACTGAAGGCCACAGTCTGATGAAACCAACAGAACCGCATCATCTGCAAAAAGCAAAGATGCAATTGTGAGGTTCCCAAACCAGACACTCTCCTCACGCTGGCTACGCCTGGACACTCACACAGTTAGGACTTGATGGTTCATAGAAATGGCTCCAGAGCCCCGTGGGTGAGAGCAACCCATCCAGGAACTTTGCTCCTGCATCACGACCCACCTCTTTTTGGATGAAAACAACAACTCTAATTTGAACAGCAGTCAATACAAATTGCGAAGTCTCTGCCAGTTTAAACGCATTAAAAAAGGAAAGTGTATCATTGTTTAGCTATTAGCAGCCCAAATCCTCTGGATGTTCAGGTGAGCAATTATGCTACGTTTCTCCCAATCAGCAAACAGTCATAGAAAATCATTACGTAGAAAAAATGAAATAAATAGGTCTCCATCAAAGTGGACAAACCTGACCTTACTGAAACATCAGGTAATGTATTTCAGACATCTGTCACTTTTTATATTGTTCAGACACTTTATTTTACTGAACCAAACCCCGCTCTAACAGCAGGTGTTTTATTATTGGGACATATTTTTTCACAGTAAAAACTTTAGCTACACCGTCACTAAATCTCTTTTCTCGTTCATTTTGATTTACAAACACAATCACCTCACTTCATTTATTCAGTAACATCATTAAGTAACCTTTGAGTAAGTATTTGACACAAACACACACACTGACCGGCCGCTCGTCCAGTGCTTGTTTTCACCCAGACGGGGGCCGTGGTTGTTGGATGTGACGTCTGGGTGCTCTCATCCATGCTCATGCATGCTCATGCACAGGATTCCCTCGGGGACACGGTCATAAGCCTTATCCAAGTCCATAAAACACATGTAGCCTGGATGGCCCAACTCCTCCCCTCCAGCAATCCTGAGGAGAATACTTTCCCCAATAAATCAAAAGACTGATATTATGTTTTCGATTAAATCTGATTAAGATCTTTTCATTTGGCCTTGTCTCTCTTTGTCATACTGTGGACTCTTTGTTTAAAAATAGACCTGTTTCTTGTTTTTACACAAGCTTTATTTTCCTGTGTGATTGTTGGAGGGTATTTTGGTCAGTCAGTCATGCGTGCCTGTCAGCCGTCTGTAATAATTTAAAAACCCTTCAGTGAGCGAGCTCACATCGGGTTACGTGTGAACCCGGGCCAGAGAAATCCAGTGAGCTCAGTAGTGTGGAAAGCTAATTGAAGTTCCCCTTCTGTGGACCTCCGTGATTAAACGGCTGATTAGTTGGTGATTAGAAACAGATTGCTTTATGTTTTTGCAGCTCTAATGACGGGATAACGTCCAGCACTGCCTGGATTGTCGCACAACTGTAGCTGTTATGCAATCCATGCTCAGGACAGCGATTCAAATGTTTGCCTCTGTTAGAATGATTTTTTATTTGTATTAAAGTTTGATAAAAGCAGTCAGACATTTTTGAAGATCATCAAACCGTCTAGGGTATATTTCCTTCCACATTTGTGCGTCTCATCTGCAGCTAGAAAGGAGAAACCTCTACATTTGTTCTTGTTCATTCAAGGGAACAAACATTTCATCTTCTTTGTTGCTTTACACTTCTAAGCCCAATTCTTCTACAGTCTTCCCCCTCCTGTATAATCAGCTTTTAGTGTATTGGCATTCACTCACGGCGCTGTCTTTGAGAACACCTCGAATTTAATTTAGGAGCGAGTACACACACCGCAGCCCTCAGAGGAACACACCACAAAGAGGTGTTTCCCTGCTCTAATTGAGCCCCTTCCTTGTTCTGAGCCTTTGCATCAATACTGCAAACATTGACTTTGACGACTCATTGGTCCCACCGGGATTCAGCTGAGGGGAAGGAATTCAGGAAGAGTTTGCCCAGGATTGTTTTCTTCCCCTCATTGTGCACCATTCCCTCTCATCTTCTCTGTGTCCCTTGTGTTGATATGCGCTATCTTTTCAAATGATACGTTATCTTTCTCATGAGCAGATACAATATACAGAATATGCCTTTGAACACTGACGCTGTCATGTGTGTTAATAAGATAACAAATCTAAGAAGACTTTTAAATTCATTTCTACAGTCAGAAAAATTCAGACACATTCATTTTAATCACCATGTGCTTACAATCAAGTGCTAATAAGTGCTTTGGGTACTTTTAAACAGGTGTTGGAATTGAGGTTATAAATATTTTTTAGATGGACCTTTTCATAGGTGTCTGAAGTGCGTTTTGTTCCTACAGTGGTTTTCCTGCTGCCTTTCCAAACTGGGGCTCACCGACCGCCATCTACTGTGGTTAACACACAGTCTGTGGACTAGTCCCTCACACAGCCCTAACCTCACTTCTCAGGCATATAGAGGAAGCTCTATCACTCCCTCACCAATTGCAACTGCAATTTGACTTACTGTATTTTCATGATGAATGTGTACACCATAGGTTTTGGTTCCTCCTGAGTGTTTTCAGTAACAATGCTTTTGGTGAAGATCAGCATTTGTTAATATTCTTAATGATGGAAAGCAGCCAGGCTACAGCACCTGTGTTAGTTTATGTGTGAGAGGATAAACATTTATACACACATATGTATAAAGTTTATAAGTCTGAGTCAGAGAAGCAGCTTTACACCGTGAGATAAACATACACAAGGGACTCCAACACAAACCCATGCAATCATTCACACACACACACACACACACACACACACACACACACACGTCAAAGACAAACGTCAACACACACCAGGCTCCATCTGTTCTCATCGTGACACTGACTGATTGGAACAGATACAGGGAGAAGAGAAGTGAGAACAAATATGAAACAGAAAGGAAACCGTGTGAGAATATTTTCAGGGACAGAAACAACAAGAAACTGCTACATCATGTGAAAAAAGCATCTTTCAAACTTTGAAAAATATATTATTACTTTCACTCTCATGTAGAAAAGCAAAAGGGTTGCATGCACGCACGCGCACACACACACACACACAGACACACACGCACACGCACACACGCACACACAGACACACACACACACACACACAGACACGCACGCACGCACACACACACACACACACACACACACACAGACACGCACGCACAGACACGCACACACACACACACACACACACACACACAGACGCGCACACGCACACGCACACACACACACACACACACACACACACACAGACACGCATGCACGCACGCACGCACGCACGCACACACACACACACACAGACACGCACGCACGCACACACACACACACACACACACACACACACACACACTGCACAAACTCTGATGTTCAGTTTTCCCCCAGAGGAAAAGGGATGCAGGGGGTTAGCAGAATAACAAAGTAGAAAGAAGAGGAACATTTTGTCTGATGTCTTCAGTGGTGACAGTTTGGCCTGTTTTCTTTTGGATTTCTTTGGTTTCAGAGGGAGGAATCTCTCCCTCTCTGCTCCGCCGTGACGTCTCCCAGCAGTCGTGACAGAAACTTTCTCAACAATAAATGCAAGTGGTGAAGAGGAGCTTTTCTAATGACATTCAGCTTGAGGTGACGGCACACAGTCTGACAATACAGGACGGGGGAGATGTACAGCAGGTCATGTTTAGATACGAAGGACTGGAACAAAATCAACAGAGATATGAATCTTTCTCTGACATGACAATAGCCTTTCGTCTTCAATAGATTTATCTCTGTAGGTTTTATCCTGTTCTCAGCTTCTGGTGCAGTTCTTTGATGCTTTGTGACCCATTTTCCTCCAAGATCTTTTTCAGATCTTATCAGATCTCCTCAGTTATAATGAACAAAAGTATTCCAACAGTATCTGTAGCTGTTGATCGAAAGCTATTTGCAGTGCTTTGTTTCTTATCTGCACTATATTTAGTCCATAAGTATCACAGGCTAATTAGTTTGTGTCCAAACTACTCTTTGATTCTTGTGTACTTTTAAAGCTAAACATAGTAGATTTTTCATGGCACTCAGTATATTCAGTGTTTAAATGTCAACACCTAAAACTTCCAATCTGTCTGTTCTTCGGACAAATCTGTAAGAAAAAGAGGAAGAAGAGATAAACTAATAGCACTAGAATAAAACAAGAAAATAACTTCTGAAGATGGTACAGAGTTACATTTTCTACAAATGAAACAATGAAACAAATTCCCCTCAATGAAACTTTATTTTATAGTACAATAAAAGAATATAACAAGCTGTACTTTTTATTAAATAAGACAAAAAAAAGAAATAATGCTTTATTGTATTAGATGCTTGAGACACACATTCCTATTTCATAACTATTACAGTAAGTCTTTGCAGTCACCCATAGACAAAATATTCTTCTACCTCTATAATTTGGCCTTTACTTGTAGATCTGGTTTACATATTGTTTATGAATGGGAAAATAGCAGATATGTGATTTCACTTTAGTTTACAGTTAAATTCTGTTCTAACTGCACTCTAATGAATTCTAATAAAGCAGCGTTTCAGAGCGAAGGACCCACTTTCAAAGAATAACAAACCTTCACGACCCGATCCACAATAGACCTCATTAATAAATCATGGACAGACTTTGTGCATAAATGAACGTCCCTCACCATTTTTACTTCCATTTCCACATCACCTTATATTATCTTGACTAGACTAATAAACTAGAGGAAAAAACATTGTGAGATCCATATTTTTCACTATTTTTCACCAATAACTGATCGATCAGCTGTGAATATAATTGACTGATCAATCAGCAGCCAACTGATCAATCATCTTGATGCATGTTATTGCACACATATACTTAATAAATGCAAAATAAATGCATTAAGGCTGAGTTAACAGGACATCTCATTCATTTTATTTCCTCTTGTCAGGAAAACCATATAAAACATTTTGAATTATAAAAACATGAGAAAAATACTACTACAATTCTTCCATAATCGTTTTAATTATTTGGTGACCCAAATAAAATCTCCCCAGACCCATGTCTGGGTCGCAACCCAGTGTTTTGGGAATGGCTATAATAAATAATAAATTATTTCTAGTTTTGTTTAATTGATTCAAAGAACAGCTTGTTATGTTTTATTGCAGTACTGTTAAGGGTAAGTGTCTAATTAGGGCAGAATTACTTTCTAATAAAGAACATATTATTTCTAGTTTTCCTGAGTTCTTACAAAGAATGGCTTATTTATTATTATCTTGTTAGTGAACTGTAAGATAAGGTGTGACTGAAACATGAATAAGTGATGATCATCATGAGGCTTCAATATTGTCATACGCTTCATTTCAAATTTAGATATACAGTATTTATGAGACTCTCCAGCAGATGGAGCAGAGATAATAATTCAGACCAGAAACCTAACATCAGCCCCGGCTACATTTTCACAACCAGTAACATATCTTTATAACATAACATTAACTGCTGGTTTTGTAACTGTTTTACAAACGGCTTCAAAAGATATTTTTTTAAAAGTCAAGTGTCTTCAGTCTCAAGAGATTGTCAATTACACGTCTGTAATTAAGGCTACAGAAATAAATGTTCATACACATCATTTCTGTGAACTTTTCAAGTGTTTGTTTTGCACCTGGCATTTCCTCAGAGCTCTTGACTTGTGTTGATCATCATGAAACTCTGAGTAACTGGAGGCACTTCAGCCTGACAGAAAAGGATATACAGCTCTTTATTTTGTATATTATTCCTGCAAACACACATATTCTGCCATCCTACATAGAGTGATTAAATGTTGATGCTACGTAGATGAACATAAAAAACAACTCAGGGAGGATAGTTGTGATATTATGATGAGCTGAGAGCAGCCCTGCTGCCATGTTGGGTCTCTGACTTGTGAACATGTAGCTGCACCTTCCTCCACTTCTTTTCTCCTTTTAAAGCTCCCTTTCTCTCGTTCTTTCTTTCTCTCTCTTAGTGTCTATTTAGTGCCCTCGCTGCTCTGCCACGTGCTGTCCACACATTTACTGAACGTTGTGTTGATGCACACGTCGACAAATCTGAGGGACTGTTGCTTATGTTGTTTTTCCTTTTATTCACCCATTTCATTTTGTATTTTTTAAACCAATCTGACATTAAAGGGGCTTTCACATCGGGACCTGGACCAGGACCCAAGTATACTTGACACCAAAGTCTGTGTGTACTGTAAGGTGGTCTTCTGTTAGAAGCTAGAAAAGAACTGAACATAAAGAGACTTAAGAACTGTCTTCCTCTCTGCTCTCCTGCACACACGAGCTGAGCGTCACAACACTCGCTTGTTTGAGGGGGAGAAAAGGAGGGTTGTCACGGGTTGGCATCAGCCAGCGAGACGTCACCGCAGCCCGCTTGGAGGCTCCACTTGAGAGTACGTCCATCACAGGCGTGGGTCGGCGCAGCTCGGCACACTAAAAGTGACAATAGAAATGCAATTCGGCGCTGAACGGTTTGGCATGGCACCACAGCAACAACATAAACAAAATGTTGTGTAGGTGGTGATGCACTCAGAGAGAGATTAAGACAATCATATGCAGGCACAGTATGAAACAATCGTACCTAAGATGAAAAGTTTTCACAGGTATGATCACTTCGTACCGTGCCTGCCATCTGATTGGCCTTTAGGATGTTTTCATGGCCAGTCCAGGTCTGTCTTCCAATATAAAATACATGTGGCATAAAAATAGAAAATCATTTATGTGCTGTTGTGTTTCCTCCTCATGTGAGACACTGACTGTTTGTTGGGTTCAGAGCCAAGCCATCTGACCATCCGGTAACTTTTACAGGGATTAAATGGCTGAAAACACCCCGTGTTAAAAAAAAAAAAACGGGAAGTGGCTGCTTTGTTGGCACATGCTGTAACGAATTAAATCTAGAAAGTCCAGTTTGAGTGATGGATCCATCAGTTTCAAGTCTTTTTAGATGCCTATAAAGACAACACAGTTCTCACAGTGACACTTATTTCATCTTTTGTTGCGACGACCACAAGGTAAACTGTAAAAATATGCTGCTCAAGTTACATAATGTTCAACCAGGAATGGATAAATTCCTGGATAAATATGTTTTGTTTTGTTTTCCCAGAACACCCCTGTGCCTGCCCACCCCCCGCTGCATCACCGAACTAGCCTCATTCACTTGAATAACAGGACGGTGTATTTGCTCACGCAGGGTTACAGTTGGTGTAAACACGGCCGAACACCACAGCATGAATGACCCTCGAGTTGTTTGCCACTCTGATGGTAATTTCAAAGAGAGGTTTAACACTGCTAAATATAAACTGCCCCTGAATATAATATGACTCAGAGGTTGTCAGGAGGGCAACAGCAAACAAAACATCGGTGCTAGACCTTGAGTGGGTTTCCCAAATGACATTTTACTTTTTTCTGACTTTCAGAAAAATATGACATATTAAAGGCTGGAGGGACGACAGCATGATATTAGTCTGTTTTAAAAACATCATTTCAAACTGTGAGAGGTTTCTGTAGAAAATAGCACTTCCTCCACTTTAGCTCCAGCTTTTCTTGGCTGAGCGGAGGTTTTGTCAGTAATGTGTGTGCATATGAATGTTGTTATTTTGAAAATGTAATGTACAAAAGTATTTTTTACAGCATCTCAATCTGCATCACCCATCTCCTGTCCCTTGGCTGCGTCCCAACTGTCCAATAAAATAGAACTTCCTTTGCAGAAATCAAATTTATTATTTCAGCCAAGCATAAGGCTGCGTCATGTGTGTGTGTGTGTGTGTGTGTGATCAACAGGGCTGGAGCCATACTGTCCATTTCTGCAGCTAATTTCACATATTACTGGACCCATCAGTCTATTATTTTTTATACACATATATTATTGTATGTTCAAGGACCTGTCATGGTTGCAGTTATTGATAAGTTTTAAAAAACCTTGAAAAGCCCATTTTGTACTAACTGCTGACTTGTCACTCCTCCAGTCACTGAACTCAACCAGCTGGGAGGGGCCACAAGTCACCAACAACAGCTAGGCTAAAAACAAGGATGTTAAACCGGAGCATCTGCAGATTAATTCCAGACCCAATATGTTATGATCCACTGAAGTCAGGCAAGACAAAAGATGAACAGACCCTTGTTTTGGTAGCTTCACTGCCATCTTAGCTATACATCTGCATGGTCGCCATATTGGTGCATTCAGTGTCAGTATGCCAGTACACAAATGAGAGATGCAGACTTCACTGAAAAACTTGACTCTAACTTAATCAATTCCAAACAGATTTTTATGAAATTTGGTTTGTTATACACCTGAAAAAGTACTGGGGGTGGTTTATCCAGCTCTATCAATAGACAGTTCATTAAGTTGAAATCCTACTACAAATCAATTCAGAACTTCGCAAATCTCTGCTGTTGTAGTGGCATTGCAGTAGGTGCTTCACCATTGCCTGGCAGAGATCAGCACTCTATTGATTGCGCTCTTCTAGTTGTTCAAGTTACTGTACAAAACCACAGACCTCACTGTTGTCTTTCTGCCTGGAGAGGACAACAGCATCCCACATAAATAAGTAACATGTAACCCCATCTATTACGCAATTTGCTCTGTGGGTGTCCATCCATGGAAATAAAGGAACAGTCCGGAATCATTTCTCAAGTCAGTGGAGCAGCTTTGCGCTGTGTTCGTTTTATTTATTCATTATCCAGGTTTTATTTATTCACACTGTGTGCCTCAGTTAACAGATCAAACTTCTTAAAACAGTACGCCCTGCTTAATTCAGCTCCCTCTGTCCTCCATCTTTCACATGTGGGATATTTTTTATAAATAAATATGACCAGTTAGGTTTTGTCTGTCTCTCTGTCTGCATCCGCCGTGCATGTATGCATCTCTTATTCTATATCTCTACCTCTGTCATGCTCTGTTTTCCATCTTTCCCTGCCGGTAAATTATGAGTTGATGATGAGTTGATTTTCTACTCACACACCCACTGGAGTTCTCTTCATTTTAACGTGCAAGTATTTACCTGCAAATCTTGACCTGAACATCAATTTTTCACACGCTCATGGATGATATACGAGCGCAGGCTGTGAAATCATTTCCAAGCATCATTTCACAGGCTCAAACTCTCCAACATAAAACTCACATTGACTGACAAGTAAATTTAATATTGCATACTGCATCTCCCACACACTTGATAGGATTGAAAAACAATCAAAAAGCACTTGATGTGAAAGTGGGCACACAGTCACGCACAGACTTGACCGTGCATATTTACACTTTTACTGGTGTGCACAATCTGACAGGGATGTGAAAGTTATTAACTGAACAAAACTGCACCCACAGCAGCAGAAAACATGTGAGCAGTTAAGGATCCAGTGTGTACAATTTACAGGGATTAACTGACAGAATATAGCAGAAATTAAAGATGATATTCATAAGTATGTTTTCATTAATATATAATCACCTGGAAATAAGATTTGTTGTGTTTTCTTTACTTTAGAATGAGCCCTTTATATCTACAGAGAGTTTTGTGGCCACCATAGATTCTCCTTCACGTTTAAATTAGTTGATTTAGTTTAGTAATGCAACTTAGTTTTAGTCATATTTAGCTTGGACATAAGACACACGCAGAGCTTGCGTGCGAGTTTGGTGCAGACACATTTAGAGGATTCAGCTTAGGGCAGGCTACAGAGGGTGTGTGTGTGTAAGGGATCACAAAAAATTTCAGGATCTGGATAAACACTGACTTACTGTATGACCATCTTGAGTTGACAGATAGCTCTGACCTTTATTAGCAGACAGAAATGCCTACTGTAAAAGACCAGGATATGGTTATCAGTTGATCTAAAGTGATTTTAAATGATTGCCAGAGCAAGAAACTCTGTTGATGTTTAGAATAGCAAACCTTGCTTGAAGCCGTTCCTTTCCCTTGTCTAAATAAGATGAGCCATCTATGTAAACGTTCTCTCCTCCATCCTGAGGTTTAAACTGAGATGGCAAAGATAATCCAATCTAGAATAGACGATCCAGGCAATGGCGTTCATGCTCACAAGCAGACTAGCTGGAGAATGATCTGACTCAACATCCATTAGCGCAAACATAAGCATCCAGTGTGGAACTGTGTGAGGGTGTCTGGCTTTCTGAGTAAACTTCAAGCTGGGGAAGGCGGTTTATATTTGGCAACAGTGGGCAAAAGTTCCACAATAACCTTTAATCCAGGGGTCACCAACCTGCAGCTCTTTCGCAATGAATAACAGAATAACAGTTCTTACTTTAACATTTTAATTTTCACTCAGTATTGTTCTAGGCCAAAAGTGAGTCTTTCATTGTCCAATTGTAAAAATGTGCACGCCTCACAGACCACATCTATGGCTTGGCACCTTTTCCTCTAGATTTTGCTGGCGGCTGGTCTTATGTCTCCCTAGGCTAGCTATGGATGCCAAATCTGAAAAAAAAGGTTTCAGAGGAAAATAGGGAATTTAATAGTCGTGGCTCCAGACAGATTTTTTTCTTTGGCCAAAAATGGCTCTTTTGATATAGAGGTTGCTGACCCCTGCTTTAAGCATAAAGTAATTTATGCGGTCTAAGAGGAAACTGGACTTCTGCTCCCCCTTGTGGACCTGTTTTCAGGCTTCAGTAAATCAACCCTGTGACAGGAGACTTTGGCCAATCACAGGTTTACTAGGATAATTGATTGATGAGTCTCATTCCCAAAACATCTGTATTTGGCAACCTGAGAATGAGACTCAAAAATCAACTTCCTTTTTTTCCAGAATCACTTATTTCCTCGGGTTGGCTGCAGGAATTCTGCAGGAATGCAGATGCCCACGTAACATCATAAATTGACTATAACAAGCAACACTGAGTCCTACAGTATGTGTTGATCAGCTGTTAATAACTGTCAGTTGTCTGTCAATGTAAAGTTAAACCTGTTATCCTGAAAATAAAAGCCCACGGCTCTGAAAATACTTGTTCTGGACTGAGTTCAGTGACTTCCTGTCTCACTGCATTAACATATTGCTAAATTTAACAGTTATAAACATCTAACATCTAAACATCATCTCTCCCTCTAAAATAATATTAATGATTTCTCACAACTCATAAACAAACATTTGCTCATTTGGTGAACATTCTGCATTAATTTGAACTTTAATATAACTTGGAACAGGCAAACAAAAACAGTTATTCTGGCCTGGAATATAAATTTCAAAGGGAGACACTGTTTCTGGACTGATGTTGTCAGAGAAGCCAGTATTTCAACTGAGCATGTTTCCTTAATCTCTGATAAAATAGTGTGGTCATTCTCAGATTTATTACAGTAAATATATCACAGATTTCTCCTTTAAGCACAGTGACAAAATCAAAAGGCTTCAGTCTCAAAGATGTGGCTATGGACTGGAATGCCACTGCAACTACAGCAACCAGGATCAACCCTGTTACTTCACTGCAGCTCCACTGTTTATTGATTCCCAAAGAGAAGGACACAAATCTACTGTAATGGAGCCTCCATCACTGAGCTGATTGAAACCTGTAATTTAAAATGAGTGTATCACACTGTAAAAGAGAAACAGAGGCCATCAGCTCTGTGTCTCAGTCCCAACACTGCTGACACGTCTAATCCACTCCTTTAGTATATAATTAAAGCAGACTATCTGTGGTAAAGCTACTGGTCACAGGGTGCCAACATGACTGACAGAACAGTGAGAGGAAAATGAATCAAATGAAAAAGTTATTCCTCCTGACTGCCTCATTGCTGTTTCCCTCTCGTACAGCTGCCCGCCAATTCTTTCTTTCTTTCTTTCTTCCATATGAAAAAATGCATAAATACATCATGTGCAGTACATGCATAATACATACATGTTCTTTCTGCCTGTGAAATACATGTACACACAGTTGCCCTGTGGCCTCACGGAGGGACGGAGTTGGGTAATAGTGGGTGAGGAGTTTAACATTCATCAGAACATTACTGAACATCTTGGTTACAGAACAAAGGCCAAGTTAAGATAGAGCTCAGATGACTGACAGTTTATCCAACACTGTAAAATATTTATCATCAAATTAACTGTAACTTATTGGCAGCAGTTCTCCAGTATGTGCTGTACACCAATACACATTTCATACCAGAGTACAATTACAGTAAAAATTAACTACAGTAGTTTTTGGGACATTGCAAAATTAAGTACAGTATTATACTGTTAGCAGTATTGTACAAAAAGCAGAAAATTATTGTGCAGTACAATAATAATAATAATACTATAGAGAATATAATACACACTGTCTAACTTGCAATATTGCAATCATATATTTGTGACATTTCAGTACTAGACCTTCATCAGACAAACAGTTTTTTGTTCATAATCTTCCATCTGTCCACAACCAGTCCCAGACGAAACAAAATGATCTCATGAACAAAAAACTGTTGGCCTGAAGAAGGTCTGGTACTGAAATATCACAATTAAATGATATATTGCCAGTTAGACAGTGTGCAGCAGTCCTTTTGGTCTCCTCTCTCCAACTCACCTGTCTTGTCTAACAGATGTGCGAAGTGTTTCCTTTGAGCTCTGATGTTAAAACTTAAAATAAAAATGAATACACACTCAAATCAAAGACAATCTTCCAGTTTAAGATGGAGGTTTCTGGTCTCTGGTGGTCAGTTAGTATTACTATATTTAGTTTTACAGTAATTTTTCCCAGAATGCATTTACAGCAACATGCTGTAAAAATATAGTAAAAAAAAAAAACAGTAAAAATATACAGCAAAAACAATATAATCTACAGTAACATACTGTGCACAGCTTATACAGTCAGAAACAAGTCAGAAAGCATTAATGACACTGTGAAACTGCATAAATCATGTACAGTTATATTGAACTCGTCATACGGGCTGATTCACTCTGTCATCAGTTTAATAAGGTTGAATGATCAACAGGAAAGTACAAACAGAAATGAGACGGTGGTACATTCAGCTGCACACATACGCTCCGACACAGAAGCTGCACACTGTCAGGTTCAGTCTGACGCTGACCGAAGCTACATGAGGTGAACTAGTAACTGAGCACGTCTTTGTGTTACACCGCCCCTGCCTCCACTCTGCTGTGACTTCTTTCAGTCGGTGACTCACACACGTCCTCAGATACCTCTGTGCTCATTAGACCAGCAGCGGGACCACAATCCTCTTTTTTCTCATTCTCTCTTTCCATGACCGGTTTGTGAAACTTCAAGGATAAAGCAGAGGAAGGAAGCGCACACCCTGACAGAGCGAACCTGCCACCCGAAGCAATCACAGAGTTCTGCAGAGCTGGTCCCGTGCCAAGCAGCCCTGAGACGTTTACATCTACAAAACCTCCACAAAGAAAGACCTCGTGCCGGGGTGCTTCATTAAAAGCTGTTAGAATTTTTGGAATAGAATATCAATATCCAGCAGCAACAGAAAATCCACTAATAAATCCACTGTATATTCCTCACCCAGTGTCAAATGGCAGGCAATCAAAGTAAAGGACTAGTTTGAGAACATTTCCCTGGTGGAGACCAAAACAGAGCTAAAAGGAAAGTGAATACTGGACATAATTTAGAGAGGGGACACAGCTGTGTAAGTAGGTAAATGTTTTCTTGCTACATTAGTCAAAACAATAAGTGATAATACTGTATGTTCTGACTTTCTGACCCATAGTTGCAAACAATGCGACTTCACAGTAAAAAATCCATATGAAGAACGTCTGATTGAAAATTATAAAAAGAACATCTGCAGCACAATCTGTGGATTAATCAGATATTGTTTTCATTCTTCACTGATTGTAGGCAGCTAATATGCATTTTCACAATTCAGTCTCCCTCACTAATAACAAAGGTGGGCTGTAACACTTACTTTATTACATGTACTTTATTTTCAGATATCTGTACCTGAGTATTTTTCTGACCACTTTTTACTTTTACTCCCTGCATTTAAACATAAATATCTGGACTTTCTACTTCTTCTATTCTAAAACAGGCTCACTAGTTTAGTTTTATGATTTAAAAGTAATTGATTAAATTACATTTCAGAGTCTGTACTTTTTAACTTCAGTAAAGAAGCTGAATCAGTACTTCTACTCTGACACAGGTACTTCTACTTGAGTAAAGACTGTGTGCACGTTTGTCACCTCTGACTACCTACAGCACAGTGACAAAAAACACTGAGCTGTGTAACATGAAGAGCTGTGTGTGTGTGTGTGTGTGTGTGTGTGTGTGTGTGTGTGTGTGTGTGTGTGTGTGTGTGTGTGTACTAGAAAACAGTTGAGGGGCTTCCTGCCTGTGCCAGTAATGAACTTCAGCCAATCAGCTGTCACTGTGTCATGCTGCGTGTGTGTGTGTGTGTGTGTGTGTGTGTGTGTGTGTGTGTGTGTGTGTGTGTGTGTGTGTGTGTGTGTGTGTGAATTGCTGCTTGAGCCTTATATACTATAAGCCTATGTGTTACGATGCATCTGACCTTCAGCTGTGCAGCTGCAGTGTCTCTGTGTGCTCAGTCTCAATCATGGGTCATTACCTCAATTATGGCACAGTGAACTTGCAGCACTGACTCACCGCAGAGGACCAACACACACACACACACACACACACACACACACACACACACACACTAGGTGTAAACAATTGACAATCAGTAAGAGTCCTACCTCTCGCTGTTTTTCCCTGGAGGGTCTCTAATGGTGAACGACAAGTGTTTTGTATCTGAGACACCTGGACAATCTAGTAGCTCCTAGTTACTCATCTTATTTCCAAGGTCATACTTACATATTTGTTGTTTTATTGACGCTAAAGAAATGAATGTAGTGTATTTAGTTTTTTTTTAAATTTGAAAATACTATATTCTATTTGACAAACTCATCACTGTCCATCTTTCCATCCATCCCACAGGGTTGTAATTCTGTTACTGTACTTAATTTCTCTCATACAAAATCAATCATATTTCATATTGTGATACAAGGTGAAAACCTTACTGTAAATCTTTCCATACAGCTGAATAGAGCATTATCCTTTTGAAAACGTTTGTCTCACCTGATTATGTTTACTTGCTCAGATTTTGTTGATTCTTGCTCTTTGTGCCTCTACCATGGATTACAGGCTTCTTGGTTAAATAGTTTCTATTCTGTCTGTCTTTATGGTCTTTATGGGATCTATTTTTTTTTTTGCTCGTTCGATCTGCTCTGTGCTAATTGACGTGCCATCCATCTAAAATACGCTTGGCGCTTACTCTCCACAGACCACAGGTTTTGAAATGCTTCTTATGTTTGAGGTCTGAAGGTTAGTATGTGACATAGAGGCCCCCCAAATAGTCTCAGCATTGGTTTTGCAGTTTGCAGTTGGTGGGGTTTTAGCCCCATTCAACCAATAAACTGGCAAGAAATGACAATATAAATACCAGCATTGACGTGTTTCTTCACAGTAAGTATGTAGTATCTCTTTAAATAAAACCCAAATCATGTAAGCTGTAGTATTAGTATCCACCCTGGATGATATCAGATGGGAACATTCACACTCCAGCAACCCCAACCAACAACACACTGGTTAGTTATCACCCTGACAGCCTTTCCAGGGAATAATTGAAAATATTCTCTCTGAAAAAATGAATGAAATAGAACAAAATAACAGTCAATTAACTGGATAGTTACTGGTGATAAAATCTGCCAGTGACAGTTGTCATTTCAGCTGGCAAAATTAGCAGTCACATCCAAGAGATGACAAGCATCTTTTGTCTCTGTCTGAAATCAAGCATCCATTGCTTTTAAAAAATTACCAAAAACTTTTGAGTGGTATCTGCAGATGTGTGTTACAACAAAGACTTTGACAGGCAGATGATAACAACAGTAAGGAAAAGTGAAGGCTACCAAACCATCAGCTGACTCTTTTCTTCACCGTTTTTCCTTTTCTGTTCTTCTCTTTTGTGTCCTCATGCAGACTCTACGGTGAGCTGACCAACTGCACGTACCTGGTGGCGCTGAAGATGGAGTGCTTCTGGCCCAACAGGCTGGTGGATGAGTTCTTCATCCGTGTCCACAAACACTACTTCCACGACTGCTCGCTGTCTGGACGGCTTCTCAGGGATCCACCCAACCGCATCCTGGGGCCCTTCATTGTGGTGCCCATCCTGGTCACCCTCCTCATGACGGCCCTGGTCGTGTGGAGGAGCAAACGCAGCGAGGGGATTGTGTAGTGAAGGGACGAAGAGGGGCGGGCGGGGTCACAAGACTCATGATGGAGAGGTGCTTTTTGGCCCTAAGGTTTCTTCATATTCACCCTCAGTGACCAAAGGATCTTTTTTTCCTGAGTATTTTGGGGAAAGGGTTGTGATATTATTGGACCAGAATCGTGTGAACAAGCTGAACGAAATAAACCAGTGATGCTTGATGCACTGACATCAATATGAAGCTTTTGCAGCTCCCATCTATTGTCACACCAACAGTCTAACCTGGATTGAAATCCTTTATTTGGTTTACAGAGCAAAGAGGAGCCAAACTGCTCACCTCAATCCAATGTGGACCTGAACAGTGACTGGTGGAACGATACTGTCAATATATAAAAAAATCACTTTATTGAGAGAAACTGCTTTAATGAAGTCTGGATGTGATTTAACAACTGTTTTTGGAGACCATGAAAATAACCTCTACCTATTACAGCAAACAGCAACACAGGAATGAAATGCCAGTGCTGAACTTTTTACACAACGGCTCAGATACAACAAGACAGTCAGTCCAACCTCTGTTAGGGAACCCAGGTATATCAGATTTTATGTGTATATACTGCAACTACGGGCATTTTCAAGTCCCAGCAGAGAAATTTTGGATTTAGGTTCAAATTTTCCTTATGATGCTTGATAAACATAAACACAGTGTTATTTAACATATTGGCATCAAAATAATTATTACATAATGTGACTTTTATGGAGCATTTTATGGGTCCAAACACTGCTTTTGTTCAGATACACAAAAAGAGTTAACATTATTCTGAATGATTTTTTCATCTAAATGCACACGTCACGATAAAGATCAACATAAAGATCAAGGCAAAGATCATTTTCTTCTTCTGGAGTTTTTATCGTGTGTCCTTCCCAAACACCATAATAACTGTGTATTTTGAACTACATTTTAAAATTAATTAATATTACCATCGAATTCATGGATATGAGATGCTGAGAGTCAAAACAGCAGACCTTGCTAGATACAATTTATATGCAAAACTGGCAAAAAAAAAAAAATATCATTTCAGCCACAGTTTTGAGTGTTGCAGTAAAGACCTTGTATTGTTGCAGCGAAAATTTCAAGGCAAACAAATGGTAGCTTGAGTATTTTTTTGGCCCAGACCTAATTTACACATGTTTTTGTGCCTCAGTGACTAATGGGGACAATAATCTTGGAAATGTGTCTTGCACTGTGTGAGAAATCATAGAAACAACATATTATCTTTTGTATGTATAACATTTAAGGTTACTGAATAATTTTTCCATTGCATCGACAGAAATTAAAAAAGGAAAATGTATAAAATAAAGGTTAATGTAATGTTGCAGTAAGGACATTTTGTATATTAACAGGTGGTGGAAAGCAGAAAAAATTTAATGAAATTAAATTTAATGTTCCACATTAAAATCTTTGTTAAATTAAAATCTATATGCAGTTTTGAGTACCTGTGTATATGTATTACAGATTCTGATGGTTAAAAAATTCATAGAGGCTGATGTTTTTTTTATTTGATCAAAAATGCCCGTAGTTGCAGAAACATGAGTACACAAGTACTGTAAATACAGTATGTACAAAATGAGATTAATCTGTTAGTGGAATGTCTTAAAGTCTCTGTAACACAATCAAGACAACAAACCACGGTACACTAAATGAATTTCTCTCAGATGACAGTGTGTAGTATTTGAAATATGTACTCTGAATCATGCAGGGAGCTTAAGGTCACACTGTCAAGCCACAGTGGGAGAAGAATGGGTCTGTTTTTAGTTTTCATTTCCTTTTCTCTGCTGATTTCAGACGCTCTGGTCTCGGGTCCTCAGTGTCTCTGCATACCTGCTGCAGAGCTCGGTCCTCTGAATGGGAGACGAGACATGTTTCCATGGAAAAAAGCAAACTTAACCTGCAGGAGGTAATGATGTGACAGACTGAGAACTGAAAGACAGAACCGAGAACACCGACAGGATAAACATTGTGCAGGGGTCAAGGCTTCAGTTTTGACCGGCTGTGGTGATGTTTTGTTCTGCACTCTTAGAAATAAGGGTTCGTCCTGAAGGGCTGAGGTTCCACCCAGAACCATTTGCTTCCAAAGAACTCTTATGTGAAGAAACGGTTAAGTGTTCTTCATAAGACAAAGGATTCCATTAAGAGTATTCTTTGAAGGAAAGAGTTCTTCAAGTATTGTTGAAATCCTTCAAGGGTTCTTTGTACCGTAATATAAAAAGGGAGGGTTCTAGATGAAACCCTTGGAGTACAAAAGGGCTCTTCTTCTAATCTTCTGTGTGGGTTCTAAATAAAACCCATGGAATATGAAAAGATTTTTGGTAGAACCCCCTAAGTGTTTTCTAGCTAAAGCCCTTAGAACATATTACATACAAAAAAAAAAAAAAACACATACAGAAGAACATACAAAAAGGTTCTCTGCAGAAACCCCTTGGGCATGTTCTTAATAGAACTCTTGGAATATAAAAATGTTTTCAGTAGAACCCCCTTAGTGTGTTCTAGATAAAACTCTTGGAATATAAAAAGGTTCTCTTCCAAATGCCCAGGGGGATTTTGAGATAAAACCTTGGAATGTAAAGTAGTTCTCTGTAGAACCCCTGTAGTGTGTTCTAGATAAAAGTCTTGGAATATAAAAAAGGTTCTCTGTACAACCCCTGGTGTGCTCTGAATTAAAACCTTTGGAATATCAAAACGTTCTCCACAGATCCCCCCTGGTGAGTTCTAAGATAAAACCCTTGGAATAGAAAAGGGTTCTCTGTTGAACCCTTTAAGTGTGTTCTAGATAAAACCCTTAAAATATAAAATTAAAAACACTCAGGTGGGTTGTCATTAGCTCTCTTAGAAGGTTGGAATGTTCTGGATAGAACCAAGAAGGTTGTGAGGGGAACCATTACACCATAGAAGGGTTCTCCATAGAACTTGTCTTAGGGGGTTCTGGGTGAAACCTTTCACAGATGCTTCTTGGCATAACCCTATGTTTGGTTCTAGGTAGAACTCTCTGAAAGGGTTCCGAGTAGAACCTTTATGAAAGGTTTGACCAGGAACCAAAAAGCTTTGGATAAAAGCATCTGCTAGATGAAACTGTAAATTGTAAATTAATCGTATGGGGACAAGCCAAAGAACCCTTTAAAGTTCTAGTTAGCACCTTTCTTTCTAAGAGTGTGCAGCTTCCATCCTCCATCACCAAGGAAACCAAAATGAAGAAATTCCAGTGGACACACAGGTGGAAGTATTTAACAGTGAGGACTTTGAAGGGCAGAAGTTCGGAGACTGCCGACAGTTAATTAACCAAAAACCCTCTGTGTCTTGTCCCTCAAACACCTCTGTTATCTGCGCTGTTTACCATACGGAAAGACACCAACAATTAGCATATTGATTGCCTCCAACTGAGGCAGTTATGTGAAAAAACATGTAATGAAAAAAGAACAAAGAGTAGAAAATTCACAGCGGAAACATCACAAGTTGAACAGAGAGAACATAAAGCAATGGATTATTAACCAACACACATCTCTGCTGAACGTAGCCTAAAGCACAGTTTGTGTATCACAGACCTTAGGTTTCTATTGATTTATGATCTCCCTGTGTGATGTGTGAACTGTTTCCTCATTGATATTTTTGAATGCTCTCTTTCCTTTATAGATTCATTGACCTGTACCCTGCCTGTCAGCAAAACACACTTTTAACACACCCACACTTCCCCAACATGATCTTACTTTGTACTTTGTGCCAAAAGCTCTTGGAAAACTGAGGGAAACGTTTGCTATGAAATGCATAATTTTCTGTTGGAGTGACTTCTAATGATTGAATTTTGAACTGTGTGATCATGAAGAAAAGTCAAATAAAATGTCTGATTAATGTGTCTGATTCACTGAGGATTGGCACGTATGTTTTTCATGAGTTGAAGAGATGGTACAAAAGATTTTTGTAACATGAATGATGAATCCTGCATTAATGTATGCATGCACATGGTTTATTGCACAACACTGAGTCATCATGAATGCGAACATGAGTCATAATGAATGTGCAGGGTTCAAGACCCTGTGTTATTTGCTGAAGTGTGAGAAATATGAGAAAGGAAAAACTATATTTAGTGAAGTGTAAACAAGACAAAGGCATGCTGTTTATACACCATGAAGCTTTAAATCCCCACAGGATGTCTTTTATTGCAGCTCTCAGCAATAAAAAGACAGGTCGCTGTGAATCACAAACCCTAAGTAAGGTACATTTTTTTGTAGATATTCTCTTATATTCTATTATTTTTAATGATATTTCATAGTTTCTCTTTTCCTGCCAAACAATTTGAAGTGACTGATGATGCAGCCTGCACTCTCAGACTTTACAAACGATTCTTGGGAGTGGGCCTCACTGTACAAAAGTCCCATTTTATAATTTTATACATTGATTTTGGTGAAACTGGTTATTTTATTGAGAAAATACTTCCTGTTTCTTGCTTGATGTCCTCTTGCTGCTCAGCTTCAACTCTCTGTTATTTAATTATAGAGTTCTGTGACAGACTTTGGTTTATGGGTTACTAAAGTAGCTGACCGTAACTAACTGTTAGCTGCCGTTAGCAGGCAACAAAACTGGGCTCAGAAGCCTCCGAGGTGGGGTTCTTGCTGGGTTTTGCTCCTAGCACCCCGGGGCTAATCAGTCAAGTTAACTGCTGATTTACTTTTAACCTGACACGCCAGATGGTTTGTTATACAGAACCATCTAGAAAGCTGTCCATAGAAACTATTTGGAAAAGGTCAGACGCTTTCAAAAAACACTTGGCACCTGTGACATCTTGGATGGGCAAACTTCTGCCGATCAGATCGCCTTTAACTGAATCTGAAGCTGGCCAGAAAACAATTTTTTAATCAATAAAAGCCTTCAGTGTCGTTCTTTGCTCCTCATTAAATGGAGAAATACTCTAAAAGTTCAAATAGCATTAATGCTATCTCAATACTCACGCTAACCTCTTCAGGAGCCGCCATTGTTTGTTCAAGACGAGTCGTTTCCGTGGATGCTTCTTGCTGTCGGTGCACCTAAAATCACCTCGGTAGCTGCCTGACTGTACCACCTGTGGTGTGGATACAAATAGTTTGGAGCCTCGCAAAATGAATTCTCGTGTGATCTCATGAATCCAACTGCCTTGCAAGGTAAACTTACTTTAGCACGGTTAGCCAACTGTCATTAGCTAAGTTAGCAGTCACTCAGCCCCGGCTGCTGGGAGCCGGGCCCAGAGAGGACACCTCCGCTGGTCTTGGAGGCTGTTTCAGGCTGGCTGTGCTCACTGGGAGCTCACAGTCCTCAAAAGGCTCCTCTGCTTTCTAGGGCTACATTCACAGACCACTTTAGCTGCATGGTGGGTGGGCGCAATACACAGCGCTATTGGTTACTGTAAATGCCAATGAACGCCTGCGACAAGTCTCTTTCTAGCAGGAAACATGGAACCAATAAAAGCTCTGCTGGCAGTTTCATGAGAACTTTAAGCTCAGTAAATTAGAGTAGTGTTTGAGCTCTGTGACCAAACACGACAGGACCCAACGGGTTTGGATTGGATTCGGCCTTATTTCTCACATATTTTATGGGCTTATGTTGGGTTTGGGCTGTACTATCATTATTATTATTAGCATTATTATTAGTAGTAGTATTCTTTTTTATTTTCTCCACAATTTTGTTGTTGCCAATTCAAATTCCTCTCATGATTTGTCTTCTACTGTTTGGTACATAGAGGGAAGCTTGTTAACAAAAGTGTAGGGCTTTAACTGGGATCAGGCTGGAATATGCTAATGAGGAAAGGTTCGGTTTGGGTCATTTCAGACAGAATTTTGTCGGGCTCGGGTCTTGTCAGGCTCAACTTTTCAGGGCTGATTAAAGTCCTAAATTAGAGCACATAGCTTGTTCCTAATAACTTCCTATTAGATGAAAGAAGGAACTTGACATTTGTAACCTAAACCTAACCATGTACTATTTGTGCCTAAACCTGCAGCCATTTTTTTTTACACAAACTACATGTCATGTAAGTTATGTTGTTGCATGGGTGACGCCTCTTCCATCATGTGACACGCGTAATGTAGTTATTTTAACCCAAACCACAATCTTTTCTTAACCCCTAAGCAAGTAGTTTTGGTGCATAAACCTAATCAAACTGTGACCCTTTTACAACATAAACCATATGAGTAATGTCACATGAGACATGTCACATGACCGTCATAACATAGTTAAGGTCTACTAAGCTTTTTTCTGCTGGTATATAAAATAAATAATTGAATAATCAACCTAGTTTGGTATTCAGGTGTGAATATGTGTGGGTCAAGTCATTTGAGGCGAGTTTGAGTCAAGTGTCAAGTCATTTAAATCAAGTGTGAAGTAATGCGAGACAAGCCAACTCAGGCAAGTCATCAGGGTAAATACCAAATCTGAATTCTGTGTTAAAATGACTGAACATTTCATTTTCTTGTGCCCTTGTTAACATTGCTGACAACAAGTCATTTCCCTGAACATCCCCAATAGTTAAATATTCAAGGTGTGTGGTTATGCAAGGCCTGCCGTACGCTATCCCATTCATTTTTTATTGTTCCAGTCAAGACCTGAATTCTTTTTGTCTCATGTCTCAGGACAGGTTTTTAGGCAGTCTAACAGCAGTCAAGTCTAAGTCACGACTGAAGTCTGATGTGAGTCTCAATTCAAGGGCGAGGAGGACTCTCATTAGCAGCCGATTTGTACACGTAAGTTTAGGAAAAGTACCATGTAACTCCACACAGCCTGCTACATGAATATTTAAACAGAGTGTTCCCTCCCCACTACAGAGCCAGATATGCTTTCAAAAGCAGTTAACGCTCTGTGTCTGTACCATGACAGTTTTACTAGTACTTCTATGCATAAAGAACAACTGAGGGAAAAGTGGTGTGCACCTTTTTTCAGTAGCAAAGATACTCTGTTATTTAGGTAACTATTACTTGAGTCAGAGCCCAAAAAGTTGTCAGAGTAACTGGGCATGCACAGACTCTCCTTGATTGACATCTCCTGTTGGCTTGTTACACCTGTTAGGGCAGGACGAATCATTCTTATTAGTATGTGGACATAATTCCCATAATTCACCACGGGCAGAGGTCTAATCAGTCAGAATGACTGAAAACTCCTGCGTGGGTTTGCAGAGTCAAACATCAGGAGAATACTATAAAATGATGTACTTCAGAGGCAACATACCTCCCGGTGGGCTTCACTGGTTGTTGATTTGCCACCTAATTTGGCATTTTTTCATTTTTTTTTATTCATTCAACTCTCTATTGTCTCTACTGTTGCCAAGGACAAAGAATAAAAGCCCTTATTGTTTCATTAATTGGTATCTGCACCATAATTTCTAACTAAGTGCCTTGATGCTGTGAAACATTGTTTAGCCAAAATCCTCTCCATGTTTCCTCCCATGTGTGGTAACACTGAAAAAGAGTTGAGAGTGTGGGTTTCTAGATATGGCAGCTACATGTTCATAAGACAAGTAGATGTTAATTGGTTAGCTTAATCCCCCAACAAGGCAAAACCCACAATTCTTTTGATGTCAGGGTATAGACAGCATGCATATGAAAGCTAACTAGGTAGCTAGCAGTTTGAGCTGCAGTGGGAGAATCTTTTTCAATACAGTGTGTAGTTCATGACATCTAAAAAACTGTGCCTGGCTTTCCTTCAATATGACATTAGTGTTGTGACACTAACTGCTAACCTGCTTGCTGTAGCTGTTTTCAGCTGCGATGAATCTTTCTGGTTTGTAACATTTACAAACTGTGCCTGACATGTTTACAACAAAACTTAGTGTTGTTTCTCTAAGCTAGCTTATTGTGTGCAAACTAATTGGGTAGCTAGCAGTTTTGAGTTGCACTGGGAGACACTTTCTTTGTAAATGTGGTTCATAGCATCTAAAAACTGAGCCTGACTTGCCAGGAATGTAACACTGATGTGGTGTTGTGGCGCTAAGCTAGCTAATTGCTTGCAAGCTAACTGGGTAGTTTTGAGCTGTGATAAGAGACTCTTTCTTTCTGTGTGTATTTCATAACATGTTTTGTGCTTGACTTGCCTACAACATGTTGTGACACTAAGCTAGCTGCTAACTTGCTTGCAAGCTAACAGCTAGCAGTTTTGAGCTGCCATGGCCAGGCAAGGCAAATTTATTAATGTGTCTAATAACTTCTAAAAACTTGCAGCCTTGCATACAATATTGTTGATGGAAGGCAGCTCACAGTTTCTTTTCTTGACATTCAGGCTGTGCCCTCGGTCTGCTCTGGGCCGACCTTCGAAAGGAACAAGGATCACACTGTCCATATTAATGTCTGATATTACAATCCTGTCAATAATCTCTGCTAGATTTTAAACTCTCTCTTTGCAGCATGTGCTACCATCCTCTGAAAATCTGTCCTTCCACATGAAAACCTGCTTGCCAGATTCTCCTGTTTCAATTAACCACCGTTTGATAAACTGCCAGTGAGGTTATCAGTCAGTTAATGTTCTGTAAACACTGACATAATGAGGTTCCTTTTAGGTAGGAGATCAAATTTAATTAAAGAATAACAGTTTCCAAATCAATTCACAGTTGTACTGTACATATCAATAATGGCTTGACAGTCTTGATATCTTTTCATGAGCACAAATGACCAACATGACGATGTATTTGAGGATTTGCTTCCAGCCGTAACCTTTTCCACCTATGCTTACTCATCTTATTAAAGATTTGACTCTCTCTGGTGAATTATTTATGAAGGAGAAAGGCAACCCGAGGAGATTCAGACGCTGAAGCCACACGTGTCTGCGAGGGCAGCAGATATTGTTACAGCAGCAATGAAGCACAAAACTGTTAATTATATAATAACCAAGGACAGCGAGTGGGTTGGGGTCAGAGAGATCAGCCTCAAAGACGTCCAAAGGAGCCCAAAATATTTGCCCCAAAGTATTTTGCTTGTTTTGCTGCAGTTTAAAAATAAATAAGTAAAATAAGTGACTCATACTGATTGTTTTTAATTAAAACCAGCAGCACAGATACAGGTTAAAAATGCAATATGCAAAGCATTTCATACATGACTGAAAAAAGCAAATTTCTTTTAGAAAATTTAGCTTAAAGAAGTCGTTTTATTTATTCATTTTATTCAGCACATAACCACCAACCTCAGTTCTTGCAGTTCCAACTGTGCTTCAGCTTTTTATGGCAAATCCATCATCTCATTCATATTTCTAAGCTCCTCTGACAGGGTGAAATGTAAATGGTGATGTATGGTAATCCTTATCAGTGAAAGGCTGTTAATACCTGCACACTGTTAAGTGGCTTTTCAAAGAGTCTTTACATAATAATTTCCATCAGTCACTAACTGTGTGCCGCAGAAGAACTAGAGGGTGTAAAATTAAGCAATAAGCCCCAGGAGGCTGCACTTTACTCGGCTTGGCATTGTGCCTAACAACGCCCCTTAGCTCGTCTAGAATCACTGTAAATCACAACCTGACGTGGCTTATTGCTTTAATGAAACAGTTCATATTCACTGCCTGGCCAAAAAAAAGTCAGTGATTGCGATCGAGGATCACTTAAACATTTGGTGAAATCAAATTGTAAAAAAATCAACAGTAGAACTCACAGCTGTGTTAATTAGTGAAAGAAAATTTCCACACACAGTGTGAAGAGAACTCAAGTGATTGGGAATAAACAGCTGTGCAGCCTTAAGAAAACCACTTATCAATGAGGATAATCAGAAAAAAGGCTTCGATTTGCTGAGGAGCACAAAGACTGGACTCTGGAGGGATGGAAAAAGGTCATGTGGTCTGATGAGTCCAGATTCACCCTGTTCTAGGATGATGGGGGCATCAGGGTAAGAAGAGAGGTGCATGAAGTGATGCTCCCATCATGCCTAGTGCCTACTGTACCAGCCTGCGGGGGCAGAGTTATGATCTGGGGTTGCTTCAGTTGCTCAGGTCGAAGTTCAGCAACGTTCTGAGCCCAAAAACTGAGGTCAGGTTTGACCAGGATTTTCCATCAATGGATTTTTTTCTTCCCTGATGACACGAGCATAATTCAAGATGACAATGCCAGGATTCCATCCATGCATCCATTGTCCGTAATTGCGTATCCTGAAGGGTGGCGGGGTGCTGGAGATTAACCCAGCTGACACTGGGTGAGAGGCAGGGAACACCCCGGACAAGCCGCCAGTTCATGGAGACAAACAACCATTCACACTGACGTCTTTCCCCAGGATCCCAGCCGGCTGGAGGATTCAAACTCAGAACTTTCTTGCTGTGAGGCGACAGTGCTAACCGCTGCATCACCGTGCCACGATGAATGCATGTCGTAATCAAAGCTAAACATGGTTCAATTAAATATTAGTCTGTGACTTTTTTTTTTTTTTTTTTTTGGCCAGACAGTGTATATAAAGGCTTCATAAAAAGAAACACACATCAACAAAAAATACCATAATTTATTGTAAATAAATAATCATTTTAGCTGAAAGGGGGCCAAGAAACACAGACGCAGTGAAAAGCATGTTCAGAGATCAGGATGTTATTAACATTTATTACATGGCTTTGTTAAATACATCAGACTCTCAGGCAATAGTTCATCCAGCCAGAGTCAGCAAAGTTAAGAAAGGGTCTAAAACTGTCTAAAAAGGACACATTTTTAGTTTTTGTCTAATTTGAAACAAAGGACAGCTTGTTAGGTCTTATTAGCGTGCCAAAGTGTGACTAAAATATGTTGATGTTTTTAAACATAAATCCATACATGATTACATTATTGTATTAGCTATAGTACAAATGTCATATGATATGTTGAAGTTTTTGCACCCGTCAGTATCCTGGGAACTCTGTGTCCCTCTGGAGAAGAAAAGCCACTGACTCAGAGCGTGAGACTGACCTGGTGAAAGTGTTTTCTGTGGCTTGGAAGATTAGATGGCACTACCTGATAGGAACAAGGACATCCACATTCTCACACACACACACACACACACACACACACACACACACACACACACACACACACAGACACACACACACACACACACACACACACGTTTTCTTTCACTGTTCTCTTCTGCTCAGAGCAACTGAGCTGCAGACAAATGCTCAGGCTCAGCCAAGAACCAGATACCACACTGAAAACACTCACTGATTTATCCGTCTTTATTAATCTGGATTAATTGTGCCTTGTCTCTGAAGATTAATCCACAGTTGTCTAACCTCTGTGTTTCTCCCTTTAACCGTTGCTCTGTTGCCTCTGTGCTGTTTGTCTCAGCTACAAATCATGAGAGCAGGTTTGTTTCTGCCAGGATGGAAAAAGTAAACAGAAGCTCCTCTCTGGTGAAGTAAACAACCGTCATGCTTTACTTTGTGACATCATCAACACTTTTTTTAATATCATACACTACTTTAACGTTCTCCACGTCGTCTCTTTCAGATGAAAAGCTGATTAAGCAGAAATAATACGAGACCAGACACATCACTCTCACCTCAAGGTGTCTTTGGTGCATAATCATATTCCAGAATCTTACACATCAAACATTATGGGACTTATTTTACTGATAAATCATTTAATGTAAACACAAGATGTTTTTACTGGACTGATAAAATGTGTTATGTATGAAGACGCTTTTAGACGGTGTCAGAGGGGTCTAATAAAATCTTGGTCACAATCTGTGTCCGAGTGCACGACATCAGTTTGAGACACGTGTCCCACTGTCAGATGAATCTGTGGTGACTCGTACTGCTCAGGTTCCACCAGCGAGTGTGTGTGTGTGTGTGTGTGTGTGTTGGTTTTTTAACTCTAACCTCTTCAGTGGTTTACTGAAGAGTTCTCTGTATTAACCTCTGCAGTTACAGCAGAGAAAACCTCCAGATGGTCTCAATCAAGATGAAAATGTTTCAGCACAGAAGCTTCACAAAAGGCTTGAAAACACACACAGATTTAATAAAATGGAAAAATATTATTCAACAAGTACAACTTAAGGAGAAAGTGACCCACAAAATGGAAGATGGATTCTAAATGATGGGAAATTATAACTACATCATCAACATGAGTCTAAATGAGCACTGCTTGTCATCAGCCTGTACGCCCACACATGTATACATGTGTTTGTATAACTGTGTTTTACATGTATATGTAATTACATGTATGAGTAAATGTTGTGTATATGCTAATATATTGTGCAGTATCCCACCTGTCTGTCATATCCCCCCTTTTCTTTTTGTCTTTCGTTAGTTTGACTCTTATCTGATTCATTTACAAACATAATCAACACATTAAATTAACATCATTAACTAACCTGAAACATATGTGGTTGATATGAGTATATGAGTATATGAGTATATGAGTATATGAGTATATGAGTATAAGAGTATATGGTTTATGAGTGAACTGTCAACAAACAGCCCAAAATTTCAGTGAGGCCTTAACTGAACAACAGGAAATCTGTACTCAAGCAGAAGTACTGTTACATTTCTGAAATATTACTCAACTACAACTACCGGTGTTAAGAATACTGAAGTAAAAGTACAGAGTATAAAACTACTCAGAGTATTAGTTCTTAAGCATTGATGTTTAATGCATCGTCAACAGCAGATATTCAGTCTAAATTACTCCCAACACTGTAAAAAAAATTGTGAAAATTCATTTTACTTTAAATTTTAAAATTAAATTTTACTTTACCTTCAGTAGATTTGTGAGTTCAAATTCTTAAGTTTTGAAATAAACTGAACAAAGTTTTAGTGATTGATCATGTGTTGAGATCATTCACTCTTCTTCCTCAGATAAACTGATTATTAGAGTTGTGAGCTGTGAACCTGATTTGTCATTCGTTGATGTTAAAAATAATAAACTATTAACCAATTCAACTTTGAAAAACATATTTGAAGTAAAGTGAATGAACTCAAAACATTATCAGTGGAAGTAAATAACATAGTGTGATGAATACATAAATGAGAAATATGTATTATATTTACTGTATTAAATTAGAAAAAGGCCATGATATTGAAATACAACAGCGCTTCAGTCAGCATGTCCTCCTTTGTGATTTCCTGGCTGGAACAACTGTTTTTGTTTGCCTGTTTCACATTTCACCCCCCAAAAAGACTGAATTACAGAAATGTGAGTAGTTGTAATTCATCACTTCCACCCTCTGTCACAGTTCTGGCCGTGTCACTGGTTCCTCTGTTTCTCTTGCCTGTCACCCTGTGTTGTGGGCGTGGCTTGTCCTTCACTTTCCTGGGTTCTGATTAAGTTCATTCTGCTCAGCTGCTCCCTGCTGCTCACCTGAGAACCATCCAGTAATCAACCCTGCAGTATAAAACACCGTCTCGCCTCTCCACATCAGTATGTCAACCTTTGTGTTACAGTCACACTTCAATCTTTTTTTTTTCTTGAATACTTGCCTTGTTTTTCCCTCTGCATTAAAATCGCTGCCTGCCAGCCTGTTGCTCTCAGCCAGTCAAACTCCTCCAGTCTTACTTGCTTCCCTGCCATTACCCCTCTCCCCCCAGCCTCCCCCCAGCCTCCCCCCCTGGATTTTCCCCTACGGCCACATTCATTATCCTGTAAATCCAATAAAACCCGTTTTACCACTCTAATTTTGAGTCTGTGTTCTGCGTCTGGGTTCGCCTCCTGGTTATACTGTATTGTTTTCTATGACCACAGACGTGTTGTTGTGAATCAACAGTGTAAAAACTTCCTCCATAACAATAAAATGAAATATAACCGCTGCTTAATGAGGAAACGCATTTAATTTGAAAGTTTCCTGCAGCCACGCTTCATCCTGTCACCAGCTAAGAGGTCGGAAATGAAGCGATTGTTGGAGATTTTAAAAACTGGCGGAAGTGGCGGAGGAACAGGACACATCTGAGTGCCTGACGTCAGGAAGTGCTCCCACTCGCCTCCTCCGAATGTCCCCACAGGTTAATAACAGACGCCGTAATGTCGTTCACAGATGTCTGCTCTTAATGTTAATATATGTTATTTTCAGTGCTCTGTATGTCTGTCAGAATTCAACTCCTCCTGTTCCCAAGTGGCTCTGGTGTATTTCTGTCTTGTTCGCAATTTCCCAGCGGAACCTCGAGCAAGATTTCAATCTGCCAGCAGGCAGCCGAGGGGATGAGACTCCTACAAGAGCTGCCCAAAAAAGTAGATTTACTGCTCAGAGTTTTCTGCCACCTGAATAAAAAAAACCTCTTGCTTGTGATTGTCAGACTCTGGTTTGTAACCTGTTCTTTGATTTGCTCCATACTCCTCATTTCCATCTCAGCGTGGTCTATGTTATGAAAAATCTTGTAGAAAAATAGAAATTCCCACGTACATCTCCTATGGTGCTTAGGTGATGTTGTTTGCATGGATGAGCCATGCAGCATCTATTTATCTTCTCCGTCACATTAAGTGGTTTCATCAGAGCAGTCTCACGCTCTGCACTGACAGTGGACCGTCTCCAGAGACCGAGACAGCAGGAGCAGGGACAGAGAGTCAGGGAGGAAAACGAGGAGGAGGAGGAGGAGGAGGAGCAGGTACTGAAAAAACAAGAGTTAAGAGTTATAAAAATAGCTTATTTGACAAGAACAATCTAAGAGATGTGAACAGGTTCAACTCGGATTAACAATTTTAAAGACTGGCAGAAAGAAAATGATTGGCTCATAGAGGTCATGGCGAAATGTGATTGGCTGAATTGATCTGAGCATCATCAGTCAGCAGCTGGTTGGGTTACTTTGATCCACCTGCTGGATCATTCATGTCACCGCTGGAGCTTCAGAGCACGCAGTGACTTCATGGGAGGATGATGTGAATATTTTACTGCGCTGTATTTTTAATTAGTTGTGCTAACAGCATGATGTAAAGCTCATTTTACTGTAAAGATGCACTCTGGGAGGTTTGTGGGTTTTGTTCTTTGACATTCATTAACTGATAATCAGAATTTATCTGTGGCCTTTTAATTTAATGTGTGGCTCCTGGCTTTGCTGTTCCTCTGGTTTTATTGTCCCGATGATCATTTGAATCTCACCTTTTTTAAGTATGTAGCTAACATAAGCTATAACCTAACAAATCTAACATACATGATGTGTCAGTGTAAATACACAGCACAGTGCTGACAGACACTTCAGTAAGAGAGAAGAAATCTGCCATACCTACAAAATATTGAGTGTCAGCATATTTAAGTTGCGTTTTCCTTGTTGTATAATTGGTCCAACCTTTACATTGGACAATATTAGCTCATTGCAGACATTTTTTTATATGTCTGTATATGTCTGCCAAAGTCACAGTGTTGCATTACAATGACATTTTTATTTTTCTTGCACACAATTCTTCAAAAATCAAACAAACAAAATGTTGGGTAAAAAAGGTCAACTGCAAAGTTTGCTGTGATCCTTTTTTTTTGGCCTCTGAAGGGGAGCTGGCCAGAAAAAAAGTTTAGGAACCACCGCTGTAGGGGATCTTTAAAATCTATTCTATCTATGAAAATAAGGCCAAAACAGTAAAGATATGACAAAAGTGACTGTGATACAAGTGTTGGACAGGAAACAAAGCCCAGCTGCCAGGATTCATCCTCCATCTCTGCATCCTCATTCTCTACGCACACTGTGAACACCTGCGCTCTTTGTGAACGCTGCCACCCAACATTAACTGCTCATTTAGTAAAGAGAAATTATTAACAGTCTCGTCTCCAGAGACTTCACCAGCCCATTTAATTTTTCTCTCACTAACATTATCTCCACTGACAGGGTTCGTGAGCACAGTAGGAGGATGTTGGAAGGAGCCAGCAGAGACTAGTTTGCCTTTGGAAACTAATTAGCAGGCAAACTCTGTTTGAAACCTCAGAAACTGCTAGTGAGGTCATCGGTGTAGGATGCAGCTGACGGCAAAATATCACAGGTGTCTCAGATTTAACAGAGCAGTGCACAGTATGGAAACATTTTTCATCCTTGAAATTAATTTGTGCGACCCAGATGCAAAACAAATGAAACACTGTTTTTACATTAAGCATGTGTGTAATTATTTTTTTAATCAAAACCTGACCACAACTCACGGAGCCACTGACTCAGTGATGTGCCGCAGAGTTAAACAGATACTGTTATCTATCAGTTAAGTCTACATAATAATGGCTTGATGAGTAGAAGGAAACACACATCACATGCTTTGTGTCTTTCTTGGTGCTGGGAATCACTTTACAGGAAGAAGTCAGTTCCTGCAAACACTTATCACCTCTGCAATGGTTAAAAAAAGTTTCAGTCACAAAGAGATTTTCTCATCATAATAATAATAATAATAACTCAACAGAGAAATCTTTATGATCTGACAGCTATAGATTCAAGCATCTATGAGTGTGTTTACATGCACATTAACATCCTGGTTTTGAGCCTCACTGTATCCTGTTTTTGTTTAGATGAAGGACATGATGTTTACATGGGAAGTCTGGTTATTCACATGTCTGTATGCATGATCATAACAGTATCCAGGTTTGTGTCTTGATGTTTCACCATCGCAGCCCCAGTGAGATGCTCAGAAGCTTGGATAAGATGTTTAAATAGAAGGATCCTGGTTTCTATTGGGGTTCTACCTTTAGTGTATCCAGGTTTCTCAAAACTTGTATGCATGTAAGGTCTTATCTAGATTTCTGAAATTTGGATACGTTGCTAAAATGCACAAAACATAACCAGGATAAAACTTAAGGATCCCAGGGGGGACAGAGAGGATGTGTTCACTCTAACTTCTAAAAAAAACATGAAATTGTCACCTTGGAAATAAATTATGTAATTAAAAGCATATATTTAATAGAAGCCATCTCCATTTTTGAAATAATTCACCCATAAACACATGGCCCTTCTTGAAAGTTTTGCTTATGTCCCCCATATCTATCCTGCTCAGTGGTGTGATCAGGGCCCTAAAACGTCAGTATTCAACGTCTTATAAATGAGACTCAACAAGTAACTACCTGGACAAATCCTACTGATTCTACCTTTAAATTACATCCACAATGGTCTTAAAAAGTCTTGTTGAATCCTGCAGAAACCCTGCAAACATAACCAGGATACTAGTGAGCCTATAAAAACACTGACAGATCTCTTTCTTGTGTTCTTTATATGTGAAAAACTGACACACAGTGGCTTTCAGAAGACTAAGCGCACTATTGAAAGTACCATAAGTATTTTCACACATCAGTGATCCAGATTAGCGTTGCGTTGGTTTGTCTCTCTGTGCGTTAAAAAATGTTGCATCCAAGCTTGTGAAGCAAAGGAATTGATTCTTCTAAGTCCATCTCATTTGTTTCTCACTTCACAACATAACAGCTGAGACCAACAACCAATGAGCTTTGTAAATATACTGTACATAGGAAGTGCTGTATGTATGCAATGCTGATTTTCACCCATAATGCTTTTTAATGTATGCATAATGCTGGTGTGTACATGCATAATGTGACAGATATACATAATGCTGCATAGTGCTCACAGTAGTGTGTGTTTGAATTAAAAACGCAGCTTGTTGTTGCCGTCCCTTTTTCCACTTGATCAAATGTATTTAACGTTTTGGTGGTTTAATCTTCAATCACCATGTGCAGCTCTTTGATTTACATTTGTATCAAAATGTACCAGACAGTTAAACTCGAAGATCTTGAAGTTATGAGACGTCATGTGACGGCCTCACATCCACCGCTCCAGGCTCTGAGTCTAAAACCACTATTAAGCAATAATGTCAAGAAACGCATGTTCATCCGACATTAACTTTGTTCTGATTCAACAGAGCAATAAAAGTGGAGATGGAGCTTTATTTAATTACAGTGATGTACTCATTGTTTCTGCTTCTGTACAAGTTGGCATGACTAAACGTATTACTGTTTGCAGCCTGCCAAGCTAATCTCACAGCACAAAGAAGAGCCTCCCACGGCTGGAACGAGCATGTGGGCAGCTTTTTAACCGGAACAAAGGAAATAGAGAAGCACTTACTTACACACGCTGTGGAACATACGTGGACATGCATGTGCCTGCATACATGTGCTCATTCAATGCACACACAGATTTTCTTCATACAGCTTCTCAGTCATCGGTGAAAGGACATAAAGAAAACATTTTTCTCCGTCACATCTTGACCTGTTGACAATGTTGCACAGTGTATGTACACGTGTAAACATGCACCAAAAAATGTTTGAAGGTAAAGGTTAACTTTACTGTCCTGTCCACAGATAAACAGACAGTAATGTTTTAGGGCAGATCGCCTCTGAGTCAAATTCTTCCAGTCAAGCAGTCGTTGTTTTCCCTTTGTCGGTCAGTGTTCGTTACAATAACAGGAAAAAATGTCTAAAAGCTTACAAAAATGCAGAGAGGAAATTTCAATGAGGAATTATAAATAAGGGGAATCATAAATATACATTAGCTGGCACACGAAATCCAAAGTGACAACATGTGCTGGTGGTTAACCAGTGAGAGAAGGTGAAACAAGTGGTTGGTAAACAAGTTTCAGCTCTTTTTTTCAGCTGCGTCATTGAACACAGATCAATGCAACAGCATGACAGGCTGTAAACTTTACAAACCGAGTCCCCGAATCACCACAAACCACAAAACGGAGAGGAGTGATAGAAACGGAGCGCAGGTGACGCGCTGTCAGACACTTACGTGCAGGTGGCGCTTGTTTGTTCGCTCGTGCTTGTTTCTGCCACATACAGACTCAGATTGTTATTCGGAGTGTCTGACAGTCTTATGGAAAGGGTTTTGTTTATTCACAAACAGCTGCCGTAAAACTGTAAATGTAAATGTAAAACTGCGATTTCAGCATCATCATACTCAGCTTCAATCAAACTAGGAATAAAATAAAACTCGCAAAAATGTCTTGGCTCGTCTTTTTACTGTTCCAACAATCACCAGCGGGGCAGCCCTTCACAAATACACCAGGCTACAAACTAACTACGCCACGGTCACATGACTCCACCACCACCAAGCAACTGATGTTTGATGTGATGACATTTAATAACCCCAGCAACTTCTGCATTTTCATTTAGCCACTCAGCAACCACCTTTTTTAAGACATGTAGAAGTGTCAAAATTGATGAGTGGGATATTTGCTGATGTATTTTATGTCATAGAAGAATATTTGAAACTACAGACCTTATTTCAAGTATCTAACCAGTTCAAAAAACCCAGAAGTGCTTTGGGGCTCATTCCTGCAAAACTTAACAAAATAAGAAACTGCTACTGTATGTGGGCTTGTCATTTTATATATTAAAAAAATGTTGCAAATTTTGCATCAAACTTTGTGAAGAAAGTGACATGTGATTAATTCTGTGATGAGTGAAGCCTTATAAATGTGCATAATGTTGTTGTGGACATGCATAATATGTCAGATATGTATAATGCTCTGCAGGGCTCACAGTGAGGCTAAATCCAGCTCACCTATGATATCCAGCGATGCTGCCACTCTTTCCTCCTGAATGAAGCCATAAGGAGCATTTTCATAATGGTCTTCTTCGTCTGAATGACAGAGCCACCACTTCAACACACTGATTAAAATCAGATATGTCTTAAAAAGGCTGCAGGCACAAAGAAAAAAGTACAGGGAGGGTAAATGTATGGCTCCAGAAATAGTGGACATGTTTCTTTGTCTGAAACAGCAAAGAAAGAAAAGATGAAGATGTCATTAGTTGGTACCTACAGTGAAATGCATTTTTCTTTCTTTCTGAATTAATGAGAGTGTTATCTCAGAATTGTGAGTAAAATATCAATAGAAAAAAGTACTGATGTTTTTTCTGAATTAAAAAAAGGAAATACTGCTTTGTTTTTCTGAATTAACAAGATAAATTTTCTTGGACAAAAAAAACACTCTGCTCATGCTTTTCAGATCTTTTCAGATTTTTTTCAGATTTCACAGCTCCACAGTCCATATTTCAGTCAGAACCAGTAGGTAAGTAAAGCAGCAGAAATGAGCTGCAGCCACAATCATCCGGTGTGGAGGATGAGATGAAGTTTGCATACAGCTGAGCGATGGAAGAAGAAAAACAGAGAAGCCGTACAGAAATAAGCAGCTGGCACTGAAACGCCCACCAGGTCAGCAAAACAAACACCCGTGTACTGCATATATCCACACATATAGATTGTGTGAATTAAGGAACAAAGATGAACTTCTGACATCTCTAATTGTCTGCCTTGAGGGCTGAGAGACAATAATACAGTAATAATCTCTGATTCCTCTCCTCTGCATACATAAAATTAATCTGCTCATTAAAACCCAGTTTAACCTGCCATTCATTACACCTGTTCTACTAGAAGAAGTAATTTATTAAAGTGTACTGTATCTTTTATTATATCCAGCAAACGTAGGAAAGGGGGAAAAGGTGGAATAAATGAAAGAGCTCAGGAACAATGACGCTGTCATATAATTAGTGGAAAGAAGAAAAAAGAAGGAAATGAAATTGGAGGCAGGGTATAGCTGCCATCATGATAAAATAATAACCTGATCTGCTGTTGGCAGAAAGTGAGAGGGTAAGAACAGGTAGATAATGAATCTGCTGAGGCTGCTCTTCAAGTCGTGATGCACATCAAAGCATGAAAAAAGGAGAGGGATGCACTCTGGATGTGACCCGTGACTGGTTGGACATGTCCAGGACATAAAATGATGACGTTCTCTGTTCTGTGGTCCAGTGTGCAAAGAAACATGATGAAGTGCCTCACAGGCAGCAGTGGAAGTAACTCCTTACAAATAAATCATAAATCTGTACTTTTACTCATACTTAAGTATTCATTACAAGATGTAATCTTAGTTACTTTTAAAATCATAGTTGAGTACTCAGTACAATTTGAATTAATATCCAAAGTTTTCATTTTAGTAGCCAATCAGATGATCTGATCACAAACGGGCCGATGAAAACTATAAGATATGGATGAAAAACAAAACAAAATGCTTCGGTAGCACACATTCAGAGTAAGAATGTTACTGGTTAATCAATAATTGATTCATTAACCAATTAAAAATGTATTGATGGATATTCAATCATGGCATGGCAGTAACTGCACCTCATTTGACAATGTTTGTCTGGTGTGGCTAAATGTCAACTTAAAATGAGAAAAAGGAGACAAAAAAAAAGAAATTGAGGAAAAAATGTGTTCTGTATCTTTAAAAATGATTGATGATTAATTGATTATCAGCGCTTTCAACTTTTGGTTCAGGAAAATGCACAAAATTTGCAACCCTAGTTTGGAGAAGTGACGGTGACATTAAATGTAAAAGTTCTTTTTGAGATGAATACTTTGTAGTTTTCTTTCTCCCTGTAATAATGTTGTGTTCTGTGAGGAGTGGAGATCAGCCTCAGGAGGAGAGCAGGGAGACGAGCCACGCTGAACCAGCTCGGACTTACAGCTGCTCACGTCCAGCCAGCCTGTCGTACCCACATCTTACAAAGACCTGCTCCACGGCATCCAGGATCAAGATGCTGCACATGACAGGCAGAGCAGGTCTGAGCTGACAGGATGTGACACACAGGACTGTGGCAGAAGGCGGGAGGAACGATGATGATGATGATGCTTCGTACACAAACGCAGTGACAGCTGATGGCTGGTGTTCACCTGATGACAAACCTCTGATGTAAAGATGTCAAACATATTATCATCACCATCTTGTTGCTGCTATTTACAAATCTGAAAATTCACTATTCACCCATCAAACATGATCAATAGCAAGACTCTAATTTTATATTTTGGTTTTAACGATAATATTTTGGTTTGCTTTCATTTTTTTTTTTTATTTCTAAACTTGCTCTGTGCCAGAAAACACTCTTGTCTCAGAGAAGAATTCATAACTTCAAACAATTTAAAGACATATTCAAAACCTTCAAAACCTCAAACTAACAAGACCTACACAGCTGTAATCATCTTTTATCTTCTTTTTCTGAAAATGTTGGCCCTTTGAACTTGTGTCTCAGATTTCCGTTAACTATAATCTACTATCTAAGGGCCCCTGCGTCACTTTCTGGTTTAAAAAAGGTGGGAATGCTGCTCAAACTCTGGTAAACTTTCTATTTTTTGACAAATGTATTAAATAATATTGCCATCAAATGTGTCTCAACCATAACATTTCAACTCTGTAGCTCTTCCAAATCAAAGTTAAATAAGAATTATGGTTTAAAAATGTGTGCTTTGATTAGAATTAAGAGAAGTTTGAGCTACTTTAAAAAATTAAATGGCTGCTCACTATGACTGTGAAATGAAAAACTCCGTCAGACAATAACTGTCTACATTTAATTAAAAAAAATCAGCATCTATGGGTGGTTGGCTCATTACAGGGTTCAATAACCAAGAGTTTGAACTTTTAAAATATATTTTCCAGCGTTAACGATAATAAATTACCTTGATACAGCGTCTGCACAGAAACGATTCCTTGTGATGTTCCAACGTGAAACATTTATATGGAAGCCTCTCTTAAATAGATGAGCATCCACCCAAAAAGATGTCTGTGTACTTTGATGTCTTCATCAGTGGCCTGTGTACTTCCAGCCTTATTGACCCATAAGAATCTAAATTTCCAACATTAATTACTTCCCTTTGATTGCACCATGAGATTATATGAGGAAATGAGTCAGGAGATGAGTCATAAGATAAAAAAGGCTCATCATCCAGAGAGATGAGCTTAAGGACTGTCAGTCATAGTGAGACACGAGGCAATTACACCAGTTTATGAGACCTCAGTCTGCAAACCAAGAAAATGTATTTCTTTTGATTAAATCAGCTTTTGTAACTCACTAATCTCCCCACTTAGATTAAAATGTGGATGTTTTTTTAAGACCATCATGCAAAAAAAAAAAAAGGTGAGATGGATGCATGAGCAGAAAAAAACAGCCCTGCTCAGAGGTTTCCCGAAAGAATAAGCCACTAAATAAATGCTTATTTCTGGGGACTTTTAGGATTACTGTGGTGCTCGTCACAAGATATCAGAATGATGAGATTAAGCAAAATCAAGTACAAAGTATTACAAATATTAAATGTTGATATCATGTAATGAACGTGTGACCAAGCTCTGATCCAAGAACACAGGACGAAACTCAGTTTCAAGGATGATGGCAAAACAGACCAGATAATTACAACACCACCTTAGTATTAGATCAAAATGAGATGTTTTGGGGGCCATGATCATTTAAAATGTGTTGATCTTACTCTGTTCTCCCCTGCAACATAATCCATAAGGAAGCATTAGAATAAAATTAGAGCACTCAGTGCTGATTTCATTGCTGCTCTAGGATCAAATGTAATATTAAGAGAGCGCACAAGTTATTAAAAACAATCTTAAAAGTATCATTAATAGTCAAGTATATCGTTGACAGTTTTTAATCAGAGTTGCTCATAGATACTTTACACGTTTTGCATATAACGTATTTATTGTTTGCTGCAAGATGCCACTTGTTACATGCAGCTTACCACCACTGTTCTTTGTAGATGTATTTATAGTGTTAGCTAGCTTGCTAAAAATTCTTGTTTCCTCCAGTTTGATCTATTACCTCAGGCTACCTGTGGCATCTTTGTTTCATCTCTTCTCACACTGAGGGTCACAGACTGAAGACGAACAGGCTCAGCGTCGCGTCGCCTGTTTGCAAAACTGCTCGCTCACTCCTGGTTCGATCACCACAAAGTTTTGAGCACTTGCTTCAGCTCTAACCTATTTTATTTGGCCGAAAGCAACACTGCACTGATGTTCTTGACGTTCCTGTTTCCCCTAAGCAAAGCAACAGGGAGCACAGGAGTTGAATTAACAAGGTTGAGGAGAGAATAGGGAGCTGGGGGTAGATGGGAGCAAACACATGAACTGTCCCCCAACTTTATGGGAACAACCGACTTATGAAAATTACTTTACTTATGAACAAATAATGCATGGGCTTTTCACACTGCACCTTTTAGCCCTGGGTTAAGCATTAACCTTTGGCTTATTTACTCCCTTTTCAAGCACATTTTTAAGCCAGGATTAAGCTAAGCACAGTGCTATGAGTCACAGTGCATGTTTACTAGCCCTGGATTAAATGACTGTTGGTACACCAACTGGTGTGAACATTTTAGAACTTCCTTGATTAGCTCGCTCTTTCACACTGGCAGCTTTTAGGCCTGGGTTTAGTCGATTTTCAGGGAATAACCCCACAAACTCGGGGCTAACCCTGCTCCGGAGCAGGGCCAGCAAGCCCTAAACTAAAGTCAGAGTTAGCCTGCTTTGGAATGTTCCAGGATTGTGCCAGTGTGAAAGCTTTCTTGACCTGGGGCTAAAGGCTCCCTCACTGGGGCTAAGTGCAGTGTGAAAAGCCCTCGAGACACTGAACCTCTGCAGAGAGAGAAAACATGATTGGCACCACTGTGACATCACCCATAGTGAATCTAAGCAGTGTTGCCAGATTGGTTTGGTGATTTTCAACCCATGAATTGCACAAAATGCACCCAAATTGAAAAAAAAAGAAGAAGAAAAAAAGCCATGCAAGTATTATCGTTAGTGTTCACAAGTGGGTTAGACCGCAAACACGAGGCTAAAACAACTACAAAAGTTTTTTTTCCATTTCTGTCTCAGCCTTAAAATGAATAAAAAAAATAAAGGGACACCGCAGATAAGATAAAATAACAGTACACCCCCGACACATGCACACAATCCCATGTTATCACAAAGCCAAGCTTTGTTATTGTAGTGTTGCAAGTGGTTTGTGTTATAATGAATATACATTTTAACCCACACAATGCAATCCACAACAGTCCAACTGGATGGAAAACCGCCTAATCTGGACAACACTGCGTCCTTCATCTGCTTGAGTTCGCCTGCAGCGCTGCTTGGCTGGAGCTCCTGCTGTACTGTGACTAGAGAATCGATTAGCTGTAGGTATTTGGTACACGCTTTGAGGCAGATTTATATATTATAACCCCCACCCCTACCAAAAAAAAATTCTCCTCACATCTGCATTAATCATGTAGGTGATCTATTTTGGTTTCAAAACGGAAAATTCAAAAATGAGATTCTTATTTATTCTGCTTGTAAGCTGCAGGCTGTTTTTTCTTCTCTCTCTACCAACCAAGGAAAACATATTTTCAGCTCCTCCAGCAGCTGTAGGCTAAATTTTCAACCTAAGAGGAACGGATATGACAGATATTTAGATTCAGGCTTCGACATTATCCGCTGTCATCGATCAAAGTCAGCTCCCAGGTTAGAGCAGTTTGGCTGCAGCCAATTTGTTTGACAAATGACCCGTCATTTAAAGCCATTAATCTCTTCCTTAATGTGGTTGGCAGGTGTGTCGTCAACAAGAACTCTGCAGGGACACGATTTCTGCTGCTCCTCATTATCTTCTCACCTCCTCTCAGACGCCGCTAATGGACGAGGAAATATGTACTTTAAGTTAATTGAGGCTCATTAAAGACGACCTGAGTCAGAATGTATTTTGGCTCAGCAGGTGGGTGTGTTGTTTCCAACACATCCGATGAACTGAAATATGATATAGAGCATTCAGCCATCTTATTACCCGGCAGTGGCTGTCAGCTGTCACTGCACACACACACACACACACACACTCTCACACATTCACACACTCTCACACAGGGGACACTCTTAAGTTAGTACAGCCAGAGGGCGAGTGTACAGTATGATTGTTTCCCCTCCAAAACCAGCCATAATGCTGGGATGTGTGGGTGACTGGCAGATGTTGCCATGATGAGTGTGTGTGTGTGTGTGTGTGTGTGTGTGTGTGTGTGTGTGTGTGTGTTCCTCAGCCAAGTCAAATGTGTGAATGAATGATAGATGTCAGATGGAGCGAAACACTGTATGCACATGAACCCCAGCGAGGAATAAACTCTTATCTACAAGCTGCTAGACGGCAACACAAGTTAATGGAAAATATCTGTAAATTTGACTAAAAGTTAAAAAATGAAGTGTGTTGACAGAAAGAATCAGCTGACCAGTGCCAGAAGAAAATAAATGAAAATAATAATGATCCACAGACAATGAACTCCACTTACTGTATTTATTCTGGGCTTTCAGTCACATCTCATGGTCTTCTTCAGCAGAGTGAGTTTGCTCAGATGTCATGGAGATGGTTCAGTCGTCCTCAGAGTTACTGCAGGGGCTCCTCCAAAATACTTTTTGTGTTTTTTTTTCACCTCAAAATTAAATTAAATATTAAAACACACATGAACATGAATCCAACATATTAGCAAAGATAAATTGGCCTAATTTATACAACATTAACAAAAGGCTACCTAACCTAAATCACTGAGCGGCTCCTATCCGTCAACAAACTAGTTAGCTAAATATCATTGGAACATATCTGCCAATTAGCTGTGTTATTATCCCAAGTGTAGCCTACAGCCCACAGCTAACATTAGCCATGCTAAAACTGCTGCAGACTTAACAGCTATGGATAAGTGCAAATGAGCAAGGCCCCAAAAATATTCAATGCAAAACATGTAGTGGGGAGCCGCTGCTTCGTCTCTATCAGCCAGGGGGTCCATGGCCTGTAAAGAGTTAAAGATCTCTTAAGTCTTTTCTTTGGTATGACTTTTTGTCAAACTACTTTTTCAGATTTCAAAAATTAAACTTCAACCTCAACAAATGTGTCATTTCAAACAAACAGAAGAAAAGTTAATTCAGTATAAATGTATTATTTACATCTCTTAGTTCTGTCTCTAGTAAGTGTGTCCACTCATGATTCCAAGTACTTTAACCATCACATGTAAACACAAAGTATTTGGATTTGTCCAGCAAGATGTCATATTGAGTCCTGTGTGAATCCGCTGCTGTTACTAACAGTTAACTTTGGTCAGTAACATTATCTCTGCATTTTTGCTGACAAAGACCTTTCAGACTTTTACAGTTTGTTTTAGAACTATAGTAGTAGGGATGTTTACTGAAACCCAATATTGAATGTGCCTCAAAGCAAATACTCCAATGCTTTAATCAAGTAAAAACTTTGACTGAATACCTTTCACCTGTATTGGAATAATATTTGACCAGCAGTATCTATAAGTTGACTAAAGTAACAGGGTTGTGTATTTCATGTGTCAATCCTGCAGAACATCTTCAGGTTTTGGACTGTTGGTCAGGCCAAACAAGCAAGTTGAAGAAGCTAATTTCCACTGATAAGCTGCAACATTAAAACCACTGAAAGTGAATAACATGGATCATCTCATTAGAATGACAGCTGATGGGATATATTAGTCAGCAGGAGAACAGTTGGCTCTTCAAGTTGATGTGTTGGAAGCAATAAGAAGTTGATAGATGTCGACAGGGCCAAATTGTCAGGGTCAGAGGTCTTGTAGGGTGTTTCCAATATGCAGTAGTTAGCCCCTACTAAAAGTGGTCCAAAGAAAGACAAGCGGTGAAATTTCGACAGGGTCGTGAGTGCCCATCGCTTACTGATGCGTGTGAGGAGCGAAGGCTAACCCGTCTAGTTTGATCCCAGAGAAGAGCTGCTCAGAACACAGTGCATCACAGCTCGCTGCGTAGCCACAGACTGGTCAGCGTGCCCATGCTGACCCCTGTCCACCACCAAAAGAGCCTACAATGGCCACGAGCATGGAGCAATGGAAGAAGGTGGTCTGGTTTTGACAAGATGTTGACTTGGCCTCCAACATCTCCAGATCTCAATCTGATTGAGCATCTGTGTGATATGCTGCAACAAAGAGTCCGATCCATTGAGGCCTGATCTTACGTCCCACAGGACTTAAAGGATCTGCTGCTAACATCTTAGTGCCAGATACCACAGGACACCTTCAGAGGTCTTGTGGAGTCCATGACTACATGGGTTAGAGCTGTTCTGACAGCACGAGGGGGACCAACACAATATAACAATATTAGGCAGATGGTTTTAATGTTGCAGCTGATTGGTCTATAGACCAAATGATTAATGTAGGAAGTGATTGGCAGATAAATTAGTAATGAAAATCACTGTTATTTGCAGTTCTGAAATTATTATACCTCACTGAAAATGTCTGTCAACTGTAACAATTAAGTTAGTGAAAGAGACACACTGAAACAAACATGATGCTTTACTTTTATTTATAGTCTCTTTAATATATCTTAAAAAATGGATATACAATCTGAGAAAGAAAAGTTTGAGGATTTGAAGAAGAACTGGTTGTTAATCTTCCTCCCCTGGCCCAAAGATGGAGTTAGCCCAAGCAGAGACATTTCCCAATAAAAAAAACAAAAAAAAAACACTGCTAACTGCCAAATTAAAGGACACATGACAAGGTGTCCAACAGGAAGCTGAAGTCAGAGTATTAGTAAGGCTAAGATTAAGTACAGAGCATCGGGCTACCGTATCCTGGAGGCAACTACTACCATGACAATTAACTGTCATGGCGATTACACAGGATGGCTTTATATTAATAGGCAGTTACATTAGCCTTCAAGGTTCGAGTGGAGAACGCCATGGAACGCCCACATTCACATTTGCTTTCAATGGACCTGGTGTTTGTCATGTTCTCAGGTCCTTCATTTTGGCAGAAGCCCGTATCGTCTGTTATTCTCTTTACTTTCACTTGGAAAACAATAATAATTTGAGCTGTTGAACCCTGGGCCAGAACAACGAAAAGAAACGAGGGAACCAGAGCATGCTAACAAGTCACATCATTTCAACACATCATACTGTAACTGCTCACACACATGCGCTCAGACACACACACACACACACGCTCAACAAGCACAAAAATTCAATCTTTACACACACACACATCTCCGACATAAAAGTTCAATCTTCAACGACTACATTTCTGACATCCTTAGTAAAATGCACCACTGGCAGATCACATAGACTTTACCTCATGCAGACATGTGAACACAGAGCTGAATGGAGTGAGAACAGTCTGAATGTTCAGAGATACGACTCAAACTAGAGGCACAACGCCAGCCAGGGCCGAGCAAAACACACACAAATATACACACGCCATGCCCTCGATGGCTAACTGAGTGATAGTCTCTCTAATTCTCTCTCTCGAACACACACACACACACACACACACACACACACACACACACACACACACACACACACACACAAAGTGAACATGCATTTTATGGTCACAATCCACACTGGCAGAGGCTCTTAAAAACAGTTTTGAGGTTACCTGGTTAGTCCAAAATCACTAGAATTGTCCCACTTCATAATCTACTCTAGTCAACTGACTCTTCCTAAGTCCCACCCCTTTTTGCTTTGTGCTCCAATAACAGTTGACTAAACTAATATTAGCAACATGCTAGCTAGTTAGCTAGCTTTAATCTAGCTAACATTAGCTAACTTAACAGAGAAATATGTAATATATTTACTGTAAATAAATCAAAAATGACGACACTGCATCATCAGAGATGAAGGAAAAGTGAAGTTGAACAGTCTGATTGTATATTCAACAAGATTACAAGCAGTTCAAGCATGCATCACCATCTTGTTCACTTCAAGTCCTTCAAACCCGTCCAGAGAGCGTCAAGGGAAACACCTGCAGTGGCAGGAGGAGGAGCTTCTTGACTGTAACCTAGCCTACAGTAGGCTTGCCCACCACACTATATGGACGTAAGAACCACACTCTTCAGCTAACTAGCTACTAAGCTCACTCGCTAGTGTGTTACCTCACTAGCTAGCTATCCGAGTGTCTTTATGAACCTCTGCTAGTGACCTCTCCAAACACATCCAGACGGTACATACACACAAAGTGAAAGAGAGAATGGAGTACTGTCTGACACACTCTGTGAGTTAGCTTGGGAAACCTCACACAGCAACCACATTGAGAGGGGATGTACAATGCAGTCATAAAATCTCAGGATAAAAAAAATGAAACAGTGACTCTGAGGTTGAAGTGCTGACTTTCAACTTTAAGGATATTTTCAGGTGTTCACATCCCTGTTGGGTGAACAGTGTAGGACTCACCAATTTTTTGGACAATGATCCTGAATATTCAGGCCAAAGGATTTTTGCTGATAATGGCTAATTATTTAGGAAACAGTTACTTATTTACACTCCAGAAGACAAGCAATATTATCATTCATTTGGAATTCTGTCCACTATTCACTCTTTTAGCTCTATTTTTGGTCTTCAACAAAACCTGAGGGAAATATCTGGCTCTTTAGCTGGTAAACACAGTGGAGCATTTAGCAGCTTATCACCATTTGTGTCTTTGTGTTGCTGGTGCTGAGCAAGTGGTGCACAATGGGTTTTTAGAGTTTTGCTGAAAATGACATATATAGGCCCTTTCCCACCAAATTATCTGTGGTTGTTAAACCACACCGTTCAAAATTCTTGGAACTTGGAACCTTGGAAGGCATACCACCAGGAGAACCACTGAAATGAAGGATGTCATCATCAGAGGATGCTGCACAATGCAGAACAACCTGTAGATTATGACACATCCACTCTGGTTCTGGACCAGTTTATTTTTGGTTGAAATGCTCAGAACGGTTCAAGATCAGGTGCTTAACCAGAACGGAGCCAGTTGCATGCCAACGGACAAGGCCTATAAAAGAGCAGTGAGAGCCAAATGGTGAAGGTGTGGCCAGACAGCTGAACAAAGAGTTTCAAAATTTGCTATAAAGCTCCTTAAAGTTGAGGGGAGCTGCAGATTCAAGTCATAATTCTCAGAGGTTCAATTTTCACGTTCAATTACATCATTAAATTACATCATTAAACCTGGGAGACAAAGTACAAAAGAGCTACAATTCCTACACTATTTCTTATGGATGTTAAAGTAAATTTAAATCAGTCCTTTAAACTCAAAGTCGTTGCTTCATTTTAACTGAACTGATCCTTCCCAGCTCCGTTGGAACTTCAGTCAACTTTCCCCTTTCATGTTTTTTCTGTACTTAGATATGCTTTGTGCTCAGCTCGATCAAATTTTGACAATGGTTAAAAGATGTTTCTGGTGGACCTGTAAAAGTGAATGTCACATCTTTAACTTAGCTAATGTTAGCAACATTCTCGCTAACTAGCTAATTAACATCAATCGTCAGCTAGCCAGTTACCAAGTCTTTTGTAAAAGCGTAGCTAACTAGTTAGCTAATCTACATCAATTGTTAGCTCTGTAGTTACTGGGCTCCCTAAAACTGTGGTATTTTGTCAGGGGATGGAGTCTTACATCACGTGTCACACAGACTGCTCCGAACCTGATCCACATTCTCGTCAGCTTCCTTTGTCTCATCACTTGTTAGATAAGCTAGCAAAATCTTCACTTCAAAGAGGTGGCTAAAGTATGCCCCAGCACTAATTAGTGCTAAAATAGTTTTCCAAAATAGACAAAATTATGTCCAACAACAAAAATGTGCAAAGATCTGGGGTCTGTATTCTGATATCAGTGTACTACATTGGCCAGATGGGCTTACAGACATCAAATAAACTGATTTCATACTGTATAAGTATATTATTCAGTCTAGTTGGACTGAATAGGAAAGTAAAGACCAGTTTTATTTCCAGAGCTTGGAGAATGAGTCAAACTTTGTTGTGTACTCAGAGTACAGGCTGAGCTTGCTGAAGCATGCCCTCCTACATCCTGCAAAACAACACCCATTCATGTGAAACACCAAGTTTTTAAGGAGTCCCATCTAGTTACACCCAACAGCAAATTTTAGCAAAACGTTAGCTGGCTAGCATGCTAAGCTACATCAATCATGAGCTAGAAGAATAGCCAATAACCTAGCGTTTTGCTAGCCTTAGCTAACTTATAATGGACTATTTATATCTTGCTTTCACAAATTCCCAATAATATCTTTTAACCATCTTCAAAATTTGGTTTTCTTTGCAGCATAGAAGTACAGGCATCAGGAAAGGAGACGGATGACTGAGTTTGGTCAACTTCTATTGGGGAACAGAGCAAAAAGGGGAGGGACTTAGGATTGGACCAACTGTACCAAAGTACAGAGGGAACACACCCAAAATGTGTCACTGTCAAAGTCTTTTCTGACTGCACTGTAAGTATGAATAAACTTTTGTATGAGGTTTTGTGTGTGTGTGTGTCTGTGTGTGTGAAACAGAGAGACAGATGGAGGAAGGACAAGAAAGGGCAGTGAGGAGAGGAGGAGCAGGGACACGGGGACACGGGGACGAGGTGAAGCTGAAAACAGTACAATACATTTGGCTGTGGTTTTAGTAGTTGTACTTCATCCCACTGGAGCTTAAAACACACAGAAGGTCAGTATGTGAGTTTAGTCTGTGTGTGTGTGTGTGTGTGTGTGTGTGTGTGTGTGTGTGTGTGTGTGTGTGTACATGCAAGGAGAATGACAACAGAATGGGACATCGTGGTCATTCACATGCTGTCTAGTGGGGCTGTGTGTGTATGAATGTGTTCACCTCTTACTACTGGAAGTGTGTGTGTGTGTGTGTGTGTGTGTGTGTGTGTGTGTGTGTGTGTGTGTGTGTGTGTGCGTGTGTTCATGAACTCACATGCATTTGCTCTTTAGCGACACAAACATGGCAGGCACTGGAACAGAGAACTGATAGTAACAGATATTCTTTCTTTTGATTAATCAAATTTCAAAACAGCTGAAGTTGCTTCCTTTAATTTCTGTGAACCATCATGTCTAATCCCTCGCTGTGTCGTCGCTGCGGCTCGATTCTGACAGGCTCAGCGAGGCAGCGTCGTTCAGTGATCTCGCCACAATGAACAGACACTGAGGTCACTGCAACACTCAATTGGTTAGGATAATTAAAGCATTATTTTTCTCTTGTTTGCAAGCCCTTCCTCAAACGCGTAATTATTTTTCTTTTTTTTTTTTTTATTTCATTCCTGCAACATGGAGTTTATTGCAATCAAGTGATCAGCAGGGCATGAGCAGGGCTGTGGTGTCAGGAGGAGGGGCGTGGTAAGAGTCAAGAGTCAGCTGTTGATTCACACACGTTTGGGGAGGAGGGGGAGTTGGCCAAGATAAGCTGAGGCAAGGTAGAGCAGTTTGGTTGGTTGGTGCAGGCTGATGTAGGAAGCCGATGCTTCTATCATCTGGCATAGTGCTTGATGTAATCTTGAACCTTATTCCGAAAATCCTCCTGGATTGGAGACAGAGAAAGATAAGGAGAGAGTTAGACTCAGATAAATAAACGTTGGTAGAGAGCACCTGAAACATGTCAAGAGTGACAAACAGCACTCAAATATAAGGATAGTAAAATGATAATTGATTAATGGTTTCAGTATTTTTTTCATGCAAAAATGTCAGGAAACGTTGTGAGAGATTTACTGCTTCCCTGTGTTTATTATCATATTCAACTGAACGTGTTCAGGGTTTGGACATGGAGGTTTTCACCATTTTCTGACATTTTATAGCCCTAGATTAAATATGATAATCAACTTCAGTCCATGTTGGTACTTGATTACTGCTAATAGATAAAACAATTTGCATGGTGGGAAAGTAAAAATTGACTTTCCTTGGTCAAACCCCTTCTGGTCACGTGTGCCCTCTCCTCTCATTACTCTCGTCTTCGTCATGCCCCTCCTGGTTGTGCTTGGCCTCTTATCCACCCCCACTCAGCATCCATCCCTGTATCCTGTGACCTCCCCGCTGTCGCTCCCCTGACCCATCCCTCCTGGTTACATCTGAGCTCTGTGTGACCTCTACTCTTCTTCCTCCTCTGACAGCCCTGTTTCCTTCCCTTGGCCTCAGTGTCTTTCTCTTAAACCAATCGGGCTGTTCTGGAGAAACTGTTGTGTCTATATCCTCTTCATATTTCAGTCAAACCACTGTGTAAACATGAGGCAGAATGCATTACGATACACACATAAAGAGGACATAAAGGGTTTTGAACTGCTATTAATTTGAGGTGGAGCAGCTTTCCTCTCTGAGAGGATTTCGTTTATTCTTTCCAGACTGGAAAGTGCTTTGCTTAGCAAAACTGCACTGTAACTATATACATTATAAATCACAGGAACTGTTGTGATTGGTCGGACACTATCACAGCTCAGGGGACATTCTTTACTGGGACTAATGATGATGCGGTCGGCACAGGGATTAATAAATTCACATTAATAGCTGATAAATGTGGGGTGGAACCTTGGCTTTTGACAGCAGTTTACACACACTTTGTTCACAAAGAAATGAGAAACAGCAAAGTTTTTAATAGTTTTTATATAAATGCAAGCTGAGTACCTAATATTTTATATCATGTAGACAACAGGTACTTGAGCTGGAGGCTTCAATGATTCATATTTAATTGTTTCCCACATCTCAACTTTAACATTTACTGAAATAAACTGTTGTCACGATGCCAAAACGATACTTCAAAACAATACTTATTCAATACTCAATACCCAATAGATCAGAAATAATGTCCTCAACAGACATTAAGAGAATACACACATACACACATACCTAAGAATAAAAACAACACTTCAGAGACAACGCAGCGTAGCTTTCAACTGAGTGGCCATCAGTACAAAATTTAAGATTGGCATAACTAACATATAATATAATATAAAATAGCAACATAAAACAATATAAAATATAATCTGTATTAAACTCTCCCTGCCCATCATGCACATGTATATACAACATATATAAAAACCACGATTCTACTGACAGGTTATTTACACTCAAAACATTATTGCTGCAGCCCAATCACATTTTATAATCTGGGGTATTATGTTCACTGTCAGGTTTACTGTGGTCATGTCTCTTTTTTACTGGCTATTGTGTCTGATACTGCAGAGCCACCATAGTTTAGAAGTGACATGTAACTATTGCTACCATTGAATTAAGCCTAAGTTGAAGATGCTGATCTTGAGCGAAAAGTTGCAAACTGTGGAGCAGAGACAGAGAGACACCAGCTGCTCCACGGAGCTCAGCTTCTGGAGGAATAAACACTAAGAGTAGCCTCCGACTCTGCTTTGATTTGATATATCTGACATCGTAAAAGCACAGATGAACTGTGAGGAGGGGCGAAAATGAAGAGGAAATCGAGGGAAATAAGAACCAGAGTGTCTTGAGTTGGTAGTTCTGTCAGAGGCTGAAGTGAACACAGACACACACCGTCTGTGTGAGGCCACAACTCACTTGACTTTCTGTGCGAACACACCAATACTGACCAACAACAAGTAATGAATGTTGGGAAATTTTAATACCGAACGAATCGTGCAACACTACTTTCATAGAAACACATTTGAATATTTAACCAGTTTATCTGTGGCTGAATGTGGAAATCATACTTCTCTTTCCTCAGCCCACCAACCCCTCTTAGTTTTTTTACTTGTTACACTCTGTGACACATCCATCAGCGTCAGTGCTGGAGTCTGTGAAATTTCATGTCGGGACTCAGGGAGCACGAAGGCATTTAATGACCCATTCAAGTGTCCCACACGGACATCAGCGCACTGATTTACTCCACGGCGTCAGTGGTCAGTTACTCACGCATCGCTGGGGCTTCTGTGTACGAGCGAGAGTCAGAGAACGTGAGAAAAAACACGGATCAGAAAGAGAGATGGAGTGAAAGGGGAAAAGAGTACTGGTGTGTGTGTGTGCGTGTGTGTGTGTGTGTGTGTGTGTGTGTCTGGAAACACAGATGACAGACAGGAATGCTGAAAAGCTGCCAGCGACAAAAACTTCAGCAGTGATGACAGCAGTTTGAGTATCTGTCTCCAGAGAGATGATGGATCGACCCTACTGCTGCTGTGGGATCTCGCTCCATCTAGGCCCTGTTTTAATGACACAAGTACATCCAGGAACACAGAGCGGTGGGTTTTCGGTGCACGGACTGTGTGGGTGTCTCAGAGAACACTTGCTATTCTGGTTTATTTAGGTGCAGTGGCACAATGCGTGAAATGGCTCGGCTTAACAGATGCAGAGATAACAGCCACGTAAATTAAACTAATATTCTACAACTGGCAGCTCAGAGATGCTTCCTTCAAGTTTAAGCTTCTAAAATCTGATTTGATGCATTTTGAAAGGTTAGTGGTTCAAATAATTCAATAATCTTTTTAAACTTTGATCTCTGAGGCGAGGCGTATAATCCAAGCAGTGAGCAATGAACACGGTAGCAAGGTAAAATTCAAACACTGCAAAACACATTTCATTGAACTCAAATTAGCTGCGACCAATAACCAATAAATGAACTGCGCCATAAGAATTCAGTACTAGTCTATATTTCTGTTAAACAAGTAAAAAAAAGAGCCTGGCAAAGTCTCCTCAAACATCTTACAGGGTTCCTACACTTTATCCATTTCAAAATTCCACACTTTTCAAATTTGACATCTGATTTATAAATAAATGACATGACTGCATAACTGTTTAGTTATAAGTGATGCTATGTATATGCATTTCAAAGATATTCTTGATTTTTTTTTTTCCAACTAATTTGGTTGCAGATGTCCGGATTTGACAGAGTGTGTGTTCAGTTGCACGCCATACATCCAACAATAATATCAGTCGGACTCTGTCTGTACAAAGTTTTGTGGTGTTTCATCTGATAGTTGTTGAGATATTTAAGTCTGGAAAAAAGAACTGGACCAACAGACAGCTGAAACTGACATCTCTAGAACCACACCCTGCATGGCTAAAAAGCACACACACACACACACACACACACACACACACACAAACACACACGCACACACACACACACGCACACACACACACACACACAAGCTAATACACACTTCCCACTTTTAATGCTTTCAAATTTAGTTAGTCCTGATGGCACTTTCCATGTTAGAAATGTGATCCCCTTACAGGAAAAGCATGAATCACAGGAATAAGTTACCCAGCTAATGATTTCTTATTCCATCACTGCATTGGAGACTCAAGTCTGACCTGAGTGAATGTTCACAACAGAGAACAATGGACCTAAAGCAAGAACATTTTCATTTACTGTATAAATGACTGTATTTGGGTGCACGTGCATGAAACTTGTAAATTAGCACGATTAATGCCCCAACAATACCATATAAGGCTACACTTAGTCTTGCTTTCAGATATCCATAAAGAAAAATCTGTCATTTTAACAGTGTCAGCAGTGGAATTATGGGACCTGCTAAAGCAAAGAACCAGAAAAATGAATGCTGTTAATGGCATGTTCCCTGAGGGCCGGATTTGTCTGAAATAAAGAGGAAATGTTGCAATATGAAAATGGCTTCAAAGACAAAAACACCACACCACATGCCATTTGTAAGAAAGATGAAATAATTATGCAGAAACATGGTCCACCTCAGTGGAATACTACTTTTTGGCAGTGCCAAGCTGTGCTGTGTAAACTGGGCACCAGTAAAAAAGGTAAATAAGGTATACTGGTCTGTCTGTTACTGCAGCATCTCCTGCTTACCCAGCTGTCTCCTGCAATCTTCTGTAAATGTTTGTATGAAAACCCACAGTGGACAAAAACTAAACACACACACACACACACACACACACACACACACACACACACACACACACACACACACACACACACACACACACACACGTGTGTCACAGTGTGCCATTTAGTGGAGAAAATGAGGGGGAAGAAGGTTTGCAGGGTGCACAGGCACCAGAGAGAGAGTGAAGTGAAACAAACTCAGCGGGGAGTGAAGTTAAAATATGTGAAGCTTAAGCTTGCCCCAATTAGAGCAGCTCACACGGGCATGAAGGGCAGAGCGACCACACTGAGAGACAGAGAACACACAAAGTTCAAACAAGTTCCAATTAAGATGTCCAGCACAGATTTGAATACATTTCTCAATGGGTGGAATACAAAAACAAAACGTCTTTGAAAAACACTCCCCCAAAATAAATTTGCATAACTTTACCTTCTGCTTTTTTCTTACTTTATACCCCTTTTCTCTCTTTCAGCAGAAAACTGGCTGAGACTGCAAATTACTTTGATGTTCATTAGTTTAAAGGCTCCAAGTAAACCCTGCAGTCGATTAAAAACTTTCCTAGGCTATAGTTTACTTTGTTTTGGCTCTGTTCCACCCGTGGAAGGCAATTACTTCTCCTGTCCTCCAGCAAAACAGGTACCAAAAATTACATATCCCCATTGGTGGGATGGGGATGCAAATTAAACCCCCCTGGGTTACTTTAAAATCTGCTATAAGTTAAAACTAAGCAACGGAAAAGCCTCAGGATGTATTTGTAAACAGGCTGCGAAATGGAGAGATGAAGAGGAGAGGAGGAGAGGTGTGATCAGGGAAAGGAAGAAACAGAGATGACAAAGGATGCAGAGGTGTGGAGGAGATGAGGACAGCTGACAGCCCTGGGTCTTTTCACACTCTTTGAGAGAGAGTTTTTGAGAGTTCTGTAATTTCAGTAAAAATGTTTGAGTCCTGTGTGGTCCAGTAAATTGATTCGACATTGAGATGGTGTGGGTTTCATCTAAGGGAACTCCGGCAGGTCAGATCATGACTCTCTTCATTGCAGCCAGCATAAGTAATAAAACAACTAATGAGGTTGATTATTCATGACATAACTGTTGAGATGATCCTGACCAAATACTTGTGTTAATATTGGTCTATATCGGCGCATGTTAGCAGATAAATATCAGCTATACTAATATCTGATTTGACAGATTATGTCAAAGCATTTCTTTTGTATTCTTGGGTAAAATACTTGATAAAAGCCAAAGTATGTTTGTGATGTGATGTATTTAACTAGTAAAAATTAATGGAAGAGGCAAAAATCTTTTGTTTTTGCTGGAAGAGTGATGCCCGTTAGATTTGACTTTTGTAATATGACTCTCCTTTTGTGGTTTGGTTCATTCACATGGCGTCACATGACATATGTAATGTACCGTACAATTCATGACTTTTTCCTAAACCTATGAAAGAAATGTTGGTGCCTAAACCTACCTAAACTGCAACCGTTTCATGTGACTGATCACAGGTTAAATAGGCTTTCTGCTGGGTACCTGGTGCATCAGTATGAGACCTTGAGGGGTGTGACAAAGCGACGTCAGCAGCCGACAAGCTGGGAGGGGATTGAGTTAAAAACAAACCGGCCATTGTGCTGAAACAGGCAAATATGGAAGACGTAAGACGATTTCCCGGCCCTAAAGGAAATCCCACAGCATGCAGTACTACTGCACCCCTCCGTGACCCGCAGCTGACGCACTCCAGTGCATCCAGTCTGTAGCTCTTCAACGCTGTCAGTGACGATACCCACGAGCTCAGAGGGGAATCATTTTTTGATAGACTCAGTTACCTAAACGATGTACTCTGTTTGCCTGTATTTACTTAATGTTACGGTAGGTCGGCCTCTGTGTTTCAATCTGTCAAAATGACATAGTGCCTTCTGATTTTTCCATCACTGGAAAAGAAAAGAAAAAAAGAATGCCAATGACAAACAATATTTGTTTAATGCTACTGTTGGTATGGATCACATTACTTATGTAAACACTTTGAACTAAACTGATTTGGTGGCTGGGGAAGGGATAAGGTCTGCAGGTGGAAAAGTACATCAATTTTATAATGTTGCATAATGAATCTTTAGGATTGTTGGAAGAATTTGCTGAAAGGTTTTAGGCTTCTCAGGGTGTTTCAAACATGATGATTTGGTGCAAAAATATAAATTGGAGAAGTCTGTACACACAATGATGCACTCCAGGAAAACATGTGTAACCATGGACGGCTCTCATCTATTTTAGGAGGTGTTAATGCCGACAGAGCCTGAAGCTTTCAATTTCATCTTTCAACAGCCGTATAACTGACAGTCTGAGAGGGAGAGCGATACCATCAGATAATAGCACCGCTGAGATGCAATCAGAGGCATGAGTTCACTGTCAATCTCAAACACACTTCAGGAATGTGGATTCTCAAATGAATAGTCCTTCTCTGAGTTAATATAAAGCAGCGGGCTGGAGACGCAGTGGCAGGAGGCTGCTGTGACAAGGATTTGCCTCTTTTGCCTTCTTCTGTAATTTGCATTGCTCTCTGTCACAATTTGCGTAAACAACACTGTGGCTCCAGCCTTTCCAGGAAATCAACTTGTTTGAATTTATAAAGCAAAGAATATCCAGACAATTTTCCTTCTTTAATGGACCACTTAACATCACTGGCAGACCGTCCTCTGTGCGCCTCTGTTGGCCTGATGGTATCATCACTCACTGTCTGACTTGACACTGAACTGACAGAACAGGTACACACCATAATGAGGTGGCTGAAGCAGCATTTGACTGTATTATTTATATGTTGACCTCGCTAGATGTGGCATTAATGATCACTTATTTGTCATACTTTAGTTACTGACAGGTTTGACATTATTGTGACGACACCAAGAAGCATATGAAGCACAAACATTATCCAAGCCTTAGCACCCACCTAGACTCGTTGTTATTGCATCATTATCAACATCTCGCTCCCTATATAACTCCTGGCACATAGCTGGATGTACTAGGCAGGCTGTAATAAGGATGCAGCTACATTTGGAGACATGTTTCATTACATCTTACAGAGACACCTGTTAAAACCTGAATGAATGATAGAAAGAATTCACTGTGATTATAACAGCAAGCCCAAACAATAGCCTGTTAATCAAACTGTTAAAAATACAAGAATAAAACCATATTGATCATCGGTAAGCACTGTTGTTTCTGCTTTGAGTCAGGATCTAATGCAGTCCAGGAAATACCTCGATATCTGTTCTTTCTTTCGTACATTAACGAGACCACAGTGATCACCGCTCAGGACAGAAAGCTAAAAACACAGTCTGATATCAGACTGAACTGTCAACTCCTTACACTTCATTTCCACATTCAGAGAAACATCCAACTCAGCGGAGTGGGTGGATTCGAAGGCCTGGACCCAGGCTGCTAAAAACAGGGACACAAGCCAGATCAAGATTGGAGGGTGACATTGAAGTGAATTTTCACTCCTGTCCCATCCTAGTCTTGGAAAAATGACTGAAAAAAATTTCTGCTAGCGCATTAATGGGAATTCCTATTATGTGTTAGCATTGAGCTAACAAACAAAGCACTATTTAATTATATACATATAAATCAAGTCAGGAATCATAGAAAAACAGACTCAGCTGACCTATTGTTAAAATGGTTTCCATCCCAGCCACACCCACCAGTTGACTTTTTTCTGTCTCTGTGTCACATGGATAGTGAAATTGACTCCTGTCCCTTGGGAATCCAATAGGAAACCCCCAAAAATGTCAGCCTCTAATCAGGCTGACTATTGACTGAAGAGGCTAAGCCACTTGAGATACTCAAGAAAGCAAGAGATTGAAGATGTGGGAGAGACAGTGAGAGACAGGTAGTCTCTCACATTGATGAGTAACAATCAATGTAGATACAGAGAATTTAGTATGCATGGAGGGTTGATGGGATGCATAAACCCTCACTGGGACCCACTCTGTCAGTCTTTACTGCTTTACTAGTCATCAATATCACATTACAGTATACTGCAAAAAAAAAAAAAAAAAAAAAAAAAAACCTCCTGCAATATGTGCCAGACTGAAACTGGCACCAATAATTTATCTTGTCGTACTGCAGACTACTGAACTCCTCTACTTTCTGGCAGTTTGTGTTTTTGCCATGTTATTGACATTTGGCATTCAGATAACAGCACGTGTTCATACTGTTAAAGAGTAAGAGCTGATGCACTTTGGTTCACACTGTGAACACACTCCATCTCTGCTGTCTATAAAACAAAATCAACAGATTTATTTTATACCTGTCTTCCTCTTTCCCTCTTCACTGGACTATATATTGTGATGCAGACTAGATGACTGATGCAGTATGTTACCACTTTATTTGGTATATCTGTGACTTGTACAAGCTAATGGAATCCAACACAAAAAAACTCTTTATTATATTCCATCTTAGTGAAGTTTAACATTATATTTTGGTGATGACACTATGGAAAGTGTGGATTACATTCAACTGTATTAGTTGTTTTTGTCCACTTATTAGTGATGCTGTTGTGTGGACTTTATTTCACTGAGTGTCTAATCTCCTAACCTCACACAAGAATTCTTCAGCACTTCTGTCTTCCACCTTGTTTCATACTTTAGTTTAACATCATGAATTTTAAGAAAAACGTCTGTCTAAAAGTTTCAGTGTTTCTCCTAACATTGTCTCAAGTGACGCGCCTCCCCAATGCATGTTACATTCAAAGGAAAATACAGACCACCTCTATCAAATGCTTAAAAGGCAAATGATTAAAATCAGAAACCCAGGCGATCTGTCAATATCAATCAATAGCAATATCTTTCACACCTTATTTTTATGCTATTGAGAAGCCAATTTAGCATTTATAGTTACAAGGTCTCGTGTTACAGGGTGAGAGCATTTTAAAGCTCAGCGTTCGTCAGCAGCTTTCACAAAGCTTCAGACTAAAAACTACTGAGGGAGTCACAGACAAAGATGGTGCTTTGAAACGATCGCTGGGCGTCAGTCAGAGGACGTCCTCTGACTTCTGCCTGGCAGTCTGCAACGTGAACTAACACGACTCCTTGTAAGAGGAATATAACGGTTACTAACAATAGTATGTAGGACTTCAGAATTCAGTATTACACAGATCCTCATGCACATGTAAACACAGCCAGTGACGGAGCTGCAGACTCTTTTATTCCTGTTCCGTTTTAGTGTCCTCCTTTCCAACTGTGTTTGTTATACAGGTGTCTGTGCATGTACACACACAAAAACCCACTCACAACCAACAATGGTACGATACACACACGCATGCACACACACACACACACACACACACACACACACACACACACACACACACACACACACACACACACAAGTAAATTGCCCATGAGGATGCTTCCTTTCAGCCACTTTAACCAGATAAATGTATTCAGAGAGCAGCCACAGGAGGAGTTCCACTTCAAAAGCCTCTATACACACACACACACACACACACACACACACACACACACACACAAGCACAAGTGTGCGCTGACACACACACACTCCCACAGCTCCACCTACTCACTGCTGAAGTTGATTACAGCAGGCTGTGACTCTGTGGGAGGGGGTCACGGATGGATGACTTTGTGTTTTCAGTTGTTGTGACTCCAGAGAACCACAACAAGCCCAGCGAAGCAGCACCGAAACTTCTACACAATTCATTTTCATTCAAAATGTCTCTTAATTCACAACATTAATGAAACTAGTATAAGGAAAATAAAGTAGTATTTATTACACTGCCAATTTTGCCAACTAGTGCTGCAACTAACCATTATTTTCTTTACCGATTAATCTGTCTATTGCTTTCTTAATTAATCGAAAAAACAAAAAAACAAACAAAAAAAAAACAGGTCAATCAGATGACCGTCCAAGATGACGTCCTCAAATGTCTTGTTTTGTCCACAACCCAAAGATCATCAGTTTACTGTCAGAGAGGAGGAAAGAAACCAGAAAATATTCACATTTAAGAAACTGAAATCAGAGAATTCTCTTTAAAAAATATTCAAACCAATTGATTGATTATCAAAATAGATAAATAACTGATTAATCGCTGCTCTAAAGTGAACACATACACATATCAGTAGACCTGTTGTCTTTTTGATAATTGATTAATCAGTTTGAGTAATTAAAAAAAAAGAAAGTCAAAATTCTCTAATTTCAGCTTCTTAAATGTGAATATTTTCTGATTTCTTCACACCTCTATGACACTAGATTCAATATTTTTGGGTTGTGGACATTTGAGGACATCATCTTTAGTTTTACAAAACAGAGATTGACATTTCTCAGCATTTTCTGACACTTTAAAGAACAAACAACTAATCAATTAATTGAGAAAATAATGGACATATTAATTGACCATGACTGAAGTCAAGTTCAGTGGTGACTCCATGTCAAGTCATTCAAATCTTTAAGATCTGAATGAAGACAATGAAGACAAATTCTTAAGAACTCTGCACTTTGCAGAATTTTCCAGATTTGTACTATTGCTTACTGTGTGCCATATGATAACCATACTTTTGACATACATTAAATCATATTTTTTATCATGTCTACTGGTCGGACAATGCACTAGACCCCGACCGATGTATGAATCAACTGATATTATCTATCAGGCCTATCAAACCTATATCATCTATATCAGTATATATATATATCATGTATGTTGTCTGATAAGCACCAATATTTTTTAAGGAACATAATGCAATTTTTTCTTGTTTGTTAGCTTTACGGGCAGAATTTTATGCATATTTAAACCTTTGGCTTAATTAAAATTTAACTTATATTTTGCTCTCTTTACGTTTCTTTTATAGTACATATATAGTAATTTATAATTGATAAAATACAGGTGAAAATTTACCGTTTCAGTGCAATAATTACTGCTAAACTGAAAAATATCCTGCCTCCATTATCTTCATCATTGTAAGTGTTAACCACTTTTGAAGGATCATTGATATTGATATCAGATTTTTTTTTACTCCCTAATATTGGTATCAACATCTGCCCCAAAAATCCAGGATCAGTTGTTTACTACATATTAGGGTTGTGAATTAACAAGAATCTGGTGATAAAAATGCATCATGATACAGTGGTTATGATTCAATATAATGCAGTACTGTAAACACAATTTTTACATCAAATTTTGGAAGAAAAACAACCCACCATATGTATAAAATCTGAGTTTACTTTTTCATTCAATCAGAACAGTGAAGATGGCAAACAACAATACGATCTACCAGCTGTGGGTTCAAACACAACAAATGAACTACAGCTATCAGTCTTTGCATGGATCATGATATCATGAGACTGTGGTTCTGAGAATCAATACAGTATCAGAATGTATCATAATACTCAGGTGCATTGATATTTTCTTACAGCTCCACTACATATGGACTGTGTATGTAACATTCAAGGTTTCTGTTGGTGTCAAAACTGATAAAAAGCGGCAGGACTTTATTCTGTTACGCCTGCTGTAAACAAAGAAAATGGAGACAACAGTTGTCGAGTTCACTGTTCCACCAACAGGATACAGTTGATAATCTATATTTCTTTTTTCCAATTAACTTCCATGTAAAGCAGTTAATGGAATTAGCAAAGATATCAGCCACATTTCTTAAGTGACTGATATTCTGGTTGCTGAACAACAAGTAAAATGGTGATGACAGAGTTTCTACTTGAACAGCTGTATGAAAACAGAGGCAGAGCAGTGTGTCTGTAGTTTTGAATTATATAACCAACAACCTGTGATTGGGCTGTGGGTAAAAGAAAGCCATTATTTGGATCTTTAAAATGCATTGCATTGTGGTATTTTTGGCAGAAAGGATCGTATAGAGACAACCTTTCATTCAGTCATATGGGTTTCTGAGGGAACTAAAAGTGGATAAATTTCACACTCAGAATTTATACCTAAAATAGTCATGGTGCACTACAGTAAACAGTGAGAGATTTCAGACTTCAGCCAGGCAAAAAGAAGTGTAGAAAGTCCCGCTGCCAATCAGGCTTATTTTTCCATCTTTTTAGTCTTTAGTCTTTTTTAGAAGAATGGGTGCATGCAGGAAATATCACTGTGCAAAACTTTGCATGTGTTTGCATGTGTGTGTGCAAAAAGCTAAATCACTTGCTGTAATTTATCAGATACACAATGTTTCTTATGCCTCAGGCTCACTAATAAATGGATCTCGGCTGCTGACACCAAAAACGAGGACTTTGTTGTATTTACTTCATGAAAGGCTCCCAATTGACACTCTCCTCCTACACCTGAGACTATTGACTCATCCAAACAATCGCTACCCCAGCAGCAAATCACCAATCATTCCATGCACTCTCACACGTCTCTCTCCCTCTCACAAAAACACACACAGAGACACACTTTTTTCCCACATCTAATGGGGTCACAAGGCGACCATTCTCATGCACTGCTGGGTGCACTGAAATGCATCACAGGGAAGTGTATGTGCAAAGTGCAAAGGTCAAATATTGTACTTTAAAATGCTTTCAGCTCGCGTCAACTCATGCTCAGCTAACAACTATTTCCCCGGCCAGCAGCCACTCTCTGCAGTTACACTGGTTCGGTTGGCAATTCAGGAAAGCAATTACTGTGAGCTCAGCGGTGAGAACATCAGTTTCTCCACACGTTTCCAACACCGCCTGATGTACTGATACAGAACTGAAAGGACGAGGGCTGATGCACAAGATAGAAATGAATGAAAGTTAGAATATGAGAAGTGAATAAGTTTAAATTGTTAAGCCAGGGTGACCATCTTTAGAAACATCTTGAATTTGTTTTGCTAAGAGGAAGGCTGGCATTCAGCAGCTGCTTCGCCAGCTCAACATCTGTCACTGTTTATGCAAAAAAGGCTGAGACCAAGTATAAATCATGTCCTACCAAAAAAACTTCTAAATTTGCTCTGTGCCAGGAAACACCTTTGTCCTAAACAACAAATCACAGCTTCAAACAATTTTTAAAAAATCTGTTAAAAGCCTTCAAAATCTAAAACTAACAATACCTACTGTAAAAAATAAGCTGCTATAATCATCTTTGTTTTCAAATATGTTTCATGAAAATGTTGGCCCTTTAAATTTGTCTCTGTCAGATTTTTACAGAAGCATGATTTAAACAGGCTTTAAAGAAGGTTGCTAACCATAGCATGTCAACTATGTAGCCCTTAAATAAAACCAGATAAATAAAAATTATGGTTTAAAAATGTGTTTTGATTTGTTTTACTTCAGCAAACTGTTGCCCCACATCAACCTCTGGTTTGTTTACATCTGCTTCCAGAGGAGATCACGTTCACCCGATTCACAATCTTAATAAAAAAAAAATAACAAGGCCTCGCTGTAACCTGGAGGACATTGGAGAAAATGTAAATAGTATTTAATGAATATTTAATAGTCAGTGTCTTATCATGAACATCCAATTTAATTTTTACAAGACAAGTTACAAAAATGTTTGTGAATGCTGTCAGTTACAGTTCTTAGAAAGACTGAAAATCAGAATCGGCCAGAATCAGTATCGGCAGGTCAGGCCCTTCAAAAAAATCGGAAGTCGTAATCGGCCAAGAATATTGAAATCAGTGCATTTCTAGTTTGATCTTTTAAAATATATTTTCCCAGCATAATTAAAGAGTAAAAATCGCCCTCAATGCCCTCAAAACACAGTTTTGCCCCAAACCTCAAGAATGAGTAATAAATAAAGTTAGACTTCATACAAACTCAAATGCTGGCATGCAGATGAGTGCACATACATACATAATCACCGACGCATAATATACACATCACCGAGGAGAGAGCAGCGAGGTTTATGGGAATTCAGAGTTCTGGTTTAGGGTGCTGATTTGACTTACAAATTCTACAGCCTGCCGTCTCCTGCAGAGGCAGGGAGTTAAATTGTTGTGCATGAACAAGTACTTAAAAAAAAAACACACCATATGCACCTGTTCCATGCATACAGCTCTTGAATGTAACGTCACAGCCGTTCTCTGCTCAGAAAAGCTGCTGTTTGCTCTTTGTTTTCAGCCCACTCTACCAGATTAAAGCACTCTCAACTGCAAATCACATAATTCCACCTACAAAGGCGAGCAGCGTGCACAGGGTGTCACTAACAGCTGCAGAAGAAAATGTAGTTGGTGCAGCCGCTGCACATCTTACCCAAATACATTTTCTATACAGGCTATCACCAGAAGACGGGGTGTGAATATGATTATGGAGACTACAATCATATCTGAGACAGTATGAAGAGGCCTCACATGTCAATCAGCTGAATGTCAACGACTAAAGTCACTGTTTGGACTGAATCTATGTCTGGTGATGAAACAGAATTAAAGATCGAGTTAGAATCGTCCTGAACATGTCACTGATCACTGATCAAAGTAGTGAAGTCTCACCTTGTCTCTCAAATGATGTTCTGCTGCATCGATGTTCAATGGATCATCAAAGTTCAACAGGTCCTGGATCAGAGCAAAAGACAGGCAAGAACATGAAGAGAAACGGTCCAGAGAGAAAAGACAAAGACAACAACCACAGGCCTCATGATAGAAACCATTTACAAACTAATTTTCTCTTTTTTTCTGTTCAGATCCACAATATGGCCTTTTTTTCTTAGTACCCATGAATTCCTGGGTTTCCTTTTGCTGTAGTGGTCGAGACCAGAATAAGAGAAAAATATCTTGTTTCCACAGTCCACTGATTGTTTGTCCAAAGCAAGGAAACACAAATTTAAAGAATATTTAAATATTTATAATTATTATTTATAATAATAGTAATTAAAGGCCTCAACAATAAGGCTTGCCCACTTGCCTGGGGTGAGTAAAACACCATGTCGGGCAGGTTTACCTGGCAACTTTCTTGTGGCAACTCAAGTTGCAGAGATTTCCTACTTTTCTTGGGTACTGAATATCTCTGGATTTCAGACAAAATGAGACATCCCCTTGGACTTTGAGACATTTTCAAGTATTTTCTGACATTTTATAGGCATTGCAGCCCTAGATCAAACATGAAAATTAACTTTAGTCTTGGTTTTAGAGTGGTTACAGTGGTTTTAGACTGTTGGTTGAATAATGTTGAATAAAACAAGTAATTAAAAGACGTCTATGGAGCCCATAAACTGACATGATGTAATAAAAAGTGATCAGACAAGTCAAAAATGTAACTAAATTTATTACTTAATAAATAATATTTGTTAAATATTTAAAATAAAAGTGTTCAAGGAAATATAAAGCTTTTCCTTTAAGCTCCAACCAGTTAGAAAAAAAAGAAGTCTTACTTTTGGTTAAGAACATTTGGAGCATCTGGAGTTGACTTAATACTTTCTCTTAACAGAGAGAAGAGGAAAATATAAGAGACAGTTGCTGCACGAGGCCCACTGTGTGACAACAAGTCAAGATGCACAAGATTGATCATTGCCAGAAACTCAAATGTTCTGTAATCTTGTTAGAAAACTTTCCGGGGTTCAATACTTCTGTGTTTAAAGTTTCTCTCCCAATAATTTTGCGTCCCGGCTGAGGAGGATATTGCCTGCTTCAGCAATATTCGCTGCCTGCAAAGTCACCCTGGATTCTGCAACCGCGACAAACAAAACGGCCTAATTATGCTGCTGCCTTCGAGACGCCGGGCACAGCGTGTGAGGCAAGAAACAGATTGTTATTACAGAGATAAAAAGGAGGATGGCCTGGGAGGTCGTTTCCTGATTAAGAGGTAAGATTTAGGGCATGACCACACATCAGTGCAGATTACCATCACCATTATCACTGTAGACTCAGTCCTGACCTCAGGATAAGTGTGGATAATTTCAAAAATGTAATCGATGATGGATTATGCAAGCTTGCAATTAGTAAAGTTTTGGTCTAGACTTGATAATCTGCTTACTCTCAGCTGCTTACTTGCTGCTTTCTTTGAAATCCAAAATCTTTTTTTTTAATAGATCTTATGCCAGTCACTTCATACCCCAAACTGTGATTATCAAATTACATAATTTTCTGAAGAATTTGTATTAAGTTACTGTCTCGATATTCACTCATTACCAACTCTGAGCATGCTTTCAAGACTTAAAGGACCAGCTGGGGATGCATTTCCACAGACATAATGTGTAATCCAATTTTCTTGCTTTTATTTCACTATCATCTCTAAGTGTTCCTGATAATTAAGAGATAATTACCCAAAAGTCAAAAATGGTAGTTTTATCACAGCTGTAATGCGAGATAAACACTGGCTTTGGTTAATCTCATCTGAGTTTGGACTAATGTCACTGGTGTAACATACATAACGAAACAAACAAAAAAAAAACTTCTATAGTGTGGACAGTTGTCCAGACTTAATCCTGCAGTTTCACTGAGTCTGCGTATCCGATTTTGTTTCAATAAACCACGATACACATTGTGCCTTTTCTTGAGGAGTAGCCATTTTTAGAGGTTTATTTAACAGAACCTAGTTCATCAACAGGGTACCTGAAATACACAAATGTAATGTGATTAAAAACTTTGATAACCTCTGAGTACATAGAACAAATCTGATTAACATATCTCATCAACTGCTTTTGTAATAAATGTTTTAAATTGTAAAGAGACTTTGTGGACACCCTGTATAAGTTTCTAACAACATATCCTCGTTAATGAAGTAAAAAGAAATACAACTTACAGTAAACAAGGAGTTTAATCCCCAGACCACATCCTGGAAAAAAACAAATAAACAGACATTAATTATCATTTAGTCAAAGTGTATCACCATTGAAGTATAAATCAAAAGACACTTGTTACAAATAAATAAGACTAAATCTTTAGTCTTAGGACTAAACAGTATAACCAGAGGTCTGCGTGGCACTCATGAAGAGCATCTTAGTCGTTACTGCACATCTTTGTTTTTGGTTTCATGTGCAGTACAACAGGCAATGTAATACACAAAATGAATAATTTTTACTGTCCCATCAGTCATCTTTAAGGAATATTATCAGGGTACCAGGAGACCAGCGGCCCAATAATATGTTTCCTTCATCGAATCCCTGAATCTCCTCTCAGCAGGAGTCTCTTGACTCTTAAACGAACCACTATAAGGTGGCAGTAGCTACAGGCTGTAGGAAAAGGTGTATGTGTATGGAAAAGAAAGACAGCATCATAACTGTAGAAGAACAGCAGAGACCAGGTGATGGGATTTAACACTGGAAGGTATCACAAAAAACTTTATTTCACTGGGAGCTGCTGCAAACCACTGATAGCCGGTTAATCTTTCCAAGGCTTCCATTTAATTAGCTTTTGCTTATTCCACACAGGTATATATTTCATTTACATAATGAAATGAAGCTTTGAACCTTGAATGTTTAGATTAACACACAACTAGCAAACAATCCATTTGTCTAACTGCATGATAACAGAAAATGAAGATAATCTTGCAGAGAATTCCAGGCTGAGCCAGACACAAACAACATTTTATTGGTTTTTTTCTCCAACTCTGCTTCCTTTGTACCATTTACATACTAACAGGTTTACCAAACACTTTTTTTATTCCTAGATAACTAAACCAAACTATTACAAGCTATTATTAGAGCCAGCCTGTCATTAGAGGCTTCATTTTTATAGTAAACTGTTTTCATTGGGTTTGATGTGCAGTATTTCAAAGGATGTCAAATTCAGTGCAAATGCTGGTGCAGTCAGTGCCCTCAGAGGGTTGTCCTCTCACACAGACGGCAGAGTGTGCAGTGAAATGTGTGATTCCATAAATGATCATAATAGTGGCATTCAAAACAAAGTCAAGTCTGACTGCACTGAAACAAGGAAGTAACACAAGAGAATGAATCATGAAGTTTGTTTCCAAAACAAGATGTTCCATCCATCAAAAAAAAAATCAAGTAATCTAGTAAACAGGAACAAAATAATTAACTAACAAACTAATTTTGTACACTGCGCACTACATACTTATTGTCATAGTGTCCTGCTTTAACAGTACACAAAATTAACAACTTGCATCTTTGGAATTTCGCTGCAGATAAAACTTCACAATTAGATATCAAAATGTTTATTTCCCCAAGATTTAATACTTTTTTGTTTTCCAAGATTTCTTTGGAGCACTTTCATCACCACCCACAATTTATTAGGCTATTTTTCTCAAGTTGTGAGCTGCTTCTCCATTTCTTTTGTGCACTGCATTGTTGGACAGCAGCATGCATTAACTTTCCATACTGTGTTGTTTGAGCACATTTAATTTAGGCACTTTTCCAGTGTGAACTTATTGCATACTTAGAACTCTCTAAGAATCAGTATGGACTATGGATTTGGGACATGGCAATTGTGTCATTTATTTTTCTGCGGCGGTGCTCAGGCGGTTTGGAGGTTCTTTTTAAACAGCAAGACGTTGCTGCCCAGCAACGGATATCATCTTGTACTCTGAATCAGTGGCCACGACTCCCAGTTACCTCTGATCCTGACAGCCATTCAGCTGAAGAGAGCAGACTGTAGCTTGAAAAAAGAGCTGTATGACACAGGGAGCTCAGATACCAGTATAATCAGCTCCTGTATAATGTTCCTCTCCGTAGTTTCTGTGGTTGCCATGGTCACATGATGAGGCGCAGCGTGAAGATGAAAAAACCAAACCGTTTTTAATTCTCAATGCAGCAAGAGATAGCTGCGCGCGTTCATGAGAACGGTGGACGCCCTCCCTATTTTGAAATCAATAGGGGCCGCAATAGTGACAATTGCTTGCTTTAGTTCAGGCACAAAGCCTGTGACTGCAGAATCCTTGGATCAATTCCAGCTGCAAACCCAAATCTCAAAGCTCTGCAGATGTACATTGTCCTGAAATTACCATTTGAGCTATTATTGCAAAGAAAAAAGTACCATAAGTGTGTGTGTGTGTGTGTGTGTGTGTGTGTGCGTGCGTGCGTGCGTGCGTGCGTGGGCTGAAGTGGAGATGAGTGGTGACCAGTGAAGAGGGACATCATCACCCACTCAAAAACTAACACAATCCTTTCTGACTCATAGCTTTGGTGCTTACTTTTTCTCACATATTTTTGTGCATTCAAAGTGACAGAAGAGAATCCAAGCCCAACCACTCTCTCACACACATCCACATTTGGGTGAACAAACTGGGACCAGAGACACAAACAAACATCCACCGGCAGTCACACACAAGTGAAGGACAAAAAAAGCTTGATCGCCAAACCGACACATCTCAGGCTGGAAACATCCTTCACCTTCAGAGGTGAACTCCCCTGAGCTAAAGAAAAGACAGCCTTGGCTTAATCACTCAGTAACTGGTAGCCACCACTAATCAGATTTCAAGACAGATAGCCATCAAAAGCTACAAAAGATTGCTGAGTCAGTTTGGATTATTTAAGGTTTAAATCTGTCTTATTATATAAATGAATGAAAAGAATGAACTAACTCACAGCTAGATAGCTGCATCTAGTCGCAGGTTCCACGGCATAACAACCTGTAAGTTCAAGGTACAAAACTGCTGTTGCACCAGAAAATAAGTTAAAATATACCCATAATTCTGTGCTATTACAGCTGAAGTCTGCTAGTAAGGATTATGCATTGTAAGTGAAATAAAAAGTACAATTAAAACCAAACAGACTGGTGATACTGAGATGTGAATATGAATGGATTTCAAATCAGCTGTAAGCTAAGAATTGAACAACTGGTGACGACTTTCAAATCCAAGCTGAAGACCTAGCTGTTTACCGTAGCTTTTAATTATTGTTTCGTTGAATCAAACTTATTATAGCTTATTGCCTTTAACTGGTGTGCTTGTGATTGTATTGTTTTGTTTTTATTCTCTGTGGTTCTTCTTGCTTGCTTTTAATATTTTTTTTTTTATCATTTGTTTTTCAGGTTTGTCCCTGCAAGCTTTGTTAAGCACTCTGAGTTGTCTTTGTGTGTGAAACGTGCTACAGTATATAAATAAGTTAGCATTGCCTTGCCTGTGACGGTGGGTAGGTCCAAAGTGGGCTAACAGTTTGTATAGGGACTGAAGCTCCAGATGCAGCCTCGCCCTGCCAGCAGTGCACTTTTGACATCTTTTACCTTTCACAGTGAGGAGATACAGTTAATTCCTGTATATTTATAATGAAACTGTTGCACAAATGTATTCCTGCCAATTACATGGAAGTTACAAAGCCACAGAGTGCGATTGTTAAGCCTGAGTGTGTTCGCTAGTTATTATTGTCACAATGAACTCAAACACACTCAAAGATAAGCTCTTGTGCTGTATGCAAAGCTGCTTTTCTTGCAGCTTAGACTCAAGGCCAAGAAAGAAAACTATTCAAAACAACAACAATATACGAATGAGACTGGAGTAAACCGTAAAAGACAAGGTATTTACATGTGTTTTAGAAGAAGAGAATATCTTGACTTCTGTATGTTCTTTAGGTGGCTGCTGTTCTGAGAGGAAAATGATTTGAGACTGCAAAGAGTACAGTCAGCCATGAATCAGGTGAAGGTAAAAGAAAAACAGGATTGTGTGTCTGTTCAACATCTCCTCACTGAGGTCTCATGATTGTTGGATCCTTGTGAGTTTGCACTTCAGCCAGAGTAGGGGGGTTGCGTTCACATGGCTGACACTGACCAACAGCATGTGTGAAAATCTGGAGCAACATCACAGTCTTGTCAAGATTGTGATCTGTTCATTTTAGCGGTGTGTTAAACACTAAGGTTGGGAATCTCTTGGTTCGATCTGATTCAAAGGGCTACGATTCGATGTTTTAATGATTCTCAATGCATCTCGAAGGATCTCGATGCCTTAACTCACGAAGTGAGTGAAGTTTTGCCTGGTTTGATTCAGAATATATTCTTGATCAAATGGGAAGCGATCACAATTTTTAGTCTCTTAATCCAGTTTTCCTAGAATACAACATGAAAACTAACTGGCAATTAGATGGTCCGCAGCCTTTTAATTTTAAAAAGTTAACAGCATTAATTACTGAATTAATCAAAGTGAAAGCATCATACAGTCTCCTGTCTGTATGAGAATAAGTGAGGGGGAGGCAGAGTGCTCGGCTGTGCTGAACAGCAGTGGAGAGCAGCCTCTCTGCTCACCATGAGCTCTGGTGAAAGCCATCGCTGTGCAGGATGTGGAGCAGGGGCAGAGTTTCTGAGGTGAACAGACTGAGCAGACAGCTATTTTATACACAACAGCATTGGTTAAAGTCAGACCTGGGTGGTTTCTATTTTTTCAAACCTTCCTGAAATTTTTAGCACCCCCTCAATGTAGGCGAAGCTGATGCTCATCAGAGCGACACTATTCCAGCAGATGAGAAACAAAACATGGCAGCTTTGCTTGGAGAAGCTGCAGGTTTTATTCATTGAGAAACTGTAGCCTAAACTGTACATTTACTGCTAGACTGACAACTTTACTGCTCGCCTTTTTCTTTTCTCAGCTCCTATTCACTGTCACTCACTCGATCAAACACTCAATATGCTACATTACTTAATTAGTGGTCTCCAGTTGTTGCTGGCTGACCAAAACACTACGAAACAGGCCTGACCTCACATCCTGCACACTACAAGCATCACCTCAATGCAGCATCAGTTTAAAACAAAGTAGAGAATCTGTATTTTTGATGGTATTGAACATAATATCTTTGGGCTTACCCTGGCATAATGAAGTACCATGGGACTGTCCAAGTCTAGTTGACGTTGTTTAATACTGCAGTGTGTCGCCCAGCCACTTTCGTTTGTTACAGCTGGTCGCCGCTTCGCTCCATTAACGTCTTAACGTTAGTCTCTGGGTCATGCCATGAAAAGTTATGTAATTTTTTAGACACTATTCAAAACATGCTTGCAACTGCTGCCTTTTGAGAAGATGAAGTACATCTCCCCCTGTTAACTGCTGATAACCTGAGTGTGTGTGCGCTGTAGACCGTCTGGGTGCTGCATTGCCCTCACAGCTTAGTTATGCCTTTTTTGCTCCATCAAAACACCATGCTAATTGACATTTAGAAAAGTGTTTTTGACTCTTATGAATTGATTCAGAATCTTCCATGTTGCATCACGTTGCATCTTAGACACGAGTATTTCCCCCACCCCTATTTAACACCATCCAGCCCCACTGCTGGTGGCCAAACTGATGGATCTTGGATCTAATCCTAGTCTCGTTCTATGGATTAAAGATTTTCGTCCGAACTGTACCCAGCAGGTTAGATTTAACACAGCCGACATAAGTATATAAACACATGGTCTGTGTACCGTCTCCCATACCGTACACCAACAAATGTCTACCTTCAGTCCCTTCTGCATATTTTTTTTTAAGGATTCAGATGATACAGCCTTCCTTAAGCCTGACAACTCCGCCTTAGGTGGTTTAGGAGGTAAGCAACTTTATCAAAATGGTGTTCTGACAACTTCCTTAAGTTTAATGTGTCTAAAACCAAAGAAACAGATTTTAGATGCACTCACCAAGGTCACAATGAACTTAAACAACTGTGAAGAGCGAAGGTTAAAAAGCTGTAACAGACTTTTTACAGAAACTGGACAGTTTTAATGTATCTTGTTATGCCCTGAAAGTCTGTTAAAACCGTGTTGTTGCTTTATACCATGCCATGTTGTGGGGTCTAGAGTAATTAAATAAATTTGAAACTTGCAACTTTAAAAGGCGGTCCTATAGAGTAACCTTTCCTTTGGCCTGATTTGAGTTTTTTGGTATCATGCGCAACCAAAACCAAGACAGGTTGCAGCACATGCTCAAGATGGTGAGTAGAATAATAGACTGTAGGCCTATATTGTCTGTATGTAACTGATTACAACAGCAGAGCTTGGTTACAGACATTAAAACAGCTGATGTGATGCCATTTACAGTATACTAAAACCACCACCAAGTGAGGTGACATAACATTATGTCTTTTGTAGACTATATTGCTCATAGTCTTTGAAGAACATGGTGGAAATGCCTTCACAGTGCAAAGACGTTAAGTTTTTTTTTAAGCCTGTTCTAACTTCACACTGCATGTTTTGCTATTATAAGCATCACTCTCCTCTATTTTAACAACCACATTATCATCACAATAGTACCTTTCACAGTTAACCACTCAAACGTGTTTTGGCTGTGGTGCAAAACAAGCGGTCGTTCAAATGAGCAACTTATTTTTCAGGAACAAACAGCCAACCACACAAACATTTACAGCACAACAAACGTTCTATTTTACATTGTTCTTTTTGTGATTTTCTTCAAGTCACATCAATTCTTAGTCATTTCTCGTCTGTCTGGTGTGAAAGTTAATCTTTTATCAGTCTCATCATCATTAATGATGCAACATGTCTCCAAGCTCGGAGCTTTTTGGTTTCACAGATTGCTTGAGTTTTGTACTGTGGATATATACTGAAACTAAATTACAGCCTCATTGTTGTCTGCCTCCACCAACCAGTTAAGTTACAGTGTACATCTTTTCTGTCTTAAGCCTTATAATATATGTAATGACATCTGTGAAGGAATTTAATTACGGTTATTAATTGTACTTTTCGGTGAAAGGGAAGTTTAGACTATACTGACATGTATGATAACTAGGGATCGGAATTGACAAGATTTTTATGATTCTGATTCCATTTTCGATTCTGCTTAACGATTCGGTTCTTTATCGACTCTCTTATCAATTCTCATTTGGAAAAAAGGAGAACAAACAGGAAGCTAAACGTGAACTGGAGCGAGTGCTGCCAGCCTCTGAGCCAATCAGACTCTGTCGCTCCTCTTGGTCATCTAAATGTAATGCATGAGAAGGCATTCATTTAACGTTAACAGTTAGTAATAGCAGGTTTTACAATGAGGCAAATGGCGCTAACATGATAGGCAGTGTTAGTTATTTAGTTACCTGCAGTATTAACAGCAGAGGACGTGCTAACGTTGCCGCTGCTGCTGGGTTGAGATTCACTCTGGAGTGGATTGAAAACACGACATTCATTCAAAGTTATCGCATGCTGTGTGTTTGCAGAAGTTTCTACATATTGGTAGTATTTCCTCCCTTTGATGAAATATCCACTTTGCAAGTATTGCAAGTTGCCCTGTTGTCATCCTTTCTCGTGAAATGTAATCAAACTTTTGAGTTTGTGACACTTGGGTGCCATGTTTCCTGCCGGCTGCACTGGTGAATGACGTCACCACGCACGTTGCGTAGCTTGCGTAAGCTACACAACGTGCGTGGTGACGTCATTTGCGCCCAATGGAATCGATAAGGGAATCTTTTGCAAAATTGGCAAATGATTCCAAGGAACTGAAACACTGGGAACTTTTTCTCAACAAGAACCGGTTTTCAATTCCCATCCCTAATGATAACAGTGAATAATCTCCACTGAGAAACATGCTGTCTTCACCTACAGAATATTTTTTCAGAGGAGTACAGGATAGAGAGATGAACATTATGATGTGACAGTAAAGTTGATCTTTAATTTTTTTTGGATATAAAATGTCATCACTTCATTATTGTATCCTATTGATGAATTCTTGAGTAATGGTCACAGAGGTCACAGAGACTTTTGACCAATAAAATCAAATCATTGCATCTCCACATGAGCATTTGAGCCAAGTTAGAAGAAATTCCTTTGAGGAATTCTTACAATATCACGTTCACAAGAATGGGACAGTTTTGTAAAGTAAAATGTGCACAGAAAGATCTCACAGTCTGCAACTGAGTGTTTTTATGTCGATTCCTGTATGGAAACAAAGTGCAATTTGTCACAATCTTTGATCTTTATCTTTTTGGTCCATCGTGGTATGATATGTTAATCCCTATGGATGCTTTCATCTGTCAAATAGTGATTTTGTCACTTAAATGCACTGCATACACCACACACATTTCTCCAGCCTTTGTCACCTTTGTCTCAAAAGCATAAAGGAAAAACCCTGATTGCATTACAATACTTTTTGCCTGGTGGATATAATGTGATTGCACATTAATTTGCAACCTGATAGTCACTGTACATACCAATATTACAAATAAGAATAAGTTACCAGGCAATTCTGTTTTTAATTGCTGTATTTTTTATGTGACGTTAACGTAGCCTAAGGTTAGAGGAAATTCAGATTTTTCTGGGCTAATTAGTGTGGCTGAGTGGGTTCAAAAGGCTGAGCCTGTTCAAAATGCAGTTACAGATGTGTAGTGTGGGGAAAAAGTGAAAACAAGTGCAGTGTCTGCAAATGCAACCTGAAAGGAACAATATTGGATCTGACCACAGACAGAATGCAATTACACTGGAGCCTGATTTTACTATAAAGAGAAATAGATCTAATAAAATAATCTGTCTTTGAGCTGTATTTTTCTGGCAAAAACGTCCAGTTCTTCTGGTGACTGACATCATGCAGAGCGGAACATAATGTGTTCAGTGACACAGAGTCGTGATGACACTGGAATGAACTATGTAGCTTGACAATTTTCAATTATGTAGAATATGTTTTTCATTTTGTACAAGAAGGAATCAGAATGAGGCTTTTTTTTTCTAAAAGCAAAGAAAGAAAGAAAGAAAGAAAGAAAGAAAGAAAGAAAGAAAGAAGATCTCAAAGTGGAAGAGAACCCTTAAGGATAAAACAAATCCTGACAATAAGTTCAAGAGCAGTCTTGGCAGGAAGCTCAAGTAGTACCAAGAGGATTTACTGGATAACCCTCTAAACGTATAAATCTGGTACTAGAGAGTCCCTGTCGCTCCACTTCTAAAGGGTAATACACACACGGTTACATGTTTCCGTAATTACGAGTTCATCCTACCACAGTGATTGAGATGTTGATCTAGCCTTGCACCCCTGCAGAGAAGCATCTGACTGGATTAGTATGGTTAGTGAAAAATTAACATGGAAGGCAGAGTTCCCCCCACCGTAGTGACTATCAAGCATAATTTAAGTCAAATCTTGAGTAGGGAGAGCAGAGGGCGTCCTTGCTTGAAACTTCAGTGAGTCTTTCTAAACAGCTTGCAAAAAGCGCTCGACTGAGTGAAGGGTAAACCATAAGAAGCAAAAGGTCTCTTTTATATGCAGCTGAAAGGCCTTTCATTGTGTAGTTTACCTTCACATGGCTCCGCAAAAGACTTTTCACTGAGTCCTGTGAGGATTTGGCAGTTTAAGAAAGTAAAGAAGTGGCTGAATATAGAAAAGGCCTCATGTCAAGGAGTGTCACGCTATTCTGTGTTGTCAGTTGAAAACCGGTTTACAACATCCATCTGTTCAACATCAACTCCCTCAACATTTGAGCACAACATAGACTTTGTGATAAGATCAGATTCTCACATGCTCACGTTTCTTACCTTACAGATACGTTATTTGTCAAACTACTTGACCATCAAATATGACATTTCTAAACAAACTTTCTTCAACTTCATAGCTTCACAACCTCTTATGATAACCACTGTACTAAACTCAGACATTAACCCTACAAATAAAGTGAACTATGGAATTAATATGTCCTCCCAGCGGTCAATATATGACAAAAAACAAACAGACATGAATTCCCTTTAGAGTAAATGGGAGTTCTTGGAACAGTTGACTGTCCGTGGACCAAGAAAAACAGATGAGGCACATGGGGATACAAATAATACATCAAAATAATACATCATCTAAACTGGACCTCTTCTTGATTATCATGAAAAAAGCTTAATCGGACCAGACGTGCGATTGTTCCAAGTACAAGAATCACAAGTAGGTCTCAAACTCTAATTGGCTAGAGGACACTGCTGGTACTGTCATCTCATTGGGGGCCACTTCAGCATTCACGTTTTTCAAGTAACTGCAATATTTCTGAAAATTTACTCTTTGATTTCCATTCACATGTTTTTGTCACACTTAACACAAACTGGCACAAACTCAGCAACTCTTCTGTCACTTTGAATTCATCTTTAAAATAATTTTGTGAGCCAGATATTATGATTTTTTTTGATAACATGCTGTGGGCTGGAGGAAGGAGGCGCGGGGGCAGGAAACGGCCCCGGGATCAACAGTTTGAGCCTCCTGCTCTAAACGCTGAGCTCAACAAAGACTGAAGTCAATCTCTCATCTTCTATTCCTGAAACTCAGTGGAGTTCATAGAAACCTGCACTCTGAACCAGTCCAACGCCTTCTATGACATCATGTGTTTACTACTGAGGACAAATGGGAGGACAGTATCGTGTCCGGTAAGGTGAGCGCTTGAGAAAATGGAAGGCCTGTAGGTTTGTTCGAGGCTGTACGCGCCGCTGTTAAAACAATCCCCAGACAAACAGCAGGCGGTGGGATCTCTGATTGTCCGGCATCATGTAAACAGGGCTGGGTGAGATTCTTTGAAATGTAGTCAGTTACTGAAAACAAATTACATTGCAGTTGTTGTAATTTTAACATAATCCATTGGATTACACAAAAATGTAACCGGATCTGTATGCTTTTGGATTACTTTGATATGAAACATTAAAATATTGCACATTACACTAAAAACTGAGTGCAGCCACGAAAATTTTAGTTCCACAAATATTCTTTTTTCTAAAATCCCATCACATTGTTGATACAAATAAAGTGCATTTTTGCGTAGGGAAACCCCATATGTGAGACTCATTTTATTTATTCCAATTAACTCAGAATTTATCATGAAAAAAAGTTCAAAATTATAAAATTGCCATATTTTAAAGATATTAAAAATAAAATCAAGTCTTTCTTGACAATGTAACTACTATAATTTTTGAAATGTAATCTGGTCTGATTATAGATAATTATTTTTTGTTATCTGATTATATAGTTGGAAATTAGCACAAACCACATTAATCCACGTGTCCTTGTCCAAAACTTATGTCAAATATTGGTATACAATATTTTATATACTTTCCCTTGGCTATGTTTTATACTTATGTTGGTTTAGTTGTGATATGTGATTTTTTCCTAATGTTTGCTATTAAAAGTTATAAAGGTCTATTCCGCCACATAAAGGCTGTAGATGCTGTAAAAACAAACCCACTCTCACTGTGGAACTGAACATGAGATTCCATCTGTCATCTCAATTTTAAGGCATAACATGCAAAAGTGTCCTAACAGATAATGTATAGACTGAAATAAACATCCTTTATAGTGTGTAGTGGTGTCTGTATTCACAGAGACCTGGCCCTCTGCCTGTGCTCAGAACACTTTACCAACCCAAAACTTTCTGGTGTGTTTACAACCAGTTCAGACAAATCCTACTTATTCTAGCTTTAAAGAAGGCAGATGAAATACTTATCTTGAAAAAATGTCCAGTAAAACATCTCTAAAACATATTTTCAAAGAGACATTTTCTTTCAGAGGCACATTGGCTTAAATAAATGCAAGTGATTTACCTTTAATGTTCTGGTGGGGGCCCAGCCTGTACCATCAATAGAGTGTTCCCGCAATAAGCTGCATTTAGAAAATAAAAGAAATACAGTCATTTATAATGCTTGCATGTTATCGAAGATCCTTTGTGGCAGCTTGTTATTGTACATTTTTCTGTGTGTGTACTGTAGACTCCTGCAATGCCCGTCCTGCAACACCAGAGGTGTTAGTTCTGAGACCACTAATCCACCAACTTCTAACAAAACTACCCTCATATTTCAGGTAATGTGTGTGAGAATGGATATTTAGAGAGGAGACTTGTTTGATTTGCTATTTCCATCTATTTATAAGCAGGAAGAACAATTACAGTAATAAAGCAAGACATGATAACTTGAGATAAAGAGAGGAAGAAGTTGCATAAGAAAGAAAAAGTGATGAAGGAAGCAGCCTTACCTCAAACAGATCTCTCCATTCTCTGTGATGTTAGGATGCCATATTCTGGTCAGACATCTCACTTTAGGAGGCTGAAAAGAACAGTACGAAAGGGAAGACAGAGAGACGCGTCTTTATTCATTTTAGTATTTCATACTACTTTAAACAAAACCTTTAATGACCAGCGTTTGTTCATCAGAGAATCTTTACAGGAGAGCTGATGATGATGAGATTTTGGCCTCAGGTCCTCATAAGTGGCCAATATTAAGTTATCAGAGCATAACATCAAGTATAATTTTTCAACATTATATAAATATTATGTATACAGACATTTTGCTTCTATCGCGTAAATGCTTTGGTTTTGTAAGCCACTCCAACACAAAATCAGTTACGGCATAATTTTCTGTGAAGGTTAAATTAGGCTTTTTTTTAAAGGAGCAGTGACGTTAGATCCTCAATGATTCCCCAAGGTTACCTTTTCTTCTCTTTGTAAAATGCTCTTCAAAATCAATTCATTGGTATTTTCAATTACTTGTTAATGCAGTTCAAATCTTTTAAAATGTATGTTTGTTCAGTAGTGACACACACATAAATAAATAGCCAAGAAAATGCAGCAGAACCATAAAAGAATAAATAAATAAACTACAGCGTTTGTCTCTGAAGTAATGTGATTAATATGTTTTGTGTATTTTCCCACTTATTATTATTATTAATTTCCCACTTATTGTTATTTTTGTGAGATTCAAACTGAGCAGCCTTCAAAACTCAGGCCAGCATCCACACATGGTTTTATTCACTGTTGGTAGCCAACACGGATGTTTCTGTGCCTCGTGTGTCTGTGTACGCTCCACGTCTCACTGTGTTTTGGGCTTTTAACTTGTCTAGTTAGACGATGCTCAGATCTGTGAGGGCAAACATCCTCAACAGGGCTTCTTCATTAACTCACTTTCAGAGTTTGACATTTCAAGGCAGGTTCAAACATGTTAAAAATGTCTATACATTTAAAATAAAATGTGCTTTTTGCCATTTTATGAATCTGAGAAGACACTTAGCCTTAAAAGGCTCTCCTCATTAACAATTAAATAACAGTGAGTGTTTTATGGTGTGTTTGAAAGAGAAGTGTAAGCTGGCTGTCGTTTTTCTTGACTAGTGAAAACCACAGTAGCAGTTGTAAAATCACTAGAACTTTGTACTGTAAGTTGTTTACAGTTCTGTTAGAGCAGTTACGTGGAGGCTGCAGCACTGACGGAGTAAAGAAAGAAAAGGAAGAAAGCTTTGTATTAATTGCACTGTAACCAAACAATGCCTTCTTACTGTAATGTGCCATTTTCCTTTTGTTCACTTTCTCGACCTTCAGTTCAACCCTGCAGTAATACAAACTCACACAGATTACAGAACGATTATATCATCCTGCTCTCAATGTTTTGATTTTGAATTTCATTGTGAATTTTACTCCTTTCAAAACCTGGCCCTGGCTCTAGATAAATATCACATTTGCTTACGTCTACCTTCATCACCCTCTAGCTCATAAATACTGGCTTGATGTTGTCTTACTATTCTGAGACCAAATCAGCTGGGGGTCAAAATTTTAGACTTCCTCCCACAGTCTATCTTATTTATTCACTTGAAATCCATGTGTTCGGGTAGCAAACGCATGAATCACTAGAAATGCAGCCCATGTGCTCAGGCGTTAATGCCCCGCCGGCCCACCCAACCTCAGCAAAGATGGACAGATGACAGATCATAAAACCAGCGTGATTTGACACAGAAAATGAAAATAAGCTTGAATGTAGGCCGTGCCAGAATAAAGTGACTAACTGACCACTCGACTGGAGTAATGTGACGACATTCAGCACAGACACGGACATCAACCTGCAAGCAGAGAAGGATGGCGCTGCGAGCACTGCTAACGTTAGCCACCCTGTGTGTCAGGCTGGCCGCTAACGTCAGCTCCAGGTAAACAATACCATTCACCCTGAGTCACTGTGCTCCTTTTTGGTGTGAAAAGTTGAAGCATTTAGTCAGCTGCTGTCAAACGGCTTCAAATGGCTCTTAATAGATACAGTATTTTTTCAGACAGTGGTTCATATTAGCAATTAATAAACTGCTTTCTGAGTATTCCCTTACTGTCAGACAAGTCGACTAGTCTAAATTAAAATTTGCATATGGTCAACAGAGAAATTAGTCATCAGAAACATCCCTACTAATTTCACATCTGATCTGTTAACGTGTTGTTTGTTAGGGAAAGTTTGTGACAAGTGCAAAATGCAGATAACAGCTTTTGAGAGGATTTTTACAGGTTTTACAGCTACAGAGCTCTGAACAGCACTTTAACATTAGACTGTCATTAAGCTGAAAAGCTTGCTCTCTTTTGTGAGGGAAATACAAATCATGTCTGAAAATACACATTCACATTTATCCAACATATTATTAGCAAAGATAAAATTGGCCCATTTGTTGAGAAAAAAAAACAAAAACAACGACGAACATTTTAATTGCACAACAATGACAAAAGGCAACTCATGAATCCTCGTGCAATCATTGGAGCTAGCTCACCACTGTGCAGCACCTTCCCATAACAGCAAAGTAGACCCTCTTTTGAGTAACAATGGACTGCACACATTCCAAATCTCTCCTCAGGTATTAATTATATCCCAGAATACCTGCTCAGTTGGTCTATCATCAATTAATGTCCTGTCCAGATGGACACCTATCGTTTTTAGGATGCATTTCTGAGTCATACTGCTGTTATTGAATTTCATCAGCTGAGCACTGCTGTCTAACTACACAACTAAAATACTGGTTAACCTGACAGACAGAAATCCATTCAACCCACAGACCTTACCTAAAGCCCATAAGTGTGAAGAAAAATCAACATGTGAGAAAGGACTGTTGTGATGCGAGCTGCAGGTTAGGTGTCAAACCAGGCTGTAGGCTGCTTTCGTCAGCTCATTAGATGTGTAGGCTAACAGGCAGCAGAAAGTGCTTACTAACACCCACCTGGTGTAGCTACTCCCCATAATTACCAGAGTTAACAGGGAGAATCGCCACCCCATTATGGATTTAATGTGACTTTATTAGAGGAAACATACTGATGAGAAAACCCTCGGAAACTTTGTCTTCCTGTCTGGTCACACTGCTCTGCTCTAATATCCGTCACAGCAACAATTCTCTACTTCAACACCATTATTTACCGTGGCAGGCGTCATAAAACCGCCACAGAGAGCTGCGTGTAGATGAAACAGAGTATGTGTGCATGTGTGATAAAAGACTCAAGACAAAAGAAGGATAAACGAGGCATACATACATGTGCAGAGATACAAACAAAAGATGCAGATTCACACATACGCAAACACACTGAAGACGGTGAGATAAAGCCTGTGTGGAAGGAATGAATGGAGGAGGCGACAAAAAAGCTTCAACTCACTCAGGTGAAAAAAACAATGTCTATTTTACCCAGAGGAAAAAAAAATCTATTGTCAGATTCAAGCACAGTACCTCGATATTCCTTCATGAATTTTAATTGAAAGAAATGCCATATTGATGCCACCATGATCATTTGAGGGCACCAAGACTTTGTTCTAGAGACTGCATTGTACACAAAAAACAGGACAGAGAAGAGCAGACCACAATCTGACTGCAAAACCTGGACGGGCTGTTACTTCAACAGGCAAAAACTGGAAGCTACTGACTAATACTGACAAAGCAAATACACAAGCAGACACACAAATGGACTCACCACCATGTTATAGGCTTCGGGGACGTCTATTTCAAACTGAAACCTTCCACTTTGGTAGTAACCCTCATCTGGAAGCAGAGAGAAGAAGAAAGACAGAGGACAGGAGTTTTCAGTCATGGAGACATAAGGATATGTGTTTTATGACAAACAACAATTTACAGTTTCGTGTGGAAAGAAGGCCTTCAATCATAATCATACACTGTGTGTGTCATCAACACCTTATGGACCAGTATCAAGCACAGGGAGGTGATGGATTTTAACTGGAAAAACACTGTAAAGAAGTCCGTTAACAGATTAGTAGACACGCTCTATAAAGTGAGCAACCAGAGCACCCGGGATCAGTAGATCTTCATTTAAATTTCATGTTGCCAAACTATTTTCAGTTAAGTATCTCACTAAATTCATATGTCAATCTACATGAGGGTTTTACCATCCAGAAACACATTTTAATGCCTTTCTTTCTTCTGTCATGTGCATCAAATTTTCACACAGTCAGAGAGAGTAAAAGCGCATGCTGTCCCAGGAATTGTTTGTATGCCAGCTAATATAAAAATATGTTTATGATTCCTCCTGTTCATGATTCCTCAATGAAATGTTATCTCTGTGCATCTCCTGTGTGTTTTATCCTTTTATTTGAATGCACACTGATAGACGAAAAAACAAAACAAGCATAAATTTGCAACAGCTGCGACCAGCTACTGGTGATTGCGACATACATACCCGCATGCATTCACAGACACAACCACTTGACCTACATGACTTGAGTGGGATTAGGTCACACCAATGGAAAAAGGAACCCTCTGCCAAACCAATGACACCCACTGAAAGGCTCTATGACAAGAAAAGATCTGCACACCAAAAGATAAGGTCACGTTGCATTTAAAAATGGAAGATGATATGTTGGTGTGTTGTATCAGTGAAGTCCAGTTAAATCTCTACAACTGCAAGATCAACATTGATATTATACTAATTTAGCTCCAGAGTAATCTATCCAAAACATGCACAGGCACATATCTGATGCACCCAATGCACTGACAGATGATGTTGCACTGCAAGAAGAAGCTGAGCCAGGTTTTTGGGTGTCTATTGTTTTTTGCCGGAGAGCTCTACATCAGGATCCACACATGCAAATGCAGTGGCCTCATTGAAATGAAGCATACAAATGTGTCTGAGCGCAATGTAACTGGGGTCAGCGGAGATCAACCAGGTCAGCCATGATCGATGATTCTGCAGCAGAAGACTAAATGACAGGACCATTAGGAAGGATGGAATCTCAATCAAGGAGTTCATCTCTGGGGAGTAAAGGGATAACGTGTAACCTTTTGGTCAGCCTACATGTGAAGGTCAAACATAACACTGGCTTAACTCTCCCTTCCATCACTGAGAGTAGACAAATGTAGAGAGGCCTCAACAGACATGCAAGCAGAAATTAAATATTCACTTAATTCCAGTGACATTTATTTGGCTACTTTATACATTTATATACCTGTCCAATCACACACACAGTCCCTCCCTCTTTCTCTCACTCTGTCTTCTTTTCTCCCCACTACGTAGCTTTTAAAACCAATTAAAAACTTGCACAGGAAATCTGTTTACAAGGGCTTCTTTAATTAGTTGGTTAATTTACATTTCTGCTGTGATCTTATGGTACATGCAGTGAGCAGAGGACAAGGTGGAGAACAGAGTCAGGCTTAGATAAAAATAACTATAGAACCCATGCCTTGTTAGCACTCACTCAGGTGGACTGATACTTGGCATCTTCTGATTGAACTCAAGACAGTGAGACAGAGATTGAGAGGAAGGGAAAGCACTTAGTAATAAGCCCTGTAATGATCTAACGAGCAAGTGAACATGTGTACATGCTCCACTGAGCAGTAAGGATCCAGACTTGCACATTTTGTCTAAAAATAGCTTGTTCAGCAGTCACACATGGACCACATACTAAAATACACCTCTGGGGTGACCTATATTTTGAACCATCTCATTTACATACAATACATGGAGAGGCAAAAATTCTATTTATGCTGGAATTGGAAGGGTTCGAGTATTCATCCCCAATTGTTCGGTACAGAACGTTGTACAGGATCGGTATGTCAGTACACCCTGCGACCCAAACTGTAAAAATAATCTATCAATATCCTCCAGGTTCTTACATCTTTTCAAATCAAATTCAAGCTCTTTTCAAGCATTTTCAAGGTGTGTTTTCAAGGTTTTCCAGCATCGTACAACTCTGGTAAATTACATACAGTATTAATATGCATATGCTCAAAATGATAAGGTCTTATTCAATTTCATCATCACATTAAATCAGATGTTATTGTGCTCTAAACAACTAAAACTGTTTCGGAATAGACTTCTACAGAAAGATGACAGTTCAGTTTGTTAGTTTTTTTTTTAGTGCTGTTCTTATTTTAGTCTTTACCATTACAAAGGCTTTGTGTGTGTATGTGTTTTATTGTGTGAAGCACTTTGTGTTGCACACCGTTTGCATGAAAAGTGCCATATAAATAAAGTTTGATTGATTGATTGATTGACAAATAAAAGGAAAACACAACAAAGCTTTGTGTTTCAAAATGTGTCACCCAACAAGACTTGGGTTGTTTATTCTTCAGCTATAACAGGAGGTGAGATTTTAACTGTCAGTGTGGGAACCGTTGTATGTTGCTAGCTAACATTACCCTAGAGGTCTAACTTGTCTCTCTTCTCTTTATCCTGTTTTTGGAGTCTGTCTGGCCGACGACATGCTGTATGTGTGTGTGTGTGTGTGTGTGTGTGTGTGTGTGTGTGTGTGTGTGTGTGTGTGTGTGTGTGTGTGACGTTACTGTCGTGACCCATCGTGAAACATGCACGTAAATTTGACTGGTACAGAAGTGGATTTCTGACAATGACCAGTGGGTCAAGCTGAAAACCAGTACGCCTGATCAGTGCATCCATAACTGTTACAGTAAGACTTGTGACCAATTAGTCACTGGAATGTTAAACATTTTTCAAAATAAAAAATGTCTGACCTTCTATAACCCTGCTGTATCGAAAATGTACCTAACCAGGCCCCCGAAACCGAAGTACATACTGTACCAAACTTCGAATTTTGTGTACCATTCCACCTGAAATTTACACATTAGGATATAATGCAATACAATTTTTATCTATTCTGCTCTGACACAGTAGCAATGGCACTTAAATCCATGTTTCAGAGTTTTTTTTTTTCCCCAAATGTTCAAAAACTGGCAAAGACAGACATCTCTCTTGTCCTCACCCTCTCTGTGTACTCAAAGCACTGAGCAATTTGAGATAAGGCCTGCGTAAAAGGGGCTATCTAAACCTCACTCAGCTCCAGTCACTGCCACAAAGACAGAGCTACAATTTAATTAGACCACACAAACAGTCTCCCCTGTATTATTAATGAGGAGAGACCGAGATAGAGAAACTGTGAAACTGCTGTGTGAAGTACAGGGATGTAGTTGGATCAAGTGTCAAGCAGAAAAGTGAAGGGATGGAGGGAACAGCTACAGCACCGAAAACCCAGGGATGGATGGATGATAAGGGAAGAATAACACAAGGACAAAGAGCAACAAACTGAAAGAGGGAGAGACAGAGAGCATCTACTGGCTAACTACTGCAGTCAGAGGTCATAAATAATTCATGAGTGTCTACAGTACACGGGAACAATCAGTCTTTACTGTCACAAGACACTGCACACACACACACACACACACACACACACGCACACACACACAGACACACACACACTTCTAGAGACGATTTGTTAGTGAGTCACAATGTTCAAATGACAAAGAGGCTGGTTAGTGAGTTGGTTTGTGGAAGGTAAGAAGATTCTTATTACTTCTGGATAGGACTGCAACGAATGATTATTGTCACAGTCGATTATTTTCTCCATTAATTAATTAGTTGTTCGATCTATAAAATGTCAGAAAATGGTGAAACCCAAAGGTATCCTGTTTACTGTCATAGAGGACTAAAGAAACCAGAAAATATTCACATTTAAGAAGCTAGAATCAAAGAATTTTTACTTTTTTTAAAAATAAAAGAAATACTTAGGCTGATTAATTATTATCAAAACAGTTGGTGATTAATTTAATAATCAATTATTTGATTAATCATTGTGCTCAACTTCTGAATCCTTTATGTAGGAGATTAGGAGAGGAGTAAATCAAACTCCTGCCAAAGCCGGTTGGAAGAAGAGCGAAAACGTCTTTACCATCGAAAAACAAAAAGCCTTCAGTGCTGCTACTGCAGTATCTACACTAACCTCTTCAGGAGACACCACTGTTTGTTCAAGACAAGTCGCTGTCCTCACACATAAAACCACGCCCACAGCTGCCAGTACTCCCTCCTAGGATGCTGATTGGCTGGGATAACTTGAAGCCTGGCAAGATAGATTCTCGCGATGGATCGACACACCAATTGAGCTGTACCATACTGTTCATTGCATTTCTTTAACTGTGTACAACCTATTCTACTTGTCTTAAGGAAAGTTTTCATGAGCAGCAATTTCAGAATCAAAGACTTCAGTTGGACGATGGTTGTCAAGTCTTGGACAACTGAACGTAGAATTCAGGACAGTTGTGAGACACTGGGGGAAAAAGTTCACTTTGTTAATGGGGAAGCACTAAAATACACAGGGGGGAAGACACGGGCAAAACATCTGTCATAACTCAGTTCATTTCCTCACGTATCAGGAAAAATCCCTGCAGTCATGTGCTGATGAATTACCATGGTTACCAAATGATTTAGCATAATTATATACAGTAGTTTGTAGATTTTTCTTCGGAGATTGCTTCCTTGACAGTTTCGATGTTCAGCAGATGGATTTCATTGTGAGTTCAATTAATGCTATACATATCTACATCACACAACGGTGCGGTGAGTCTGCTTTATGATTGAAGTTGAACTGACAGCGGACTGAAAACGATCTTTTGAAGCGGTCTGAACCCCCGCTCTCACTTGCATATAATTGGAGCATTTTCCTGGATTGAGCGTTTTGACTGCAACAAAGGAAAAATCATGTGAGGAAGAAATTAGCCATCATATCCAAGTTAATTAGTGTAATTGTGATTTTCAGAGTGACAAGTAAAGGGCACAGTTGGTGTTGACAGATTATTGCTGTTTCCAGCAGAACTTTGCAAGACATATCCATTATTGCGAGTACAATAGAAAGAGACGGCATATCTAAAAAAAACACCAGACAACAAGGATCTTCATGTGTTTCATGGTACGGAAAATATACAGTGAAATAAAACAGTGGACCAAAGAGGGGTTTTATTACTTTTTCCTTTATTTTTTGTCTTCTAGCTTTTCTCCCCATTTTTCCACTTGTATATATTTTTTATTCAGGCAGCCTGTGTGAGATTTGGTCCTTTTCCCCTTGGATCACAGGCATTGCAAAGGATAAGGATTTAAGGTTATTTATTATCATAGAGCACAAGGTTGCACAATGAAATTTGAGCTGTAGCCCCTTCATGCTACACACAAAATACAACATATATACAGTACAGGTTGTTAATAAAACAAAAAAAAACAATATGCACAGTTAATTACATATATATATATATATGTATGTATATATATATATATATAGATATAGATATAGATATATACATATATTTATATATATACATATATATAGCTCTGATTCTTTTGACAGAAATTGTGGTCACGATATGAGTCACTATTAGTGGGAAATTTCATTTTTGCATCACATATTTCATTTTTGCTGAAAAAAGAAACTATTACTATTACTATTAACTATTATACTATTATATCACGATGCCGTGACATTTGTTGGGCTCATTACTAAACAAACGTGTTTTCTTATATCTGGAGAAAAAGATTTGAATACGAGGGCATCTCTGCAGCACTACAGTACTCCAGTACTCCATTATAAAGCTTCTTTGAAACACATTTTTCCTTCATCAAAAAATTGCAGCTTCTGCAATTTGGATATTGCACTTACTGCAATACATACTGCAGCTTCAATAATATTTCAATTACTTGCGCAGCCCTACTTTAATTTGTGCCCTGCATTGTTTAGAGTTGTTCAAAAATAGACACACACACACACGATTGTGCAGAGATGAACTTCTGATGACCACGTAGCTTCTGTAGCCTCTCTTGGCCGCCCACCAACAACAACAACAACAAAAAAAAAAACTAAAACATGCAGTTGTTTACCCCAAAGCACCTCTTACTGTTGCTGTTAGCTTAATCCATTGTTCACCCTGTTTATCTGTGTAATAACTTCAGGAGAAGCACCAGCAAGCTCTAACATTAGTATAATAGCTGTCTGGAACCAAAATGCATGAAGTATTTATGCATCTATCTGGTGCACTACGTAGGACAAGCACCTTTTCATCCGGCAAAAATTCAAATGCTATTGACTTGGCTCCACAACGGCACATTTGAACAACAAAGAAGTGTCCCTAAATTTGTGACAAGGATCTCACAATACCAAATAAGGTATTGACGTAATCATACCCAAGCTCAGACATGACTCACATTGACGATCTATGGAAGCTATAATGAGAAGATTGAACTCGATCACCTCTGAGCTAATGTGCAAAAACACAACAACCATCCAAGGTGGTACAAACATATTAAAAAGGGCTGTAAGATGATTGCTGCGAAAAGTACTGATAGAACAGTTAAACATAAATGTAAAAACATGTGATCATTATGAGCAAAAAAAAGGTATTTAACCATAATTTTTTGCCACAAATGGACTTTTTTTCCCACCACACACACACACACCTTGCTATTCCTAAAATATTTGCACAACAATACATTAATTATCTGTATGCAAATCAAGCAGAAAAAGACACATCCGAGACACAAAGGCAACACACTTTGTATGCCAATTTTCTTTCATTATTGTACTTCTAATAATCCAACGATAATGACATGTGAGAATGTGTTGCTGCTGTCCCCATTCCTCAGAGACACAGGGGTCCGGAGCCACAGGGTCACAGCACAGAGCTGCTGCATGGGAAAAGGAAATACAGGAACTAAAGAGACATTCCAACTGATCTGAGCCTGAAAAAGACTGACTTTAACATTGTAAGTTGTTTTTTATTGTATAAAAATGATTAATCTTGGCAAAAAACATACATTTCAATAAAAATATTTTTATGTAGTATGTAGTTTAATAGCAAAAACATAATCACAATGCACAATAATCTGCTACTACATGACCCATAATGAATCCTGATTTTGTTATCTGTGCACTAAAGGCGTCCGTCAGCTGGATCGCGTCTCAGTGTCATAAAGTTGTTTTCATCAGTGACTCTCTAGCCAAGTGCTTGTAGCCTGTAGCGTTTATCTATTTATTTATTACTTACATTTTGTATATTACATAATACTTGTACACTTGGACGCCTGCCTGCTGGCCATTGTTCTTCCTAAAATTCCATTTTATGTAAGGCAATTGTGTAAGATAAGAAGTACATACATTTAATCTATAAAATTTAACATTTACAGCCGGCCCTCTGAGGGAAACCATAATGCTGGTCCTGGATGGAATTGAGTTTAACACCCCCGGTCTTTAAACAGTCAACAAATCGTGACAAATGCTCCTCACACTTTCCCAGAGCCCAAAGTGACGTCTTGAAATTGCCTTTTTTTTGCCCAGCCACCAGTCTAAAACCCAAAGACTCTTCATTTACTATCATTAACGACAAATTACAGCAGCAAATCCTCACATTTCAGAAGCTAGAAACAGCAAAGGTTTGATATTTTTGCTTGAAAAATGACTGAAGCGATTAATCGATTATCAAAATAGTTGGCAACTAATTTTCTTTTATTTGATGAATCAATTAATTGACTATTTGTTTCAGCTCAATTAGTTTTTTTTATTGTTGATTTGGTCTTTGAGCAGTTAGATAAACTCTCAGAAAAAAGAAAGAAATCGAAAAGCTGCATGGTACTAAAAATATAAAAAATAATAAGGCGCTTTCTTCACCTGGATGATTTTTGCACTATATGCCTCCAATAAAGCAAATGAAAGAGGAGGACAAGACATAACTACATATGTATTTAGTGTGTTTTTGTATGGGCCTATAAGAAAGCTTAAATTACAGCATTACCTGCAGCATGAGTAATGTTCATCTAAAGGAAGCTGTGCTAAACCTACCATCCCCATGAGAAACATGTAAGATAAACAAAAACAGAAGAAAACACACAAAAAAGGAAGAAGAACTTGCATAAGCCTTGAGCTATAAATTCTCCTCACAACAAGTCCAAAAGATTTTACCTTACACTGCTGTGGATATGAGAGATATTAGACAACTTGCATCCTGAGGCATGTTCCCTCTGCATTTCATTTTTCCTGCCTGACCACAATTACCTTCCCTGCAGCGCAAATTAAAGCCTCTGTATGTCTAATGTCGAACTAATGTATTGCAATTGTCAAAGGAAATTTGACAGCACAGTACGAGGACAATAGAAAAATGAGCCACCTACTAAATTGCAGAGACAGACACCGATTGTGCGAGAAAAACGTGCAAGGCAGGTCCATAGAGGGAAAAAAAGACATGTTCACACATTTTCCATTTGCATTCATGCTTTGTAGAGATCACACAAAGGTCTATGGCAGGATTTTTGTTCTCATGCTCATTTATATGCCCATTATGACTTTATATGACACCGTATTATGATAGTGTTCTGTATGAGGACTGACTCAGAGGTGATTTATTCATCATTTACAACAAGGTTGTATCACGAGGTTTCGACGTAGTCCCCTCTTTAATCAATTGCTTGATTTGAATCAGGAGATAAATAAAAATACAGAATCAAATAATCTATATGCAGGAGTGCAGAGGATCAATTAAGCAGCCTCACAACCAGAGAGAGAGAGAGAGAGAGAGAGAGAGAGAGAGAGAGAGAGAGAGAGAGTGAGAGTGAGAGTGAGAGTGAGAGTGAGAGTGAGAGAGAGAGAGAGAGAGAGAGAGAGAGAGATGGAAATATCCCCTTTCCATACACATGTGCAGGCCTGGCCTGACTCAGTTTGATTCTGCACGTCAGCCAGCACCGCGAGGATTTCCATCTCCAATAGGGCTCAACAATAAAGCTCGCCCGCTCACCCAGAGCAAGGAAAATGCCATGGAAAGAATATTTGGCAACTCACAAAAGAATTCAACTATTAAATATTTTGATAATTGATTAATTGTTGAAGTAGACTAATTTTTCAATCAAAATGGGGAAAAAAGCTGTTTTCAGCCTCTCAAATATGGAGGTTTCCCACTCTTTTATTATCATATTAAACTGAACATCTTTTAGACCTTGGACTTTGAGAAATTGGAACGGACATTTTCTGCTATTTTCTGACATTTTAAAGACATTGCAGCACAAGATGAAACATTAAAAATAACTTTCTTTGTTGCTATTTTATAATCGCTAATACATAAAACAATTTGTACAGGGGCAAGCAAAAAACGACTTCAGGCACATAGATTTCTGAACCACTTGCCTGAGTGAGAAAGTGAATTAAAAAATAAACATTAATGCTGAACTCTGTCTTTTAAATGAAGATGAGCTACGACTGAGCCAAATGACTCAGTGGTTAAACACTTGATTTTATATAAATTCTTCACAAACCACAAATTCCTTGTTATCTAAATGCATTAATTAATATTAAATCAGGATATGTTTGGTTTTCATCAGCAGAACCTTAACAGGACGCCTACAAGCTGAATGCAAACATGAAATTAGGGTTGGGTGATTGGATGGCTCTATCGCCTGTCGACGATGGGCTGAATCCATCGCCGCATGGATTTTTTGGGCAATTTTTGGGGCAACATTTGTCATTCTATTTTGCTAATGTAATGGTCTGCAGAGTGACAGCTGCTGCGCTGCGCTGCGCTCTCATCCAGCGGTGCAAACACAGCCACTCAGCCGGACCATGAGCGCTCTGAGCTGGGTGAGGAGTGATAGGTAACCAGCCTGAAGAGCCCGGCTCTTTGTGCTCTTTTCATGCGGTGAATTGATGATTTATTTTGATCAGAGTTGGTGGTTGCTGGGACAGTGGACAGACTAACAAAGACCGTTTCGAGGAGGAGGGGGATTGTCACAAGTTGAACACAGAAGGTGAGACTTCACCGCAGGCCACGTGGAGGCAGGTTGAACTTGCACGGCCCCACTCATAAGATGGTCCATCTAGGGCAGGACTCTGCTCAGCGCGTTAAAAGCAGCGATGGAAATGCAAACCAGCAACGCACGGTTTGACTCAAAAGTACCAATACAAAAACCCCAAAAGAAATTTTAAAAAGCGGAGAAGCAGAGACACAAAAAGAGAAAAGATCAAGTGAAAGGATGTTTAAAAAAGGGTGGACGTGTGTGTGTGACAGACAGACAGAGACACAGACGCAGGTTTTGAATAATTGAGTAAGTCTTTCTCTGAGAACTCGATCTCTTTGCCAACTCCTCTTAAAGAACATGACACCAAACCATGTCTCTAATTGCTGATCTTTGCTTTTCTCTGCAGATTCTGCTTACAAAGGCCTTTGTGAAAACCAAGCTGGTGTTCCAGTGCCGAGTCGGGTGGCAGGAAGACGAATGAATCAGACACACACACACACACACACACACACACACACACACACAATGCCTGGAACAGCTTGAAAACTTAAAAATAAATTCACTACTTCCTAAAACATAAATATAACAAAAACTGATGCAGTCACTTCTCACATAAAAGGAATCAGGCAAAATAAGAGACACCTCTCAAATGCACCTTTTCATACCATCTGAACAAAAAGGAAAAAGAAAATCATTTATCTCCAAAATTGGTGACTTGGATTTTTTTTCATTTATGAGTTGAGATTGTCAAAGCCACTGGACCGGCTGAACAAAGCTGAAAACATGGCTGTTTTTCCTCACTCATGGAAAGTTGACACTTTGAAGATATGTGGTTTCTGTCGCTTGTTCACAGTTTGTCTGTGAACAAGCACAGACGAGCTCTGTTTGGTCTCCCAGGTTTGTCACAGCCTTGGAGCCAGGCTGTGAAATAAGAAGTATAGTGAAATGGGAGGAAGCAGATTGTGCTTGAGTGGGTAAACTAGAACGGTCAAATACAGTTTGGCTCAGCCAAAATATGTCACTTCTGGAAAGGCGGGGCTGCCGTGACCCGGTGGTGGAGCAGAGAGCTGAACCTTCACTGAGGCTGCTGTTTGACAGAGTTCTCACAGTGGATGATGGGAAGAGCGCTGCAGATGGTTACAAACTGATGGTGAGGATATGGATGCTGCATAAGAACACTGTGGGTGATACTGTACATGTCAGATGACATGCATGATATGACAGGAGGATGATGGTAGTGTTAATACCAGACTAATACACTGCCCAAACTGCAGGTTGATGCAATGGGATTTTTTTTATTGGAATCCTATTGTTTAAACATCCACCACATCAAAAGGCTCTAAAAATACTGTGACAGATGCTTTATCAAAAGCACCTGGAAATTTTGTCCCTGTACCTTTTAATGTTTAATCTCTCCAATCTCCTATTTTCTCTTTGTTGTCACTCTTAAATGTTTCTCCAGGCACCAGCCAGAGTTGCTGGGTTGCATGGTGTAGTTTGGTTGGCTGACTGGTGAAATCTCTAAATGATCTGTCAGTATGGGACATGTACAGGGCTGGACATTAAAGTTAGCTCTGTTCGGATAAGTCAAATGTCTGGTCTCCCATTTTTGTGACAGCCTGAGAGCCGGACTGTGACAAGATAATGTGTTGTTCTGTTTAGGTTTATATCCTGTTTGATCAGCTTATCACTTGAGGTTTTTGTTATGTTGGACTTCACTGAAGCAATTGCTTTAAGGAATACATTGTTATAAATTACAGAAACTAAGAAAAAACAAGACCCATGTTGTAATATACTGAATTTAAAACAATCCTGAAAAACTTTGTCATCATGTTTTAGATGTGTAACCAGTTTCTCCCACTTTTTCTATTACTCACACACATACACAAAGCTGTTTTCACTTTCTCTCCGTCTTTGACGTGTATCTTAAAAACAAAAGATGAAGACAGATTTCCACATTTTATAAATGAAGGAAATGAGAAGGTGACATTGGGCTTGAGGACAGAGAGACAGAGTGTGTGACAAATAGAGAGCAGGAAGTGAGAGGAGAACCTCCAGAGACTTGGGTAATCCCACACCAGCGTGTTCGGTTTGTACAATATTCGACAGGTAGCCCACTTAGCTCAGAACAGTGCTGAGAAAGCAGACTTGACTTGGAGAATAATGACAGTACAGCAGCAGTGTTGAAATACAGAGAAGACTGGAGAGTCTTTTAAAGGGAATACTTGAACACACACGCAGACTTACAAATAAATTGCTAACATTTGCATTTACTCCCACTCCATTACACACCTCATCCTCCTCCCCAACAATCTGCACACACAAAGCCTGCATATTGTCTGAAAGTAAGGCGGCACAAAGAAGTGAATACAGCTGCATGTCCTAACTGGAGGCTGAGGCTCTGCACTCTGTGTTCAGAGACCTGTGATCATCACATAAGGTTGACGATCGGCTGTCCAAGAATGAGGATTTTCAGAGTTTACAGTCGGCTCAAAGTCCCCTTGAATGCTGACTCGAATAATCAACTTTCAGGGGGAACCTGATTGGTAATATTTCTAAATTATGACATGAGATCAGTATAACAGGGTTCCTATGTCTTTTCTAAAGTAAAATGCAAGCACTTTTCAAGAATTTTCAAGGTGCATCTTCAAGCTTTTCCAGCACCTCGCAGCTGCAGTAAATAACATATTTATATACATATACACAAAATGATTATTTCACTTCTTCATCAAATTAAATCAGATGTTATTGAGCTATAAACAACCAGAATTGTGTCTCTTCATCTAAAAAGTAGGGCTGCAACTAACAAACTACTAACTGAAATTTTATTATTCATTAAACTGTGAAGCTCTCAATTAATCAATTAGTTGTTTGTCCCATAAAATGGTGACAAAGATATTCAGTTTACTGTCCTTGAGGCCTGAAGAAACCAGAACGGGTTAGGACCCTGTTAAGTTATAAATTGCTGCTGTTTGTGACTGTGGTCATTTATTCCCCACATTTGTCAGCTGTTTAAAGCAGAGAGAGACTTTTTACAGCACAGACACAGCGCTGCATGTACTCAGACAGACAGACAGACAGACACAGACAGACAGGAGGAGAGAAATCACTCCTCACAAACCATCACGCAAGCTGATGATCTTTTTAACTAATCTGTAACAGAGGAAACAACAGACCATTTATCTCGTAAAAAGCTTCAAATCCATGAGGTTATCAGCTCTGTGTGTGATTGTAAACAAGCAGAGGAGCAGTGTGCTACTGTGTTACGCAACGCCTCTTTTGGTTCTGTAATGCCGACATGCTAGACACACTGGGGCAGCTTTATGTCGACGCTGCAAAAAGCTGGCTTAAAGGTGAGCCTTTGTTGTGACGGTATTACAAGATCAAAGCTGAGATCAAAGAATTTGGACAAATTTTATTGAAAAATTATTCATAATGATAAAGTGATTCTGAAACTAGTTGGCAATTCATTTCATAGTTGAGAAATAATCAATTAATGGGCTAACTGTTGCAGCTCTACTAAAAAGATAACTCTTCAGTCAGGTATGGATTTATTATGAAAGAAATGCACTTACAATTTCAAGCAGTTTCAAGGACTTTTCAAAACCCTGAAAACATTAAAATTCAAAGATTTGAAGGTGGTATATTTATCTTCTGTGCTTTGTGTTTTCTTAGGCTTTGATAAGGGCTTAATAACAACTGACAATAAGTGTATAGCCAACTGACATCAGCTTTGACTGATTTTTCAGCATCCCATTAACAATACAATTATGAAATTATTAAAGCAGTTATTTATGTAACAACAGAAACGGGGGCAGAGAGATTTTTGTGTTTGTTCTCTTACCAGGAGACACTGCCAGCTGAAAATGATGCAGCTTGTCCTCATCTGGGAAACTGGCTTTGCATGTACCTGAAAAAGAACAAGGGGGGGAGGGAAGAGTTATTAGTTACTAGAATCAAAGGTTAAAGCCAGCAGGAGATGTATGAAAGTCTACCATCACTTCTTATTACTTGTCTTTGTGCTAAATAATGGCATTTGAATCAATAATGTACTATATTTTTATTAAATGCTTCCTAAGCCACAGCTTGATAATACTTTCACACAGACTGCAGGACTAGTGCCCTGGGACTCCCTGTGGCACCACATTCCCCCCTGGTGTTCAAGAATATGTACTACAAGAATACTGTCATCATCTGGGAGAGAGTTTTTTGTAACCATCCTCATGAGAAAGACATTTTTAATCAAACTTAACATCACATCAGAATGAATGTAAGAGAAACTGCAACAGTTCAACCGCTTTTTCATCAAGCGAGCAGATCTACTGTGGGCTGCATGTAAAGTATAGAACTCTACAAATAAATGATGATCATTTTATCACATCTGAAAGTTAATTTGTATTTTCCAAACCTTCACCACCAAGCTCATAGATCATTTAAGCCAACTTGGCATTTATTACAGAAGAAATATGAAGTGAAACGTTTGAGTAATTAATGTGCAAATGTTGAGATATGACAAGACAAGATATATCAAAGTGTAAATTCAATCCAAATAGAAAAATGTGTTTTAATGTTTGGGCTGCACAATTAATCAAATACAAAACACAGTCACACTTTTGGCTTCCCACAATTAAACTGACATGATTGACAGTAATATTGACATTAAAAATTCATGCTCCACTCATAGAAAACTCCACTGCATGTCAAATGCAGCTCTTCTATCCACCCTGCAGCAGCAGACTGTGAAAAATTTCCTGGATGTCTGGGCTGCAGCCCAGAGCAGAAGAGTAATATACAGCAGAGAAGAGACAGGCAAAAAGAAAATGTGTGGAGTGGAAGGTGAAGAGCTAGTCCAGGGGTCAGCAACCTTTTCGATCAAAAGAGACATAAAGCCAAAAAAGAAAAAAAAATTTGTCTGGAGCCACAACTATCAAATTATTTTTCCTCAGAGACTTTCCTTTTTTTGGATTTGGCATCCATAGCAAGTCAAGTGAGACTCAAGACTATTCACATTTTAGTCAACAAAATACCAGAATATTTTTTATTATCCAGCGTATAGGCTACACATTTTTACAATTTAAGAGTGTAAGAGGCCTACAAGAATGATAAATGAAAATTACAATGTTATACCCAAGCTAAACCTTCGAAACGGATCATCATGTGTTTGGGATACGGCAAGTGATGTCCAATGTACAAATCATATGCAAAGAAACCTGCCTGAAACTTGTGTCTGGATTGCGAAGTAGCACAACTACCACATGCTTCCTCCTCCTCCTCGCCCCTGCCTTTATCCAGCATCAGCTCAGACATCCGTAACAGTGACGCTGTACAGAACATCATCATATGAATGTAGCTGTGTCTGCTGATTTCATTTTGGTACAATTTTATTTATATTCAAAGAGAGTCTCTGTGATGAAGAGTCTTATTCTGGTGGACAGATGTGTATATTAATTGTATTGTAATTGTAAAGATGTGTATACTGTTTCTGGAGCTGTGCACGCCTCTCTCTCAGTCGTGTCTAGGAAGGAAACATTCATTTACAAAAACGGTGTATTTCACTCTCATACCTGACAGCGGACCTGTCAGTGACCCGCATGATGTTACACACCCCGCAGTGTTTCCTACACACACACATTTCATTTGGGCAGGCGTCCGAGTAGATTTTGCCACCCATTTTGGCATTTTTTACTTTTTCATTGGTCTGAAAGAGCCCTCATCTGTTTTTTCTTCTGTGTGAGAAGGTTTAACAGTTACATCACACACACTCTGTAGAGAGAAACGGCGTCTCCTGTTTAATGTACACTATATGTCTCCTTATGTAGTTGTTTCATAAGTGCAGCTGGCTGGTGTTGCTGTCATTTGGTACCACGCTGGTTTTGATGTTTTAAACAGGCTCTGTCATTAACAACGAGCCTCCACCACACACAGACCACCTGCTGCTGTGAAAATTCAATCACAAGTGAAAGAATCCAAAACGAGCTGTGGTTTTTTTTTTGGGCGACTTTATAAAACATCCTCCTGATGAAGTCTACAGATCAGATCAGACAGATACAGTACGGGGAGAGAGAAACAGAGAGAGGTGGGGCGAGCTCCGGTGTGTGTGCTGTGAGAGAGCTGAGGTGTGTGTGAGAAGAAGAGAACTGAAGGGAAACGCAAGGTGAGCAGATTAAAGTCTCACCCCAGTCCCACCACAGTTTCACTGCCATTCTGTGGGAAACACTGTTATGTTTAAGTGTCTTTATGTAAGCTAATGTTTGGCAGGAAAAATCCCCACCTGACCTACTATTCTCCCTCCAGCAGAGCTTTTCAACGAGGGGGCAAAGGAGCTCTTGTTTCACTCTTCATGCAGCGAAGGAAAATTCCATTTAACGGTGGAAGTGTTGGACACGATACATTTGGTAAATTGACTCATCACCTTGGATGTGAACCTTGTACAATTTCCAGCCTTGATTACATTTTTTGTACGTATAACTTGCCTTCAATTTGTCTTTCATTTCTCACTAAATGCCTCTTGTTGTAAATGGATCATTTCAGCCTGATGAACCACCTGTTTGTGACAAAGTGCACATTCATGTGATTTCATCACTTGCACAATCAATGCCCCTAAATTGCCAGAAGTCAGTGGTTGAAGACATGACAGGTCTAGCAGAATAAGTAGCGGTAATTTAGCAGCCAAAGAGAAACAGAGAGGGAAGAGTCTGACATGAAGTTAGATGCTGTAAAATAAAAAACTAAGTGTGACCTTTATAAAGACCCAGAGGGAGCTGTCGCAGTGATAGAATTTTCCAAACTACTGAACTGTAGCTAAAATTATCCACTAAAATGATAAATCAAAAACAAACCATTTCAGTAAATTGGCAAGCCATGATAATGATGGTAAATTCTCCACTGAAGTTAATTTTAATTACGTATTTTGTTCCATCTCTGTAACACAGGCTATTTAATCTCCAAATTCATTCAGATTACTGCATAATCATCATAAAGTGTTTTTTTTCTGCTGTGGAAAAAGCAGTGCCTGTACATGAGTCAGACGTAGGGCTGCACAACACAGTTAAAAAAAAAATCATGTTGCAATTATTTTTGGCAGATTGCAAGATGATTCATGATTAGTGGAAATGATCACTTTTGCATCACAATTTTCATTTTAACAGGAAAAGAATCATAATAAATGTGTGATTTGTGTGAATCTGTAAGAAACAAACACTTTCTTAGACCGGGAGAAAGACACCTGTGGACCAGGGCACCTCTGCACCTCTGCAGCACTGCAGCGCTTCACTATAAAGCTGTTTTTAACACACAATTTTTCTTCATACGCCACAAATTCTCTCAAATCACCTGTTCTATCAACTAGAGTGGTTCTTCCATGAAGCCCATTTCCCACTGCTTATTTAGACTACATATGAACAGATCCCCTTTTTCTTTCCCAGAGTTCCTGTCTGCGCTCCGCAGTGAAAATCCATCAGTGTCGTACGGCAGGTCCAGACTCACGGCGCGAAGCCAGGTTTCCATAAAACATACTGTTGAAGCCTCAAGAAAATCAAAAGAATACTTCCAGTTGGACCATATTTCACGACTGCTGTTGGTTATAAAGCGTCAACTGGACAAGCATAACAGTCATAAGAGCTGGATGGTTTCTTAAAGGGGCAATTCACCCCAAAGTGGACAGAAGTAAAACTTATATTTCCCTACCTCTGTCTCACTTTTCTTCTATTAACGGATATTTCATTCTAGAGGCATATCTTAAGCAAGCAGACATAATGACACATGCATGATACATCCCTTCAGTCACTAAATAGTGATATTTTCTATTACAGCTGCAATGACCAATCAATAAATTGATTATAATTTAACCAACAACTATTTAGACAATCGATTGAGTGGTTTGAGTCTTTTTTTAGTCAAAATTGTCTGATTTTAGCTTCTTAAATGTGAATATTTTCTGGTTTCATTACAATTATTTTCATCATTTTTGACATTTTAAAACAAGCGACTATTAGTTGATTAATCAAGAAAATAATCGACCAATTAATGGATTACGAAAATACTAATTAGTCACAGACCTATTTTCTATGGGCTTGTACTCTTTTTTTCTATCAATGTTGTGCAGATTAACACTGTTCAAACTGGTCACCGGTCAAACCAGGACCAGTGAACACAAACCATTTACGCGTCTGGTTCTCTCGGGTCACAGCTGCTAAAACTCAGATAAAAACAGACAAAAAACAGCCAAAGCAATCAGAATGAATTCAGCACTCATGAATGATAATAACCAGATAACTGACTAATGAAGATCTGACACACTGGAGTCTAAAACCTCACATCAAGGCCAGAACTCAAACAGCAGTTGCAGGTCTGTTTGAACAAATAAATTCCAAGGCCAGAAGAATAACAAGCATGAAACTCGTCCAAGGCTCACAGCGAGGTGAGGCTTATTTCCAGCTTAACACATTAGCATTTATGTAGAGGGGCTGCGTGATCTGGCTAAAAATGAAAATCTAAATTATGTTTTTATTAAAAGCAGCATTGCCTTGGAGGGACACCTCCTGCCCCCCTGAAAGAAACAAACTATTTTATTTATGTTAGCTCAGTCTGAGAGGAATTTCAGCACTTGTCTGTCATTCACAGCTGCACTTTCTCTCCTCTGCTCTGCTCTCTCACAGAGGGAGGAGCTGAGCTGAGCCACACACTGAAGCGGGGCAAAGGACAAGTTAGAAGTGCAGATACCCTGACTTCAGTTGATGGCATCTCGTTAGATTACTATATTATTAAATTTAATAATTTAATTATTATATATTATTTCATCTAATCTATCGAAATTAAGACGTCTGAAAATCATCCTAAAATAATTGTGGAAACACATCCAACCTGAATCTGGCAAAAACTTATTAATATTTCAATATTTTATTCAATCATAATCCTGAAAATTAGACACATAAAGCACATTAAAATTATAATAATACTGAAAGATTTGTCTGAATTCCACCCTATTTAAAAGACACTATTTGTCAGATGCCTGAAGAAATACTGGACCTCAAATACAAAAGGATTGCTGAAACACATTCATTTAATCACTGTGTCAACTCTTTCTCTGAACTGGAGAATCAGTATTTTTTACTGAGTACTTGACTTAAAACTTAAAATGGTATAAATAAAATCATTGCAGTTACGATAATCACTGGCAAATGTATTTTTGCAGTGCAAGGCACGGAAAATAACAACTGATTTACGGACAGAAACACGTTCTGCCTGTAGATAATCATAGTATCCTGTGCCTGGGTGCTGACAGGAAGTAAACAGGACGGTGCTGTCTTGCTGCTGCTGCTTGACAGAGTCCTCTGGGTGCTTTCACCTCCACAGCCGCAGCACAGAGCCGTTGAACTGCTGTAATAAACCACTTCCAGTCAAAACCATACTTTTGCATCTCTGTCTAAAATACTCCTACACGTCAGATAATTACAGGTGAGGTTTGTCACCTGCAGCTTGTCCTCTGAGTAAATCCATGCTCTGACCAGGTGCAACAGTTCACTGTAACGCGTCGATGCACCCTATGCCTCGCCAAATCAATGACGTCGATTGCGCCAACGATTCCCCCCCGGCCCTAGCTAAAGGTTCTGCTGCTCGGTTTTGTCATAGTTCTCATGAAGCACGTTCCCAATGACAAAATGCCATTCTTTGGATAGAACGAGAGAAGTACTCAAAACAGCATGCCTTAAGCTAAAGAGGAGAAAATGGTTCTGAAATAATGGATGGAGATGATTGTGTTGGTAAAATTAAACATATTCTGAGTGAACCACTGGGAAATAAAATAACACATGGGAAACTCTTTTAACTGTTCTTTTGTTAAGGTCCAAGCATTCTGTAATACTGTAATAAATTCTGTCTGATTTTTTCAGTCTTTTAGAAATTAATCAGTCTATAATGTAAACTAATCAGCCTTTAATGAACAACTTTTGATGTCCACAGAGTGACAATTACTGTTACAAAAATCTACATTTAAAATGATCCAAGCATCTTGTCAAAAATCAGAACACGGACGACATCTGTGGGATTAGCTTGTGGTCCTGTCTCAACTCAAACATTTGTAGAATAATTCTAATGTTCCCTCCTTCCGTTCCATTCAAAATATACTGACAAATATTAGTTTAGCAAGGCCCATAATAATACATCGAGCATTATTCTTGTTAAGCAATATTCAGTCATGTTGTAGCAAAAAGAGGCTAAAAACAACTACAAATAAAAGGTTGTTTTTTTTACCTGCAGGTGAGAAAAAGAACCAGGAGGACACTATTACCATAATAACTCATGTTAAGTCAATTACTCAGCTGCCTAAACACTAATATGAACATGGGGAGGAATGAAAAGTGTAATGAACTTAGAGAGAATGACTAAATTGCCTGAAAGAGATCAGTGTGTATTCAAGTGTAAAGCATACTTACTAGGGAGATTGGCTTCAAGTTCTGCAACTTCTGTTGAGAGAAAAAAAAGAATAATAAATAAGGGAGCAGAGAAAAGAGACACACACACAAAAATATGCGAGATCTTCACACACGGAGAGCTGACACCGACACCCTCAAAGTTTTTAAATGAGGCACTGAGACGCTGCCTGCTCATTCAGGAAAGTTTCTCTGCATAAACACATGTCAAATATGCAAAGTGTAAAATAAATTGTCTTTTGCTTACGACACAATGTAACGGAGGAAAAACAGAATGACTCGATCAGTATGCAACAAAGAGGAGGAGGGAGAAAGAGAGAGGAAAGACAGAAGAGAGCCAACGGGAAGACATGTAAAGAGCAGAGGGTAGTTTAGCTGGTGTTGCCTCTGGGTGAAGTCTGGTTGCATTTTTCACTGCCTCTTTGTGTCAGCTGGTTATACAATTTAAAAACTTACAAAAAAGCAAAAAGCAGGAGAGAGGGGGGGTTGCTGCTACTCTGGGCAGTCTGTGTTGTTCTGGTGTGTCATCAGGGCAGGGGTTTCATGGCGGCCACTACGGCCATGGCCGCTGTGCTCCCCCTCACCCCACACTTACATCCCTCACAAAAATGACCTTTGATGCCCCACCTAAACTGTCCCAGCTGATTCTCCTCCGTCAAAAAAAACCATACTGACATAGACTTTGTTGAGATTCTTATTGAGAAACGTCAAGTGGAACACGGAACAAATAACCAGCGGTGAGTTTGATTTCAAGTCTGGTACGATCCACAAGAAAACCACCAGGCTGTTGAAGCGTTACAGAGAGAGGCTGAAAGAAGTGTTAATGCAGACCAACGCGAGAAAGGTAGCAGGTGAAGATGGACGGAGGTGTTAACATGACATTAAACATCTTTGATTATAAAGCCTGATGTTACTCTACAAGTCTGCAGACACTGTTTGCACCCTGAAGTCTCTGTTAACAGCCAGATCTGCATTATACACTGGTCTCCTTTTCACTGTGCTGCTGGATGTTTGTCTATGGAGGCTCATTTCTGCCACTGTGGCGGAAAAAAAGATCCTGTAAGTCATTATAATGAGAAACGTTCTCTTATTTCAAAATAATAAGTTAGTATCTCAAAATAAAATCAAAAATAACTCATTCTGTGCAATATTCAGTGCTAATACCAATACCCATCATTTATACGAACATATTCTTTGAGATGTGCAGAGTGTAATAATTAGGTACTTGCTTGTTTTATTATATTCCCCTCCACATGGAGGTCAGAGCACAGGGTCAGCTGCTGAACAGCTCCATCAGAGCCAGCAGGGAGTTACTGTTTGGCCCAAAAAGACCTCCAACTAGCTTTCGTCTGAACAAGTACTCTTCTTGTAGCCCACTTGTTTGCCGAATGTCAAGTCCCTATCCATATTTTAAAAAGTTCTGACCAAGGATAGTTCACAATTTATTCAATGGTTCTCAGCTTCAAACACTAAATTAAAGTCCTCCTTTCTGGCTGAAGGTGCAGGGTTCAACCTTAGTGTTATTTTTTTTTATTTCACTTGTCTGGCAGGAGGGTAAGAAAAATGTACTTGCCTGAAGTCAATTTTTACTTTCCCCTATATACTTTATCAAATAATGCCTTAGACAAGCCATTGGTTCGATGCTGTGTTCCCAAGTCAACCCAAGTTTGCAAACTTGACGTGCCTTTAAAAAAAACTGTGTGCAGTTTTACATAGCTGTTGTTTTGCCTACATTTAACTCAACTCCTGCTTTAAGGTCAGTGTGGACCTGATTGGTACCATGCATGTGCAACCCTCAACAGAGGTGAGGAGGAAGCAAGATGGCTCACTCCTTATCTACCTTTCTCATCAGTTCCCGCAAAAAAATAAATAAATAAATAAATAAATAAATAAATAAAATCTTTTTTACCACTTGCCAGATCGGGCAATTAAGTTGCTAGATTTACTAGCCCACAGTGGCATTGTACTTGCCCCTGGCAAACTGCTTCAGTGTTTGTCTGTACTCCTTGTCCCAGTTTATTCGACAAACACAACATTACTTTTTCTCATTTAGTGATTTTAATTTGACATTGAAGATGTGAAACTCAAGTTCACTCAAGTTCTTGGGTAAATGACGCCCCCAATGAATCCCATAATAATTTGTAGGGGTGGGGTAAAAATAGTTTCTTCTCGCACTGCAATGCGGATGTGGGCACATGGTGGAACAAGTCTAAACTCATATTAAACTCATATCATTACTGCAGACACATAAATCAAGAGTAGTAGGTAAATTAGTCCTGCCTTTATTTAAATGATCTAGTTTGTCAAATTGATCTACTCTGGTTGTTTACCACTGTGTTGTTGCTTTGTTTTCTGATTGTTCTCCGTACCACATTGAGTGGTCTAGACTAACTAAATAAACTGAAACAAAAAAGGTAGATCTAAACTGTGACGGCAGTGCAGAATCCGGACAGTCCACAGCATTTCATAATTCACCTTCACCAAAGGCAGCAGCTGCAAGCATGTTTTGATTTAAAGGACCAGTGTGAAGGATTTCGTGGTATGTAGCACTGAACTTGCAGATTGCAAACACTTCGCCTCACCCTCATCTTCCAAGTGTGTAGGGGTATCAACACTGGCTACAAAACTCTGGCAAATGTTGTTGCCGTATCTAGATCTGGTGTGTGTTTTGTACATTCTGGGCTACTGTAGAGACATGGCAGCACAGCATGGCAACCTGAAAACATAATGATTCTTATTTTCAGGTAACTGAAGAAAACATGCTAATGAATATTTTATTCCATTCTGGCTATATTCTGCCAATAGATCCCCCTAAATCTTAAGCTTCACATATTTAAATAATTATCTTTCTGAGACAAATGTCAAGTTTATCATAAATGGAACGGAGCAACGCAGAGATCAGAAGTAACAGACGAGTCCGGCTGATGAAAATGACTCTGGTCAGTCACTAACGGTGCAGCAGAGAGGCTGCTCTCCATCGCTGGAGACATAACGATAATAAGAACACAGCAGAGCACTCCACCTTCTTCTCATTTTGTTATTCTCATGCAGGCAGGAGACTGTAATATTAATTAATTCATGAATTAATACAGTTAACTTTTCAAATTGAAAAGGCTGTGTACCATTTGTCTTAATTGCCAGTTTCATATAGTATTTCAGTGGAATAAGGAAACCAGTAATGTTTTGTCACACAGTATACTTGAGCAAGATTTCCAGACCTGGCAATTGGCTAAGAGAAAAAACGCAGAGAGAGGAGAGAACACAGGAAGGAGAAAACTTATTATGGAAAATGGTGAAAGGAATAAAGTGTGAGATTGACACAAATGTAAACAGAATGACAAAAACTCCCAAGGACAAGGACAACAACCCTTTGAAATTTAAAGGAGGGAGGAGGAGGCGTGTGTCTGAAGGCTGCATCTCAAAGCAATGAGAGGTAATAAAAACCAAAGGTAGGACAAAGGTAGAAACAGAGAAAAAGAAACAGAAGAAGCTAAAACATCTATTCCTGCATGGAAACAAACCAGAACACATCAACATCGACAAACAACTGCCTTGACCCACAGTGTCAGTCCTCAAATATTTAGCTGCCAAGTTTGTTTTGCTTGGAGTGGATCGTGACCCAGGTACCTTTGGTAAGGAGGCGGTCCCTGATGGAGACCCTGTGGGTGGAGTCAGAGGCTCCGGAGGCACGGCCCGTCTTTCCTCCATCATCCTTCTTCAGCTTACTGGCCAAAGTAAGCATAGCTACGCTGCTGTGATCTGCCTCGGTCTGCCCCACGCGGCACTGTGCTGCACTGCACTGCTGCTCAAACGCCTGAAAATCAAACAGAGCATCAAGAATTCAGTGATCAATAAATCAATCAATCTCATCATAATGCAGGAGAGAGGAAAAACAATGTATGTTTTGTGTTCCATTTCTCCAGAGTTCACAGGTTTTCTTGTGGTTTCTCAAGGTTTGAAAACACATAACGGCGATTAATCTGTCCATTATTTTCTTGATTAATCAATTAGTTGTTTGGTCCATAACATGTCAGAAAAATGTCAGTAATAATTATTAAAAGGGCACATTTTCATGAAGCCTGAATCTGTAATTTTATAATAATCATTTAAAAATTCTCTCCAGTTTCACCTCACAGTCCAAAGACATTCACATTAGGTGATCTACCTGGAAGGTTACTGCAGATGTGACACACTTGTGAATTTGAATGATTGTCTTGGCTTGTTGTCTCGACCCTGTGATAGACTGACGACCTGTCCAAGCTGTACTCTGCCTCAGGCACAGTGTGCTGGAGTAGACGCCATCTCCACACTGCACAGATTAAGTATATATATGTACATATATAATAGAAGACTGGATGGATGGAAAAAGCGAGAGTCACTGCTTTTTGTAATGGCTGAGAGAGCATTTCCATTTGAAAAAATCTGGAAAAGAACGAAGACGGAGTCTCCCTTTAAAGGTAAATGATACCCATGGCCAAAGCACAGTTCTGCGTATAAATCATCTTTTCACATCAAGCTACTAGAAGTATTGCAAGAAAATGATTTTCAACCCACGTGTTCAACAGGTAACACGCAGGGAAATGATGAAGTTCACGTCTACTCCTTCCTGTACTTATTATAGCACTAAATTGACTGCTATGACACCATTTAATTACGGTGGAATAATGAAGTGCTTGACATTGATTAAGCGAAGTCAATTACAATTTGACTCCCTGTTGTGGAAAGACGTGGAGCTACAACTTGTCTATTAGTGTCGAGTTATAGACTTATTATACAAGATTAATTGCAGTAAACTGAGATAATTAGTAACACAACCTCCTTTTGTGTAACTTTCCTTTACACAAAGCCTATTCTCTACAACAGAAAAAGGCTGTGCAATAACAGCTACAGTAATCATAATTTATTCAACACTTATGCAGAAGAATAACCAGATAACTGACTACTGAAGATCTGATATACTGTAGTGTAAATTATCACATAAAAGTCAGACTAATTCAAATCCTAACTGTTAATTTTATTATTTCTAAGGGGAGGTTATCAACAGTGCAGACCAAAATGCCTCTGCCACTTGAATAGACAACCAATCAGAGCAATGAATCATGTGAGGCAGCACTGAGTGACACATGCATGCATGTTGGGGCCATGCTTGGTCTGTTTTCAAGCAGAAAAAAATGGTGGCCTGGTCACAAACTTTCTCAAATTACAGTTAAACATGTTTTTGAAAAAATTCAGGCGACAGAGTAAAAGATTCTTGTTTCATATTTGTTCAGCATTGCCTAGTTTGACAGTTTGATCAGAGTTTTGGGAGCCTGGTGGATTGCACTCGAAATATGCGACGTGTGATTTTTCAAATCTCTGTCCGTGACATATCGCACTCACCCCATATTAAATAAACAGTTTTTATTGGCCCAAAGAGATCCAGGACAGGTGGAAATCCATCTGAACACCAGCCAGATATATTTGCCAAAGTTAATGTTAGCTCTGGCAGATACGCCTAGCTCACAGGCTACATAACCATGTGACCATTGCAGCACTGCTGAAAGATGGCAAAACCATACATTAAGTGTTTTCCATAGTGGTTATTTATATTGTCTTACACCAAAATCAACACATGTAGGATTTTTAAACATGGCTAACCCCGCTGACAACAGGTGATTGATGCTTTTCTCATTGCCTGTAGATGAGGTTGTCTTTCTGCTTTTTATTTTAATGATGTGTGCTAGAAAGCTGGGACTCAACTCATGTCTGTGCAGCAGAGCAGAGAGAAAGCATTTGTAAAAGTCTCTGTGTCCAGCTTTCAGTAAGTTTGTAGCTTCTAACTGAATCTCTGTAGTTTGGAGCCTTCATTGCCTCCACTGGAAAAGAGGTGAAAATTTGCATGTCCACCCGGGTGTCATATTTCCATCACTGCCAATCGGAGCTGGAGCTGATAAATGGCCGTGACTAAGTTCAGAGTCATTTGATCCAGGAGTAAACAGCATCTGTACTAAAGCTGTAATGATCAATCAGTCATGATGATCAATCATGATTAATCAGTTAATCCTTTACTAAATTAATGGCCAAATATTTTGATAATCAGCTTGAGTAATTTTTAAGAAAAACAGTAAAAACTCTGTGATTTTAGCTTCTCAAATGTAAATATTTTCTAGTTTCTTTACTCCTCTACGACAATAATCTGAATATCATTAGGTTGAAGACAAAATAAGACATCTGAGGACGTCATTTTGGGCTTAAGGAAACACATTTTTCACCATTTTCTGACATTTTATGGACCAAACAACTAATTAAAAAAATGGTCAACAGATTAATCGACAATGAAAATAGTGGTTTGTTGCAGCCCTAAATTGTTCCCTTTCCCATTGCAGACAAAAGACAGATGTTAGTGGGTGTTAGTGGGTTTTCTGTGCAATGCAAAAGGGGCTTCAATAATGTGGCTGTTGTATGCAAAAAGGAACTCACAAATTAGTAAAAAAAAAAAAAAAAAAGAAAAGAAAAACCACAATAAAAAAAAACATTCTCATTTAATTATCTCAGAAAAGCAAGTGTACCAGACAGAGGGAAGCCTGCAGAGACAAGCATCACAAATCCTCTTATATGAACGGCATTTTGTCATCGCTAAATAATATTCAACAGACTCACTGTAACAGCAGAGTAACAGGAAGAGAAAAGAGTACTTCAGTATCATGCTTCTGCCAACTTTCCTATTAATGGTGCTGTAGCAGGAAGCCATTATCTATGGCACGGCGTTGTTAAACTCAGAGACGAAAGCATTCATTCCTTGTAAACATGTCTTCTGGTAGCTATCAATGCCATGCAACAGCAGACTGTGGTTGTTTTCTCATTTCCTGGGGCTGCATCTTATGCCATTTAACTGTTGATCGTATGGCATTTACTGTGCATACACCTGTAAAAATCAGGTAAGAATATCTATGTAAGGCATAAAATACACTGAGCAGGTAATTACTGTGAAATAAAGAGGTTTATTTCACAATAATGACCTGCTCACTGTACATTATCCCGCTTATTAAATGGTCACTGACCCCCCGAAATCTATAATTTGACTCTTTTAAATTGATTTTATGGATTTAAGAATAATTTATTGCTCCTGTAGCGTCTATGATCAGAACTGCATCCATTTCAACAATCTAGCAACGGTCTTCTAAATACCAGACTTAAGAATGCTGTGACTGACCAATCAGAAGCAAGTAACAGCAACAGCCATGTAATAAAATGGATTAAAACAAGTCAATCAAGACATAACAACCTGCAATGAAGTCTGACAAAGATAATGTATCAAAATATTTTAAACAAAAATTATCAAGTGACCTAAAAATTGAATAATTCAAAAGTTTTTTAAACATATTCCAGAATCAAACAGGTTTAATAAAAATCAAGATGAGAATCCTGACTTTAAGTTTAACAACAAACATAATACAATCAGGCTGTTTCCGAGATTCCATATCAACATGTTATTTAGTATGATAAACCAGTATGTGAGATTTCTTAAGTATGTCCAGAGCCCAGAGAGAGGCTGGGCAATAGGATGACATTATATTGTATTGTAATATGACACTAGATATCACTGGACACTGGATATCGTTGTATCGTGACATGTGTAACGTGTTGTCTTGTCCTGGTTTTAAAGGCTGCATTACAATTAAGTGGTGTCATTTTAAGAATTTACCAGATTGTTCCAGCTGATCTCATATTTGTCTTTACTCACTTAGGCATGATATCCACATTACTGATGATTATTTATAAAATAATCTCACATTTTATCAAAACACCAATAGTCATCCCTGTAATATTGTTGCAATATAATACAACAAACTTATTTTATCCCCTCAGCCACTTCCACCCTTTGCAGTACACAACATATAAGTCACAACTTACACGATCAATAATTATCAATATCGACCGATATGAAACTTCACTATCGTGATAGTTTTTTCGGCTATATCCCCCAGGCCTACCAGAACCTTAGTATGAAGTAAATACTATGTGATGTGCATACCATTTCTGAGGAAAGATAGTAAATAATATAATAATACAGTATTCAAGCACTTGACACAACAACTACAAAAACAAACAAAAACAGACAGCGACCATGGCGGCTCTGTGTAACATCAGTAATGCTTAAATGTAAGTAAAGGTTTCACTTTGCTAGATATATTTTTTCAGTTCGATCATTGTTGGCACATGGTTACGTGTCTCCAGCTGGTGATGAAGTGACATTATACACACTGAATAGTGCATCCGAAAAGAATCACACTACTGTTTATTTATACAAAAGTATGTTAAGCAAAAGTATCCATCCACATCCACAACCACATTTTGGGTATGTGGTTGTGGATGTGACTTCAAACACAGCATTACAATCACCTTGCCTGGTGCAGCAGCATCCGTACAGCCTACTAACCTCCCTGACACACAGCTTGCATCACTCACTCAATAATGTAATATAATTCAGTCTTGCTGATCCCACTGATCCCTTCTGCTGTTTTGAAAATGTTCCCTTTCCCCTAGTTTGCTGCTAAAAGCGCACTGTTACCTTTTAACTGTTGTACACTTTCACAGGTGGCGCAGAGCTCTTTTAACCTCGCTCAGGGAGCAGTTCACTCTGCACTCTGTGTGACTGGTCTGAGCGCTGGGTGAGCTCATTTAGGGAGCAGCAGCAGCAGAGAGTGAAGGTATCAGGTATCAGTGAGCCCATGAAATGTGTGTCGCTGAGTCTGACTCAACACCCACCTGCCTCAACTGTCAGTCACTGCACCCTGGCGTTGCTCACTGACACAAACTACCTGGATGTTAGTCAAATAGCTGTAGGGGAAGGAACAGGGCCATGCAGCACAAGCAGACAACAGAGCTGGCAGCGAAACACACACACAGATTGAAACAACTAGTAAATACACACACACACAATCTTCCTGTTGTGCACTGAAAAAATTCCCCCACACAGGGACAAATCTTCTTAACAGTATAGCAAGCTTAATTTCTATAACCATATTTATTCATAAATTGGTAGAATATGGAGTAAGAACACTAGAGCCTGATTAGCCGATATTATCAGTCCGATATCAGCCCATGTGATCCGATATGCACTGCTATGAAAATGTTTTCTTTTAACAGAAAATAACGCAGATAGTTTGTGTTTATTAGCTTTATAGGTAGCATATTATGTATATCTGATCTAGTGTTATCATAAATATCAATATATCAATATTTCACAGCTGAAATGCTTTCAATACTCAATTTTTCAGTGTCAGTACTCCAGTACCAGCTCTTTCTCAGTTCTTCATCTTTCCGACAGCGAGTTGACACACACCACTGCAGTCTCCTGTCCCTCGCTCACAGTGCTGTCTTCTTCTCATCACTTGCCTCATTTTCTATATCCATTGTCACGTTATAGCTTTGTTATATTTATCTCAAAATACAATTCCACAACCTCAACGTTGAGTCAGTTTTTAAAACTGTATTTTTCAAAGTACTGTATTAAAATTAGAAATTACAGTATTGTGACAACACTAATTTGAAAAAAATCATATATACTGCGCTGTTTGTGTTTTTATTTATAGTTATTTACAATTCTTAAACTAGTGAATGTTTATTGTTTCAGTTCCCTGATCTCAATTTGGACAATAAAGTTCACTGTTAAACTGTAAAATGTCCTGCCTTTATTATACGACTTTCATATCGTTTGAAGGATCATTGAAAAAATGTGTTTATGCAAATATTCTATAAGCTGTGGGTTATAGACGTTATAGTGTTTTTACTCCCTAATATCAGTATGTGAATCGGCACCAAAAGTCCATTATCAGTCTGTCCCTAAAGAACATCTGTTCAGTAAAGAGGAGAAACTTCTTAAACTTCACTTTATTTTGAAATGTCTATAAAAAAGACTAAATGAGTCCAGCTAACTCAGCTGTGATACTCAAACACAAGTGTTTCCCCACAAGATAAGACCTGTCGTGGTGCAGAGAGCAAATGAAACAGACTTTAGATTTAATGTTAATATAAATACTCTTATAAGAGAAGTTACCGCCTCGTCACTGTACTTTTAGCTCGTTAACTCCCCGCAATAACAAGCCGCTCTCACTGCTAATCACAGCTAGCTACACACAGTATCCCAGCCTGTGACCAGCCTCAGCTCAGGTTCATTCTTCACACCTGCGGTTGGGTGCACGAAGTCGTGTCACTTGGTTTAATTAGCGAAGACACACGTTTAAGTTGTTGAAGTATCTATGCTAGCCAGTGTTAGCTTGTGTGTTATCTGAGCGGTGTTTTTTACCTGCTGTCTCAGAGCTAGCGCTCCGTGCTACACCATACTCAGCTGCCCTCCTCTGCTCACGGCGCTGCCTGCGGCTCCAGCCAGAGGTTCAACGACACTCGTCCGACTGGAAATCACTTCCAAAATTATTATTTTGGAGGCTCGGAGTGGATTTAAACTGACTGGAGAATCAGCTGTCAGAACTTCGTTCCGGTGTCATGGGCAACGGAAGCGCAGTGAATGCCGGTAGTTATTGTTGTCCGTGTAGACACGGCGGCAGATAAACAGTTCCGCAGCGCAGATAGACGAGTAGGTTCTGTTACATTTACAAACAGTGAAGAACTGTAATAACAAAAACATACACCTTAATACATACAAGGCCTACGGAGCCCCTCTGGTGACATTGGATGAAAAAAAAAAAAATAATGCGTGGCCACGTATTAGTATCTCGTGGCCACGAGATAGTAATGCGTGGCCACACATTACTATCTCGTGGCCACGAGATAATAACGCGTGGCCACAAGATAGTTAATGCGCGGCCACGAGATAATTAATGCGTGGTCGCGAGATAGTTAATGCGTGGTCACAAGATAGTTATTGTAGTCATCCCATGCAGACTGTTGGTTTTATCATGGACAAGTTTGATTTAATTTCATTTTATTTTAATATAGGAATGAATTACAATGACATACTTCAGTCACTTGTGGCAAGGCATGGAGTAATTCTTAGCGAGAGACTCGGAGCCCCTATGGTGACATTGGATGAAAAAAAAAAAAAATGCGTGGCCACGCATTACTATCTCGTGGCCACGAGATAATAATGCGTGGCCACGAGATAGTAATGCGTGGCCACGCATTATTTTTTTTCATCCAATGTCACCAGAGGGGCTCCGTACAAGGCTCATTACATGACAACAATAACATCAATTATATGAAAGTGTATTAGCAAACAATAAAAAATAGGAAATAAACCCCAGGAAAAAAAATAAAATGACTGAAAATGAAAATAAAGAACAAGAAAAAAAGTGTATATAGCTGTTCTAAGACAGTGTTTCTCAATATTTCCTCAGCCAAGGAGCTCTCATAGGACAGAGGGGGTCCTCGTGTATGTCTGTATGGATGGGATCATTTGAGTGAGGCTTTTGTTTTTCATTATTTTTAGACTTACTTAGTTATGTGAAAGAACAACACAAGAGAAATGTACTGAAGAGATGTTAGACATATTATTATTATTATTATTATTATTATTATTATTATTATTATTATTATTATTGTTGTTGTTGTTGTTGTTGTAAAAAGAACAATAATAGTTCTATCCTATCCTTAGACTTCAACATGATAAAGAGAGCATGTTTCCACCTTGCTTGACTGGCGGGTGCAAGATTTATATAAATTGTTACAGAATCTATGAACTATTTTAGATTTTAAAATACTATGAAGCTGTTTGTAAAAATAAATAAATACTTTTTAATATCATTATAATTTAAAAGAATGTATGTGAAACTCCTGGGGGTCCCCAGACCTCTATTTTAGAACAACTGAAAAACACTACATTAAATAAATATTTGTTTTTTAATCAACTATATAGGATTCCAGGCATCACACAACTGCTCCCTCCCACAGTCATGTAGAGAAAGCAAGAGCCATGTATTTTAAAGCAACACTATCAAAAATATGAAAGTTGTGGTTCCCAGGACTTGTGTCATGTAGAATTTTGGAATTAAAATCAGACTGATGACATCAGTTGACTTCCCTTTAAAAATCCCATGAAGTCAAAATTGATGTCTAAGTGTTTTTTATCACATGTTTTGCGCTGTGTCAGTGGTTCCCAGTCTTTTTTTCCTTGGAGCCCCTCCTACTTGTATCTAAAGAAAGCTGAGCCAAACACCAAAAGAATAAATGATTCATTCCAAAGCTTTACTGTCCAAAATAAACATTATTCAATTTGCTTCCTTTCTTTGGACCTTTACTTTTGATAAATGTAATTTTTTTTTTAGTTTAAGCTTACCATTTTTACTTTTCACAACCGAACAGAGAAGCTTACACACACTCATCCCTTCCCAAAAGGGCAATAATGATTCCTACTAAGTAGCTTACTATTTTTTATTGTGATTTTAGTTTACATGCAAATCCCATTTTGAAGACCTCAGAGCAGCCAAAGTCCTGAGGACCCCCTGTGATTTCTGGCGCCCCCCGAGGGCGCCCCGGACCTCAGGCTGAGAACCAATGCGCTATACTGTCTGTCATCTATACACTGGTATTCTGTCCAAAAATGACAAAAAATGTCATTTTGTGGATAATCTGATAATCATTCAGAGTTAATCCTTTCCTGTAGAACATTAGAAGTTGTCATAACTCAAAAAGATTTTTGTTTTAAGCCAAATGATTTGTTTTAAGAGTGAAAAATAAACAAGTTAATGACACGTTCTAAGATTCACAGTGGAACGACAGTGACAATTAATTGAAAATCAATTTAAAAGTAAAAGACAACAATCAAATATGTTCAATAGCTCTGCAAAATGTTTAGGAAAAAGCATCCACATGATGAAACTTCCTCCCACACACACACACAGACACACACACACACACCCACACACACACACCCACACACACACACACACACACACACACACACACACGCCTTGAAAAGAGCACCGTTTGCACAATGGAAACTCAGACTTGCTGTTTGATAGAACAGCTCACTCGTTTCTTGGAGCAAACCCAGTTCACCCTAAAGTCTTTGGACAGATCTGTGATTCACTCAGCCAGTTGTTCTGGACCCGGGAGGGGGGGGGGGGGGGGGGGGGGGTGCTGTCACTGTAAACAAGAACATGTTCTTGACTGACCTGCCTGGTTAGATGAAGGTTTTAAAAAAGAAGAGTTTATTAATCTTGGAGCGGCTGATTATATTGTATTTCATCTACATCTGTTTAGACAGGTGTTGGCCATCAGGCTTTCTGCAGCGCTCATATACCAAAGGATTTTCCCCCCGATGATGTTGTGTTCTCTCGCTCCTCTTCACGTGGCTGTGCTTAACACGTTGCTTTTGTTATTCAGCGGATGCCGACTGAGGAGAAAGCATCTGCATTTATTTGTAGGCCTGGTGTCACTGTACAGTTATTACAAAATGAAAAAGAACAGCTGACCAAACTCCAAATAACAGCTGAATATTGGAAAACATTATGCAGATTAAAATCCAATAAAGTCAAATAGCATTAAGAGGTGAAGACATGTCAGGAGGAAGAGATGGAGAACAGATTGTCAGATAACCAGATGGGATCAAGAGCAATTTTCTCAACATACTGAAGATATCAACAAATAAAACGTAACATAATTTCCTCAAATGACCCATAAAAGAGAAAATGCAACATTAAAGAAGAAGAAGGCACTTTCACTTTGAAATGAAACATTTCTGTCACTTTTGGTCTTCGAGCTCAGCAGCAGCGTAAACAAGAGGATAATAAAAGTTTATCGTGTTTTTCTACCCAAAGGGGGCAATTAACTGACAGAGGATGCACCTTAAGGAATTTCAGATTTGTGCTTATCTTTGACAGACAGCTCCAGAAAAATGAAATGTGAAATTAGCTTCTGTTAACTTTGAAGTCTGCAGCCCAACAGTGATTTGGAAAATGTTCAATTAAAGTCAAAAAACATCTGCTGTTTGCATGCCAGACACAAAAATATTACCATTTACCTCCTGTTGCTATGTTGTGTAGGCTACATAGGGTTTGGGCTCTTGTGAGGGCAGTTAATTAGTCTTCTCTCCCTGATCGATATCCAGTCCTCCAGCTTTAGCTTTCACCAGAGGAGCAGGTCATGCATATCTTTTGTCTTACTGACTATAAGAAATCAGAGGTTGTGTTGTTTACACTCACTGTCCAACTCCAGCCCACGAATCTTCATTTCCCTTGTATGAAACATCCCATGGTCAGTTTTCTACCATGTAGTTATTAAGTGGTATGATTAATAGATTCCTCTGTGTAAACAGACTCATAAATGTCCTGCTGTAAAAACATTTCACTCAGAAAACTATGACTACTCTTAGAAACGGTCCCTCACAATTAAAACATGGCAACAACTCCAGCTTCTTTGTATTCTTCACATATTTAATTGTGCAAACTGTATTATTTTTAAACTATAATACTACTTATTTTATGTGCAACACTACATGCAGTTCTCAACATTAACATTTAATATGTATTGGTGATTTTGTATTTGTATTTTAATTTTTGTACATCTTTTGGCTGTGGTTACCTCATATTCCTTCATGTGTTTTTCTTTTTGGATTTATGTGCTTGTGAAACAAATAAGCCTAAACCTCATGATGCATATGTTGTTCTGTGTAGGCACTTGACTTTAAGGGATAGTTCACCAAAAAATGATCTTCTCACCCTCGTGCCGATTGAAGGTTGGGTTTAGTTTTTCAGTCCACAAAACGCTGCTGGAGTTTTACAGGAAAACATTACTGCAGAGTTGCATTGAAAGACACCATTTACACCATTTTTATACCAGCTTGGAGCCACATTCATGTTAGCGTGCACACTGTCTGAGCTGGGTGTGTGATGTGACAGTGTGTGTGTGTAGGTGAACACCACGTAGGAGACCTGCATTACGCCAGTCAAGCAGTATGAAGGTATTTTAAGTATTTTTGCTTGTTTTTTTCCATTTGAAAACTGATCACCATAAATTTACACCGTTTGGGAGATTCTAAATGCTGTTTTCCTGTGAAACTCGAGCAGCATTTTGTGGACTAAAAACCTAAACCTGCCCTTCAATCAGCATGAGGGTGAGCATATAATGACTTCATTTTTATTTTTAGGTGATCTATCCCTTTAACATCAAATGAACGTTGACATTTTAAGCCCATTTGTGGTCTTTGTTGATCCGTAAATGTGCAGTATGTAAGAATTGAAAGATTTTGGCCACCTGCCAAATTCATACTCCCAACCAATCAGGGTCAGCATATTTTCAGAGGAACTGCTAACTGCTGATGCTACTGCACCAAGTGTGTCAGGGTGACTGAGAGTCCAGTCTGGACCTGTTCTATATGAAGAAGGCCCTGAGATAACTGCTGTTGTGATTTGACACGATATAAATAAAATTTAATTGACTTGTTAATTATAGCTGTTGTTAGCTATTTATAGTTAAGTCAGCCGCGCAGCTAGGAGCAGTTCTATTAGCTGACTCCCTCTGGGATAGAAGTCTGGAGCACTGGACGAATGTTGGTGTTTATAGCTCCAGCACATGAGCTTTGGGCTGTCGGGAGGAAGTTGCCAGGCCTGGAGCGAAGGGGATGCAGTGGCGAGCAGCCCTGGAATAGGCACCAGAACCAGAGCTGGGTGAGCAGGCAGTGGAGCCGGGATCAGCAGCCTGTCAGAGACCACGGCTGGACCGGGACTGAACACAGTTTGATGACAGGAAAGAAACAAGGTAACTCCGACCAGGACTCCACGGATGACAAAGAGATGGCAGGTTGAGGAGAGGAGTCAAACCAGTGAGGTGCCGGAGAGAAGTGGAGTGTTAGAGAGACACCAGAGTCTGTGAGTGCTGTAATGGTGGAAAAACTAGACCTCAACAAGATGGTTTTGGTGACTTTTATTTTGTTTCTGTCAAGTCTGAACTTGAAGTGTGTTTTACGATCCATTAAATAAGCTAGTCTTAGTTCAGTGAAGGAAAGACACTAGAATTTAGAAGGGTGGTGTTTATAGAGTATTAGCACTTATTTTCAGGTGTAATGTGACATTTGTAAATTTTAATTTCATTGTGCAGTATTCAATATTTAAATCAGGTGTATTATCATTCAGTGTGCAACATCAATATCTTATTTAGGTGAAATTCAATTTCACTGTGCAATAATCAGATGTATTATCATCATTCTATGTGCAACAGCAATATTCCCTCCGTGCAATGGCATAAATTCAACTGCTCAGTTTCCTTACTGTTCCCATTTTTATATTTCTTTTGTTTAAATTGTTGATATTTTTAATATTTCCTTATATTTTAGTATTTTTTTATTTTTATATTTTGTATTGATGCTTCTATACATATTTGCTGTCCACTTTGATGCTGTAACACTGTAAATTTCCCCACTGTGGGACAAATAAAACAATATCTGATAAGACATTTTTGACAAACGTCAAAACTGTTATTTCCTCACACTCTGTTGATAATTACAGTTAATTCTTTAAACTGATATTTGTACATATTGCTCCTCTGAAATTATTAGAAATCAGTCAACCATTTTCAACTCTAAAAACACAGGATACAAAGAAAAATTATAATGGTATTTCTTCTGTAGGTTTTACTGATATTTTTTTCCTGCACATCTTAAAATAATACACAAAGAAGAGTTTACAGCCATGCTAGTGTCTCTGTTAGGCTGTACTTTGACACAGGTAGCAGGTATAATGTTGACAGGAGTGTAGCGAGGGTAAACTCAGAATCCACCTCTTTGAAATAACAGAATCAATCAATGGGGGGAGACAAGACAGGTAAACTACAGTTTACTCATTTTTATACTCCTGCATGTTTACAATGTCGGCTCTCTAAGGTAAACTAAGGTAGGTATGCACGCCCACCACCACCGCTGCAGACTTTTATTTTTTATTTTTTATTTTTTATTTTTTATTTTTCAACAAAACCAGAGCGCCTCCCCAGTGCTGAAACAAAACAACACTCTTGCTTGTTAGCATGCTAACATTAGCTAATAAGTACTAAAAATGAAGTAGGGCTATCAGTAGTTTTGCAGGTGGTCTGATGATGGCGCTAGAGGATCACCAAAGTCAGTAGGATTCATCTTCTGGGCACCATGAATCTCTAGTAGTATAGCTGTTGAAAGTTTGTACCAGAGGATTTTCTAACTCAGCTCAAATGATATTTTTTGTTCTAATGTGAACATTTTACACACATAATTGGATTGTCACGTCCTTCACTTCTAACACTGCTTCAGTGTATTTTGTTAAAGAATCAGTGTTATGCCACCAGTTACTCTGTTTGTGCATCAGAGTGACATCTGGCTGTCAGTTGAGATCAGACTGTGACTGTGACTGCAGCAGCAGTGACAGGAGCCCCAGTGGCTCTAATCTTAATCATGTAAAACCAAAGTGTTACACCTGAGGCTTTACTCTCCCTGCTGGACAACATGACCCAGATGTGAGTGTAGTGTCTGCTCAGTTTAAGGGAAAAACTTCTCTGCAAAAACATGACTAATGCACATGTCACAATAATACAAATCCTGTTTCATGCTGCATGTTTGCTTTACTTCTGCTGCACTGTTGCAGAAACCATGGGCTGTTTGGAAAACCAAGAAGTACTCCATTTACAACTAATTAGTGAAAATAAGAACTTTTGTTCAAGCAGAACGCAAAATGATGGCTGAACAAACACTGGCATAGTGCTGTCTTTGAAACTTTTTTTTTAAAGCATGCAAATAAGATACACAGTTAGGATAATCAGGTGTGGCACTTTCTGTGGGACTGCAAAACATTTTTATCCCTTGTCATGTCCCACATATTGAGACATTTTGATTGGCTCTAGTTGTCAAAAGTAAAACCCCTGCAGGACAGACACTTTTCTAAAATCTGTGGTCATTGTTTATCCTTTGTTGTGAAAAGGTGCAATATTTAAAAATAGGAAGACTTTGGCCAGCTGTCGAATTCATGCTCCAAATAAACAAATGGAAGCTAGCTAGTTAGCTCAGTTAGCCGGAGTACTGGAGGAGTGTTGGTTACACCTCAAACATCAAGAAGAGGAAGCTGTCAGACCTGAGGCGAAAAAGCTGACAGGAGCACCAGAACCCATGTGCAGTGGAACTGTGCTCATGGCCAGACCTTGACTGAGCACAGTCTGATGACAGTCTGATGACAGTCTGATGACAGGGAATCCAGTACCAAGGTGATTTACAGCGGCTGCGACCAGGGCTCTGACTCCAGAGAGCAACATAGAGGTAAGGCATCATACAGGCAGCCAGGTGGATGAACTTCCCTTTAGTCAAAAAGTTCAACCACTGCAGGACATGCACATTTGTAAAATCTGGGTTTTATCCAATGACTGCAAAGAAAGCAGAGTAGGATGGGACTTTTATCACAGGGATGTGTTTAACATCCATCAAACTGCGCTCACTTTGGTCAAGTAAAAGACATGTCTCCGTCTTTCCTGCCTATAAGCTACATCCAACAGGAAGAACTGCCACCACAAAGTCACAAGCTGTGCAGATTTAGGTAGAATATGACGGAAACTACCACAAAGAAAATGAAACCTACCAGAGGTCAGAAATGTTTATTTGTTTAATAGCAATAGCTACCTCTCACAACTCTTTGTCCCATATTCAGGACATATTTGGGATCTGTTTACCCTATAGATGACTCCAGTTGCTGCTATGTGCGTTCTGTCATCTCGCCGTGTCGCCATTGCCGCAGTGGCAAGTCGTGTTGCTCTCAGTGTCTGCTGGTTGGGTCTAGAAGGAAATCCTAAATTTGCAAGACTCTCGCGAGATTCAAAATGTTCACTCTCACAAGATCTTGTGGATTTGGGGTTCCCTTCTAGACACCGTGTCTGCTGTTGCTTGTGACAGATGGATGATTGGATTGACAACATTAAACTGCAGCCCTCACTAACTGATGAAGGTTCCTTTTAGAATGGCGATATTCATTTTCTTAAAATTTTACCCAGTAGTCAGACACTGGTTATGACAACAGCCAGAGATGACAAGACAAGGAAGACGAGGAAAAATAGACCACCTCCACCACACACACTCCTTTCTATGAATATTTTTGATCCATTATGACACATGGTGGTCATCTGTACACTGAATCTATGAAGGTTAGAGTGTCTAATCTCAGACAGCCGCACTCTTCAGGAAGTAAAGGTTTGTGTATTTTGCATTCTGTTTTTGTCCAAACAACTGAACTGCACAGGTTTTCCTGACTTCCTCGACATAGTTGTCAAAAGTAACGTTACATAAAAAGTAATTTAAAAGTAGAAAATTGTAATCTTGATGCCACTGCAGCAATGGCGGCTTGTTAACTTCTGCTACTTCGTCAAATTCGTCCATATTCAACAGTACAATTTGAAGTGAGTTACATTAAGTGCAGCAGCTGGTTTAGTGCTTCAGTTTCAGGTTAAGTAAGTGCCCATTTGTCATAGGAACAAAAGAAATATGGAGCCACCACTAACACATTGCAGGACAGCATGCAGACGAGTAGCTTCTAACATCCGTTTTCCCTCAGGGTCTCATTAAATTGGGTGTAAATTTCCTATTTGATACACAGAAATGTAGCGAGTGCATGTAAACTGATAGCAACATAATTGTCCTTTAACAATAAACAGGCAGTGACATAGCAGCAGCAGGACTCTGTCATTCTGTCCTCAGGCACAGGGAAGTCTGATGTAATGTGCAATGTATACTAAGAGTCAGAAAAACTCAAAGCTATCAAAAGCTTACATCACCAGGCGACTCATGTTGAATCACTGGAGGAAATTTGTCTTCTGTTACCTCTTGTTTTGGAGTACAGTACACCCAAGAAATTATAAAACTAAGTGACATCTTTATATTGAAAACTCATATAACATTGTCTTTGTTAACGCAAAAAGTGTAACACATGAGCTCAACTCATTTTTTTCATACTCTTAAGTTGAAATATGTTTTGGATTTGAAAATTTCTCTTTCTCACATAAAGCTTTTAGTTTCAACACAGATCCAGTGAGTGGTGTTACACAGCTCTCTCCCTGAGGAGATGGAGACATGTGCACAGCAGACACAGCGGACGTTCTCACAGTTTGACAGAACAGTTCGTTTGGTTTGAAGTCCGTCCAACTCACTCTGCAGGACCTGAACACAACAACAGTGAACTGGAAGTGTGAGTCACTGTCTCAGCCTGGCATCGCTGACCTAAAGAGGTAAAGCTCATTGTCCTGTGACACAGAAAATTATTAATGTCTCTCTCTGTCACACACACACACACACACACACACACACACACACACACACACACACACACACAGACACACTTATTTATTTAGTGAAACCCTCCTTGATTTGAATACAGGAGGAGGAGGAAAGATGCTCATTGTGACAAATACAAATGATCGTGCAAATGAGTTAACTCACATTTGTACGTTCATATATGAGTGTTGAAAAGGAGTTTTGTTTGACAATCTTTTATGATTTTCACTAATTATTATACAACACAAGATTAACCCATTAATATCCTTTACATCATCATCCTTTTGTTTTTAGTCATTAGTCACAAGCGATCATCAGCACCAGTGTTTTCACTAGAGTTCACGTGGACTTCTGACAAATGCTCGGTTCCATTAGAGTCAAGACAAATTCAATTTCAATATGCTCTTATCCAGTGGACATCTGACACTTAGCATAAAAAAAGTCATTTTTGTGATTTACTTTTTTGCATTTTTACAAGAAAATCAACTTTTCCTACTAATCAAGGCTTGATAAATACAGTATGTGAAATCATAAATGTTGATTTTCTCATTTGTCGCCACATTTTGACAGTTTCCACAACATGTTTTGTGTTTCCACCTTCAACTGAAAACAATGCAGGGCTTTTCCTTTACATACTGAATATGGTCCTGTTTTTATCATTAATGGGTTCATTTCTACACCATTAAATATATATATATGTATATATATATATATTCAAGATGACTTAAATTTTCAAGGCAATGCATTAAAATAGATTTTAGAGCCCAACTCAAACTCTGAACTTTTGAAATAAACTTTAAAAAGTTTTGCTGACCTATAATCTTTAGTTGACATAATTTACCTTTCTTCTATAGATAATTCAATTCTTTCAGTTTTAGAAATTAAGAAAAAGGAAATCAAACATGCAAACCTAATCTTTCTTTTAATTGAAAATATTACAATTTTAACATTTACTTTCACTTTAATGAATTCACTTTCAATTTACAGCCAGCTCTTGGGTCTGGTGGTACAGCAGCAGATACTTCAGTATCTCTTCGCAGACGGCAGCAGGGTGAACAGGTTGTGGCTGCAGGATGTTGTCTTCTTTGGGTCTGTGCAGGCACCTCACCTTCCTGATATCTCTGATGCTCGGTATAGGTACCAGTGATGTTCTGTCCAGGTTCAGTCACCTGCTGCAGAGTCCACCTGTCCTGGGCTGTCCACACCCCATGATGTGTGTGATGTTTCCAGTCAGGACACTTTCTGCTCCTCTGTAAAAGAACTCTGCACAGAAATTTTGCCTTTTTAATTGTCCTGAAGTTGTTCCTGAGCCTTATTTGTCAGGGTGGACAAATGTGACATCCATGATAGATTCTCTGGGATGTTTATTAGGAACGTGTTCACCTGCTCCACCTCACCATTGATATAAACTGTAACCATGATGGCCACTGATCCTCAGTGCTTGCTGAGTTTTTTCAGCAGCTCCATGAGATGAAGTAATGTTTTCCATCAGAAATATTCCACACAATAGCACAGTGTTTGTCAGAGATCTGAATGGATCTTTGAGCTCATACAGCTGCAACAACAGATACACAGGAAGGCTCAGATTTGCCAGATGGTGCCATGTTTTTTTTTTTTTTTTAGAAACTTGGAACTGTTGCATACATCCTATCTTTCCACTTGTAATGAATCACCATAGCAATTTTAAGGGACAGTTTGTGCTGTTCACCCATCTGGGTTGTTTTGGTGCACGTTGCTGTGTTCTGGAGATATGTTTTACAGATGTCTGCCTTCTCTAGAGGACACTCGGCTTGTGGCACTTCACTTTGATGAATAAAAGAATAAACTCAAGGAGCCTCAGCTGTTTCGTACTTGAATATTTGAGCTTAACACAACGCAGACAAGGTGCAGCGTGTGCACATGGGCACAGTTCCTATAAAGCTTAGTAACATAACATTCAGTCAGATTTATACAGTATGTTTCATTACATACAGAATCAGTAGCATGATGGCACCAGTCAGGAGAGAAGCAGATAATACGGGCGGTTCTCAGTCACTGTCATTTCTGAGTCAGTATCACAAAAGCTTGTCAGGACGTCATCCAAGGACTGAGATATCTGTACCTCCAGACACCCACAGGCTGCAGAGTAAGTGTGCCAAGAGTGAAGGACAGTGAAATTCAACAGTTGGTCATCATTGATATGAACATTTGACATCATGACAGAAAACCAGGGAAAGCATAAGAGGTCTGTAAAGCCCTCATGAAACAGAAATCCGAGTGCTGTTTGCTTCCTCATGTTGATGTGTGAACAAGAAGTTACGTGGAAACTTGTCACAGTGGTCAATGCGTTGTTTTACTGGGAGAAAAGATTAACCATGATTTTACAAAAGGCATTTTTCATTCCAGCTCACCTTTAATCTTATCTGCAATCCAAGTGGAGAATCCAGCACGTCCAAATCCAGCCGCGTCTTTACTACAACTCCTCCATGTATGACAGCAGTGGTCCTCGTTGTGTGTCTCCTGTCACCCGCCTCCTCCTGAAGAGCAGACACAGGAGTCATTCTGAAAGCACCACAGTAAAATCTCCATCTTCATTAATGAGGTTTTTGCTGCTGAACCACAATGATATACCCATAATCCATCACTGATCAGCTCTACATGAATATTTTTTTAATCACAGGTCTGCTCACTGCCCGTTGTGACCCTCTTAAACATCTCATTTACACCTGGTGGTTACCTGATGCACGTTTATTCCATGTTATCTGTGTGTCAGTAGTTCCTTCCTCTCTTTTCTGCGTTCCTGCTGACCACAGACTCTTTCTGTTTGCATTTAGTGCCATCTTCTGGATGTTAAGTCAAACTGCAGCAATAACTCAATGAGGATTATTATTATGCTTTCGTCCACCACTGTAGAATTATGGTAAATACAAACACACTGATGAATTTGACAAGTAAGCTGTAATGATTGTAATATTTCTCTGGAATATTCAAGGTCTGTCCCGTCAGGCTCACAACCTACTGAAGCTTTTTCTCTTTTACGCCAATATATTGTGCACCGCATGCAAGAAACATTATGTTTCCTAAATTCAGACATTTTGATCAGTGATACTGTCCATTTCCCCCCCAAAAAATGACTACACATACATTTACAGCTGAATTGTGAGGTACAGTATAAACATTTGTATGAGGGGCAGGGGAGAAAAAAAAGAAAAGGGTAGCTGCTGGATGCATTTATGGTAAAATGGTTCCAAAGCCTGTTTATGATTGAACCTGTCTCATTATGTTGCTCAGATTTAAATGTAAAGATTTAAACTATAACTATTATGCACAGTGCTATTGGCTGCAGTAAATGTCAATAAATGTCTGCAACAAGTCCCTGCCCAGCCTTTTTACAGAAGGCATCACAGTTTAATAATTAATATTTTAATATTTCAATCTAAAATTCTAATCCAAAATGAAATGAAATGAAATTATAACTCTTGAAAGCAACAGTGTGGAAAGTCAGAGGTGAGGAAACATGTCAGAATGCACCTCAGATTAGGCCTTTTCTCCTTATATTTCCCTTTCATATTTTGTTTAGGTACAGTGTTATTTACAGTCAACTGAACTGATGTAAATCGTATCATTTTTGTGATAAGATGGGGCAAATATTGTTAATACTTGTCTTTTTTTATCCCTCTAATACATTTATTGTATGTTTCATATATAAGTGTAAAAATCATACAGCTATCTGTCAGATTATGGCAGGTGTCACACCTCATATTTTATATCATATTTTCCTGACTGGAAAAGCACCCGTGAGGACATGTGATCACTCAGCCTTGTACAACAGGACACTGTTGAGGATATTTACCATGTAAAACCCAACACAGGGCATCCAAGAAGGAACTTAGAGAGGCTTTAACTTCAGGCCAAACAATAAAACCTGACAACTTGCTGCCCCTGTGCTACCAGGTGCAGACATCAATACAAACACTCCCACTCAGAACACCTGCAGCAGTCGGGTCACGGCCTCAAGTCATACCAGCAGCTGCCGATGGAACAAAAGGACTGAAGGCTTAACATCTCTGTGTTTGTGACAAATATCTGCAACACTGACTGAGATTCAGAACCCACATAAGAGGCCAAGGGCGTCACTGATGTCTCAGAAAAAGAAAGTGCAGGATTCTGTCATGCAGATCTTTTCCAGCGGAGGAACACGGCTGCTGGGAACATTTCCACACAGATGTTAAATCAGAGGGGGAGGCCATTACAGCGAATGTGGAAAGTGCTGCAAACACAATTATAACAGTAACATCTGCAAGAATGACTGATTACTGCAGAGGAGCTGTTCGATCGATCAAAACATGAGGAGATATCATACAACAGGACTATAAATCCACTGCAGACGACAGTGTGACAAAAAAGGATCCTGTAAATAATCACTCAACGCACTAAACCTTATTTTGAGAGATTTTTAAACTATTTTGGTATACGAAGTCATTATTTTGAGATATTGCATCACTATTTAAAGATACCAAGTCAGTATTTTAAGATACTTAGTCATTATTTCAGAATATTAAGTCAATATTTTAAGATATTTTATTTTAATAATTGAATTATTATGAGATTATTACTGTGGGTTTAGATGGAATAAGTCAATATTTTGAGATCCATAGTTAGATATGAAGTTATTTCTAAGTTCCTCATTACTTAAGTTAAATAATTATTGATGATTCACCTTTAAAAGTAGATGTAAACAATAAGACAGATTGATAGAAGTAAACTTTCTCATCTGTGGTGTACATGAAGCCTTAGAAGTGTCAGTCAGGTGTGTGAAGATGAAAGATGAGCTCAGCTTCTGGTGAGTCCTTCAAGCCTGAAAAGAAAGTCAGAAGGAACAGAGGAGCTGTGGAACATACAGGAACGTACAGGAACGTACAGGAACGTACAGGAATACAAACCAGGCAGGGTCATTTATAAAGTCTTCTAATGTTCTGAGTTTCTCCTCAGTATATAGTCTAAAACAAACTGTCACAAACCATCCAGTTATTGAAAGTAAAAAACAGACTCATCTGACCTCTGTAGAGCCTCTTAGTCTTTATTTAGATCAGGGTTGTCCAAACTGGGGTGCTCGGACCAAAGCTGGCTCACCAGATGTTTCTAGCTTTAATTAAGAATGAATATATAAATTATTATTTATTCTGTTTTATTTTTGTTTGTCATCTCATTTGTCTCTCTCACCTTTCCAGTCTACCTTCACCTGTCTTGTTCAATAGAAGCAAAAGCCCCCAAAATAATATAAAAAAAACCTCTTTAAATAAGATCCTTTATTATTAATTATTTTTCTTAATCTGAGCAGACGGATAGAGCGACTCTTTGCACAGGAAGTTAACTTGGGATTTAGTATCATTGTGTATCTATCTGTCTATATGTATATATGTGTGTATATGTAAGTATATTTGACTTGAAAGTTGAATGAATGTACTGTACAGAGTTCAGTAAACTCTTTTTTTAACTGAAAAAATGTAAAAGAAATCAAATTTGTAATGTTTGTCGGTGTGACTGAAGAGTTGTTGGTTCAGCTTGATAGTTTTCTCAAGTACGACTTGATTAATATCTAGTTTATTTGGTTAGAAAATGTTGTTTTGAATCAGACAAAATTACTGCAATTTGTCTTTAAAATTTTTAATATTTAAGGCAGACCACACATCAACTTTTCTTTTAAGTTAAAATGAATAGTTTATTTTTACAGTGCAGAAACGCTTAAAATGCTGTCAAGCGCAAACCTTGTATCTCCGTATTCTGACTTTTTTATTTTTTATTTTTTTCCCCACAAATCAGTGCTTTTGGTCACCATTTATGTCATGCATGTGGATTTTTACAAAGATTTAACCATTAAAAAGAGCTACTTACTTTTGTTGTTTGTTTTTTTTCCATTTCCTGAAAAGTAATAGTTTTGGAAATACAAGTTTTCTATCCAACAGTGATGACAGATTTCTCATCTGACCAGTAGATCAGCTGCAAACGGGTCTAAACTAGTTTTCCTCAAGATAAAAGTCATTTGGCTTCAGTCCACTTGCATTTCACAAGACAGTAACACAGAAGGCGACAGAGAAATGGGTTTATTTAAAAACATTCAACAAGCGCTCCTAGAACCCAGCGCCACCTTGTAGATTATTGTGGTTTTGATGCGAGGACACAGTAATATTCCAGTTCCTGCTGTATCTCAGTGTCAGGACACGTGACTCCCATCTCCTCCAGGAACCTGTGAGGCAGCGCAGTGATTATTCAGCTCAGTGCTCAACAGAGTGACACAGAAACACAGTTTAATATTCACAAAATGGAAAACTGAGGAATAAATAATTGTGTGTGTGGACAGGTGACCTCTTCTGAGTGTTGAGCAGCAGGTCTTCAGCCGTCTGGGGATCCTTCTTCATATAAGACTGGAACATGGACCAGGACTTGATAAAACCCACCAGGTTCCTCACCGAGATTAACGAGTTCATCAGAACACACTCGATCCTGTTGTATAATTATATTGATATATTATAACATATAAAGGCCATTCAGTGAAAAACATTGTCACTTTAGATCTGAACTAGTTGTCTGCCTTTGATAAACAAAGGGATAACAGGCTGAAGTTCTACCCAGAACCATTAGTTTCTAAAGAATCCTTTTTTAAGGTAACAGTTCATTAAGGGTTCTTTGTCTAGTCCAGTCTCTATTAAGAACCCTTTTGATCCACGTAACCCTTTTTGGAAGAAAGAGTTCTGCAAGAGCTGTTAAAATCCTTGAAGAACTCTTTCGTCAAGGGTTCTTTGTACTGTAATATTAAAGGGTTCTTGGAAGAACCCCGTGGGTGGGTTCAAGATAAAACCTGTTGACTATAAAGGGGTTCTTGGTAGAAACCCCTGGGTGGTTTCTTCATACAGTCATTAGGGTTCCAAAAAGTGTCTTCCTCAAGGGCTGAAGTTCTACTCATAAACCATTTTCTTCTGAAGAACCCTTTTTTTGGGTGGGTGGGGGGGGGGGGTTGTCAAAGGTTCTCTATAAGACAGAGGTTTCAATTAAGAATTCTTTATATCCAAATAACCATTTTTAGATTAAATAGTTTTTCAAGGATTGTTGAAATTCTCGAAAAACTCTTTCATCAAGGGTTCTCTGTACTGTTATATAAAATAATTCTCGATAGAACCCCTTTGATGACTTCTAGATAAAGCCCTTGGAATATAAAGGGGTTCTCAATAGAACCATGTGGGTGTGCTCTAGAAGAATCCCTTGGAATAACAAAAGGTTCCTGGTAGAATTTCCTAGGTGGGTTCTAGATGAAACCATTTGGTTTGCAGTAGAACCCGTGGGTGGATTTTTAATAGCACTCTTAGAAGGTGGAAAGGTTTTCAGTGGACCTCACAAGAGGGTTCTGGGTGGAAGCATTGTACCATAGAAGAATTCTCCTTTAGAACCACTCATTGTGGGTTCCAGAAGGACCCTTTCAGACGATTCACTTTATGTTGAGTTCTAGGTTAAATGCTCTGAAAGGGTTTATAAAAGGTTCTACCAGGAACCAAAAAAGGCTCTGCTATGGGGACAAGACTAAGAACCATTTATGGTTCTAGTTAGCACCTTTATTTTTAAGTTTGAGTGTAGAGTTTAGCCATATATAATATATAAGTGACCAGCTGAGATTTTTTGGGCATTTTCTGTCATTTTATTTAGATAATTTAATGTTCGACGTACTTTGTGACACAGGACACACCCAAAATTAAATTAAAGACTTTTTTCAATCAAACCAAAGTTGGGCATTTTTACAAACGTGGAAATTCTGATCAAGATGATTTTGTTGAGTTTTACAGAGTAAACGAGACACTTAAAGCTTGTCTTGAATTCAGAGGGTTATCAGTTTTATTTTTCTGCTCAATAAGTTTGATTCATCTTATAGTTGTCTTAAATTTTTTGACACACCAGATGGTTTGTTACACAGAACCATCCAGGAAGTCAGGAACTGTTTGGGAAAGGGCAGGCACTTTCAAAAAACACTTGGCAGATGACTGGATGAACCTTCGGTCTATCACGTCTAATATAGGCTAACTTAAACCAATCTGATCATATTCTTGCCAAAGCCAGTCACAGGAGAGGAGCGAAAACGTCTTTGAAGCACTGGTGTCGTTCTTTCAATGAAGAAAGACTCTCCAGTTCTGATATAACTGATGCTGTCACAGTATCTACACTAACCTGCTCACAAGTTGCTTTTGTTTGTTTGAGACAGGTCGCAGGTCGAGACAGACGCTTCTCATTGATGTCGCACCTGAAACTGTACCCATAGCTGCCAGTGGTCCTTCCTGGGCCAGTGGTCCTTCCTGGGCCAGTGGTCCTTCCTGGGCCACTGACTGGCTGCGCCACTTTTGGTGCAGACATAAATTGATAACTTGAAGCCTGGCAAGATGGATTCTCCTGTGATCTTGTGAATCCAGCCATCTTACAAGGTAAGAGGCAGCTGCTATGTGATAAAACTTCAGTTTTCAGCCATTACTACTCATTGGCATCCGGCGACAAGGCAAGATGACACCTTCTCTTGCTTAAGTGGTCTGCTACGGTACTTTGAGGTGATTTGTAGCTGCTTTTGGTTTTTCTTTTGTTGGTCCTCTGACTAATACTGTGACGTAATCATGACATCGCCCAAAAAGGATCTATAGTACCTGTCCATATAAGGACAGCAGACAGTAGTATTGTATTTATCACACAGAGATGTTTGTTCAGGTACAGTAAGTGTTTGTGTGCTAATTACCTGTCTTTATCTGGAAACGGTATGGCTGAGTAGAGCTCTTCCAGCTTACCCTCATTTGCAGCTACTGCATTGCTAGTGTAAGGCAACAACGTCTTCTTCACCTGGAAAGAAATGTATGTTAATGTTTAACTTAAACATTTTTTCACTTTTCCATGCACTGAGTTTGTATTTCATATTTCTTCTGTCTGTCTGTATAAATAATTAACCTTAAAACGTTACACCCTTCTGTTCATCGCTAAGAAATCATTACAAAAACACACACACACTGGGGATTTTTACATTTCTATCTATGCAACAACATACAATTGATGTGATTTATAAGGCAGATTTTCAAACTTTAGACGAAGGGGAAAAAACCAAGCCTATCTCAATCCAGTCTTTATGCTAAGCTAAACTGACCACATACAGACTCGGAGAGAGGGCGTGTTGTAAACGCTGGTCAAACAGCCACTCTGGGTCAACAAAGGTTTGCACTACTGATAACGATTAACAGGACTCCCATGAAAGCAGCAGTCTGCTCTCTAAAGTCTACACCCACCTCTTCGTAGACGTTACTGAGTCTTTCTCCACAGTCCTGGTACTTAAGTCTGGTATTAGTGTCTCTGAAACTCAGCAGAGCCACACAGCCCCGAGGTTTTAAAACCCGACTTGCCTCAGCCAGGAACCTCGACTGATCGAACCAGTGGGCTGCTGAGGCTGCTGTCAGCAAGTCGACAGAGCTGTCTGGAAAAGGAAGGTCCTCTGCTGTCCCCTTCCTGCAGGTGCAACAGACAGATCGCACCTGTAACTGGAATATCATCAATTCAAAGTCATGCTTTAAATTAAAGAGTAGTTACATCCACACATAGAGGAGAAGTCTCAAGTCAAGTCTCGAGTCTCTTATGGCTGTAATGAGTGTTCTATTATCTGATGCATGTCATCTGGCCTGCTTATAACATTGCATCATTGTCACTGCTCCTTTATCTATTAGCATTAGTGTGTGTATTGGCAAGAATCTGATCTTACTATGTGTATCACAATACAAGAGCTGCAATTCAGTATATTGTAATACTGTAAGCAATGTGATATATAGCTATTTCTTTCATCTAATTTTATAAACTGTCATATTATACACCCCCAGATACATGAAGTCTCAGTTAAAGTTAAAACATTAAAGTGTACTTTTCATGCAATCAGAACAATGAACAGTGAACTTAAATGGTTTGTGGTTTAAACACAACGTAAAATAAACTCTGGCCTGCATTTGGTGTAAAAGTCTCTCTGCAACAATAATTTTAATTCTTTTTAATGTTTCTTGGTGAGAGCCCTCTTAAAACTGATTTTAAAACTGATTCTAAGAGGGACAGGAAAGACTTCCCTCAGAATGGGGTCACTTTTGATAAAATTCCAGTTTGAGTGCATTATCCTTTTTATGCGATCAGCTTTATCTGGCAGTCTCGAGTCTCTGTGTGCGACGACTTAAGTCCATCTCAAGTCCAAGTCCCAGATGCAAGTCCTCGTCTCTGGTACGTCCAGAGCAACCCACACACTCCTACCTGTATGTGATGTTCGGGTATCCTGGCACAGCTCTGGCCTCCTCCAGCTGACACTCACTGATGTCGATGCCCACCACCTCCTGGAAGTGTGGCGCCAGCAGCCGTGAATTCTGACCCGTCCCACACCCGAGATCCACTGCCAGCACGTGTGGTTGTCCCTTCTGAGGATTTTAACAGATATGTAGAGGCTGTGATGACAGGAAGAACTGTATATTCACAGTATCTGTGGCTATGGCGTACCTTTTTATCCAGGTATTGAAGAATAATGTTCTTGAGCTCATCCGGAGGTGTATAACGATACTTTTGGTAGATGGAGGCGTGATCCTTCCCCTCGAAAAGCCGGTATGTCATGGTGTTTCTTTTTTTGGACTCTCTTTCTGTTCTGTTGCCAGTTTAGTCTTTTTTCCAACCTCTGATCCAAAACAGTCTTTGTCTTTATTCTTCCTCACTCTCTTGTCTCCTTTATCTTTGTTTAGTTTCCTTGTTTTTGGCCTCTTTTACCTTCTTCTTATCTTTTGTATGGCCTGTTTTCTGCCCAGATGCACACACACACTGCACTCTGGCCTGTGCCAGGGCAGGTTTTTTTGCATCTTGTTAATATTTAACAGACACTCAGTGAACAACGGACCCTTTGCTAAGCCCCGCCCACCTTTGTTACTGTTGCTACACCTATCAAGCTTCCCATTCTCGCACTGCACAGATGCTGTTTACAGCGATAATGGTGCTACACACTGATAAAAGCCATGTGGCCAAAAACATTTTGTGTGATTTTCTACCAGGCATGATCAAGTAAAAGACTTGTTGGATGATATTAGTCCTGAGGCTGACCCTCTTTTCTCTATACAGTGCTCTCAGATTTCACACAGAAACTGGGAGATATTGTTAAAACATGAGTCTTTTGATTCTACAGAGAAGTAAACAAGCAGCTTCTCATTTCTGACTTATTACCATGGATTTTTGCAGCTAAAATGATGAGTCTTACTCGCAGTTTTCATAAGGTGCAGCTAGCCGGTGTGAGCTCATGCTAATGCTTTAACTCCTTGAGTAAGTCTGTCAAAGTTTTGTTAACTTTTAAGCCAGCTAGCAAAAATGGCTTCTTTGCTTTTTCTTATTATTTATTCATTGATTTTAATTTGGGTAGGAAAGCATCTACATCTTGATTAGACACGATTTAATTTCAGTTTATGTGAATAAGCTATGATATATTAAAGGGAGTTTGATTTTTAGCTGTGCTGTTCTCGTTAACTTTAAATCAGGATTTGTTAAATTCTGATCAGAACATGTTTAAGATTAAATTAATCTTTGACGGTGCAACCCAGTCATAAAGTTACAAGTCAGCTGTCCTTAAGGTGTTGGAATTTTTTTTTTTTTCCTTGGGACAACAAGCGTGTACCACCTGTTTAAATAAATTGTAAATTCTGTGCACGTGCTGTCATCTCCATTAACTATTTTTATATCTTACAGGTTATTTATGATTTGTGAATAGAGACTAGCCAGGGGGTTTGACAAAATAATCTTAGGCCAATTCCTCTTACTAGTTTTTCAGAGCTTTCAACTGTCTTTATTCAGTCTGGTAGTTTCTCAGGGACTTTGATAAAAGGTAATATTGTTAAATTATTTTTGATTTTAATTTGGTTCAGTTTTAAGAATATCAACTACGGCAACACTGTTGTCCTGCCTGCAGTGTGCATATGTCAGGTGTCAGTGCGTTTGACTGTGCTGTTCCAGCCAGTTTGCCAAATGTGAGGCACTTCCCGCTCATATCATGCCTGTTTGTCAAGGTGTCTAAATCTGACATGTCATTCATCACAAGTCCAGCATGAGTCCAGTGACCAGCTGTGCAGGTTTTTCAGAGAGTGTGTGGGGTCACAGGGTCGGTCATCTCAGTCTGTCAAAACCACTGACTAAACTTATGGTTGATCACACTTATGTGTTTGACAGAGTTTGTTGTTAATGCACTTGACCGTCTGCTAAACTGACAAACATCTTTGTTTTGGTTTGGTTGCCACGGATGACCCTCCACGGTAGCAGTGCGTGTTTAATTGCACTCGAGGGATAATTGAGGTAATGACCTGTTGACCATTTCCAACCCTTGAAAAGTAAAGCATGCAATGTCTAATCCCATGGGATCTCATTAATGTTGACATCATCAAACACTTCATCAGAGACTAAACCTGTATTCATCACATCTAATGTGTTTTTGTTACAGTAGACAGTGGCTCTATTCCCCAAACTCTGTGTTTCGACGTACACTGGAGATGTCATGACAGTGGTGGACATTAAGGAGCACTGAGGGACTAATAAAATTCATTGCAGTATCCTTACATCTTTCATGATGTGATCTGTGTGTGTGTGTGTGTGTGTGTGTGTGTGTATTTGTCCAGTTGTTGTATTAATACAATGTATTAAGGTCTTAAAGGAAAAGAAAGATTACATCACATGTTTTTCTTCTGATCCCTCTGACGAACTCTGATCGGTAAATCGGTTATAGCTGGACACAAACCAGATTCCCCTCAGATCTCACTATATCAGTTTAATATAGATGTGTGCCCCAATCCCATTCAAACCAAAGCCTTACACAGCAATATTCAAAAGAAAAATATACCAACAACAATGATAACTCTGAAAATAAACTGAATAAAACAAGACTTCAGTTACTGTCTTGTGATTTTATGCCTCAGCCAACCAGTCAAGTTACAGGTTACAGCCATGTTTGTACACTTTGTACTGTTTAGGGTATTTTTTGGGCGAGTTATCACTTTACTGACATGAATTATTCCAGTGAATAATATTCAGTAAGAAACATTCACTTAGAGAAAATTTTTACAGAGGAATACAAAGAAGTGATAGGGAGCTTTAAGTGTTTTTGCATACCATGATAAAGTCACAGTAAAACTGACCTTTGACCTTTTGGATTTAAAATGTCATACATTTATCATATGAGTCATTTCTGTGAAATTTTGTCATCATTATGGTACGAATTCTTGAGTAACTGCCAGTATTTTGGGGGTCCAAGCGGAAATTTGTACCAAAGTTGAAGAAATTCTCTTCAGGCATTAATGGAGATATCTTGTTCATGAGGACAGGACAGACCTGAACATTGAAGTTGACCTTTGAACTCTGACTATCAAAGTTAAATCAGTTCATTGTTGGACAAATCTGAGGCCTCCAGGTGTTCCAGCGATATCGTGTTCACAAGAATTGGCCGGAGGGACGGACACCCAACCCAAAAACATAATTCCTCCTGCTTTGACTGTCACCGGCACAGAGGAATAAAAACACACATTCATGGATGTTTGTCAGTATTTATGCTGTCATCATGACAGAACCAGCCTGTGTAAGCAACCAGTGATGGAAAGAGTACTGTTATATTGCTAAAATATTACTGTATTACAAGTAAAAATACTGGTGTTAGTATTCTTCTCAAACACTACTCACTGTATTAGTTAGATTATAACCCTTGATGTTTAATGTATTATCAACAGCAGCATTCTGTCGAATTGGTTTCTGTTTCTTCAAATCTTCAATCACTCCCAACTTTCGCTGCCCCTCAGTGACTCGTACTGACGGGGAGGGAAGTGGTTTGCATCTGAAAGTGATGCACCAGGCTTTTCAAGAGCCTTGAATATCAACCCATTCATGGATACATACGACGCCCCGGGCTGCTGATGGAGGAGGTGAGGTGGATGGATGGATCAGACAATGTCAGGATTTTCATCCAGGAGACTAACGTTCATGTCCCATGTGACATTATAACCTCATTAAAAGTTGTAAGCCACATAACATAACATTTTCATGGAACTTTCATGTCATGAATTCCTTCACATGACACTTGACTTCTGTCGTCATGTGATCCTAATCCTAAACCTAATCCTAAACCTAACTAAGTCGTTTTAGTGCCTAAACCTAACTATACTGCAGTGGTTTCACAGTGTTAATCATGTTTTAAAAAGACTGATCACATCAGATTCAGTCACTAAAACTCTGTGCTTTGTTAAGGGGTGTTGACAGATTGTTGGAATGAGGCGAGTTAGGATAAGAACATGTTGCAAAGCGAGTGCCTGTTGCAGCATTTTGGGATTTTTTTCAATCCGATTATGGTTTTCAAAAACAGACTCAGAGTATAATTGAAGTTTGTATTTGGAGGGGAGAGCTGCTTCTGGACACAGAATCATAAGCATTGTGTTGAATGGATCAGCTCCAGTTAATGTGGCGCAGCCGTAACGTGACACAGGTGGAATCAAGCCAGAAGTGTCACACTACTTGACTTTCCTGGGGCACTGGGTGCCTTCAAAGGAAAAATAGAGCTAAAGCCAGCCCTGGACTCTCACAGACTGACATATCTGTCCTTCTGTCTCAGGAAAACCAAAGTCAATTTATTTTCATGGTAAATTAGAAAATGACCGCCCAGCACTGCATCAGAGGACAGATTTGGTCCACGGGCTGCAAGTTGGGTATCACTGTCCAGTTTTAGTCCAGGATTTGGACCATGAAGTAGCTCGTGTTGTCAATATGTTTTTGAGAACTTCATTCTAATCTTAACCTACAGAACTTAGTGGGAAAACAGATTGTCTTTTTGGCGGACAGTTTGTTAAAAATATATCAAAAGTAATTTATCTTCTGAGATTTTTTTTATCATGATCAGCAAATGGTTTTGCATCAACTGAATTAAAAGAAAACTGTATTAATGTGTTTTTCACACATTAAAATGTTCCATCCTAGATTCCCCATGGAGCGACACACAGACGACATGACGAACACTGAGTGGTGATGAAACCCTCCAGAGACTCCAGCCATTCTGATTTATCACACCTTCTTACTCTCTCTTACTTATTGTTGATGCTGTTGATTGTCTTATACATGTTGCTTCCTTCCTCCTGATATTGTATTTTTGCTCTGCAAAATATCTGTCACTGCCTCAGTTAATGTCAAAACCAACCAGTGATCAGACAGATCACAAGGAGTCACAGCTGCAATGTAATTATTAACAGGTTTTGGCTGCAGAATGTACTTTGTTCAATCTTTGGTAAATGGATAACAGCACTTCTCCTGCTTATTTTAACCTCACCATGTTTGTGAACATAGGAAACTACCGCTACCCGACATTTCTGTTGTGTTTCCTGTTGTATGCTTTTATTGTCTCAGCAAATCTTGTCATAATCGTGGTAATATCAAAAGAGAAAACTTTGCACGAGCCCATGTATATTTTTATCATGTGTCTCTCTGTCAACTCTCTGTACGGCTCTGCTGCCTTCTTCTTCAGATTTCTCAGAGACCTTCTCTCTGATACTCATTTGATCCCACGCCCGGCTTGTTTCACTCAGGTCTATGTCATTTACACGTATGCATCCTATGAGCTAACCCTTCTAGGCATCATGGCTTATGATCGGTATGTTGCCGTATGTCAGCCTTTACATTACCACAGCAAAGTCACTTCCAAGGTGGTGGCTAAGCTGGTCGCCTTAGCTTGGATCTATCCAGCCTTTTCTGTTGCAGCCTGTGTTTTTCTGGCATCCAGGCTTCCGCTGTGTGGCAATAAGATACCGAAGGTGTTCTGTGCCAACTGGCCTATTGTAAAACTGTCATGTGTGACGACTGCGATCAATAACCTTGTTGGCATGCTTGTTTCCACAACCACTGTCTTTCTGCCCCTGGCTTTTGTTCTGTATACATATTCACGCATTTTTCTTGTTTGTAGGAAACGCTCCTCAGAGTTCAAGAGCAAAGTCATACAAAGCTGTCTGCCGCACATTATTACCTTCGTCAATTATTCCATCACTGTGTTTTGTGATGTTGCTCTCAGCAGAATCGATCTTGAAAATGTGAATCCATTTCTGGCTGTGATTTTATCGCTTGAGTTCGTTGTGATTCCCCCCATAGTGAATCCTCTTGTTTATGGCCTGAAGTTACCAGAAATTAGAAAACTTATTTTAAGAATGTTATCATGCTCAAAACCTGGCTAACAGACTAATTCTTTGAAATGAGATTAACTTAATTAATCTGTGCTTTTCTTACTTTAAATGTAAGGTCAGTAGGATTTGTCCAAGCTGTTCGCAAACCTCACAGAAATATGCAAGAATGTCAAATCCTGATGTTTTGGATTGGTAAAGCATCTTAGAAAAATATGAGAAAATATGGTCTCTGCAGATACAGACCCCACCGCTCACTTCTAGTAGGTCATAAGTGATGATTGAAAAAGATTATGTTTATATGAGTGCATTATTTTTTAGGAAAATGCTGCATTATGCCTTTAAAACTTCTGCAGGCTGTGTGTCATAGTAAAGGTGGTGAATACTTGTTCAAACAATTACTTTGTTTTAATCTGTAATTTAAATAAATTAAATAAACCTGTCACTTCAAAACAAAAGGCTTTTAAAAAACATTCTCAATAATCTCACATACTGATGACTATATTACAAATTTAGTGATTTAATTAGTGCACTTGTTTAATATTGAAAACTTTGGTTGTCTTTTTTCTCCCAAAAGTTTTGCACAGATGTAGACGGTTTAAACGGAGAAGGGAACAGAGAGAGCAGGTGTTAACAAAGTGTAGATAACAGTGATGTCAACATTTTTTATGATGACATTAATCACTAATTAAGTTCTAATAATAATAATAAGTCTGCTGTAACACAAGTGTTTTATTCTAATCTTTTGACAATTATCAGTTCAGTGATGCTGCACCAGAAACAACTTCTGAGATTATTATTAAATTATCTGATGTAAAGAAGTTGCTTTTCTTGCCTCATATCAGTGAAACTGTGATGTTTCTCACAGAATGATGGGAAAAGGCCAGTTATTCACTGACTTCTAAAACAAGTTCAGTGTGACAAACTTTTGAATTGACCGCAGGTTACAGTTTTCCCACAATTCAGCAGATGCACGGCTGATTTTTTGAAGTTTGGATGAAATGTCTAGAAATTTAGATTTATTGCAATAAGTCACACCCACTTTAAGCAATTATTACTAAATTTCCTGCATCGACTGAGAACTGACCAGAGATCATATGAGCTGATTTTCATATAAGTTCATGCAGCCAATTATGAGATATTAACTAAGAGTTATTACAGATTTTCAAAGACTGACAGATCAAAATTACTTTGATAACTTTAGATCAGCAAAGTCTGTAGATGATGCTGACCTGCTGGTGGCCTCAGTGACTCCTTGTCATGGGAAGAAGATCATGATAGTTAAACGCAACTTATAAGGGAGATGATGCTTTATTTAGTATCTTTATTTAGACCAAAAGAACAGAAAGTACCACGTCAGCAGCACTCCAACCCCCGCCAGTTTCCATTATGGTTTTATAAGGTTAACATGTAATGTGGACATGTAGCAGCCATCTTTCCAGCATCATTAAAGACCTGTTAGTGGGGTGAGTGCTGACTTTCTTAAGGCTCATTCATGCTTAACATTACAAAGGCATGCAGGTACAGACAGAACCGTCTCTGCATTCACTTCGTACCCATGTGTGCATGTTTTCTGGAAGCTTAGGGATACAGATGAAAGCTGTAGTCATGAGGTTTAGCAGTGTGGACAACAGTTAGACACAAACACAGGACATGACAAACAAGACAACTTTCTCTCAAACTCTCACAACACTGCCATGTTTGTTGCTGTTAGAAATTAGAAATTGTTAGAAGTTAGAAATTCTGTCTTCATCAAGGTAATGCTTACCTGTGAACACTGCCCTCTAGTGGACATATTAGTTAACATCCATGCCAACATAAAGGACACATGGAAATATGCGAGCAGTGACGTTATCGTGCACATAGTGGCTACTTCACTGTAATCAGACTATTGTTGAAGCTTGGCCTCAGTGTATAAATGAAAAAAATTGGGACTGAGTTCAAAATTTTAAAATGTGAACTGTGAACTCAGCTTTGAGCTAACCCTAACCCAGCTCTGTGCACAACACTGATTAAAGTAACATAAGTACCATCACACATTAACTCTCTTACAATACCCAACACTTGTTGCAGGGCCGTGTCTAGCTTTTTTGGGGCCCTATGCAAAATGATGTTTGGGTGCCCCTATTCTGTGAATGTTGGGGGATTGATGATAAATGGAAAACACTGGGGATTCCCTACTTCAAGATACTCATCAGCATCTACCGAATGTGCATAAATGAAACAGATGTTGCCATATTCAAACCATATTCTCCTATTCAAACGTGAACATTTTCACAGGCGTATAATCTGATGGTTGTTATTGAAAAACTCTTCAACACACCAAGCATCTCCACCGTCCGAGAACGTTTGAACACAAATCCTTCCATAATACTGTTACCCAAACTTACTTATTTTAGACGTTTATTTTAGCAGATAGCATTCACAGCAGGTGTGCTATCATGAATGACACGCTGACGTGACGTGACAGATTTCTGGATGTACATTACAGTTCTTGGGGGGGGCTGGTGGCTTTGGGGGCCCTATGCAACCGCAAAGTCTGCATATAGTAAGAAACAGCCCTTGACTGTTGGGCAGAAACAAAGTATGTTGGCAACACCCCAGTATGGATTCAAAATGATGTTTCTCTCCAGTGATTGGTTAGAGAAAATAGAATTCTGCCTCCCCCAGGAAAATCATTTTGAATGGAGGAAATGTCAGACTAAATACGGACATTAAGTGTTAACAAGCTGACATTTAAATTTCATGACGAATGTCCTCTTGGACTGAAGGATGAACTGCTTAGATTTTGTTGGTCAAAGGTCACTGTGACCTCACAAAACACTTTTTTGGCCATAAGAAAAACACGCTGTTTATGACAACATTTCACATAAATGTCTAAAAGGATACAAGCGGCGCTGGTGTACCTGCACCTGTCCAAAGAAATTATGACCACGCATCATACAGATGTCTTTTGAAATTTTATTTTCTATCTTTCCTCATCAGCAGCATGAAAACTACAAAAAAATAAAAGACACAAATAACAAGGTTTCAAATAAAGTCTATTTATAAAGTCTAGTTATTTAAACGTCCAGTATTCGACAGGCCCAACAATAAAGTCTCTCATGCTAATATCCATTGATAGACAGGTGTTAACATGTCAGCACAACAGAAAATGCAGTGAATTGTGCATTTAACAGCATTTCAACAAATATTGTACACAGATACCAAACAAATGACACTACAAAATGAAACATTACCATGTGCATGTGGACCATGCAGAATATTGTTATTTTGAGGCCGTATGTTTTTCTTCTGCAGTCATGTTGGCTCTCTTTGCAGCCAGATCATTTCTGCCCATAATGCAACAGGTGCATCTCCCACCAATTACACTCTTAAACTTAGATAAAGAGCAATACATTTTTAACCAAACAATGTTTTTAAGGTGGTATATTTTAGATATTTTTAAAGTTATCTTTTTAAAAAACTTATTTCTTCTTTTAATCATTTGTAATGACTTTATTCATTCAAACATTGATGAAACTATGTCCGAAAATAAAAAAACATATAAGCATTTCACTCAAATTTTAATAAAAATGTCTCTCACACTGTTACAGTTGGATAGGAACTACTTACATATAACTAGATACACGTAATGAAATAACAAAAAATACATGTAATTGTGATCTGTCGCAGTTACTGACGATAATATAGAATTAAATCTCAGTTACTAATGAAGATGTTACCTCCAAATATTCTTTTCAACTCTTCTAGTTCATCGTCTGAGTGACTGAACTGTTCGATTCCCAGGGTGGTGTTGTTGTTTTCAGATGAAGGGATATATAGGTAAGTACGCAGGGAACCGTCACCACACGGCACGTGGTGACAGAACAGAGGAAGAGCCGTTGTCCTCTGATGCTTCGGTAGCTGGTGTGAGGGTGATTGTATGTGGTGAAACTGGTTCTGTTCTGAAAATCTGCAGGTGATGGAAAATGTTTCTGTTGTCACTCTGTTCACTCTTTCAGGCTTAAATTTTACATTACAACAAAGAATTGTCCTCTTCTCGCTGACTTCACTGTGGTACTTGATGATTATTTTAGGGAATGCTTTTCTTATTGTTTCCATTATCGTAGATAAAAACCTGCATGAGCCCATGTACATCTTCCTGTGTAATCTATGTGTCAATGCACTGTATGGAACTGTTGGTTTTTACCCCAAATTCCTCCTGGACCTTCTGTCCCCTCATGTCATCTCTTATGCTGGATGCATGCTGCAGGGTTTTGTCATACACTCATCGACCTGCGGTGACTTTTCTATCTTAACTCTGATGGCATATGACAGATATGTGGCTATATGTCGACCTCTTAATTACCATTCAGTTATGACAAAGCAGAAAGTCTGTATCTTTGTGTTTTTATCCTGGTTTATACCTCTTTACTGCATGTTTATGAACACAGCATCATTATTAGGGGTGAAGTTGTGTCGCTCACACATAAACAGGATGTACTGTGTGAACTGGATGATTGTTACTCTTGCCTGTTCACCTCCAAAAGCAAACGCTATAGTTGGATATCTTAATATTTTGTTTTATTTTGGACATTTTGTGTTTATTCTTTGGACTTACATATATTTGATCAGAACATGCATTTCATCCAAAGAGAACTGGGGGAAGTTTATGCAGACTTGCTTGCCACATTTAGTCTCTCTAATCATATTTGCAATAACTGTGCTTTTCGATCTGTTGTTTATGAGATTTGGGTCTGTTGATTTATCTCAAGACCTCCATAATTTTATGGCTATTGAATTTCTGCTTATTCCTCCAATTACGCATCCGATTATATATGGATTCAAACTTACCAAAGTACGAAACAAAATTTTGAATTTTGTTCAGTTTAAAAGGAATGATGCAAAGGTTCACTCCGTGACTTTTCATATTAGAGATGACCTCTTAAACCCACACATAAACACTGGAAAGTAAATCAGTGCATTGTTTGTATTTATTCATGAAAATGTCATGGAAAGAATATTTATGTGTTAAAGTGGCAATGCTATGCTTTTTGTGGTCCTCCTTTTCCTTAAATGTGTTATATAGATTTCTGTAATCAAGCCTTTGTTCTGTTACTTCATGACATCTCTGTGTGAGACATTTCCTTTATGAAAAGATCATTTGGACAGTAATTTGAAATGGTTTTCAGAATCATCGCTATAGAACAGTCATTCCCAAAGAAAAAAAGAACTTTAGGAGAAATTCTGCCAATTTAATATTTATACATGCATTGCATCTTTTATTAAACACTTAAAAATTGTATATTGTTTTGCTGATGACAGGAAAAAATAAGAGCAAGTGACCGACAGCAAATAAAGAAACGTGCACATGTGTTCTCTGTAATGCCTCTATCCTTTTAGCTTTAAAGAGTACAGGGGGTAAAAGGAAGCGTTTGAGGCAGTAGGTGAATAGAGGTGCCGAGAAAAATAATGTGTGTTTTATACCTAAACACTACATTTTCACAATGATTCCTCTAAAGTGGTTATTAAGACTTGTGACAAAGATATCTATGGAGGAAATGTATTCAACAGTTTAGCAATAAATGTTATTGTCCACAATCAGGGCGTCTGAAAAAATCAACACTGATATTTTTAACAATTTCTTATATATTTCTAAAGTGGAAAAAACAAGATGAGTAATGATGCTGATGACACACAGGATCAGCATTTACACTGAGATCAAAGAAAATACATTTGTGACACTGATGAATAAGACCTCACGGTGCATATTATCAATATCTAGTCCCAGAGAAAAAGATCCGGGGTGTGTGTCTCCAGAAACATGTTGCTTAAAGATTCTCAGAGAAACCCAGTGGCTGCACAGTTTGTGGTGTCGTTAATGTGCAGCTTTAAATAAGCAGCTATAAAAGGTAAAAACATCAACATAAACTATCACACTGAAGCGAGTTACTGTGATTTTATTACAAGTGAACAATGCATTTCTGCTAGAACACAGTTTTCTGTGAGTTTCAATATATGAACAATCAAAAGGGCATAATTCATTTCAATTGATAAGTTCAATATTTTGTGGCCCAGTTTGAGCCAGAAATAAGAAGGCTAAATTTTCCCTTATGGACAAGTTATTTCATATGTGAGCTCTGTTCATCATCAGGCACATTTTGGAAGAGGGAGCCACCTTATCATTAACAACAGAGGAATAACTGGAGGGATAAATGCGTCCTAGTCACAAGGATGAGATGATCGAAGATCAGACCTTCACAGTGCACGTCTCTCCAAAGAAAACTCTAAGGTTTTTATAGAATTAAAATGTCTTTATTTTATGGCAAAAAGAATTTAAAATGACACAGGTCTTCATCACACCTTTACATTAATCTTTTCCTTTTGTACAAATGATAAATTCCTCATAATTACTCTTCAGCATAACAATCTGCAGTTCCACATTTTCCATATATTGAAATATTAACATACTCTGTTTGAGGAGCAGCAGCCATCTTTTCTTACATCTGTGTCCTCTCTCTCTCTCTCCCTCTCTCTCTCTCTCCTCTCTCTCTGTCTCTGTGTGTCAGTGTTAATCTGTGAGGAGGAGGGGGATGAGGAGGAGGAGGTGACCCAGTGACCACGAGCCTGTGATCACCCCCAACACACACACACACACACACACACACACACACACACACACACACACACACAGAGCTGGTAACGGCTGGCCTCCCAGATGTTGCAGCAGGATTTAATGCATCACAGATACTGTTACTGAGTGTTTGTGTGTTAACACTGTGTCACCTGCTGCTGCTGAGCATGTGAGCATGTGTGTATGTGTGACACTGTGTGTGTGTGTGTGTGTGTGTGTGTGTGTGTGTGTGTGTGTGTGTGTGTGTGTGTGTGTGTGTGTGTGTTGTATCTAAAAGCAGCAAAGAGTTAAGAAGCTTTGTGATCTGTTGAGGTACTTAAAAAGAGTGAGAGCGCGAGAACATGACAGAGTGACAGGGTGAAGACATACACAGAGGTAGAACGTACAGAGAACATGTAGAGAACTGGCAGAGGAATAGATGGAGTGAGGGAACAGGAGGACAGACAGAGATTTTAAAGATCCCAGAAGGAGAAGAGAAGAAAGAGACAGAGGACAGACAGAGGAGGTGGATGGAGGCTGTCAGTCGGTCGGTCGGTGGATTAACTCGGGTTACAGAGGATTAGTGTCTGTTGTGTTTGATAGTAAAGTCACATCCATGTCAGTCACCACTGGCTGCTGCTGCTGTTCACACACTCACACACCACCAGCAGCCTGAGGAGGAGGACGACGACGAAGAGCTGGTGAGTTGGTCTCATTTCACAGAGTTTGACTGCAGGTGTGTGTGTGTGTGTGTGTGTATATGTGTGTGTGTGTGTGTGTGTGTGTGTGTGTGTGTGTGTGTGACAGTTCTACTGCAGCCATGCTAACAGCTCTGTGAGTCTACATGCTAACATCAGCATGATAACATGCTAACATTTTTGCAGTGATTTGTTTTAAATTAAAAAAGTTACTGCCTCAAATTTGTAAGTTGACTGAATTTGAAAAGACAAGTTGCAGACATTTTGTAACAAATTAAGACAAACAAAACATTAATAAAACTGGAATTTAATTCAGTTGTACTTGAGTAAACATGTTCAATAATCCAAAGATATTAAGTTGAACCAACAAGTCTGCAGTCACACTGACAAACATCACAGATTTGATTTCTTTCTCATTTTCTCAGTTTGAAGAGTCAGTTCTTCATTTTACACAAAACCTGACAGCTGCTGCTGTTGGAGACACATGTTTAACATGTGAATCTGCTCCTACTTAATTAATTGAATCTGAATTTATTTTGCTTCTCCTCTCTGTCCAGATGCTTCAGGCATTACGAGGGATGTTCCTGTGACTAATTTCCCTCATGATTAAATACAACATTTAATTCAGACAGGTCCACTAAGCTAAAAGCAGTTCAAACTGAGCACAACTTATTGACTGATAATGTTAAACACAGAGCCATTTGAAGCTGTTAATCACACTTTACAATCACCAAATCATATTTTTTATACTGCTGCTGAAATGTGTGACACTTTGCACCGTGCAACACAAACATCACACATTAACCTACAAAACATGACAACATCGTACTAAAAGCTTCACCTTTTCAGACTGAACAGGGTCACAGGGTTGATGTTAGCTGATACACAGTGTGGCTAACGTTAGCAGTGCTAGGTTTATTCAGTCACAACCAACATTCAACCTTATTTCCGTTTTCTAGATCAAAAGCTGCCAAACTGCGCTGGTTTTACGAGTTGTCATCTGTCTAACTTTGCTGATAATAACGGGACATACGAGCGTCTGACGGCACCACAGCCCCGACTAGTGGCAGGAGGCTGCATAACCCCTGAGAGGCAACGGTTAACCGGCATCGTACATGAATAAAATATTGACAAATAGTTGAACCGACTAGTATTTCTGGTGGCGATGTTAAATCATATAGTCGGCCAATCACACACATCCGAGGCATTACAGCTGTAACATTAACAGCATCATAAGTTACTCAACCTGATCTCTCACAGGGACTGTGAGTATTTTATGAGTTCACACCCTGATGTCACACAGGGAAACTGCTTTATTGTACTTTTATCCTGAGTTTGTCTGCTGTCAGTCTTTATCTGGTGAACTGCTTCATGTTTAAATCTTTAGATAAGCCTTTCGTATCCTTTGATCTGAGCTCATGGAGGAGCCATATATTAGGTTTTTGAACTTAATCTGAGTGAGCAGGTTGCATTTACAAACACCTTGAGTGTCCTATTTGCAGTCCTTGCAGGACTCAGGTCAGAGGTCACGCATCCCTTTGCTTCCCATTCAGGCCTGTTCTATAAACCTGGAGGCTCTCTGCCTCGGCTCTTCTCTGTTTTTAACCTTGGCTTTCATTCAGCTGACTCAGATGCACAAGTTCCTTTTTGTCTCTTAATCACTCTGCAGATAGCTTCGAGGACATCGCTTAAATCACTGAGGACTCAGTGAACTGTACATATATGAGATTAGTGAGATGAAGATCTCCCACCTCATCGCCCCGTCCTGCTGCAGTGAACCAACGGTTTTTCCAACCTGTTTTAGTGACACCAAAAATTCAATGGAGACTAAATTTAACACTAATCTTCATCATGTTCACATTGTGTCATTAATGTGAAAACAAGCAGACGTGACTGATCCTAAAGTGTTTTAGAGACACAGATTTCATCATATACATTTTCTTCAAACTCTGATAAAATGAGGGGAGAGTTTTAACTCTCATGCAATGCATGCTGGGAAGTCTGCAAATATCCCGACTTAATTTAATGAGTTGACTGTAGGCCTACATTCATTCAACTCTTCATTTCAAGTTATAAGACTTAGTGAGTTCAGTGAATTTACTCAGTATTTTATATGACATTATTACAAACACATTGTTCTGAGATTCTTGAATTCAAAGCTTTAAGTTTATCTAAAGAAGAAAAGTAAATTATCTCAACAAAAGATCAGTAGTTAGAAAAACTTCTTCAAAATTTAAAAATTTGAGTTGTTCTCAAAACTCAAAAATCCACTGCAGTCTGTTGCTGTGAAATTCTTGTTTCATAGTGTAATATTTTCTGCAAACTACTGCAGTTCACACAGACAGGCACATGCACAGTGTGTGTTAATATGTGTGGACAAAGACTGTTTTCATTTTAAAACAGCTGTTTATAATGAAAATGTGTGAACGCAGCCTTAAAGAGATGACAAATTAGTGAATATCAGTGCAAAATATCAGACACCAGTCTTTATTCATGGCAGTGAATTAAATCAAACTGCAGTGACGAGACGTTACAGTCTGAAAGTGTAGTATTTTATAACAGAAACTGTGTGTGTGTGTGTGTGTGTGTGTGTGTGTGTGTGTGTGTGTGTGTGTGTGTGTGTGTGTGTGTGTGTGTGTGTGTGAGGTCAGTTGACATTTCATGACTTGCTGCTCCTGGATGGTGTGAGTGGAAACGGAAGCTGAGCCAAGATTAGAAGCTAACGAGGAGACGTAACCACATTATCTCACACACACCTGCTGCTGCGACCGGAAGAACAGAAATAACACACAACTTTCACTCCTCTGTGCTTTGTCGCCTCTGGAGGAAGAATTTCTAACTGCATGCTGTATTTAAAGGTTGATGTGTAAGAGATAAAGTGGAGTGAGCAGGTAGTTATTGTGAAATAAATCCTGACAGGATGACGCAGGACCCCGTCATGAACCAGGGGCTCCTGAATCATCCTGTTGGTTACGTTTTCAGTTTCAGTAACACTTTTTGTGCGTCTGAACCTTCTACACACACTTACAGTTTATTGATATTTATTTTCAGTTTTTTTCTACTTATCATCTGGACGGTCACCATGAGACACGCTATGGAGGAGGGTGAGAAACACACACACACATGCACACACACACACACACACGTACATATATATAACCCTCCATGACCTTCTCTGACTTAAATGAAGTTTGACCCTGAGCTGGAGTCTAAATCCAGACCTGGGTTTAATTTGAGTTTAATTTGATGTAAAACCTAATTCAGATGGTATTAGTGTCTGTCAGTGGGGTCAGGGCTCCTCCGTGATGTTAATCCTGTCTGACCCAAACATGTCTGCCTGCTGCTCAGCCTCAAACATCTGCTGTCACACGACACGCTGATATAATAATATTTAGTCTCCTGCACGCTGCAGTCTGTAAGGAGGCCTCAGTGCCTTTATCACAGTGAATCTGCATCATTTATAAAACAATATGTCTGAATAAAGTCACACTTTGAAAATACTCAACTGCAAGTCCTGCATTCAGAACCTTCCTGAACTACAAGTGTAGAAGTATGAAAGTAAAAGTACTCACTGTGCAGTAAAATGTTCCCTGTTAGGGTTTTTTTTTTAATTAATATTCCTGCTGCATTAATGTGTATGTCACTTTTTACTGCTGTAGATGTTTAAGCTTGAGCTCATTTTAAAACGTGTGTGTGTGTGTGTGTGTGTGTGTGTGTGTGTGTGTGTGTGTGTGTGTGTGTGTGCAGGTGTCAGTGCAGTGCTGTCCAGTGTTGTGGAGGACGTCAGTCAGGCCGTCCACAGAAACGTTAATGGAGCTCAGCTGCTGCATGAACTGCTGAGTGCACCGTGGCTGCACGCTCTGCTCAAGGTACAACACACACACACACACACACACACACACACACACAGTGCACATACAGTGTTATAAGAGACAGTTTTAAAAGTAAGTATATATTATGTGCAGTTGATAATTTATAATTTGTTTTTATGTTATTCTATGTTTATATGTTTTGTTGTTGTTTGCCTTTTTCTTGTCTAAATCACAGGCCTATGGTGTTATTTGTTTATTATTATTGGTCTTTCATTTGTTGTTTTTATCTTTGTTGAAATGATGTACTGTTACACATGTTAGAGTGGGATGGGGAGACGAGTCAGGGATCATCAAGAACATGACTGAATGTGTCACCTCCTTTTTGGGCAAAGCAATGTCACTGTGTTTCTCTGTATTATAAAAAAAACAGTACACACAAAAAGTTCCACTTTTAGTTCAGGTCCATCCAGCATCAGTACATGCATCATGAAGATGTTAAGCAGTGATGTCATTTCCTGTTTTTTCTCCAGATTTATGAGTGTCTGTTGCAGTTCCAGAGGTTGACACCGAGTCCCATCCTGCCTTACGCCTCAGGACTCTCACATGAGGTCACACACACACACACACACACACACACACACACACACACACACACACACACACAGAGAGAGAGAGAGAGAGAGAGAGAGCTACATTAAATACGGTTAGCAGGCTTGTTAATGTATCTTGTGCACATTCAGATTAACAAGTTCACTGGTTCATTTAGCCTAATCCGTTTGAAAGCTTTACATCAGTCCTGCCCTGCCACTTTACAACACAAAAATAACTCAACTCCTGATCCACTCATGAAAAGTGGGGAACAATATCTGAAGAACACTTTGACAGAATTTTACATCTGTACTTAAAGGTAAACATGGCAGAAGGCGGCCTAGACTTTCCTCCCACACCTTAAAACTGCTTTTAAATGAGATGAGAAAAAGTAAAATTATTGCAGCTCCACAGCATCACCACCTACTGATATTGCATCCATCCTCTAATAATGTATTCATTATTCATCATTATTATGATTCATCGTCTTTCACTGATTTTGCTGTCCTCCACCAGGATCAAGCTTATCTGTGTCCCTGCACCCGTTTTCAGGAAAACCTGAGGCCTTACAGTCTAAATGTGATGTTTGACTGAGTATTAGCATCTGTACTTCTGTCTAACTATGTCTGTCTGTCTGTCCATCAGATCATGACCTCTATACAGAGGGTCCCCCGTCCCTCAGCTGAAGCTCGAGAGCTCTACAGCCTCCTCAGTTCACCTCACATCCAGGTCTGAAAACTCACTGAAGAGCTCTACAATCACACGGATATGATGCTCTGTAATAACACCTGGACCTGTGTTTCTGTCACCTCATCTGTCTCCCTGTCACTCTACCTGTCCTCTCTGTCACTCTGCTTGTCTCTCTGTCACTTTACCTGTCCTCTCTGTCACTCTGCCTGTCCTCTCTGTCACTCTACCTGTCCTCTCTGTCACTCTGCTTGTCTCTCTGTCACTCTACCTGTCTTCTCTGTCACTCTGCTTGTCTCCCTGTCACTATACCTGTCCTCTCTGTCACTCTACCTGTCCTCTCTGTCACTCTGCTTGTCTCTCTGTCACTTTACCTGTCCTCTCTGTCACTCTACCTGTCCTCTGTCACTCTACCTGTCCTCTCTGCCACTCTGCTTGTCTCTCTGTCACTCTACCTGTCCTCTCTGTCACTCTACCTGTCTCTCTCAGGCCCTCCTATTATCCCATGACAGTGTAGCTCAGGTGGACTATGGACCTGTCTTACCTCCTTTGCCTGATGAGATGCCTGAGGATGAGGAGGCCATGAGGATCGTCTGTCTGGTGAAGAACAATCAGCCGCTGGTGAGACAATCAGATCACATTTTTAACCCTGAAATGTAGTTTTATCAACAGATTTGTCTGTAAAACACAGTGATTATAATATCTTGTCTCTCTACCTGTTCTCTCTGTCACTCTACCTGTGTAAAAGCCAAAGGTAAAAAATATCATTCACCAGTGTTAGTGGGGTTTTTGCATAGATTTTACAAAAATATGGAAATCAGTGAGCTTTAGCTCCAGTGCTAAGCTCAGCTAACCAGCTGCTTATTGTAGCTTCAGATTATTGTACAGACAGGAGAGTGATATCAATCATCTCATGTCAAGTCTCAGCAGGTGAGTTAGTAACTACACCTGTAGTTACACCTCAGTGTACTGTGACCTGTGTAATCCTTCCAAAATGTGATAAATTAGAAGGATATAAACATGATATCTGGAGACAGGGTTGAACAATTGATTGCATCCAACAGATTATAACCATTTAGTCACTGTAGTAATGTGGCTGTGTGTGAATACACCATTGGTCTGTCACTGCTTTACAGATTTTGAATCAGAATTATGAGAAAAGATCTTATTTTTTCAACCATAAAGATTTCAGTTTCTTATCTTTTGTTCATCAAGAATGGAGACGTGTGTGGAGGAACTGTAGGAGACAGAGGGCTGATTCGTAGTCGTTGGAGCAGCCTTCGTCGCCTCACGCTGGAGCGCCTCATCCCCGCGAGGAGGGCGCGGTCAGGGGAGGAGCTTAGAGCGACTGAAAGTGAAGTCAGGCCTTTGCCCCTCCCTAGAGGAGGACAGTCACGTCCCTTTCTCCCCCGCTATGAGTCAACGGGAAGTTCCTGCTTGTGTACGCAAAACGCAGGGCTGTGGAAGAAAGGGCTCAACCAATCAGCTCCGGCTGTCTTTAGTCCCGCCCCCTGCAATGGTAAGAGGAGGAAGACGGTCACTCCATGAAATCACCATCATCTGTCCATTGTTTCATTCTGTCCAGTCTGTCGTTAAGACATCCAATCATCAGAGGAGGAAGTTCATCCAGCAGCTCCTGTATTTATCAGAGTGGCTCCGAGGAATCACCTGACAGTTAACTGAGGACGAATCATCAGACTTAATTATGACTTTCAGCAGCAGAAAGATTCCTCAATGCCACGCCGATGGTCCACTGTTCTGAAACCACAACAGTCCAGAAAATGTCCCATGAGACCAAAAGCCCATTTGTTTTACAGCAATTTATATCAGAAACAAAAGTCCATTGTTCCAAAGGTCCACACACAAATGATGACAAGGAGTGTGTGTATTTTCAGAGCAATGGCCTTGTGAGGAGCTGTATCACGGTTTGATCTACTGGGCTCAGAGCTGGGACCAAGTCATTTTTTTGCAAGTCACAAGTAAATCTTTGCACTCCCAAGTCTCAATCCCAGTCCCAAATCAAGACTGACAAGTCTCAAGTCAAGTCCAGGGTTCCAAATAGCTCTGCTGCCCTGACAAAAACAAGATCCCTCCAAAAACTGCATTTGAGAGATTTAGGGGGAGCTCTAAAATATTGTAACTTTTGATGCCACTATTTTTTCTATTTACATTTATTGCATATTTTCATGCATATTTAGGTTCCTGAAGTAAACAACAGGTAAATAGTCAACATGTGTGATTATTCTTGAACAGACCCAACAATTTTTGATCATTTAGGCTGTGAGCGTGCTCATAATTGTCATGGGGTGCAACTTAAATCTGGTTTGTTTAACAACATAATGCCTACCATTGCCAATGCAATGGCATTTTTATTGTTTCTCAGCAGTATATTTTTGCACATAGGCGAGCATGGCATGTATGTACTTGCATGTATACAGCACCTTCTCAGGTGAGGACTGGTGGTGACAGAATCGTGAGTTTGACCTCGGTGGAAAGCATCTGACACTGGGTCTGATTTCCTAAGATAGAAAGTTAAAATGCATCGTGGAGAAAATACTTTTACTCCTACTTTCTGCTCCAGTCTTTTCAACGCCATCCATCACGTCATCCATCTCTTCATTCATTGATCCATTTCTTCATTTGACCATTCCTCAGTCGTCCTTTTTTTAGACTCATCCAGCAAAATGTGTGGCAACAACCAGCTCCTTCATTGTGCGTCTTTCGTCTTGTCATTCTCTCATCGTCTTCATCTCTTTCGTCTTTTCTGATCTTTGTGCAACAAAGTGTATTTCACACTAATTTTGCCAACTTTCTCTCTTGTCTTCACCTGACATGGAGGTTCATTTTCAGAGAAACCCAAACACAGTGTGGGAGAAGGTTCCTCCACGGCTGGCTCCAGTGATGACTATGCCTACCCTCCCCCTCCAGTCCCAGCTTACAGTCTCAGTCTTCCCAACTCTCCCGCCCTGTACAAAAAGGGAGCTACAGGGGGACACTCGAGGAACATCCCTACACCCGGCAGAACCTTGTCTTGTACTGGTCTCAGAGCGCACACGGCGCCTTCTAGTCCTGCAATGCATCGCTCCACTCGGCAGCAGGGGGTCAGCACTCTCCCGACCTCCACCAGGCAACGTCATGGTCAAACTGGATCTCAAAACAGACACCAGGCAGAGCCTCTGAATCTTCCCCTGATGGTCCACTACTCTACTGCTCCTCGCCACAACGGATACCAGAACCAACCGAAACTCTGTCAACATCCTGAGCTCATCAAACAGTGCAGCGTGGAGGAGCTCAGGTCCACGGTCCAGACGGTAGCCAGCAGCATCGAGCACGGCACTCAGGACGTCCGCCATCTTGGCCAAACAATGATGGCAGCGACTGAGATGATCACAGACAGCGTGGAGGAGAACGCCCAGGCGCTTAACCTGCTGGCTGAGGTGGTCGACAAGCTCCAGGGGCTCATTGTGGCCAGCAAACACCCAGAGGCGTCACCTCCACACAGAACGAAACAGCACACTCCACCTCCACCTCCTCCGAGGGTCTCCTCAATCTCCCCAAAAACGGTCCGCAAAACTCCCACACCCTACCCACATCACCTCTCGTCCTCATCTTCTTCTTCTTGCTCATCCTCCTCTTCGTCCGTGTCTGTCAGTTCGTGTGCAGATGGCCTTGGGACGTACACGAGTCCAAAACAAACAAACAGAGGCTCTAAAAGGATGGTGGTGAGCTTTGGCACCACCCGCAGTACGGGTGGCGTTGGTACTAACGGACAAGTGAGGCTAAACAATGGATCTGTTTCTAGAGCTCCTCTGGACGACCAACAAGACTGTAACAGCACCGGCTGCCTGACAACCAAGAAGAAGAAGAAGAATAAATAGACCAAAGGCAAACCATCTCCTCTCCTGTTCCCTTTGAAACTGACTAAAATACATCTAGTCCTTTAAATTTCTCTGTCTAAGATGATTTAAAATGCTAATATGGAACTTCAGCAGCATTTGGACCTCAACTATTGGTTTAAGGAACAAAGTTGTGTGTTTAACCGCTCAGCACAAGCAGAGTGATGTCAAACTTTGGCAACACTTTTGAGAGACAGTGTCTTTTCTGGATTCAGCACACAAATACAAAAGTATTAAAAGGTAAAGATAAATTACATTTTCTCAACCAACATCTTCCATTTCATCCAACTCTCCTTAAGATTGTGACCATCGTCATCATCTCTCTCACCATGTTAGTCCAAGAGCTAACAGTCACGTGTTGATACCTCTTCTGCTCCAATCCTCTCTATCCAGACCCATTTCTGTCTTTTTGGGGGGTCCAGGACATCTTTAGTGGGAGATAACAGTTCAACAGTATATGCTACAAAGAAGTGTCAGGATTTTCTGGTCAGAAATCTGTAGTAAACAGTTTGTTTTGCTGTGGTGCCAATTCAGATTTTAAAGTCATAGAACATTAGAAGCATTCAGCAACTTTCTTTGTTGCCTGTTCCAGCTTGTCAATGGCATTAAATTCAGAATAACCCCTTGTTTAGACTTCAAATTACACATCAGCATCACACTCATGTGACAACAGTGTTCACACTCTGTAAAGCCTGCATATTTCAAAATACAAAGCAGAAAATGAACAGACAAACGTTCTGTGCAGTTTTTTGTTTGATGTGTGTGCAGTGGGTGTGGATGAGCAAAACAGAAAAAAAAAAAAAGGAGAGAGAGCTGACAAGTGATGGTAATCAGAGCAGAGGGATTAAAGTTTAGTGGTGAAGTTGTTTAGTGGCAGTAAATGCTGATGCTGCTGCAGACAGCAGCGTACTGCTGTGTGAGAAACACGTCTGACAGGTCAGATCAGGGGGTCAAAACATATATACAAAGAATAATGAAGATGAGGAGGTAAAACATTCAATTTATTGTCTTTGTACTCTATCAAATGAGAAAAAAAATCTAATCATTACATCTGATTTATTTATCTTTGACACCCCAATATGTTTGGAATCATGGTTTTCTGCTTCTGCTGCTTTGGTCTTGATCAGTATTTTAGACTGTGGATTGTGTATCTGACAGTGTGATGCTGTTTATCAGCTGCACAAAAGAGGCCCAGGAACTGAGCCTTGTGGAGCTCCACATGCCAAGTCAGTTTTCTCATCTGCATAGCAAATAAGTCGGTCCTTAAAAATAGACTAAAAGCTGGTGGTAACTAGCATGAGCTACTGAAGGCTGTTAAACTGTCTGTCTGTCTGTCTGTCTGTCTGTCTGTCTGTCTGTCTGTCTGTAAGGGGGCGACTATCAGGAGGGACGAGGAGACAGGAGCAATCTACATCGCCAGGGTGATTCATGGAGGATTGGCTGACCGCAGCGGTGAGATTAAATTGTGCTAACTTTGTATTATAAGGTACAAGAACAGATGATGTATTAAACATGGTTAAATTGTGTGCGTGTGTCCCAGGACTCCTCCATCCAGGTGACATGTTGGTGGAGGTGAATGGAAACCCTGTGGTGGGTCTGGAGCCAGAACAGGTCATCCAGATACTGGTGGGTCACCTGACAGTAAAATAAAATCCATCATAACCTCTGAATAAATAAAATGGTAGTAAGTAAAGATACATTTCATTTTCTTCTGATTTACAGCGATGACATGAAAACAATTTGTGCACGGAGCACGATATGAAGCAAATGACTAACTTCAAAGATAACAGCTTCTTCAGTTGTGAAATGTTTGTGTGATTTTAAAGCAGCTGTTCATTCATACTTGTGTTTTTTTCTTCCTGTCAGATCAACTCTCAGGCAACAATCCTGTTTAAAGTCATTCCAAACGCAGCTCAGAGCAGCAGCGCCGTGAAGTCGGTAAGAATCATGTGACTGTCTCTTCTACACGCTCGTCATGATGAGAAATATCAGTATTAAATACGTCCAAGATCACATACATTCAAGGTTGAATCTTTGGTCTCAACTTTGGCACCAACTCATGTTTCATGTTTTTTGTTTTGTATTTTATTTTTCTGGGAATTTATTTCATCACAAATCTCAATCTATCAATCAGAATGATACAGGTGTCATGTGTCCCGCCCTAACAGGTGCGACTGAGCTAACAGGAGACTCATGATATCACTTACGGCCTGAGTAGAGCTGCAACTAATGATTATTTTCATCATTGATTAATTGATCAATTATTTTCTAAATTAATACTCCCCAACCTTGACAACACTTTAAAAATACTCTATTACAAAGTAAAAGTCCTCTATTCAAGAAAGAGTACCACTGAAAATGTGACCTGGAAAAGATTTTTTTCCCTGCTCTCTGTCTGTCAGGTCTTCATGAGGGCGATGGTGGACTACTGCCCCCTGCAGGACTCGTCCATCCCCTGTCCTGATGCGGGGATGGCGTTCAGCAGAGGAGACCTGCTGGAGGTGGTGGACCAGTCGGACGGACAGTGGTGGCAGGCCAGGAAGCTGCCCTGTGCCACGGCCTGCGCCGGTCTGATTCCCTCCGCCAGCACTCTGAAGAGGTGACGCCTCGCACATCTGTCCAGAGATCATGTGGAGAACAATTTAAAACATCTGACATTATGAACTTCTGACAAATATTACAGGAACGCTGCACTATTTTAGCTTGTTTGAATCGATTTAATACAGATATAATTTAATCTAATAAAATGTTTTTGTTGTTTTTGTTTTGTCTTTCATTGATCATTTATCTTCTTCTCTCTGTCTTGTGTCTGTGCAGTAAACAGAGGGAACAGTGGTGGTGTCAGCCGTTACAGGTTCATACCTGCATCAGACCCTGTGAGGACTCATCATTCACTTTAATTTCATTTAATTATCAAATTAAATATCAATAAATAATATTTATCAGGATAAATATTATTTATTTATTTACTCACTGATTTGTATCACAGTGAACATTAATTATCATTCGTTGCTGTAAATGCAGTTTTAAAAAAAAGATTTAGACAGAATTTATTCTGATTTTAAAAAAGTAAGTTTTAAAACTTTTAGAACTTATTGAAATAGTTTATATGGATGCAGATAAAAAGAGAAGAGACTTAGTGCAAAAATATACTGACACACAGGGTTGGGAAGGATAAAAAAGATGTAATCAGATTACAGATACATCTGGTAAAAATGCAGATTATTAGCAGGATTACAGTTTTTCCCACCATGCACAGTGACACAACACGGGCAGGAACAGCTGGACACATTTATAAACCATAAAACACAATCAATCTATTATCAATCAACTATTAAATTAGTCTGCATCTATTTTGACAATCAATCAATCACTCTGAGTATTTTTTTAATTAAAAAAAAGTCAAAAATCTCTGATTTCAGCTTCTTAAATGTGAATATTTTCTGGTTTCTTTACTCCTCTCTGACAGGAAACGGATTATCTTTGAGTCATTGAGGACGTCATTTAGTGTCTTCTGACATTTAATGGACCAAAAAATTGATCGATTGATTGGGAAAATAATCAAACAATTAATCAATGATGAAAATAAGTATTAGTTGCAGCTCTATAAACACTACATTAGGCTAAACAGTTTCACTATATTTTATACTGAGGTAATCCAAATGTAATGGAAAGTAATCAAGTAATCAAGATACTTGGAACAGGTAATTAGTAACTGTATTTGAATACATTTTTAAAGTAAATCAAATCAAATTCATGTATTTTTTATTTCAATATAAAAATTAAAAGTTCTCAAATATAAACTCTGACAAACACAGAAACACTTGATTCCCATCATTACTGAGTGTAAATAAAAACAGTAATAATTTGTCATCCAGCCTGAAAACTTGAAACTGTTTGTCTGTAGTTCCTGCTCTCTGCCTGCAGGGGGAGCTGTTCATACATACATGTACTGAATGTACTGTACAGGTCTAATGTGACTGTTAAAATCAGCAGACTTCACCTTTAACATCAGTTTCTTTTCTCTGTCCTCAGTGGCTCTGCCTGATAACGGTGGGTGACGCTCCTGCAGCAGACTTTTATTAACAAATCAGATTTTTTTTAATCCTTTTATCACATAGAATATTGTAAAATATGTAAAGTTTAGTTCATGTTGTGTTGCCATACTGAAGCCTGTCTGTGTTTTTGTCTGTTTCAGAGGACGATCAACCAAATCCTGATGACAAACGCACCCTAACAGGTGAAAGACGTCAGATAAAATAAAGATGAAAACATGAGCCGGTTTTTACAGCCTGACATGAATCAGTAACTTCTGTCTGTCTTCTTTCTCTCCAGAGCTTGAAGAGATTCACTTTGGTAAGAGTTCACACTGAAGACTTCATGTTAATCACTGCTGAGCCGGTTTCTTTTCTAACATTTAACATTAAAATCTGTGGAATCTCTCACTTTTTTACTGGTTTTATCCGCAAACACACTGAAGACGTTCAGCTTCACCAACACAAATCAATTCATGAGTTAATTATTAATCAGTGGAGGAACAGTGGAATAATCTTATTGTATCACTACAATACTACATTTTTAGTTTTTCTTTTACTTGATAACAGATGTGAGAGACGTTCTCTGATCATTTACTTTAATAAAAGTACTGATACAATATAAAAATACTCCATTACATTTAAAAGTCTTGCATTCAAAATCCTTTTCAAATAAAAGCACACAAGTATTCTAAGCTTCATGTAATAAAGTATCAAGAGTAAAAGTACTCAAGTATTGATTACGGTGCAAAGATAACTCTCTGCTGCCCTCTGACCTCTGCACACTGATTTATGTTCTAAGGTCAGATAAGACAAAATAAAATAAGATAAACTTTACTGATCCCACAGCAGAGAAATTCAAACATTACAGCAGCTCAAAAAAATAAAGTAAAAAAAATAACAATATAGATAGATTAAATTATAGATTATAGATTAGAAAACCTATCCACACAGACTATACACACTGTGTACATCTGTCACTTGGTCAAATATGTGTATATATGATAACTGTGCAGGATAATTGCACACATGGTGTGTGTATTAAAAGAAAAATATAATTAATATTGCCTTGTGATTGGGTAATAATACAAACAGCAAAGGTTCACAGAATGACTCACAGTGTCAACATATTGTTGCAAATAAGATGATTTAACAATTAAAAGTAAATAAACAGTATACTGCACATGATAATTGCAGTTTTGTGATTTTAATGTATCACAATGAAAAAAATGTTGATTTAATTATTAAATACAAAATAATAAATAGTTTTCCTTGTTTATTATGTAATTATGACACATAACAGTGAATTGTTTCCTGTATTTCTTTGTTTTTTTTTATTTTGAATTATTTTATTTTATATCCTCCACAGTAAAATGTTTGTCTGTTTATTTACTCATGAGTTTTCCTGTTTGTTTCCTTCAGATGAGCCTGACTCTGATATGACTGATGGAATCTATCTGGGTGAGTTTAGTACTTAAAGCTGCTGACAGGAACTTTCATCTTTGTTGATGTTGGAGCCCCCTGTGGACAAAAGTGGCAGTGTTTCCACTGTGATAACCACAAAATATAAAGCGAAAAATAAAATTATCAGACAGAGGCATCAATATTTAATTGAAACAATTTAATAACCAGTTAAAAGTTAAAAACTTTAAATAGTCACTCAGTCAGTTACTTAACACACAACTAATCGTGAAGAAGAACTGCGTGTATTAGTGTTGAGGTGTAGTTTAACTACATGTGGGTCAATTACTAGTTTAACTACAGTTTTCAGTAGTTGGGTGGGAGTTTAACTACATTCAATTTAGTCTTTTTTTCAGTAGTTTGAGTCATGTAGCTTTTTGTGCCTAGAAAGTTAGATTTTTTTTTCAAAAAATCATATACTGCAGATAAAAACTTGTTTTGTTGAATTTTGTCAGCTGGTTTCCGTCGAAGTTTCCGTCTCTGGAGGAGGACGTCCTACAGGAGGAGACGACAGTCCTGCACCTCCTGCTCGCCCAGCAGCAGCGCTCTGGCCACCCCCTATGAGGAGGTGACTCTGTACCAGCGCCCCCCGCAGGAGAACCACCGCCTCATCATCCTCATCGGTGAGAGACGAGTGTCTCCATCGCTACCTGAAACTTTCTGATCACCTAAATCCTTCAACACGTCTGAACATAAAGTTCTTCCTCTGTTCTCCAGTCAGGACATTAAATCTTAATAAGTGTCTCATCTGTAGAGTTTGTCCTTCTTGTCCGTCTCCTGTGTTGTCCTTTAAAGGATGAAGTGAATCTCTCACCTGTTGGTTTCTCCGTCCTACAGGTGCTACAGGAGTCGGTGTGAATGAACTGAGGAAAAGACTCATCAAACTGAACCCGTCCACCTTCCAGGGACCCGTACCACGTATGTGTCCTCCACAGATTTAACACGTTCACTGTAAAAAAGTCTCCTCACAGGTTAAGATTTTTAATGACAGAAGCTCTTGCCAGAATACCAGAAGCTCATTTGTTCTACATGAAGTCAAATATTTTGAAAAACACGCAGTACATCACAGCGCTGGAGTCTCCTGTGTGTCATCATAAAGGAACAGTTAAACACTGGTTCTGATTGGCTGTCACCCTGTTCCTCCAGACACCACTCGTCCAATCAGAGCAGGGGAGCAGACAGGAAGAGAGTACCACTTTGTGACCAAAGAGTTGTTTGAGTACATGGTGTGCAACCACAGGTGAGCTCGTCGTTTACACTCAACACAGACATGTTTTCTTGTTGTTCATTTTGTTGTTGTTGTTGTTGTTTCAGATTTGATCTGGATGCATTTGACCAGTTCAGACTCTGTCACTGGGATGATTTTTATTTTATTTCCCTCAGATTAGAATATTACTTAATGATGTATTTCTAACATTGACCCGCTGGCTGTGATTGGATGTGTGTTTTGTTGTGTGTACTTTGTGTGTTCAGGTTTGTGGAGTACGGTGAGTATAAGGGCCACCTGTACGGGACCAGCACTGATGCTGTTGACGACGTGCTGAAACGAGGACGGATGTGCATTATCGACATTGAACCACATGTGAGTTTCTTTAAGACAGGAGAAAAGTATCAGAATATTATACTCAAGTTTTTGTTGTTGTTTTTGTTTTTAAAAATACAACTTTATTTGGTTCTTAACACAATTATACAGAAAACAGCACATAAAGCAAATACAGCACAAACACACTCACATGCACAGACATAAGATCTTCTCATGACCCAAGAGGTCTTAGCAGTAAATTCTGGGAAGAGGAGTGACCTCGCTGACGCGCTCGACTTTTTCTGTGATTATCACACGCTGTGTCACTTCTTGATTGAATCCACAGGTCGTTCTTCGTTGCAGTAAAAACACTTTATTTCCTCCATGCAATCGTGAACAATGTCTATTTTGTTTCAAAAAAGACCAGAACATTCGGCATACGGCGTGACAAACATTTTAGCGCCATAGCGGTCAAACACCTGACAACAACAGTAACCCTCCTACCTTTACACCTGAGCATGACAATAGTACAGCGACACCCCATGTTCAAAACAGTGAACTACAAGTTAAACCCTGGAATATTTCACCAACATCTTTGGCTCCTACATAACATTCCTGTCATTTCTGCGTCATCTTATATCATCTTGACACTTTACTGAAAATATATACACACGTTAAAACTTTAGGAATGATGAATAAATTCATTTCGGCGGAGTTAACAGCCCGTCACATTCTTTTAATTTCAACAAAAACAAGTTTGTTTAGGCAGCATTACAACAATCCAAAAACACTAGTGGATCAACATCATATCCAGTGAGCCCTGACGTCCAGACAGACTCCAAGTCTGCAGTGGTTCCTACTGAAGATGGAAATCTAACAGGAAGAAACTGTGCATTTCTTTGGGACTATTTTTAGCTGCGGATGAATCCAGTAATTCTCAGTTGTGTTGGTTTTATCTTCAGAGCATCCTGCCACTGCGGACAAAGAAACTGAAGCCGTATGTGATCTTCATCAAAGCTCCAAGTCCAGAGAGACTGAGACAAACCCGGAAAGACGCCCGAATCATCACCAACTTCACTGTGAACAGAGGCTACACAGTAAGAGCAGAACAAACGCCGTTAAAGATCAGATTTATAGAAGCAGCTTCATACAAATATCAACAGCACTGACCGAGAGTTCAATCAAAAGCAAAAGCCTCTATTCTCTCTGCAGGATGACGACTTCTTGGAGCTGGAGGAAGTGTCCCGGCTGATCGAAGCCAAGTACAAACAGTTCTTCGACAGCGTGCTGGTGAACGACGACCTGCAGGACACCTGCATCCAGCTCTGCTCCATCATCCAGGAGGCTCAGGACGAACCACAGTGGATCCCTGTGAGCTGGAGCCGCACCGAGGAGTAAAACAGGACGAAGATCAGGATGGCAGAGATGAAACACGAGCCGGAAAAAGACAGAAGTGTTGGATAAAAGGGACAATACTGAGTAAGAACTGGTGAAGAGAACAGAAAGAGGATCAGATGGAGAGAAGAAGAAAGAAATGAGGAGAGGAGGAACTGAGAGCCTGTGTTCAGTTTTAGTTCATATAATTCTTCTTCTGAGGAAGAATTTAACCTCATTGGTTGAGTTAAACCAATCAGAATCAAAGCAGCATGTCTTGCAGCATAAAGTATAAAGACTTGAATTTTATTTTTATTTACTCTCGATGTTGGCAGGATAGCAGGCTCAGTTAGTATCTAATATAATTAGCTTAAATACCAAAACAAGGGCTAAAAGAATCACATTAACTGTTTTCTGTTCAAAGCTGCACTTTAAAGTTGGAAACCGAAGAATTCAAAGATGAATGAATCAAATCTGTTTTTGATTTTTCTGGTTTCCTTGTCTCAGGGATGTCTTTATTTTCTGTTATTTCTGATCTGTAAATCTTTGTTTTATAGAATGAAAGTGACTGTGTTCATCCTGTATGTGTGCTAATTAAAGATCAGGATGAAATCATGTGTTTGTATGTGTCATCTTCTCCTCCAACGGTTACTCTAACCCACCACCCCCCTCCTTTTGTGTGTGTGTGTGTGTGTGTGTGTGTGTGTGTGTGTGTGTGTGTGTGCGTGTGTGTGTGTGTGTGTGTGTGTGCCAGGTCAATCCTCTGCAGGACAGCTGCAGCTCAGCCGATTTAACAGGAGGATTAGTGTCCTCTCCCTGCATCATTCAGCTTTACTATCATCTATACAAACAGCAGCGAGCCGGCGGCGGTCAGTGGAACAACAGGACAGAGGACAGGAGAGTCCAGACCTGCCGTATATCGTGTTTATATATTGATCTTTATAAACTGGAATAGATCAAACACAAACCAGGGATAAGATGAATTGTTGCAGTAGATTAAAGGGAAATATACACATATATTAATATGAGTAAAACATAAAAGCTTCTCCTGAAATGTTTAGATTTTCTTTTCTTTTTGTTTATTTGTATTTGTTTTGTTTAGCTGTTATTTAACCAAGTTTGTCCCACTGAGATCAAGGATCTTTTGCAGAGGAGAGATGGAGAAAAACAGCAGTGACACTGAGTTTCAACAGTAAAACATAAAAATAAATGATATTAAAATAATCACAAACGACGTGGACTCACCATAACATTTAATCATTCAGGGTTACTATGCTTTTAAATTTAAGACTGTTCTATCCAGATTGTGTTTACAGCTCAGAATAAAATCATCAAGTCAGACTACCTCCATAACTTATCCAGATACATAAAACATTTAATACCAGGTGTAAACAGGGTGTCAGATACAACCTGTCCAGCAAGTGGGTCATATTTAGTGATGATTTAAATACGCATTCAAATATTTAATGTAAATTCAAATAATAACTTTGCCTATGTACATTTTTAATTAAATGTACAATTATGTCAGTTGCACAGTCAAGGATCCATATGTATACTATATAAGTGTGTGTGTGTGTGTGTGTGTGTGTGTGTGTGTGTGTGTGTGTGTGTGTGTGTGTGTGTGTGTGTCTAATAGGATTCAGTGTGTTGACCTGGTTTCTGTTGTGTGAAGGTTTTACCTTTGACCTGTTAACCGACAGAACAGACACACCTGCTCAGTCAGTGTGTTCAGGTTTACAGTAACAGACAGAGTGATCATGTGATCAAACATTCTCGAAATGAAACACTGGTGTGTTATTCATTTACCATTTGGTGAGACTAAAACATTATTTATGAGAAGAAACATCATCAGTCCAATATTTATCAGCATCCATGGCTTCTTATAGGAGAGCTGCCAACTGATGATATCACAGCTGGTCAACCAATCACTGAGCTCCCAGAGGCTTTCAGTCATGGCTCAGCACATGATCCACCTGCCACCCCGGGACAAGTCTCACACCTGTAAATGAGCCTCCTCCTTTGTCTGCTTCTCCCCTCTGCTTCATCTCACCTCCTCACTCTGGAATCAGGTTCAGACTTTACATTTAAAGGTTTTAAAGTCCAGCACATGTCCTGAATCCACTGTCTGGGATTTTAAAAAGGACAAAAGACAGAGACAGACGAAGAAGGAGGCTCAGTTTTTATATTGAGACTCATCCTAAGACACTCAGCCTGATCAGATCAGAGACAGACAGGAGACAGTCTGTAGTGTTTACTCCTCCTCAGACTGGGTCGGCTGCACAGGTGAGCTCTGATTCACTGAAATAAACCTTTTTATGTGCAGGTAGAGAAATCATGACAAAGTTCTTCTGTGTGACAGAAACAAGGTGAGACATTAGACAAACTTTAAAAAGATTGTATTTAGTTTTAGGACAGAGCTCTCCTGCAGGATGACTAACACTCTGCTCTCTGTATTTCTGTGACATTTGTACTTTGATCGTGATGATATTTATTCTGCATTTAAGGAAAACTGTTCAGCCGCACGTGGTGTCAAACTGTCACCTGAGAGAAGTTCATGAAAATGTTTTCTTTGATCATTTAACATCCAGTGTTTCTGCTGCAGAGGAGGATTCATGCACTGCTGGAACATGAAGATCAATATTTAATGTATGCACTGGACTCATTCAGTCATTGTGCTCATTTACAAAAGGAATATTTAACACGTGCAAATTCACAATAGCTGTGAACGCGTACACACATTCATCATTCATGCATTCACAAACACACAACCTCACAAACACTTTGACCTCATGAGACATTTCAGCCTCACAGAGAGATGGTTGTGTTTGTGTGTCTGTCTGTGTGTCTTATTTTGTTCAGGTTACATTAATCTGTTTATGCACCTTTTACTTATAAGCCACTCCCACTGCCACGCCCCCCTTTTGCAAATTGTCATGAACTCTGAATATATTCTAATAGACAGAGGTGGAAGTAACTATTTACAAATATTCAAGTAACTGTTGTGTATTTTTTGGGTGTACTTGTACTTTTCTGATTAGATTTCACTGATGATGAACTGATGAGTTGATTCTCAGTGAAACTGTCAAAGCATCATCTGAGCATCACAGGCAAAATGATCCATCTGATTATGGAAACCTGTCAGACTCGTATGGATAATCCACTTCACAGTTTTTCTCAATTGTTTTGACTCTTTTTTCGAAATAGTCTTAACTTTCTCTAATCTGTAAGTGCAGTCAACAGTTTCACAGAACATCACAACCTTATTGTGTTTTTACAGAAAGTATTATCTCCCCCAAAACATTTCATTCATGTTTGTGTCAGTAAACTGCCATCAAAATGAAAAGTTGATTAATCACTGTGTGAGCTGCTCATCATGTTTATGTGTTTCTTCAACATGACAGTCAACCCTGCAAATGTTTGTCGGTACAAATCTCTCTTTGTTGACACTGATTACTGACTGGATTATTGTTGCATTTCACACTGAGCTTTAGATTCAGATTTTAACAGAAGGTTAAAGATCAGTGTATAATACTGCAGTGCACAGGAAAATAGATATGCACATAGTAAATGTATATTTTTTAGCAATAGAAGTGGGTAAACTGTAGTTTACACTGATTGATCCAGTTGATCTGAAACTAGATGAATAAACTCTCGCCTCATATGAAACAGCTGATAACTGAGTTTCCTTGCGTTTATCTCCACTGGACCTCAGGTTAGAGTTAGTGTCAACAGAAAAGTCACCTGTGATCTTTAATGTAAAGTCAGACATACAATGTTTTTGTTCATTACTGTCACCTGGCAGCTCATTTACCATCACAAACATTACATGTCATAGGTATTTATGAAATATACATGTTTGTGTGATAGATTTTGATAACTGAATGGATCATTTTGCAGATGATGCACAAATGATGAAAGAATATTGAGAACTTGTGAGGAGTTTGACAGTTTCACTGAGAATCAACCCATCAGTTTTCATCAGCAGCCACATGCAGGTGCTTATTGTGCAACTTTGACAGTTGTACCTTCTCTTTTGAATACATGATAAAAAAAAACATGCAAATCACTTGAATGAAAGAGGAATTCTGATTGTTCAGAGGTTTAAACTCAGTGTTCTGAGAAACGTCATTCTTATTTGAGAATTGAGCCAAAGTGAATGAGGAACAACTGTCAGTGTGTCTGGATTCATGTCACTGCTGCTTTAATGTGTGTTACATTTTACTGCCGTTAATGTTGAAGGCCGAGCTCATCCTATCCACTTTATATCCTGTTTAGTTTAATGTACAGTGATGCATCACAGTCTATAAGATCATCATGTCTTTGCACAACTCAAGAATTTATGGTTTGTTACTTACGGAAATTGTGCATCAAGATGTTGTACATGTATTTCCCCTGTTGTAGTTCCACAGGGCGGCACAGTGGTGCAGCGGTTAGCACTGTTGTCTCACAGCAAGAAAGTCCTGAGTATGAATCCCCCCGCTGGTTTGGGGGGCTGGAGAGTTTGTGGCTGGGCGCGGAGTTTGCATGTTCTCCTCGTGTCCACATGGGTTCTCTATGGGTACTTTGGCTGGACATGCATGGTAACAGGTTAACTGGTGACTCTTAATTGTCTGTAGGTGTGAATGTGAGTGTGAGTGGTTGTCTGTCTCTATATGTCAGCCCTGTGATGAACTGGAGACTTGTCCAGGGTGAACCCCGCCTCTCGTCCAATGACAGCTGGGATAGACTCCAGCCCCCCCGCGACCCTTCAGAAATAAACGGTTATGGACAATGAATGAATGAATACTTCCTACATCCTCTGTGTCACCTGAGCGTGTCTTTTTGGGGTTCTCGTTCTCCTTGGAGGACAGGAGACTTTTGATGATTTCACACAGATCTTAAAGGGACAGTTCAGATTATTTGAAGTGTGGTTCTATGAGGTACTTGTCCATCGTCGGTGTAGATGAAGGTCAACATGCCCCCATGTTGCAGTAGTTTAGTAGCTGAGTGCATCGTCACATGACAGAAGCCAAAAAAAAAGCCAAAAAAATAATGTTAAAAAAGTAGCATGCTGACATAGTGCAGCGCTCTGCAGCAGATCTCTGTTTAAACAGCAGTTTTTGTGTCTTTGTGTTGAGTTTCCTGCAGCTCTGTTCACCACCTGTCCTCAGAGCTCAGGCTGATCCAATTATCTCAAACAGGCATCACCACCAGGCCACCGAGATCCTCGTTAAATGTTAATTAACTGACCTAAATAATAAAACTCTAGAGGGAAATGGTTCATTACACGCTGAAAGATCGTCGTAATCGACTTTATTCACATTCTGAACCGTTGATCTTCTTACAGAGACGATGCCAACAGTCAAGAGCAAGAAGAAGAAGCCGAAAAAGGAGGTGAACGATGGAGAGGAGCAGGGAGAAGGTGGGAGGAGTCCACACCTTCAGCTCCACTACACACTGCACTCTTCTTCTCTCAAACTCAAAACAGCTACAAACAGACACAAAACAACTACGACAAGATTCAGAACCACCACAAAATGATTCAAAACAACTACAAAGAGACACAAAACCACCACAAGGAGATACAAGATGATCAGAAAAGATGGAAAACAGCTACAAAGTGACACACAACAACG